>NC_064639.1:652529004-653759629 GCF_023864345.2 Schistocerca serialis cubense | reverse complement strand
TTATGAGCAGGGTACGAATCAACTACGAAAACCTGCATAGGCACATGGAATTAAGGAATGCCAGGTCAGGCGAGCTGGACAGAATGTGGCACGATGTCGCTCAGGAGAACATCCAACTACTCTGTCACTCACTGCCAAGCCCAATAACTGCATAAGGGCCAGAAGTGCCCCAACACGTTATTGACTTGCTCAATTTGTGAAACTCTTTTTCTTGCATAAATCATCCAGTTTTTCTGAAAGTGTAACCAACTTTCTTTCTTCACCTATACCAATTTCTGTCCCATTCGGATAATTCTTTCGTGGTGTGCCTTTTTTTTTTGACTTAGTGTGTACTTAACCCTACATATCGACGCGAAGTGCGGTGGTCGGAACTTCTCCTTGCTGACCAAACATTATCGATTATTGTTCCAGCACCAGGACTGTAAATGGTTACATCCGAGAACATCGCCATCACGATCTCGGACAAGGAGGTGGATGATCAACAGTTAAAATGGAAATAATCTCTGAAACAGCTCTAAAAAAACTTACAATAATTTTAAAAAATAACACCTCTCTACGCACGCCATACGCGACACACTAGTTTACACATTTGACTGTCAGGCATATATATCTTTTCTCACAACACGAAATATGTTACAGGAACCTCTGAAAAATATGGTGTGGAGAGCGTAGACTGCTTCTCCTAAAGAAGCCTTTGCCTTGGTGTACTGCTTAATGCACTTTTCAGTTATTCTAGAAACGTCAATGACAGTGATCTCATAAACGCAGAAACTCTAGGAAAACAATTTTATGCTTGTAAGTCGCTAGAGGACATAATGAACTAAACAGAGTAATGAAGCAGATTATTAACTGGCATTTTTCTATGTCACTAGTCAATAACGGCGTAGAGAGTTTGAAGGATCTGTGCGCTGAACTGCTTGCAGCTGATCAATAGTGGCAGAAAAGTTTGTGAGACTGGCTGCCGCCTTGGTCTAATTTTAGCTCCATTAACGTGGCGTGTCGTCCAACGATGTCGTTCCTCTTGCCTCTGAGTCACTCTGCTCTTGAGTCAATACGCAGACCGCAGCTGTCGGGTTGCAGTTTTCGTTTCTGAAGCTGTTAGGAGAAGATTGACTTTGCGGCTTTCCGTCTTCTTTGATGTTCTCGGAGCTGTTTGCAACGCTAAGGACAGCGTCGTCAGGGTAGTAGGACGAAAGTGAGAGGGAAGTTTATTTTGGGTAGGATTTAATGTTGTCAACAATGACTCATTAAAAACGCAGTGTCAGGTCGACTGGTACTGAAATAATGCAGCTCTGGGAAAAAATACATTTTGCCTAGAGAAAATTTTAGGAAAGTGAAAATTTGAAAGTGGGTCCTCTCAAGTACTTGGCACCACCTAAAACATAGTGCCATGAAAACGAACATTTTAGGATAGATGAAACGGTGACTTACCTGAATACCAGCTGAAGAACAGGAAATACCTGTAGCTAGTCAACTTTATTTTACAGCGCTCTGAAACTTAGATGGACTTGTACGAGGCTATTCGTTTATTAAGATCCGATTCGTCGCGAAATGGAGACCGCAGTGAAAATCCAATGAAGCTTTGCACAGATGTACTTGGAAGTGTCTCTAGGATTCCTGTGGCTCACGCCACGTCACGTCACTCTTTTCAATTCGTAACGTACTGCGAGCGCGTAAAGATGTCTTTCACCAGATATGAACGCTTTCTGAGAGATTTAGCCTGATTTCATGTAACCCACATAACGTAACTGTCATGCATTTCGTTCTTCATGACAATTCGCGGCTACACACTGGAGGAGCAATGAGACGCTTCTATAGCGTTTTCGATGGGAACTATTTGATCACTCACCATAGAGCCCGGACTTGGCTCCTTCTGAGTTTCATCTCTGCTCACATGAACCGCTGGCTATGAAGACAAGATTTTGGCATAGAGAAGGAGCTGCAGACAAGGATAGAGAATTGCCGCAAAGCACAGGCAGCTGACTTCTATGACGAGGGTGTTGGACAGTTGGACAACGTTACGACAAGTGTCTAAGTCGAAGCGGCGATTATGTAGAAAAGTAGCTGCAAATGAAACATTTTTTTATTTTTACTGTGGTTTCCATTTCACGAACAGTCGCGCCTTAATAAGCGAATATCCCTTGTACTACACGATTTATAGGGAACTAGTGGTATTCTTTGTAAGAGGAAATGAAGAAACAATCACAAAGGTATAT
This sequence comes from Schistocerca serialis cubense, assembly GCF_023864345.2. Taxonomy (NCBI): domain Eukaryota; kingdom Metazoa; phylum Arthropoda; class Insecta; order Orthoptera; family Acrididae; genus Schistocerca; species Schistocerca serialis. The sequence goes on along the minus strand of NC_064639.1, from coordinate 653,757,413 downwards.
AAACTGAGTATTTACGGATTTGTGGGTGACTAAACTGTGTAGCTAAAAGCATAAACTTTTTTATTTTTTTTATTGCAACCCGAAGAAGAATACAGGAGACAGAGATGAGTTTTTAGGACCATCGAGAGCTCAGGTGGCAAGCGAGCACCAAGGAAAGAAGAGTGAAAGGTAGCAGGAGGATACAGAAACTCTACACAGAGGAAGTAAATGAAGATGAAATGGAAGATGTAATATTACGAGATGAATGTGACACAGCGCTGAATGATTAAGCCCAAACAAGGAACCTGTAGTAGACACCATTCCCTCAGAGTTATTGAGATCGTTGGGCAATGACAAAATTATTCCACTTGATATGTAAGGTGTATGACATAGAAGACTTTGTAGTAAGGGCAGCCACAGCTTGGATACATCATTTTGAAGATCAAAGCGCTTCGGCTGTAAGTACTTTATTTATAAGCACTACCGATTTCGCAGCACTTTAGCTGGACCAATAAAATCAAGCGAAAAATTGCTGATGACGAACACTGGGTCCTCAAATTCTCTTTTACGAACAAAAAAATGACGATTTTATTGCACCTGATGATGCAGCTAAAATGCTACAAAACCGATCATGCTTATAAATTCTTACAGCCGAAGCGGTTGTACCTTCAAAATGGGTATGGGACAGGCAAAATAACCAGGAAGAATGTAGTAATTCTAATCACGAAGCAGATCCTGAAAGGTGTGTTTATGACCGAGCCATTAGTTTAGTAAGTCAATTCAAATTCTGATACGATATTGTATTGACCTGAGCAGTACCCACTCCTTGAAATTGCAGTTACCTTATTTCTTCTTATGAAACACACACACACACACACACACACACACATACACACACACACACACACACACACACACATACACTCTGAGCGAGAGAGAGAGAGAGAGAGAACATAGAATGGGATAGAGAGGAAAGCCAGACGGTGCCTTGTCTCAGAAGTCTAAGACGGACTCTCGTAAATGTACTAAACGAGCACAGCCAATCTTCTTGAGTGGTTTGCAATTGAAGTTGCCACCCGACTCATAAATTCATTGGCAGTGGAAGATCTGGTTCGCTAAAAAGGGCATTAACTTTCCATTACATTCTAGCGAACGTTGTAACGACACAAGTCAGGCATTTTACCACTCCCTGTTTTATAAAAAAAAGTGCATGGCCGAATGCAGTGAGATCCCTATCCAACAACCTTGAAACTACGGTTGAGTTAAGAAAGTGCTATGAGACAGCGCATTAATTGATAAAGAAATATTTCACTCTAAGGTGGGATTTATTGAGTAATGAAAATTCCTGAAAAGCAAAATTGTGCACGAGACAGGGATTTGAATCACTCCACGCTGTAGTGAACATGCTGCTAGAAAACAAGCATCTGTTCACTCCTGGTTAGTCCTGAAAAGCATATAGAAAAGCGTCCATCCATGTCGAAAAATAGAGGAAAGGTGTTGATAGATTGCAGTTCTGATACTGCCTGGATAACTCAGTTGGGAAGAACATTGCTCTTTTATATTAAGATCCAGAGTAAAATCCGAGCCTTGCTAACTGTTTAAATCTGGCAAGAAACTATTTGCTAATACCTGTCTACATACAGTAAAGGGCTTTTGATGTATTGTGGAGTCTGTTCCACGATTCATCGTTAAAACTATCAGGATGAAACGGGGCTCTGCTTGCTATGTCAGGTGTCTTTAATGCCATGTATTTCATGGACATACTGGCATGTATGAATGGTGGAGCATATACTGTCAGAGGCCTTCAAGTCTGATACTCTTCGCGGATTTGTGGCGATAGTCAGAGGACCCGCAGGAGGCAGGAAAGTAAACATCCATCACATATAATACCACAAGACTCGTCTACCAGGATGTTTTAAATGCATCTTGTCGCATACCTAACAAATGACTCAGACTACTTACACAGTGTTAGAAGTACGAGGAGTGTTCGATAAGTAATACTGTACAAGATTTTTTAAGAGCTGCTTGGTTTTATTCAGGATTTCAATACACCATATTATTCCCCACACTTCTGGCTACGAAACGCTATTTTTTAACACAATCTCCGTTCAGTGCAACGCCTGTGTGACCGCATGGTACTACTCTACTGGTCGACATCGAGGCTAATATCTTGCTGCTTCAATAACTTCGCCATTATCCGTGTACTTCTTCACGTGGAGTACATCCTTCCACAGGTGGTCTATTGTTTTCTTTATTGTCTTCTGTTAATCGGCGAGGAGTTCTTGAGAACCCCAATTGGTGGACGAGTGTGTTAGCACTACCAACAGAGATGTCCAGTTGAGCAGAGTGGTGTTTGACTGTGATCCATCGATCTCCTCGAGTGAGTGTGTCGGCGGTTCTAACATTGCAGAAGTCTCAGCCGTGTGCAGCCTGCCGCGCGACCTTGTTGCGATGATAACAGACACCTTGCCCAACGAACCATCGTGCTTTTGTTCACTGCCAGATCTCCGTAGACATTCTGCAGGCCCATCTGAATATCTTCGATGCTATGGTTTTCAGAAAAAAAGGCTCAATGACAGCTCTCTGCTCGAAACACACCTCCGTTACGGACGCCATACGTATACCACTGCCACCTGTCTTGTGAAACTATAAGGGCTAAAGTGGGAATATTCCACGACGTCCCGGAAAGAAAATCCAGATTTCCTCAATCGATAATGACAGAGAAAAAAAATGCTACATTAGTTATTGAATGCCCCTTGTAGATACATACGTATGCAGTCTTAGAACAACAAGTGGGCCGGCCGTTGTGGCCGTGCGGTTCTAGGCGCTTCGGTCTGGAACCGCGTGACCGCTACGGTCGCAGGATCGAATCCTGCCTCGGGCATGGATGTGTGTGATGTCCTTAGGTTAGTTAGGTTTAAGTAGTTCTAAGTTCTAGGGGACTGATGACCACAGATGTTGAGTCCCATAGTGCTCAGAGCCATTTTGAACAACAAGTGGAAGGATAAAAACGGTGTAAGTCAGGAACTACAACTAAATTCCACAGTCCCAAAGGTTGAACGATAATTCTGATGAACTGTAAGCTATATATAGAATTTTTAGTTGTAGTAAAAATAACATTCTGTGTATTAGTTTTTAGTGCAGATTTATAAAAAAAATTGTAAAAATATTCTCAACCAGTGCTACAGGAAAAAACTGTAAAAATATTCTCAACCAGTCTCAGTGCTGGTAGGTTCTTTTTCCCGGGTATTAGTAATAGCGTTGTAAGTAGGGTGTTTAGGTTTTTATGCTGGTAACGCCACGTAGCGCTCTATATGAAAATCAATGGCTGTGCTGGTTGGCATTGTTGGAACATCCGCCATTGTAGTGTTGGGCAGTTGGATGTGAACAGCGCGTAGCGTTGCGCAGTTGGAGGTGAGCCGCCAGCAGTGGTGGATGTGGGGAGAGAGATGGCGGAGTTTTGAAAGCGGATGATCTAGACGTGTGTCCATCAGAGACACTAAATTTGTAAGACTGTATGTCATGAACTGATATATATATATATATATATATATATATATATATATATATATATATATATATATATAATGACTTTTGAACACTATTAAGGTAAATACATTGTTTGTTCTCTATCAAAATCTTTCATTTGCTAACTATGCCTATCAGTAGTTAGTGCCTTCAATAGTTAGAATCTTTTATTCAGCTGGCAGTATTGGCGCACGCTGTATTGCAGTAGTTTGAGTAACGAAGATTTTTGTAAGGTACGTGATTCATGAAAGGTATAGGTTATTGTTAGTCAGGGCCATTCTTTTGTAGGGATTTTTGAAAGTCAGATTGCGTTGCGCTAAAAATATTGTTTGTCAGTTTAGTGTTGATCAGAATAAGTAAAGAGAGAAATGTCTGAGTACATTCAGTTTAGCTCAGCTGCTTGAAAATCAAATAATGTAAGAGGTTTATCAGCACAATCATTCATAAATTTTTCTAAGGGGACGTTTCAGCGTGTATGTTAAAAGTATTTCTGTATTGAAATATCACAGTTAATTTGTACCTCAAGAACTGAATTGTACCACCAGAGCTGATCTGTACCTCAACAACTAAATTGTATCTCAAGAACTGTACTTCATCTCAAAAATCAAATGTGAACTGAATAAAAGAAAAAAATATCATCCACCTAATTCATAAGATAGCAAGAGCCGACAGGTGCGTTGTTGTTATTTACAAAAAACCTATCCCCTATTGTACTGTGTACATAAAGGATGTGCATCACACAAATGACATTAGTTTTTCTGAAGATCAGTGGTATCGAGGAGGTGAAGTTTAAGATGGAAGATAACAAAATGTGGGCCAGCCGGAGTGGCCGTGCGGTTCTGGGCGCTACAGTCTGGAGCCGAGAGACCGCTACGGTCGCAGGTTCGAATCCTGCCTCGGGCATGCATGTGTGTGATGTCGTTAGGTTTAATTAGTTCTAAGTTCTAGGCGACTGATGACCTCAGAAGTTAAGTCGCATAGTGCTCAGAGCCATTTGAACCGTTTTGAACAAAATGTGTAGAATGGTTGCATGGGATTACGCCTATCGTGCAGCATGAATTGGCATATGGTAGCAGGAGGCATGAGACCGTGTTCACTTCCAAAGAAATGTTGCGAACATGTCTAAAATTATATCTCCTGTCCTTGAAGGGAGCCACAGACATAGTATCTGGGCATAACTGTATACTCTCACAGCGGGAACTGGTGTGAACAGAAATCATACTCAGATTGTGGGATGAAAGCTCATTTATTTCTCACCCAACATAAAAGTAATTTTACATTTTCATAAGCAGACATAGCAACACTATTTTCACAAATCTTCTGCGTGAGTCGTGGAGAGCAGGACACCCACAGAATTCCAGGTCTTGAACAGCAGCAAATTTGAAGATTCGAAGCATACATACGACCTTCTCCTTCCCCTTCATGTCAATGATGGTCGAATAATCGAACAGATGTCATCATATCTTTATGGGTTGTGCCAGGATCATCCCAGTGAACTCCAAGGTAGAAATGTGCTAACCACTTTGCACTCCTCCTTGAAAGACCTCGGCGATACAATGTTTGCTGAGAGTGTTCAAATGGTTCAAATGGCTCTGAGCACTATGGGACTTAACATCTGACGTCATCAGTCTCCTTGAACTTAGCACTACTTAAACCTAACTAACCTAATGACTTCACACACACCCATGCCTGAGGCAGGATTCGAACCTGCGCACAGCAGCGCGGCTCCGGACTGAAGCGCCTAGAACTGCTCGGCCACACCGGCCGGCTGCTGAGATTGTCTCTATTTTTCCGACCTCTTCTGTGTACGCCACGAATGCAACATCTTTAAATGTCAACTGTCTACTCTCATCATCACTGAAACCATGAGGTAAAGTAATAGGTTAGTAAAAAAGTAGCAGCGTCTTGCTTGGCTGTTGTGACAACGGAAAGACATTCCGATTTATTACTGATCATTTCAGCTATACACTCAATTGACGGTGGTCGATCAGTTGGCATCATGCATTCGAGTCATAGTGCCTAAAGCAGGGCTTACACTTTGAAATGTGTTCATCGCTTCTAAACACGACAGATAGAAAACTGAATGTGTGTGACGTAACTCAAGTTCACGGCTTTCCGGATTGGGAAGGAGCGCCTGGTCCCCAGCCCGAATCCACTCAGCGGACTTGTGTCTATGTCTGGTGGTTTTTAGGCGGTTTCCCATCTGCCTCTGCGAATGCGAGCTGGTTCCCCTTATTCCGCCTCAGCTACACTATGTCGCAATTGCTGCGCAAACAAGTTTTCCACGTACGCTTACATCACCATTACTCTACCACGAAAACATAGGGATTACTCTTATCTGGTGTAGGACGCTCCCTGGGGTGGTACCACCGGGGGCCGAACCGCACAATAACTCGGAAAGAGTGGTTCGGTGTGGGGTGGCGGAGGGGTGAAAGGAATGCCGGACATTTGCCACGCCGGACATTTGCCATGCCGGACATTTGCCACACTTGCCCCTTCGCCAGGTAGCTTGAGTAGCGATCCCTCAGGTAAGGGACGCCCTTCCTCTTACTTCTTCTGTCCGCTTTCAAACCGCCTTCTCCACATCTTACTCTATACAAACAATACGTAAGGGACCTTCTTCTTTGACATCTTGGAGAAATACAGAACTTCTTTTCCGAAATCGAAATATTTATAACTTTTGGGAAACGGAAGCAATACCGACGATTATGTCAGTATGTAATTAGTTCTGCCAAGTATAAATATAGATCCCTCTGTCTGTACGGTAGCTTCCTTTCACGATTATTGATTGCGATAGAAACCGTCCATCGCCATTGGAGCAACAAGAAAGGAACGATGTAAAGAGAATGCGAATGTACGCTAATCATTTCTTTTTGATCACTGCATTTGTGCCTACTTTAATTACTACAACTGTCATGGCCAAAAGACAATAAGGAAAGAAGAAATGGGAATGTGAATGTTTGAAAAGATGAACGACATACTCCATATTAATTTACTCTCTAAAATCCGATATCCCTTGCGGCGAAACATTAGTTAATAAAGTGTAGCGGGACAATGTTCAAAACATGATTGAAAATAGAGGTAAGAACATCTATGATTGACATGTCATCTAAAGTCGACGTGCAATTTTAAAATGTTGGAAATAAGGAAATGAAGTAATACAGAACGCCATGCTTGTAACGTACGTTGTTGTTCTACATTGTTTAGCTCCGGTATTTACAGGGTCGCAGAGAAAGCAGCTTAGGTTTTGGAGGGAAAAGTCGTAATTGCAATGATCTGCACTACAACAGAAACAAGAAGCACAACTTAAGGAAAAATAATGTAATGTGTGTTTGAACTCACATGCGACATTGAAGCAGATAGTTCCTGTGACGTAGTATGGGCATATTCGACGACCGGAATAAATTAATAACTGGCTCCTTTTACCGACCCCCGGTCTCAGATGAAACAGTTTCTGAACAGTTCAAAGAAAACTTGAGTCTCATCACAAATAGGTACGCCACTCATACAATTATAGTTGGCAGTGACTTCAATCTACCTTCCATATGTTGACAAAAATACATTTTCAGACCCTATTGTAGACAGAAAACTACTTCCGTAATTGTTCTAAATGCTTTTTTTAAAATTATTTTGAACAATTAGTTCATGAGGCTATTCAAATTGTAAATGGTTACGGAAACACACTTGACCTCTTAGCCACAAATTATCCTGAGCATAACGACGGATACAGGGATTAGTGAACGCACAGTCGTAGCGAGGCTCAATTCCGTAACAAAGAAACTCACCAAAACTAAATGCGAAATATATCTATTTATAAAAGCAGCTGAAAATTCGGTTGACGTCTTTCTAAAAGTTTCCAATCCTTTCAAACTATGTAAGTGACGACCATATGTGGCATAAGTTCAAAGAAATAGTATCAACAGCACTCGAGAGATTCATACCAAACAAATTAATAAGAGATGCAACTGATTTCCAATGGTACACAAAACACGACAGAAAGCTGCTGCAGGAGCACCGAAAAAGGCACGTATAATTTAGGCGAACGCAAAATCTTCAAGACTGGCGAAGTTTTACTGAGGCTCTAAATTTGGTGCAGACTTCAATGAGAGATGCATTTAGTAGTTTCCACAACGAAAGTCTCTCTAGATATATGGCGGAAAATTCAAAGAGATTCTGGTCCTATGTTGAGTAAACCAGCGGAAAGGCTCAGTAAGTACCTTTACTGCGCGACAGCGATGAGGAGGAGGGAGAGACAAGAGACCCAATCCTTCAAAGCAGGTAAAATCGTGGCAATTGTCCGGCGTGGCAACTGTCCGGACACCGGGTGAAGTGGACTGCGGTAGTCGTCGTGCGGTTGTTGACCACTGCGCCTGCGGCGAGGACGGAGCCCCCGCTAAACATACAGTACAATCATCATCATCATCTTGGACAGTTTCCAGCCACTGGCTGGGTCTGTCGGGAACACAAGCCTCTCCATCGTGTTCTGTCTTTCCACCATTCCCCCTCTTCCACCTTCGTCCAGTTCTCTCCTCTTCTCGTCACGCATTCCTTCACTCCCTTCACCCATCTATCTCTTGGTCTTCCCCTGGGCCTCTTCCCCTCCAGTTGCAGATCAAACATCCTCTTTGGAATTCTTCCCTCATCCATTCTCTTCATGTGTCCATACCACTGCAGTCTTGATTTTTCTATCCTGCCCTGTACTGGTTCCTCCTTTAGTCTTTCCCTCACATACACATTTCGCAATCTGTCTCGTCTTGTTACACTCAACCTGCTCCTCTGGAACTTCATTTCACTAGCTTGTATTCTACTTTTGTCGCTTTTGTGCATTACCCATGTCTCACTTCCGTATGCCAATATGGGGACAAAGTATGTTCGGTATATAATTCCCTTGGATTTCTGTGGCACCTCCTTGCTCCAAATAAGTCCCCTAATGCATTTGAAGAACTGCCCTGCTTTTCTGCACCTTTCATTTATTTCCATTGCGTTTCCCCCCTTACTTTCAATCATGCTTCCCAGGTACTTGAAGTTCTCTACCACTTGTAGTTTTTCCCCTCCACAAGTTATATCCACATTTGGCCTATTCTTCTTCCTTGTTGTGACAATTATTTCACTTTTCTTTGCAGAGAAATGCATTCCATATTGTGCGGCCGTTGCCTCCCATACATCTAACTGCTCTTGCACCTCCTTCTCGCAATTTCCCCATAACATCAGGTTGTAGGGAAGCAGCCTACTCACGCTGTAGTAAATTCACATCAGTTTCCATTGTGTGCCAGCCAGTCTGCTGTAACTAGCTCTGACGTCATAAATATTGCGCAATACCTTAAAAATCAAGCAAATGACCTAAAACTTTTCTAGCATGTCAGGAATGATACTAAATTAATGTGTGTTAAATATCAGTTCGATAACTTTAGCCATTTTCGAAATTTGGACGTTTTTCTGAAAAAATCATTGGCGCAACAGAAAAGAGCTAGAGACTTCAAAATTTATATTTAGATTCATCTTTCATAATGATTTAATAAAAACAGTACTTTGGATTTCACAAATTAAGATTTTAGTGGAAATTCATGATTTTCTGGTTTTCGTCTCAAAACTGAAGGAAGCAAGATAGATTAAGTAGGCTAATAAATAAGGCTAGGATGTTTAGATTTAAATAGGTTGGAGGTCCGCTATGACTATGAAGATGTGAAAAGTTTCTTTTGAATACCTATAAAATTATAGCAATAGCGGATCTCAAAAGGGCCAGTTCAGAGCTCATCTACTGCGTGCAGTGTAATTAAATTAATTCTCTCGCCCAAAATATTTAACTTAGCCACATCAAAATTTTATTATCAATACTTACCTGCGTGCTGAATGCACGTTTAAATTAAGAGCTTCATCGGCCATCAGCAAAAGAAGCTATAAATTATTATGTAACTTGAAGTGGTGCGTTACTAGCCTAGCGGCTAGTCGGGAGAGCCGATTTGATCAGGCGTTCCCTTAGCCGTCCGCACCGCAACTTTATATATAAGAACACTGCGCGAGGAAGAAAGGCCCCAGTTCTCTCCAGACGCTGGATAACACGCCATCTGTGTCGGCAGTCGCGTCGCATCGGTATCACTGCTACAAACAGCCTTGGGTGCCGTATTAATTTACTAGAGATACGCGGAACCATGAAAACATTTCAAGTGAAGTGTTAATTCTGGGATGATTTTCATTATCTAGCTACAGTTTGCGTATTGTCGTATTTTCACGTGCCGTCGCCGGACAGACATTCTACCAAATATTTAGCGTGGCGTTTGATGAAATATTTTCATCAAATTATGGCGAGCATTCTTTTTAACATTTAATTCGGACATTTATAGTTGCATCAGCGCATTAGACTCTGAACTGCTCTGTTAGTTAGGTTGTAGGGATACTTGTGTTTTTTATCAGTGAATTTCTGAATATACTCAACTATTTTGGAAAACTGTTTTTGATTAGAAATCACGGACAATCTCCTAATTCCTCAGGGCTATAAGCTGCAGCTATAATGGTATTCTCAGATGAAGTGGGCACTAGGATCTCTAATTACTGGCTCCACGTTTTGTTAAATCACTTTCTGGGTGCTAAAAAGTAAATAGAGACCCAGTGTTGAGAACGGCGAAAGACAGCATTAACAACATTCTAAAAGCCTGAAACTGATTCAATATGCAAGCATTTATACAGCAATTAGATATTTTTACAAATTACTCGCCGCCCCACAAGGTCATCGGCAAAAAGCACTGCTTTCATTTTATGATCTCCAATTGCATCTGATACTTGCTGTAGGATTTCATCCATAACAATAATAAACAATAAAGGCGAAAGTGCACTTCCCTGTCGCAGCCCATTTTCCAGCTTGAACCATGCAGTACGTTCCCTCCCCACTTTCACACAACTCTCACTTCCCTCATACATTTTTCTGACTTTTCGTGTTATCTCTTCATCTATCCCTTTTGCGTTCAGCACATCCCAGAGCTTGTCCCTATAGATACTGTCATACGCCTTCTCAATATCTAAAAAGGCCATGATTAAGTCCTTCCCGTACTCATAGTGCCTTTCCTGCAGTTGCCTTACCGCAAATATGAGGTCCGTTGTTGATCTTCCCGGTCTGAAACCATACTGCTCCTCTTGCAGTCTACTTTCAATACTGCTTCTTATTCTCTTCTCCAGGATCTTTTCATAGATTTTTCCACAGTGGCATAGCAGGGTGATTCCTCTGTAGTTCTCACATCTCCTTTTATCCCCTTTCTTGAAGATCGGGACTATAATTCCTTTCTTCCAATCCTCAGGAATTCTGTTCTCCTTCCACACCACCCTCAGCACTCTGTATAGCCACTGGGTTCCTACTTCTCCTGCTGCTCGTATCATATCCACTGTTACTTCGTCCCAACCTGGTGCCTTGCCCCCTTTCATCCTCTTTATGGCTTCTTCCACTTCATTCCAAGTTAGATCATCAATTTCCCCACTATTATAATCGTCTGCTGCCTTAGGCTCTCCAGCGCTGTTAGTTACCCGCTTGGCGGCATTCAACAGATCTTCAAAGTACTCCTTCCAAATCTTTTTGAGCTCATGCATTTCCTCCGCAACTCTTCCATTATTATCCATGATCCTCAGGCACTCGCTTCTGTCGTTCCTCTTATTTCTTACCATGGTGTAAAGTACTTTTTTGTTCCCTTCACTGTCCTCTTCTAACATTCTTGTCCATTTTTCCATCCACTTCTTCTTCTCCGCCCTTACTATGGTCTGTGCCGCTTTCTTGCTTTCCTTATATTTTACCCTAGCTTCCTCTGTTCGGGTCTGGAACCATTCTCTGAAGGCTTTGTTCTTTCAAAGTACTGCCTCTTTACATATGTTGTTCCACCATGGGGTTTCCTTACTTCTCCTCTTTGTGCTAGTTCTTCCGCACACAGTCTCAGCTGCCTCAACTAGAGCCCTCTTAAAATCTCCCCATTCTTCTTCCACTGTTCTCTGATCTTCCTTTGGCAGCTTCTTCCTGATCAGTGTCTGGTACTGGGTCCTCCGTTCATCCTCTTTCAGCATCCATGTCTTCAACCTTTTCTCCTGTATGTCTGTTGCCCTCCTATCTTTTTTCTCTCTCAGGGTGGCTACCAACAGCCGATGGTCACTGTCTAAGGCCTCAGATGGAATGACCATAACATCTGTGAGGCTGCTCATCATCTGCCTATCCATTAGTACATAGTCTACTACTGAAGTTTGGGACCAGTCTCCACTGTACCAAGTTATTTTGTGGCTACTTCTCTTCAGTACAATACTATGGTATAAGTTGAGTTCAAGTGGCGACGACTCTTATCTATTTCATATAAATATGCGAGAGCACATTACTCACATTTCACGATTTCACCCACTCAGTCATGTTGTAAGCAGTAGCATTCTCTATTCCCAGCGAATCCCGTAGTCCTCAAGGCTAATTGTTCTAACATACGTGTCCGTGAATAAAACAGAATCGTGCAGTCACTATTCCCCTTAAATAGCTTTGAAATAGCGATAACTAAAGCATGTACCTTGGCATCCACGACCATACTTTGCACAATACTCTCACTACCACTGCTCAAATTCACTATTAGAATTACGGTGCTGCTACTGTTCCTCCTCGCCTCCAACAGCATCACCTTATTCAGACATTCTGCACGCACTTGAAGTTGAATAACAGACTAACGATGGATTCATAGTGACTATTGGGTGATATACAGCTGGTGCATTGAAGGGGAAGTCTGTTGTTGGTTTGGAATAGCAGATATGTAAAAACCTCCTAACAAGGTATCCTTTTGGAAATTCAGCCTCCGCACACATGCCGTAGGATCTAAACAGACGCATGATTAATTTAATATGCGTCATTAAGTCACCATTTTTCGCACATATGACAAAATCTTTGTATGACGCTCTAACGGGTTCTTATTTTTTCGTAACAGACTCGAGGTGTACCTCCTCCAAAACGTTAAATAGGAACGGGACTTGCCAAGAGGAACTTAAATTGTGCTTAGACTCGATACAGAACAGCTTTGCGATAATATTGTGATATAAAAACGTTTATCTACCCGTTTTCTTGGTCCTTAAAAATTAACGCCGTTTGGACGTACTCTAATATATTGCACTCGCAATGATGTCTCAGTCGAGAAATTTGTATGATCAGGGTGTTCGGTCTATTCGGTCTACAATAGTTAATGTTTAAACATGGCATAAGACCCAAATGCACTAACAAAAGCTCCAACTTGGCGGTCCGAATATATAAGACGTCACTGTGTTGGCTGGATTTACATGTATCAAAAATACGAAAGGATTTCGTGGAAGTGGCGAAATTGAGAAAATAAAAAAGACGCGAGGGCTTTTTTAATGGTAATTAAGCCATTTACTTCTCGACAGATATGTTATAACGACGGTCTGGCATTTGCAGGTCGTTTGGGGAGGAGGGGGGAGGGAGTGTTTGCTACTGGGCAGCACAAAACGACACCCAGATAGTGCGAGTGTGGAGATACCACATTTTTCGGACATATACAGCTATAAATGATAGTCAGAAATGTGCTGCTTGAACGTAAAGGTACTGTTCCTTATGTTCCAACCTATCGCCAGACGTTTGTGCGAAGTAGTCAGACTACTACTCACGTAAAAAAATTACATGTGTCTAGTCGTAAGGGAAGGATAGATTTGACATGGTGAACTGCGATTTCAACGCATAGAGGAGTATATCCTGCTGTAAGGGCGTGATAGATTCATTCACAATATAGCAATGCAAGGGTTCAACTGGATCTACTATAGAGTATAAACGGGATGGGCAGTACGGCTGTAACAAAATGGACACACGGAACTTCTCTTCATCGGCTCCCCTAAGCTGATCCTCACGTGTCCTTTGTTGCACTATCGACTGCGGTATTTATTACAGTACACCAACCCATCGGTGATGTCTATCCAACTCTTTCGTCCGCCGGAGCACTGTTGATAATCACGTATTGAGAGACGCCTGTGATTTACAACAATGAGGAGAATCGAGACACCTAGCCGGTGTGAGCGTGGCGTATCGTAATTTTTTCGGGTGCTATACACATAACTGCATTGTTTGTTTGAAATGTGTATATGTTGCAGTGTAAAGTTACTGTGGTCAGCGTTCAGACATGTGCAAAGAAAATGGCTATGTCCGGTCGTAAGGGAGGTAGAGATCTAACGTGGAAAATTGCGAATACAATGCATCGATAGCCATAAGGGTCATGAAAGATTTTACGTGGAAAAATTATGTCCTGACGTAAGAATGGTATAAATATTGATAACTGCAGAGCCACAGTAGTCAGGAGAATGTATTTTCGATACTCCGCTCATTTTGAAATGTCACCAGATTAGGGCTGCAGTGGTAATATTAAACTGTAATTACTTTGATAAATATGTGGCTAGTTTCTTAGGACGACACCGTTGGTGTACGGGGCATGTGGCGGAGGTAGCAGGTGGTCGGAACGAATTGACTTTTCCAGCTTAAGGTGTAAGCCGTCGCTAAGCTTCCTGAACCAATCAGGCAGCGTACAACCATGTCACCCTCTAGGTGGGTGAATAGCGAACTAATACTCAGTGTGTACTGGGCAGCCTTCGTGATCCTGTGTGTCACGAGTATTCTACGTTTTTGACGTGGATATTTGAGAAGATTCAATATCGACCACTGACTTTGGTGCTGGAGTTATTGATAACATCCGAATTCCTACCACTCCAACCTATCCTGGACCCTTTCTACGGCTCGGCAGTCCTCTCCGGCGGGCTGAGCCCAGCTGCTGGTGCGGTTGCTGAAGCGCGCTTACACTGCGGAAAGTAGTGCTGCGTGAGTCTCTGGCCTGGGGCGCTGCGTGTGGACATCGGGAACTGAGCAGGTGGGATGTGCAAGTGTTTCAACGATATCTCATAGGTAGCCATGACAACTGCTACTACTACTACTGAGGGTTGGATCGTGGTTCAAGTGTGTGGGGTTTACTGCTTCTCAATGCAGTCTAAAGTGCGCGTCATTTATGACGGCGGCCGAGTTTAGGTTCGTTCTGCGCATCTGACGTCACAAAACACAGTCAGCCAATGAACAGAGAACGACGTTGCCAGAGCTCGACTGCAGTGCAGAGCACGGAGGAGTGTCTTCAGTTTTAGAAACGTTCAGTCATAAATAAAGTAATTGAAGAAAAGCAGTGTCTTGATAGCAGACTTTCTTTTATAGAAAGTTTGGAAAAAGCATTCTTTATACCAATTGCTTCATATTCTATTAATTAATTAAACCAAATAAGCAATAAGCCTCCTAATCCAGGCGATAACAAGGAAAGGTGTTTGTATCATTCTCACTAACCGCTTTTCCACTGTAAAGAACAGCGTTAATTGTTTATTTCCTATTGTACTTCGACGAAACGTGAGTAGTTCATAGTCATACCAACAGTGTTTGTCAGTATTTTGCGTCATCCTTCAAAGTCCTCAGGGAATCACATCAAGTGACGAGCTGGGTTAGCGTACTGGTCACAGTGTTTGGCTGCTAAGTGGAGGTTCCGAGTTCAAACCTTGTTGTGCACTTAATATTTTCTTTATTTAAAAACAATATCGAAGTGTCTTACTTCATGAATTTTATTCGTTTGAATGTAATTTTTTGAAATTTCTAGTGGCAACTAAAATCGACTATATGGAAGGTATACGCTATGGACTTTTACCTCTGCAAACTCTTCAAAATTTCGAGCAATGGTTACTACATCTAATGCTGCACAATAACTGCGTTGAACTTCGAAACAAAATTAAGTCATTTATGGGGGGAAGGTATCAGTCAAGAAGGTGTGTAAAAATCAAATTTTTGGGCCAAATAGTTTTTGTGAAATCGAATGATAAAGTGTGTCAAAGCAGTCGAAACACCATGTGTCTGCACAGGCGAGCAGTGCAGTGATGACAAAATCGCGCACATCGAGGAATGCGAGGAGCACGTCTCTGTAGCAGCGAAAGGGTTAATGCCGCCCTGGTGGCTTTACTTCATAAACTGCGCTCTCCCCCTAAACGTAAGTTTGCAAACTATACTATGGCGCTGCTTCTCTTGGCGCGTACAACTGGCAACACAGCAATCTCCCGCGTCTGGGCAGGCATGTGCGAACTGCGAAGATAAAACAATTGAACTATAGTGGACTCTGTCTTGCACTGGTATTTGCTGTTTTCTCTATCCTGTCACGCAGTAGGCCCTTCCCCTCTTCCTCATCTTCTTCTTCCTCCTCCTCCTGCTGCTGCTCATTCTTCGTCATGGTGTAGCTGAGAGAACTAACTTAGGGGTTATATAGTGATTTAAAAACCCAATGCAACGTCAGATTCCTGATTGATCAATTTGTTATTTCTCATAGTGGTATTGTGAGCACACACACTAGTTCAACCTCTCCTGCAAATAGTTTAAGGATATAACATGCAACCGAGCAGAAATTTGCGACTTTCAGCTGCCACCAATATAATGAACGTCGTACCAAACGACCCAACTGTGCCAATATTCACTAATAGGAGAAGCGAAAAATAAAATTCCGGAAGGGTTTGGGAACCAGGTAGTTGCGGGATTGAGTCCCGCCAAATACACTAGTCCTAGTATCCAACAATGGGATGCAAGGAAAATGGCCATTCACAAAGGGTGTCTATTTAATTAATTAGTCAATCAATCTGATAGATTGAAGGACTATTTCCAAGATATCCACAACTTGGAGTTTACCAGGTATTCACTACTTACTCCAGGACAAAGTGGTCACATGAGAGACACTACCGATTTCTTCTTGGATGTCTGTTTCATCCACTACAGGTTTCTATAGCAGTGGGAGCGTGAAAACAAAGGGCTCTTCCAACGTCAGGTCATCATGAATGGGCCGGCAGAGTTGCCGTGTGGTTCTAGGCGCTACAGTATGGAACCGAGCGTCTGCTACGGTCGCAGGTTCGAATCCTGCCTCGGGCATGGATGTGTGTGATGTCCTTAGCTTAGTTAGGTTTAATTAGTTCTAAGTTCTAGGCGACTGATGACCTCAGAAGTTAAGTCACATAGTGCTCAGAGCCATCATGAATGACAAGGCGAGCAGGGGAGGGGGATGGAAAGGAGAAGGGGTAGGGGGCATCTTGGTCTGTGTGTGTTTGCATACTCTGGTTCACACAAACAAGAAGTATCCACTTGAGAGAGAGACAGAGAGAGAGAGAGAGAGAGAGAGGAGAGCATGTGTATCGAAAGGAATTTCCAGTTATCAGTATCAAAGGGTTGCTGCCACCTGACATTTTTGTTTGGGGGTTAGCGTGGTACCTCGTCTGCATGCTACACAAGATGTTTGGCGCATTGTGTGACCAACAGCGGCCTGGGCCTGCATGTGCGAGAATACGCGAGGCGACTGGTGCGTGGTGTGGCCTGGCGGACTGTGAATGGTGTGTGCTTTATAATTTAAAGATTTTTAACATTGTAACTATGTACAGTGAGCTATATTGATGGTATTCCTAGTGCTACCCGAAGGCAAAGCACCACAGTTGTTCAAATACTCCACACTACCTTGTCACCTCAAGTGATGAAATAAACAGTATTCCATATGCTCCAGTAGCAATATCCAGTAAATTATTTAAACACCAGACTGCCAATCAACTGAGTCTTTTTCCCATCAATTTCTGGGAGATGGAGAGTAGATGGGTGGTGGGTGATAGGAAAGGGGTTAATTAATTGATCAATTTAATTAGTCAATCAAATCGATAGAGTGAGAGGGGGATATTCGAGTATATCAGGCCTAAAAGTGGGGCTTTTCCAAAGTATCGATTATCCCCAGTGGGTCATAAATCGGCCCCAGGGGATCACAAACCACTTAGCAGAACAATAGATTAAGGGGAGGGGAAAGGGGCTATAAATCAATCAAGTTTGCCCATGAATGTATGCAAGCCGCGCTAACAAACTGGTGTGATATTGGCTTTATCCCACTACTACTAACGCTATGGCACTCGTTCATGGGCATGGGTTGTGAACCGAATTCTTCGACAGCCCTATTCCGCAGTGGCGGTGTTAACAAATTGGTCTCCCATTTGGAGAGATGTTTTCATCGCCAGAGTGGCTATGTCGAGAACTAAATATGAGTATATAGGCATGAAGAATAAAGATGTAGAATGTTAATAATGTTTGTTTTATTAAAAAAGTTATGCGTTTTCAAGCAAACATTTTGAGGAATTACTTTCCAGCACGCCCTCATACACTGCAGCGCCAAAGAAACTGTTATAGGCATGTGTATTCAAATACAGAGATATGAAACAGGCAGAATACGGCACAGCGCCTACATAAGACAACAAGTGTCTAGCGCAGTCGTTAGATCAATTACTGATGCTACAATGGCAGGTTATCAAGATTTAACTGAGTCTGACCTTGGATGTTATAGTCGGCTCACGAGCGATGGGGCACAGCATCTCCGAGGTAGCGACAACGTGTGAATTTTCCCGCACGACAATTTCACGAGTTACCGTGAATATCAGGAATCCGGTAAAACATCAAATCTCGGCATCGCTGCGGCCAGAAAAGGATCCTGCAAGAACGGGACCAACGACGACTGAAGAAAATCGTTCAACGTGACAGAAGTGCACCCCTCCGTAAATTTCTGCAGATTTCAATGCTGGGCCATCAACAAGTGTCAGCGTGCGAATCATTCAACGAAACATCATCGATATGGGCTTTCGGAGCCGAAGGCCCACTCGTATACCCTTGATGACTGAACGACACAAAGCTTTACGCCTCGCCCGGGCCTGTCAACACTGACATTGGACTATTGATGACTGGAAACATGTTGCCTGGTCGGACGAGTCTCGTTTCAGATTGTATCGAGCGGAGGGACGTGTATGGGTATGGAGACAACCTCATGAATCCATGGACCCTGCATGTCAGCAGGGGACTGTACAAGCTTGTGAAGGCTCTGTAATGGTGTGGGGCGTGGGGAGTTGGAGTGATAAGGGACCCCTGAAAGGTCTAGTTACGACTCTGACAGGTGACATGCCCGTAAGCATCCTGTCTGAACACTTGCATTCATTCATGTCCATTGTGCATTCCGACGGACTTGGGCAATTCCAGCAGGACAATGCGACGCCCCACACGTCCGTAATTTCTACAGAGTGGTCGAGGAAGGCATTTTTTAGTTTAATTACTTCCGCTGGCCACCAAACTTCCCAGACATGAACATTATTAAGCATATGTGGGATGCCTTGCAACGTGCTGTTCAGAAGAGATCTCCATTCCCACGTACTCTTACGAATTTATGAACCACCCTGCAGGATTCATGGTGTCAGTTCCCTGCAAAACTACTTCAGACATTAGTTGAGTCCATGCCACGTCGTGTTGTGGCACTTCCCCGCGCTCGCGGAGGCCCTACACGATAGCAGTTGTACCAGTTTCTTTGGCTGTTCAGTGTATATTACTGATTTGTCAGATAGTGTCAGATGCGTTATCAAATTGTTCGCTGACGATGCTACTGCCTGCAGGGAAGGATTGTCGTTGGAATATCGTAGCAAAGCGTAGAATCACCTATGTAAGTCTTCCACTTAGTGTAATGAATGGCAGTCCGCTTTAAATTTAGATAAACGTAAGATAATTCAAGTAATGAAGAGAGAGAAGCCGACGTTATCTGACAACACAATTAGAGGCGAATATCTTGAGCTCATTACTAAGTATTTAGGGGTAATACTAAGAAGCGGTCGAGCATGTAAAATCGGTATTGGGGAAGGCGAATGGAAGACAGATTTGTTGGAAGGATTCTGAAAAATACTACGCATCTGTCAAGAAAATGGCATACAAGACGTCAGTGCGACCTATTCTATATTATTTTTCTGATTGTTGGAGCCCTAATCAAGCAGGTACGACGGCGACATCGAATAAATTCAGAGACGACAAGTCGTTACAGTCCACACCAAAGTGTAAGGAAATTAAATTGGAATCCTCGGAAGAAGGATGACACAGTTTACGCGAAGTTCTTTTCGGTAAGTTTATACCACACTGAACCTGTATCCTAAGAAGACTGTCTGATTATTATGTTGCCATCAACATTCTATGGGTGCGCAAAAAATGGAAACATCAAAAAGACAACACATTACGATGCCTAATACCAATTAGGAAAAAAGCTGGCATTCGAAACAACTTCTAGTCGTCCCTGAATGGATAAGTACAGGTCCTGTGTGGTTTTCAGGGCCTCTTATACTATACTTTCTCAAAATACTGGTAAGTTCAGCTAACAATGATACAGGTAGACAGCGATAGAGCATCCTTCTCTCCAAAGTAGACTACAAATGCTCAATAACAATGAGATCTACAGTGTGTGGTGGCCATGAGAGATGCTGCGTGCTCACAAAAACACTCCTGGACGGTACGAGCTGTGTGAACAGGAGCCCTGTCGCCTTGAAATAAAGCTTCACTGTTGGGGAAGAAGCATTGTACTATACGATCGACCTGGTCGATAAAAATGGTCACATAGTCCTTCACAGTAATTCGACCTTCCACAGTACCCATGGAGCACATAGAATACCATCATATGGCTGTCAAAATCATCACCGAACCACTGTCATCTTTCACTCTTGGCACTTAAACTCGGCCAGAATTGAAACAAAGTGAAGCAAGACTAATCTGTTCAAATGACATCCCTTCATGGCCCCGAAGCCCAGGCTTATGGCTTTGGCATCACATTTTCCTGTTAAGGGTATTTCCGTCACTGATTTGTGGTTTTGGAATTCCAGCTCTTTCTGCAATTCCCAGCTTGCGGAGCGTCCTTCGTGTTGTCTTGGTGCTGACAGCCTTCGCGGGTGCGACATCCAGTTCTGGAATGACGTTTGCGGCTTTCGTCCTCTTATTTTTCGTCACAACCCTCTTCAACGACCGTCCGCCACGACCATCCATCACACACTTACGTTCGCGTTGTGACCTAGCGGATGGTATTTTTCCTCTACCTCGAATGCGTACAAACTTCGATACGTTGCCTCTTGAAAAACGATTTGCCCACGTTCAAATTCACTATCTCCGACATAACACTCTCAGGACTACGGAGCTGAGCACTGTTTTGACCACTACTGAAAGTTGCAATGTATTGAGGACATTGCACACGTAAGGTTTGTCGTTAAATGCAACAGCGCAACTTTCAGGCTTGGCTAGAATCTGCATTTAAATTCAAGCATGCGTTTCTCGTGGTTTTTACATACTTTTTCCAAGCGTGTGTACGTCGCGCAGGGATTTTCATAATAAGATAAGAAAAGCTAAAGTGCATACAGACGCAACTATTTTTACCATGCTGTGGAGCTGAAGAGAGAATAGGTTATATTGGCGCTTTGGACCTTCCACCACGCTCTGTACAGTAGCTGCGGAGTATATCTGCAGATATAAATGAAGATATGGCGGACAAAAGAAAGCGTGCCCTCACTAACAAGGGACGCCTTTGACCTCGAACTGTCGGAACTGCGCGAAACCATGTTTAAACTAACACTCCATCATAAAAAAGCGGTAGTCTGTGTTATTCCCGACCAAACGTTGCATTCTGACACAAGTGACATTTTAACAGGGAGAAACGAAGTAAGAATATGTCAATACCGTATGAAAGAAATGATTCGTAATGCAATGAAGTCAATGTATCATTACATTTTCAATCAACAGTGCCAAAAACCTTACGCTTAAAATAATTATAATAGCACAAAACACCGATATCCCACACACCTGATTGTGCTTATGTTGGCCCTCATGGTGCAGATGTGGGATTTCGATAAAGTTGATCAAACAAATGGAAGGGGACAATGAGCACTCCTAAGCCACTCCTAAGAAAGTTAGAGTGGTAAGGTGTAAGAGGCCTGCCACGCGAGTGGGTGAAATCCTACCTAGAAAATCGCTCTCAGATAACAGAGTTAAAACACATGGGAAAAAAACGAACTCCGAGCTTATCAATCGAAACCTTCCACATTAACCCACGGTGTACCAAAAGGCTCCATTTTAGGTCCCTTTCTCTTCTTAATTTTCATAAACAACTTCCCCCTACACGTTCAACACTCTGAACCAGTGCTATTTGCAGATGACACAAGCATATTACTTGAAGGTGGAAAGGAAATAGCTCTAAGTTTAAATGCTAAAGTCACAAATGAAAATGTCACAGAGTGGTTTATGAGGAATAAATGACCGATAAACCCTCAAAAAACAGTCGTCTTACACTTCCATACACAACAAAATAAAAACCCATGAAAACCAAACATGTCCATGGAAAACCAAAGAATTTACAGTGTCACTGAAACAAAATTTCTTGGCATCTACTTACAAGACAATCTTAACTGGAATTCCCACATCACATCATTAAATTCTAAACTATCTTTATGACTTATGCTATGAGGATTATACGGAACAACACAAGTCCTGAAACAGTTAGAGCGGTGTATTACGCTTGCATACACTCCATATTGAGATATTCTCAATATGGAGAGCATCATATTCTCGGGAAATTCTCCTCTTAGCATAACCACATTCCGGAAACAAAAAAAGATTGTGAGGATAATGAAAAATGCTAACAGCCGAAAATCATGCAAACCATTCTTTAAAGAACTGGGGATTCTACCCCTACCATGTATCTACAGGGTGTTACAAAAAGGTACGGCCAAACTTTCAGAAAACATTCCTCACACACAAATAAAGAAAAGATGTTATGTGGACATGTGTCCGGAATGCTTATTTCCGTGTTAGAGCTCATTTCAGTTTCGTTAGTATGTACTGTACTTCCTCGATTCACCGCCATGATTTCATACGGGATACTCTACCTGTGCTGCTAGAACATGTGCCTTTATAAGTACGACACAACATGTGGTTCATGCACGTTGGAGCTCCTGCACATTTCAGTCGAAGTGTTCGTACGCTTCTCAACAACAGATTCGGTGACCGATGGATTGGTAGAGGCGGACCAATTCCGTGGCCTCCACGCTCTCCTGACCTCAACCCTCTTGACTTTCATTTATGGGGGCATTTGAAAGCTCTTCTCTATGCAACCCCGGTACCAAATGTAGAGACTCTTCGTGCTCGTACTGTGGACGGCTGTGATACAATACGCCATTCTCCAGGGCTGCATCAGCGCATCAGAGATTCCATGCGACGGAGGGTGGATGCATGTATCCTCGCTAACGGAGGACATTTTGAGCATTTCCTGTAACAAAGTGTTTGAAGTCACGCTGGTACGTTCTGTTGCTGTGTGTTTCCATTCCATGATCAATGTGATTTGAAGAGAAGTAATAAAATGAGCTCTAACATGGAAAGTAAGCGTTTCCGGACACATGTCCACATAACATATTTTCTTTCTTTGTGTGTGAGGAATCTTTCCTGAAAGTTTGGCCGTACCTTTTTGTAACGCCCTGTATATACTAGAAGTTGTCATATACCTAAAAAAAGCATGCTAAAAATGGAAATGCATTTATTCGGAATAAATCTGTACATGAACACCATACAAGCGCAAATAGTGACATACACAGACATCATTGTTATACCACACTGTGCAAGAAAGGTGTATATAACTCAGGTTCACATTTGTTTAATAAGCCGCCAAGTAAATTAAAGGCCATAAACAAAACCCACAGCTTTAAAAAATCTGTAACTTCATATCTCTTGGAAAACTGTTTTTACTCAGTAACACAGTATCTTGAAAAATAAGTTAATTTCGGTTGTAACAATAAAAAAATGTAATGTAACAATATAGCAATATAACAATGTAACAATTTATAAATGTAATGTATACAATCAATGTAACAGTATATTAATGTAATGTCATTTTGTGCAACATCTAAGGTATAGTATGTGTAGTTCAAAGATTCAGGACGTAAATAAAAAAATAAAAAAATAAATGTTCTTACATTCAAAATCACTTTCGCATTCAAGCAGACGGATACCAAAAGCCACACCAATTTACATTTTCATATGGCGATATGGGTATGCCAGTCACGTAACCTGCCTTTCTCCAAGCATATTGCAACATAGGCGTATAGCTTGGTGCGGAAGATTGATTGTAAATCGCAGAGAAGTTTGACGAAGAAACAGCGATCATGTATCTTCGCTTGTGGTTTGGCACACTGTATTCTAATGAAATCAGCTGTCCTTCTGATATGGAGCTTGTATTGCCGAAAGGAGTAAACATCAAAGGGTTGGCAATATTTTGGTGTTTTCTTCAGCATAATATCTTTGTTTGAAGAACTTTCATCTTGAAGAGCACGATCTGTATTACCAGACCAGGAATCACAGCGTTATGTTCTGTTCACTTGTTTCTGTTCGCCGAAGACTGAAGTTAAGAAACGTTTCATGTACTCTTCATTCATTTTTCCACTTTTGCTTTCCTCCACATGAATGTTTCGTGGGAAGGTTATTTCAAGATTCTGTGAAATATTTGGGTCGAAATTGCCTCCTGTCTCTTTGAAATAGAACTAAGTACAATTTGTTTGCTATTCTGCCTGTCACTGATCAAGCCACATCATTCGCGTAGCATTGGGTACAGCTATCTACGGAATGCAACACACTAGCTGTAGTTTGCTCTCCTCTGTGAGACACTGCTGATGATGAAGACATTTCATACTGGAACTGACTCTGATCACTGTTCCAAACATTTCCTTTCTCCATACTCTGCTCTGTCATAAACATGTTTACTTCCTCCACAAACTGTCGTGACTTCTGATGTATATTACTATCGTCTTGTATGTCCTTACGTGTGACATACACTGAAGAGCCAAAGAAACTGGTACAACTGCCTAATATCGTCCAGGGCCCCGCGAGCACGCAGAACTGCCGCGATACGACATGGCGTGGGACTCGAATAATGTCTGAAGTAGTGTTGGAGGGAATTGACACCATGAATACTGCATGGCTCTCTATACATCCTTAAGAGTACGAGGGAGTGGAGATTTCTTCTGAGCACCACGTTGCAAGGCACCCCACATAGCTCAATAATGTTCATGTCTCGGGAGTTCGGTGATCAGTGAAAGTGTTTAAACTCAGAAGATTGTTCCCAGAGTCACTCTTTAGCAATTCTGGACGTGTGGGTGTCGCATTATCGTGCTGAAATTACCCAAGTCCGTAGGAATGCACAGTGGACATGAATGGATCCAGGTGACCAGACAAGATGCTTACGTACGTGTCACTATCAGAGTCGTATCTAGACGCATCAGGGTCCCATATCACTCAAACTCCACACGCCCCACACCATTACAAAATGGTTCAAATGGCTCTGAGCACTATGGGACTTAACATCTATGGTCATCAGTCCCCTAGAACTTAGAACTACTTAAACCTAACTAACCTAAGGACATCACACAACACCCAGTCATCACGAGGCAGAGAAAATCCCTGACCCCGCCGGGAATGGAACCCGCGAACCCGGGCGTGGGAAGCGAGAACGCTACCGCACGACCACGAGCTGCGGACTCCACACCATTAGAGAGCTTCCACAAGTTTGAACAGTCCCCTGCTGAAATGGAGGGTCCATGGATTCATGAGGTAGTCTCCTTACCCATACACGTCCATCCGCTCGATACGATTTGACTCATCCGACCAGTCAATAGTCCAATGCTGGTGTTGATGGGCGCAGACGAGTCGTAAAGCTTTATGTCATGCAGTCATCAAGGGTATACGAGTGGGCCTTCGGCTCCGAAAGCCCATATCGATGATGTTTCGTTGAATGGTTCGCACGCTGACACTTATTGATGTCTTAGCATTGAAATCTGCAGAAATTTACGGAAGGGTTGCACTTCTGTCACGTTGAATGATTCTCTTCAGTCGTCGTTGATCCCGTCCTTGCAGGATGTTTTTATGACCGCAGCGATGTCGGAGATTTGATGTTTTACCGGATTCCTGATACTCACGATACACTCTTGAAATTGTCGTACGGGAGAAGCTCCACTTCATCGCTATCTCGGAGATTCTGTGTCCCATCGCTCGCGCGCCGACTGCAACGCCACTTTCAACTCACTTCAATCTTGATAACCTGCCATTGTAGCAGCATTAATCTACCTGCCAATTGCGCCAGACACTTTTCGTCTTACATAGGCATTGCTGACCGCAGTGCGGTATTCTTCCCGTTTACATATGTTTTTGAATACGCATGCCTATACCAGTTTCTTTGGCGGTTCAGTGTATATATGCCTGGATGAAGTGCCATATTCAGCCTTAAGATTGTTGATAAAAGAAATCGAAGCTCTGAAAGTGTCTGCGCCAACTATTTTAGACGCTTCTAGTGCCCAGATTTGCAGATGCTAATAGTGAAGTGTAGATCCATACGACCTTGCACTATCAAATTACGATATTACATGTTCTTTGATAGACTGCAATTGCGACAATCTGTTTCCTTTGAAACGAGCTCCTGTTCATCTTTTGCTAGACATACAGGGTGACACAGAAAAACGGGAACATTTCCAGACTCCAATAAAACTAGAAGCGGCGATGGAAAGAAATTACATTCATAGTAATTGAAACCGTACAACTTTGCCATTTACGAAACACTTTAGATGGCGTCCTGCTGTACGAATACATTCGTGAAATCTGCTGTTGAGATTCCTCATTGACCGCTGGGCTACAGTGAATTGCATGCCGAATTCTCTGTTTTAACTCATCCAGGGTTCTTGGTCGAGTCGTGTAGACTTTGCTCTTGAAGTAGCCCCACAAGAAAAATCACGAACAGATACATCTGGCGATCTAGGGGGCTAGGGAATGTTACCGAATCGCGAGATCACACGGTTGCCATACAGTGTCGCACATATGCCATTGATAGCCGTGCAGTGTGTGATGTCACTCCGTCCCGTTGAAATCAGGGCTCTTGAACGTTTGGAAAGTTGTTCAGTGCAGGCGTAACGAAATTTCGTAACATCTCCACATAACGATCCGCATTGACAGTTATTGTGTTTCCCCGTTCATTTGCGAGAAAATACGGCGATGGAACACCACACCATACTGTTACTGTACTAGCATATAAAGGGCGCTCATGAACGTCATTAGGATTTGTGTTTGCCCAGTAACGGTAGTTCTGTTTATTCATATAACCTGTGAGATGAAAATGTGCCTCATCTGACATCCACAGCTTGTTTAGAAATTCATCGTCATTGTTTATTTTTGTTATCATTTGTTGACAGAATCCTAATGGTAACCGGTAAGCGTTGTCCTTCAATCGTTGCACCATCTGTAGTTTGTACGGATGAACTTTTAAATCAAGATGAAGAATTCTGCGACCACTCTCCCGGGACATGCGAACCACTGCTGCTTGCTTACGAACTGAACGCCGTGGGCTCCGTAAGACAGACTCGCGTACAAAATCAATGTTCGCTGGAGAACGCACACTTCTTGGTCGTCCTGTTTGTTACTTTGTGAGGGCAGATCCAGTCTCTTCAAAGTTATTAATTCAACATTTTATCGCATGTTTCGACGGAACGGCATCATGACGTTCTAAATTACAAAATCGTCGAAGCTCCCTCTGCTCCGCTACCAAACTATCATTGTTTTTATAAAACGTTTTTATGGCTAACGCACGTGATTACTGAAATGGCGGACTGTTTACTCGCTAACTGTCACGAACCCGCAGTGCTGCCACCTGCCCATGACTGCCGCTACTCATTTCAAACATTCCCGTTATTTTGTGTCACCCTGTATAATTTAGAATAAATCTTCAATTTTAATGCACTTATAGCGCCTCATTAGTCTGCTATAATATTGAAGCCACATTTGTAATAGTCCTCATAGATATTCTACAGTACACTGCCACCAATATCTTCTAAACCACTGGGCCTCGATCGGTTTGGTGGACATAGTTCGTACTCACTTTGACTGGACTGTTCCTGTTGCTACGGAGATGAACGTCGTGTGCTGCTTGAGCAGACACATTCAGGTTCAGATTCTTCCTGTACTTCAAAATCAGTGAATCTAAACGGCAGAACGTCATGTATTTCTGTGTCATCTCCATTATATTTTAGAATTATTGTGTTATATAGTATGTCCACGAACTCTCTATCCTCGAGCCCGATTTCATTTCCATATTTAGAACGTCGCAACTTTGTCCCCAATATTTGAACCACAGTCGTAAAAATAAATCTCTTTATGATATCATTGTAGACTACACGGTTTTCACAGCAGCCCGCATGCAAACACTCCAAGGGACACATTCGTACTGCAGCCATACCATTCACGCAACTCGAGCACTTGTAAGTATTTCATTAATTTGTGTCCAGTCTCGCGTCTTGCGTTCGTTCGCTGACACTTATTTCCCTTGTGTAGCAGAGTTTGCTGAAAATGACGATTACATACTATGTAAGGCCACACCGTGCCACCTACGCCAAAGGAAAGAGCCGGGAAATAGTGCATGCACATTGTCAGCTTGTAAGGACTGGCATGCACGCGAGAGTTCTCTACTCTCCGAGAGCGTTTGCGAGTTTTAGTAGATGTGTAAACAGGGACAAAGGTTAGTCGGCTGTTAGCGAAGGGCAATTACTGACGCTACGTGACGTCACTAGTTGCCAGAGGGTTCATGAATTGGTCAACTACTGCCGCAACTTTTAAGCAACTGCTCACTTCTCATCAGGGAATAGTCAACTGCGAGAACGGCGTCCTTGCACTTGCATTTAAGAATGCAAGGACATCCTATGTATGTTGCTCAACTGACTGGACCATGTTGTTCCTTCCATAGTGTGGGAAATCGGAAATGTCAGCTGTTTAATAGTTTGCTATGGAGAAGATAGACTACTTCCATTCTAGACTCAGCTGTGTAATATTTGATATTGACTTCAAACCAATTACGGCTTCATACTCAGTCACTTTAGCGTTCTATGGTTCAAATGGCTCTGAGCACTATGGGACTTAACATCTATGGTCATCAGTCCCCTAGAACTTAGAACTACTTAAACCTAACTAACCCAAGGACATCACACAACACCCAGCCATCACGAGGCAGAGAAAATCCCTGACCCCGCCAGGAATCGAACCCGGGAACCCGGGCGTGGGAAGCGAGAACGCTACCGCACGACCACGAGATGCGGGCATTTAGCGTTCTGATATCGCTTCGACTCCAGATGTAATTGCTTCGGAAATCTTTCGGAAATAAACAAAAACAAGTAACACGGTTGAACAGTTACTAAATAGAATGAGGTCTTTATTCTCCGTAATGAAAACCTAAAGGTTTGCATTACACACTATTCGACGGTACAAAACTGGACTACAGTAGAATTTTCAGTTATCTTTAACTGCCAGTGTTGTTTTCTTTACTTGCCAACACAAAGCCAGATATAGCAGGAATCAACACTAAAAAAAAAAAAAAAAAAAAAAAAAGGTAAGTTCCCCAGCAGAAGAAAAACTGAAATAATTAGTGCTGTAGTTCTTACTTTGTTCATCATGACACTTATTCTGCAATTATCTGTAATTTATAAATAATACCTGTTAACGACTAGTAACAACAGTTACTGGAGATAGACTAGGTAGATAAAAATTACTAAAATAAGTGGTTATCCGAACGTGTATACGTTACAGTTTCGTATGTGATGGCGCTCAATAAATTTAGTATCTGCGTATTTATTTAAAAAATAACACTGTCGTAAAGGATTACAGCTATTACCAAGTGCAGTATATGTCCGAGTCCAATCGTGAAGAGAAATTGGCAGCAAAACATCTGGTAATGTTCTTGGGCGGAAACAGCTTTGATGAAGAAGTTAAACTTCCCGGACACGTCTACAGAGAAAATAAAATAAACTCACACTTAACCCACTTAGATCACCGAGCGCTATACTGTAATGTAAATTTTAAGTAGTCTGTATTTTGCACTAACCGTCTAGGCGTGGGCTAGGGATAAGATGTTTGTTTAGTGCCCAAAAAATTCTCAGTTACTGGTTCGAACTCCTCTGCTACTTGAATTCTGAATAAAAAAAACATCAGCCATGACGGCCGAAGACTTTCGGCATAAGAAGTCATCCTTATTTCTTCACGATCTTGTCAAAGAGGATGGAGGAGCGGACCGAAGGTCAGAATACTGTCTTGCCCCTGGGGTGGGAAACTGCCCCTACAAGGCAGAAGAATCAGCAATGATCAACGGCGTGAGAATTCCCGAAGGGAATGGAAACCACTGCATTGAGGACACATACACTGACGGAAAAAAATCGCAACACCAAAAGTAATCTTAAAATTCTTTCTGCATGATATTGTAATGTGATTCATAGCAAATATGCCGGCCGGAGTGGCCGAGCGGTTAAAGGCGCTACAGTCTGAAACCGCACGACCTCTACGGTCGCAGGTTCGAATCCTGTCTCGGGCATGGATGGGTGTGATGTCCTTAGGTTAGTTAGGTTTAAGTAGTTCTACGTTCTAGGTGACTGATGACCACAACAGTTGAGTCCCATAGTGCTCAGAGCCATTTGAACCATAGCAAATATGCAGTACATGTCACTTATGTGAACTGAGAATTATCGTACCTGTCTTCTGTCGTTCCCATTCATTTAAAGGATTGTAACGATAAATCGCTGAACTGCCTCTTTTTTTGTAGTCACTGGACCCGTGAACGACATTCATACCGCAAACAAATAGCAAACAATGAACAGTTGTTGCGTGCCAACCTTGTATGGGGTAGATTATGATGATGATGTTTGGTTTGTGGTGCGCTCAACTGCGCGGTTATCAGCGCCTATACAAATTCCCAACCTTTTTTCATCCCAATCTCACCTGTTTCATGAATGATGATGAAATGATGAGGACAACACAAACACCCATTCATCTCGAGGCAGGTGAAAATCCCAGACCCCGCTGGGAATCGAACCCGGGACCCATTGCTCGGGAAGCGAGAACGCGACCGCGAGACCACGAGCTGCGGACTGTATGGGGTGGTAAAACGGGTAAAACTTTCAAAGCCCCGGACCTAAGCTATCTCGCTACATTACGGCAATGTCGACACACGGCGGCCGCAATGAAAATATTTCGCCACTGACGCTGGGTCAGGGCGAAACATAACATAGGCGTTTCTGGCGAGCCAAGCAGCAGACTTCAGCAGAATGTAGTGAGTCAGAGCAGCCAAACAGGGTCACGTTATGTGACGATAGAAAGACTAAGGCGATTGCAACAGACGGTACGAAGAGCTTATATGAACCAGTTCTATGCTATCACAAACTCGTTAAGCAAGCACAGCAGAAGGGAAAGTGCTGATAGCTTCGTAATAGCAAGATCTATGTGGTCATGACTTCGGGTAAACATTAGCCACTACTTCACTTCATAAATACCCCAGCAGTTTAGCCCGTAAGCCAGTCGGTCAGACGGATCGACGGCGTACAGGACGTTCGCACTAGAATCCCTGATTGCAGTGAAGTGACGTCTGATACAAGTCTGTTGTGGATTTCCTGCACGCTACGGACAATAACAGCCGCTACTGGGAGGGTTGGCTATTTTTTTCATAGTCTCCATTCGCAGAGTTCAACACCACAATCTTGCTGTGTCGCAGATGGGAGGACCTGGAGGTTCAAATGGTTCAAATGGCTCTGAGCACTATGGGACTTAACTTGAGGTCATCAGTCCCCTAGAACTGAGAACTACTTAAACCTAACTAACCTAAGGATATCACACACATCTATGCCCGAGGCAGGATTCGAACCTGCGACCGTAGCGGTCGCGCGGTTCCAGATTGTAACGCCTAGAACCGCTCGGCCACATCGACCGGCAGACCTGGAGGTCTTTCTGTTCCACCACGATAAGGGCACCAGCGTTCCCGACATCCCGGCGAACTGAATAGAGTCTACCTCGACGGCAGGCCAATATCGTCGAACTTCACGGCTACACAGCAACCGTCATCGCGGTACGACGAATGACGAGAAAGTGCGGTGAGTGGGAGGGGACACAGCACCTCCTAAGCCGGCATGTGCAGGTTCAACATACGCGCCGCCGTAAGTCACTGCCACGGCACAGCCCGTGCCGGGTCCTCCGCTAGCGGCGAAACGCCATTGCAGCAGGCGGCTGGAACGAAGTGTGCGGTGTCAGCTGCCGTGAGCGGGCTGAAGGCCGCTTACGACGCGGCTCCTCGGCGGGCATTGACAGACGATGCCAACCACGAGTCAAGACGCTACCTGTATTTTTATGGAAATAAGTAAGTAATTCTGAATCTTCTTTCACTGCTCCTACTGCGCGACCACAGGTCACTACCATCCTTCCGAGAAAAATTGGCAACGAGTGAACTGGGAGAGTGCCTCCTAACACAGAACCAACTCTACTCACACCCTCCCAATAGTCGCCTCTTGCACAGCGCTGACACCACCTGCCGAACTCAGAGAGTTGTGCCCGCCGAAAACGGCCGCACGACGATGCTAAATGAACCGTCCCACAGTTCCACTTCCTTCCGAGAAGGACCGAACATAGCCGACTGACAGGTCGGGCGTTGGCCCACATGCTGTCCGCACACGCTGCATGCATGAAGCTTGGCACGCCGTGGGCCCTGCTGTAGACGTCCTCGATATTATTCTTTTGAAAACAGATGAAAATCAGAGGAGCGAAAATGGGACTGTATGGAGGATGATCTATGACAGTCAAGGCGACAAATTGCTGTAGATATCGAAGTGTTCGTGTGTGTTCTGTAGATGTCATGATGAAGGAGAGGGTGCTCCATGTGTGGATGGATGAATTCTTCGAATTCGAAACTCAGTTGTAGCATGCTGTTTCTCACGCACCGAAATAGTTACGCTACATATCACCATGTTACTCACTACAATTCGGAGCCCTCCAGTGGCAGAGGGTGTTGTGACTGACAATTCGCAATTTTTCACAAACACAACTTTTAATGATGTAAGTTCACAAGGTTGATAACTGAACATACAAACGAAAGGTAACAGTAACGAAAAAAGTCTCCTAATTGAGGCAAACAAAAGTTCACTTCTAATTTTCCGCAAAGGCTCGTGGTGACACTCCCACACACTGGTAACAGTCCAATTCCGAGACGAAGATGTAATCTTCAACGGTCACAGTACACGAGGTCGGCATCCGGCGTGAAGTGGACTTTGGGCCTGGTTGGTTGGTTGGTTTGGGGAAGGAGACCAGACAGCGTGGTCATCGGTCTCATCGGATTAGGGAAGGATGGGGAAGGAAGTCGGCCGTGCCCTTTCAGAGGAACCATCCCGGCATTTGCCTGGAGTGATTTAGGGAAATCACGGAAAACCTAAATCAGGATGGCCGGACGCACTTTGGGCCTGGTTCTAGCACCTAAATAGCTGTCTCCAGCCAATCAGGTTTTGGCGTAGTGATACTTCCTGCAGGTCGTGGCTCGAGCTCCCCCTGCAGTAAGTAATGCTCGGAATGTCTGTTTCCATTAAATAGCCGGTGTTTACTATGGTGCTTTTGGGTACACTTTGGGTATAGACAACATCGTCCTCTGTGGTGTTATATGGGTTGCTGGCCCTCAGGGGCTACCTTACCTCCCGTATAACAGAGGGCTCCAAATATGTATACGTGAAGAATAAATATGTGGAATGTTAATAACGTTTATTTTAAATTAAAAGCTGTAAGAGTTTTCACATTAAAAATTCGGAGGCTTTGCTTTTCAGCTCACCTTCTTATATTGACGGCCTTAGAGGCGCATTACGCTTCGTTGGGCCACACTCGATGCTTGTCTCGGCAGAACATTCGATTCTATTAGTTCTATTAGCGAATCACATACACTGACGGAAAAAAACCGCAGCACCAAGGAGGAGTTGTGTGACTTAAAAACGAAAGTTGTTTCTACATCTGAAAGACGATGTCTATTTAGCTTTCGTACCAGTGGCATAAGAGTGGCGCTAATAGCGCTACTATGAGAATGCAAATCAGGTATGCTGTAAATAAACGTTGTAACGGTCATGGGCGTTAGTTACCTCTGAGATTGGACGTGGAGAGCAGATGCTAGCTAAGAATGCCTTTAAGGCACAAAGACGCCATTATCAACACCTCACTGAGTTTGAACCAGGTCATGTGATAGGGTTACGAGTAGCTGGATGTTCCTTATTCGACGCTGCAGAAAGCTTGAACATGGTTCAAATGGTTCAAATGGCTCTGAGCACTATGGGACTTAACTTCTAAGGTCATCAGTCCCCTAGAACTTAGAACTACTTAAACCTAACTAACCTAAGGACACCACACACATCCATGCCCGAGGCAGGATTCGAACCTGCGACCGTAGCAGTCGCGCGGTTCCAGACTGTAGCGCCTTTAACCGCATGGCCACCCCGGCCGGCCACTTGAACATGAATGTAGCCACTGTACATGATTGCTGGCAGCAGTGGGCACGAGAACGTACCGTCATGTGGCACCACTGAGAGGGAAGATCACTGTGTTCGGCATATGTCTTTGCTGCCTGTAGTGCATCTGCAGCAGCAATTGGAGCACCAGTTGACACCACAGTGACACGACCAACTGTTACAAGCAGCTCCGAGCCAGTCGCCCTGTAGCGTGCATTCCTTTGACCCAAAATCACGGCCATTTGCGAGAGCTCATTGGTGGTCAGGGTAGGACTGTTGTGTTCTCTGATGAAAGCTGGTTCTGCCTTATCGCCAGTGACGGCCGTGCATTGGTTAGAAGGAAGCCAGCTGAGGGCTTGCAACCAACCTGTCTGCCTGTTGGACACACTGGCCCTACACCTGAAATTATGGTGTGGGGTGCGATTTCGCATGACTTCAGGAGCACTCTCGTGGTTATTCTACAAACTCTGACTGCAAATTTGTACGTCAGTCTGATGATTCGACCTATTCTACTGCCATTCCTCTACAGCATTCCAGGGGGTGCTTTTCAACAGAATAACGCTCACCCATATACCGCTGTTGTAACCCAACATGGTCTGTGAAGTGTTGACTAGTTGCGCTGGCCTGCTTGATCACCAAACGTCTAAAAAATGAGACTGACAGAACATGCAAAATGGCTAATCAGATATGGCTAGAGGACAAATGTAAGTCTATAGAAGTATGTATATCTAGCGGAAAGCCAGATATTGCGCAAGAAAATTAAAGGGGTCTTTGGAGAAAAGAGGAGCAGCTGTATCAAGATCAAGAGCTCATATGGGAAAACAGAAGTAAAAGCTGAAAGATGCAAGGAATATGTAGAGAAGCTATACAAGGTAAACTAACGTGAAAGCAATATTATAGAAAGCGAAGTAGGTGAAGAAGAGACGGGAGATATGACACTGCGAGAAGAATTTGATAGAGCGCTGAAACACTTGAGCCAAGCAATGCCCCTGGAGTAGACGACATTCCCTTATGACTACTGATATTCTTCGAGAGCCAGCCGAAAAAAAAACTTTTCCAACTGGTGTGCAAGGTATAAGAATCGGATAATACCTTCAGCCTTAAAGAAGAATGAAAGAATTCCATTTCCGAAGATGGCAGGTGCTGGCAGATGTGAATACTACCGAACCTTCAGTTTAATAAGCAGTGGTTGCAAAATACTGACATGTAGAAGCCTACCCCGGGAAAGCTAGTTTGTGTTCTGGAGAAACGTTGGAACACTTGAGGCAGTGTTGACACATCGTAGACAACAGTTTAAAGAAAGGCAAACCTGCGTTTATAGCTTTTGTAGACTTATGTTGGAGAAAGTTTTGGAGATGTTGACAGGAGTACTCTCTTTGAAATTCTGAATGTAGCAAGGGTAAAATACGGGGAGTGGAAGGTTACATGCAACTTCTACAGAGACCAGATGGTACTTGTAAGAACTGAAGGACATGACAGGTGAGCACTAGTTGAGACAGGAATGAGCCAGAGTTGTAGCTTATCCCTGATGTTATTCAATGTACACGGAGCAAGCAGTAAAGGAAGCCAAAGAAAAATTTGGAGAAGGAATTAAAGTTCAGTGAGAAGGAATAAAAACTTTGAGGTTTGTCGATGACGTTGCAATTCTGTCAGAGACAGGAAATGACTCGGAAGAGGACCTGAACGGAATGGCGATGTCTTGGAAGAAGGATGTAAGACGAACATTACCAAAAGTAAAAACAGGGTAATGAAAAGTAGTTGACTTAAATCAGACGATGCTGAGGGAGTTAGTTTAGGAAATGGGACACTAGATGAGTGGCCAGTAATGTAGCTGATGATGGCCAAAGTTGACAAGATATAAAATGTAGACTGGCAATAGGGTATTTGAATGTGTCCTGAAAATTGTCTTAAATGATTAATTATGTGATTTTATGCTCTTAACATGCATTTTTTCCTCTTGAATTTCAGTATTCTTTTATAAAAACGGAAATGAAAGTCAAATAATTTGGTAGTCCGCTAAAACGATCTATTCGTCTCATGTGATGCCTGTGACGTCACTGGCTAGCTTAATGCCCCTACTATCATAGTGCTAATTCACAGTGACGTCTTGTTTGAGAATTTACGTTTCGGAAAAGGGTTAAAATGGTATGTAGTGTCATACTGGACAAGTATATATACAAAAACTCCTGAAAATTTGTTTCTGAGTGTTCTAGAGAATGAGAAGGTGCATCATTTTTCACGAAGATAAAGTAAGTCTGTCTCAGACAACGACGTTTGTGTCGCATTCATGTTGTACACGCGTTATATCTCTCCGTATAGAAAACCTCATCGTCCTACACCTCTTTTTATTGTTGGCGTATGGTGATATCTTCACTACTAGCAATACTTCCCTAAAAATGAATTGTTTATTCACAAAGTAAATGTACTTATCCCCTGTTGTCAATTTCTCAGACTAAGATTAATGTGAAGCTATATATAATAAATCCCACAATCGAAACAAGTGCTGCAATTAATTCTTGCTAACGCTATTTTCGTATTTCGTGTAAAACTTTTAAAAATGTTTGAGCAGTTCGGTATTCGAACATGTGACATCGTTTTCAGCAGTCGTATGCGCTCTCCTTTGCGCCACCAAACACCCCTTGGATGCAACGTCTCTGCTGCGTATCTTCTACAATGGAAATCCGCACTTAGATTTGCCAAGAATAATTTTATTGTGGTTTGGGTCGTATCTCATGACTGATAGTCGACAACCTAGTTATAATATACGGAACCATTTCCCAAAATTTCTTGGTTTTGAGCGAGTTTAATGATGTTGCAGGAAGCAGGGAAAGGAATGTCCGTCGTTGTACGTATCTCTGCTCTAAATGGGTGGAGAATAAACTCATCAGCTCTCGCAGGGCTTCCACTATAAGCATTTACAAAATTACTTTCTATTGTGACTTAAACGCTGTAATTCCGTTTTCCATCACTAAAAACCTAAACTGTTTGTAGAAAAACTACCTAAAAACCTTGTAACTTCGGCCAACGCTCATATAATATGCCTGATACATCACTAGAGCATCAGCCAATGACAAAGCGTTTTTGGTCACGTGAGCAAATCTTGATATCTAATGATTTTTAAGATTTAATTACATAAAAATAAAAGATATTTCATGTGAATATAGACCTAAATGCTATTTAAATATTATAGTCAATAACAACAATCCGAACCATATTTTTAACGTAAGAAAATAGCCTATTTCAAGAAAAACGTTTTTCAAGAAGAGAAATTTGTTAACATCGAATACAAATTTAGGTGTTACGAAATCTTTTCTGAAGGCATTTTTGTGGAGTTTAACCTTGAGCGGAAGTCAACTTGGACGAAAAGAATGGAATAGAAGTTTTTGAAACGTGGTTCTGCAGAAGAACGCTGAAGGTGGGATCGCGTAAATAATGCAGAGAAAAGAAAATTGTACCATAACTTGACTAAAAGAAGGGATCGATTGATAGGATATAGTCTACGACATAAAGGAATCATCACTTTAGTGTTGGAGGTAAATGGGGGGGGGGGGGGGGGGTTAAAAATCACAGAGGGAGACGAATAGACGAGTACATTAAAAAGGTAAAAATGGATGTCGATCGCAGTAGTTATTCGGGAATGAAGAGACTTGCGCAGCATAGAGTAACGGTGGGAGCCGTATCAGACAAGTCTTCAGACTGACGACCATAAAAACGAATTCATTTTTAAATTTGATTTTCTGTCTGTCGTTTGAATTTCAACACCAGAAGAAGAGACAAGAGATTGAAAGGAGGGTTTGGACCCGTTCATTGGTTTTTCTCACGACCACAACTTCCTAGGCTTTTCTTATACATAATTAGTGAAGATCTATGGCAATTATTGAAGGGTTCACGAGTTTCCCGTCTTACGGATGCACGAGTTGCTATTAACTCTTCTCTATCAGTCTCTCTGAAGTACCTTTAGTAGTGAGAGGATAGCAGTGTACGTATGCGCGACAGTATCAGAATTGTATTATGAAATCAGGGTGGGTCTTTGCAGCATTTACTTTATTTGGAATGTACTTATCTAGACCACCGTTTATCTACATCTACACGATTTAAGTGCTTAGAAAAGGGTTTATCGAATCACTTTCAGACTCTTTCTCTACTGTTCCGCTGTGGAATAGCACGTCGTAAAAAAGAACACTTACCTCTTTCCTTGCGAGCTCCGATTTATCTTATTTTATTACGATGACTATTTATCCTTTCATCAACAAAATATTTTCACATTTCATTTGAAGATCTCTCCGCGACGAGAAACGCCTTTATTTTAGTGACTGCCACCTGAACTCGCATATCATATACGTGACATTCTTTCCCCCATTATCGCGGTAGGATACTGTAGTCGTTGCTGTGGTTTTCAGTCGAAAGACTGGTATGATGCAGCTCTCCATGCTACTCTATCCCGTGCCCTTTTTTGAAATTCTACGATATTCTCTGTCGATCCTATCCGGCAAAAATCCCATACCGTGTACCAACACCGTGTAACGTCTTTCGGCTTTAATCATAGTTGTTCTGCATGAAAGGAAAATTCAGTCGAGAATAATAAAATATGAGACGAAATTGTTAGCCAGTACTTAACATGAGGAGGTGAAATACACAGCACTGCCGACAGACGCGTGTAAAAGTGAACGTGGCACACTACCTAGCTCTTGGAGGCAACAGTTCGTTCCTCGTGTAAGAGAGAGAAAAAGACTGGGACACATTAGAAGCAATGGCATACAATACAGACTCTTAAGATGAGAGGTCACCACGTGAGTGGCAACGAGGGTCGAGAAAGACGAAGGAATAGAGAGAGAGAGAGAGAGAGAGAGAGAGAGAGAGAGAGAGAGAGAGAGAGACCGCAAAACACTGGGTATTTTAAAAATATTACTAAAACAAACCTATTTAAAATGCCTGTTAAGCAATACGCTCTCTACAGTGTAGGGTTACCCATGTAACACAGATCAGGGGTTTGGTAAAAAATGTAAGTAATAGTAACGAAAATGAAACATGTATTCACGTAAGTTTTCAAACTGTGTTTTTTCTTCCATTTTTGTGGAAAAACCTACCCCCAAAGCTATGAAAACACCTTATCCTATTTCTGAGCTCAACATCTGACTCATTACAGAAGGATACTGACGCAATTTTTCGGGCTAGCAAATGGGAAACTGAGGTACTCAAAACTGGAAGTAAACATCGTCTTTATGATTTGACGTCAGCTGATAGTATGGGTAGTGCTACACATGCAACAACATATGCGTAGCATATATAGTGTGTACAGTGACTAGAAGTGAGAAATGAATGAACAATATTGAACTATCGTTTTACTTTATTAAATAACTTCTTCATAGAACAGTATTGTGTAACAGGAGTAATCCGAATGAATTAGCTCTGTTTTAAACAGGTTGGTCTTCTAAGCGGGAGGGTAGAGCCTCCATTCTTCATCCGGTCATACTAATTTAGGTTTCCTGTGCCTTGCCTACATAACTGCAGGAAAAAAAATACCAGGATGGTTTCTACTATCAGACCACTGCCGGATACCTGTCCCATCCTTGTTAAATTATTAGAGTTTTGTTCTTCTTGGGGTTCCACAGTCTCCTCAATGCGTTTTAAGAAAGAAAACATGGTCCAAATAGGCCATAATATGTTTACTTCCCATGCTGTCAGCGAATCTGGACTGAAATAGTAGTTTTCAAACATTTATGACGAGAATGAGATTTTCACTCCGTAGCGGAGTGTGCGCTGATATGAAACTTCCTGGCAGATTAAAACTGTGTGCCGGACCGAGACTTGAACTCGGGACCTTTGCCTTTCGCGGGCAAGTGCTCTACCATCTGAGCTAGTTTTGCAAGGTTCTCAAGAGAGCTTCTGTGAAGTTTGGGAAGTAGGAGACGAGGTACTGGCGGAAGTACAGCTGTGAGGAGGGTGCGTGAGTCGTGCTAGGGGTAGCTCAGATGGTAGAGCACTTTCCTGCGAAAGCATAGGTCCCGAGTTCGAGTCTCGGTCAGGCACACAGTTTTAATTTGCCAGGAAGTTTCATTTATGACAAGCCTAAAGTTTCACATCACTTTTGAACTGAAAGCCAGTATACATGTAAAGGCACATATCGCTTTCATGTGCGTGGGTACCATAATTACGATGCACAATGCACTAGATTACATCCATTAGATTGATGAATGTTATCTATTGCACTTTTGGTTTGTATTTGTGCTACACACGCGCGTTAAAGTCATGTGTGCCTTTGTACGCCGTATCCCGGGGAGAAAAGTAACCAAGTCAAAAAAACGGCAATGTTTAGTTCATGTTACTGAGCAACACGAGTCAAGCGCCCCAACGGGCACCAAGCACGTCACATCTCTGTCTTGCAGTTTGTTCAGTTCAGGGCAGTAGCGTCACTTTTGTTGTGGGCTACTGCATGATTGGCCATGGCAATGACAGTGTCGTTTCAGCGTTGCTGCTGGCAGCCGTGCATGGGCCATTCTGAGGCGTGACACTTTTCATATATAAGGTAAGTTTAATGTAATTTTTAATATTATAGATTATTATAATGTTCGTGTTTATACGATGTCTGTGTCTTAAATTGCAATGTCCTTCAGACATTGTTTTGATCACTAAAGGTGCTGTGAATACCACGAAATTTTGTGTGTTGTAGCCTAAAGAAATGCTGTACTGCTGTACTGCATTTCAACTTGTTTTTCATTTTTTGTTGTAACGTAAGAAATAATTTTGTCTGACGGAGTTCGAATGTCGTATTATACTGCAGTAAATTAAAAAAATATTTGGAATGGAAAAGTGGCAAAAGTTTTACATGACATGACGTTACATTACATTCTAACGTAAGAACTACTTTTGTCTGATGGGGGTTCGAATGTCGTATTTTACTACAGTAAGTTAAAAAAATATTATTTGGAGTGGAAAAGAGGCAGTATTACATTACATTACAAAAATAGATATGTTTCTAGAGAAGCAAGAAAAGTAACCCAACTCATAGAACTAATTAATAATTATCTGATAACACCTCACATTCGACGAGAATTTAACTACATGTCCATATTACTGCTGCGTATAATGTAATGAAATTCTCTGCCAAATGTACTTACTTGAAATCTGAAGGGAGCTTATACTATTTCAATATAAGTTTTACATAATTCTTTAAGTTGATTTGCCTCGGGCATGGATGTGTGTGATGTCCTTAGGTTAGTCAGGTTTAACTAGCTGTAAGTTCTAGGGGACTGATGACCTCCGAAGTTAAGTCCCATAGTGCTCAGAGCCATTTGAACCATTTTTTAAGTTGATTTCTCTCAAGTGTCGTATTCTGGAAATATGTCACTGCTCTTGTCGCGCTGCAATACGTTCTGACTATTTAGACAAATATGATGTGAAGCTTGAGGCTTGTGATAAGCGCCTGAATATGAGTAACAGTCGAAATTAGCTAACAATAGGGGCAGTAAATATATTACAGCCTGTTTAGACAATGTTTTGGCAACTTAGCCATGTAAGTATGTAAATTCCTGTATGTATTAATTACGTTTCTTTTGTTGTCTCTACATTGTAATACCAAGACATGTCCAGATCCGTTGCGAAAGTGATATAATTGAAGTACTTCTACAGATGCTGCTACTACTAGATTAAAAATTTTGTTTTGTCTCGTAGCGAGGACACATTTTCATTGGCCGTTAGTATTACAGGTCTCTTAGCGACGTCACCTTCTCGTCGGTCCGTCGTGTGACGGGTCTCGTGCTCGAATGGCTAGTGCGCAGGCGCGGCGTCGTCCGTTCGAACGGGGAGGCGCGCAGCTGCCGTGGCGGTAGTTGGGCGGCGTCGGTCGAGGAGCGGTGATGCCGACACGAGCACGAGCCGGCCACTGCTGACCCCGTGCCGCGCGAGCTGTGCGATCCGTGACGCGCTGTGCTGTTCCGAGTGGTGTGGTGCTGTGCTGTGACACAAGAGACATGGGCTGCAACACCAGCAAGGAGGCCGTGTCCGCCGTCGAGCAGGGCGCCGCGGGGGCCGTCGAGCACGCCAAGAACCAGGCCAAGGGGATGATCGACGGCGTCGAAGGTATGTCCTCCCGTGTGGCGCGCGCTCCGCGGTAGTGCAACAACGTCACTCTACAAATAATCTCCTTCCAGGGGCGTTAGTCCCGCAAGATCTGCGGAAGAACTGGGAAGTTTGGAAAAAAGGTTTATCGGAAGTAAACCCGTGAGGGCGGATCGTAAATCTAGCCTAGATAGCTCAACTGGTAAGAATATAGCTAGCAAAAGCCAAGGTTCTCGTTTCAAGTCTCGGTCCGGCACAAAATTTTAATCTACCAGAGCGTTTCAGATTCTTTCTGCTTTGCAATCCCGAGGTAAAGGTCTGTTATCGGTCTACGCAAGTCGGTGATTCTGCTTTTTTAACCGAGTTTCTCGGTCGCTTTCATAAAGGTGTAAAGGTCTTGTTTCAGATGTTGTTGTTGTGATCTTCAGTCCAGAGAATGGTTTGATGCAGCTCTCCATGAGACTCTATCCTGTGCAAGGGTCTTCATCTCAAAGTACCTACTGCAACCTACATCCTTCTGAATCTGCTTAGTGTATACGTCTCTCGATCTCCCTCTACGCCGGCGCT
The DNA here is from genome assembly GCF_023864345.2 of Schistocerca serialis cubense. NCBI lineage: Eukaryota > Metazoa > Arthropoda > Insecta > Orthoptera > Acrididae > Schistocerca > Schistocerca serialis. The sequence continues at coordinate 653,715,098 of NC_064639.1, read as the reverse complement.
CAGTCCGGAGCCGCGCGACTGCTACGGTCGCAGGTTCGAATCCTGCCTCGGGCATGGATGTGTGTGATGTCCTTAGGTTAGTTAGGTTTAAGTAGTTCTAAGTTCTAGGGGACTGATGACCACAGGTGTTAAATCCCATAGTGCTCATCGTCATTTTTTTCTCCCTCTACAATTTTTATCCTCCACGCTTCCCTCCAATACTGGTGATCTCTTGATGCCTCAGAACATGTCCTACCAACCGATCCCTTCTTTTAGTCTGGTTGTGCCACAAATTCCCCTTCTCCCCAGTTCTGTTCAGTACCTCCTCATTAGTTACTTGATCTACCAGTCTAATCTTCCGCTTTCTTCTGTAGCACCACATTTCGAAAGCTTCTCTTTTCTTCTTGTCTAAACTATTTATCGTCCATGTTTCGCTTCCATAAATGGCTACACTCAATTCAAATACTTTCAGAAAAGACTTCCTGACACTTAAATCTATACTCTGTGTTAACAAATTTCTCTTCTTCAGAAACCTTTCCTTGCCATGGCCAGTCTACATTTTATATCCTCTCTACTTCGACCATTATCAGTTATTTTGCTCCCCAAACAGTAAAACTCATCTACTACTTTAAGTGTCTCATTTCCTAATCTAATACCCTCAGTATCACCTGATTTAATTCGATTACATTCCATTATCCTCATTTTGCTTTCGTTGATGTTCATCTTATATCCTTCTTTCAAGACATTATCCATTTCGTCCAGTTGCTCTTTCAAGTCCTTTGCTGTTTCTGAGAGAATTACTACGTTATCGGCAAGTCTCAAGGTTTTTATTCCTTCATGGATTTTAACTCCTACTCCCAATTTTTTTTTGTTTCCTTTACTGCTTGCTCAATATACAGATTGAATAACATCGGGGATAGGCTATAACCCTGTCTCACTCCCTTTTCAGCCACTGCTTCCCTTTCATGCACCTCGACTGTTATAACTGCCATCTGGTTCCTATACAAATTGTAAATAGCCTTTCGCTCCCTGTATTTTACCCCTGCCACCTTCAGAATTTGAAAGAGAATATTCCAGTCAACATTGTCGAAAGATTTCTCTAGGTCTAAAAATACTAGAAACATAGGGTTGCCTTTCCTTTATCGTCTAAGATACGTCGTAGGGTCAGTATTGCCTCGCGTGTTCCAACATTTCTACGGAATTCCAATTGATCTTCCCCGAGGTCGGCTTCTACCAGTTTCAGATATACCTATCTACAAAACATTCGGGAATGTACCGTAAACTGAACACGGAACCTTACAGCAAAGAGTCAGCAACAGTAACCGTTAGGCCTGCCTTAAGAGGACAATAGCAGGAGCTCCATTCTTCTTGTATGATTCCCATTGAGATGATGCTGGAAGACAGTTCAGTTGTAAAATTTCGTAGCTGTAAAAATTTAATATATTACAACAGACAAACTTACATAAGAATGAGTTATATGATACCGACGGATACAAATTTACGTAAACGCCTAACACACGTGCTTAACACTATGTAAAACCTTTCTGCTTCACATTTTGCAGCATTCACTAATTTTATTTTGTGTTTAATACCTCAGTTACAACTCTCACTTTAGATGCTTATTAGTAGGCAAAATCCATTGTCTCTCTTCATGAGTAAGTTTAATGATGCATCTTCACAGGAAGCCGAGCAACAATATTTTATTCAGAAAGATGTGTAAACAGTGAACATGTTCTTCATTCTGAGTAGAAGTTTGTAATATTTTTACGGTTTTCCAATGGAGACAATTAACTGAGTATAGAAGTAGTTCTACATGAGAATTACAAGTGCCAACTGCTTGTTTGTCATAATTCAAGGTGCTGTTAAGAATTTCAGAGACAAGAACCTGCCTCTCTACACCCAGTACGTGAAAGCCTCTAAGAAAGATGTAAACAGCAACTGGTAAAATGTGTAAAGATTTTTGTTGTGAAACACCTCGTCGTGAACAGCACTCCTTAAAGGTTTAATGCCTAACCATATATTTAACGGCACAAGACAAGTGAATATCAAAGACGGTCTGAGAAGCAGACAACAACTGCACGTCATCCAGCGCTCATCCGGCTGCGCGACTCCGAGACACAGAGAGAGTGCAGAAACTGACAAATGGTCAAACCACTGCCTCCGCGAGGGACCTTATACGCATACGTAGCTCTCGCAGATCTCTTTAGCCTAGCCGCGCGAGCGGTTTCCACGTCCACTCCGAAGAAGTGTTCACGACAATGAAATGAAATTCGTCATCAGAAAAACATGAATAAATGGGACTAAAAGAAAGAAGAAGAAAAACAATTGCGCTATTTCTTCGCTTCACACCTGTAACTGGTGCCCTGAATGCACGAGTGTGGTTGTTTCAGTTTTCATCATTCGCTTTGAGCACGTCTATTTCAGAATGAGTAGGCGACATTTTGACTTTTTTGTTCGTTTTTCATCACCAGATTTATGACTGGTTTGATGCGGTCCGCCACGAAATTCACTCGTGTGCTAACCTACCTCATAACAGCACTTGCTCCCAACGTCCTCAAGTATTTGTCAGATAAATTTTAGTCTCTTTCTCCCCCTGCAGCCTTTACCTTCCATAATTCAAACACATGTTCTGTCATCTTGTGAATGTTTTCCAAATATTCCTCTTCTCGCCGATGTTTTGGAGAATCTCCTCATTTCTTATCAGCTCAAGTAATTTCCTATATTCTTCTGTGACATCACACCTTACAGGCTATGATTCTTTTTTTCTGTTTTCCCTCAGTTCATGATTCGCTTCCATACAATGTCGAGCTTCAAACGTACATTCTCAGAATGTGTACCTCAAATTATGTCCTACGTTTGATACAAGCTAACTTGATATAAATGGTTGTACTTCAGTCATAAATTGCATTAAGAAGTATGTTTTTTTATTTATTAATGGTGACTAGTTTCGGACACATACGTCAGTTTTCAAACCATCCATATCGCAAGTGTGACAATACAGGAGAAATCCTACGTACAAAAACTGCCCTTGCAGTGATGATCAAAGCAGCACTGTGGCCGATTCGACACCAGTAAAGACACCACACAGGACCGATGTTGTCCGAAACTAGTCACCATTAGGACGTAAAAAAGATACTCCTTAATGCAGCTTATTGTATTGTATTGTACTGTATGGAACTGGGGACTTAGATTCGACGGAGAGGCTTCGTCCCTGCCGTAGCCCTCAGTGGTTCACAACTCCACAACAGGCCACAGCAGTCCACCCACCCCACCACCGCCCCACACCGAACACAGGGTTATTGTGCGGTTCGCCCCCAGTGGACCCCTCGGGAACGTCTCACACCAGACGAGTGTAAACCCAATGTTTGCGTGGTAGAGTAACTATGGTATTGGCATACGTGGAGATAGTGTTTGCGCAGAAATAACCGACATAGTGTGACTAAGGCGGAATAAGGGGAACCAGCCCGAATCCGCTGAGGCAGATGGAAAACCGCCTTAAAAACCATCCACAGACTGGCCGGCACATCGGACCTTGACACTAATCCGCCGAGCGGATTCTTTGCTGGGGACCGGCACGCCTTCCCGCACAGCTAACCGGCGGGCTTAATGCAGCTTATGATAAAGCTGCACCCACTTATTTCAATTATAAAACAAGCGGCGGACCTATTTTCCACCTGTAGTATACTGCAAGCTCGTGAACAACTAAAGTTATTTTTTTTTTCATGGAATGCCCTCTTTGCCTATAATAGCTTGTTTCTTGTGTACTCAATGCTTCGTCCGTCATGTTTTATTTTCCTTGTAAGTGTAGTATACGTTCAACGTTCTTAATTCTATTTATTGGAAATCTATTCTGAAGTAATATTTCTGTAATTAACATTGCGAACCGTGACGACAAAGATATTATATTACTAGTGTCAGTCCATGTCCTCGGGCTTGTTTTATATTCAGTTATCAGTAGTCTCGATGATCTGGAGAGAACGGTACGAATTATGACTGCTACTCCTGAAACTGCTGTTTTATTGCATCGAAAAATATCAGACATTTGATCGCTGACTCAGTTCTTGAGATTTCAAACATATTTACATCACAACGTCAAGATAAGACAAAGTAATAAAACAAAGGTGAAAAGATTAATCTGTTTTCTTTTCTTTTCGTTGTTTAGTATATACCATTCTACGTAAGTAGTTACCGCTACTGCAAGAGAAATATTGGGTATTTTATGGAATTTCTTAGTACATGTTCTTCCTCGCATGCAAGCAGAAACAGATTGATGACCTGTGCTTGTAGTAAAAGAGATGAAGTCGTAAGATAAATTCTTACCTAAAGGATATCATTCTGATATCTATTAATTTTTTATGGAGAGTTTAATTCCATTTCAATTATTAGTATTTTTTGTTAAAAACTTCACACAAGATAACAGAATTCCTTCAATTCATCCACATCGTTGTCATCAATTTTCATAAGTTTATCACAGATCTCATTTCTGCTACAACTCTTCAGTTTCGTCTTTCTTCCGTTTACTCTCAGTCCATAGCGTGTACTCATTAGACTGTTCATTCCCTGCGCCATACCCCTTAAGTCTTCTTCACATTCACTGAGAATAATAATTACATCAGCAACTCCTTTCACTGATATCCCCTCACCCTAAATTTTAATCCCACTCTTCAAGCATTCTTCTATTTTCTTCATTACTTCTTCGATGCTTAGATAGAACAGTAGTGGCGAAATAATGCATCTGTCTTATACTGTTTTTAATTAGAACGCTTTGTTCTTGGTCTCCTGTTCTTTTCTTTCCCCTATTGGTTTTTGTACGTAATGTATATTACCTGTCTTTTCCTATCGCTTGTTCCTATTTTTCTGAGAATTTCAAATATACTACAACATTTTTCAGTGTCAGACACTTTTTTTAGGTCGACAAATCCTGTGAACATGCCTTGAAGTTTCTTAAATCTTGCTGCTATCATACTATTCTGAAATATCAGGTACGCTAATATCGCTTGTAAATCTTTAGTTGATTGCCGGTTTCAGCAATTCGACAACAATGTTGTCATTATCAGGCTGGCTCTGAGCATCTGTGGTCATCAGTCCCCTAGAACTTACAAGGGAACCTCCCCATCGCACCCCCCTCAGATTTAGTTATAAGTTGGCACAGTGGATAGGCCTTGAAAAACCGAACACAGATCAATCGAGAAAACAGGAAGAAGTTGTGTGGAACTATGAAAAAATAAGCAAAATATACAAACTGAGTAATCCATTTGGAAGGTAGGCAACATCAGGGCAAGTGGGAGCTCAGCAGCGCCGTGGTCCCGCGGTTAACGTGAGCAGCTGCGGAATGAGAGGTCCTTGGTTCAAGTCTCTCTCACGTGAAAAGTTTAGTTTTTTATTTTCAGTTTATGTGACAAACTCTTATGTTTTCATCACTTTTTTTGGGAGTGATTATCACATCCACAAGAAAACCCAAATCGGGCAAGGTAGAAGAATCTTTTTACCCATTCGCCAAGTGTACAAGTTAGGTGGGTGGACAACATATTCCTGTTATGTGACGCACATGCCGTCACCAGTGTCGTATAGAATATATCAGACGTGATATCCTGTGGAGGAATCGGTTGACCTATGATCTTGCGATCAAATGTTTTCGTTTCCCATTGGAGAGGCACGTCCTTTCGTCTACTAATCGCACGGTTTTGCGGTGCGGTCGCAAAGCACAGACGCTAAACTTATTATAGCGAACAGAGACGTCAATGAACGAATGGACAGATCATAACTTTGCGATAGTAAAAAAAGGAAACCTTTCACTCGAGGGAAGACTTGAACCATGGATCTCACGTTCCGCAGCTGCTCACGCTAACCACGGGGCCACCGCGCTCGTGAGCTTACGCTCTCCTTGACATTGCTTATCTTCCGCATGGACTACTCAGTTTGTATATTTTGCTTATTTTTTTCATAGTTACACACAATTTCTTCCTGTTTTCTCGATTGATCTGTGTTCAGTTTTTCAAGGCCTATCCACTGTGCCAATTTATAACTAAATCTGAGGGGGGTGCGATGGGGAGGTTCCCTTGTTAGAACTACTTAAACCTAACTAACCTAAGGACATCACACAACACCCAACCATCACGAGGCAGACAAAATCTCTGACCCCGCCGGGAATCGAACCCGGGAACCCGGGCGCGGGAAGCGAGAACGCTACCGCACGACCACGAGCTGCGGACTCATTATCAGATTTTGTAACGTATTAACAGAAGTTCACAATCTTTACAATCTTGCAAGTCACATAGTGATGTTGCGTCGTTACGATAGAAGGTGGCAAGGAACATCAGCTTTGGTTTGCGTGATACTTCTTGGACTTATCTGTCCTTGCTGTCTTCGGGATAGTATGATTCTGCAAGTCCAAGTGATTTTGTAAATTCTGAAAGAATGTCACCTCTGTCTTCCACCTTTCTTGATCGCTAGTTTTCGCAATCTCTGCTAAGCACCGACTGTAGTATTGGTTCCCTTATGTCTTGCATATCGATTCCCCAAATGATTGTGATTGGATAGTTCCTCCCCGTTACGACGGTACCTAGTGGTTACTGCTGCTGAGTGGTTACTTTTATAAACACCAAATCATACGAGCAAACCAGTTACGACTTTGTCTGATATTGCTCGTACCTTAGGTACTTGGGCTGCGCACGGCTCTGTTGAAGAAGAAAAGATGTAGTCATATGATCTGCTTTGATGTCCTGCAGCTAATTCGCTGCAAATAATAACCTGTAGCTGTGATCCTGCAGCCAAATAGCCTATGCGTTGGCTAGAACTACGAGTTAATAAAATACACAGAAATCCAAAATAAAAGTTAAATGAATAATTTAATCCTAAGGTTTCTATTCTAACGTATGTAACTGATGCAGACGACAGAGAATTACGTTGAATAATGATTGTTTAAGAAAGGACAACTAGAATAAAGGGGAAGTTGGCCTACGACATTCAGGTAAAATACAAACAGAAAATGCCCTTATCAAATGCAGCAAAGTAGTAAGAAGAATATAAAACGAAAGCAAGTAACGATACAAAAAAACAAAAGTAATAAATGAATTACGTTATTTTTTATGTAAATTTTCTTGTGAACGTTCAGTTTGCAGCTATCTCGGTACATCTTATCACATCCTCGGCATAGGCACTACCGTCGTCCTTTCATAACCCCATATAATTTACATATTCCCTCTAAGTCACCACCTATCTTTCGTTAATGTCTCTTATACACGTATTTCTGTTTCGAATATCAGATCTGAACTTTTTAGTTTATTCCTAGATAAATTGAGACTATGTCCAGTAACTACAGTGTGTCACAATTCTTAATTAGGAACGTCATTTCGCCTTAAGGGGTCAATGTAAGTCCATCTTTAACAGAGGGTTGCGGTAGCTCAGCTGTTAAATATAAAGTAGCGAATCAAAACTCCTTCAGTCTTCTAAATTTCCAGTTATTGAGCAACGAGGTTCATCGCTACAATGCGCTTTCTTCAGGCTCTTGCTTAAAGACAACAATGATAACAGCGTCAAATGGATAACAAAAGGGACTGTAGTGATAAATAGTAACGTACAACAATATCAAACTGTACAGGGAGTAACATCACAGTTCAAGCTAAACTAAGGAATAAAATGAAAGAAGTTGCACACTATATTAATATGAACCAGGGAACAAAATACGTACGCCATACAACAGTAAAAAAAAAAGAACCTACTAAACGGAGGTCAATATTGCATGTTACGCGTAGATAATCACGATGTAATGCGGATGTCAACGCCTGTGAAACATCAGGAACAAAACAATCACAGTCATTCAGGGCATTCAAGAAAAGTGTCGAATACTTTGAGAAGAAGTATTACTCATCAAAACAAGAAAAATAAGTCCAATAAACGTGGGTTCAGAAATGCACACTTTCTGTGATAAACACGTGTTTACAGGAGGTAAATGTCTGCGTCAGTTGTTCGCGCACATTGTGACGAAAGGATGCTGGTGCGCCATCATGCCTGAACCACATTCATATTCATCGTGGCAAAGGCACAGCCTCCAGCGAGACAGACAATACATAGGGAGAAAGTGCAGATAATGCGCCCCAGTTAACCTTCGTGATAGCAGGTATGGCCTTACTAATCTATCGCCCAGTACTGCAGGGCGGCCTGTGTGACCGAGCGGTTCTAGGCACTTCAGTCTGGAACCGCGCGACCGCTACGGTCACAGGTTCGAATCCTGCCTCGGGCATGGATGTGTATGATATCTTTAGGTTAGTTAGGTTTAAGTAGTTCTAAGTTCTAGGGGACTGATGACCTCAGATGTTAAGTCCCATAGTGCTCAGAGCCATTTGAACCATTTTTGAACCCAGTGCGGCTGCCCATACGTTGTCTGAGAATCGGTGTTGAGCCCTCTTTTCTGTATTGCTTGGGGATTTACATCTACACATACATGCTGGTTATGGAAATTCACATCATTTCTCGTGAATCCTACCTCATCGGTAAATAAAAGCTTGGATGTGAACAGTGGATCTGCGGCACAAGTTGTAATGGTACTTGAATTACGTAACCATTACGGCAGCTCACCTGAACCTCTCGATACCAGCAATATTCTACTGAGTTTCTGTAAAGTAGTTAACATATTTCTGAGACAACATTCAGATTTGATTTCATTAATGTAGAGATACTTTGATACATCGATGTGTTTATGTTGCAATGATATTATTCTTATGTGTATTCTTTCTTTTGTCACTATGATCTTTGACGTACTTGTAACTCTGATTTTTGGGCGCGTAAGCGATTATTAGTTAGAGAGTCGGACCTTGAGAAGGTCAAGTCTTGGACGTCATGTTGGAAAGACGCATATTGTAGTCAGCTTATAAAATGTGAACTTTAACAGCGAGGAAGATGTTTTCAAGTATGTTTTGTATTGTGAAGTGATGTTTTGTGTGTTACGTGATATTGCAACAAAAGCAATAAAAAGGAAGTGTAACTTAAATTCGGAGTGCTGATTATTTTTTTACATCACCATTGTGTTAACTTTCAAAGGTTTAATCTTCAAGAATGGTTTGTGAAACACATCTATAAAACTTTTGAATATAGCAGAATAAAACCTAGACCTCTTTGCATCCGAGCTTTGAATCATCACCACCTAGATTTTCGACGATTGAGCCATGATTTTACAACGAGACCAGCGTGGGAAACACGAAAAGATGAGTGCCTAGTTTATTCATTATTACATGAAATGACTTTATTAACTGTGCTGTAATGACACTTGCCACATAATAACTTTGTTATTGCCCGAAAATGCAGTATTTAGCAGCGTGAGCAACACCACAATCATTCTTATAATTTTGACCTTTGTTGTGGTAGGGTTGTTAGAACATCTGCAACAGCCGTTGACAGAACCGCCCTCTGCTATGATGGTCCTGTGGCCTTAGGACTTGAGCTCGCTGAAGGTGATATGGGTACAGCAATTGTTCATGTTGCACCCTCCAAGATGAGAAAGTGAGACGCGCCTTCTGCTGCTTATCGTCACATACTGGTCCCACGTACGTCCACCGTACGTAGCACATGCTCCTTCATGTCTAGCGTGCGGACTGTGTAGGGCCTTCCACTGTCAGCCTTCCGAGATGCAAGGGTACCTGTGATTCTCCGACGCTGGTAAAGTCTACCGAACAACTTATCAGAGGGCCCTCTGCGCTGTGGATATTTTTCAGCGTAGCGGGAACACGCTCGCAGACCACGTCCATTTGCTAAACCAAAGCAGAATATCATATATTCCATTTCACTTATCGAGAGGTAGGCTACCATTGGTGAAAGAGAGAAAATGTAAATGTACTGAACCATTTGTACATACAAACAGCGCAATAACAGTAAACACATGTGACTCTGCGTTGGAAGACGTCGCAACACCGTGATGTGTACCTAGGGTTGATAGTACTGCACAGTAATGCACACAAACACTACGAAAACTAACGTAGCCTACAACACGACTCTAACCACACAACTGACTGCAGACTACCTATTGGTAGGTAGAGTATTATGAGTGAGACATCATAATACCCTGCCGACATATTCGACGGAGCACCAATGCAATGACTGTGCAAATGTCCACAACCAAGCGTCGTGCAGTCCTTCCTCTGAACACATGTATATCTCGAAAACTGTGCGTTTCGGACGCATGTTTATTGGACTTATATTTCTTCTTTCGATGAGTACTACCACTTCTCAAATTATTCGACCCTTTTTCTTTTCTTTTTTTTTTTAAAAAAAAAGGCTGTATACTGATGAGTGCAAAATGAAGCTAAAATATTTTATATGTTGTCAAATACTAGTAAAACATAAAATCACTTACTGCAGATGAGCCCAACGTTAACTATCTGTATAACCGTGTTCCGTATACTAAGTCACTAATAAACAAGAATATAACTTACATCAGTCCAATCTCTGTCACAGATTCATAAGGTGCCATCTGTTAAATAAAAACATTTTAATGTACCAAAGTTTGAATCTAATGTAATATACTGTAACGAATTCCCACGAAATTGAAATATATGGAAAAGGTCATAATCAACATTATCATGAAAGTAAGAAGTCTGATAGGCAAGCGTGTCACTAGGTGATATACCAAAATATAAACTGTGAAGTAAGTCTTAAGGAGAGTGCCGCAATACATACACAGTATATCAGAAAGACAAAGGTAAAACGTCAGTCGTCAGCTGGAGAAGAAAACCTTTATTTCATTCACTTTACCAGTTTCGAAATTTAAACTGTCACCTTCAGAAGTGAGATAGGCTCAAATCATTGGTATGCCAACATCAAAATAAGAATGAGTCGGTACTGTTCTTTGCTGCAGAGTCAATAAAACAGAGTAACATCTCTAAAAATACGACTCACTTTTTGTCTTCGTTGAAATATTCTGCAGCTGCTGAACTACAGCTATGAACAAAATCATAGCAGAAAGACATTCATTTCAATCAGAACAACAAAAGACGCGTATTTCTATATGACATATAGCCCTTAAGCAGGGTAAGACAAAGGACAGTATGACCAGCGAGCAGAAAAACAACCAGAAAATATGTCAGAGTATACAATGTGTAATGTGTCAGTTGCTACCTTCATTAGTAGGTGATTAAATGAGAATATGGATGTCAAGGAATATACCAAGGACACCATGTCGGGTATTATCAAGACATTAAAGGTACAGGTGTGCAATCTGGAAAACATACCCATGTCAGTTAATAAAAGTGTAGATGCATGAAAACGAACACACGTCATGTATCATCAAAACTCTGTAGTCAGGGAAGAACTCACAACATTAACACTGTAATGCCAATAAATGTAGTGTAGTCTCAATGGTGGTTACACGCCGAAAATGAGAGTAAGCAAGTGAATAGGTCAAGGCAACGATGCAAGCCGCCACTTGCTTTAATCATAAATATATGTCTGAGTGATGTTAAATATTATTAATTTTACATAAAGAAATGTATAATCTTCTCAGTAACCTTCAAATCGTGAACCACACCTTAATTTATATATGTATTAGAGAATTTTCTCATTGCACTTTTATAGCCTGTGCCTGTGCTCATTTTCAGAACTTAAATTAATTTCATAAGATTGAACCTTAAATTGCTCGTGTACTCACGTACCGCCACAAGAAAATAAAAACAGTGAATAACTGTGGAGAGCAAAAATTGGAAATTTGTGGTAAGGACTATGGGACCAAACTGCTGAGGTCATCGGTCTCTAGGCTTACGCTCTACTTAATCTAACTTAAACTAAGTTACGCTAAGGACAACACACATACACCCATACCCGAACGAGGACGCGAACCTCCGACGGCGGGAGCCGGGCGAACCACGACAAGACGCCCTAGACCGCACAACTGTGGAGAGTATGAATGAGAACACTGGCTTACTTAAGTTTACAAAATAATGACAGGTTTTATTAATCCTTTTCTAGCTACAACTAGCTGATAAATCTTACACTAAACAGACAAACACATATCAGGGAAGAATGGTGTTTGATTGGCAAAGCATACATTGGGGTGGAAGCTATACGACCAGATATACCACAAAATACGGTTCACTTGAGAACAGGGAGCTATGAATGTCATTTAACAAGCTTACGCTGGTGCAGCAGTATTTTACCCTTTCATCCTGATTCAGGTGGCAGCAGGAAACGGCTCGCTGTGGGCGAGGAGCGGTGTGCTGCAGCAGCTGTAATGTTCTGACGCGTCCACGAAAATTTGAAAACTACGTGGCCTGGCGTTCTGATTAGCAGAATGCTTGAAACTTCCCTATCACAGCCCTCAAATCCCGGTAGATTTCAGTGTGAGGTGCATCCGTTCGCTAGTCTGGCCAAACCAGTTTGACTCACAGGCACGACGGTGTGTACTGGAATAGTAAAACGTCAGATGGCCAACTCAGGATGAATTAGTTCACCCTCGTGACGCGATTTGTCCGAGACGATATACAGTTCCATCACTGTCGGTACATTTGGATGCTGCCACTGCCTCGTAGTCCACCACGAGTTGGTCTCACACACTAGGGAAAGACACGAAGTTCTTCACCAGGAGAGGACCAGAAGATGAAGAAAGCAAATGTCACAACCACTTTTCACCAAGCCTCGGTATGGGAGCCGAATTAACAAAAACGAAACCACCCCCGCGTTGCAGAAACCAATCGAACTATCATCTACTCATTGAAGTTCCCCTCTTGACTGTTATGTTGGCCTGATGGCCAATCCAGACACAGCACTGAGGTTCCCACACTGGGGAAGCATGCCTCCACTTTGCATATCTTGAGAGAAGCCAATCAGTGACTCAAAATTTCACTTGTCTGAAGAAAGATTTTAGACCAGGAAGGCGTCGTTCTCAAGCATGGCCATGTTTTGGCAAAAGACACCTACCTAGACGGGACCACAGTCCCTCATTTATGGAGAGATCTTCCTGGGCCGACCATTTCAAAATTCTGAAAGAAGGCGGTTAACCTTCCCAGACAGTCATGCCCAGGAAAGATATATTTTTGCTACTCTCTGAAAGAAACTGGCGACTTCATGGGATGAAGGGGGTTATAATCTTGCCTCCACTAAATATGTGCAGCAGCCACTCTGTCTGTATTCTCTCACTTTCTAACATGAGAATGAACGGAGTTCTGTGACCTTCCCACCATTTCCACAAAGGTGCAGTTTGTATCAGTCTCCCTTAAATGACTTGCTCCACCTACTTTCTGCCAAACGGCCGCCTTCCCGACAGACTGCCGCCTGGCCCAGGTAAAATGCTTTGCGAGCCGACGCCTGTCTGTCCGACCTTAAACGGGAAGGAGAAGAGGCTTGGCCAGAAGCCCCTCTGCGGCTACGATCCACTGAGCGCTGCTTCCCGGAATCACTCACACACCATATGGCTGCTCTCAGCATTTATAGCCCCCAATTTCATCTCCCTCCATGTTCTCCGTCGCCTCCACTACGGCCCCTCGGGTACAGCTTCTCTACAGGTTACACATGCAGTGATAAGAACATTCTGCTCACAATTTCCCCGTGTAAAAAAGTCAAAAAACCAAACATACCAAATTTAGTAATGTGGAACACCGAGATAATGACCTAAAATATGAACATTAATCTGACTGACAGTGTTGTTAAAGAGAGAGAGAGAGTGGCGTGCAACCTCTCAACATTAACTTGCATCATACAGGACTTGTGAAAAAATAGAAAGGTACTAAAACCTAAAAACATGTATGCTATCTGATGAATAGTAACTGCACGGCTGCAGTGCAGCCTAGAAAAACGATGTTAAAAACCAAATAAGAACTATGTGTGAAGGCATATTCCTGTACATATTGAAGACCAGTATAACAATATTACGTGTAGCTACACACCTAGTGTATGAAATTGCTAGCTGGAAGTACAACCACTAACTAAATTTATGTATCCCTTCTAAAGTGGTATCCCATATAAACAGTACACATGAAAGCGTTGCGATCACTACTGAGTCTCAACAAGGGAACTATGTTAATATATTCTAATATACAGGCGATTATCAATGAACTAAATAACCAGAACTGTAAAAGTTCCAGTATGTTGCATATCAGTCTGCAACCATGCTTGGGAACCCAAGCCCATTTACTTCATTTGCAGACCAATATTAAAAGAAAGAAGCATGTTACCCAAGCTACCAACAGTGGCCGTGGTATAGAAAAAACCGTATGTGAATGAATGCTTAACACACTGACATAACCAAAAAAGGGGGGAACGACCAGAAAGGAAAGTGCTTCCATATTAGATTGAGAAGAACACGTACAAACAGATAATACCTAATAATAGATAAGCTGTTGAAATGTGGAAAGGTTAAAGCAGAGTCATGAAACTCATGCTATCAACACGTAAAGCGATAAAGACATCGCAATGTTATCTAGCCGAAAAATGTTAACTCAACAAAACCTCTGGAATTCCGAGTGATGGCTAATTAAACTCTGTTAAAAACGAGGGGAGCACATGACATGACACATGACGTTATATTTGAGGTTACAGTTCAAAACTGAGGGTGCGCAAACACGCAATCAACTAGTGGAGATTATAGAGTCGGTAAGAGTAATTCCTTTGCACCATGTCAAACAACATACTAAAACTGACATAGTCTATTGAAAATCCTCAAAGGGGAGCATGTCTCCAGTGGATTAAATCAAAATGACTTTCTGACGGTAATATGAAAACTTTAATCGGGCCCCACTTTATATGGAAATTTGTAACTTGGTGCTAACTTAGAATATTTTTTCAGAGAGCGTATCTATTCATCGACAGAAAGGTGACCTCAGATGTCTTGTTGACTGGTTTTAGTTACTAGGGTATGGGAGGCGAAACGCTGGCACACTGCTGAAACAAGTACGGCAAAATCAAATGAGCTAAATCATTGTGATCATAATAGAATCTGTTCTCAAGTTTTATTCGAATTACTACCTGTCATCTTACATATGGTTAAGGAACACCTAAATTTCTGCTTATTGACCCGAGAGAAGTGACACACATCAGCATTTGTACTACACGTGTCACTGATTTGACTATTCTGACTTTTTTCAAAGCTTTACTGAAGGGATTCCTCTCATACATCATAACAACATCCAACTGATTAATCTAAAACTGTGAAAAATGAAGGAATAATTCTTGATGTAAATATAATTGGACAATAAAAGCTCTTATAATTAACAGAAAAATATTTTCCTCCATAAATGATTTTCGAAACTCTGAAGATACGATTGTTCTAACTTAGATAGTGGCAACTATTTATTCACATCCGATACAAAAGAATTACATGTTTGCGCCTGTTACTGCCTTCAAAGTGGTCACCAGCGTTGTGTAGAACCCGTTGCCAGCGATGTGGAAGGCGTAGTATACCGTTAGCAGAGCCTGTTCTGTTGATGGTGCGAATGGAGCGGTCTACTGCCTGTCGAATCTCTGGAACAGTTCTGAAGCGAACGCCACGAAGTGTTTCCTTCATCTTCGGAATCAAATCAAATTAAGTCCGGGGAGTATGGAGGATGGTACAGTACTTCCCAGTCCCATCGACCGAACAGAGCAGCCACAGCTTGCGCTGTATGCGCCCGCGCTTTGTCGTGAAAAATGATGGGTGGGTTGTGCAGAAAGTGTCGCCGCTTCTTTCGCAAAGTTAGTTGCAGGTGATTCTCCAAAAACGAACAGTAATATGATTTAAGTCCTTGTGACTTTGATTTGATTCCGAAGATTAAGGAACCACTTCGTGGCATTGGCTTCAGAACTGTTCCAGAGAGTCGACCTTTCCATTCGCACCATCAACAGAACGGTATACTACGCCTTCCACATCGCTGGTAATGGGTTCTACACAACGCTGGTGACTACTTCGAAGGACAGTAACAGGTGAAAACAACTCTCTTGTATCGGTTGTGAATAAATAGTATCCGCTATTTAAGTTACAACCGCCGTATTTCCACCACCTTAAGAGAGAAATTTGTCCAGCCATTTGTTGTGCTGAAACTATACTGCTGTAATAGTCTACAGAACAACATGGCATCTCGAGCTAGCTAGAAATGATTCAGGAAGGTGGGAATGTAACACACGCTTGTTCGAGCGTGTAGTTAGTTTTATTTTTTATTTATTTTATATATATTTAATTAGGTTAGATACTACAATACAAGTAGAGTGGTTTTTACAGGCTGTCTTAGTCACTTGTTCATTAATAGCTCTCCTCACACACCGAAGAGTTTTGTGCCTTACATAAATGTAGGTACACTATGTGATCAAAAGTACCCGGACACCTGGTTGAAAATGTCTTACAAGTTCGTGGCGCAGTCCATCGGTAATGCTGGAATTCACTATGGTGTTGGCGCAAACTTAACTTTGATGACAGCTTCCACTTTCGTAAGCATACGTTCAGTGATGTGCTGGAATGTTTATTGGGGAATGGCAGCCCATTCATCACGGAGTGCTGTACTGAGGAGAGGTATCATGTTGGTCAGTGAGGCCTGGCACGAAGTCGGCGTTCCGAAACATCCCAAAGGTGTTCTGTAGGATTCAGGTCAGGACGCTGTGCAGGCCAGTCCATTACATGGATGTTATTGTCGTGTAACCACTCCGCCACAAGTTGTGCATTATGAACAGGTCCTCGACTGTATTAAAAGATGCAATCGCCATCCCCGAATTGCTCTTCAACAGTGGGAAGCAAGAAGGTGCTTAAAACATCAATGTAGGCCTGTGCTGTGATAGAGCCACGTATACCGAAAAGGGGTGCAAGCCCCCTCCATGACAACCACGACCACGCCATAACACCACCGCCTCCGAATTTTACTGTTGGCCCTATAAACGCTGGCAGTTGGCGTTCACTGAGCATTCGCCATACTCACACCTTGGCATCGGATCGCCATATTGTGTACCGTGATTCGTCACTCGACACAACGTTTTTCCACTGTTAAATCGTCCAGTGCTTACCCTCCTTACACCAAACGAGGCATAATTTGGCATTTACCGGCGTGGCGTGTGTCAGCCACTCGACCGTGAAATCCAAGTTTTCTCAGATCCAGCCTAACTGTCATAGTACTTGCACCGGATGCTGATGGAGTTTGGAATTCCTGTGTGATGGTCTGGATATTCCCGGCGGGGTCAGGGATTTTCTCTGCCTCGTGATGACTGGGTGTTGTGTGATGTCCTTAGGTTCGTTAGGTTTAAGTAGTGCTAAGTTCTAGGGGACTGATGACCACAGCAGTTAAGTCCCATAGTGTTCAGAGCCATTTGAACCATTTGATGGTCTGGATAGATGTCTGCCTGTTACACATTACGACCCTCGGCGGTCTGTCAATCAACAGACGAGGTCGGCCTGTACGCTTTTGTGCTCTACGAGTCCCTTCACGTCCGCACTTCACTATCACATCGGAAACAGTGGACCTAGGTGTGGTGTCACCGCCAGACACCACACTTGCTAGATGGTAGCCTTTAAATCGGCTGCGGTCCGTTAGTATACGTCGGACCCGCGTGTCGCCACTATCAGTGATTGCAGACCGAGCGCCGCCACACGGCAGGTCTAGAGAGACTTCCTAGCACTCGCCCCAGTTGTACAGCTGACTTTGCTAGCGATGGTTCACTGACAAAATACGCTATCATTTGCCGAGACGATAGTTAACATAGCCTTCAGCTACGTCATTTGCTACGACCTAGCAAGGCGCCATTACCAGTTACTATTGATGCTGTAAAACATGTACCGTCAAGAGCGATGTTCACCAATTATGGATTAAAGTTAAGTATTCCACAGCTACGTCCTTTTTTGCTAGTCTCATTTCCTAGACCTGTTCCAGACCTCACGCCAGCCTGCGTGAGTTAAAACGCGTACCTTTCGGCTTCCTCTCATAGTGGGTTGGCTGTCTTGCCAATCCACAACACTAGGGATGTTTATAAGTGTGGAAATCTCACGTACAGACGTATGGCCCAAGTGACACCCAATTAGCAGACCGCGTTCGAAGTCCGTGAATTCCGCGGAGCGCCCCATTCTGCTCTCTCACGATGTCTAATGACTACTGACTACTGACTACTGAGGTCGCTGATATGGAGTAACCGGCAGTAGGTGGCAGCACAATGCACTTAATATGGAAAACGTATGTTTTTGGTGTTGTCCGGATATTTTTGACCACATAGTGTACAATACGAGACTTGGTAGGCCCAGTGTACTGGCAGTATATTTACATAAACATGAAACTTTATCCAGCTCTCCTCTATTTAACAGATTTCTACAACAACAAAAATCAATGTATGATCTAAGACAATGCTACATTCAACAGAAAATTTAAGCATTTTCTATTGTTAATATCGCAGTTGCTGTCGGATTGCAACGAGACTCATACTTCATTGAGCCTAATATTTGATATTTAAAGTTTGTGGTGTAGTTGACGGAGAAGCGTAAAAGAGAGGAAGGAAATAAAAAATCTGTGTTAAAAGGTGGGCTTAACCACTTGTGAAAGGTGAATTTTAACAACAACGCCTCTTATCAACGAAGGACAAAATTAAAGAAAAAATTACGTTAGAAATATAAAAAAATGGAGTCTATTATATACTGTAATAATTTTTCCTGTTTATATTTTAGTTGTTAAAAGAAATGCTGCAGATTACCCGCCTGCAGTGTTTCACGGTGTGGCGGTATGTGTCAAAGTTAATGGATATCTGTCCACTGCACGGTGCAGGAATCCAATACTTCACCATTACTCGATCGATGACAAATTGCTGGAAACAGTAGCTACCGTAAACTACCTAGAAGCAACTTTCCGGAGCGTCCTAAAGAGGAATGACCATATGTAATAAATACTAGGAAAAGAAGGATGGATGTCATGCTAAGGTTCACAGGAAAATTCATAAGGAAATTTAATTCATCCGCGAAAGAAGTGGCTTACAAAACGTTTGTTCGACCGACTCTGGAGTATTTCTCACAGCCTACGACCCACACCAGACAGGATTAACAGTGGAAATAGACGAAATCCAACGCAGAGCGGAGAGTACAGACACTGGATCGTTTAACCAACGCGAGAGAGTTACGCAGATGCTCAACGAACTCCAGAGAGGCATTGTGCATGACCAAGAGGTTTAATGTCGAAATTCCCGGGAGATTAGGACAACATATTACTTCCTCGGACTACAACGAGAAAATCCGAGAAATTAGAAACAACACACAGGTCCACAGACAACTGACAATCATTCTTCTTTTCATGTGACATTTGCGAATGCAACAGGGAAATGAGGGCGGGGGAGGGGTGGACGCACACACCATAATACAGGTTATGGAGTATATATGTAGATGGGAATGTTGAGTTTAATGCCTCTCTGTCTCATATCCGAGTTATAGGACATTATGATTAGGCACTGGTTCTTATCTCGTCTCTTCCCTTCGTTCCCTTCTGATAAATGATAACGAAAACACAACAATACACTGCAAAAGCGGTTATCAGATGCACAGCCGATACACGATACATAACGAATCGGCAGATAGTAACGAGAAATCACTTTCACTTGAACCTAGCCCAGGACAGAAGTGCAGGGTTCCCGGATTATTTCTAACGCTCGCTTTATATTCTGAGTCGCCTTGGCTCCCATCTGTCGCTTGTTTAGAATCTGCATTTAATATTTTAGAAATTTACTTATTTATCAGCCATTTTACTCAACAGCCAGAGCGAATTTTGCATTTTTTCTCTTATTTTTTTTTCACTTTGACCCTTTCCACACTCAATTCTTTTCGCTGGTCTCGACAGATATAACATTTTACTTCCCTTTTTGTATTGCCCTGCCTAAAATACATGGATCATCTGTATAACTTGCGCAATTTATTCCATGTACAGCCACTGTATTTATATACAACAGTTCTGTGTTATTTTCCATGTACTATTTGAAATGTTATTTGTTCATTCGTTTATTTCACGCTCGCTATCGATTACTGTCCCATTTTCACAACTGTTTAGGGCTTTCACTCTCCTCTACCAAGCCCGCCACTGACAATGAACACTTTCTAATCATATGCTTATTTGAATTTATTGTTGGTCTCTGGTTTCTACGAGTGTTTCATTTACTGTTAAAGCAGTGCGATCAGCTACAGACATTTATGATCGAATATTGATCACTTTAGTTTTATGTAATCTATAAATGGATTGACATTGCCGTTTTGCTTTCTGTGTTTTTACTGAAACCATCATGGTTGGGAAAACATAACATTGCTTGCATAGCGCTATTTTCTTAGTCAGGAATAAAATAACAATATGTAAAGGATGCTAAATTCATATATATATATATATATATATATATATATATATATATATATATATATATATATATATATATAAGCTGTTTGCTTGTTGATTGGTTTATAGTTGCATCCAGTTTAATTATAATGGGCATGTTTAGGGTGAGCAGTAATTAGCACAGTGAACTGTGAGGGGGAGGAGGGGGGGGGGAGAGAATATTTGCCATCCAAATTAAAGTTCTCTGTAATTTCCTAAAACGGATTAAGACAAATATGGGAAAGCTTCCCGTCAAACAAGAACGGTCAATATCCCTTCGCATCCTTGTCCTCTCCGAGACTGTACTCGGTCTTTTCATCGAGGACTCTTCGTATTTATTTATTTGTGAAGCAACGATGGAGCGTCGAACACCACGACGATCTGCATAAAAATCATTTTTTATATTTAATGGCGGTTGGTTGACAGTTTGAGAATCTTAATCAACTATGTCTTCCATTTTCTAGAAAAGCTTTATTTCCGATGTGACGTTGAGAACGGATAAAATGCATGAAACACTGCTAGATTTTAATAATGAATGGTAATAACGTGCACGTTTTTAGCAACAGTAAATTTACCCCTTTTATTTTAACCTCAAGTAAAGTATCAAGTCGTTAATCAATTAAGCATCAAACCTTTAGAAATGCAGTTTTTCGGCTTCAATTGCAATAGTGTAAAGATGTAGTCATATTTATTTCCTGTGTGTATGTACCACTTGCAAGGTCGTCATCCCCAAATCACTTCTTTATATAAATGTTGTTACGAAACGATTTAATGTGGCACAATCCGTTTTCTTCCACAGAAAAAAAAATGCGCTGTGTGTTTCAGAAGTCATGTGTAGCAAAATTATCGCTATTATTCACTGTCTGCTTAACAAACCATGTAGAAATTTGCCTGTTAAATTGGCAATTTTAATTTTTCAACGATATATCCATTAAATTGTTTTTGCTGATACTTTGCAATGATGCTTCTCAAATCAGTGTCGATTTACACAGATCTTTCGATTGTATCTCTGAGATGACGGGTGGAAGCTTTCAATCACGAGTTTCCGGGTAATGAGCCAATCAGCATGGAAGCGGTTGGCTTTAAAACACACATTTGTTTGCGGGTGCTTGGTATGGCTGGACGTCTTTGCTGGAGTTGGGTATGAGAGCAGCGGGTAAGTAGTACTTGGGAGCAAGTTCAATTTATTGCATCTGTTCGATGTGGTTGCCCTTATGCAAGATTTTCTACTAAAGCATTCGTGTGGTCTTCGTATCACACGATTATCTTTCACTAACTTAGTGTGCTAAAATTGCTATGAATGGCGGAAGTGAGTCGGTATTCTCGCACGTGATGTTACAAAAATTTCGTGTCTTTGTGAATTCACTAGGCTTGAAGCTGGTTACAGCATCGTGTCCTTGTTTCTGAGACATTTCATTCACCCCGTCTATTTAGTTTATTGTAAGCTTTTCTCTAAGTCGTTCATAGAACTGGATTTAAGTGACTTTCACTCTATCCGACTTTCAGGGGTTTGACAAAAATATGGAGCGGGAGAAATGCATGCTTAAACATAAATGCAGATTCTAGCCAAGCGTTCAATGTCCTTAATACGTTTCAAGTGTCAACAGTGGTCAGAGAGTGTTATGTTTAACAGATTCGAACGTGGCCAAATTGATGATCCTCGCATGGTGGGTACTTCCGTAGTCAAGGAGCGGAAGTGTTTGCTTTTTCAAGAGGTACCGTATTCAAGGTAAAATATCTATCACGTACAGCGCTAGCGGAAAAATATCACAACGCGGTGAAAGAGTGTGAGTAATCGTGAAAGGCTGTCATTGAATAGGACTGTGACGAACAACAAGAGGGCGACAAGTGTAGAAGTCACTGCCAACTGAATGTTGCACTTGCGAACCCTGTCACCACCAAAAACAACATGTAGGGTTCTCCGTAAGCAGGAAATTTCAGTGCGAGCTGGAATTCCAGAAATACTCACCAGTGATGCAACTGCTCGTAAGAGGAAAACGTGGTGTCGAAACCATAAAACCTAAATAGTGGAGGAATGGAAGAATGTCAAATGGTTGGATGAGTCTGTTTCCAACAACTGGCCGAGCTTACGTCCCAAGAGTGACACACGTCGGGGGTTTGGTGATGATTTGGGCAGCCATATCGTGGTATTCCATGGGCCCCACGGGTACCTTGCAAGGTCGAATTATTGCCAAGGATTACGTGGTCATTTTGGCTGATCAGCTCCGTCCTACGGAACAACGTTTGTTCCCCAGAGGTGATGCCGTGTTCCAAGGCGAAAGGACCCCTGTTCACGCAGCACGCATCGTTCAGGACTGGTTTTGTGAGCGTAACGATGAATTATCTCCCTTGGCCACCACAGTCACTACATCTCAACGTCACTGAGCCTTTGTGGTCTACTTTAGAGAGAAAGATGCGGTATCGCTATCCAACTCCATCATCGTTACCGAACTTCCTACTACACTACTGGCCATTAAAATTGCTACACCACGAAGATGACGTGCTACACACGCGAAATTTAACCGACAGGAAGAAAATGCTATGAAATGCAAATGATTAGCTTTTCAGAGCATTCACACAAGGTTGGCGCCGGTGGCGACACCTACAACGTTCTGACACGAGGAAAGTTTTCAACCGATTTCTCATACCAAAACAGCAGTTGACCGACGTTGCATGGTGAAACGTTGTTGGGATGCCTCGTGTAAGGAGGAGAAATGCGTACAATCACGTTTCCGACTTTGATAAAAGTCGGATTGTAGCCTATCACGATTGCGGTTTATCGTATCGCGACATTGCTGCTCGCGTTGGTCGAGATCCAATGAATGTTAGCAGAATATGGAATCGGTGGGTTCAGGAGGGTAATACGGAACGCCGTGCTGGATCCCAACGACCTCGTATCACTAGCAGTCGAGATGACAGGCATCTTATCCGCATGGCTGTAACGAATCGTGCAGCCACGTCTCGACCTCTGATTCATCATATGGGGACGGTTTCAAGATAACAACCATCTGCACGAACAGTTCGACGACGTTTGCAGCAGCATGGACTATCAGCTCGGAGACCAGGGCTGTGGGTACCCTTGACACTGCATCACAGACAGGAGCGCCTGCTATGGTGTACTCAACGACGAACCTGGGTGCACGAATGGCAAAACGTCATTTTTTCGGATGAATCCAGGTTCTGTTTACAGCATCATGATGATCGCATCCGTGTTTGGCGACATCGCGGTGAACAACATTGGAAGCGTGTATTCGTCATCGCCATAAAGGCGTATCACCCGGCGTGATGGTATGGAGTGCCATTGGTTAAACGTCTCGGTCACCTCTTGTTCGCATTGACGGCACTTTGAACAGTGGACGTTACATTTCAGATGTGTTACAACCCGTGGCTCTACCCTCCACTCGATCCCTGCGAAACCCTACATTTCAGCAGAATAATGCACGACCGCATGTTGCAGGTCCTGTACGGGCCTTTCTGGATACAGAAAATGTTAGATTGCTGCCCTGGCCAGCACATTCTCCAGATCTCTCACCAATTGAAAACGTCTGGTCAATGGTGGCCGAGCAACTGGCTCGTCACAATACGCCAGTCACTACTCTTGATGAACTGTGGTATCGTATTGAAGTTGCATGGGCAGCTGTACCCGTACACGCCATCCAAGTTCTGTTTGACTCAATGCCCAGGCGTATCAAGGCCGTTATTACGGCCAGAGGTGGTTGGTCTGGGTACTGATTTCTCAGGATCTATGCACCCAAATTGCGTGAAAATGTGATCACATTTCAGTTCTAGTTTAAAATATTTGTCCAATGAATACCCGTTTATCATCTGCATTTCTTGGTGTAGCAGTTTTAATGGCCAGTTGTGTATTTTGCAGCAAGGGTGGTATAAAATTTTCTTGATAACCGTAGATGACCTATATTTATCCATTCCGAGATGACTAGCAGCTGTCTTGCTGCCAACAGTTTTCTCACACCGTATTGGGTATGACGTTCCGCCAGCACGAGTGTCTGCCATTGTCAAAGCTTCACCCTCCATTGCTGGTGGTAGACACAAGCCAATGGGCAGTTTGTCAACAAGTGGCCACGAAAGCCTTAACAGTTCTGATTCTATAGCGTTTATTTGTTCCTATTGCAAAAGCTAAATTACAGTATTACCTCGATGCGGCTAATATTATCTGGCAGTTGATGTATATTCAAATCTTTCGAATGGCTACCTCATTCAGGCGACTCTTAATCGAAATGCTACCATTTTTTTCTCTTCATATTTGAATATTAGGATTACGGTAAGGGGCCTCGATTCCCACTATAGAGTGTTCATCTGTAATTTGTTAATTACTACAACTTTAGTATTTTTGATAAGATTTTGTGATTGATTTTTATGTTCATTGATGTCCTGTTATTCAAAATACACCAACCATTTATCAAGTTGCGCAGTTTATTTAACCGCGAATTGCTTTCTTTCATTATCGTTGTCAGATAGCCTTTTTTAATTTATATTTGGGCCACAAGTTTGTTTTTAACAACGCACACTTTCACTAATTCAAGGTTTGATGGTTCCACTTACATTAGCAGTTAAATTACGAAAAGAACAGTCATCTTACAGTGCGACCTCGTTTTAAGTTTTTTCTTACAAATGAAACAGCACATTTCTCAAACTTGCACGTTCAGTGCCATATGATATATTAATTCTATGTTGCTGAAAGAAGAAGAACATTCATTGTACATGGAATTTAAATCAGCGACTGTATTCTGGGGTGCTGTTTAATTCAGAACGTTATTTCAAGAAGCGCAAACATGATGGTGAAACAATGAATTGGTAAATGATTATGGTTTCCGTTCCTTCCTTTGTGAGATTCGGCATCTACACAGAATACACTAAAACGTGTAACACTGTTGGAAATATCTGCATGATTGAGAACGGATTTGCTTTTCTTAGTCATTATTCAGCTGAACGTTTGCTTGGTTAACACGCATTCGTCACGGTAGACATTTCACACTTATAGTAAATTGCAGTTAATTATGTTGTGTAAGTATGTACAACATTCTGATCTTCTTAAATTATTATGTGATCATTTTCTTGATTAAAGAATGTCGTTGTTTTCTCTTATTGTGGTTACTTTGAGCCAGTTTGGCACCACACCACCGTGTTAGAGGTGTAAATGATAGTTTAGACAATCTTAGTTGTTTACAGAGAAATTTGAAATAGAAAGAAAATTCGACCAAACCTGTGAGGCGACTCACAGAATTTCCACTAAAAATTTGCAGACAGCGGAAAACATGAACTTTTTAAGAAAAAAATTGCTCAAGATCGCAATAGGTAATAATAGTTTGCAGAGAATAACTTGTTAGGTAATTATTTTCGTTTTATTACATTCTTTGTTGTCAGCAACGACACTGCAGAAGAAAAGTAAGTTTCGACGCAGAAGAGGCATAATAGACATTACAATTCTTTAAAAATACATTACCAACAAATCGGTTTTAGATGTGAAGATCCCCAGAGCTTTCTGTATTTCTGCTTAGTTATTTTTGGCTTATAGTTTTGCGAGCTTTTTTCAGAAAGCCCATCGACTGTAGATTGTAGTCAAGTCCCAAACTTAGCTGGCGTCTTGCGTGGTGCAGCGTGACAAGTTATCGCAGGTCAGCAATCGCCTCTCGGAAGTCACGAAACCATGAAATGAACGACGGAAACAGACGTGCTTGCCCTATGGTTTTCATTGGAAGTTTACAGCTTTCTTCTTCACACTGATTTTCTATGGACAACGTCAACAAATGACCACAACAACGACCCAAACTCGGCTGTGTCGAAAGGCTGGGTATTTTATTCCATGCTGCTTGAACTCTGATCCAGAGTCATCAACTGTAGCGGCTGTGAAGTGAGGGTGTGCCAGTCTCTCGGCAACTATGACACAAAGCTTTAGATGAGCGAGAGATGTGGAGAAGGTCGAACACCTTCTGTAATTGAGTAAATCAGGACAATACAACATGCTGTCTTGTGTTATTGTGTTGAAACATAGGTTCGCAGAGACAAGATACAGACACTGGCATTAACTAGTCAGAGATGTGATTGCTGCTGTTCAAATTACTGGTTATTGAGCCAGGGTTAATCATTTGTACAGAATTGCAATCCACACCATCATGCCAATTGATGAACCCAAATGACGATAACGAATGACGATGGCGATGACGATCAAGAGGCAATTTGGCAAAATTTTTTCTGCTCGGAGTTTCCACACTCGGACACGCCCATAGTGACGCAGTACCGAGACAGAACTGAGAGACGGCAAGTGACCACTCCCGGGTCCCATGGTGTCATTTGTGGCACCGCAGTTGGCGCGTCTCCCTCTTGTGCTGCCTCAAGGAAAGCCGCAACAACGGTCGCCGTTTTTGCTCCAGATGTCATTTCACTGCGTATGTGGATACATAATATGTCTGCCCTCCCGGGAGCAAGTCGCGCAGAGCCCTTGAGATCTGGTATGTTGCTGGATATGGTTCTCCTGAACACATCGATTCTAGACTCACATGGCAGTCCTTGGACCTCGACCATCGCAAGCAGCAGGACGATAAATCGCTGTCTCAATACGCCATAAACAGTCTGTAATATAGCGTTTCCTTCGTTGAGATGGCTGTATGGGTACGTTCCGAAGGATAGTAAATTAAAACAAAAACAAAACAAAAAATCAACAACGCCATAATCCTGCTGTTGTCGAATTCCAACTTATTCTTACACTAGACATAGCACGATTTTCTCACAAACAACCTACATTCATATGTAATTTCTGTATGACAAATCCGCTGCGTATCTTAACTTCTATATTGTTAGTAGATGAAGTTACAGATACCTGCTTTGCACGGTGGCGCTGAAGTGCCAACCATTCCCATAAGGACAGTTGGTGGAGTTAATGCCAATTCGACATTTGATGCCTATCACTTTCACGTTGTTGCAGTTTTAATGACCAATAGTGTATTTTAAAGTTACCTTTCTGAATAAACACTTCGAATCATGGTAACCCGGAGATTTTTCGTTTTGAAAGATTTGGCATAGGGACACATATACATCGAAGAGTCTCTAAAAAGTTAAAGCGGATTCCGAGGCCTTGAAGGTCCTCGAGGCATAGTTGTCACGACTGTTTCCTACTTTTCCCCTCGCCACCCCTGCTTTATCCATTATTCGCCCTCCCCCCGTCCCCCGCCCTATCCCACCCCCACACCACCCATCCCCTTACCATCAAGTTGCCAGTTACAAAGAGCAGCATGTATACCTTAGTCATGGTGTATGGTGTTGAGTGTGTCTCTATTTTTAGGGTCTAGCAGCAGCTGTTGGGCCGTCCGTCTCACCCTCTGTATGCAGACGACTTCTGCATTTCGTACTGCTCCACCAGTACTGGTGTTGCTGAGCGGCGCTTACAGGGAGCCATCCACAAGGCATAGTATTGGGTTCTAGCCCACGGTTTCTTCTAGCCCACGGTTTCCAGTTTACGGCTTCAAAGTCGTGTGTTATGCACCTCTGTCGGCGTCGTACCGTTCATCCAGAACCAGAATTTTACCTTAATGACGATCCACTCACAGTAGTGGAGACATATCGATTCTTAGGATTGGTTTTCGACGCCGGATTGACTTCTAAATCAGATTATACAACTCGTGGCTGACGCCTTTCAACTGCACAGATGAGGAACGATCTTCCATTACAAAACATCCAAGCAATATCTATGCACAGCAGAATCTCAGTGCTTAAAGCAGGTTCACAACAAAGTGAAAATGGTTCAAATGGCTTTAAGCACTATGGGACTTAACATCTGAGGTCATCAGTCCCCTAGACTTAGAACTACTTAAACCTAACTAACCTAAGGACATCACATACATCCATATCCGAAGCAGGATTCGAACCTGCAACCGTAGCAGCAGCACGGTTCCGGACTGAAGACAACATAGTCAATTTCTCACAGTGTTTACTGAATACTACCTAAATAAATTATACGGTTTTAGCGGAAAATGCCCTGATGGGACACTGAAATACAAGTAATGATCAAATAAGACACATGTACAGTGTGATAGTTCACTATGTGCAGCATACAAATCGTTCATAATGTACGTGGGCTGCAGGTTACAGTTGAGAGTGGAGGAAGGCATTTCTGCTGGGAGGCATTTCTGTATGCCCCTTGTGGGCCACCGGAGGGCTGGTTTCACAAGCAGTGTAGGTCTCAGTAGCAGAGAACTATGGCGCATTCGTCCGTTAGATTTAGACTATCTCACTTACGTGACAGGCCTCTGGTTCAGTGAGCTCCGTTCAGTGCATACTGAGGTACAAAAATAATGGTCTGTCTTCGTCGAAAGGTAGACCATGTGTTGCTTGAGGATTCTGATAGATATCGACGTCCAGTACTACTTAGTCTATGCCATGACGACTGCGAGTCAAATATCCTATAACTCCCGCTCTTCAGCCTTGGCATCAGCATTGGTGGTACCTACAAACTCCAGAGATCGAATAGCGCTATGGCGATACTTCTATTTCTTCTGGCTGTTGGGTATCCCACTCCCACCATTTGAATGAGGTACCAAATTCGCCCACCCCGTATTCCTATCTTTTCTCCTCAAACGTTTGATGTTCCTGGGTAGATGTGGTCTACAGTGGTAGGTAGTCGAGGATAGGGCAGTGTCTTTTCCTACGTGTCAACGACACAGCCCAGCATAGGTTAAGATGTTGATCCCTCTACCTTATCACGCCTGATTAGAAAATACAGTGACTGCCTGTCAGCTGTCGGTGTCCGTTTGAAATGATATCTCAGTTTACAGTTAACAGCGCCTTAATTTGAAGATGCGGATGTGTTTTTGTCTGGCTAAGCTCTATCAGTATTCTCACAGATCTGACTCAGAAGCGAATCTTGAGCTGTTTATTCAGCAGTGCAGGCAGCATTCACTGGTGAAACTTGATGTGGATACATACACTTGGAACTCCAGGTTCTTATCCACGTTAAGTGTCTGATTAGGCCACTAACATTTGTGTGTTACTGTGCAGGCCGATAGTGAGGTTCACAATAAAACTTGCTGGACAATGATGATAGTTCGTTCAGCTGCTGTGCTTTTCCTCCTGGCATTTCTCAGGCCAGATTTAAAATATTTGTAGTCCATGAAAAACTGTAATTCGACAGCTTTGAGCGAATTTTCATCATTTTTGGGTCACTAGATAACTAACACGAATTTTCATTTATTTTCTTTTGATTGAAAAGCATTTGGATTCTCAGAACCACCCAGCTCCTTTTGGGAGAAGACACGCTTGTAGCGATTATTATTGAAGGCTTCCAAAATAAAAAAATGAGATGGCAGTGCATGTCCAACAATTATTGGGTGCTTTCTACCATTAATCAGATCTTACGAATTTCACCCGTTTTCACTGCAACAACGTAACTTTGTGGTTACAGTAGTTGCATTGTTAATGAACTTCACTCATTGATATTCTAAAGTGGTTTATTGTGTGTAACTATGAGTTATTATTTCAACAACAAATTACTGGTTTCGTCCATCACCTGTCATTTTCAGATAATAAGCGGAAGCGGTAGCTCAGTGCCAAGTACACAGAGAAAACCACATTGTCAGTAAACCATTTTAAAATTTTTTTCGATAAGACTGAATTATCGTTCTGTAAAATGAAGAAACTGTACAACAGTTGCTTAATCCACGATAGTTTATTGTGTACACGACCAGTTTCGGAACACGTGGAGTTCCGTCATCTAGTGTAAACCGTAATAATGAAAATTTTGTATTGCGCGACAATGGGAGGGGATCATCAAGCCTGAAATGTCAGTTAAGGAATTATTTTGCTAAAATTTCTAAAACGAATTAGAACAAGTTAAAGATAGAACAGGACGTTACTTAGAAATAAAATTATTTAACCATCTGAGGTCGTACCCACTCCTTTGTTGTCTTGGACCCAAAGGCTTGGTATCAAAAAGGTAAAAGGGCCCTATAAAAATCCGAAAAAATGGACATAACGACCGTACACAAGAAGCCACCAGAATATTTAAACATGTAGAGTGCAAGAAAAGGGGTGGGGGGAGAAATTACGGTTGCGTGTAATTACTTACATAAATTCCACAAAAACCATTCCCGTGTGCTGCGTGACTGGAACACAAACAGGAGTACTGAAGCCGCACACGAGCCATAGTGCAGGCGCGCTATGAAAGAGATATCTGATGGATGAACTGTTTAAACTGAAAAAGCGGGAAGTAACAGCAGGTAGGAGATGGAACCACTACAACGTTAAGGGCGAAGAGTACGAGTACATTAAAAAAAAAAAAAAAAAAAAAAAAAAAAAAAAGACCGGATTCCGTTACGAATGTAACGTCGAACCACCCGTTTAAATATAAAACCCGTGCATTCCGGTCCCTCCCAAATAGATTAAATAATTTTCTCCCTCACGTCAGAAGCATGTGAAAGGGATTTCGCTATAATAAAGTATATTGGCGCGCGAAACGGGTATCCGTGGTGTTGAAAATGAATAAAGAAGTACTAGTGAAGCGTGGGGGAGCTTGAAGGGAATCACTCTGGCCGCAGTAGAGAAAAAGAACATGTTTTATACGATTCCCTATCATGGATGCGTATCTGAGAGGATTGGAAAGAAACTGATGTGAGTTAACATAGCTCCAGCATTTTTCAGACCAAAATATTTGGGCAGTAATAGGTTAAGAAACCGTCAAGTTTTCAAAAAGGACCCTTTCTCCTATCCCAGTGTGTATTTTACTGAATTCTATGTAAGCCAGTTGTGAAAGAGCAAATACGTTGGCCAGACAGACAGGAATTTTTATAGGATATTTAAGGAACATAAGGACTTGGCCAATCCTGGGTCAGCTCTGACACTGCATTTGACTGACGACTGGCATCAGCTGCAGCAGGTCATCGATAACTCAACTGTCTTACACACTGCAGAGAAAGGTGGGACACTCAGAGTCTTGGAAGAAATTGAAATCTTAAGAAGTTCACATTCCCGTCCCCTCGATACAATTAATGAACACAATGACCTGTATCACAAAAATATTTTAGTGAATATGACACTATTTAGGCACGTAAAGATGTCCATATAACCCATTTCTTTTAATGTACAAGTCCTCTTCTATCTTAATGTGATGGTTCCATCTCCTTCGTGCCTTTACTTGCCACTTTTTCAGTTTAAACAGTCTTCCAATCACATACCTGTTTCATAGCGCGCCTGCACTATGAATCGTGTGCGGCCTCAGTATTCACGGATAGTCCGCCTGCTTAGCTGAGTGGTAACGTGTTTGCCTACCATACAGCGAGACCGGGTTCGGTTCTCGGGCAGGATGGAGATTTTTCTCCGTTTGGGGACTGGGTGTTAAGTTCTCATCATTTCATCATCATTATCGACACGCAAGTCGCTCAGTGCGGCGTCACCTGAAATAAGACTTGCAATTCGGCGGCCGAACTTCACCGGATGGGGCCTCCCGGCCATCAGTGCCATACGATCATTTCATTTCATTCACGGCTAGTAGTGTTATTACATACTGTAGTTTTCTTGTTTGTGTTCCTGATAGCGCAATACTGGGGAACGGTTTTTGTGGAATTTATGTAAGTAATTCCAAGCAATTATTTTTTCCTCCTCCCTCCTTTTTTTATTGTAAACTACATGTTTCAAGATTCTGGTGACTTTTGTTGTCCATTCGTAATTTTAGTTTTTTCGGATTTTTCTGGATCCCTTTTCCCCTTTGACACGGAATCTTTGGTTCCATGACAACAATGGGATGAGGATAACCTCAGATGGTTAAATAATTTTATTAGTAAGTAACATACTATTCTTTATTTACTTTAATTCGTTTTAGAAATTTTGTCCGCATAATTCCTTATCTGACATTTCAGACTTGAGGAACTCCTCCAATTGTCGTGTAGCACAATATTTATTACCGTTTACATGAGATGATGGAAGTTTAAGTGTTCAAAGCCGGTCGTGTATACAACAAAAGATGATGGATTAAGCAACTGTCGTGCGATTTCTTCATTTTACAAAATGGACTTATACAGTTGCGGCTGCCGCATACGAAGAACTCTTTGGGAAATATCGCAGTTTCTAAAAAGAACTTCACTTCTTCCATGATATCACCAAGAACTGAATGCAATTGTTAAAGATGGCTAAGGGCTCGTCAGATTTTTAATAACATGGTACTGTGGATCTCTGGGACTATCTATACTAGAATGGATTCTAGACATTCTACTTACAGACAGAATAATCGACATTATTCGGGTTTGTATCACCATCCATATGTTCGTAATGCAGCTAATATGAAGTGTAATATTCCCTGTGTTGTTGCCTTGAACACCCTCGAGACGATCGTGTAGTCTTGGCAGTTAACACATCGAGAAACGTGCTGTGTGTTTTGTTCCAGGTGCAACTGCTAAATTGTTTGGGTACTAGCTATACAGAACAGGAGTATGAGCTGGTAGTCATGTCCAGATGTCAAATTACGGTCAGGCAGCGTCTTAAATTTGTGTTCAGCGAAAGCTGAAGACATATAAATGGCAAATCTTTTTACAGATAACATCACCTTCTGCCATTTTGGAAAGAAGTCCTTCAAAAGGTGTGGTGTGTGTCTCGATTTGAGATGGTGAGTTGACCCTGCTCTTGAAAGTTCCAAAAATGCGTAATGAACTGTTCTTTTTTTTCTTAGTTTACAAGCGCTGGAGTGTCCATTGATAGCAACTGATTCTCTTGACTGCTTCCAGTGGTTGTAACTGGTCGAGTTCGTCCTTAACTGCATCCATCAGTGCAAACGGGATATTTCTGGTATTGCAAAAGTGAACTCTCTTCAGATTTTTGTGTAATGTGCGCTGTATGTGATGTTGCGCGGTAAAGACGCAATGCACAAAACTCATGAAATCAAAGACAGTTGTATACATGGAAGAATCCTGGAGATACTAGAAGTTATCAGATACATTATATAATGGTAAGACAGAGATTTAGGAACCAGGTTTTAAATTGTAAGACATTTCCAGGGGCAGATGTGGACTCTGACCACAATCTATTGGTTATGACCTGTAGATTAAAACTGAAGAAACTGCAAAAATGTGGGAATTTAAGGAGATGGGACTTGGATAAACTGAAAGAACCAGAGGTTGTACAGAGTTTCAGGGAGAGCATAAGGGAACAATTGACAAGAATGGGGGAAAGAAATACTGTAGAAGAAGAATGGGTAGCTTTGAAGGATGAAGTAGTGAATGTAGCAGAGGAACAAGTAGGTAAAAAGACGAGGGCTAGTAGAAATCCTTGGGTGACAGAAGAAATACTGAATTTAATTGATGAAAGGAGAAAATATAAAAATGCATTAAATGAAGCAGGCAAAAAGGAATACAAACGTCTCAAAAATGAGATCGACAGGAAGTGCAAAATGGCTAAGCAGGCATGGCTAGAGGACAAATGTAAGGATGTAGAGGCTTATCTCACTAGGGCTAAGATAGATACAGCCTACAGGAAAATTAAAGAGACCTTCAGAGAAAAGAGAACCACTTGTACGAATATCAAAAGCACAGATGGAAACCCAGTTCTAAGCAAAGAAGGGAAAGCAGAAAGGTGAAAGGAGTATATAGAGGGTCTATACAAGGGCGATGTGCTTGAGGACAATATTATGGAAATGGAGGAGGATGTAGATGAAGATGAAATGAGAGATATAATACTGCGTGAAGAGTTTGACAGAGTACTGAAAGACCTGAGTCGAAACAAGCCCCGGGAGTAGACAACATTCCATTAGAACTACTGACAGCCTTGGGAGAGACAGTCCTGACGAAACTCTACCATCTGGGGAGCAAGATGTGTGAAACAGGCGAAATACCCTCAGACTTCAAGAAGAATATAATGATTCCAATCCCAAAGAAAGCAGATGCTGACAGATGTGAAAATTACTGAACTATCAGTTTAATAAGTCACAGCTGCATAATACTAACGCGAATTCCTTACAGACGAATGGAAAAACTGGTAGAAGCCGACCTCGGTGAAGATCAGTTTGGATTCCACAGAAATGTTGGAACATGTGAGGCAATACTGACCCTACGACTTATCTTAGAAAATAGATTAAGGAAAGGCAAACCTCCATTTCTAGCATTTGTAGACTTAGAGAAAGCTTTTGACAATGTTGACTAGAATACTCTCTTTCAAATTCTAAAGGTGGCAGGGGTAAAATACAGGGAGCTAAAGGCTATTTACAATTTGTACTGAAACCAGATGGCAGTTATAAGAGTTGAAGGGCATGAAAGAGAAGCGGCGGTTGGGAAGGGAGTGAGACAGGGTTGTAGTCTCTCCCCGATGTTACTCAATCTGTTTATTGAGCAAGCAGTGAAGGAAACAAAAGAAAAATTCGGAGTAGGTATTAAAATCCATGGAGAAGAAATAAAAACTTTGAGGTTCGCCGATGACACTGTAATTCTGTCAGAGACAGCAAAGGACTTGGAAGAGCAGTAGAACGGAATGGACAGCGTCTTGAAATGAGGGTATAAGATGAACATCAACAAAAGCAAAACGAGGATAATGAAATGTAGACGAATTAGGTCGGGTGATGCTGAGGGAATTAGATTAGGAAATGAGACACTTAAAATAGTAAAGGAATTTTGCTATTTGGGGAGCAAAATAACTGATGATGGTCGAAGTAGAGAGGATACAAAATGTAGACTGGCAATGGCAAGGAAAGCGTTTCAGAAGAAGAGAAATTTCTTAACATGGAGAATAGATTTAAGTGTCAGGAAGTCATTTCTGAATGTATTTGTATGGAGTGTAGCCATGTACGGAAGTGAAACATGGACGATAAATAGTTTGGACAAGAAGAGAATAGAAGCTTTTGAAATGTGGTGCTACAGAAGAATGCTGAAGATTAGATGGGTAGACCACATAACTAATGAGGAAATATTGAATAGGATTGGGGAGAAGAGAAGTTTGTGGCACAACTTGACTAGAAGAAGGGATCGGTTAGTAGGACATGTGTTGAGGCATCAAGGGATCACCAATTTAGTATTGGAGGGCAGCGTGGAGGGTAAAAATCGTAGAGGGAGACCAAGAGATGAATACACTAAGCAGATTCAGAAGGATGTAGGTTGCAGTAGGTACTGGGAGATGAAGAAGCTTCCACAGGATAGAGTAGCATGGAGAGCTGCATCAAACCAGTCTCAGGACTGAAGACCACAACAACAAACAACAATCAAAGACACAGCCAAGACTGAAGAAATATCTATCTCTGTCAGCATGGTGAAAAGGTCCGTTAGCTATAAAAATAAAAAATGTAGCTTTTCAAATACAAAAACTACGTGAGTGAAATCTGGTTTTTTTTTGGGGGGGGGGGGGGGGGAGGTGGATAAGTCGCAACGATGGTACAAACTCTACTTTTTACCATAGATTCAGTATTATTTTATTTGAGCGGCTAGATGCAATTTTTATGGCGCCATATTTACTTAACCCAAGATTCAGAGGAAAGTCGTGCGAGTCAGATGTCTACAAATCACGTTAACGTTGCTCTGTCTGTTTTAAATATTCGTGTGTTGTTGTTAAGCAGAGACTCAGACAGGCCCAGAAAGATTTGAAAAACCACACACGGGCTGGCTGGTTTACGACACTGCCGGTCGTTACGCGACACGCGTGTTCGATCCGTTAATGGCTCACCTCCCTCCACACATGCTGGCACGCCACGTGTTTCTTTGTGTGAATGTCAGGATACGATTAAAACAAAATCACTTACAAATTCTATAAATTTGGGTGCTAACTGTGGGGTGAACTGATTAAAATATCTCTGTTTCGTACAAAAGCAAATACCACCGACTGATCATTTTAAACTGATATAAACAAGATGTCTCAGTACACACAGAGTAACAGTGCGAAGAATAGCGAGACAAGAAACAAAAGATCCTGATGACTGAATAAGCTATGGAAAATTAACAAAAGGCTTAAGTCAAGTCTGCTCACAACAGAGACGACAAATGGCCTGGTACAATGGTTCAAACTCTGAGCTACTTCCGAATTTTCGGCTCGTATCGCAGGGATCACAAACAGTTAAATACGATAGCACACAGGCCAAAGTTTACACGATTATCAGACAGACGGTTCACGCAGATCTCCCACCTTAGGATAACTGATGACTGTGGGGGCACCAAAAGAAAAAGAAAAGACTCCCAGATCACTAAATAACTAAGAATCATTAGAAGCAGAGAGAAATGTAATGCTGAAAATCTTCATTTAACACACGATGTCCAAAGGCAGCCACTACTCGCATTATTTGATAGATACTCGATGACGGCTAAGTGACTTGATTTTTACACTACAAGCGGTAGCGGTTTGATTATATTATGATTACCTGATGTGGTGGCCAGGAAGAAAAAGTTAATTCATCTTCATTAACATGGTTGGGAAGGGAGTGAGACAGGGTTGTAGCCTCTCCCCCGATGCTATTCAATCTGTAAATTGAGCAAGCAGTAAAGGAAACAAAAGAAAAGTTCGGAGTAGGTATTGAAGTCCATGGAGAAGAAATAAAAACTTTGAGGTTCGCCGATGACATTGTAATTCTGTCAGAAACAGCAGAGGACTTGAAAGAGCAGTAGAACGGAATGGACAGTGTCTTGAAAGGAGGGTATAAGATGAACATCAACAAAAGCAAAACGAGGATGATGGAATGTAGTCGAATTAAGTCGGGTGATGCTGAGGGAATTAGATTAGGAGATGAGACACTTAAAGTAGTAAAGGAGTTTTGCTATTTGGGGAACAAAATAACTGATGATGGTCGAAGTAGAGAGGATATAAAATATAGACTGGCAATGGCAAGGAAAGCGTTTCTGAAGAAGTGAAATTTGTTAACATCGAGTATTGATTTAAGTATTATGAAGTCGTTTCTGAAAGTATTTGTATGGAGTGTAGCCATATATGGAAGTGAAACGTGGACGATAAATAGTTTAGACAAGAAGAGAGTAGAAGCTTTCGAAATGTGGTGCTAGAGAAGAATGCTGAAGATTAGATGGGTAGATCACATAACTAATGAGGAGGTATTAAATAGAATTGGGGAGGAGTTTGAGGCACAACTTGACTAGAAGAAGGGATCGGTTAGTAGGACATGTGTTGAGGCATCAAGGGATCACCAATTTAGTACTGGAGGGCAGCGCGGAGGGTAAAAATCGTAGAGGGAGACCAAGAGATGAATACACTAAGCAGATTCAGAAGGATGTAGGCTGCAGTAGGTAGTGGGAGATGATGAAGCTTGCACAGGATAAAGTAGCATGGAGAGCTGCATCAAACCAGTTTCGGGACTGAAGACCACAATAACCACAACAACAACAACAACAACAAGCCTGAAACATATCCAGTCTCAATATTATGCCCAGAATTTCCAAGTTATTTAATTACCTTATTTATCGGAGAAGGCCCAACACCTTCAAATCTATGTTATCGCGCGCCTAATCGTGCCCAGTCACCACACCGTACCTGAAATAAAAGGTCGAAGCAATTAAGAGAAAGAACGCAGAATCTATCAAATTACCTCTAGTAGTGCCATTCAAGAAAGCTTCGCACCATTAAGTGAAGGGATTTTCTAGGTCGACAAGAGCATATTATGGCGACAATATACGGGCTAAACCTTGTCGAGACGACGAGGAAACACGTCAAATACAAGACACGCCAGTTACAGACTGTGTACTTTGCTTAAAAAAGAATCATGTGGGCCGAGGAGCTCTTAGGTGTGTCTGAGATACAGAATTCGATTAGTAGGGGACTGGATCGCACCGTGTTGATTGTCATATTATTTACTGAGTCTGGCAGATCTGACAGACGCATTCCCCATGGACTCTGACGCAAACGGAAAGTATTAAACTATGAAGCAGTATTCCGTAGAGATGCTCATGACATTTTTTTTTTTTTTTTTTTTTTTTTTTTTTTTTTTTTTTTTTTTTTTTTTTTTGCGCAGTCTACTGACTGGTTTGATGCGGCCCGCCACGAATTCCTTTCCTGTGCTAACCTCTTCATCTCAGAGTAGCACTTGCAACCTACGTCCTCAATTATTTGCTTGACGTATTCCAATCTCTGTCTTCCTCTACAGTTTTTGCCCTCTACAGCTCCTTCTAGTACCATGGAAGTCATTCCCTCATGTCTTAGCAGATGTTCTAATCATCCTGTACCTTCTCCTTATCAGTGTTTTCCACATATTCCTTTCCTCTCCGATTTTGCGTAGAACCTCCTCATTCCTTACCTTATCAGTCCACCTAATTTTCAACATTCGTCTATAGCACCACATCCAAATGCTTCTATTCTCTTCTGTTCCGGTTTTCCCACAGTCCATGTTTCACTACCATACAATGCTGTACTCCAGACGTACATCCTCAGAAATTTCTTCCTCAAATTAAGGCCGGTATTTGATATTAGTAGACTTCTCTTGGCCAGAAATGCCTTTTTTGCCATAGCGAGTCTGCTTTTGATGTCCTCTTTGCCCCGTCCGTCATTGGTTATTTTACTGCCTAGGTAGCAGAATTCCTTAACTTCATTGACTTCGTGACCATCAATCCTGATGTTAAGTTTCTCGCTGTTCTCATTTCTACTACTTCTCATTACCTTCGTCTTTCTCCTATTTACTCTCAAACCATACTGTGTACTCATTAGACCGTTCATTCCGATCAGCAGATCATTTAATTCTTCTTCACTTTCACTCAGGATAGCAATGTCATCAGCGAATCGTATCATTGATATCCTTTCACCTTGTATTTTAATTCCACTCCTGAACCTTTCTTTTATTTCCATCTTCCCTCCTCGATGTACAGATCGAAGAGTAGGGGCGAAAGGCTACAGCCTTGTCTTACACCCTTCTCAATACGAGCACTTCGTTCTTGATCGTCCACTCTTATTATTCCCTCTTGGTTGTTGTACATATTGTATACGACCCGTCTCTCCCTATAGCTTACCCCTACTTTTTTCAGAATCTCGAACAGCTTGCACCATTTTATATTGTCGAACGCTTTTTCCAGGTCGACAAATCCTATGAAAGTGTCTTGATTTTTCTTTAGCCTTGCTTCCATTATTAGCCGTAACGTCAGAATTGCCTCTCTCGTCCCTGTACTTTTCCTAAAGCCAAACCGATCGTCACCTAGCGCATTCTCAATTTTCTTTTCCATTCTTCTGTATATTATTCTTGTAAGCAGCTTCGATGCATGAGCTGTTAAGCTGATTGTGCGATAATTCTCGCACTTGTCAGTTCTTGCCGTCTTCGGAATTGTGTGGATGATGCTTTTACGAAAGTCAGATGGTATATCGCCAGACTCATATATTCTACACACCAACGTGAATAGTCGTTTTGTTGCCACTTCCCCCAATGATTTTAGAAATTCTGATAGAATGTTATCTATCCCTTCTGACTTATTTGACCGTAAGTCCTCCAAAGCTCTTTTAAATTCCGATTCTAATACTGGATCCCCTATCTCTTCTAAATCGACTCCTGTTTCTTCTTCTATCACATCAGACAAATCTTCACCCTCATAGAGGCTTTCAATGTATTCTTTCCACCCATATGCTCTCTCTTCTGCATTTAACAGTGGAATTCCCGTTGCACTCTTAATGTTACCACCGTTGCTTTTAATGTCACCAAAGGTTGTTTTGACTTTCCTGTATGCTGAGTCTGTCCTTCCGACAATCATATCTTTTTCGATGTCTTCACATTTTTCCTGCACTTCCTATTTATTTCATTCCTCAGCGACTTGTATTTCTGTATTCCTGATGTTCCCGGAACATGTTTGTACTTCTTCCTTTCATCAATCAACTGAAGTATTTCTTCTGTTACCCATGGTTTCTTCGCGGCTACCTTCATTGTACCTATGTTTTCCTTCCCAGCTTCTGTGATGGCCATTTTTAAAGATGTCCATTCCTCTTCAACTGTACTGCCTACTGCGCTATTCCTTATTGCTGTATCTATAGCGTTAGAGAACTTCAAACGTATCTCGTCATTCCTTAGTACTTCCGTATCCCACTTCTTTGCGTATTGATTCTTCCTGACTAATGTCTTGAACTTCAGCCTACTCTTCATCACTACTATATTGTGATCTGAGTCTATATCTGCTCCTGGGTACGCCTTATAATCCAGTATCTGATTTCGGAATCTCTGTCCGACCATGGTGTAATCTAATTGAAATCTTCCCGTATCTCCCGGCCTTTTCAAAGTATACCTCCTCCTCTTGTGATTCTTGAACAGGGTATTCGCTATTACTAGCTGAAACTTGTTACAGAACTCAATTAGTCTTTCTCCTCTCTCATTCCTTGTCCCAAGCCCATATTCTCCTTTAACCTTTTCTTCTACTCCTTCCCTTACAACTGCATTCCAGTCGCCCATGACTATTAGATTTTCGTCCCCCTTTACATACTGCATTACCCTTTCAGTATCCTCATACACTTTCTCTATCTGTTCATCTTCAGCTTGCGACGTCGGCATGTATACCTGAACTATCGTCGTCGGTGTTGGTCTGCTGTCGATTCTGATTAGAACAACCCGGTCACTGAACTGTTCACAGTAACATACCCTCTGCCCTACCTTCCTATTCATAACGAATCCTACACGTGTTATACCATTTTCTGCTGCTGTTGATATTACCCGATACTCATCTGACCAGAAATCCTTGTCTTCCTTCCACTTCACTTCACTGACACCTACTATATCTAGATTGAGCCTTTGCATTTCCCTTTTCAGATTTTCTAGTTTCCCTACCACGTTCAAGCTTCTGACATTCCACGCCCCGACTCGTAGAACGTTATCCTTTCGTTGATTATTCAATCTTTTTCTCGTGGTAACCTCTCCCTTGGCAGTCCCCTCCTGGAGATCCGAATGGGGAACTATTCCGGAATCTTTTGCCAATGGAGAGATCATCATAACACTTCTTCAAATACAAGCCACATGTCCTGTGGATACACGTTACGTGTCTTTAATGCAGTGGTTTCCATTGCCTTCTGCATCCTCATGTCGTTGATCATTGCTGATTCTTCCGCCTTTAGGGGCAACTTCCCACCCCTAGGACAAAGAGTGCCCTGAACCTCTATCTGCTCCTCCGCCCTCTTTGACAAGGCCGTTGGCAGAATGAGGCTGACTTCTTATGCCGGAAGTCTTCGGCCGTCAATGCTGATTATTTATCAAAATTTAGGCAGTGGCGGGGATCAAACCCGCGACCGAAGACGTTTTGATTATGAATCAAAGACGCTACCCCTAGACCACGGGTTACAAATACTTTCCTTCAGTTCGGAACTGATGTTCGTCATAAACATCATTATGAAATGTGAACCCCACGTGCACAAACAGACTTTGATAATGGTAGTGGTATGGAAGTAAACATCCTCGGAATGTCCTCTTGAGGACTTACTTGTCATTCCTGTTGAAGACTGCTGACAGGAAGTCCTTCAGGGATTATAACTCAGGGCGATCAAGGATCTGTACATTCCTCAAAGTGTGTTCTGTGAACTGTAGAATGCGGTTTTGCAGTGGCCTTTTGGAATATACTAGGTACCTTTAATAAGTAATGCAAATCGCTTTTCTAAAAGCAGGTTGGTTTTATTCAGGATTCCACTATATCATATTATTTCTCACTCTTTTGGCTACAAAACTTTATTTTTCAATATAATCTCCGCTCAATCCGACAATCTTACGTCACCTTACGGGTGCGTGGGAGGGAGGGCCAGTGTCTTGGTGCATCAATGACCTTACCATAGTCCAAGTACTGCTTACCGCGGAGTGCATCCTTCATTGGGCCAAACAGATGGTATTCAGAACGTGAGAGATTCGGGCTGTAGGTTGGATGAGGAAGAACAGTTCAATGATGTTTTGTGTGAAGACTTAAGAGTAAGTGAGGCCTAGCGTTGTAATTCTTCAATTACCTGAGAGTAGCACTATACACTTCAGAGTTGATTGTTCACTACAACGGAGGACATCAGAGTATCCCCTTCCGAGTCTCAGAAGACGGTCACTAAAACTTCACTGGCTGAAAGTGCGCATTTGAACAATGTTTCCGGAGGAGAGCTGGTGTGGCGACACTCCATGGATTGCCGTTTTGTTTTCGAAGTGATGAACCGATGTTTCATCGCCTGTGACGATTTTCGAAAAAAGTTGTCACGATCAGCCTCGTGTCGCGGTAGCAATTCCGCACAGATGGTCCTTCGTTTGTTTTTGTGGTTTTCTGTTGGGCGGAGAGGGACCCACGGGGCTACGAATATCACAACTGGTGGACGAATGTGTCAGCACTACCAACACAGACGCCCAGTTGTGCAGCGAAGTGTTTGACTGTGATACGTCGATCACCTCGAATGAGAGTGTCCGCACGTTCTAGCGATGGAGACACAGCTGTGTGTGGTTGGCCGGCACGCGGGAGATCGGACAGGTTTGCGCGACCTTGTTTCAATGATGACAGACGCCTTGTCCAACGACTCACTGTGCTTTTGTTCAATTTTAGGTCTCCGTAGACGTTCTACAATGGGCTATGAATACCTGCGATGCTCTGGCTTTCCTGCGAAAGAAACTCAATGACAGCTCTCTGCTTGGAACCCACCTCTGTTGCAGACTCTATTTTGAAGGCTACACATAGCGCCGCCAGCTATAGAGGCCGAAGCACGAATATTCCACTGTGTTCCGCAACAAATTCCGCAATTTTTTCAACCGAAATTGACCGAGAAGGTATTTGTGTTGCATTAAAACAAATTCCACGTTTCTTCAACATGAACTGACCGAGAAAGAATATATATTGTATTACTTATTGAATGCCAGAAATACCATTTGGCACGCTGACCGAGACAAAAGGGTTTACAGTTTTTGCGACATACTGGCGTGCATTCACTCTTCCTTCAACAATTACATGGCGATTGAACATTCTTCAATTTTGCGACTTCCGCCGCGTGCGGTGCAGAGCGGCGCTGTGGGCAGTGTGACTGTGGCGCTACCTGGTATCTAGTGGCAACAGCAGAGGCTGGCACGTCCTGCCATTTTTTTTTGTTTACAGAATTATTTTTTTATATTTTTCGTTAGGACAGCGCGAACGCAATCCCCACTACCCTAAATTATGTGCCCAAGGAACGCGCAATTTTTTTTAAATTTATTTATTGATGAACGTAACATCGTTACAACAATACATGAACAGAAAATGTAATTGTGAATAGCTGGTCAATATATCACATTCTCGAAGTCCTTTAAAAACAGAAATAAATACAATTGAAATGTGGACAGCTTATTCACAAAGAGCTTTTAGTAACAATTCTAAAAAAAAAAAAAAAATCAGTATGAGTTGTGAAATGTAAACAAAAATTGAAATAATTGTATCAGGTAAGAAACTAAAAGAAAATGGAAAACTCTGCCTTCGTCCTGTAAGGATCATCGACTGGGACTGCTCGCCAGAGGACGCCGTTTCCACGTCTGGACGTTCTTGTCTCCTTGGTTCGTATCATGAACAGCGGCGGTTACCTTCGGGTGATCTAATGTGTTATTTGTTGAACTTGGGTCGCCTGGCTCTTTTAAAGGTCGTCGTTTTAATAGGTTGTCCGTCCGGGGTTGTGGACCCAGGCGTGCTTCACTAGCAGCGTGGAAGTGTGCTGGGTAGCCTTCGTCGGTATTCAGAAAACAGTTGGTGGCGTTAGCTTAAGACTGGTTGACTATCTCAAGATTTTATGAGTACGGTAGCTCCAGTGTTACTGATTTGCTGTATTTAATGTGAACTTAATTATGACAGTGTATGAACAATATTTCATAACTTCTCATTTCTCCGGTAGTATTTTCCATGCGTGGATACTAGGAGGCGTGTTTATGTAATTTTTTAAAATTATATTTAGCTTTAAACTGTAATATAGTCATGACTAGATGTCTGTACGTGTATATCACTTAGTTTTTTGTGGGAATCTTCCGCTATAATAAATGAATGAGTAGAAGTATAGGGCGGAGTATGATTCTCTCTGTCCGATGATCTGCTGCGCCCTTGGTTCAATTTACATCTCTGTCAGTCCTGTAGAAAAGGTCGACGAATGCATGCATTCCTTAGTCGTGTAAATCTCCTCATCACAACTCTTTTTATTAATTTCTCTTCTGCTTATTTTTGCGGCTATCGGACTATCGGACTCAAGTGTGGGAGCTTTACATAGAGATCACCCTTCGTTTCGAAAATAAACAGACCACGTGCCTAATATGAATAAGTGTCTCTCATATCTTCAAATATCGAAGTTGCTTAATTGAAGAATGAAAAAGGTCACTTTGATATGGTAACAGTACAAGTCACTCTCTTTGATTTATTGTTCCTTTTGCGCGTAACACACTTCCGACAATTGTACGCTTATCCAGCTTCGTTTAACAGTTATGTTTGTTCCAGTTCACACTCAAGTTGTGTTTCTGCCTTAACTAAACAGGTAATCACTGCTCAGTGATCACGGAAGCCTTCTCATTTTACGTTTTATTGACAATATGTTTCTCCAATACTATTATTGATTCTGAAACACGACACTGTATCAGCCACAATCTCTTCATCATCCCTCACACCTTTCCACGTAACAAATGAAATACTTTTCTTCTACAGACCGACGTAACATTTTAACTATTTATTCCACTTTCTAGCAAATTCTGCACATTACTTACCCGCAGCGCGGCGGCGCGACACCGCTCCGTACGGAAGCTCAACACCGATCCATTTTCTCATGCT
Source organism: Schistocerca serialis cubense (assembly GCF_023864345.2). Classification (NCBI taxonomy): domain Eukaryota; kingdom Metazoa; phylum Arthropoda; class Insecta; order Orthoptera; family Acrididae; genus Schistocerca; species Schistocerca serialis. The sequence goes on along the minus strand of NC_064639.1, from coordinate 653,670,196 downwards.
GTGTGACCCCTAGCGATCGGGCATTGTTGTCATCACGCAGCAATATAGTGACTTCATAGAGAAAAGGCATTCTCAGCTCCGAAAGTTCCAGAGGCCAACGATTAATGAGGAGTACAATATCCATACATCTGACATCAAATATAGCAGTACTCCGTACGTAGAACGACACAGTTGCGCTTACAGACAAGGCGAGCTGCAGCGGTGAGTGAGTCTTTAGTTACCCATATGTGCTTAATTACATGCTTACCAGCAGGAGGAATACTGCAATAAGAGGAAACCATTCGTCTAGAGTGGCCAGTTCAGTCCCCGGTTTTTAATTCAGTTGAATATGCGAGGGACACTCAAGCCGAGTTAATATTGCCTGAAGACCGTAGCACTGATTAAATATGGCGCCTCTATTGAAGCAGTATGGACTCATATTCTTTTTTAAATCTGTTATTTCACTTTCACAAAGGATATAAAGAGAATGTCTAATAACTTTTTATTTCACTAATTCAATCACTGATACATACTAGGCACTTTCGTGTATGATCTGTGAGCAATTTAATCAGCATTAGTCAAGATACACAACTCATTTTTAGCTCTATTCACATAGCGAGAAAAAACCAGTAAGAAATTATCATCGCGCATACTGTATTACTTTCGAGTAAGAAAACCTAACTCTCTGAGGGGATTATGGGATTATGTCTCAAGGCTATCACAATGTCAAAGCGTGCCTGCTCGATTCGATCGTCGGGACAAAGCAGATAGGGTCAGCTAGTGCGCCTATCACACACATCTAGGTGCTAGTGGGCTGCATAAGCGTTTCTGCCGCATTTACGCTTTACGCAAGCAGGACGGATTCGAGAAAACACAGATATGTATATTAATACGCAGACACATTTCAACACTCAACATCCAATTGTAGATTTTACCATTAGTCTTCCTGTACAGACATAACAGCACGGAAGAGTGTATCACGCCTGATTCTGTGCCTCTCCAATTTGTGTCGCAAGTACAGTGCCTTAATAAGGAATAAGCCCCTCCCCTCCTGTGTACAACCCTTGTCTCTATATTCATTCCACGAAATACGTTCCTGCACTCCACCATACACGTTCCTGAAATTAACGCTTAAAATTTTGAATCCACATTTTGAACAAGTTTCCACATAACTTTTGTGATAAGTGGTACTCATGTTATGAACAAAACTGTCTGTATCATGTTTTCATTTAGCTTCTATAAAGTGTTCTGGGTGGGAGTAGACCATCTCCAGATATAAAACTAGAATAAGAAAAATAAAAACTTAAGTAAACTTACCAGGTTACCTCCAATTCAGAACGACTGTTGCCACCATCGGCATCGGCATCATCTGGTGACCATAATTACAATCGAGGAAACATCCGCGGTTTATGTGACAATGTGTCCTCACGGCTGATTCTGAAGACGAATGAACGGGTTACTGCCGAAATATTAGGAGAAGATACAGTTTAGAACGGTTGAATTCCCGCAGTTATGGATCTGGTATGTCAAATATTTGACGATACTGTTTTCGACAGAATGTGAGCGCCCAATCATAGAAGTCCAGTGTGCCGTTATGTTCGTGGTGTATTTATTACAAAGTCTAAAATGAGAATAACTTTATTATAATATGGTACAAAATTATGTCAGCGACTCAGATAACAGAGTACTACCAGAACTGGATACACGGCCTTGGTGAAATTTTTTAGTGGATGTTGTTTTTGTTACTATGTCTGCTGTTCCCTGTTATTTCGTCACCTGTGCTCGCATGGTGTCTGTAACAGGGTATAGATTTATAAGATGACACTGCAGGAAACTATGTTTCAGCATGTGACAGTTTTATGTTGCTGAGTGGGTTACAACATCCGACGTAAGTAGCTTTGAATTTTCATTTTTCGGCGTTTATCAGTTTTATAACCTTCGTGTATTTTATTTGGTGACTGACTGCTTTCGGAATGCTTTAACAGTCTAAAGCGGAATGACTTTATTCAAAAAGATTGTTACCAGATACATAAATAAATAATACGAACAAAAGTTAGCTCGTTATTCCTCTAAATAAAACAACTGGCTAGCCAAGAAGGTCCCACTCATTTAACCATGTCGCACTCAGTGTTCTCTTTTTTGGAAACACGTGTAATGACGATTTCCTTCGCTCCATAGTGCCAAACTGCCAATCATTCTCTTGTCGAATAATCGCAACTCAAAAGTAACTGTTATCTTTTCAAGAATGTGTAAAAATTTCTTAACATTGTTGAACTAACGACTTGTTTTATTCGGAACGAAGTGAACTCCTAGGATATTCAGCGACATCTTCTCCTGAGTTTGAAGATTGCGTCGTAAAAAGAACAGTCGTTATTCTGACCGGAAATGACAGCCTTAAGTGTAATAAATAATGAAGGAAGCCACCGCAGGGCTATTGACCGCGCACATGTCGCTTCTACCCGCTGTCGCACTACGGTGACAGCGAAACCCTCCATCTGAATGTCGTCGAACCCAAGAAGATTTCACTTCCTCAGTTTGAAAGTTTCTGTAAACATCGCTGTTACTATCACTATTGGTTGTTTTACTGTAATGTTGTCAAAGTACTAGAATGTCTGTATTAGATTTAAGACTACGGCGAAATATACACTCCTGGAAATTGAAATAAGAACATCGTGAATTCATTGTCCCAGGAAGGGGAAACTTTATTGACACATTCCTGGGGTCAGATACATCACATGATCACACTGACAGAACCACAGGCACATAGACACAGGCAACAGAGCATGCACAATGTCGGCACTAGTACAGTGTATATCCACCTTTCGCAGCAATGCAGGCTGCTATTCTCCCATGGAGACGATCGTAGAGATGCTGGATGTAGTCCTGTGGAACGGCTTGCCATGCCATTTCCACCTGGCGCCTCAGTTGGACCAGCGTTCGTGCTGGACGTGCAGACCGCGTGAGACGACGCTTCATCCAGTCCCAAACATGCTCAATGGGGGACAGATCCGGAGATCTTGCTGGCCAGGGTAGTTGACTTACACCTTCTAGAGCACGTTGGGTGGCACGGGATACATGCGGACGTGCATTGTCCTGTTGGAACAGCAAGTTCCCTTGCCGGTCTAGGAATGGTAGAACGATGGGTTCGATGACGGTTTGGATGTACCGTGCACTATTCAGTGTCCCCTCGACGATCACCAGTGGTGTACGGCCAGTGTAGGAGATCGCTCCCCACACCATGATGCCGGGTGTTGGCCCTGTGTGCCTCGGTGGTATGCAGTCCTGATTGTGGCGCTCACCTGCACGGCGCCAAACACGCATACGACCATCATTGGCACCAAGGCAGAAGCGACTCTCATCGCTGAAGACGACACGTCTCCATTCGTCCCTCCATTCACGCCTGTCGCGACACCACTGGAGGCGGGCTGCACGATGTTGGGGCGTGAGCGGAAGACGGCCTAACGGTGTGCGGGACCGTAGCCCAGCTTCATGGAGACGGTTGCGAATGGTCCTCGCCGATACCCCAGGAGCAACAGTGCCCCTAATTTGCTGGGAAGTGGCGGTGCGGTCCCCTACGGCACTGCGTAGGATCCTACGGTCTTGGCGTGCATCCGTGCGTCGCTGTGGTCCGGTCCCAGGTCGACGGGCACGTGCACCTTCCGCCGACCACTGGCGACAACATCGATGTACTGTGGAGACCTCACGCCCCACGTGTTGAGCAATTCGGCGGTACGTCCACCCGGCCTCCCGCATGCCCACTATACGCCCTCGCTCAAAGTCCGTCAACTGCACATACGGTTCACGTCCACGCTGTCGCGGCATGCTACCAGTGTTAAAGACTGCGATGGAGCTCCGTATGCCACGGCAAACTGGCTGACACTGACGGCGGCGGTGCACAAATGCTGCGCAGCTAGCGCCATTCGACGGCCAACACCGCGGTTCCTGGTGTGTCCGCTGTGCCGTGCGTGTGATCATTGCTTGTACAGCCCTCTCGCAGTGTCCGGAGCAAGTATGGTGGGTCTGACACACCGGTGTCAATGTGTTCTTTTTTCCATTTCCAGGAGTGTATATTTGTCATCCAGACTACAGTAAGATTTGTTACCCCACGTAAGAGCACCTTTTGCTCCGTCAGTAGAGCTGGGCGTGCTCTCTGGCGTTGACAAAAACCACAGCACCTCATTTTCTTATTTTCGACGACGAGGCGCTAGCTGATGCACATAAATACCACAGTTCTCAAACTAATTACCAAGACTGATTCCATATAGTTTATCTACACTTAGATAACTATGTACAGCATTACCAGCGATACATAGCACTTGACAGTTTTCGGTCGGAGGTAGTGCCTCTACGAGACCTAGTAAAACATGCCCATCACACACAGATCAGTCTTATTTGCTTCATACCGGACCATATTTCAACCTTCAACCCTAATAATTTTGAAGCAAAAATTAGTAGCCATAAGAGAGAGTAATATCCACAACACAATTTACTCATATGCATATCGAATACAATTCTTCCATAGATCAGCATACAGGAAGTTGGACAAAAACATGACACCAAAAACACAACTCATTTCCGTGCTTAATACGGTTCAGGAAACCCTTTCGCATTCAAAACAGCTTCCAGCCATCACGGAGTGTATAAATTTAGATTCGGTATGGTTTTCAAGGAAATCTTATATCACTCTTCCTGCGAGATAGTGGCAATTTCAGCTAACGATGAGGGTGGTAGATAGCGCTCACGCATTCTTCTTTCGAAAGCAGACCACAATGGCTCAATAATATTAAGATCTGGTAACTCGTGGCCAGGGGAGATGCGACAATTCATCCTAGTGCTCACAGAGCCATTTCTGTTCGAATGAGGTGCACAAACAGGCCGGCCGCTGTGGTCGAACGGTTCTAGGCGCTTCAGTCTGGAACCGCGCGACCGCTAGGATCGCAGGTTCGAATCCTGCCTCGGGCATGGATGTGTGTGATGTCCTCAGGTTAGTTAGGTTTAAGTAGTTCTACCGTGCGACTGCTACGGTCGCAGGTTCGAATCCTGCCTCGGGCATGGATGTGTGTGATGTCCTTAGGTTAGTTAGGTCTAAGCAGTTCTAAGTTCTAGGGGACTGATGACCACAGCAGTTGAGTCCCATAGTGCTCAGAGCCATTTTTTTTTAAGTAGTTCTAAGTTCTAGGCGACTGATGACCTTAGATGTCCCATAGTGCTCTGAGCCATTTGAACCATTTGCATAAACAGCTGCCTTGTTTTCTTGGAACACACCATCACCATTGCGTAACAGAGACTGTATCATTGGATTGACCTGGTGAGCCAAAATGGCCACGTAATCATTGGCAGTAATGCAGCTTTGCAGAGTACCTACGGAGCCTAGTGGAATACCACGATATGGCTGCCCGAAACACCACTGAACCTCTGCCACGTTTCTCTCTTGGCAGATAAACTCGGCCAGAGGTTGGAAATACTGTGCAACAAGACTCGTCCGATCAGATGCTTGTCTTCTATTGCTCCATAGTTCAGGTTGTATGGTTTCAGCGCCAAGTTTTCTCGTTACGGATATTTGAATCAGTGATGTGTGGTTTTAGAATTCCATCACGAACTGCAATTCTGAGCTTATGGAGCCCCTTCAAAAATGGTTCAAATGGCTCTGAGCACTATGGGACTTAACATCTGAGGTCATCAGTCCCCTAGAACTTAGAACTACTTAAACCTAACTAACCTAAGGACATCACACACACCCATGCCCGAGGCAGGATTCGAACCTGCGACCGTAGCGGTCGCGCGGTTCCAGACTGAAGCGCCTTTAACCGCGTGGCCACACTGGCCGGCGGAGCCCCTTCGTATTGTTTTGGTGCTTACAGGGTTCACGAGTGCGACATGCAGCTCTACACTGATTTTTTTCAGGTGTCGTTCTGATATTTGACGTCAAAATTCTCTTCAACGACCGTCTCCCACGATCATGCAACACACACTTGCCTCCACGTTGTGACTTAGAGGATACTTTTTTTTACCCTGTATGCTGCATAGATCTTCGATACGGTGCCTCTTGAAACACCAAACACTTTGGCTACCTTTGTTCACCCACCCTCTCATAATGTACTCACAGCTTCTCGTAACACTGTTCTGACCACGACTGACACTTTCTACGAGTTGAGGACATTGCACAGGTGCCGTTTGTGATTAACAGCGCAACCTTTAGGCTTGGCTAGCATCTACATTTATCTTCAAGCATGCGTTTCTCGCGGTGTTCCCTTTTTTTTGTCCAAGCCCTGTGTATACTGTGGTGTCACCGCCAGACACAACACTTGCTAGGTGCCTTTAAATCGGCCGCGGTCCGTTAGTATACGTCGGACCCGCGTGTCGCCACTATCAGTGATTGCAGACCGAGCGCCGCCACACGGCAGGTCTAGAGAGACTTCCTAGCACTCGCCCCAGTTGTACAACCGACTTTGCTAGCGATGGTTCACTGACAAAATACGCTCTCATTTGCAGAGAGCATAGTTAGCATAGCCTTCAGCTACGTCATTTGCTACGACCTAGCAAGGCGCCATTACCAGTTACTATTGATACTGAGTCACGTACAGTCAAGAGCGACGCTCATCATTAATGGATTAAAGTTAAGTATTCCACCAACTACGTCCGTTTTTCTAAAGTCTAATTTCCTTGTCCTGTGCCAGACCTCACGTCAGCCTGCGTGAGCTAAAACGTGTGCCTTTCGGCTTCCTCTAATAATGCGGTGTTGGCTCTCTTGCCAACCCACAACATATACTCCACAAGCCACTGATCAGTGCTTGGCGGAGGGTACATTGCTTCAATTACGATTTTTTTGTATTTAATTCTCGTATAGAGAGAAGAAAATATGTCTTTATGCCTTTGTGCGTACCAAAATCTTTCTCACGTTATTCTCATGATAGTTGCACGAGATTTGTGATGGTGGGAGATAGATCGTCGCACAGTCTGTCTTGCCACGCGTAGTGGCCGCGCGGTTTGAGGCACCATGCACGAATCGCGCGGCCCCTCTCGCCAGAGGTTCGAGTCCTCCCTTGGGCATGCGTGTGTGTGTTGTTCTTAATTTAGGTAGTGTGTAAGTCTAGGGACCGATGACCTCAGCAGTTTGGTGCCTTAGGTATTAACACCACACACCCAGTCTTTCTCGGATGCAGTTTCTCTAAACTTACTCAACAGGGTTCTGCGATATCTACAGCTTTCTTCCAAGGATTCCCATTTATTTTCCCCGAGTATTCCTGTTACGCTTTCTCACGGACTACACCGGCTTGTTAAGGTTCTGACCGCGCATCTCTCTACAGTCTGGAACCGCGAGACCGCTACGGTCGCAGGTTCGAATCCTGCCTCGGGCATGGAAGTATGTGATGTCCTTAGGTTAGTTAGGTTTAAGTAGTTCTTAGTTCTAGGGGACTGATGACCTCAGATGTTAAGTCCCACAGTGCTCAGAGCCATTTGAACCATTTTGAACTGCGCATCTCTGAACGCTTTCGACGCCTGATCTCGATTTGCTTTGCAGATATATTCTGTATTTTCCCAGAAGCCTTTCAACACGTCTTCTCCTGGCATTACTTAATATTGATTTTACGTAATCGTCACATTTGATATCGGTTCGTAGTGTTACCCCTAAATACGTCTGTTTGGACGTGGTCAAGGTGTTGACCACTAATCTTGTAGTCAGCTACTATCTGATACTTTTTGTATGTTATAGGCATTATCTTACATTAATCCACTTTTAACGAAAGCTGCCACTCATTGCACCAATTGTAAAATAAGAGAAAATGTAAAAAACGAAAAAGATAACTAGAAAAGTTACGGGTCGAATATGATGAAAGTTACTGACAAGGAGTACATGCCGCGCAGAGTTGTCGCTTGGTTTAAGGCGCCATGTCACGGATTGCGCGGCCCCTCCCGCCGGAGGTTCGAGTCCTCCCTCGGGCATGGGAGTATGTGTTGTCCTTAGCATAAGTTAAAGTAGTGTGTAAGTCTAGGGACCGATGACCTCAGCAGTTTGGTCCCTTAAGAATTCACACACATTTGAACAATTTTGAACGAGTACATGTATCACGCGAAAACGTATTGAAGCACAGTTTCGGTTTTATAACGTACTATATATTTTAAATATTACAAAAGAGAGATATCAGGTTGCTATAACACGGGAAGATTACGTAGCGTGGTTGCCCCGACCAGCGATAGCATCTACGATGTACAGAGAAAAATAATTCTTCACGAATTTTGGGTAGCAGGACTGTAAACACTACGACGCCAAGAGCACGTTTGGTGGTACTCCTCTTGCTGACGTCTTTCCTGTTGCTGAGGATCAGCCTCGAAACGGACTCTGAGTGGCCGCCTCGTAGAAGCAAACCATCTCCTTAAGCTCTGGTCCTCGATCGATCTGTAGTACAGTGTGGTTGCTGCCACCCGCGCTGCAAACGCCGTCTCCTGTGAGGTGCCGTGAGCTTTACACAACTGATCTCTAGTTATATGTACCGCTTTATGAAGGCATCTGAGCACGATTCCCGTAGGTAGCACGCTTTCACGGTACCACCTGTAGATCTGACGCCAGAGGTGTAGTTCTCTGCTACGAAGGACCACTGCTCTCGCAACAGTATGCTCAAATCCTATGCAAGTTAAGTTTTTCCCACATCTTTAATAGTGTCTAGAATATTTTGTTTATACTTCGTGTCATATCAGAAATGCATTCACTTTATAGTAAGGGAAATGAAATGACATCCAGACGGGGACACTAAAGAACCATCCAATAATGATCTCTTTCAGGCATTTTGCTAGTAACGCCGGATATCAGCCGTTTGGTTAAACAATCATGGCTTGTAAAATGCTGTGTGTAATGAAATGAGTTACAATCGGGTAAGTTTGCATGTATGTAAAGACGACGAAATGGGAATAGAGTACACTGCATTACGTAATAGCAACAGCATAAAGAATGTTCGTAAAGTTGTTGTTGCTACACCGTTGATCGTCAGAAACTATGACGGTTGCGCGGAAAGAAATGCACCGCATTTTTTTCTCAGCCGATAACAATGTTACGAATGGAAACGTTACGTATGTATTATTTGAAGTTCCTGAGTGAGCGTAGTTGCAGGAAAGTTTCTGTAGGTGATGTAGGTTACAAGCAACGTACCGTCATTGAATTTCTCACTGCAGCGAAAGAAACAGTGGGAATATTCACAAACGCTTGTTCAAAGTCTATGGAGCATCTGATGTGGACAGAAGTATAGTTAGCCGCTGGTCACAGAGGGTGAGGTCATCGGAAGGCGGTTCGGCGGAGCTCCGCGATTTGCAACGGTCGGGGAGCCCATCCACGGCTGTCACACCTGACCTAGCCCCCTCTGACTTCCACCTGTTTGGGCGATTAAAGAATGCCACTCGTGAAACACTTTTTGAGGACGATGATGAGATGATTCACACAGTGAAGCACTGTCTTCGCTACCAGGCGCTTCAGTCTGGAACCGCGCGACCGCTACGGTCGCAGGTTCGAATCCTGCCTCGGGCATGGATGTGTGTGAAGTCCTTAGGTTAGTTAGGTTTAAGTAGTTCTAAGTTATAGGGGACTGATGACCTCAGCAGTTGAGTCCCATAGTGCTCAGAGTCATTTGTCTTCGCTACCAGGACAAGGATCGGTACCGACAGGGTATACACGCCCTTGTTTCGCGCTGGAGGAAGGCCTTAGAACGGGATGGAGACTACGTAGATAAATAGGGTGTGTAGATAAAACACCATTCTTTCGTGTGTGTAATTCTCATTCTGCCCAGTAAAGAGCTGTTGAAGAAAAAAAAAAGCGGTGCATTAGTTTTGGGCAACCCTCGTATTTAGGCTCGTGTAGGCTATATTCAAGTTCGTTCACTGCAGTTTATAGCTGGACCATCCTTATCAGGCGATTACTTAGGCATAAGACAGTGGGTCTTACCTGCCGCATTCACCTCCCTGTAGCATCACTAGCAGTGGCCCCGGAAACAAGTAAACCGTGACGGAACGCTTGAATTTATTGTTCTCGCCCCTATACGCTGCCGCTGCCACACAGGAAACACCTGTACGTCTGCCTGCACTTACATCACCCTAACATGCGTAGCCTGACATCTCACGTTGCAGTTCTAAAGATCTTTTTGAGATTTTTGTCCTTCGTAGTGTAAGTGACTAGGGAAGAATCCAGAAACTTACAAATAATCGTATGTGTTTCGAAACATGGATGTGGAGAGGTTGTTGATACGAGTTCTTAAATTTCACAGCGCGACACAGTGGAAGATAGTACTTCATTTTCAGAATAAATGTCAACTTTGATTCCAGATCTAAATTTTTGAACTTATTGTGACAGTAGATTTATGATGGCCAAAATTTTTATTTTCTTACTTCATTTTCAATAGCACCTCGAGTGTTTAGATTTCGAATTCTTTGACTATTGCCTGCTGGCTTTAGTGTCGGCATCTTCAGCTGAAAATTGTTTAACGATTTTCCTGACGTTTCACCAGCACGAGTGGTTGACATAAGCAAAGGTTCGACCTCCATTGCTAGTAGTGGACTGATGTCGAGTCCTTGGCCGGAGTTTATACGTTCCTGTCCAGACATCGTCTGATGACATTTTCCTGGTTCTCCCCTTGTTTCCCGCGGGAATCCGGGAACCAGTTACCTTTAGGCTTTTTTCCTTGTTAAAACTATTGTCGTGTTTCTGAAGTTCTATGGCCTCCTTTAACAAATGGAATGGTAGCTCTTCTCCACAGCGAGAAGTTACGTGTCAGCGAATTTTATTATGTGCTCTGTTCCACACAGTGCTTGCTCCGCTACGGGTGATTATCCTTACTGTCCCAACCAGCAATACCGTTTACGTTCGATAATCTTGATACTGACGGATCGTCCAATCATTCCAACGTAGACTCTCCCATATGTACACGACATACCGGAATATACCCGACGATCCGAGCTGACTCTTTTGTCCTTCTCTTGGTCGGTTTCTAGGTACAGTAATCTTCACACTATGTTTGCTCAATGTACGGCCGATTGTTCTCGTCGCCATGGGGATGTATGGCACGACGACCGTACACGACATTTCTGCTCCCAACGTGTCACTTCGCCAAGTTGATACGGAAATTTTGTCAACCTACAATTAAATGTTCTGACTGGACAATGGTTACTGAATAACACAATTTTTTATTGTTTTGAGCGTAAATTCTTTTTCATATTTACACTATTGGCCATTAAAATTGCTACACCACGAAGATGACGTGCTACAGTCGCGAAATTTAACCGACAGGAAGAAGATGCTGTGATATTCAAATGATTAGCTTTTCAGAGCATTCACACAATGTTGGCGCTGGTGGCGACACATAAAACGTGCTGACACGAGGAAAGTTTACAACCGATTTCTCATACACAACAGCAGTTGTCCGGCGTTGCCTGCTGAAACGTTGTTGTGATGCCATCACGTTTCCGACTTTGATAAAGGTCGGATTGTAGCCTATAGCGATTGCGGTTTATCGTATCGCGACATTGCTGCTCGCGTTGGTCGAGATTCAATGACTGCTAGCAGAATATGGAATCGGTGGGTTCAGGGGGGTAATACGGAACGCCGTGCTGGATCCCAACGGCCTCGCGTCACTAGCAGTCGAGGTGACAGGCATCTTATCCGCATGGCTGTAACGGATCGTGCAGCCACGTCTCGATCCCTGAGTCAACAGTTGGGGACGTTTGCAAGACAACAATCATCTGCACGAACAGTTCGACGACGTTTGCAGCAGCATGGACTATCAGCTCGGAGACTATGGCTGCGGTTACCCTTGACGCTGCCTCACAGACAGGAGCGCCTGCGATGGTGTACTCAACGACGAATCTGGGTGCACGAATGGCAAAACGTCATGTTTTCGGATGAATCCAGGTTCTGTTTACAGTATCATGATGGTCGCATCCGTGTTTGGCGACATCGGGGTGAACGCACATTGGAAGCGTGTATTCGTCATCGCCATACTGGCTTATCACCCGGAGTGATGGTATGGGGTGCCATTGGTTACACGTCTCGGTCACCTGTTGTTCACATTGACGGTTCTTTGAACAGTGGACGTTACATTTCAGATGTGTTACGACCCGTGGCGCTACGCTTCATTCGATCACTGCGAAACCCTACATTTCAGCAGGATAATGCACGACCACATTTTGCAGGTCCTGTACGGGCATTTCTGGATACAGAAAATGTTAGACAGCTACCCTGGCCAGCACATTCTCCAGATCTCTCACCAACTGAAAACGTCAGGTCAATGGTGGCCGAGCAACTGGCTCATCACAATACGCCAGTCATTTTGATGAACTTTGGTATCGTGATGAAGCTGCATGGGCAGCTGTACCTGTACATGCCATTGAAGCTCTGTTTGACTCAATGTCCAGGCGTATCAAGGCCGTTATTACGGCCAGAGGTGGTTGTTCTGGGTACTGATTTCTCAGGATCTATGCACCCAAATTGCGTGAAAATGTAATCACATGTCAGTTCTAGTATAATATATTTTTCCAATGAATACCCGTTTATCATCTGCATTTCTTCGTGGTGTAGCAATTTAAATGGCCAGCAGTGTAATAAGTTATTTCTGTTCATGCAGATATGCTTAATTTATGAGTGTATATTGTTACGAAAAATTGTTGAAAATGTTCTTACCATGAAAATTTGTATAATGTCATAATTTATTGTAAAATAGTTTATAGCTTGTTGCGTCCAGTAACAATTAAACATTATCTGTGTTTTAAATGAAGTAGGAAGAAGGAAATAGTTCATGGTAGAGAGTAAGCTGTAATAGAAGTGTGCTAGTGTTCGTGATTTTAGGAAAAGTCGGTAAAGCAATCACGTCGTGGGGTAGTAATTTGAACAGCGGCTCATAAAGAGCAGCAATAAACGAAATGTATGTCGATTCCGAACAAAGTGCAGTTGGTTTTGAAAGAAACTGTCGCGTGCTTAAAATTGTGCTGTAGGCACGTAATGGCGCTGCTGTAGAATTGTTTGATGAACACTAAATGGAGCCTTCGGTTATTTTTTGCGCACGATGACTTGGGGGTGTATTAAAAGGATGCCAGACTAGAGAAACGAGACTCATGTTTCCTCCTACTGAAGATTCGTGTGAATGAAAGAATAGGACATATTCAGAAAAACTTAAATGGCAGATACCATCTACAAGGAACTCAAGAAACTTCGTAGCTGATCGACTCCATAGTAAGACGTACGAATTGGGGACTTGTGAGGAAACTGTTAACATCAAGAGTCAATAATGAAACTTCCGGGCAGATTAAAACTGTGTGGCGGACCGAGATTTGAACTCGGGACCTTTGCCTTTCGCGGGTATGTGCTCCACCAACTGAGCTAGCCAAGGACGACTCACGCACCGTCCTCAAAGCTTTAATTCCGCCAGTACCTTGTCTCCTACCTTCCAAACTTTACAGAAGCTCTCCTGCGAACCTTGCAGAACTAGCACGCCTGGAAGAAAGGATATTGCGGAGACATAGCTTAGCCACAGCTTAGGGGATGTTTCTAGAATGAAATTTTCACTGTACAGCGGAGTGTGCGCTGATATGAAACTCTCTGGCAGATTAAAACTGTTTTAATCTGCCAGGAAGTTTCATATCAGCGCACACTCCGCTGTAGAGTGAATATGTCATTCTAAGAGTCAATAATATTGTCAAGGGAAGAACACTGCATGTAACTTTTGTGGACTGTGAGTGAACGGTGGTATTAAAAGGATAAAAATATTACATAGACATTCAAGTACGTCAGCTAAGTTAGAATTGCCTAAAATTGTATGGGCATAATACGAAGCTGTGACTTGACTTTGCTAATAAATGTGCACGTCCTCAAACAAATATATCCATTTAGGCACTTGATTTTTGCTGCTATAATATTGTGACTTCTTTAAAACCATCCAGCAGATACCGTTCAGCAATTCCTTTGGGTTAATTAAAAACTTCATTTCTCACCAAGTTTGTGGGTGGACTACATTCAAGAGAAATATTTTTGGATCTAGTAGTTTTTAACGTAATTTGTTCTAAAATAGCTGACGAGGGCCGCCATTTACAATGAGAAGACATACAATTACTACGACATTAGACGGGCAGGGATCCCGCAGGTTACCGATGCTGCCACGTCAGCTAGGGAAGGCGACACATCGTTGTTAACAGGAGCAAAGCAATAACGAACTCAGCACATGTGAAGGACAACCAGTTGGTGTATTTACAAAAGCACTGCTATCAGTTATTACAGAGAGAGCTGCTATTCAAAATTTCACAAATTCAGATAATAATTCAGAGAGACTTAATAGTCTTAACAGTGGAAGGTATCTCATTTAGCCAGGTTTGACTCGGGTTCAGCAAGAACAGCAAGTTTTCTCGCAGGTAAAATTTTACATAGCCACGATCATTAAATTCTCATTTATCAGACACGAGTAAATCAGAGTAATATACATCCTGTTATAATCGTAACTCAAACTCCGGAAACAAGTTTTAAATCTCAGTTAATGCGTACATTTGCTACCCAAATTACCACACGATTAAATTCTAACGTAAATTTATACAGTGTTCTTGTAGTCTGTTTCAATGAGTGAATGAGATTATGAATGCATATAGTCTATGTATTTTAAAAAGAGCTGTCTGACTAAGATGCCCTTGCGCCCATAAAAGTTTACTAGACAGAAGCCAGCAGTGGTTTTAGCGAAAGGTCAAGATTAAACAGTAGTGACACTAGCAAAGTTTTAGCACAATGTTGAGCAGTAATAGCAAAATTAATAAGATTAATAAAATACTATGTTTGAAGGTGTTAGGTTTCGTGTCATTTCTTATGCAACTGATGGAGTGTCCAATGCTCCTCAATGTGTTACATCTCGCATCCGAGTTGCTGCGGCTGACATATTCGTCGTGCAAGCTTTACGTGCGTATTAATCATTCTTCTTTCCTGGCTCAGGTGATGATCTGAAAAGTTGTGCAGGTGTCGGTTTTCGATTCACGCTACGACCAGGTTCTCACCACTCCCCACAACCAGCACATCTGGAAAGAGTAAAGTTGATCCGTTTCTGCCTCCATAGTAGCTATAACGTTGGCATGGAGATTGTTCAGATGTCTTAAGGAGTCATCGAGCTGTTTTCCATCATGACACACGACGAAAGTGTCGTCGGCGTACCTTTACCACACCTTAAGTTTATAAGGTTTAATGTTCGGCTGCTATATTTTGAAATACTGCTTCACTATATCTGGTGTTTGTCGTTTAAGATCTGACAATGGTTACAATAGAAAAATCTATCTTGAAATAAAACGGATTATATTTACTTTAATCCTCTCGAGTTGTCTCCAAATTGCTATAAAATGCAGCACAGTCCATACCAGAGGAGTCTACTTGCGTTGTGGAACTTGACACAACCCACTGCGGCCCGGCTTGGTTGACACAGGGCAAACAGCTCGCGGGTCTGAGTGCACACACGTTAGCACCACCCAGGTGGAACAGAGTAAACGGGAGCACAAACACTCCTCAAACGTTGCGGGAGGTACACAGGCTGACGGAGGCAGAGTTATGGTCTGGACAATGTGTGGTGGCATTCTGAGCCGATTCCTCTATATGGAAGACGCTCAAAACCCATTCCACTCTGAAGTCTAGCAAATAATAATGCTCTAACATATTTGGAAATTCCAACATGCAAAAGTAACTGAAATAACCCATTCTTCTCTGAAGTCTAGTAAATGATAATACACTAACATCTCTGAAAATTCCGACAAGCAAAAGTCTCTCTATTTACAGAACAGTGTACGAGCAATAAATGATTAACATTGAAGAGACATTATTTATATGTAGATCAAACAGGGTATTCTGTTATGTGGCACGGAAAATCATTGCAGGGGTGTAAAACAAGGTGAAAATCTAAAGCCAGTATGCCTCGTCAACATCGAACCCGTAATTGAGTTCCAATGGTTAGAATGATTGAACTTGAGAAAAGGGATTTTTCATATTTTCACTTTTCGACTCATACAGAAAACACTGGGACGACAGCGAAGTGTGCATGAATGATTTATGGAATGTGCCCAAAGCACAGGCTGATTACCACCCTATGCAGGTTGCTTGTGTTTTATAAGGCGGCCATAGTTATATGGTTCTATAGAACATATATACAAAGGGTGACAACGCGAATGAGTACTGGATTGTTTGTAGCTCCAAACTGAGACAGAATTAAGTTTTCACTTTCAAGACTCAGTTTGTTTGATAAATAATCTGAAAACTTGATCTTTGATTTCTCTAAAGGGAAACTCAATAACTGTCTGTTTGGCCAATAGGGAATGCGAAGAGTGAGCATAAAATCGTTCCGTCCGTAAATTAGGCATCCCAAGATATATCATGGTGTATGACGTTCCAGTTATCACACCTTCGTAGACTTGCTGTACTCTGTTAATAAAAAGAGTGTTAGCAAAAGGAAAAATTTATGACGTCAGCATCCAGTCACTGGACCCTTCATTAAAAACAAAAGAGTAGTCATATTGCATGGCTACGCCAGAAATGATAAAATCTGGAAATTGTCAAATGCACTCGTACTAAAATTCAAGACTGTCGCTTCTGAGGAGTCAAAAGAGCTGATGAATAAAACTGCATGGCGGCTCCAGGGTATAGTTTCTCGCCATAACGACCCCAGAAGAATAAAGATTCCACTCCTTCCTCAGAATCCAAATAGTGTAACAAAATCAAGGGTTGGATACACAGAAAATCATTGAGAGTTCCTCAAAAGTGGGAATACATCTATCAAATCTGTGAAACCAATCGCAGTACAGGACAAAGCGTATAAATAAAGACTTCAAAGAAAAAATGAAGAACTAGGTACCACGTGTTAACTAACATTGTCTGATAACCAGAATAATGCGAGAAGCCACAACACTTCGAGGCGTAGCACCATGACATAGATGTCGGCTTAAAAAAGAACGAAACTGTGGGTTGTTGAGAGACATTCAAGAAGTATTCAGCAAGTAGTACATTGCCCTAAATTTGAAATTAATGCACGAAGAGGTGACTTACAACAGCCATAAAAATTGAAACTTGTTCGTCACGTACTTCAAAAACCTTCAGGACTGTGAACCACCACCTAAGGTATTTGAAAGCTCACAAATCATCAAGAACAATCGAAACTTCGCTTTGCCAAGCAAAGTCGAAGTACATAGGCTTGAACCAAAATTACGGAACAACAGAGTCCCAGGAGACACAATTGTGATAGAAATGTGAAAGGAAGACTGAAGAGGCTTCCATTGAAATTTTAACGATAGTGACTGAAAACAGGCGCTAAGCATGAAAACCTCCATAAACATAATTAACACCTGAAGGGGAATTATGGCCAATTTGAAAAGTATGAAATGCTTTCCAGGTGTATTGATCAGCCCTGAAACGCTATTTCATTAACAGTTTTGCAACATTACAGCAGTTTAAGAAACGGGCGATCATTATATCATCGCCGGCCAACGTGGCCGAGTGGTTCTAGGCGCTACAGTCTGGAACCGCGCCACCGCTACGGTCGCAGGTTCGAATCCTGCCTCGGGCATGGATGTGTGTGATGTCCTTCGGTTAGTTAGGTTTAAGTAGTTCTAAGTTCTAGGGGACTGATAACCTTACAAGGGAACATCCCCATCGCACCCCCCTCAGATTTAGTTATAAGTTGGCACAGTGGATAGGCCTTGAAAAACTGAACACAGATCGATCGAGAAAACAGGAAGAAGTTGTGTGGAATTATGAAAAAATAAGCAAAATATACAAACTGGGTCGCCCATGTGTAATATAGGCACTATTAAGGGCAGTATGAGACTAGGAGCGCCGTGGTCCCGTGGTTAGTATGAACAGGTGCAGAACGAGAGGTCTTCAGTTCAAATCTTCCCTCAACCGAAAATTTTAACTTTTTATTTTCAGTTTATGTGAAAAACTCTTGTTTTCATCACTTTTTTTGGAGTGATTATTACATCCACAAGAAAACCTAAATCGGGCAAGGTAGAAGAATCTTTTCACCCATTCGCCAAGTGTACTAGTTAGGTGGGTCGACAACATATTCCTGTCATGTGACGCACATGCTGTCACCAGTGTCGTATACAAAATATCAGACGTGTTTTCCTGTGGAGGAATCGGTTGACCTATGACCTTGCGATCAAATGTTTTCGGTACCCATTGGAGAGGCACGTCCTTTCGTCAACTAATCACACGGTTTTGCGGTGCGGTCGCAAAACACAGGCACTAAACTTATTACAGTGAACAGAGACGTCAATGAACGAACGGACAGATCATAACTTTGCGAAAATAAAGAAAGCAAAATTTTTAGTCGAGGTCAGATTTGAACCAAGGACCTCTCGTTCTGCAGCTGTCCACGCTAACCACGGGACCACGGCGCTCCTCGCCTCACTTGTTCCTTAATATTGCCTATCTTACGCATGGACGACCCAGTTTGTATATTTTGCTTATTTTTTCATAGTTCCACACAACGTCTTCCTGTTTTCTCGGTTGATCTGTGTTCAGTTTTTCAAGGCCTATCCACTGTGCTAACTTATAACTAAATCTGAGGGGGGTGTGATGGGGATGTTCCCTTGTTAGATGTTAAGTCCCATAGTGCTCAGAGCCATTTGAGCCATTATATCATCAAATAAACCTGAAGATATTACATGAGTTAGTTTGGACTTGTTATTGCTCGAAGTCTTCAAGAATGGCTACGACTCAGTAGAAAAGAAAGCGCTAATCAGTGTCTTGGAAGAACTAGAGGTGATTAAGGCTGAAGACAGTAACGAAGTTCCTATTACTAATCTCAGAGCTCTGTGACAGCAAAACTATTGTTAGACCAAGGAATAAAAACATTTACCTTCAGTTCCTGGCATCAGAAAGGTCATCAGATAATGGGGAACACAACAATGAAATTATAAATGGAGTAATTTTCAGATAGTCCAATACTGTACTTGGATGTAATAAACCATAGTCTGCTCAGACGATTATGCAATCTCGACACAGTGCGTAAAAGAACTCTACAAACAGACAGGCAAAATAGGAGCCAGTGTAACATACTTAATTGAAAAAGTTCAGCATTCAAACAAATTTGAGCACTATTGTGTCAAGACGCGCTCCAGAGAAAGTAGTGGTAACTAAATCTTCTGAGGAATTAATATTATCATTATCATCTTCCGTCCAAAATGTGATTTTCAACTTCTCCCTACTTCATGAATCACCCTTTGCTTGCTTTCTCTGCCGATAGGTTGTTTTTACTTTAGGCAGGCTTACTTCCACCATATTTTTTACATTTTGCAGTCGGCGTGGCTAATTTAATGAAATCTTCCAACAGTATTTAGAAATGTAGTGTTGCTTATAAGTACCTCTGCGATTTCAGAAGAAAAACTGCTCGAAAACTACAAGAGACACAATGCGCTGAGCGTCTCTCCAGGATTGGGGCTTAAGTAAAAATAAAAAAAAAAAGAAGATGACTACAGATTCAGAAAAATCCGATGATTTATTCAAGAAAAAGAGCTTCACAAATTGATAAAGTCAGGTCAGTAACGAGTTGGTCTACCTCTGGCCCTTATGCAAGCAGTTTTTCGGCTTAGCATTGACTGATATGTTGTCCTGAGAGATACTGTGCCAAATTCTGTCCAATTGGTGCGTTAGTTCGTCAAAATTCCCAGCTGGTTGGGAGCCCTGCCGATCATGCTCCAAACGTTCTCAACTGGGGAGAGATCCGGTGACCTTTGTAGGTTAATGTAGTATTGGCAAGCACGAAGACAAGCAGTAGAAAATCTCGCTGTGCACGGGCAGGCATTTCATGGCCGAAATGTAACTCCAGGATACCCTGTCATGAAGGATAACAAAATGGAGTGTACCGCTGTCCTGTAAAGATGCTGCTATGGAAAGAAATGGCACGGTAAACCATCATCAAGGGGTGCCGCGAGCACAGACCCCTTTCTGTGAGCTGCCTATTAATAGTCGTTATGTTCGCTGAAACATCAGTTGCACGTCGGATCGACGATAATGATGAATCTGGGGCTCAGAGTGCTTCTATGACGATTGTTCGATCGTCACGTTCTGTCTTCTCTCTAGGTCGACTGCTTCCGTCTTGACGCTGTTTCCGGCCTTTATTCACCCATTCCTGCCAACGTCGTTAAATAGTGAAATCGCTCCTCTCCAGATGTCGAGCGATTCATCGATTACTCCAGCCGGCTCCTTTGAGCCCAACAACACGTTTTTTGTCAAATGCTGACATATGCGTATATTGTTCACGCTCCTGTCTGCGAGGCACAGTAACTGTTCAACGTAATGAAATTCGCAAAGAATTTATACGCTGATGTAGATATGTCCTCTGTTTATCATCCTTGCCAGCTGCGCAGTGAAATTCGGCTGCAGCGTCACACATCCATCCATCGGTGGCGATGTTTACAATACTGCATTCTCCGTCGGTATTTGTATGACTATGAATTTGTGACCAATCTGCACGACTCCTTTGGGTGCATCGTTTCTCTTTATTAGAGTATATGTGACGTGGCGTAATTGCACTAGGGAGTTGTGCTGTCAGAAGATGTAGACAAATCTTCCATACATAATGTGAGTTAAAAACTTGGTGACAAGCTCTATCCACTGAATTCTGTCTATTTTCTGCATGTTTTGTAAAAGTTGCACATTGTCTTGTAAAACCGCGGAGGTACTTATGAATAACCTTGCACTGTATCTCCTGATCGAATATTGTCCTTGTGAGCTTTGATAATGGTGCACATGTCGGAACTTTATGGCTATCTTAGAACTGACATAGTTTTATCAAATTTAAGTTTATTATTCGAAGCACAGTGTAAGACCTGTTTAAGTGGCTTATCACCTATGTCAAATTACTGAACGATTTCCCTCGAATATCATTGCGTTAGACTTTTTCGCTGAGATATTTAACTTATATTTATAAATAATGGTCAGAAATCTTATTTATTGGTTCGAAAATTCTTTGAAGGCTATCTCAGCTTCTGTAGTATTTATCAGAAAATTATCCCGTACAAAATAAGAATCCAGTTTATTGCTCACACAAAGGACATGGTCAAAGTGAAGGAAAGCCTAATCAAAATGTAAATGCAGGTTGATATTCAAAGACAAGAGACTTCCACACGTCTAGGTAAATGACTGGATATACGGAGTACTAAAAGGGAAGAGCGGAGGAAATAGCTAGTAAATTGAAACGAGCCTAAATGGAAATCCTAGGTGGCCACAACAGTTCGATTTCATAATGGTGCTGCTTTACTAGCCGCAGTCCAGCTGGAGATGGTATGACCCAGGCAGCTGTAGAGGAACGTACAGGTTAATGTGAACTCTAATACAGGATGCATCATGACATTTCTCGATTAAATCATCTCCAAAGGCTAAAGGTTTAATAAGCGCCATAAAAAAGAATCTGAGACAATCTGAGGGTATAACCCTAGAAGTATAGTTCGATGACTTGACAGTAAACCAAACGGTCACCGAAACACAAAGCTCTAGTAAAAGCGTACTATCAGGGATACCCAACAGACTAAACTATCATACCACTGTAATACCAGAGGCTTTGCGTGCGTCGGCAATGCTGAGCGTGATGAGCCGAGCGGTTCTAGGCGCTAGTTAGGTTTAAGTAGTTCTAATTTCTAGGGGACTTACGACCTCAAATGTTGAGTCCCATAGAGCTCAGAGCCATTTGAACCATTTTTGAGCGTGATGTACAGGACTTCGAAGAGAGGAGCTAGAAGTATTTATAAGGTCACAGAATCTTTAAAAGTACAGAATAGAAGCTTTGGAAGAATGCTGAAGAGCTTCGAAAGCTACAGCCATCTACCCGCATGAATCTAAGGCAACAATGATCTTGACACAAGTTTGGGAGCTCAAAGGCAAACCAAGACACCAGTAAAAAACTATTTCATTCTTTAAATTTGGGTTTGATGAGAGTACAAGATATACTAGGCAGACACGGATTTAGACATGAAGTCAAGGTCTTAGGACCGGAGGCAGTTAAGCGTTGGCCTAGAAAAGAAGTAAAGCTCATATTAAGAGACACAAGAACACTTGGGCAAGTGTACACACTAATCGTTGAGAGGAGACACAAAAAGGGGAAACTGAGGTTGTCGAAATCGACGGGCTACAGCGGAGTATGAGAGCGACTCGCTTGGGTCGACTGAGGACTGAATATGTAAGAATGGAGAGGAATTCGGCGGAACCAGTCACAGATGGATTGTTGCTCGAGCACTGAGATGGTATGGACAAGTCCGACGCATGGAAGAACAATGGTCACATTGTTTGTTCAACTGGTCTCTGTCAGGTAGAAGCAGCCAACGGAGGCCGAGGGCAACGTGGAGGCGAAGTATAGCCAAAACCATGGAAGGGAGAGGTCTGTCGGAAGAAGACTGGAGGCTGGATAGAAGTATGTGGCATCTGAGAACAAGCAGCTGCTGATAAGTGGAAACGCTTGCTTAAAAAGGAAAAAAAGGAAGAGAAACTGTTTCCCAATCGTACTGTTTCTCATTACGCTGTTGAGGTAGGCCGCATATAAATTTATATGGAACCAATTATTTCTAATAGATTAGTTGGAAATTTTATTTTGTATCAGGTAATGTGGAAAAGACAACTTAATGCGCCGATAGAGATGAAAAGCGTATTCCTTCAAAGGACGGTGACAGCATAAGACACGAATACATTCAATGTTAAAAAATATATCGGCTCAAACACTAAGACTGACGCGTTTCGGATGTCAAGCTTCCATCATCAGAATAATGTAAAAAAAAAACCTGTTAAAACCCGCTAAAATGGAACACGCACCAGGCAAAATAAAATTGATAGTAAAATTAAAACATCGTGGCTACTTCCCTTGTTGCAGCCATGTCTTCCAAGGTGCATCTCCACATAGTCGTCAAAATATAAAAAACTGTAAAATGGTGTTGGTCGTAAACCGCCCATGCGTCTTCGTTGATACCACACACCACGTAGCCAAACACGACACTGAAACACGAGTCAGCTCACGAGCAAGTAAACAAGGAAGCCACAGGGATGTCTATACAAAAAGATAACGTATACATGTTCCAAGGTCCTCATGAAATGGTGGTATCCTGCCAATTGCTAAAAATGTAGTTACTAAAAGAAACGAAGACGCACGGGCGGTTTATGACGATAGAGGAGAGAGCCATGTGGTTAGATGTTGAACGCCATAGGCGACACCATTTTACAGTTTTTTTTTTTTTTTTTTTTTTAAATTTTGGCGACTATGTGGAGATGCACATTGGAAGACACGGCTGCAGCAAGGGAAGTAGCCACGATGTTTTAATTTTATTATCAGTTTTATTATGCCTGGTGCATGTTCCATTTTAGCGAGTTTTAACAGGTTCTTTCACTTTTTATTATTCTGATGATGGAAGCTTGATTTCCGAAACGCGTCAATCTTAGTGTTTTACACTATAAAAAAGTGGTTGAGCCGATATATTTTTTAACATTGACATTCACAACCACGACCTCTCATCCAGTATGGATAAAATCAAAACGAATACATTCATTTTACTAAATCATCAACCTTTATTAACGATTTGTGGCAGCTGCAATTTGTTGGAAGCTGGGCAGCCAAATGACGGATGTTGTCAGTTGCTGCCGAAGTTGTGGCGCGTCAGACACAGTACGGGCAGCGTTCTGCGTGCGACTCACGTATGGCTGTGGGGAGAGGCGGAGAGCTTTTCGTGGCTCTTTTTCACTTCACAAAGCGGCGCCGGCGTTAATTCAGTTTCCCCTTCCTCTGGAATTCAGAACGGCCCGTGTGCGTTAGTATGCCGCTTTAATTCGGACACAAGAGGCTAAAATTTGAAATTCCTTCCCCGCGAAGAGAGCCCGGAGAAAATGCCTCTCCTGCTGTATGGCTTCATTATCCGGGTCGCAGGATGTTCCGCGCTGGAATGAAATACGCGACACGGCTCTGCATGGGTTCAGCGCACTGGTAGTGGAAAGGGTCCGAGATTTTTTCGCTCAGACAAAAATGCTTCTACAGATTTCATGTTTTTAAACGACCTGCCAACGTCACATTTTAATGTAATTAACTATACAATTAGTATTATTCGTGTAGAATCCTGACCAGTCTGTTTCCTATTACGAATAACCCTCTGATTAAGTAGTCCGCATAGCATTTTTCAATGAATTCTGACAGCATCTGGCAATGTATGATTCATACGTGGTTTCTTCCGCAAACTTCATAAATACGTAGAGAAAACAGCAATCAGTTGCCAATTTTATGGAATTAACGAAAAATAATCTACCAAAGGCAAAAATCCATTTCCAGGAGCTTTATCT
Source organism: Schistocerca serialis cubense (assembly GCF_023864345.2). Taxonomy (NCBI): domain Eukaryota; kingdom Metazoa; phylum Arthropoda; class Insecta; order Orthoptera; family Acrididae; genus Schistocerca; species Schistocerca serialis. The sequence goes on along the minus strand of NC_064639.1, from coordinate 653,645,919 downwards.
TGGTAGACGATTTATCGTAATTTCTTTTTTCGCTAATAAGTAGAGGAGATTGTTGTGCCTTGACGTTGTTCATTTTGTGTTATTTCATTAAGTTTCCTGTCCATGTGTATCATAAAGTGTCAAGCAAAAGGATCCAGTCTAACCGCGGCAAAAAGGGGGACAATGCAATTATTGTAACTTGCAACTGAAACTGTTGTAAATAATTATTTTTGCTTTAAACAAAATGAAATTCATTTGCTTTACTAGGAAGAAAGAAAATTTAATTCAGGGTAAAACAGTCATTGATAGTGAACGACGCCCTCTGTGACGAATGATCGTGTACGTAACTAATGTTAACACATAAGATATTTTGTGAAATGTCAATCGGACTTCGAATGAAGATGCAGTTCGACTTTCCAATAATAAAATAAGTACCGATAGAGCACTTCGGGCTCTCGAGCGTTGCGTCATCAGGGAGAGCCCTTCAACTTAATTTAAACTGGTCATTCCACACAAAAAAAAAAAAAAAAAAACGAAGTTTTAAATACAATGGTCCAATTACTATTTCAAAAAACGTTACAGTGAACACACACTAATTAGCCAGAACAGAATGACCACCGACCTACCATCGACATAAACCTGTCCACGCGACAGCAGCATCACCTGGCGAGGAATGACTGCTACTCAGACACACACACGGTGTATGTACACTACTGGCTATTCAAATTGCTACACCAAGAAGAAATGTAGATGATAAACGGGTATACATTGGAAAAATATATTATACTAGAACTGACATGTGATTACATTCTCACGCAATTTGGGTGCATAGATCCTGAGAAATCAGTACCCAGAACAACCACCTCTGGCCGTAATAACGGCCTTCACACGCCTGGGCATTGAGTCAAACAGAGCTTGGATGGCGTGTACAGGTACAGCTGCCCATGCAACTTCAACACGATACCACAGTTCATCAAGAGTAGTGACTGGCGTATTGTGACGAGCCAGTTGCTCGGCCACCATCAATCAGACGTTTTCAATTGGTGAGAGATCAGGAGAATGTGCTAGCCAGGGCAGCAGTCGAACATTTTCTGTATCCAGAAAGGCCCGTACAGGACCTGCAACATGCGGTCGTGCATTATCCTGCTGAAATGTAGGGTTTCGCAGGGATCAAATGAAGAGTAGAGCCACGGGTCGTAACACATCTGAAATGTAACGTCACTGTTCAAAGTGCTGTCAGTGCGAAAAATAGGTGACCGCGACGTGCAACCAATGGCGACCCACACCATCACGCCTGGTCATACGCCAGTATGGTGATTACGAATACACGCTTCCAATGTGCGTTCACCGCGATGTCACCAAACACGGATGCGACCATCATGATGCTGTAAACAGAACCTTGACTCATCCGAAAAAATGACGTTTTGCCAGTCGTGCACCCAGGTTTGTCGTTGAGTACACCATCGCAGGCGCTCCTGTCTGATGCAGCGTCAAGGGTAACCGCAGCCATGGTCTCCGAGCTGATAGTCCATGCTGCTTCAAACGTCGTCGAACTGTTCGTGCAGATGATTATTGTCTTGCATACGTCCGATTATTGTCTTGTATACGTCCTCATCTGTTGACTGGGAGATCGAGACGTGGCTGCACGATCCGTTACAGCCATGCGGATAAGATGCCTGTCATCTCGACTGGCGGCTGGTCCCGGCGGAGTCCTTCCTCGGGCATGGGTGTGTGTGTTTGTCCTTCGGACAATTTAGGTTAAGTAGTGTGTAAGCTTAGGGACTGATGATCTTAGCAGTTAAGTCCCATAAGATTTCACACACATTTGAACATTTTCATCTCGAGTGCTAGTGATACGAGGCCTTTGGGATCCAGCACGGCGTTCCGTATTACCTTCCTGAACCCACCGATTCCATGTTCTGCTAACAGTCATTGGATCTCGATCAACGCGAGCAGCAATGTCGCGATACGATAAACCGCAATCGTGATAGGCTACAATCCGACCTTTATCAAAGTCGGAAACGTGATGGTATGCATTTCTCCTCCTTACATGAGGCATCACAACAACGTTTCACCAAGCGGCGCCGGTCAACTGCTGTTTTTGTGTGAGAAATCGGTTGGAAACTTTCCTCATGTCAGTACGTTGTAGGTGTCGCTACCGGCGCCAACCTTGTGTGAGTGCTCTGAAAAGCTAATCATTTGCATATCACAGCATCTTCTTCCCGTCGGTTAAATTTCGCGTCTGTAGCACGTCATCTTCGCGGTGTAACAATTTTAATGGTCAGTAGTGTAGTGACAGTGAGCGTGCTGTCCGTGTGTAGAATGAGGGGTTTCGAAAGAGCGATCTTTTAATTTTGTTGCGCAGTGTAGTTACATAATGTGTGGACGGTTCAACCACACTCCGTCGGTCGTGCCCTATGTTGTACGTTGGAACAGGAGGAGGTCTTTTACCATGCAACACGTTATATTTGTAACTGAACGGAGTTTCTTTAATGTGTTGACAATTTTCCCTGTCTCGAAAAAGGAAATTGGTGTTAATTACCAGTAGCTTCTATTTCTAAATGATTTTTACTTGTAATTTGTATCTGACAGTGCTTATTCTTAATTTGACTTCACTTACTGATTAATAGCGTGTAGTACAGTAACAATGAAACTGATGGACTATTAAGTGCTCTAATGTCAAATTTTTTTCGATGGCAACAATTTTAATTTTGAATAGAACATTTGTTCCTAAGTATATGACCATGTAATCTGGAGCAGATTTCCACATTTGGACAAAACTTACTTTTCCGGAGTAATTTTTGTAATTACAGAAATAGACTCCGTATACACATAAAGAGGATACCACAATTTGAAAATGGAATAAGAATAACGTGCTAATTTCTTTTACTGGGCTGGCTAGAGGCGAAAGTCTGAAGTGTTCAAAGGAACAACGCTTTTCCCTACACATCTCACCGATTTTAATTGATTACTATTTCGTAACGAAACGTTGCTCCACGCTAGGACGTACTGTACCAGAAAGAAAAGTATTCTCATTGTACGACGCATTCTCTGTTACCAAACGCAACTGAAACAAACGAAACTCATACCTTCTTTACGTACGCATCTACCAAGCGGACTTTTGAGTTTGAAGAACATTCTGGGAAGCTGGAATGGCATTTTGTTCTACATCTTCTATTATAAGGCAAGCATCTATGATTATTCCACATTTTTCTTGATGGAGCCACATTTGAGACCTGACAGTAATTTATGAATTTATGAGGACGAGTTGATAATCAACGGCATAGTTCTCAAGGCAGAGAACAAGGGTTTATGATCAGGGTATCGGAACAAAGTGCTCCATCTCTGCCACTCCCCTAATCTCACGACATATTTTTTCCGAAGCTGTTGTGCAGTTTTTGTCTTGTGACTGTTGGTAATACCTGTCCCAGTGTGTAGCTACATTACGACCGTCGTAGTTCTCAGCTTCACCGTTGCACATGACTTCTCCCTCGCCACGGAGAAGTTATGACTGCACTCTGTGAAGAAAGAAAACGAGATGTAAAAAGTGTAATTTCTTTGTTTTGTGTCCGATTGATGGTACAAGCTGTGAGCCACGTCTTCTGTGTTTTGAGATAAGATCACTAATGGTGTACCTCTGATGGTGCATGTACTGGGTTGGTGCAGAAGTTCGTAGCGTTTTTCCGTAAGTTTAATAAACACAACAGATATACGTAACAGAGACTTTAGTCATCAATAATATATTCTTCTTTACTACTTACAACAGTCTGCCAACTTTGGGATATTTTTTCGATTTCGCGAGTGTAGATATCACGTGGTTTTGAGGCGAAGTCATGTTCGGATCGCATTTTCATCCAGAAAGGAAGTTCCTCGAAGATTGTTCAATAGGGAGCAGAGAAGGCGAAAATCTGAGGACACAAGATGTGAAAAAGGTGGGTGCGGATTGATTTCGTTTTTCTTGGTCTGCGCCTGCAAGATGTCTCAGCTGTTGACAACAAATGTCAGCCGTGATGGTTATACATCGGAGAAGCAATTCGCAGTACACCACATTGTCGCTGTTCCACCAAATGCTTCACAGTATCTTTTGTGGATGTAAATGGGGCGTTGCTGCTTTGTTTGAGCTCAACCAGTCCTTTCATTCCCTTACGTTAGTATAAAGACGCCACTTCTCGTCACCAGTAACAATACAAGACAGGTGTTGTTCACGAACAGTTTATAATGAGTAAGCAAAGATGCACATATGACCAATCGCTGATTTTTGCGGTTTTGGCTTTGAGCATATGGCACCCAAACACTCGATTTTTGAACCTTCCCCATTGCATGCAAATGTCGCACGATGGTTCATCACATCTGCCGGTTGTCGAGTACACTGACGTGGATCATTGTTGACTAATGCGTTTAAACGAACTCCATCAAACCCCGAAGGTCTTCTTGAACGTGGAGAGACACTAATGTCAAAGCGATCCTCCTTAAAATGAGAAAACCATTTTTTACCATACTGTCCAGTGGCATTATTCCCATACACGGAGCAATTGTTTCTGGTCGCGTCCGCTACTTTCATCCCTTTATCAAATGGCTCTGAGCACTATGGGACTTAAGATCTGAGGTCATCAGTCCCCTTAGAACTGCTTAAACCTAACTAACCTAAGGACATCACACACATCCATGCCCGAGGCAGGATTCGAACCTGCGACCGCAGCGGTCGCGCGGCTCCAAACTGATGCGCCTAGAACCGCTCGGTCACACCGGCCGGCCATCCCTTTATCAAACTCAAGCAGTAGCATATGACGGAAATGTTCGATTTCTCCGCTTGTCACTCCATTTTATAGCGTACACAGCTCCACTCACTATCTTCAAATGACAATATGAAAACTCAAATAAGAAACAGTGAACTACAAATAAAAAATGATAACCGATAAACAGACCGATAGCAACCTGATTACCAACATGTAAAACAAATACATTACAAATTTATGCAACAATCTAACAATATCCAACAACCTAATATTATCTAACAGGAACACCGTTCAAATATATTGAGGATCTGACATAATGACTGCGAGCAATCTTCGTGACAACGAATTAGTGTTTATCGGAGAAGCTAAGTTTAGATTCTTTTCTGGCCAATATATACTAAGCTTCACGTAGCTGCTTACAATCACGTTTGGATAATTCTGGGACGAATGCGTAATCAAGAAGACGCCAGTCTTGCTCCATTCCTGATAAAATCATTGGAACCTTAAAGACTAAATAGGAAAGAAGTAACAAGTATGTAAATCGAAGGTTTAATCATTCAGGACTGCTGCGAATGGATGAATACGTTATTAAATTAGTAAGTGAAAAAGTGTAGGTAATAATGGAACAGAATATAATGCTTTTACAGAAGGCAGGGGCAGACAACAATAAATATTAAAGTATATATACGAGGGTAAGCCAATTATTACCCGCAATTTAGTTTTATTTTTTTTATTTTGGTAGTACTGTCTTTTTACGTTGATGACGCATGCTTTATTTATTTGTTATATCTTTGCAATTTTCGTTATCGCTGCCGTGCTGTTAATCATGGCTGCTCCGCTGGCTATTTGCACCAAAGAAGAGCAACGTTCAGTGATCCGCTTCATGTAGTAGGAAGGCGTATCAAAGACCGAAATTCATCGAAGACTTTCGGTGCAGTACGGGAACAGTGTTTTGCCACAACGGAGTGTCTACAAATAGATTGAAAAATTCCCAAATGGTCGCACAAGTGTTACGCACGATGAAGGAGCCAGACGACCGTTTACCGCGACAAATGTAGAAACCATTGAGCATTCACGTGAAATGATTCTCCTAGACAGACGATTAACTATTGACGAAGTGGCACATCATCTGCAAATTAATCACGGTTGTGCCTACGAAATCATCCACAACAGACTTGGGTTTCATAAATTTTTGTGCAAGATGGGTTCCAAAACAACTCACACAGTTGCATAAGCAAACGCGCTTGGCCTTATGCAAAAAACATTTGGATCGCTATGGTAACGAAGGGGACAACTTCTTAGACGGATCATTGCTGGTGACGAAACATGGATCCATCATTACGAGCCGGGGAGTAAGCGGCAGAGTATGGAATGGAGACATCCAAATTCGTCGTGCAAGAAAAGTTCAAGACCCAACCTTCTGCAGGAAAACTGATGCTTACGGTTTTTTGGGACACAAAACGTGAAGTACTGGAACATTATGGGGAAAGGGGCACAACAATAAAGAGTGTACCTTACAGTGAGATGCTTTCTGCCAGGATAAAGCCTGCAATTCGAAGCAAACGCCGAGGATTGCTGTCAAAAGGTGTTGACTATCACTTGTTTGGTCTACTCAAACATGCATTACGAGGCCGTCGATTTGCCTCGGACGAAGCAGCGAAAGGAGCGGTGCATTCCTGTCTCGCAGCTCAACCGAGAACCTTCTTTTATGAGGGCATCAGGAAGCTTATATAACGATGGGCAAAGTGCGTTGAAACGCAAGGAGACTATGTCAAAAAATGATGTTCTTGTAAGTTTCATATTTGATTACAATAAAATTTTATAACTACTTTGCGCATAATAATAGACTTACCCTCGTAGTATCCTACAATGACTACAGTGTCAGTTAACTCATACAAATGCTAGCGTGTGGCAGTCTATAGGGATATTAAGCAGCATTATAGTATACGCTCAGTCGCAGATGAAACATGTGGCAGACTTCAATTCATTGTCATAACACTAGAAAAATGCAATAATCCTACAAAGGAAATTGCTTACAAAACACTAGCGCGATTCATCCTGGAATATTGATGAAGTGTGTGGGCCTCATACGAGACGGGTCTAGCAAGAAACTGCACAAAGAACGGCAGTTCCAACAATCAGATGTTTGACTCTTGGGAGGGCGTCACGGAGATGTTGAAAAAGCTGGGCACGCATGGATACAGGTATCAACTGTTCCGAAAAAGCCTACTTACAAGGTTTCAAGAAACTGTATTAAGTGAAGGAACCAGAAAAGTACTATAGTACCTTTTGAATTTCTCGCCAGGGAGCGCAAAGAGAAGACTACAGCGCAGACACAGGCATTTAAGTAATCATTCTTCCCATGCTCTGTACTCGAATGAAACGGGTAGAAAGCATGATACGTTGTACCGTGTAAAGTGTCCTCTGCCATGAACTTCACAATAGTTTGCAGAGTATAGATGTAGCTAGATACAGAACAGAGATATAATACATCTCGACGCAGTAAAATGCAGTCACATTTCGATAGCAGTTGAGGTCGGGCTGATTGACGATTGAGTAGTTTAGCTGATGAAGATTGTGTGTGTGTGTATGTTTGATGAGGTTGAGGGAAGAATTGGCTGTGACTTTTTTCGTTTACTCAATGAATTATTTCAATTGAATTGATCACGAAAGAAAGTAACCAACATCTTCAAGAAAATATTTGCAGTTACTTTCGTGATATGATGTTTTATCATTATTTGTAGTTCAAACCAATGTGCCAGTGACGGAGTGATTTGCAGCGGAGAGGCCTCTCAGAACTCGTTCGCTACACGCCCGTTGCAGGCTGCATTCGATGCGTCCAACGTGCTCTCTGCGCGCCATTCCGACCGGACGAGAGAATTTGCGCTGCGAAGTCGGCATATCTGGCTACAATCCTGGCTCCCGCGGCCTGTGGAGGCGCACTAATTGCGATCCGCTGTTGTGAAATGACGGCCGAGCGGCCGGCCGTGTTCATTAGGGCAGATCGCGATGACACGTGGGCACCGCACAGCGCAGCGCGTATGTGCGGGCGCGCGCCCGCCGCCGTAACGGCGTCCTGCCACCGCGATACTGCCGCCCCTGCAACATTCACCAGACAAACATTATACCAGCAAACTGTCACGCCACACGTGTCGGCTGTTCGCTGTCTGCTTGACTATCAAATCACTGCCTCAAAACAACGGAGAGAGCAATTTTTTTTTTCCTTTATTGAATTTCGATTGCCCCTGAAGGGGGCGGGCTGGCAGTAGCTTACTACGCTGCTCTTCAGCCTACAGAATTTTTAAAACATAAAAAGAAGAGAAGAAATAATAAAAGCAGACGATAAAACGGTGACTTAAATTGTAAAACGGCGGAAAATTGTGGAATGTTAAAACATAAAACAATGGGTTGGCGATGCTAATAAAATAGACAGGAAGCAGACAGGTAAAATAGTAGACAGACAATTAAAAAAACAAGGCGACAGTCTGGTTTCTGTTCGCAAGAGATATAAAAATCACACCCAGCGACAGTATGATTTCTGTTCGCAACAGTTTCGAAAACACTGCATTAAAAAGTCGGCACGAAGATGACACACCACAGCCAAGGGCAGATGGGGAAAAAGAAGGGGGGGGGGGAAGAAGAGGAAAGACGAAGGGGGGGAGAACCAACGGAGGGAGAGGACACATAAGGGGGGGGGGGCAGGGCAGACACGAGAGGGAATGGGGAAAGGCAGAGGATGGAAATGCAAAAGGACTTGGGGAAGAGAGAAGGTAGGTGCAAAACAAACAGGATGGAAGGGGGGGGGGGGAGGTAGCCCACGAAAAGGATAGTGGAAGGGATGGGGAGGTGAGGATCAGAGACGATAGGAGGGATAAATGGAGGGAGAGAGGGCATCATCTGGAAGGGGAAGTTGATGGAAGCCACCTTGGGAAAGGAGATGAAGGGTGTAGAGATAAAAGGTAGGGGGGACAACTGTGAAGGCGCAGCAGAGGGCGGGGGTTGGAGAGGACAGGAGAGGAGCAACCAGGGGATGAGGGGGATCAGGGTGGCAGAAGATGTAGAGTATGTGGATATGTTCAGGGAATAGGAGCAGATGGAGGAAGGAGTCAGGTCGTAGAGGATCTGCATGGGGGATGGGAGGTGTATACGGAAGGTGAGGCGGAGTGCATGGAGCTCGAGGATCTGGAGGGACGAAGAGAGCAAAAGCTGCAGCAGCATTAAATTGGAAAGACTTTGCATATCTATGTTGCTGAATGGCTAATCCACTTCGTGGTTCGTGGTGCTCATTTTCTTTTGCTTGTTGTCTATCTAACGGCTTCCAGGGGCAACAAATATTTGATATGCAATATTCCATAGTACAAGGGACGTTCAGCAATCAATAAGACACTTTGTTTTTTCCTTGGTCAGTTTCGACTGAAAGAAGCGGGATTTGTTGTGGAACATCGTGGAATATTCCCGCTTCAGCCCCTATAATTCCATGATGTTCCGATAGGTGGCAGCACTATACATAGCCTTCAGAATGGCGTCTGTAGCGGAGGTGCGTTCCGAGCAGAGAGTTGTCATTGAATTTCATTTGCCGGAAAACCAGAGCATTGAAGATATTCGTAGGCGCCAGCGGAAATTCAACAGAGACCTCGCGGTGAACAAAAGTACGGTGAGTCGTTGTACGAGGGAGTCGTCATCGCAATAAGGTAGCGCAAATCTGTCCGATTTCCCGCTTGCCGACCGACCGCACACGATCGTCTCTAAAGTGTACTGTACTACACTCAGTAAATTGAAGAAACGACTTCCGCGTGTTGTCGCTACAAAAATACAAATGAACTTCTTCTCCAAGACAACGTAAAGTCTCAGACAAGTTTGCGCACCTGAGAGGAGCTTACAAAACTTCACTGGAGTGTTCTTTCTAATCCACCCTACAGCTCGGATCTCGCACCTTCCGACTTCCTTCCGTCTGGCCCAATGACGAATGTACTCCGCGGAAGTAGTACGTGGATAATGGCGAGCTTATTGATGCAGCAGAACGTTGACTCCAACGTCGACCATTAGAGTGGTACCATGCTGGCATGCAGGATCTCCCAGTAAGGTGGCGTAAGGCTGTCGCATTGTATGGAGATTATGTTGAAAAATAGGGTTTTCAGGCGAAATAGTGGGGAATAATATGGTGTACTGGAATCCCAAATAAAACCCACCTACTTTCAGAAAAGAAAGTGTTACAGTACTTATTGAAAGCTCTTCATGTGATTGTATTGTATTGTATTGTATGTTAACCGGGGACCTAGAAAGGACGGAGAGGCTCCGTCCCCGCCACAGACGACTATCGCAGTTCACTTTACCCGTCCGCCGCCCCACACCGAACCCAGGGTTATTGTGCGGCTCGGCCCCCGGTGAACCCCCCCCCCCCAGGGAACGTCTCACACCAGACGAGTGTAACCCCTATGTTTGCGTGGTAGAGTAATGGTGGTGTACGCGTGCGTGGAGAACTTGTTTGCACAGAAATCGCCGACATAGTGTAACTGAGGCGGAATAAGGGGAACCAGCCCGCATTCGCCGAGGCAGATGGAAAACCGCCTAAAAACCATCCACAGACGGGCCTGTTCATCGGACCTCGACACAAATCCACCGGGCGGACTCGTGCCCGGGACCAGTCGCTCCTTCCCGCCCGGAAGGCCGTGCGTTAGACCGCACCGCCAACCGGGCGGGCTTTCATGTGATAACTGACCGAATTAAAAAAAAACAAAAAACAAAAACCTAGAAATTGTCATAATCTGCTCATTAGAAGGTATAATCCTACGATAAAGATTTAACACAGTAAGACCGATATTATCGATAGAAACTATGTTGAAGTCTTGAGGCAACCTAACTCACAGTGCACAAACTACCACGACTTTATTCACCCATAATTTGAGAACGATAGAACATAGCGACTTGCAAGAAAGTTTACACGTAATTCCAGCCCTTTACGGATCTTTCATTCAATGACAACGCCCTGAACAATGAGAGAAAAGGACTCTGTCGCTTACTACATTTTCGTTGTCCATGCAGTAAAACTGTCGCATCTGGTATGACGTTTTAATTTATTACGTCTTTTCTACTCAGTTCGCAACTTATGTTGCAGACAGTCTCCACATGTACCGCTGAATGTACCAGCAAAATTGTATCGTTGTACGACACACAGTTCAGAAGATGTGACGACATAAACTTCGAGAGGCGCGAAAAAACTAGCTTTTCTTAAAACAGAGCGTAAGTTATCCAGACTATATTCATGCAGTGTTTGATAATGAGAGCACTTAGGGACTTCCAACAAACTTTAAACATGGCAGGAAAAATTTGAACACACAGTACTAATGTTTCACATTAATATTTTTACCGAGTGAGTTGGCGCAGATGTTAGCACACTGGACTCGCATTCGGGAGGACGACGGTTCAATACCACGTCCGGCCATTCTGATTTAGATTTTCCGTGATTTCCCTAAATTGCTCCAGGCAAATTCCGGGATGGTTCCTGCGAAAGGGCACGGCCGACTTCCTCCCTGTCCTCCTTCCCTAATCTGATGAGACCGATGACCTCACTGTTTGGTCTCTTCCCCGAAACACCCCAACCTAGCCCATTAACATTTATTGAATGGTTCGTTATGAACTGGCATTCGGCTTCCTAGGCCATCGTCAGATAACTTAATACTAAACAAATAGTCCACGCAACTTCAGCGAGAGTCCATTGCTGTACAAATATCGTTTTTCGAAGATAGTCCGTCCGACAGCCATTATGGCTTGTCGCAGTTTCTGCAATATGTCTTCATAGCGCTGCCCGTTGATTGTGGTTCCACACTCGAGGAACTCGACGAGAAGAAAGTCTCTGAGCTTAAACGATGACGTCCGCCCTCACACTGCCAATAGGGTGAAGACTACGCTTCAACGATTTGGTTGGGAAACACTGCAACATCCTGCGTACATCCGAGATCGTTCACCGTGTGATTTTCACATCGCTGGCGACCTGAAAAAGATATTCGAGGACGTCGGTTTCAGTCGAACGAAGAAGTAAAAGAGTGGGTGCGGTTGTGCATCCTTCAGCGGCCGACCACGTTCTACGGAACGGGAATTGATGGTCTCGTCTCCCAGTGGGATTGCCAACGGCCTCGCCGCAGAGGTAAAACAGGTTCCCGTCAGATCATCGAAACTAAGCGCTGTCGGGCTGGGCTACCACTTGGATGGGTGACCATCCGGTCTGCCGAGCGCTGCTGGCAAGCGAGGTGCACTCAGCCCTTGTGAGGCAAACTGAGGAGCTGAGGAGCTGGCTCGGGTCTGGTAAAGTGACATTAGGCTGGGAGAGCGGTGTGCTGAGCACATGCCCCTCATATCCGCATCCAGTGACGCCTGTGGGCTGAGGATGACACGGCGACCGGTCGATATCGTTGGGACTTCATGGCCTGTTCGGTCGGAGTTTAGTTTACTAGTCTTCCTGCGGGGTAAATGTCTTCACGCGTGTGGTTATTACTTTTGAATGGAACCATTCCACTGTTCCGTTGTGGGGGGGGAGCTCAGTTTTCATTTAACTACCCCTTACATAATACAGGGTGGGCACGACCGAGTTCCTCATAGAAAATCTGGGAGGTTGTTCAAGGATATTTTCGTAGTATTTTGGTACATGGGGACCATGCTGTATAGTCATTACAAGGGAATTCGATTTAGTTTGATTTCTTACCTCCATTTATCTTTGTACGTGTATTGCACTGAAAAATCTGCGCAACAGTGCAGTGTCAGCTATACGTACTATGTATCTTGTTTGTATACAAATTTGTTCCATTCACTTGCAGGTTTCAGTGTTTTCAGCAGTAATGCCCACTTTTTTCTACGCCCTCAAACTTCCATTTGCAGCTGTTCGATTGAGTCTAGAGATTAATCGTACGCGCAGTGTTTGTTGTTCGTTAACAGTGATACACTGATGAAGAGTTGCAAAACTTGTAGGCGCAAGAGTGGTGTGAAATGGTTGCCGTCGTTGCTGGAACAGCTCAGCATGGCGCCGCCGTGCCCATCTTCCATAACATTCATTGAACCCAAACATTCCACAGGATGTATTCACATTCAGGATACAGAAATGCTTTCAGATTTGTTCTCCATTTTCGTCTTCATCCAATGACCGTCGTTTCCTATAGACAAGAGACCCGTCAACCAACAAAATGAAAAAATGCTGCTCATACTTTCACACGAATTGTTTACCCACAAAGAACATCATCGATACTGATACCCTTTTTCAGGTTGTGACTGATGTTTCTTTAAATTGTGCTGAAGAGCTGCCCTCCATTATAGCATACTGGATTATAACATTTCTTCGAGTCGATGACATATTTGAAAGAATTCTGTTTGTATGATCGTATCTTCGACACTGAACCACACTGTCGACTGATGGCACACACATTTCGAAACCTTAGGAACACTAAGTCTTCGTTAGCACCAGATCGTATGTCTCCTGCACGCAACTCAACTGACTGCTGCGGTGAACGAACATATGCCCTGTTCCTTAGACTTTTCAACACTGTTTTCACTCACGTTTCGCTTTGTCGTATGTTTACAACCTGAGTTTATATAAAGCATATTGTACTTATACTTGAAATAAGTGGGTACGTGCTCGTCATAGAATGTTAGCGCAGTATATTTGCAGATGGAAACACAACATAAAAACAAGATGACCACCATTTAAGTGGTACAATCTGGATCTAATGAAGCCTCTGACTGCTCGACAAATTAATGATAATATAGCTTCGTCTCAGGACAAATGTTCGTATCGTAGCCCAAGAAGGTAGCAATGGTATTAGGTTTAATGGAGCAATACCTGAAAGTACTTCTACAGCTGCATCTAATTATATCTGCCTCAGATTTCAAAATGAAACTGATATCAGTTTGAAAAACATTGAGTAAATTTTTCACATCTTTTCAATTAATCTTTTTTTTAAGCACTTCATATTCCACCCACAATATTTGTTTCCTCATTATTTAGCCAATAGTCTGCTATGGCAATTCCAGCTACAGGTTCTTTGCGTGGCTTTCATATACCAGAAATCTAGCTGACAGCAGAAACATAGTATTTATTTACAACGTTGTTTTTGGAAGGTGCATGTTTCTAAATAACAACAAAGTGTTATTTTTATATAATATATAGATATCATTAAGAACGTTCAAGCACTACAGTCGTCATGTAAAGAACTTGTAGTAAGTTAAAAGGAAACGGGGAGAGCAAAATTTTCTAATCCAACTGTAGTATCGACATTCACGCATTTTTAAATCCCAAATAAAAAGGAATAAATAACGAAGTTAATGAAATTCATGATATTTGCAAAAGGTTGCAGACCTAAGAAATACTGTTAAAATAAAGTTAAGATAAGGAAACAGTCTTGCAGAAAAGGCCTCTCTTATTGGATGATGGCTGCTAGAATTAAAGTAGCTCAGTGTTACAACACAAGGAGTGTAAAGAAAAGCCAGTCAGTAGCAATTTCGGGGTGCTGAGTTCCTCAAATACTCAGAAGATATTACGACGTCCATAGCCCGGTATCTTACCGTGAAAGCATTGTGGAATCTTTTTCGGCTGTGCTTAACCGCTTCTGTATCTTTGTGCCTACCGCTGGCTTATAAAGTTCTTATTATAGAATCATAGCGTGAAGGAGGGAGAACCCGCCTGGTGTAATCCTGACTCAGCAGTAACAGTTCTTTACGAGTTGCAGCTGTCTGAAGTTAAGGAAGCAAAATTTCAAGGCGCGCGTTTATAAAAAGGAAGCATGGCGATTTCTTGTGCGTCTTATAATGATTGTTATTATGCAATACAGTTATATAAACGAAAGGAAGAAACAAATGTCATTTTGAAATTCATGTGTGAAAAAGCAGGCGTGAGCCATGAATTTTCCTGTAGCTGTGTCGACTGCATGTTTTGAAACATTGCGAATACCTTCAGGTTGCAAGAAAAGCAAATTTCAAATAATTAATTACTGAACATTATTTTAAAGAGGCTATTCATTACAACTTTAATGTAATACTGAAACTTACGATTTGACACAATAGCAGGAGGTCACTTCTTTAGTAAAACAATCAGTTTCGGTCCAACAGCAGACCAATCCCAGGCACGAAAAACGACATTAGCTACAGGTCATGCATCCAAAGACGATTATTTGTATGTAGATCAACGTTATACAGTAACTTCATCAAACATACAGAACGCAGGGAAGTACCCGATTTACACATTGGACAATATGTAATCAGGGCTAACGACAAAGAGCTTTCAGGGAATGACTAATATTTTGTCCAAAGATCTTAGAAACACGAGTGATTTGGTGGTTTCATACAATATCTTGACAGGGAATATTAACACCGTGTATCGATCAAGAACTTATCGACAGTTTTGGTAACGTGGTTAAACTAAAGGTCCTGACAGATTTACTTCGGAGACTTTGACAGATTTGCTTCAGATGTTTACAGGACACTCTAACATACTTTCGGACAGACATAGGCTATGTATTTTTAATATATACGTTATAAAAATATGTATAATATTTATACTTCTAAATGAAAGCAACTCGTAGTTTAAGGTTGTTACTAAAAACCTTGAGGAGTTAACTAATTTAGTCGGCCGGAATAGCCGAGCGGTTCTAGGGGCTACAGTATGGAACTGCGCGACCCTACGGTCGCAGGTTCGAATCCTGCCTCGGGCATGGATGTGTGTGATGTCCTTAGGTTAGTTAGGTTTAAGTAGTTCTAACTTCTAGGGGAGTGATGACCACAGATGTTAAGTCCCATAGTGCTCAGAGCCATTTAACTAATTTATTTCAGATGTTTCCACGATACTCTAATAAACATTCGGAATGACATAGGCTACATATTTTTAATATATATATATATATATGTATATATGTATAAACAGGCTAATCGCCTAAAACTTGCACCGCAAATATTGTGGAAATGAGAAGTGTCACTGATGTGCAGTTTTCGCAGAATGGACTGTTAGCCAATGAACAAATTATAAAAACACTTAGAAAGTGTACTTTTCGTGTAAACATACACATTCTTATATGGAACAATGCCTGCTGTCATTAACAAACTAAAAGTAGGGTAAATTAGGGCGTCAATGGTGTTTGTTTCCGGATTCTAGTGCAAATCGTTTTCGAGATATCGTATTTCTAAAAGTTTCCACATCCACTCTTGTTTGTGTAATTCAACCTGCGTAGTTGCTAGGTACAATGTTTTTATGTTGGCTTCCAGTGTTTTTGTGCGTTCCTTGAGTGCACTGCGACTTGCTAGTCAGTGTGTGACAATCTAAGCAGTAGGTCCTGACTGGACGATGAGATTTATCAACGCAGAATAAGCCGACGTACTCATGCTGTTTGGAGTATGTAGGAAAAATGAAGTTTGTTCTTGTACGGTGTATGCGGCAAGATAACCCAATAACCGTCAACCATCTCGGCACTTAATTATCAACCTCTTCATATAGTTACGTGCAAGTGCTAGTGTAACACGTAGACAACATAACAGAAGGAACCAAGTGTCGGCCGGCCGCTGTAGCCGAGCGGTTCTATGCGCTTAAGTCTGGAACCGCATTGCTGCTACAGTCGCAGGTTCGAATCCTGCCTCGGGCATGGATGTGTGTGAAGTCCATAGTTTAGTTAGGTTTAAGTAGTTATAAGTCTAGGGGACTGATGGCCTTAGACGCTAAGTCCAATAGTGCTTAGAGCCATCACCTCACCAAGTGTCGGCAGACGAGGGGGAAATTAGTGTTTTGCTGCTGTTGCAGTTGATCCGCACGTTAGCTCCCGCACGATCGCACGAGGAAGTGGCATGAGTCTAAGTGTCCTATGCATTCTCCATACTCATAGGTCCCATCTCTATCACATCTCTCTCCATCAAGAGCTGCATGGAAACGATTATGAGACACCTATTAACTTCTGCACATGGGTATTATCACAGGATACTCCAGATGTATAATGTATCTATTTTAGTCACGAAGCCACAGTTGTCAATCATGCCTAGGTAAACCGCCGAAACATGCAGTATTGATCCGTTGAAAATCCCCGTTGGGTTCGTCAGATCGAACATCAGCGTCCGTCGTGAGTATACTTGTGGTGTGGGGTAGTGAACCATCTGCTCATAGGCCCGTTTTTCATGCACGGAACACTGAACGTGCAAAAGTATCGCAGTCTCTTAACATTTTCCACTGACGCTAGAAGACGTTCCTCTGCAGACTAGGAGAAAGCTTTGGTACCAACATGATGGCTGTCCAGCCCGCAGTGCACGAAGTACCACAGTACGCCTTCATGAGTTGCTTCCCACCAAATCATTGGACAGGACGCAGAGGACCGGTACCGTGGCAGGTCCAATCCGTGGATTTTACGCCTGTGGACATTTTTACGTGGGATAAAGCTGAAAGACACTGGCTGCTAGGATATACCAACGACGCATTATTGCAGCCTGCTCGGACTTCTCCATCAAATGGTAGCACTCGTGCAGCAGTGTTCCATACCTGGAAGTGTGTATTGCCGCTGCAAATGATCATTTTGAACACAACTCGTGATGGCCAATTGTCTCGTTACTGGTCAGAATCCACATAACTAGTGTATTCACTTCAGTTGTTCTTCAGTGTGTGCTACCACAGGTATAGTACAAGCCTCGGTATGGGAACTTTTCAAAATATGGTATCTCATAAGCGATTCGCACTGGAATCCTGCAACAAATACCACTGACATACTCATTTACCCTACTTTTAGTTTGTTAATGTCAGCAGGCAATGTTACACTTAAAAAGGCGGATGTTGCACAAAAAATACACTTTCAAAGTATGGTTACAATCTGTTGATTGGCTAACAGTAAGAGCCTGTGACGACCAGTCCATTCTCTGAAAACCGCTCACCAATAGCACTTTCCATTTCCGCAATACTTGCGGTGCAAATTTCAGGTGATTCACCCTGTACAAATGAGAAACGTTGTTAGCAAAAATTTCGAAAAGGTTTCTAACATTCTGCGTGGTGTCTGTTTGTTCTAAGTCGTGTCTCCCTACCACTTTCTCGCAACGACGCTCTGAGCGTGTTTTTAAGGGAATTGACTAGCTTGGACCTGGGACCTGTTGCTGGTAAGGAGACGCCAGAGCGCACATGGCATGTAGAGTTCCGAAGAGTTCAGTGAGACTAGCGATGATATAATCAAATACTTAATGATTTCAGCGTCAGCTCGACTGCAGTCTGGTCCCTTCAATCCCACAAACCAAACAACCACTGCACTCCCTGTAAAAGAATCTTAATACTAACTAAATTTAGTGGAAGGGGTTCAAGGCTATCCTATTTTTAGTTATCTGGTAAAAAACCTCGAAAAAGCAGTTAAGTTTACCATTGGAATTTTTATTCTACTCACAAAACATTGTTTATAAATTGCGCTATTGAGAAAAGGAAATATTTTAATACAGGATGATAAAAACCAACTGCGTTCAACAAAAATGTGAACGAATATTCCCTGAATGGGTTTCCAAGTTCTATAATGGATCGAAGGATGACCTATGCCATATCACATCTATAGGTTTAAATTAAGTTTCATAAAACTATCAAAAATGGTCTACAGTGAACCTCAATTATCTTTAATTACTTATTTAACTTGTCGTAAATTACAGTGGCTGATGTGGCTTCTCAATAATTATATAACAGAAAAATCATCGCGTTTCAGATTTTAACTTCAAGTGTTTTAAGCAATTTGTTCTCTGTCAAGGTTTCCATTGCAACACCAATAAACAAGGCTCAAAGAGAAGGGCATGGGGAAGGGGAGGTAGATAGTGAGAGAATAGGAAATAATTATATAGAGGGGGAGGGTTGAAATGGATAGAGAGAGGGTGGAGGAGGAGATGGGCAGAGAGACAGGGTAGACGGAGATCAGGACGTACATCCAGTTCCCATACATATTTAGAAATTGCGAAGCATTGCCGCATTACTGTTTGTGAAAATTTCAAAGGAATGTTAAGAAACTTTAAAATCAAAGGACGTGTGGAACAAGTGGAACCACAGTAAATTATTAAGATTGCCGATAGATGGCGGGCACTTAGGCCTAGTGATGTCCTCTTTGTGTGCCCGGTCATGTCATTGCTGCTCCATGATCAGTCGACGTATAGCTGTTAAAGAAAGTGAGAACGAGTAAGCAGGTGCCGTTATGACTCGTCAACTTGATGAGGGTGCGATATCAGCGCATGAGTCAGTTCGAATGGATCAGAATGACTGATCCCGTAATTCAGGGAAAGAGATTTGTCGAACCGCGACACTGTGGCTCAGACAGGGCACACTGCTTAGGCAGTGCTACGTGTGTGCATAAAAAAGAGTCGTATGCTGCGACCCGTGGATGCCACAGAGCGGGACGACCGCCATGTTGGCCATGTTATCATAACCGATAGAATAGTGTCGTCCACTGCGTCGACTCGACGTTGGAACATTGCAAAGGGTGAGGACATGTCTTCGTCGACAGTTCGATTCTTTCTGCTGAGGACTGAACTAGTGGCATGCCGTTGTGTCGTCTTGCATTGACCAGGAACCATCAACGTATCAGACTGCTGCGCGTGCGTGAACGCCATAATTGACGTGCTGAGTGGCAAAATATGCAATTTCCCGAAGAGTCCCACTTAAACTTGCTTTAAAATGATGGCAGCATGCGTGTTAAGATGCTATCATGGTGGCAGCTATTCAGCAGCTGACAAACGTCAAATATAGTCTGCTATAGCCAAGGGAAGTCTAGATAGGTTGAAGGAACTAAGGCCATCACAATTATGTCCAGAATGAGTAAATACATCGAAGTGCGGTTTTGGCTGGTGTATAACCAACAATATGGAAAATTTTCTTATGTATCTTTTTAACAGAACGTATGGAGGCAGTTGAGGCGATCATATGGTAAACATAAAGGAGCCTGCACACTCAGAAGACCCTCTGGACTCTAGCAAAACGTAAAACAAGCGGTCTACGTGGAAACACCGACGACTCGCAAAGAAATAAATACTTAACACTGGCCTTTGCTGCGACAAGACCTATGGAATATAATTTGCAGTATTATTTGTCCAGAATCACTGTATAGCATGTATTAATAACCAAAATCAACATTTTGAGTACTTGATATATCAGTAATAAAAATTAGCACTCGAAAATGTTTGAGGTAAGTATGTACGAGTCCAGTTTTCACAAGGCTGCGTCTGTATCATGAGCACCCACTGCAATTAGCGCCTCCTTCCACTCCATCACCCCACCCACTCCCATTCCCCTCTCCCTCTATGCCCATTGTCTTACATATAATGGCAGGCTATTATCCTATTGGTTGCTTGCCACATAAGGCTAAAATTTGTTTTGCAGTTTATTATCCTTATTGCCATAATTTACTACCTAATTAATATGGGCTGTTATCCTATTGGTTGCAGGACAGATTAAGGGTGTCTATTTAGGATTCTCATAGCTATAATTTATAATCAAATTCTATAAGTGTCCTGCGTTTTGGCAGTGAAATATTGATTCGAACACTTCACGTGATTGTCGTAGAATACTATAACTTTCGTAAACTACAACTGAGTTGCTACATGTTTCCTGGAAACTGTACAAAAAAGGTAAAAGCAGGATTTACAAATGAAAAGTCATCACCGCCCTCTTTCTGTAAAAAAATGGAGTCATTACTGCTTTTATAAGCAAAGGAATCTGTAACAATGCTCCTTAAATAATAAAGTGGGAATGGCTTACTCCGATTCTCGTAAGGAAATTGCATTCTGCAGTACCCGTTTTTAAATGTGCTACATAGTCCTGAACCTGGATCTATAATGCAAAGATTCACACAGCACACATTTATAATGAGTGCAGTGAATAGAGGTGCTTTGCCAGTCCTGTATGGTATAGATACATATGATTGACAATGGAACCTGGTGCATGCATTACTGCCATCCATATATTTGTTTAGTTCCTAATTGTTGGAAATTGTATGTGAAAGATATTCTTGCAGGGCTGTGCAGTTGTTATTATACCCGTACTTGTTACAACTAAGTCGTAATACTTGTTTTTGAGGTACAGAAACTGTAGAATGAATAAGTTTTACAATTTGACTTGGCAGTAATCTATCGTTCTCGAAGTATCCATATTCGTCTAGCCTCTATTTTTTTTATCAGTTGCCTGTTAGCGTGTAAACGTCCATCGTGTTTATGGCACTGTGATAGAAAATATTACCCGGCTGTGAATTTGGAAGTAGTTGTAGCAGTTTATTTTCTTATTGTTATGGTGATTTACAAAGTCAGTGAAAGTCACGGCTGAGACAGCATTCTAGCTAATGGAATAACGCTGTTGCATGGTGACAGAATTCCAACTTAATCAGTAAGACTATTAAACTATACTTCATCGATACGAAATATATAAAATACACAGGATGTCATTTATAATGCTGAGATGAGAAAACAGCCTGGGAATTGCATTTGTGAATATCGGAAACCATCCAAAACAATTCTCAGGCTGACCTGGGTACCAGACAATTGGTCACAAATCCCACACACATGTCATATCCTTCTGAAATCCATCTGTTTGTATCAAAATGTGACGAACTGAACGTTGAGCTATAACAACAGATAAAAATGGGCTAAAAAAAAGAGCACATAGCATTTGCTGCATGTTTGCACCTTTTCAGCATCTTCTCCGTGCAGTTGCCTTGATCGTAGAGGCAACTGTTAAACCACTACTTTCTAGTTCCTGCAGTACTTCCACTTAGGAAGTTACTGCATTATAGTTTAAACAGACCTGGGCTGCATCGTACAGCTCGTTAACCAAGAGAGTTTGTTCCATCTTCTGAATGAAAGTAACGACTTTATTTTTAAATTACTTTTTTCTGTCAGTCACGATTTTCTTTTTAAATGCACGTGAGCGTCTCGTCAGGTAGACACACCCCCATTGTAATGTCCACTAATAGGTGATCAGATAGTATGCGCACAATGCACCCAAACAGTATGCTACATGTAAATAAAAGGGTAGCAATAAATAGTGATAGGGGTAGTAATAAATTATCCTAATTGGCTAATAAATTACAGCTATAAGGATCCAAATAAACACCCTTATGTGCCATCCAACCAGCAGGACAATAGCCTACTGAAATTCGGTAATAAATAGTCAGCTATCTTGAGTATATATTACAGTGATAAGAAAAAGTCTGCTAATTGTGTAATAGATTATAGCAATAAGGATAATAAATTATAGTAATAAAGATCCCAAATGAATGCTTTTAACTCTCCACTGTCAATGGAATAGCAACTCACTCTAACTGTGTAATTAATTGTAGTGAAAATGGTAATAAATTATGCCAATGGGGATACTAAATAAACCCTTCACCCGGAAACTAACCAACAGGATACTGGCCTGTCATTTATAAGTAAGGCAACTGGCCCAGAGGTGGAATGGGGTGGTGGTGGTGGTGGTGGTGGTGGTGGTGGTGGTGGTGGATCATAAATCAGCCTGGATTCTCACGTCACAGACATAGACGGGGTGAAGACTGGGCTCATACCCACTTAGCCCCCGTAGTCATCAAAGATATCTGAGATAAATATTTTCCTATATTTCGTATAGTAGGTTTGTAGGACATGTTCTGATTACGGTCGGGCAGTATGTTATGGTGCAATTGTTT
The DNA here is from genome assembly GCF_023864345.2 of Schistocerca serialis cubense. Classification (NCBI taxonomy): domain Eukaryota; kingdom Metazoa; phylum Arthropoda; class Insecta; order Orthoptera; family Acrididae; genus Schistocerca; species Schistocerca serialis. The sequence goes on along the minus strand of NC_064639.1, from coordinate 653,623,568 downwards.
CACCAGTCGATCAAGGCTCACACATCACGTTACTGATGGCCTCTCCAAAGGAATTTCCATAAAAAAAATACAATCGATGTGATTATCTACATCTACATCACATCTGCATTTACATACATAGTTAGTAACCCGCTGTGAAATGGGTAGCAGAGGGTACTTAGCATGGTACCACATGATCGAGTGTCTTCTCATTCTAGTCGCATGCATATAAGCGCGGAAATAACGACTGATTAAGAGCCTCTGTGTGTGCTGGAGTTACTCTAATCTCTACTTTACAATCCCTACAACAGCGATACGTAATAGTTGGGTTCTAGGTTTTGCATTTAAGACTAGTTCTTAAAACTTTAAGTATAGGCTTTCATGGGGGAAATAATTCGGTATATGTAAACGTTAAAAATTACTTGTGGACATCAGAAAATATAGACTGTCCGCTATAACTTAGCGGAAATCACACCTCGATATGTGTTCCCTTTCTGAATCTATTTGGGATGACCCATTTTAACTGCCTCGCCCTAGACTGGGGCACTTAGAGCACGTATGTGGAGGATCTTGTTCATCTCGAACTACAGTGGTTCAGCGCTCAGGCTGCACAGTACTAGTATAATACTGGTACTGTGCTAAGACTGTACTAATACAGCACTTGCATGGGAACCGACAGCCCTTGGAATCGAATCTCAGTTGGACCATTTAATTTTTAGTTTAACGTAGGCCTCACTTCTCAGGGGTCTGAAGATTTGCCAGGAATGACACTTGGTTCTGACTCCACTTTACGCAGTAGGTTCCCTCTCGACAGTAGGTTTATTAGGATAGAATACGGACACGCAAATGGCTGAAGTGGTGTCCAATTTAAACACTTTCACCAGGTTGTTGAACCGCACTTGCTTTATGCGATCAGGCTGGGAGAGCCACATGACATCGCAGTTTAGGCTCTCCATCTGCCTCTTTCGTCTGCTAGCTGTCTTCTATTCTCCAAGAGTCCCAGCTGCAGCAAGTCTTGGTTTGCTACATCCATCTCTCTCTTCCTAGGTCGTCCCACTGGTGTGCTGCCTGATGGGAACCATCCATTGCCATTTTCGGCCACATCGGCATTGCATTCTCACTACATGACCAGGCCATTGGAGTCTTTTCCTTTCCATCACTTTAAAGATGTTAGGCAGCTTGTATAACTCTTCTAGTACTGTATTGGGGCGTCTTCTCATTCTCCAATAGCTGTATCTCAGACTGGACCATATTTTTCGTGAAGACGCTCCTCTCAAGTGTAAGCAGTCGGTTAAGGTCTTTCTCTCAAGCGATTCAGGCTTGACCATCGTACAGTGCCACAGTCATTATTAATATTTTACACAGTCTTAGGTTTACCTGATGAGAAGTGTTTCTAGCTTTTAATAGTGTTACAGTATAGTAGTTTCTATTTCCCACCTGCAGTTTTGCCTTAATCTGTGCTTGAGTTGATGTTACTTCAGTTGTAAATATTAATAATGACTGTGGCACTGTACGATGGTCAAGCCTGAATCGCTTGAGAGAAAGACCTTAACCGACTGCATGTTCCACATGCATATACTTGTATCTGTACAGTTCACTGATACATCTTGGAGCTTTCTTTCTATGGTCATGTGCTAAGTATTGTCAATGGCAATTTGTAGCCCATACCTCGATTTCACAAAATCCAATGTCAGGTGTGTGCATGCTGTTAAGATAGATTTGACCTAGTAGATAGTGTCGAAAGTCCCATGCGGCTTTTCGCGGATGATGCTGTAGTATACAGAGAAGTTGCAGCATTAGAAAATTGTAGCGAAATGCAGGAAGATCTGCAGCGGATAGGCACTTGGTGCAGGGAGTGGCAACTGACCCTTAACATAGACAAATGTAATGTATTGCGAATACGTAGAAAGAAGGATCCTTTATTGTATGATTATATGATAGCGGAACAAACACTGGTAGCAGTTACTTCTGTAAAATATCTGGGAGTATGCGTGCGGAACGATTTGAAGTGGAATGATCATATAAAATTAATTGTTGGTAAGGCGGGTACCAGGTTGAGATTCATTGGGAGAGTCCTTAGAAAATGTAGTCCATCAACAAAGGAGGTGGCTTACAAAACACTCGTTCGACCTATACTTGAGTATTGCTCATCAGTGTGGGATCCGTACCAGATCGGGTTGACGGAGGAGATAGAGAAGATCCAAAGAAGAGCGGCGCGTTTCGTCACAGGGTTATTTGGTAACCGTGATAGCGTTACGGAGATGTTTAACAAACTGAAGTGGCAGACTCTGCAAGAGAGGCGCTCTGCATCGCGGTGTAGCTTGCTCGCCAGGTTTCGAGAGGGTGCGTTTTTGGATGAGGTATCGAATATATTGCTTCCCCCTACTTATACCTCCCGAGGAGATCACGAATGTAAAATCAGAGAGATTAGAGCGCGCACGGAGGCTTTCAGACAGTCGTGCTTCCCGCGAACCATACGCGACTGGAACAGGAAAAGGAGGTAATGACAGTGGCACGTAAAGTGCCCTCCGCCACACACCGTTGGGGGGCTTGCGGAGTATAAATGTAGATGTAGATGTAGATAGTGACATCTGTATTGGCTAGATAGGTCATATTTTCATTGTTGAATTGAACACCCTGAAGGTTCTCTTTGTTGAACTCCCACATTACCTTTTCGAGTAAAGATTGGAAAGCATAGGTGAAAATGCATCCCTGTGTCTTGATCCTGTTCTCACTTGGAAATTTTCTGTAACTTTATTGCCTGTCTAAACCTTTGCTTTGGTGTCTTTTAAGCAAATCTCTGAAAGTCTACCAGTTTCTTTTCATACCAAATTCTATTAAACCACACACGTTTATTAACTATTATAGCGGTACTGGAGGCCTGTTTGATACGGAATAAGAAACAGTTAAATTCACTTGCAAGTACGCAGATAGTAAGAATAGTTACTAACTAGCAAATTTTGCAGTGGTATGCACTGTGACGTTACTTGTGCTTGGGGTCGATAAAAAATAAAATCTGCACCTCCATTCAATCATTCCACAAATACAACATGTGGATGTCGTCAATGCCACACCTCTGCTAACGACACAACAGTGAACATGTCCAATATCAACCGTTGCAGTGAGCATCTTTTCTAAGTTGTTTACGAAATACTCATAAATATTGTACTATGAAGACTTGTTTTGGTTTATCGCTATAAACAAGGCACAAAGGTACAAAAACTTGATGGTACAAGTTAACTTTAGTACCAAAAACCTGAAATTGACTGTATCCATTAAATTTCATTAGTCACGTATGAAATTCTTATGTCTAATGGTGAAACCGGCTTAACTTATAACCCCAAATTTTGCTACCATGAACTGAGGACCTATAACAACCTAATTATGTGATCAACCTACATCAACAATAAACCAGCAATGCTGTTTTTATAAATATGTTTTTAAGTAAAAAGTGGAATTCACGTTATGTAATGTAGGGTGGTGCCAAAGAGTTTGCAGTCTTTTATCGAGATCGAATTTACTTTCAAATCGATAGTCGTTTGTGAAATTATGTCACAATACGAACACAGTTCGATATTTCCTGAGCGTCGTTGACACCGGTGAGGCTATGTGCGGTAGAGTGTGGAGGAGGGAGAGGGGAGATTGTAGAGGTGACGTCATCTCCAGTCGGCAGCAATTATGCAGAATGGGGGTAACGTCAACAGCCTGGTGCATGTGGGCGGCTGTGGACATTAACGGAGATGGGAGCCCATTAGCACAGCTGCGTTACAGTCTGCACGTGCCTCACTCCGTAACGGTGCTCCCTCCCGTCCAGCCTGCCCAGTATTTATGGTCGCGCCCTAACCAGTTTTCTTTTTAATGGCAGCTCTCATTTATAGAGGGAAATTTTAGTCTTCATAGGAAGTCAGATAGCAGCTGAAAGTGGTACTTCGTTGAGATTGTAATTCATGTATGAAAATTTCAGTCTTTTTCTTTAAAAAACTCACGCCATCAGCTATTTGAATCACTTTTCACGTATCATGCAAAGATAATAACAGCATTCTGTAACTAGGAATACCCAAGCTCAGTTATATGTGAATGCTGGTTTTCTCGGCGAGCTTCGCTGATAAATTCTTCTAGGGACTTCAGACAGGTAAAATTTCATTCGGAGCAACGTTTCAAGAAGTTACTTATCATCTGCGCCAGATGATGATTACCTGAGAAGAATGCATCAGCTGAAGTTCAGTGTTACCGAATGTATTGTATCATTGTTTGATAGAATAACCAACGCTCCTACTGGGCGGTTATAATTAAAGTGCAGCTGCTCATGAAGGTCCAATGAGGGTTATAATGATCTTTTGACAGTAAAACTTGGTAGGTATGCTAATGTGTTTATACAGAGCCGATTTACACTGGAAACAAATTAGTTCCAGTTTTGCTACTGTACAGTATTTGTATGACGTTATGATATCCACGCTGTCTTTTGACAAGCCATAATATGAGTGAACAGTATGGCTATTGAGGAGAGAAATCGTGCACGGTTTGTGAAATTCTTGTGTGAACGGCAACAGTTACAGTGCTGCAGTGAGAGGGTATCGCCGACTGATAGTTTTTTTTTTTTTTTTTTTTTTTTTTTTTTTTTTTTTTTTTTTTTTCATCTGTCTACTGACTGGTTTGATGCGGCCCGCCACGAATTCCTTTCCTGTGCTAACCTCTTCATCTCAGAGTAGCACTTGCAACCTACGTCCTCAATTATTTGCTTGACGTATTCCAATATATGTCTTCCTCTACAGTTTTTGCCCTCTACAGCTCCTTATAGTACCATGGAAGTCATTCCCTCATGTCTTAACAGATGACCTATCATCCTGTCCCTTCTCCTTATCAGTGTTTTCCACATATTCCTTTGCTCTCCGATTCTGCGTAGAACCTCCTCATTCCTTACCTTAAAAGTCCACCTAATTTTCAACATTCGTCTACAGCACCACATCTCAAATGCTTCGAATCTCTTCTGTTCCGGTTTTCCCACAGTCCACGTTTCGCTACCATAGAATGCTGTACTCCAGACGTACATCCTCAGAAATTTCTTCCTCAAATTAAGGCCGGTATTTGATATTAGTAGACTTCTCTTGGCCAGAAATGCCTTTTTTGCCATAGAGAGTCTGCTTTTGATGTCCTCTTTGCTCCGTCCGTCATTGGTTATTTTACTGCCTAGGTAGCAGAATTCTTTAACTTCATTGACTTCGTGAGCATCAATACTGATGTTAAGTTTCTCGCTGTTCTCATTTCTACTACTTCTCATTACCTTCGTCTTTCTCCTATTTACTCTCAAACCATACTGTGTACTCATTAGACTGTTCATTCCGTTCAGCAGATCACTTAATTCTTCTTCACTTTCACTCAGGATAGCAATGTCATCAGCGAATCGTATCATTGATATCCTTTCACCTTGTATTTTAATTCCACTCCTGAACCTTTCTTTTATTTCCATCATTGCTTCCTCGATGTACAGATTGAAGAGTAGGGGCGAAAGGCTACATCCTTGTCTTACACCCTTCTTAATACGAGCACTTCGATCTTGATCGTCCACTCTTATTATTCCCTGTTGGTTGTTGTACATAATGTATATGACCCGTACCCGTCTCTCCCTATAGCTTACCCCTACTTTTTTCAGAATCTCGAACAGCTTGCACCATTTTATATTGTCGAACGCTTTTTCTAGATCGACAAATCCTATGAAAGTGTCTTGATTTTTCTTTAGCCTTGCTTCCATTATTAGCCGTGACGTAAGAATTGCCTCTCTCGTCCCTTTACTTTTCCTAAAGTATTTTCCTAAAATACTGGATCGCCACCTAGCGCATTCTCAATTTTCTTTTCCATTCTTCTGTATATTATTCTTGTAAGCAGCTTCGATGCATGAGCTGTTAAGCTGATTGTGCGATAATTCTCGCACTTATCAGCTCTTGCCGTCTTCGGAATTGTGTGGATGCTTTTCCGAAAGTCAGATGGTATGTCGCTAGACTCATGTATTCTACACACCAACGTGAATAGTCGTTTTGTTGCCACTTCCCCCAATGATTTTAGAAATTCTGATGGAATGTTATCTATCCATTCTGCCTTATTTGATCGTAAGTCCTCCAAAGCTCTTTTAAATTCCGATTCTAATACTGGATCCCCTATCTCTTCTAAATCGACTCCTGTTTCTTCTTCTATCACATCAGACAAATCGTCACCCTCATAGAGGCTTTCAATGCATTCTTTCCACCTATCTGCTCTCTCCTCTGCATTTAACAGTGGAATTCCCGTTGCACTCTTAATGTTACCACCGTTGCTTTTAATGTCACCAAAGGTTGTTTTGACTTTCCTGTATGCTGCGTCTGTCCTTCCGACAATCATATCTTTTTCGATGTCTTCACATTTTTCCTGCAGCCATTTCATCTTAGCTTCCCTGCACTTCCTATTTATTTCATTCCTCAGCGACTTGTATTTCTGTATTCCTGATTTTCCCGGAACATGTTTGTACTTCCTCCTTTCATCAATCAACTGAAGTATTTCTTCTGTTACCCATGGTTTCTTCGCAGCTACCTTCTTTGTACCTATGTTTTCCTTCCCTAGTTCTGTGATGGCCCTTTTTAGAGATGTCCATTCCTCTTCAACTGTACTGCCTACTGCGCTATTCCTTATTGCTGTATCTATAGCGTTAGAGAACTTCAAACGTATCTCGTCATTCCTTAGTACTTCCGTATCCCACTTCTTTGCGTATTGATTTTTCCTGACTAATGTCTTGAACTTCAGCCTACTCTTCATCACTACTATATTGTGATCTGAGTCTATATCTGCTCCTGGGTACGCCTTACAATCCAGTATCTGATTTCGGAATCTCTGTCTGACCATGATGTAATCTAATTGAAATCTTCCCGTATCTCCCGGCCTTTTCCAAGCATACCACCTCCTCTTGTGATTCTTGAACAGGGTATTCGCTATTACTAGCTGAAACTTGTTACAGAACTCAATTAGTCTTTCTCCTCTTTCATTCCTTGTCCCAAGCCCATATTCTCCTGTAACCTTTTCTTCTGCTCCTTCCCCTACAACTGCATTCCAGTCGCCCATGACTATTAGATTTTCGTTCCCCTTTACATACTGCACTACCCTTTCAATATTCTCATACACTTTCTATATCTGTTCATCTTCAGCTTGCGACGTCGGCATGTATACCTGAACTATCGTTGTCGGTGTTGGTCTGCTGTCAATTCTGATTAGAACAACCCGGTCACTGAATTGTTCACAGTAACACACCCTCTGTCCTACCTTCCTATTCATAACGAACCCTACACCTGTTAGCCGGCAGGGGTGGCCGAGCGGTTCTAGGCGCTACAGTGTGGAACCGCGAGACCGCTACGGTCGCAGGTTCGAATCCTGACTCGGGCATGGATGTGTGTGATGTCCTTAGGTCAGTTAGGTTTAAGTAGTTCTAAGTCTAGGGGACTGATGACCTCAGATGTTAAGTCCTGTAGCGCTTAGAGCCATTTGAAGGAATTTTGCTGTTGCTGTAACTGACTGTGGAGCATGTGCACTAGCGCTCGTGCAGTGTCACGCGAGTTACCTATCCCATGATCAACAACGCGGAAAATTTTGTAGTCTATTTTACTCTGGTACCCGTATAAGATCCAGACAGTGCAGCAACTGAAACCTCATGATCAGCAGCAACGCTCTGGATTTAATCTTCAGTTTCTGGCACGGATCGAAGCTGGTGACATGTGACTGGGCAATATTCTATGGAGTGATGAGGCACATGTACACTAAATGGTGCAGTGAATACACTGAACTGCCAGCTTTAGGGTGCTGTTATAACGCATATAGTGCAAGAAGAACCACTGCACTTGCCGTACGCCTCTGTGCGATGTGAATTCACATGTGCCTCTATTTTCAGTACTGTGACGTGTGCACTTTAGAGGGACTGCCTTGTACAGTATGTGGTTCCTGCTTTGGAAGCGCGCAACTGTGTGGAAACCACTGTTTTCATGGGAGATGGGACAACACCTAATATTGAGCCGGACGTTGTGGCCGAGAGGTTCTAGGCGCTTCAGCCCGGAACCGCGCGATCGCTACGGTCGCAGGTTCGAATCCTGCCTCGGGCATGGATGTGTGTGATGTCCTTAGCATAGTTAGGTTTAAGTAGTTCTAAGTTCTAGGGGACTGATGACGTCTGATGTTAAGTCCCTTAGTGCTCAGAGCCATTTGAACCATTTTTGAACCTAATGTTGATCGCCCATTAAAAGATCTACTTCATGAAAACTTCCACGAACATCTTATCTCTGGAGGTATTCGAGATGCATATGCTGCAAGATCACCTGATCTGAATCCATGTGACTTTTGGCTCAGGGGACATGTAGAAGAACGTGTTAGCTAGGGACACGGCTCTCTCTACCTGATGTGAAGGCCAGTATACAAGAATACGTTGCTCAGATTCCACCGGATCTGCTGCAAGCAACGGTTGATCGTCATTTTACGAATGCAGCATCTCATCGAGCCTCCGGTGCTCATAGTGAGCGAACTGTGTAAGCGGCGATTAAAGATAAAATCAACGTTATGCCTTTTTCACCTGTTTGACCTTTCCTGCCAACGTTCGCTTCCTAGGTTATTGCGTATGGAAACATTTATACAGGGTGAACATTAATAAAACTGACAAACTTAAAGGACGGAGTCCTGACTGGAAACAGAGAAAAAAGCCCTATGAAGATGTGTCTAGAAATGGACGGTGTGTGTGCAACGACAACACATTTTCCCAGAACACAGTACAGAGTTGCACCGCATCCATGTTACAGCAAATGTTCAACGTGGCCTCCATGGAATGCAATGTACGCGGTCACAGGTCGCATCATGGATTGCCGCACACTTTCGCACGTTCTGTCCTCTCTCTCCAAATAGCCACAGGCGTCGTAAATACGCTGTTGGAGGATGTGCACATCAGGAACTGGTTCAAAATACACTACGCTTTTCAGATGTCCCTAGAGGTAAAAATAGAGGGTGGTTTAAGCCTGGTGATCTAGCAGGCCGTGCCACAGGGCCTCCGCGTCCTATCCAACGTCCGGGGAGTATTGGAAATTGGAAATTTGTGGTAAGGACTATGGGACCAAACTGCTGAGGTCATCGGTCCCTAGGCTTACCCAGTACTTAATCTAACTTAAACCAATCAAAATATCCACGGGTATTCTGCCGGTATATAGTGTCCAACGGGCACAATATTTCGGCGATCATACATGTCGCCATCATCAGGTGAACTGACGGACTGAGCTCCTGTGAACGTGCCATCACGGAAATCCGACGCTATGGCTGCTCAGAGGGAACTGGGTTCGGTCGCGGCGGCGGCCGATTTAAATACCCTCCGCCCGCAGCGCGCTCCCTCCGCCGTCCGCGCCCCGCGCCACGGTCGCGCGGTGGAACAGATTGCGACGGCGTCTGAGATGACGTCGGTGTGATGGCTCTGTCCGCCGTGGTCGTCACAACTATACGTTTGCTCGATTTACTCTTGATTAACCCGATCGCTGGTTCCCAAGCCTTGCTAAGATTATAGCCACAGTCACGGTTTATGAGCTCCTCATTGGTGCGAATTTCGATGGCCTCTCTAACAACGCTGTCCCCGTATCTCGACGTCTGTACCAGAATCCTCGTGCGGTCATACTCCATGGCGTGATTTTCCGACGAACAATGTTCAGCGACCGCCGACTTGCTCGGATACATCAGTCGAGTGTGCCTCTGGTGTTCACGGCATCGATCCTCGACGGTACGCATCGTCTGACCAATATACGACTTGCCACATTGACACGGAATCTGGTACACGCCGGCCTTCCTCAAACCGAGATCATCTTTGGCGCTCCCCACCAGTGCACGAGTTTTATTTGGAGGACAAAACACAGTTCCGACCCGGTGTTTCTTCAGAATGCGGGCAATTTTCCCCGAGAGTGCGCCTGTGTATAGAATAAATGCAGTGCCTACCTCCTCCCTCGTGACTTCATCCATCTCAACAGGTTGTGCTGCAGTGGTTGGGCGGAGAGCACGTTGAATCTGCCACTCTGAGTACCCATTTTTTCGAAATACAGTTCTCAGATGTTCCAATTCCTGGGGTAGACTCTCTGCGTCAGAGATAGTACGCGCCCTATGTACTAGAGTTTTAAGTGTATGATCGCCGAAATACTGTGCCCGTTGGACACTATAGACCGGCAGCATACCCGTGGATATTTTGATTATCAAATACGCCGGGAGAAACTCAAGAATCATAACTTAAACCAACTTACGCTAAGGACAGCACACACGCCTATGCCCGAGGGAGGACTCGAACCTTCGATGGGGGGAGCCGCACGAACCGTGACAAGACACCTGAGACCGCACGGGTACCCCGTGTGGCGCCGGGGAAGATGATGAGAGATGTCGGCGAACTGTAATGCGGAAGTGGGATGGTACTCCATGATGCAGAAACCACATAACCTGTCGTATTGCCAAAGGCACATTCTCAAGCATTCCGCAGGAAGTCCAGGTAAGTTTCTCTGTCGATGCGTTGCGGAATAAAAACCTCTGGAAGTATGTGGTCGCCAGGAATCCCTGCTCTCACATTGATGCTGAGCTGATGCTGATAAGAAGCCTCAATGATTCTCCGAGGATTATCTGTAGCCCACAGGTGACGATTAAGCAGATTGATGATGCCAATTCTGGTAAAGGATGCTTCGTTGGTAAAGAGGACTGATGACAGAAATCCCATAATTATGATAGTTTCGTGCAAAAACACATTGACAAAATTCTTTCCTTAGAGTTGCAAGTGATCGGGATAGTAGCGGTCGCCATGCAGGATGTACACAATCGTACGATGGCTTACACAATACTGGCGGTCCGCTTGCTTGGAGCTTATACTGAGGTTCGTCTCAATATTCTATAGAACCCGGTTCTCCAAATCTTGTGTATGCACAGTCCGCCGCCTCCCTTCACGTCGTCTGTTTGAAAGGACCCATGTTCACACAATGCCTAAAAAGGGCTTGAATTGTTCTGTGAGTGGCTTGTGTCTGAGAGGGTACTTATTTAGATATAGCTGTGCTGTATCTCGACCGTTTCCATCTGCTTGGCCGTACACAAACACCATCTCGGCTTGTTCCCGATGTGAAGACCGGACATTATGCTGCTTACAGTACGATGTGTCAATCACACAGACTGATACACACAAGGAACACACGGCACGTAATTAGAGGAACTACCGTGGCAACGATACATTTCTGGACTCATGTTCATAGGATCTGTTTTGCTCCATTTCCAGTCAGGAATCCGTCCCTGCATTTGGTCGGTTATGTTAATGTTCACCCCTATACGTTTTTCTCTCATTGATAGCGCCAGATTTTCATTTGTTGGCCAAAATTGGAACTATTTTTTACAGCGCGAATCGGTTCCGCATTAACGCAATAGGTGGTTCAAATGGCTCTGAACACTATGGGACTTAACATCTGAGGTCATCAGTCCCCTAGAACTTAGAACTACTTAAACCTAACTAAGCTAAGGACATCACACACATCAATGCCCGAGGCAGGATTCGAACCGGTGACCGTAGCAGTTGCGCGGTTCCAGACTGAAGCGCCTAGAACCGCTCGGCCACAGCGGCCGGCAACGCTATAGAGTATCATCATATTTCGCTACCATACGATAACTGCAGCCCGCACTGGACTTCTGTGAGCTGCTGGACTTTAATTATAACTACACAGTACAAGTGAGGTAAGAACAAGTTACTAATCTTCCTTGCCGGCCGAAGTGGCCGCGCGGTTCTGGCGCTGCAGTCTGGAACCGCGAGACCGCTACGGTCGCAGGTTCGAATCCTGCCTCGGGCATGGATGTGTGTGATGTCCTTAGTTTAGTTAGGTTTAACTAGTTCTAAGTTCTAGGGGACTAATGACCTCAGCAGTTGCGTCCCATAGTGCTCAGAGCCATTTTTTGAACTAATCTTCCTTCCTCCCTTCCTTACTTGACTACTTTCACGAGGCCTGTCCCATAGCTTCCCCATACTTTAACTAAAGTGAAGTACAGACCAACGTAATACCAAGAATCTTCGCTCCAAAGACGTTCTGTGCTTGAGTGCCAACAATGGCGAATTTTTTCAGATTTCAAAAATTTCGACATTTAACACAAACGAGTGGTTGTACGGGTAGTATATTTTGCTACCATAGATGTGTGGCTGATTAACAGTGAAAATAGGCCAAGAAAATGATGCTCTGGGAAGACCATTACACCCATGTTAAAATAGGTAGAGGTACCGTTCGAAAACTGCAGGGCCACTAAGAAACACACTAATGCTCGATACTTCACAGTTTTTAATTTTTTACAACTTTTTCTTTAAGAGTATAATAAATTTATCCTAATATCGGTAATCAGCTAATACCTCCATTTTCTTTTTCTTCTTCTGTTTTTCTGTTTATTGTTCTTTCTAATGTACCTTTCCTCATCCAGTTATCCAATCAACAGTTTTTTGGCAGTGTTAAATGTTTTCAAAGTCAGGCTTCACCAGTCTTTCTCAGTTTTTATATTATATTTCTGACAGGCATCTTTTGCCTTCTTCCAATTTGACATTTGAAGAGCTTCCAAAGGCTATGCATTACTCTATGTAATTACACAATAACAGTTTTCAGTCAACAGTACTGATACATGTTTTCCGCTGTTTTCCGAATCCGCTCTGGGTGGATGCAGGAAAACTGAGTATACTGCATCACAAAGGACGAAAGTGGAATTACTTCCTTCTGAGCGGAACGAAACAGTTTCGAAAAATGGATCACCAAGTGCGCTGTTACTAGGGTGTGGTTGTTACTTTTACCTGCCTGCACTTTCTCAGACATTGGCTGCAACACGAGAGCTCTTGAAGGAGCCACAGAAAGGCGGTCGATACCCAGAGCCTCACCTCGTCGCATAATCTTAACAACGATTAGCATGAAGTCTGCGATACCTGGTCACGCATCACGCAGGGCGTTGTTTATAGAACAGAAAGCAGAACATTAATGGTCGTTACCACAGGCACAATTTCTTGCTATGAAATGAACTAGAGGCAACAGAGAAAAGAGAGCAAATGCTTATGCCATGAAGAAGTCTCAGTGTCCCGAAAATGTGCTTAATCTTTGCTTTCAACTCACCGAAAGTTTCTGTGACTTACGAAATGGGAAGAAATATGAAGAAAGGAAATTTGTGCTGAAATTTTACTGAGAAGCGCAGTGAAATGCTATTAAACTAAGAAAGGAACTTGACCTACGCTGCTCAACAAAGCCCACGTACGGGGTTAGGTATGAATCAATTAGGGATTTTTTTTCTCTGCCTCGTGATGACTGGGTGTTGTGTGCTGTCCTTAGGTTAGTTAGGTTTAAGTAGTTCTAAGTTATAGGAGACTGATGACCATAGATGTTAAGTCCCATAGTGCTCATAGCCATTTGAACCATTTGAATCAATTAGAACACGGTCGTACAAAATGTCTAGGAATGGTGCGACGTGAGCTATACAGAAGCTCACTGTATTTCGAAGAGATCCCTATTCTCATGAAATAGCCCAGTAACTTGTAACAACTCCGTCTTGTAAAAATGGATCTCGCAAAGACGCTTGACTTCATGTATTCATTGGAGCTATGTTAAGTGATACAAGTTAATATTGCCGAGGACAATCTCAGGGAAAGAGAAAACTGGTTGCACGCAATCACATACGTTGTTAGTATTACTTAAATCGTACGAAAAATACATAAAAAAGTCTTATTTACATTTAAAAGCGTGATGAAGTGCTTGGTACAGTTCTTCCCTGCGTTAACGTTTTTATCGGTTTTTTGTATTTTATGCTCTTAGAAATCGTATAAAATTTTGTTGTTCCTTCTTTTTGAACTGATGAAAGTAGTAAGATGTAATTTGGAGCCAGCTGTGTAATGTTCAGTTCAAGTAAACTTTGAAGAGGAGAAAAGAAACGAAAATGTTCGTTAAAGCGCGTTGTCAACGACAATAACCAATAACGTTCAACAAAATGCCGCGAGGGTCACTTTTCAACATTAGAGCTCAAGATATTATCGAAATGCGTACTCACACTGAATTTATTTCCACTTTCGAAATCCAAATGGCGTACCCTGCACCCTCTTTCGTTAGAAACGTCTCTCTCAATAACAGTTATTTTCTCTTTCGGACTATTGTTCTTCCTCTATCACTGTTTAAAGTATGATTCATTTTTCCTGCCGAAATAATTACATACGTGTCTTGATTCGCACTAAACAAAATTTGAGAACTATGAAAACAGTGGAGATGATTGGTATTGTCTGCTCCAATAAAAATCGCCGACCATTTTATCAAATGCGACTCCTTCGCTGTGAGCTCACCAATCGTCTGTTCTGAGTTAGAGATGTGCTTAAAACAACAGCAGTGAAATACCCACATAATAACATCAATAAAAAAGTAATACTTTCTTTTTAGCAATTCTTCTGAATATTTTAACATGCCTTAATCCGCCGGTAACGTCGTTATTAATATTCCTTGTCAATACGGTGGCAGTAAAGAAATCGTTAGCGCGCAAGCTCATCGTATCGAAATGTCTGGGACAAATCCCGCTTACCGTAGTAAGTATTTGGAAAAAAAAAATTCTATTGAATTCTGTGTTGTGTAAGGACAGGGCGTGTAAAAGAAATCTTGAATACCCTGTGTGACCAACAGTCTTAGAACTCCGAACCGAACGTAGTCCGATATCACCTTATGCACCTTCCTCTGAAGATATGTGTTCGAAAAGGAGCTACATTTATCTAGGTCTTCTATCAAAAACTATGTACGTAGCGTGCTGCCCATAAACAGAAAGGCAGGCAATTTTTTGTTATATCGCTCGACTGATAAGTAGTCGCCCAAAACAGTCTCATATTAAATAGTAGTTGACAAAATGTGATTCGAAGGAGGAATCTCGTCTTTGTTCTGGTCTTCAGTCCGAAGTCTGGTTTGGTGCAACTCTCTACGCTAATCTATCCTGAGTAAGCCTCTTCATCTCTCATTTTTTGTTATATCACTCGACTGATAAGTAGTCGCTGAAAACAGTCTCATATTAAATAGTAGTTGACAAAATGTGATTCGAAGGAGGAATCTCGTCTTCGTTCTGGTCTTCAGTCCGAAGTCTGGTTTGTTGCAACTCTCTACGCTAATCTATCCTGAGTAAGCCTCTTCATCTCTCCATAACTTCTGCAGCCTACACCTACTTGAGCATGTTTGTTATGTGTGAACCTTGGTCTCCTCCTGAAATTTTAACCTCCAAAGCTCCGCTTCATTAACTGATCCAGGATGCCTAAGAATTAGTCCTGTCACCACACCTCTTCGTTTAGTCGAGTTGTGCTATTAATTTCTTTTCTCATCTAATCGATTCAGTACTTCATTAATTATTAGAACTACCAGTTTCTGTTTCGACTTTCTGTTGTCGGTGTCTATGTTCATGCGAAACACAAACTAGAAAATTTTCTCTGAACAGACGTCTAAATACTTGCGAGTCTCCATACAGAAAATGATAGTCTTGGCGTTGTGACGTCCCTTCCCTCCTTCACTTGCCGGGAGGAGACGCGACTCGTAACGATGTTCGTCCCCATCGGTATGACGTGGAACGGCGCCTGTAACTCTCTTAAGAACACAACTCCCCGCGTGGTTTAGAAATATTCTGTTATCTGTCCGCAACAGTCTGTATAGCTTGTGCGAACTGGTAAACCGCAGTCGTTTATTTTTATTTTTATGCCCGGTTAGTTGCGTTGATGAAATAAAATCTTAATTCTTGATTTCATCATTACGGTCGTTTTTCACATCATACATAGCGAGGATGAACGTGCATTAATACGCATTGTATTGTCCGTTTAATGAGTTAGGCGACACGCAATATTTATTGATTGGCGACTCCATGGCGTGTTGGGTGCACCACGACCAAATAGTGGATAGAATTGGATGGAAAATCAGCATTGGCCGTATTTTGTTGATTTTGCTGACAATAAAACAACAAAATACGGCCAATGCTGATTTTCCTTCCAATTCTATCCACTAATTGGCAGGCACTGGTATCAAGCTACAACTACAAGCTTAGAGCGATCACATAAACTGATGTGATCGCTCTAAGCTTGTTGATACCAGTGCCTAACAATTGTAATTGTATATTACAGCACTGAGGATGGTCACTAAGTGACCGAAAATCGATTTTGCTGACAATAAAACAACAAAATGCGGCCAATGCTGATTTTCCTTCCAATTCTATACGTAATATTTATCTTTTGACTCAGATTTTATTGTTCTTTCTGTAATTAATTGTTTGTCCCTACAACACAATCACACCGATATATCATTCAAGATTAAATTCTGTTCAGTTCAGTAATCGTGACGCTGACGACAACTTTTGACTAATCGGCGTACTTGTCTTTCTTCGTGTCTTCGTTTCATTGCGTCCTACTCAAGACTACGAATTGTTTTTCTGTCGTTGATCCATTGCTCTCAAGGTTTGTAACTGTTCATCAGTACGAAGGCTAAGTCCGATAAACCAATATCACTCAACTGAAGTCTAACACTCGTCTTATTATACCGTCGCGTTGATAACGGTAAAGATTAACTTTCATCCGTCGAATGACTGAGCAATACTTCTATCTCACGAATTATCAAACTTCCAAAACTGAAACAATCTAATAGCGTTTGCATCCAGACAACTATCGCAAAAGTACTCTAGAGCGACTCAAGAGCAACTAACTAATTGAACATATCAATATCCGAATTGCATTGTAGTCGCATTGAATTTCTTTTTCGATGCGGCTACAACTCTCTTCCATGGTAAATGTTATCTTTGACTGAATTACTTTCTTGGATTTAACCTTCGTTCATATGATTTTGATTTTATTTTATAGAGTCTTGATAAAGAATCTATGATAATCCATTCCTTTTATCTCCCCTTTTTGTATGCTATTCTCAGTTTTTTTGAATAATATAAGTGTTAAATGTTACCAGTGTACATTTTATCGTCAATAGTTGCCGTCACTGGTAAGATGACTCACTTCCCTACTTTAAGTTTCCACAAAGTTTGATAATTGGGGTTTTCTGTCCTTGGGGCGTTACAGCGTACAAGTCTTGTCGCGCTGTATTTAGTACTGTAAAACAAATATGCTGGTCTGTAACGAGATCGGGTGCCTACTACAAAGACAAAGAATAGTATGGCGTCTAATTACAACATTATTGGTGAGCATTTCGGGCATGTCACATTTTAGAAGTTTTAGGGCTTCGGGTAGTGTTAAAGAGTGATATGAATTTCTACGAACACATAAAATAAATAATAGGGGTGGCGTATGGAATATTTAGATTTGTTAGGAGGGTTCTGCGAAAGTGAAGGAAATATAATACAAGATGCTAACGCGACAAGTCCTAGAATACTTTTCCAGTGTTCAGAGTCCTTATCAAGTAGACACGACAGACATCGAACAAATCAGGGACGCACTGCGAGGATTATAATAGGTCTTGCGAAATAGCGCGTGCGAAAATGTAAACAGAAGTGCTCGGAAATTTTAAATGGGAATCTCTGGTAGAAAGACGAGAAAGTTATCGGGAAACTATGAGGAAAATTTAAAGAACCTGTATTCGAAAATAACTGTGTAACCATTGACCTACGATCAACGTATATCTCGTGTAGGATCTTGAGAGAAATATGAAAGAGATTAGGGCGCTTACAGACTCAGTTCCACGCTCAGTAAGTGAATTTATAATATCGGTAACATGCATCCTCCGCCATGCGCTATACAGTCATTATGTAGATGTAGATCAGAATCTTCAGTCGCCCTATGACTCGTCGAATACAGGCATCTGGGACAGGAGTTACGTAAATAACGGAGAACATTAGTGAGAGCGGCATGATCGTTGGTATCTTGCAATATTTTGTACTTCGCTGACGTGCCATGAAATGATCCACAGCTTCAGGAGCGTAATTGGCCCTCAAGTGTTATGCATTAGTGTTTTCAACTGCATAAACTCGTTATTTTCAGCTAACAGCTATGGTCTTGCAATACACTCCCAAGTAAATGATTTTGTAATGTCGCGTTATAGTAACATGAGGTAACTGTCATGTTTCGGGTTCGAGTCATGTAACAAATAACGGTAAACGCTAATTTGAAAATTATAGTCAGTATGTTGTTTTCTGTGAGTGACAGATTCAGCTTCACTGTAGCACGTTTCAAGTAATTACAGCGAGTGTAATGCAAAACTTTTGGCTCTGTTCATCTATAGAACCGAGTGAGTAATTTTATTCAGAAACAGAAACTGCTGCTTCTTCTTTATTCCATAGCGCTAGAAGAATTGAGGGCATCAGATGGACAGTGAGAATGCAAAACGTTCAAAGTGACATTTTTTTAAAAAACTCGTTTTCAGTTCTATTGTCTTCTCGAACGGTAGATTTGATCCAGGTTCGAAACCACGGAGAAGTAGACGGCGCATGGTCTTTGTACCTAGCTGCGCTTCCCTCTGGTGTTCCGAAGTTTAAAAAATGTGAGTGACTTTTGTTGAGTACAGTTTTACCAGATATAAATCTAATTCAGTATTTCTATACTTTTATAACAAATAAATGGAACTTGGAACAAAGATTTTCTTCCTGCATTTTTGTCGAAATTTGCATTTTTGAGGCCATGGTTGTGAGCCGATTCTCGGAAAGAAGGAAACAGCAGCCAGACGTTCTTAATAAAGCTTTTTATTTACACAAACAGAGCCTTTACCCGTTTACACCAGACAGGTTGGTCTTCAGACGGATGTTAACCTTTATATTACGTTTGTCGTTGTTTACATGGTTCTTGGGAAAAAAACAGCCAATAACATTTCATTAGAGTGAGCTGTACTTCCATTGTTTACTTAGGATTTTGTTATTGTTTACAGAAAACTGTTATTCCCAGATAACTACAAATAAAGCTAGAGCGGATTTGGCCATATTTCCATTTGCTGTATGGAGTGGAATACATTCTTAAATACTGTCTGTCCAAAGACTTGATCTGATTTCTTGGAGATGCTAATTGGCTTATTAACTAATGTTGATCACAAACAACTGATAAGAAAAGGCGCTTGTATTTTCTACGTGAAACATTGAAAGAAAATCAACGTTATGCTTGGTAAACTTCCGTTGGAGAAGTTAAGGAAACTTGTGTTAGTGAGAGAAAAATTATGTAGTGTCCCTTATATTGTTTGTGAGAAGAACCAGAAATTTAATGTAACGTTTGAATGAGTATAGACAGTATTTTTTTCTTCGTTCCACACGCGAATGAAATACGAAGGGGAGTGAATAACAAACGTATAAAATAGCGCCCGTAGCCACCCAATAAAATAAAAAATTTATTTAGCGCAATATTCCTGCATGTGCTAACTGTATGATTAAGAATCTTTCTTCTGAAATGGATGTAGTATAATCTCATTTCGCCTACAATGTATGTACTACAGACAACCGAAATACTTTTGGGTCAGGTATGTAACTATTGTTGTGTTCTCATCACAGTCGAGTACCCCATGTCCACACGACCGAAAACTGCGGTTCTGCTACTGATGTAGTAACACCTCTGACTTCATGTTTTATATATCGCTAATTTCAAATATAATTAGCTAATTACACAGTTCACCAACTTCGGACATTCATTAGCAGCATATGTTTGTGTTACTATTTAATCGAAATTATTTCAGTTCACAGTTTTAAAAATTAAAATTGGGAATTAATGTTGTTTTTCTTTCTTCTCTCAGTATTTGTGGCGCCGATACCTTTATTACCGATAATGTCCGATGTTGTCTTTACAGTATTCGTCTTTCAAATAAAATGTTCCACTAAGCGTGGTCCGTCTAGATTGGGAGGGGAGGGAGAATTACCCTGAAACGCAAGTGCAGTTAACTACAGAACTGAAGATTTTATTACTTGCAGCTGCTGAAGATACGAAAGTAATTTTTCCTGAAGGCATTTTTATGCTTTTCGAAACATTTTACTTTACAGTACGTGGAATGCAGATTTAGCTAGCTTCCCTGCTACAACTCTAAAATTTCAGCCGCGTAAACAGCTGTATGTAAAACAGCATCATATAGTACTGTACACTGTCCCGGTCATTGTTTTGTTGCACCAGCTTGAAGCGATTTCCTTTCCACATTTGATACCATTTTTTAAATATGCGATATGACTTATTACACATTGTGGCAAGCCAAGTAACTTTTATTGAAGGACACAGTTAACCTCAAAGTGACACAAATACATGATACTATTTTTTAACACAGTTACCAAGTCTCTGTGCCGGCCGCGGTGGTCTCGCGGTTAAGGCGCTCAGTCCGGAACCGCGCGACTGCTACGGTCGCAGGTTCGAATCCTGCCTCGGGCATGGTTGTGTGTGATGTCCTTAGGTTAGTTAGGTTTAAGTAGTTCTAAGTTCTAGGGGACTGATGACCACAGACGTTAAGTCCCATAGTGCTCAGAGCCATTTGAACCATTTTTGAACCAAGTCTCTGTAAACAACTGTCCAAACATACTACCAATCATTCAGTTCCTCGATTATATAAATTCGCTCCTTGATCATGGAGCCATTCCAGAACTGTTATTTGATTGTCATCACCATTGGAAAGTCTCTTTCGTCCCAGATGTTGTTTCATCTTACCGGACTGATGGAAATCACATGTTGCAAGATCCGAATGTCCCCATTAGTGTTGACCACGTCATACGGCCCTGCTCAGATTGTTGACACCATTTCACTGTGGGAGGACGCTACACTGCATTTGACCACATACCGCCAGAATTTCACGGTGAAACTGTGTGCAGTTTAAATGTTTTTGCTCATAAGTATCCCTACTGTCCCGCGGACTCCATTTCTGCAGTACGTTTCTAGCTCCGGTGCCATTTTATTTTGCAGCGGAAGAACTACGTCTGCAAGAAACCCAGAACGTGGATTGTCTTCTGACAAACCGTCATTGATCTTAGCGTGGGACGACTTGTCTAACTTGCTTTTAGAACTCATGTGTTTGTATTAAGCGATACTGTAAGTGATTAGCACATACCACAGCTTCAAGCAAGGACACTTTCATTACACTGTTACACACCATGATATGAAAGTACGTGACATAACTTTCGAAACGCACAAACAGAATACATCCATACATTAACAACGATGGAATGTATACACTGATACTACGTCACAAACTAGAAAACGTGTAAGTAGTCACATTTAAAACTTTTTTTCTTATAAATAGTAACACGGCTCGGCAAGGGGGGGGGGGGGCGATACTTGACACACAAACCTGAAATAGGAAATGGCCTACCCCTGCTACAAAAGGAAGTTTAAGGTACAAATATAGGTATGCCAGAAATATTAGAAATACGCAAATTTATGCAATCATATTATGGTCTTAATAAAGACATTAATAGCTACATGTTTTACAATTTTTTGCAGGCACAGTGCTCAACTTCGGAGCAGGGCATGAATTAACTCTCATAATAGCGACGATTCTTCAGAAGGCTACTTACCGTGTCTTATTCTTATACTGTTCATCGTAGGTTGACTCTAGTAGCCTCGAGAAGTAATAGTAAAGGGAAAGAAGAAACCGTACTAAAACTGACATTTCTTTTGGGCGAAGAATAAAGAGATACCGTTGCTTTGTATATTTCCGATGTTAATTTATTTTGTGCGGCACACCAGCGCAGATAGGCTTAGTATTTCTTCAAATAACTGAACACAGATGTGCGTTGAATACGTAAATGACGCAATAACATTTTTCGACATTGAGTTTTAGTATTTGTTGAGTCCTTGGAGAGTTGAAGATGAGTGAAACAAACACAAAAAATAAATGAAATTATGCAACTGAATACTTGACAACGACACGTTGCAACTATCGCTGGTTTTTTAATAATCACCCGCATAGCTCGTTAGCTTGTTACAGGCTGCTGATGTTCTGTGTAGCACACGCAAAAGTCTTGTAATGGCGCCACACTTTGTACCTTAACGTATCAAAAGAAAAAACCACACTTCGAAAGAGCGTCTGTATTGGGCTCTTAGTCCATATCGCGCCAGCTTGTCAGGCCCTCGCGTGACGTGATTCCGTGCCACAACATATTTATGTCCCGTTTCCTTTAACTCATACATGAATGAATAGCAAATAAAAGAGATGACATGAAGAAACGATAAGTCTATACGGTTTTATGGCACTGCAGAAAATATGGTTCAGTTGTAGCAGAAGCTAAAGTGAATTATTTCTACGTTCTGTGCCACTAACCTTTCAAATTTGACAAGAGCATCTTACGCAAAAGAAAGGGTTTAACTCTGAAAACGAATTATGCTGCTGTGAGGTGACTTGGAAGAGTAGTGTGTTCAGGTCGGTAACGTAACATGTGTATGCATGGATGACTGTAATACGCAAGCTGCAGAAAGGTACAATATTTCATGAAGTGTGACATGGTCACAACGTAGCATACAGTGATTCAGAGTTTGAACTCGTTGCTTCCGCAGCGCTGGATCAGTTGTTAAATCTTTTACTATGATAAATAAAGACTGCTCTCATAATATTTACTCTACGGTCAGCAGTGTTCTTTTTTATTATTATTATTTTTTATCTGGTATCTATTGCGTAGCAACTGCGTCATCTTCAGGCAATATAGCTTTGTGATCAATATGATACACCGCCGCAAGTGCAGCGTCCTACGGTGGGATAACTGTCGAGATTGGTACTAAAGTACATTATGTGAATATATTTGCGGTTGTGTACCACATCGATAACAGAGTTATAGAGCAGAAGATGAAGCCATAGTTGGTTCTAAATCCGTAGCAAATGATCTAAATACAAGTAAGACAGCTGAGTGGGGATCAAATAGCATGAGAACAGTCTTCATAGAATTTGAATCGGTATTTGATCAAGAATTTTAGAATATTTTATCTGATAACTATTTTTTGTCTCTTAAAGTGCGATCTGAAGATCATAAATGATCGAAAATAGAAGTCAAATAAAATACTAAAGCAATGTGAACAGTTATGATTGGGGGCAGCGTAACTTATTGCAGTGTTCCCCTTATAGTTATGCATTCTTTTCGTTCTTTATAGACCGATCTGAGGATGATCGTATTTGATGGAAACCAATAATCAAATGAACTATTTAAAAAGTCCTTGCACACAAAGACTGTCATAAGCATTACTATCATTAAAAGCAATTTAATTTAAATCTTCCTGCTTATATTCTTTCTTCAATCCAACGTATAGTTCAGATGGCAGATGACTTGTACCCAAAAGAATATTCATGGTAAAACATTTACCTCAAGTTACGGTTTAGCTCTTTAAAACTGAGTGCAGTACTGAGTGAAAGGCAGAGACGCGGATTTAGTGTCGAAGTGGAACGGACTGGTTGTACACTGAAAGTAGAATATTCCTTATTAAAAAAAAAATATTAATTTCCAGTAGTCCAACAACTTTTTTTATACATTGACTGAACAGTCAACGACTTGCGCTACCATTTCATTTATTTTGCTAATGGCAAGTGTTAGTCTCTTATTTTCGGTCCAACAAGTATTTAATCAGTTCCATTATCCACTGAAATCTTTTTGTTTTCTTTTTTAACATACACTTACAAGAGCGTATGCAAACACAAAACCCAAAAAATTTAAACAAAAATATTAAAATATGTTTTAAACAACATCCACTGAACAATTTCATTTTAGACTCTTAAGTTGAAATTTAAAAAAAAAAAAACGAACAATTCCAGAGCACACTAGGCATTAAATTTCCACAAGTTAAATCAGTCTATCAAAAGCATTTACGAGAGCACTTGATAACAAATAATTTAACCAAAGCTCACACCGAATTTGATCAACTTAAGTTCTCACGCCTTCATTTACAGTTAGTTAACGCAAGAAATGCAGTTTATAAAATTCAGTTTACTAAGAACATTTACCGAGATATTAACCTGAGAAATCTCCACTATGTCAATACACACAGTTCTCAAACAAGAAAAATTCGAGTGTACTATACAGGATGGTCCATTGATAGTGACAGGGCCAAATATCTCACGAAATAAGCATCAAACGAAAAAACTACAAAGAACGAAACTCGTATAGTTTGAAGGGGGAAACCAGATGGCACTATGGTTGGCCCGCTAGATGGCGCTGCCATAGGTCAAACAGATATCAACTGCGTTTTTTTAAATAGGAACCTCCATTTTTTGTTACATATTCGTGCAGTACGTAAAGAACTATATTTTAGTTGGACCACTTTTTTCGCTTTGTGATAGATGGCGCTGTAATAGTCACAAGCATATAAGTACGTGGTATCACGTCAGATTCCGCCAGTGCGGATGGTATTTGCTTCGTGATACATTAGCCGTGTTAAAAAGGACCATTTACCAATTGCGGAAAAGGTCGGTATCGTGTTGATGTATGGCTATTGTGATCGAAATGCCCAACGGGCATGTGCTATGTATGCTGCTCGGTATCCTGGACGACATCATCCAAGTGTCCGGACCGTTCGCCGGATAGTTACGTTATTTAAGGAAACAGGAAGTGTTCAGCCACATGTGAAACGTCAACCACGACTTGCAACAAATGATGATGCCCAAGTAGGTGTTTTAGCTGCTGTCGCGGCTAAACCGCACATCAGTAGCACACAAATTGCGCGAGAATCTTCAAAAACATTGGTGTTCAGAAAGATACATCAATATCGATTGCACCCGTACCATATTTCTATGCACCAGGAATTGCATGGCGACGACTTTCAACGTCGGGTACAGTTTTGCCACTGGCCACAAAAGAAATTACTGGACGATGACAGATTTTTTTTTGCACACGTTCTATTTAGCGACGAAGCGTCATTCACCAACAGCGGTAACGTAAGCCGGAATAATGTGCACTATTGGGAAACGGAAAATCCACGATGGCTGTGACAAGTGGAACATCAGCGACCTTGGCGGGTTAATGTATGGTGCGGCATTGTGGGAGGAAGGATAATTGGCCCCCATTTTATCGATGGCTATCTAAATGGTGCAATGTATGCTGATTTCCTACGTAATGTTCTACCGATGTCACTACAAGATGTTTCACTGCATGACAGAATTGCGATGTACTTCCAACATGATGTCCTGCACATATCTCGCGTGCGGTTGAAGCAGTATTGAATAGCATATTTCATGACAGGTGGATTGGCCCGCACGTTCACCGGATCTGACGTCCCCGGATTTCTTTCTGTGGGGAAAGTTGAAGGATATTTACTATCGTGATCCACCGACAACGCCTGACAACATGCGTCAGCGCATTGTCAGTGCCTGTACGAACATTACGGAAGGCGAACTACACGCTGTTGAGAGGAATGTCGTTACACGTATTGCCAAATGCATTGAGGTTGACGGACATAATTTTGAGCTTTTATTGCATTAATGTGGTATTTACAGGTAATCACTCTGTAACAGCATGCGCTCTCAGAAATGATAAGTTCACAAAGGTACATGTATCACATTGGAAGAACCGAAATAAAATGTTCAAACGTACCTACGTTCTGTATTTTAATTTAAAAAACCTACCTGTTCCCAACTGTTCGTCTAAAATTGTAAGCCATATGTTTGTGACTATTACAGCGCCATCTATCACAAAGCGAAAAAAGTGGTCCAACTAAAACATTCATATTTCTTTACGTACTACACGAATATGTGATAAAAATCGGGGTTCCTATAAAAAAAAAAACGCCGTTCGTTTGACCAATGGCACCGCCATCTAGCGGGCTAACCATAGCGCCATCTGGTTTTCCGCTTCAAGCTAGACAATTTTTGTTCTTTGAAGTTTTTTAGTTTGACGCTTATTTCGTGAGATATTTGGCCCAGTCACTATCAATGGACCACAACTGTATAACCGTACACAATGAGATGCTACAATAACAGAAAAGAAAACCTTTTATCAAAGTATCATGTGCAGACTAACCCTACTTAAAATTACTTTACATCTACCCACCCCTTGGAACGGTCGTGCCCTTGTACTACTCGTATCACACGTCTCAGGGCTGAGTACCAGAACAACAGGTCCTTCTCGACGAATACAGGGGGTTACTGTTCGTGCCTTTATGCCACCAAACCAAATCAACTTATTCATTACGGCGCTGTCCATACTTCTCACCTTCTTAGATGATCACCTTCACAACACAGTTCTACGAGGTTCTAGAACAAGACCTCTCGTCCGGTGAAAACGAAACCAGTCCCCTCGTTTTCAATGACCAAAACTTTCAGAAGTTCCAAAAGCGACATACCATCATTCTGCACAAGATGGCTATCATGGCGTGCCGCCTTCTTCCTCCGAAGTAACGGAAGTCTGAGCTTGTGCCTCCCTTCACACACGCACGCTTATCTGCTCCCAGCAGCCACACCAAAGCCGTCCGCTCGCCAATTCTTGATGCGCATGCCCTCTCTCTTGCTGACGTCTCACGCCTCGTCTATACCACG
Source organism: Schistocerca serialis cubense (assembly GCF_023864345.2). NCBI lineage: Eukaryota > Metazoa > Arthropoda > Insecta > Orthoptera > Acrididae > Schistocerca > Schistocerca serialis. The sequence continues at coordinate 653,597,175 of NC_064639.1, read as the reverse complement.
AAAGACATGCTGTGAAGACAAGCCAGTTAGTCTATCCCAGCAAAAATCTCGAACCATCTAACATGGTTCACTGAGATTAAGAAGTGCAGACTGAGGTAAGAAAATGTTGGCAACTGCTTATCGGTTGTTGAGTGTTTGGCTTAGCTCGGGAAACTCTCGCTGCTGGCCTTGCCTGATTCCCAACGGAATCCACGTCAAGCTGCCTTCCTTTTGTCTGCCATGAAATCAAGTCGCGTGTGTCTTTGTTATGCGTACAATTATCATTTCTTGTGTGTTGTTATATCTGAGAACGGAGTGAGAGTGGGGGACAGAATGAAACCTAATGAGCGCTACTTTCGAGTAGCACCAAGGAGCTGCCGACATTAACGCCTTCGTTAAACAAATGACTCACGGTCAACAGTGTGTGATGCCCTCACTTGGAGGACGCTGGGAATTTAAATCAAAACATTTTCGGAAAAATTATATGCCATTTTATCGTCTTCCTCTCAGCGCTCAAATACTGATAAAAATTTGCTCAGTCATCGGGGTTCGACACAGTTACATCCTACAGTAGTAGAGCATCACAACTCTAAGGCGATAAGAATCTCGGCGTGTTTCAAATTACACTTTAACATAAAGTATAGACGGAAAATACAAGACTGTGGCAGCCGACGGATGAATGTGTGGCACTACAGCATAGCAATAACTTCAGCATGCAAGGATAGTAACCAGAGGATTAGTCGTTATCAGGACAAAGTCCCTGCCAATTTCATTCCGTGTACTCGGTTAGACAGTAACTATGGATCGTAGACAGGCGGGTGAACAGTACACACAGATGCCAGAATTTGAGAAAGGACGTGTAGTTGAGCACAAAGAAGCCAGTTGGAGTAACCGGCGAATCGCTCAACATGTGAATAGGAGTGATGCCACTGGCAGGAGCGCGTGAACCATGGCTGAACACGGCTTCAAGAAGAACGCAGTAGATCTGGAGAGAGGACAGAACGTGAGGAGCGAGTATTCGCCAGAGAGGCATTCAGGACCGCGGATGCACCATTATCATCAGTCCGACATCCAGCTAGTGCTTCAGTTTCAACACTACCCCCCTCTAATTGTATGTGTTTATCTCTGATGGCTGTCAATTTCGTGGTCGCAAAGGGGTGGTGCCGCTTGAAAAGTGAACTGAATTAGCCCTACCATTGATACCTGTAACCGGGAGTAACGTGTGGGTTAAATCCTCGAGTTGTGATAATACTCTAACTTGATCAGGATCGGTACTTTGAGTCTAAGGCTGGGAAGAGCAGAACAACTAGGTGCTGATGATAAGTTTGTTACAAAAAACCCTCAATATGGAGAGTGAACAAATATAGACAGAGAGCGTTAATTCCTACTCACTAACCGAGCTAGGACTTTCATTCGGGAGGACGACGGTTCAATCCCGCGTCCGCTCCAGGCAAATTCTAGAAAGGTTCATTTGAAACGGCATAGCCGATTTCGTTCCCCATCCTTGAAATATTCCGCGCATGTGCTCCGCCTCTAATGACCTCGATCTCGATTGGACATTAAACCTTAATCCTCTTTACTTCCTTTGAGATTGAAAAAACGTCTATGATGTTACAGCGTAAAGTCGAGTCGGGAACGACGGGGAAGAGAAGGCTGTGAGAAGTAGTTAGCCAATTGCACGCTAACCGGACCTCCATCCAGGACGACAATCCGACAGCAGCGGCGCCTATGCGGAGAGGGCATAAGCGCCGCGACCGACTGGTGACGGCCCAGTTCAATAGCAGCTTCAAGATTTGCCACTTGGATAGCAGCGTCAACGTTAGGCACTTCGATAACAGAGCAGGAAATACCTTTGTCTGTCAGAGATCAGCAGTCACTGCGAAGACTGATTATTTCGTATGTCGCCCTTTGCTTGCGACACATCTGCAGTTGCCAAAACTAAGTACTGTATTTGATTAATTGTAATAAAACCCATTAATACGAGTTATTTGACTGATTGTCTAGCGAACCGAGTATGCAAGGTTCGTAGATTGACGATAAGGCTGGACGAAACGTATGACGTGAAATGAAATCGCACCTCCATTTATTCAATGGAAATGCTAGGATACTGATTAGCATCGAAGTTAAGAAAGCTTCCACCCCGCATGGCACTGAAAGTAAAGGGCTTTGCGATCAAACAAATGGAACTTAATACATTTGCTGTCAAAGATTCCCAATTTGCCGGGCGGTGGTGCGTATATCACCGAATTCTGTGCCATGAAGAGCAATTCTGCAGCGGTGATATGCTCACTTCTGCTAACTCCTAGGGTCGGAGCTACGTCCGGCAGAGCGGTTCTAGGCGCTTCAGTCCGGAACCGCTGCTGCTGCTACGGTCACAGGTTCGAATCCTGCCTCGGGCATGGATGTGTGTGACTTCCTTAGGTTAGTTAGGTTTAAGTAGTTCTAAGTCTAGGGGACTGATGACCTCAGATGCTATGTCCCATAGTGCTTAGAGCCATTTGAACCATTTTTTAAGCTACTTCCGTGCAGTGGCGGACACGAATCAAGAAGTCTGCTTGCTCATAAGCCAGGAGGAGACTCAACTCCTGTGTGCGGTTGTAAAGAAGCACTTCATAATGCCTAAATCCCCACGAAGAAGCGCAGGTTCGTATTTCTGCTCACACAGAGACGAATGATGCCGTTCTAGAGGCAAAATAAGCACTTTCTAAACTAATGGTGAGACTGTTCACGTCTTAGTAGCAGTGTCTCAAATCGCTATCCAGCGAAATGTGTCCTACCGACACCCGCCAGTGAGTCTCTCGCCACAAAGAGCCCAGTTTACAACAAACCTAGCCGCGTTACCGCGAACTCTCCTTGCGACCAGTCAAGGTCGCCTTACGAATGGTGTACCTCCCACTCTAAGTGTCATGAAGCTGTCAGCCAGCCACCTGCGGCCCACACTCACTTCGATAGTAACTTCTAGAACAAATTGTGACTCCGTCTGCAATTCAGCCAGCCAGACACGGTTCTGTGTCTTTTGGCGGGAATATGCCTTGGAGTCTGATGTGACAACTTTTGCAACCACTAGCCCGCATCTGTGCCAGGCATTCCACATGCATTCCTCGTGCTAAAAAGGGCTGGTTGTGGCGCTTTTAGGGTTCTATCTCTACACTCGTATGCTTTCATCATTGTCTAGCCCCTTCAAGAGGAGACCATTTTCTCCGGCTTCACAATGCGGCTGCTGTCTTAGACAGGAAATACGCTGATTCTCTTTCCAGATCCATAAAACTACCTTCCCTGCAGCGCTTGTTCCACGTCGATCACGGAGACCGTGAAGGACCACATTCGTCCAGCTGTCACAGCCAGCGCGAAAGACAGAAAAGTTAGTATGATGCAACCCAGTATCAACCAATTAATGATTAATAATTCGTTAACCCCACCTAAAAAGTACTGTCTTATACTAAGTAAATGAAATATGAATCGTCAAAATTACTCATGTAAGTTGGCAAACTCTTCCCGTTCGCAGAACACACGGACTTAGAACGTGGTCAGGTGATTGGGTGTCACTTGTGTCATACGTCTGTACGATAGATTTCCACACTCCTAAACATCCTTAGGTCCACTGTTTCCGATGTAACAGTGAAGTGGAAACGTGAAGGGACACGTACAGCGCAAAAGCGTACAGGCCCACCTCGTCTGTTGACTGACAGCGGCTGGCACACTCTGGTAAAAAAAAGTGACGATATAGAAGCTCAAAAGGATGTCAGTTTTCTTATAGGTAAAGTTGTCGAGTCTTCCCCCAAAATCCGTGGAGCTGTGAATGTTGTAGAACCACTTCTCATTAGCTTCGTTCTTCTTCGATTTACTCCGAGTCCTGAATCCATTTCTTGCAGTTATTCTTAATTTTCACACAGGAGAGCAATTTCATCAAAGAATCTTATCGTTGATATACTTTCACCTTCAGTTTAAATCCCTTAACCTTTCTTTTATTTCCGTCATTGCTTTTTCGATGTATAGCGTGAACACTACGGGCGAAGACTATATCCCGGTCTTAAACTCTTTCTGATCCGATCACTTAGTTCGTCGTCCTTGGTAATATTGTTCTCCCTTATTTCTTCTACATATTGCATATTACCCCTCTTTCTCTTTATCTTATCCCTACTTTCCCCAGAATTTCAAAAATCTTGCACCATTTTCCAGTATCAAAAGCTTTTTCCTGGTCGATGAAATCTGTTAAAAAGTCTTAATTTTCTTCAGTCATGCTTTCATTATAAACTTCAACGTCAGAACTGCCTTTCTAGTGTCTTTACCTTTTCTAAAGCCGAACTGATGGTCATCTAACAGACCCTCAATTTTCTTTCCCGTTTTTCTACATATATCATTCTTGTCGGCAAATTGGACGCATGAGCTGTTAAGTTGATTGTGCGATAATTGTCGTGTTTGTCGGCACTTAATATCTTCGGAATTGACGAAAGTCTATTCGTATATCATCAGTCTCATACATTCTACATACCAACGTGAATAGTCGTTTTGTTACCACTTTCACCAACTAATTTACAAAATCTGATGAAATAACATCTATCCCTTCTGCCTTATTTGAACTTAAGTCCACCATAGCTCTCTTACATTGTGATTCTAATACTGGATCCCCTATCTGTTCTAAATCGATTTTAGTTTCTTCTTCTATATCAGACAAATCTTCCTCCTCAGAGGCCTTCAATGTACTCTTTTTACCTATTCGCGCTCTCCTCCGCTTTTAAAAGTGGAATTCCCGTTGCATTCTTAACGTTACCATTCTTACTTTTAACTTCACCGAAGGTTGTTTTGACTTCCCTACATGGTGAGTCAGTTCTCCGGACAATCATTTCTTTTTCGACTTCTTCACATTTTTCCTGCAGCAATCTCACCTTGGCTTCCCGGCACTTTAGATTTACTGGTATCCCTTTTCCTAAGTGATTTATATTGCTGTCTTCCTATCATTCTCTGAACACTTCTTATTTCCTAGATGAATTGAAGTATTTCTTCTGTTCCCCAAGGTATCCTCGCAGTAACCTTCCTTTTACCGATGTCCGTCTTTCCTACATCTGTAATTGTGAACTGGAGATGTGCACTCTTCTTCAGCTGAACTGTCTGCTGTGGTATATCTTAACGCAGTATCCAGATCCTTATCAAACTTCTAAAGTGTCTCATTTTTCCTCAGTACTGCAGTATCTCCCTTCCACACTGATTCTGCCGTTCGGTTATCTTTGTCTGTCTACAAAATTGTGTTCTGAGTCCATATCTGCTCCTGAGTACGCCTTAGAATCCAGTATCTGTTTTCGGAATCTCTGTCAGACTATAATGCAATGTAACTGAAATCTTCCAGCATTTCCCATGCTTTTCCAAGCATATCTCCTCCTATTGTGATTCTTGAACTGTATTAGCTGAAATTTATAGCAGAACTCGATTAGTCTTTGTCCTCTCTCATTCCTACCAAGCCCATATCCTCCTGTAACCCTTTCTTCTGATCCTTCACTGCAACAGGATTCCAATCTCCTATTATTGGTAGATTTTCATCTCCCTTTATGTACTGAATTACCCGTTCCATCAAATCAACCCTATGCCACTGGTTACCTGTAGTGAGTCACATCCCTCCACCTCACTTAAGGCGAAAACAAGCTCTACTGAGGGAGGCCAAGAAAATCTCTTTATCACCCTCTCTACCACTGCACCAGAAATTCTGTCATCCGACACAGCAACGATAGCGATCAAGGAGTAGGAGGAGGAAATTAGCGTTTAACGTCCCGTCGACAACGAGGTCATTAGAGACGGAGCACAAGCTCGGATTAGGGAAGGATGGGAAAGGAAATCGGCTGTGCCCTTTCAAAGGAACCATCCCGGAATTTGCCTGACGTGATGTAGGGAAATCACGGAAAACCTAAATCAGGATGGCCGGACGTGGGATTGAACCGTCGTCCTCCCGAATGCGAGTCCAGTGTGCTAACCACTGCGCCACCTCGCTCGCTGATTGCGATCAAGAGGACCAGCAAGTGTTACTGCAGGACAACTGATCGCGGATGGTTTTGATCTAACTGAAAGCTGGAAGCATGAATGGTCAACAAAAACATTGGGAAGAAGAGCCCATCACCTTGATCCCGCAAAGGAGCCAAAAGGTTTTGACCTATCGAGAACCTCTGGTGCCGCCTCAGCAGGTTAAGGACTGGACATGGTTGCTGTAGCTACTTCAGGTACAAATGGGGCTGGATCATTTCACCAATGTGTGAATGCAATCAAGAAGAGCAGACAATTGAACATCTAGTCCAACGCTGTCCACTTCATTCATACCCTTGAATTCCCGACGACTTGTTCACCCTCACACCCAGCTTAATTAATTGGTTGAAAAACACGGACTTTAAGGCTTAATCTTATCTTATATCATATGTATATTTTATAAAATCGTCTTATATCAACTGGGTATTGTATAAAATCATCATACGATTAAATAAAACCTGTTATATATCCTCATATACTTTATCTGTTCGTCTTTATCTTGCGTCGTCGGCATGTATATATCAGCTGTTGTTGTCGGTGTTTGTGTGATAACAAACCTGTCACTGAACTGTTCTCTGTTACTCAATTTCTATTCTAACTTCCCTTTTTATAACAAATCCTATCCCTAACAGGCTGGTGGGACACGCGAGAGGAGACCACTGACCCCTTCTCGTGGCGCTCACCACTGCACCTACAGTCACAGAGCTGGTGGTTTTCTCCTCCGGGGCAGAGGCGCGACTGTTAATTGATGATCCGTGCCAGTCTGCGGGACCCTATGTTCGTCGATGGCAACACGAGTCGAGTCAGGTACGACGCTGCGGAGATGTGAGCCATAGGCGCCGTAACGTTCGGCGTGCGGCGAGGTCTCCGTCATGCGACCGCCTGTGAGTGAAACTAACACTTATGGGATGTTGCGTAGATCCCTATTGTTGACGTTGTATCGTTCGGACAATCCTTCGGTCCTCCATTCTTGTACCGTGTGGCGAACGTCCAAATCGTCGAACAGGCGTGCATATGTGCCTTCCTGTAAGCATTGTCACCAACAGCGGGCACGTGCGACCGGTGTGACGCGCAGTACGATATATGACTGCTAGCCTCCCGCAGTCTCACGATGTGACCCGTCTTGGACACGCTGGCAAACTTTTCGCCTGGTCACAGTGCACGATCAGGTGACGCCCTACAGAGGCTATCCGCTGTCGTACTGGCCGACATGCCGTTTGGGGCCCTCATGTATCATCCGATAGACACGACGTCACGGCCCCAATCACGCTCTCAGAATGCGCGGCCGACCGTGCAAAAGTAATCTCTGCAACATAGCCGCTCAGTAGGCAGTGGATCGATCGGGTCCTTCTGGGTGCAGCTGTTTTTGTGACTATCAATGTGTAATATGAATTATTGACGAGTACGAATGATCACAGAGTGCAGGAGATCGAAGACGAGGAAGTAAGTATTCTCGGCCGGAAGTCGTGACGCTGGCCAGTACCGGCGGCGCCCTTTGGCGGCGCTGACGACCTTGCGTCCGGCAGCGAAAGGTCGGTGTACTGCGGGTGGCCGTCGCGTGGCGGCAGGCGCGCCGCCGCCGCTGTGTTAAGTAGGTGATCCTTATCTCACGCCGTAAATCCGAACCGCAGCTCTACTCTAAAGACACGGAAGCTGCAATCGTTAGGAAGTGACGCATGCCGTATCGCATTTCACGATCTGTCGAATGGAAATTATGAGTAGTCTTGACCTCGCAGTGCAACAGCGAAACGTATGTAACCGAGTGAGAGGGACATTGTGTAAGGAGAAGGGTGGGTGAGGGGGAGGGGGGAGAGGGAAAGAGAGGCGGGACGAGGAAGAGGTGGGGGGGGGGGGGGTATTAGGAGGACAGGTTGCCATATAGGATAGACGAAGAATAATGTGCAGACGAGAAAGGGAAGGCAGGTTAAATATAGCGTCTCGTCGACGTAAACGTTAAACATGAATGGAGATGTGAATCGACCGTGACCTCGTAGCGCAAATGAAGTGTTCCGGCTAGAAAGGGTATAACGGATGTAAACTTTGGCAGCTGCTGCAAAGTCTATATATCGTAGAAGCAGTGACGGAAATGAAGGATCAGGAGTGGGATATGTAAGATTCACTGATGATATTGCTGTCATTATCGGAGGGAAGTTAAAAAAAAAGAAAGCTGCACGGTTGCTTAAAAACAGTCACTGGTCGTCTCATATTTATTATCATTATGCGTTTCTCGTGTAACTTATCCAGTGACATATTATGAACAGCCAAAGTAACAGATGTTATGTTACAAACATCTACAGAAATGCAACTGTCTTAAAGTCAGTTCTAAACGAACACTGTGAAAAATATAACACATTTTATAAAGAAATATATACTATTTTAGATACAAATTCGTGAAACTTTGACGGAAACGTCAAAGACTGTCATTACGAAACTATAGAAAAACAGGTGGGCTATTAATTTTTCAACTTAACTAATTGTTGAAGTTCCATACAAGTAATGACCAGTGCAATCGTGTTTGGTGGGAGGAAGGCTCGGTCGCGCTAGGTTGTGTAACAGTGTCGATGCACGTTTAAGGCGCGCCTCAGGTTCGTGGCCAGCATAAGTATCGTAAAACCAGCATATATAATCTGTAGAAATACAAATCTGTTTCAGTGCAAATTGGTCATGTAACTTGCCATAAAAATAAATTTCATTTTTACTTTAAAATAAATGCTCATGGGTCATCGTACCAAGTACAAAATACGTACATCATTAGATAGTTAGACTCGTCCTCCATCATGCAACTGTTGCATGGTACTCCGCCCGACCAAGGTTCTGCAAGTCCTTCCAAATCGTCGAACGGTTTGCACTCCGCCTCGCTTTGCGTATCCGTTTATCCTCCCCACCCCACTTCGAACACCTCCGTATCCCCTATACTATCCATAAACTAGATTCCAATGACACCATTGTCTCCCCTCTGATCACCAACCCTGTTATGCTGCCGCGCCTTTACAAACGCATCCCTCTGTTCCTAAACCTACGCACACTCCATATATTATCCCAACGTAACTTCAACCAATTACCTCCCCCAGTAATTGAGATACTCCCCGATATTTATCCCTCCTACCAACTTTAACTTTTCCCACCTATCCTACTCCACATCAGGGCTCCTCTTTTATTTTCTCTCTCCAAGTATCCCCATCCCTTTCCTCTTGCAACCACTACCTAGACAACACACTACTCCTCACCATCTGTCTTTCCTAACGACTTTATTTCCTTAGCTCCTACTTCACATCTTCATAGTTCTGTCTAATAGACCCATATCTCTCTACCCATAACCCCCAACCCTGTGAACCCTGTGAAAAATAACTTTTCCTCCGGCAATACTTCTCACCTTAATGCAGGTCCTTTAGATTTTAAGAGAAAGTTCAGTGCTTCAGTGTTTTTATCAAAGATTTTCACTTTTTTTGAAATGTGTTATTTTCGTTTTTAACTGTGTCTTTCGTCTTTAATTTAAAATAGAAAACAGCCCCAAATTTTGTTTTATTTCTCATTCTAGATGGGACGGGAGATGAAATAACAATAATGAAAAAAAAAAGACGAAGCTAAAATTTCACAAATGAATGATTATATTTTGAATTTTGCTACACAATAAAGACTCTTGGGTCGGTGCTCATTCAGCCAACTACAAAATCACGTACAGCATTAGTTTAAGTTAAAATTTCACAAATGAAAGATTATCAATAGCCCAGATAATGGAATAAGCAGGAATGGGAAGCTTATTCTATTTTGATATAGGAACAGTTCGACAAAAGACTGAAAAAACCAGTTACGGTTGCTCGCTATATGCTCGTTGGTCAAGAGGGTCAGAACGAAGCGCTTACTAACGTAAATTTCCGTTTCCTCGATTATATCCGAAATAATACTCTAATTCTCAGTGTGCAATATTGATAAACAGTTTTGAATAGAGACTAAACGATGATTCTGTTCCCTTACGTGGTATCCCAGGGCACTGTCACCACTAGTGTATTCATGCTCCCTGAAATTTAATTCCCTCTCCGTCTGGCCGATGTAGTAACATTCCAAGGTGCCACATTTTATGCCGTACACCCCGGAATTACACAACTTACTCTTTGGGGTTTCCAAACTGTCTCGAAGGATCCACCCACGTTTGTTATTGGTTTAGAAACCGACCGGCATAAGAAATTTTTTGACCATATTGGCAGTTTTATCTGATACTTCATAATGGTAAGACAACGGAATATGCCTAATGTTTTCCTCACTGGTTGGTTCTTCCTTTCGATTTTCCTGAATATTTTCTGCTCATATTCCTGATATCTTTCTAATTAAATCGATTCATCAAACCTATCTGAACAACTGGCTCTATTTTCTTGTTTCTTTCATAATTGTCCAACTCAAACTTAGCTAGCCTCTGGGATATGGTGTTAAAATAACCGTTATTCCCGTCGACTCAGGGCGCCCGGAATATCATAAAACGAAGTCCGTATCTGCTGTTCTACGAAATATACTGTACGTAAGACAAGAACCCCCTCTCGTGAGATGCAAATCGAGGAAATTGAGTGAACAGTTTTCCTCAAGTTTCATGGTGAAAGTTATTTACTCATGCATATAATTAGGGCTACCTCAAATTACTGCACCCGTCTTTACTTCGTAAAAAAATACTCGTTAGAGTAGCATTTCTTACATAAATCACTGCTGATGTGTAAAAAATGTGTTACCCAAAACGTTCATGAAGTTTTATGAAAGGATACCTTTCCAACTAGATGCTATTGCTAAACCATTTGTTTGAAAAAATAATTTTTGACTGAAGCAAAAATATTAAACGATAATGAAAGTTGGGTAAGTTCCAATAGTTCACGAAACGAAGGGAAATCAGCTTTGCCGAAGATGATTAGATTTTTAAAGATAATATCTAACATCTCTTCAATAGGGAATGCCGGACGAAACCAATCTAACATTTTCGGGAAGATAAAGATGTAAAATAAAGTAATATAGTTTCCCTTTCCTGCTTATTCCATTATCTGAACTGTTTATAACCTTTCATTTGTGAAATTTTAACTTAATCTAATGTATGTATTGTGCATTTGATCTCATGATCAAAGACCCCTGAGCCTCTATTTAGTATTAAAACTGCAATTATATTTCTATGCTAAGTTACATGGCCAAATTTCACTGTTATACATTTGTATTCTCTTTGATCATACACCGATAATTTTACTCATGCATACAATCAAAATGTAAAGCTCTTTACAAGCTGGTTTTCAACAATACCTCACTCTTCTGTCCCAACACACACTCCTACCCCATCGATTCTATACACCTGCCCTCCTCACTGGACAACATTTTCAGCAACAGTCTCCCCATCCCAGGGCAGGTCCTTCCAGTTTTTAGTGCCGGGAAAATTCTTCTTTTAAATATCAGTGTTTCGGCATATTGTTTTAAATCTGATCTTGTGTTTCGTTTCATGTTTTATTATTGCTGTTTTTAACTAAAAGTGCAAGAAGTCAGTCTCTTGTCTACATAAAAGCTTCCATTTTATTTTCGCCTTTCATTGTAATAGCGCATGTCTTTGTTCTTTGATTTTTTTTTGTCTCATTTAATTTTTAGTTTCCATTGACTGAAGAGATGGTTGACTGTACCGCTGAAAGCTACTCTCCCCCCCTCCCTCCTCCCCCCCCCCTCCCCCCCGCCCACCCACTTCGTCAGCCCATATTTGAACGCGCAGGGGGATGAAATAATAAAGAAAAAAACTATAAAACTTGTAACATAACGTCTATTACTATGTTCATAATACGTCATCGGATGATGGGTTAAACCCGGAACGCGTCATTTCAGTTAATAAATAAATTTAGAGAAAAGCAGAGACTTTTTTAAGCAACCACGCAGCTTTTATAAATTCCTTCCAATAATTATATTCGTAATGGTTGCAAGTCTCTACAAGGACTTTCAGCCTGAGTTAGAAAACATTGCTGTCGTCAGAGGAAATTAAGAAGAATTGCAGGACGTGTTGAACTGAATAAACAGGGTAGGGAGCACGCATAAGGACTGAGAATAAATCAAAGAAAGGTGTAAGTAATAAGGAGTAGCAAAAGTGAGCTTATCGATGACCTTAACATCGAAAGGGATGACGATGAAATAGACGAAGAACTTCTGCTACCTTGGAAGCAAAATAACTGTGGCAGACGAAGCGATGAGGACATAAGAAACAGACCAGGAAAGGCAAAAAGGGCATTCCTGGCCAAAAGAAATCTACTAGCACCAAGAAAACGCCCTTAATTTGGTGAAGGAATTTCTTGGTATCTGTGTTGGGGCACAATATGGTATGACGGTTGTATCATGGACTGTAGGAGAACCGGGAAAGAAGACAGTCGAAGCGTAAAAGGATGTTTTAAGACAGAATCTAAATTAATGATTTTCACGGTCAACCTGCTTACCGAACAAGGGTACATTCATCTGCACCCATATCTGATACATTCATCGATCAGTAAGCTATAGCCATTTAATTTTCTTTTCAGGAAGTGAAATTAGTATCAACGGGATAGTTAATATTTTATGGTATTTGGATTTAAATGCAATACTATATGCTGTCGCCCTTCGAAGGCAAACTTTTAATTTGTTCTCTGCATACTGTTGAACAGATTTCTCATTTGTATTTGCTCCTTATTGCCGGGCAAAAATACAGTACAGTGCGAAATATGAAAATTAACAAACTGTATTTGTATGGAGTGTAGCCATGTATGGAAGTGAAAAAAAATGACTCTGAGCACTATGGGACTTAACATCTGAGGTCCCCTAGGACTTAGAACTACTTAAACCTAACTAACCTAAGGACATCACACATATCCATGCCCGAGGCAGGATTCGAGCCTGCGACCGTAGCAGTCGCGCGGTTCTGGACTGAAGCGCCTAGAACCGCTCGGCCACCGCGGCCGGATCTGGAAGTGAAACATGGACGATAAATAGTTTGGACAAGAATAGAATAGAAATGGTGCTACAGAAGAATGCCGAAGATTAGATGGGTAGATCACATAACTAAAGAGGAGGTATTGAACAGAATTGGGGAAAAGAGGAGTTTGTGGCACAACTTGACAAGAAGAAGGGACCGGTTGGTAGGAAATGTTCTGAGGCATCAAGGGATCACAAATTTAGCATTGGAGGGCAGCGTGGAGGCTAAAAGTCGTAGAGGGAGACCAAGAGATGAGTACACTAAACAGATTCAGAAGGATATAGGTTGCAGTAAGTACTGGGAGATGAAGAAGCTTGCACAGGATAGAGTAGCATGGAGAGCTGCATCAAACCAGTCTCAGGACTGAAGACCACAACATTACTTAAAAAAAAAACGGAACTTATTGCTATGTGTTTTTATGACTTTTTTTAAAATAAAGTCGCTCCTATTTTTTAGCAGATTGTGGCAACGAACGCCACTTTTGTGCTCTTGGGCCTTTGTACGAGCGCTGCTGACTGCGCAGTTGAGCGCTCCACAAACCAATCATCATCATCATCACCACTTTTGTGCTCAGCAGTGGAAATGTGTGTGGTCACGATGTACGTATATAAACTGAAATGAAGGTGGGCTCGTATTTTGCTGATCAGCGGAGCCAACGAACAAGCGAGAGGCATGCAAAGTGCGCTATGGTGGCCACCTGCAGCTGTAAGAGGTGCCATTTGCATGCTAATGTAGACGCCGCCAGGGGCCGAGGTCGGGGAGCCCCGGCGGCGGCAGGTGAATAACCCGCGACTGCACACACTCCCGCTGCAGCAGCAGGTGCTAACAGTGCAGTTATCAGCTCTGGTGTCGCAAGCGGGCATACACCTAATTCGAAAGTCGTATTGCGTTCACTGCGGTAAACCACGTCGGGCAACATTTTACAAGGATGAAAGGAAAATGGATATTTATGAAAAGCAAGTACAAATTCACTATCTGAAGTGCTCTAGGGTTATCTGTTCTGCATCGTATGAAGTGGAGATAGCGGATTCCGGCGCAGTATCGGGGGTGGGTAGGAGTTATAAATGCGTCGTCACTTTGTACATTGGTGGAATTAACAGAAAACCTTAGATTTTGTCTTGATTTAGTGTATTGTTAATTGGTTAAATTACATTTATGAATGGAGCCTTGCCCGTGATGTACACTTTCTGTTACACCTGTACACGCTTAGTGCTGTCCGACATGGCACTTAACTACCTGAAAGCGTAAGTTTCTCTCTTTCAGTTATTTTCAGCTTCTCCTTTCACTCTCGCACGAACATCATCATTACCAAAAACAGTTTGTGCTGAAAAAGCTGAAAAATACGTCTTGGGAGGCGTCAGAGTTTCCTGTGTCATCATTTTAGAAAACTTGCTCAGTATTCTGGATACTGGCTATTTAAGGGATTTATTTTGTACTTTGGTCATGTTAACTATAATTTTACACATTATTTGTCGATAGATAGATTTCCTATATTTCGGCTGTACGTTACCTAATATTTAAGAAAAATCAAGACACCTTTGTAGAATTAGAAAAAGCGTTCACAAATGTAAAATGATGCAAAATGTTCGAAATTTTGAGAAAAGAAAAAAGCTATAAGTAAGTATGGGAAATATATTGCATTATGATTATGTGTAAGAACCAAGACGAAACAATAAGAATGGAACATCAAAAAGATGTGATCGGATTAAAAAAAGGATGTAAGACAGATACATAGACTTTTTCTTCTACTGTTCATCAGTACATTGGGAAAGCAATGATGGAAATAAAAAAAGCTTCAGGAGTTGGATTAAAATTCGGAATGAAAGAATATCAGCGATGTAATTCATTTACTTTGCTTTCCTCAGTGAAAGTGAAGAACTACAGGACCTGTTGTAGGGAATGTACCGTTTCTTGAGCGCACTCAATGTATGTAGAGTAAACCAAACAAATACGTTAGTAATAAAGAGTTGCGGAAACGAGATTAGTGATAAACTTAACACCAAAGATGGCGAGCAGGAAGTAGAATAATTGAAGGATTTCTGCTACCATAGAAGCAAAATGGCACATGACGGACGGAATAGTTATGATATAAAAAGCAGGATAAGAAAGTTGAAGAAGGCGGAAAGCCAAAATCAAACATTAAAAGTGGAAGATGTGTCTGAGAATGTATGTCTGAGGCACAGCTTTGTATGGCAGTGAATCATGGACTGTGGGGGCAACTGGAGAAGAACAGAAACAGAGGGTCTGAGGTGTGGTGCAACAGAAGGATTCTGAAAATTATTTGGCACAGCTTTGTATGGCAGTGAATCATGGACTGTGGGGGCAACTGGAGAAGAACAGAAACAGAGGGTCTGAGGTGTGGTGCAACAGAAGGATTCTGAAAATTATTTGGACTGATGAGGTGGTTCTTCGCAGAATCGGTGGTTGAGGGTGATAGGACAGTTGTTAAGGCATCGGGAACTATTTTCGTGATACTAGAGGAAGTTGTAGAGGGTAAAAACGGTTGTATGGCAGTGACTCATGGACTGTGGGGGCAACTGGAGAAGAACAGAAACAGAGGGTCTGAGGTGTGGTGCAACAGAAGGATTCTGAAAATTATTTGGACTGATGAGGTGGTTCTTCGCAGAATCGGTGGTTGAGGGTGATAGGACAGTTGTTAAGGCATCGGGAACTATTTTCGTGATACTAGAGGAAGTTGTAGAGGGTAAAAACGGTTGAAGGCAGAGATTTAAATACCCTATTTATAGTTGGGGATGTTGGGTTAAGTGCCATTCTGAGCTGAAGAGGTTGGCACAGGAGAGGAATTTCGACTCGGGCCACATCAAATTAGTCAAAGACTGATGACGGAAGAAATAGTTTATACTTCTCGTTTTGTGGAACAGATGATTAGTGCCAACAAATCTGGATCAGCTACAGCAAAAATGGTTCAAATGGCTCTGAGCACTATGGGACTTAACATCTGTGGTCATCGGTCCCCTAGAACTTAGAACTACTTAAACCTAACTAACCTAAGGACATCACACACATCCATGTCCGAGGCAGGATTCGAACCTGCGACCGTAGCGGTCACGCGGTTCCAGACTGATGCCCTTTTAACCGCACGGCCACACCGGCCGGCTCAGCTACAGCAATAATTAGATGTATAGACATGACTTTGATCGCCGGATTTGTTTTAAGGAACAGAGGGAAGTGGTTTTTCAGTGCTATTACTTAATTCGCTGATAATCAATAAGTAGAACTACACAGAGTGAACCGCAGTTTAACAATTAAAATTATGTACGTTGAGGTATGGGCTACGTTCAAAACTACAGTGAATTGTGGAAACTTGTAGGTATCCAATAAAACGAATCAGCGTGGTATAATAGAGATGCCGCAGTTTAATGATTTTTTGGGATGTAAAACAGTTTTTCTACAATTGTGATCGGTTTGTGTTGTGTGAGTTGTTATAGTATTCAACAAATGTTCACGAATGCAAGAAATATTGTAAAAAACTTCTATCCTGAAAGATCTGGGTGTCTGTAAAATGAGTGTCAGCGGCCGAGAGGGAAATAGGATAAAAAGAAAAGTTGCATGTGGGAGTGGGAGAGAATGTGATAGGTGTTTTATGGTGTAGGCAGAGTTGTTCTGTCACCAAATATTTTGAGAATATTTGCATGAAAACTAGTTGCTACACAAGCGGATAAATGATATTCGATGAGTTCTTAAAAATTACTATTCCTTGTATACTAATTCACGGAAAAGTGAACCTGAGAATTGTAGTTAGCATGTGAGAATTACGGGACGCAAATACGCACAGGATCAATCGAATATATTAATTTTTATAAAAACGGGATGTGACGAGAAGTAAATACTTAATTAAATTATTAAGCACGCGAGATAAATTTTCTTTTTGTCTGAATAGATTTACAGTAGCGAGGAATACATAATATTAACTGTGAACTTAAATTGAATTATTTTAGACAACATGTTTCATTCTTTTATATCCTAATCCTGCGTTATCCTCTAATTTTCCTCATCTGACGTGCAACATCGCTTCAGTAGCAGAAAGCACGTATTCAAACCCCCCCTCCCCCCGCCCTCCCCCTGCGGGTCCGGGGGTAAGAATAGGCCCGAGGTATTTCTGCCTATCGTAATAGGCGACTAAAAGGAGTCTCACACGTTTCGGCCTTCATGTGTTGGTCCCCTGTAGGTTTTGACCTCCATTCTACAAAATTTTTCCGAAGAGCGAGCCAACTGTGGAAGGGCGCCTTACATGGTGCATCGTGTCCATAATGCGTTGAGATCTTTAGCCCCCTTTCTCGTCGTCGCTTCGCAGTCCCGCTCATTCTCCATCTCTTGAGCGAGGATACATTCCTGTGTCCGGTTTCCACCATGCACAATGCAGTGTCGCTTTCTGCGCTGCCGACGACCATGGACTTCTTTGCACCTGATATCCAGCACGGTAGCCAGTCTGCTATGTTGGAGCCGCCATGTACCCTGTTGGTTGTAGCCCCTGACAACACAGCGATCGTTCTGCTGATGCCTGCGCGGTTAACTCCCCACATATGCCATGGAGTAGATACCTATCTCCCTGGGGCATCGGGACTCCTGGCAATGGCCATTCTGCCAGGCGGGAAGTGTGGCACATCATCTCTTGCTGGTGGCCAACCACCAGCGGTCTCTAAGGGTTCGAGGGCTCAATTCAATGCACAATGACCCCAAATCGTTCCCCTCTCTGGCCACACCATGGGAGGAAAGAAAGTCTAAGGCTAGCAGTGAATGCTTATTCGCCCTGGTACCTAGTATGTACGAGAGCTGATGGGGAGTCTTTCATGACGCCTCAGTTCTTTGTAGAGGATTTAGAGGACAAGTTTGGGGAGTTGGAGGGCTTGTCCAAAATGCGCTTGGGGTCAGTTTTGATCAAAACATCATCCTCTGCCCAGTCATGGGCTTTACTCGCTTGTGACAAGTTGGGGGATGTTTCAGTTACCTTCACGCCCCATAAGAGCTTAAATATGGTCCAGGGTATTATATTCCACAGGGAGTTTCTTTTGCAGTCTGATGAGCTGCGCGCCAATTTAGAGCGGCGATGTCTTCATTTCATCTGGCGCGTCATCGGGGTCCGAGGGATGCTCAGGTTGCCACCAGGGCCTTCGTCTCGGTCTCTGAGGGTGATAGATCGTCTGAGGAGGTCAAGGTGATGGTCTACCGCTGTGATGTCAAGCCCTATATCCCTCCTCCAATATGGTACTTTAAGTGCTGGATGTTTGGCCATGTGTCTTCCTGCTGTACTTCCAATCTCACATGTCAAGATTGTGGACACCACAGCCCAATACTCCATGTGCCCCACCTCCCATCTGTGCCAACTGCAGAGAGCATCATTCACCTTGCTCGCCAGACTGCAGGATTTTACAGAAAGAGAGGAAAATCATGGAATGTAAGACCCTGGACTGACTGACCTATGCTGAGGCTAAGCGAAAGTTTGAACGCCTCCATCCTGTTTGAATGACCTCCTCTTACGCCGCCACTACAATTATTCTAGCCCCACCAGCTCCACCTACCCTAGTCACCTCTCAGAGCCGGAAGACTACACCTGCTCCCTGATGGGGGGGGGGAAATTCCCTCGCTGTTGCTCCTGCACCACCTGCTTTGGGAGCAACAGAGCCCCAACCATTGGGGATGACCCTATCCACTTCTAAGCTGGAGAAGCGTCTACCTTTTTTGGCTCCTCTCGCTCAGAAGGGGTTCCTTGGGTCCCTCCCTTCTCAGGTTTCCACCAGAGGGAAAGGTGATGCCCACCGATGTCTGAAGTGCCCAAAGGCAGCTGGTCATGGGGCTTCACGATCCTCCTCTGTTCCGGAAACTGACTCAGTGAAGCCCTCCCAGCCAGGGAAACCCAAGGAGCACTGAGACAAGTCCAAGAAGAAGACCCCTAAGACCAAGGAACTTGTGGTGGCACCCACCCCACTGCTACCTACAAGCTCTGCATCTGAGGATGCAGTGGAGATTCTTGCATCTACTGAGGACCTGGATCTCGCTGGACCCTCAGACACAATGGATGCCAACTACTCAGGGAATCAGTCGGTGGTAGCAGGTGACCCTGAGACGTAAACAGCCTCACTGAATGTTCAGTGCCTTCCCAACCTCATGATCATATTCTCCTCCAGTGGAATTGTGGTGGTTTTTTTCCACCACCTTGCGGAGCTCTGACAGCTTATCAGCCTTCATCCTTCCTTCTGCATTGCTCTCCAGGAAACTTGGTTTCCGGCGATGCAAACCCTCGTCTTCCGTGGCTATCGGAGTTATTATAAGAATCTGGCGGCTTAAGTGAGGATATCTGGTGGAGTCTGCGTCTACGTCCTTAACTCTCTTTACAGCGAGTGTGTACCTCTTCAAATACCTTTAGAGGCTGTCGCTGTTAGGATGTGGGCGCCTCAGGCTGTTACTGTCTGCAGTATAACTTCCACTGGATGGTGATGTCCTACAGCATATATTGGCTGCGCTGATAACCCAACTGCCGCCTCCCTTTCTGTTACTGGGCGACTTTAACACCCATAATCCTTTATGGGGTGGATCCATGGCAACAGGCTGAGGCATTTTCATTGAGCAAGTGTTGGCACAGCTCGACCTTACTCTCTTAACTAATGGTGCCTCCACGCATTTCAGTGTGGCGCATTGCACATACTCAGCCATTGACCTTTCGGTCTACAGCCCTGGCCTTCTACCATCTGTCCAGTGAAGTGTGCATGACGACTTGTGCGGTAGTGACACTTTCTGATCTTTCTGTCACTGCCTCTGCGGCGCTCTTTTGGGCGCCTCCCCAGATGGGTCTTGAATAAGGCTGACTGGGACTCATTCGCCTCCATTGCTACTATTGAGCCTCTTTATCATGACACCATTGATGTGGTGGTTCACACGATAGCCACCGCCATCGTTTCTGCAGCAGAATCTGCAATTCCCTGTTCTTCCAGATCCCCTCAGCGGAGGACTGTGCCTTGGTGGTCACCAGAGATCGCTGAGGCGATTAGAGATCGCAGGCAGGCCCTCCGCCATCATAAGCAGCACCCATCACTAGAATAACTCATTGCCTTTAAGCGGCTCCATGCCTGAGCCCAACGCCTTATTTACCAATGGAAGCTGGAGTGCTGGGAAAGATATGTCTCCACCATTGGCATCTGTACCTCTCCATCGCAAGTTTGGACCAAGATTAGGCCACTATATTTATATCAGACTACCATCAGCGTCCCTGGTCTTTCCTTGAATGGAGCAGTCTGTACTGAATCAGGCATGATTGCAGAACCCTTAGCAGTTCTACGAATTACCCACTGGCCCTCCACTACCTGAAAGAGCGGTTGGAACATCGGAGTCTTTCCTTCCATATACGCCACCCTGAATCGTACAAAGCTCCATTCAGTGAGTGGGAATTCCAAAGTGCCCTAGCCGCTTGCTCTGATACGCCTCCCAAGCTGGATTACATCCATTATCATATTCTCAAACAACTCTCTGCGGATGGCCAGTGACACCTCCTCGACCTTTTCAACCGTATCTGAGTCGAGGGTGAGTTCCCATCACATCCCGTCATCATACCAGTGTTGGAACCTGGCAAGAACCCACTGGAGGTGAACATCTACCACACCATTAGTCTCACCAACGTTCTGTGCTCGAATACAAGGTGAGCCAGGGGTTGAGGTGGCTACTTGAGTCTCGGGGCCTTCTGGCTCTATCTCGGGTGGGTTCTGTAAGGGCCGCACGGCCACCGATAATCTGATCTGCCTGGAGTCTGCCATCTGTATGGCATTTTTCCACCATCAGCATCTGGTTGCCGTCTTTTTTGACATGCGGAAGGCATACGATACAACATGACGACATCACAACCTCACCACACTTCGTGGGTGGGGTCTTAGGAGCCCGCTCCCGATTTTTATTTAAAATTTTTCTGTCGCTTCGTTCCTTCCCTGTGCAAATAGGTCCCTCCCATAGTTCCTCCCGAGTCCAGGAGAATGGAGTCCCGCAAGGCTCTGTCTTCAGTGTCTGCCTTCTTTTAGTTGCTATAAGTGGGCTAGCTGCGGCTGTGGGAACGTCCATATAGGCTTCTTTGTATGCTCCACTGGAAATGCAGTTGCTGAACGGCATTGCAGGGCGCTATCTGCAAGGCACAGTCTTGGGCCGTATCCAGTTAGTATTGCGGCCGCCAAAACTTGCGTAATGCATTTCTGCTGACGTTGCACTGTTCACCCTGAGCTTTATCTTGACGTCGAACCTCTTGCTGTGGTGGAGACAAATCGGTTTTTGGGATTGCTTTTTGATGCCCAGTTGACTTTGCTCCCTCATATTCGGCAGCTTAAACAAACGTGCTGTCGGCATCTTAGCACTCTACTTTACTTGAGTCACACCAGCTGGGATGCCAATCGGTCTACCATTCTAGGATTGTATCAGGCGTTGATTCAGTCCTGTCTCGATTATTGGAGCCTGGCTTATGGTTTGGCATCGCCTTCCACGTTGCGGTTGCTTGACCCCATACTTCGCTGCAGGATCCGACTCGCAACTGGAGCTTTCCGCACAAGCCCTGTAAACAGCATGCTTGTGGAGGCTGGTGTCCCTCCATTGAGGATCCGGTGCCAACGACTACTGGCCGCTTATGCTGCACATGTTTGTAGCCTGCCTGGGCATCCAGATTACCGTCCCCTGTTCCCCAACTCGATCGTCCATCTTCCAGAATGGCGGCCGCAGTCAGGGTGTATGACTGCGGTTCGCGTCCGGGCTCGTCTCTCTGGGCTTGAGTTTTTCCCCCTCCCACCTCTTTTCTGGGCCCATCTACGTCTACCCCCGTGGTGTGTGCCCCGCCCATTCCTTCGGCTGGATTTGGCACAAGGTTCGAAAGACTCAGTCCCTCCTGAGGCCCTCCGCCAATGCTTTCTTTCCATCCTTGCCGCATTTCCCGGTTCTGTCGTAGTATATACCGACGGTTCGATGGTTGCTGGTCGCGTTGGTTATGCTTTTACTCTTGGGAATCGATCTGAACAACGCTCATTGCTGGACGGCTGCAGTGTTTTCACTGCAAAACCTGTCGCCATCTCTCGCGCGCTAGAGTACATCCGCTCCTGCTCAGGCGAGTCCTTCGTTATCTATAGTGACTCCCTGAGCGGTTTACGAGCCATCGACCAGTGTTTTCCTGGTGATGGCTCTCCAGGAGTTGATCCATACGTCTGCCCGTTGCGGCCGCTCCGGGCCATGTCGGCATTCCGGGTAAGGAATGTTTTGACACGCTGGCCAAACATTCTATCAGTGCATCGGCCCTGGAGATTGGCCTTCCGGAATGTGCTCTCCAGTCAGTATTGCGGCAAAAAGTCCTGGGTACTTGGGGTGATGAATGGCGCTCCCCGCCTTCCCCCAACAAACTTCGGGTCATCAAGGAGACAATAGATGTGTGGCGCTCCTCCTTGCGAGCCTCTCGCAAGGACTCAGTTGTTCTCTGCCCGCTACGCATTGGCCACACCTGGCTGACGCACGGTCATTTATTGTACCGCGAGAACCCACCTCTATGTTGCTGCGGGTCAGCGTTGACAGTGGTCCACATCTTGTTAGACTGTCCGCTTTTAACTGCACTCAGACAGACGTTTGCGCTGCCTAATACGCTCCCTGCTCTTTTAACGGATGACGCTGCAATGGTAGGCTTAGTTTCGAGCAGGGGGCTTTTATTGCACGATATGAGGGTTTGTTCCTTTTGTGTGTTGCGTCTGGACTGTGGCATATGGTTTTACATTGGAGCTTTTAGTGTGTCTCTTGGTGGTTGGCTTTTCCTTTTTTGTTTCCATGTTCGGCCAACCACTGAACAACTCTGTGTGCTTTTAATTCCTTGTTTTCTTGTCTTTGTCTGTGTCTTTCCTGTTCTGTGTCGTCCCTTGTTACCTCCGTTGCTTGTTTTTATTCCTTGTGGGTTTTCATGGTCGTGGAAAAAGGGGCCGATGACCTTTGTAGTCTGGTCCCTTCAACCCCCAGAAACCAACCAACCAACGTATTCAAACAAGTAACCCTAGGACCTTTGTCTATGATTGCAAATGAACCTCGAAAGTCGAAATGTTCAAAGAAAAATAAACTTCAGAGAAAACACACAGTTCACCAAGTCATCAAAGGTAGTAACAGACCATCAGGCAATCGTTTAGTCTGAAGAACGTGAGGATCTGTTTACCAAAACAATGCAAATGGAATTGTCTGATAGTATCTATAAAATATCTATGCAGCCTATAAAACAGTCTAAGTGTAGAACTATCTGCAGAGTTGTGTAGAAGCCTCACCGATGAAAAGCTCACATTCTAAAGTGTAACAGATATGAATTCTGCATTAATAGGTAAAAGACTATTATCAAAGACGAGGAGATGGTCTATTTGTCGATATCTGCGAGAGATTCAGTTCAAATTGTTTGACATCTCTGTACTAAAAACTTAACTGCCACATAGAGGATGACTTGAGTAGGAAGAAGGAGGAGGGGGGCTGTTAATGGTGGTCTTTTTTTTCTTCTCACATAAAGATAATTCCAGTACTGTGTTTATTGCTAAGCTGTTCAAAGTAATTAGGTCTTAGGAGAATATGTGAATCTACGTCCGGTGTCGCAAATCTACAAAGGCTGAAAAATAATTAGTACACCCTTTTAGAGATTTCCCATTCAGTCAAGATTTATTGGTGCAACACTGCATATGGAATACAAGAAATGATTACATTTACAGATCAGTAGCACAAGCGGTTTTGAGATAACGGGTATCGACTTCTGGAATACCAGTATTAGCACCTGGTGTAGCTTCCATAGGTGGCAATGCAGGCATGGAGTAGATGGTGTTCTAGCAGTAGTGGACACCAAAAGATCCTGAGAAAGATCCCAGCAGAGGGGTCGAAACGTCGAAAATTTTAGAAGAAACATGACGCGGCCTAATAACCCAGAAGATTTTACCTTCGATGGTAGGGGGATTTTATCGAATGCCTGCTCCACCTGTTCACAAAGTTCTGTAAGAGTTGATTGACAAGTCTCACGCGTCACTTCTCATTCCATCATATCCCACACTCGCTAGACTGGAGTAAAGTCCAGAGATCGGGCTGGCCAGGGAAGTTTCTGCACGTCTTGCAGAGCGCGTTGAGCTGTACGGGCAGTGTGTGGGTGGGCGTTATCTTGGTGGAGTAACATCTCCTTCCCGTTGCAAAAACGGCAATATAACAGGTTTGACAACATTGTCGAGGTCTGGTTAACGTCCCCTCCAGAAACACCAGAAGTGAATGAGAATCACACACAAGACCATGAGGCTTGGGACGGGGCCAGTGTGTCTTGGACGGATGCACTCTTCGAGGAAGCGCTCACCAGGTCTACGGCTTACCCGCAAACGACCATACTTGCATGCAGGCAGACTCTGCTTTTATCTCTGAAGACCAAGGTGCACCATTCCATCTTCCAACCGAGCCGTGCGTGAGTGGAAGAAGGGCTAGAGGTGTGCGTACCAGTATTCCCACTGCTAATAATACACTCCTGGAAATGGAAAAAAGAACACATTGACACCGGTGTGTTAGACCCACCATACTTGCTCCGGACACTGCGAGAGGGCTGTACAAGCAATGATCACACGCACGGCACAGCGGACACACCAGGAACCACGGTGTTGGCCGTCGAATGGCGCTAGCTGCGCAGCATTTGTGCACCGCCGCCGTCAGTGTCAGCCAGTTTGCCGTGGCATACGGAGCTCCATCGCAGTCTTTAACACTGGTAGCATGCCGCGACAGTGTGGACGTGAACCGTATGTGCAGTTGACGGACTTTGAGCGAGGGCGTATAGTGGGCATGCGTGAGGCCGGGTGGACGTACCGCCGAATTGCTCAACACGTGGGGCGTGAGGTCTCCACAGTACATCGATGTTGTCGCCAGTGGTCGGCGGAAGGTGCACGTGCCCGTCGACCTGGGACCGGACCGCAGCGACGCACGGATGCACGCCAAGACCGTAGGATCCTACGCAGTGCCATAGGGGACCGCACTGCCACTTCCCAGCAAATTAGGGACACTGTTGCTCCTGGGGTATCGGCGAGGACCATTCGCAACCGTCTCCATGAAGCTGGGCTACGGTCCCGCACACCGTTAGGCCGTCTTCCGCTCACGCCCCAACATCGTGCAGCCCGCCTCCAGTGGTGTCGCGACAGGCGTGAATGGAGGGACGAATGGAGACGTGTCGTCTTCAGCGATGAGAGTCGCTTCTGCCTTGGTGCCAATGATGGTCGTATGCGTGTTTGGCGCCGTGCAGGTGAGCGCCACAATCCGGACTGCATACGACTGAGGCACACAGGGCCCACACCCGGCATCATGGTGTGGGGAGCGATCTCCTACACTGGCCGTACACCACTGGTGATCGTCGAGGGGTCACTGAATAGTGCACGGTCATCGAACCCATCGTTCTACCATTCCTGGACCGGCAAGGGAACTTGCTGTTCCAACAGGACAATGCACGTCCGCATGTATCCCGTGCCACCCAACGTGCTATAGAAGGTGTAAGTCAACTACCCTGGCCAGCAAGATCTCCGGATCTGTCCCCCATTGAGCATGTTTGGGACTGGATGAAGCGTCGTCTCACGCGGTCTGCACGTCCAGCACGAACGCTGGTCCAGCTGAGGCGCCAGGTGGAAATGGCATGGCAAGCCGTTCCACAGGACTACATCCAGCATCTCTACGATCGTCTCCATGGGAGAATAGTAGCCTGCATTGCTGCGAAAGGTGGATATACACTGTACTAGTGCCGACATTGTGCATGCTCTGTTGCCTGTGTCTATGTGCCTGTGGTTCTGTCAGTGTGATCATGTGATGTATCTGACCCCAGGAATGTGTCAATACAGTTTCCCCTTCCTGGGACAATGAATTCACGGTGTTCTTATTTCAATTTCCAGGAGTGTAGGTTGGCGACAGTTCGTGCTATGGTTGCTGTACCATCTGCCATTGCTGCCATTATTATAAGACAACCCCTGCGGCCGTCTGCTCTGCGTGGATCTCCGGAATATCGACTACGAGTGTGAGAATACTCACACCAGCATCGTTGCGCAACTGACGTGACACGTGGAACTTGAGTGACAATTATCCGAAAGGACCATCCTGCCACTAAGAACATTTCCTATTAAAGGGCAGACGCCGATGACGCTCCAGTAGCTATGCCTCAACGCTATCTGTCGGCGGGCGACAATGAAACCATAGTCGGTACATTTACTATTCCCCAGGTGGCATATGCCGTAACCGGACCACAACTGACGTCGTGTTTCCAGGTGTATCTTTTTCTGACAATGTCTTTTTATACATGCGCTACGTGTGGCCTTACTGCGTGGCTTGAAATCTTCGCTTTCAATGTTTGCAACAATTAAAGTCATTCGTCATCTACTGGCTGCGCAATACATTGCTGTGATCTCTGAGTGTGAAGTAAGTAGCGGTGTCCCAGTGCTCTCTAGTGAGGTACAGAGGTGGCAGTTGTCATTTGCAAATGCTTATTAGTCAACGAAGCACATGCATCGCGACATGTTTATGCAATACGAGTTACAAAGAAGCTTGTCTGATCCAAAAAGGATGATGATACCAAAGCCGTTAAGTGCCCATTTCATACTTTGCTTTGTCTGATAACATTCTACGATAATCACTTTTTTTTTTTTTTTTTTTTTTTTTTTTTTTCTTTATTGTATTTCAATTCCCCATCGGGGCGGGCTGGCAGCAGCATATGCGCTGCTCTTCAGCCGAAAGACATAGAACAAAACAAGAGAAGACATTTAAAAACAGCAAAGGAGAGAAGAAGGCGAACATAGATATAAAAAGGGAGAACATCATGGAAGGCAATATACAAAAAAACGGGGTGACTGTAAAATGGAGATAAAAAACTGTTTAAAAGTAGCACACACAAAAAGCCACACACTGCGACGATTAAAAGAACACAAGGCACAGTATGACTGGAGCATAAAGGTGTTGACGGATGGCATAGCACACAGCGTAACACTGACGGCGAACCTCAAGGCAGTACACAATTAAAATCACACCTCTTGACGCACACGGGAAACAGCACGAAACACAACACTGACGTGGCACACTGATGATGAGCAATACAGAGGATCTGCCAGGTTCAAGGAGATGAGGGAGACCTGAAGAAGGGAGGGAGGGGAAGAGATGGGGGAGGGGAATGGGGGGCGCTCGGAAGAGGGCCAGGTAGGGAGGGATGTGGGAAGGAGAGAGGCAAGTATGGGGGGCAGGGTCTCAGGGGAGGGGGGGATGGAGGAAAATCCGCTCTGGGAGAAGGAAGAAAGAGGAGAAGGGGGCCCTGGGGAGGGGGGGGGAACAAGGCCGGGTTATAGTTGGAAGGAAGGGTATATGTCACGGCGAAGTTCGTCATCCGGGAGGGGAAGGCGTTGGAAATTGCCCTGATGAAGGAGATGGAGGGTGTGGAGGTGGAGAGAGGGAGGGATACAGCGATGGAGGCGCGGCAACGGGCGGGGGGTGGAGAGGAAGGAGGAAACCAGAGGGTGGGGGGGATCAAGCCTGCGAACAATGTAAAGGATGCGGAGATGTTGGAGGAACAAGAGGAGGTGGGGGAAGGGGATCAGTTCATACAGGAGCCGTGTGGGGGAAGGAAGGCGGATACGGAAGGCAAGGCGGAGCGCATGGCGTTCAAGGATTTGGAGAGCCTTGTAAAAGCGGGTGGGGGCGGAGATCCAGGCGACGCTGGCATAACAGAGGATAGGACGGATGAGGGATTTGTAGGTGTGGAGGATGGTAGAAGGATGCAATCCCCATGTCCGGCCGGACAGGAGTTTCAGCAGGCGGAGGCGGGAATGGGCTTTCTGCTGGATGGTCAGGAGATGAGGGGTCCAGGTGAGGTGTCGGTCAAGGGTGAGGCCAAGGTATTTCAGGGTGGGGGTGAGTTGGATAGGACGACCATAAAGGGTGAGGTAGAAATCTTGGAGGCGAAAGGAGCGAGTGGTACGGCCTATGATGATTGCCTGGATTTTGGAGGGGTTGAGACGGAGGAGCCACTGATTACACCAAGTGGTGAACTGGTTAAGGTGGGTTTGGAGGGTACGTTGAGACCGTTGAAGGGTAGGATAGAGAGCCAGGAAGGCGGTGTCATCAGCATATTGGAGAAGGTGAACTGGTGGGGGTGGCTTGGGCATATCAGCTGTATACAAGAGATAAAGGAGAGGGGAGAGGACTGAACCCTGGGGGACGCCAGCCGTGGGATAAAAGATACGGGAGTTGGTGTTGTGGAGGGTGACATAGGAAGGACGGTGCGAGAGGAAGGAAGCGACCAGACGGACAAAATTGATAGGCAGGGCGTAGGTTTGGAGTTTAAAGAGGAGACCGGGATGCCATACACGGTCATAGGCATTTTGGAGGTCAAGGGAAACAAAAATGGCGGAGCGACGTGAGTTGAGCTGGAGGGACAGAAGGTGAACAAGGTTGAGGAGTTGGTCGTCAGCAGAGAAGGAGGGTCGGAAGCCACACTGGGTAAGGGGGAGGAGGTGGTGTTGAGCAAGGTGCCGATGGATACGGTGGGAGAGGATGGATTCAAGGACCTTACTGAAGACGGAGGTGAGGCAGATGGGACGATAGGAAGAGGCGGCAGAAGGGGGTTTGTTGGGTTTGAGGAAGAGGAGGACGCGGGAGGTCTTCCACAGGTCAGGGTAGAAGCCAGTAGAGAGGATGACATTATAGAGATGGGCGAGGACAGTTAGGAAGGAATAGGGGCTTTCTCGAAGGTGACGGTAGGTGACACAGTCGTGACCAGGGGCCGTGTTGCGTTTGGACTGGAGGAGAAGTTTAATGTCTTGTGCTGTGATGGGAGTGTTGACGTCGGAGGGGGGCAACTGCCCCAAGTACTGGAGACTAGGAGCAAGTGGAGTGACTGAGGTATCAGCACGTGCCATGACGGTGGGGAAAAGAGAATAATCAAAGTGGGGATCATCGGGGATGGAGAAGACCTCGGAAAGGTGGGAAGCGAAGTGGTTGGCCTTACTGAGGTTGTCTGGAAGGGGGCGATCGTTATGGAGAAGGGGGTAGTGGGGAGCGGAAAGGGAACCAGTAAGACGATGGAAGGCAGACCAGTACTTGGAGGAGTTGATAGGGAGGGTGGCATTGAGTCGTGTGCAGGTCTGGCGCCAGTCCCGGCGTTTCGTTGCTGTAATAAGGTTCCGTACGTGTCGCTGTATTTGCCGGTGGCGTTGGAGTGTATCCCTGTCACGAGTGCGGAGGAAGGAGCGATAGAGGCGGCGGGATTCACGGAGGAGGAGGACAGCCCGCGGAGGGAGAGTGGGACGGTGTGGGTGGATGGTTTTAGTAGGAACATGGGCCTCCACGGCGTCAGTAATTACCGTCTGAAGGAAGGACGAGGCGCGGATGATGTCGTCAGGATGGCGATAGGTAAGAGGGTGGCTTTCGACCTGGGTGGAGATGGAGTCCCGGTAGGCATCCCAGTTGGCACGGCGATAGTCATGGACGACCTTGGGAGGGGGTGCAGGTTGCGGAGCCGGAGGGGGGCGGTTTGCAGACGTTATGGTGAGAAGGACAGGGAGGTGATCGCTACCTGTGGGGTCAAGGACGGCAACAGTGATACGCCCAAGGAGGTTGGCGGAGGCAATGACAACATCGGGGGTGGTGTTACTTTCGGGTCGGGTGTGCTGGGGAATGGGAACAAGGTCACCCTGGATTGTGGAGAGGAACTGATGCCACCGCCGAAGGGCAGCAGGAGTGCGGCTATGGACGTTGAGGTCGGCGGCAATCACATAGGTGGAGAAGGTGCGGTCAATGTGTGAGATGAAGTCATAAGGAAGAGGAGCAGTGGAGCGGACATAGATGGTGGCACAGGTAATGGTGATGGAGGGGAAGAAGACGCTAAGGATAAGGTGTTCAGTGGGGTCATTGAGGAGAGGTTGTGGCCGGACGGGGATATGCTTAAGGTGGCCAATCACGACTCCACCCTGCGCACGAGGACCAGGAGCATCAGTGCGGTGGAGGATATAGGGGGAGGTGCGGATAGAATGGTGGGGCTGGAGAAAGGTTTCGTTCAAGAGGAAGGTGTCGACCCGGTGGTGGGAGAGGGTGTGCATGAGGAGGTATTTGTTGGAGCGGAAGGAGCGAATGTTCTGGAAGAGGATGCGAGACTCGTGCCGCGCCATGACGGGAAGGAGGGGGGGGAAGAGAGGGAAGGGAAGAGACTTAAACTAGGGTGTCGAGGCGGGTGAAGGTGAAGTGGGCTTGGTTGTGGGAGTAAGTGGCGAAAGTGTTCAGGTGGAAAACAGAGCGAGCAGCAAGGGATATTTGTTGGAAGGTGTGCGGGCGCTGAAAAGGGTGAATGTTTTGGAGTACAACGGTAATGAACCGGATGATGTCCTCGGCCGCGGGGGGTGGACGGAGGGAATTGTTAGGATGGACAGGAGGATCGACGGGACGAACTGGGACTGTAAGTTCAGGGGTGGCTGGAGGGGGTTTAGCTTTACACTTGTGGGAGTATGTGGGATGGGGGCCATTGCAGGTATTACAGGAAGGAGGAGCAGCGAGGTTGGGGCAGTTCTTGAGAAAGTGGGAGGCCTTGCAATGGGGACAGGTGGGGGGGTTTTTGCAGTTGGGAGTCAGGTGGTCATTGTACATCAGGCACCGTTGGCAACGGTAGGATTGGGGAGGGGATTTGGAGGATTCAACAGGGTGGCGACGGTGGTATATCAGGGCACCCTGGGTGAGGAGATGGTCTATGGACGGGGCAGACTCCGAGAATACCCGCATGAGGTAGGTGGGACCAGAGGCATTGTGGATACGGCGGGCAGAGCGGATTTCCAAGTCCGGGTGGGAGTTCAGTTCTACCAACACTTCATCCTCTGTGATCACCGGGCTGAGCTTGGTGATCACAGCGGTGTAGGTGGGGGGGCGACGGGGAGGCTGGGGCTGACGAGGAGTGGAAGCGGAAAGGAAGGGTGTCAGAGAGGCGTGGGGGCCAAACATAACTCGTGGGAGTTTTCGCAGGAGGTCTGTGTGAAATGATGGGGACGGGGACTTGATAAGGACTGAGTCCCTGCGGGGAATGAGTTGGGAGATGGGAGCACCAGGTAAGTACTTTCGTATTTCCTTGGTGAGGGTACGAGCGTCGAGGAACTTAGGATCGGGAGTGGACAGGACAAAGGTGTGGAGGGTGGGGGCCAAGGTAGGGGTGGCAGGAGGAGGGGTGGTGTCCATGGTGACGGCAGGGGGAGGGGGAGGGGGAGGTGGCGTTGATTTCTTGTGGGAAGTGGCGGGAGCAGAGTCGGTGAGGACGTGCTTTTGGGGTTTTTTGGAGACTGGAGGCTGGGAGGAGGGGAGAGGGACGGGGAGGAGAGGGAGGTGGCGGGTGGCAGATCCCTGTGGCGTAGTGGAGGCACCGGGAGAAGCAGCTGGTTCAGTGGCGGCGATGGTGGCTCGGCGCAACGTGATGCGTGCGGGAGATGCAGAAGACGAAGCGACGGGGTCGGTGAGAGAGGGGAAGCCAACCACCTGAGGAGCGGCAGCAGAGGCGGCAACAGATGCGTACGTGAGGGCGGGGGTAGGAGTGGGAGCTGTTGAGGGTGCGGAGGCTGGGGGAAGGGAGTAGAGGTGTGGGTATACAGCAGGGGAGGAGATAGGGGGGTGTGTAAGTGGGGGAAGGGAGGGGGAGGTGGAAGGAGGGAGGCCAGAGGCGGCACTCCAGGAAGTGACTGTGGGAGAGGGGGAGGGGGAGGTGTAGATGACGGTGGAGGTGGGAGTACTCATTGCAGACGAACGGCGACGGACAGACGGACGTGCAGCAGGCGGCGTCGGCGATGGGCAGCGTCGGACGAACAGCAGGCGGCGTCGGCGTCGGCGGCGAACAGACTGACGAACAGCAGGCGGCGGCGGCGGCGGCGGCGGCGGCGGCAACAGTTACGACGACGGCGATGGACAGCCAGCAGGCGGACGGACGGACGGACGGACGGACGGACGGACGGAACGAACGAACGAACAGCGACAGCAGCGGGCAGACACACAGACAGACAGACAAACAAACAAACACACACAATCTTCGAAGATGGAGATTCCACCCTGAGAGTAGCCCAGGCTTTGCAATCTGACGCTTTCGAAGGAGGGGATCCAACCCTCTAGATGATGCGATAATCACTTAGTGCCTCGCTTATTTATACCTAGTCCTCGTGCTGATTTACGTTGAGAACAGTAGGCATTTGCCTTACTTCCATACATTCGTCGCTCTAATCTTGTAACTGATTACATGCCACCTGTTCAAGGGTTGTATGGCCAGACTATATAATTTTTTATTGACTGTTAATATGTTGTATAAACGTTTTCTGTGGGAGACGTATCACGATGTATGAAAAGCCCTCTAGTGGCTGCGTTCTTACGATCGCTGCGCGCCTACGTAACGTCCTGGCGGCCGAGCCAACAGAGGGCGCTGATCATTGATCTGTCCCTTCTCCAGTCTTTTTTGTCATATAGACATTTTATCTTTCAGGGGTAGTTTATAGGTTGCTGTAAGCAATGTATTACATATATTTTATTTTGGCCGTAAAGTCACAGTAAAAGTGTCAGTCCTATTATCTTTATATAATTTCCTTTTAATAATTTTATACGGTTAACTGTATTCGTCTTATTTTATCACAATTGGTAATTCTGAAATGCTAAACACCTTTTTCCAAAGCTGTTTCACAGAGAAAGACCGCACTGCAGTTCCTTCTCTAAATCCTCGCACAAACGAAAAAATGACTGACATCGAAATAAGTGTCCAAGGAATAGAAAAGCAACTGGAATCACTCAACAGAGGAAAGTCCGCTGGACCTGACGGGATACCAATTCAATTCTGCACAGAGTACGCGAAAGAACTTGCCCCCCTTCTAACAGCCGTGTACCGAGTGTCTCTAGAGGAACGGAAGGTTCCAAATGATTGGAAAAGAGCACAGCTAGTCCCAGTCTTCAAGAAGAGTCGTCGAGCAGATGCGCAAAACTATAGACCTATATCTCTGACGTCGATCTGTCGTAGAGTTTTAGAACATGTTTTTTGCTCGCGTATCGTGTCGTTTCTGGAAACCCAGAATCTACTCTGTAGGAATCAACATGGATCCCGGAGACAGCGATCGTGTGAGACCCAACTCGGTTTATTTGTTCATGAGACCCAGAAAATATTAGATACAGGCTCCCAGGTAGATGCTATTTTCCTTGACTTCCGGAAGGCGTTCGATACAGTTCCGCACTGTCGGCTGATAAACAAAGTAAGAGCCTACGGAATATCAGACCAGCTGTGTGGCTGGATTGAAGAGATTTTAGCAAACAGAACACGGCATGTTCTTCTCAATGGAGAGACGTCTACAGACGTTAAAGTAACCTCTGGCGTGCCACAGGGGAGTGTTATGGGACCATTGCTTTTCACAATATATATATATATATTTTGTGAAAAGCAATGGTCCCATAACACTCGCCTGTGGCACGCCAGAGGTTACTTTAACGTCTGTAGTCTCTCCATTGAGAAGAACATGCTGTGTTCTGTTTGCTAAAATCTCTTCAATCCAGCCACAAAGCTGGTCTGATATTCCGTAGGCTCTTACTTTGTTTATCAGCCGACAGTGCGTTAAGGTACAGTTAAGGTACAGTTGCCACTCCCTGCACCAAGTGCCTATGCGCTGCAGATCTTCCTGCATTTCGCTACAATTTTCTAATGCTGCAACTTCTCTGTATACTATAGCATCATCCGCGAAAAGTCGCATGGAACTTCCGACTACTATCTGCTATAGTATACAGAGAAGTTGCAGCATTAGAAAATTGTAGCGAAATGCAGGAAGATCTGCAGCGCATAGGCACTTGGTGCAGGGAGTGGCAACTGTACCTTAACATAGACAAATGTAACGTATTGCGAAAACGTAGAAAGAAGGATCCTTTATTGTATGATCATATGATAGCGGAACAAACACTGGTAGCAGTTACTTCTGTAAAATATTTGGGAGTATGCGTGCGGAACGATTTGAAGTGCAATGATCATATAAAATTAATTGTTGGTAAGGCGGGTACCAGGTTGAGATTCATTGGGAGAGTCCTTAGAAAATATAGTCCATCAACAAAGGAGGAGGCTTACAAAACACTAGTTCGACCTGTACTTGAGTATTGCTCATCAGTGTGGGATCCGTACCAGATCGGGTTGACAGAGGAGATAGAGAAGATCCAAAGAAGAGCGGCACGTTTCGTCGCAGGGTTATCTGGTAAGCGTGATAGCGTTACGGAGATGTTTAGCAAACTCCAGTGGCAGACCCTGCAAGAGAGGCGCTCTGCATCGCGGTGTAGCTTGCTGTCCATGTTTCGAGAGGGTGCGTTTCTGGATGAGGTATCGAATATATTGCTTCCCCCTACTTATACCTCCCGAGGAGATCACGAATGTAAAATTAGAGAGATTCGAGCGCGCACGGAGGCTTTCCGGCAGTCGTTCTTCCCGCGAACCATACGCGACTGTAACAGGAAAGGGACGTAATGACAGTGGCATGTAAAGTGCCCTCCGCCACACACCATTGGGTGGCTTGCGGAGTATAAATGTAGACGTAGATGTAGTTTCTATAACAGTTATCAAAATTTAAAAGTCTGCTACATGTATTTTACCTAATGCGTTTTTATCAGATTATGGTTCTTACGTAAATTTAGAATACATCTAAGCCCACAGTAGCGACATCTATGAAGGATGTAGGCAAATAGATTTCTGCTAGCTACTGCACTTCAATAGTTTTGTACAATAACGCCAGTTGCAAAATGACTGTGTGTACGTTGTGGACTATTTTACACCATATTTTAAATTTATGTGAAGATGCTATGCTGATTGAATTTATATGTTTTGACGATGCCATTACGGCTCTATCACATTAGGGCATGGTGTAGAACAGGTACGCTTTACCTTATTTCCCAATTTGTATGGTAGTATATTGTGATATGCAATGCTGTATTGTGTTATAAGGTAGACTGCCCACTAGGTGTATATAGTTTTTAAGATGTAGATCTGAAGATAGTCGTTACTGACTAAAACCTGTCATCGTCAAAGGAATTTATATTCTCATCAAAGACTGAAATAAAAAAAAAAAAAATTATGTCAGATCTATTCGCCGCTACGCGTCTCCACAGCCGTCGTTACTCCTGTCATCTGTGACTAGTGGAACACTGCAGTCGCCTCAGTGCCGCTTTTGGATTGCTCCATTCTGTCATGCACGGTATACTTCAACCACATCGACAACCGAACAGAACTGAAAGCATTGACATAACCCGATAATATAGCACTCACTCAGGAATTGCGCCATGTTCATACTCTCCGGAGCTTTCACCGCCGGATACGTCTGTCGTGATATTTTACACAGAAGCAAGATATGATGACTGCTCAATGCCCAGCGTCCCTTTTGCAACTACAGTCGCCTTGCCGTCAGTCGATGGAGCTGTAGACGTGGATCCGTTCTTTGGAATTTTGTCTTACTGCAAACAAGCTCATTACCTTGCACAAGGTACGTAACGTGGTTGGACAATAATTCAAAGCTGAGGGAACAATATTTCTGTACCCATGGAGCCACTGCGCGCGAAACCGTTGGATAAGGCGTTTCGAAAGCCATCGATTCCATGGTCACAGGATCCCCATACACGTGAGCAGCAACATGACGGAACGATGTGCCGCAGTCTCACTAGGCTACGATCCTGCCGCTGCCGTATGTGTTGGTAAACGTTCGTTCTACTCACATGAAGCATAACTGAAGCATTGCCCCGATGCCGAACGGCACTCGCAGTAAGTTTTTTGAGTCAGAAGATAACGTCTGGCTAAAGTCGGAATCAATAATTGGAAGAATACAAAAAGCGACTGATGCTCTTTCTCATGGTGCCCTCAGACACTGTATCGGATTGGGAAATAACACGACCTCCTGAGAGACAAAGAAGATTCTTGTGCGATCTCTGATCGAGAAATTCAATGCTTAATACACTGAGAGGAAAAAATCGCAATACCAAGAAGGAGTTGTGCGACAAACGAATATTGGTGGGCGCATTCCTACATTGAAAGACGATGCATATTCAAATTTCGAGCCAGTCGCATAAGGGTGGCGCTTGTAGCTCCACTATGAGGAACCCAAACAGATTTGATTTAAATACTAGCTGCATCATTTCTCAGCATTAGTTACCTTTGAGGTTGGACGAGGTGAGTTGATGTTAGTCAAGAACGTCTTGACAAAGACCGCCTTTATGGCGTTGCCATTTTAAAGGGCAGCAGTGCAGATGTTTCATGGCCTGCAGATGCGAACTCTGTTACGCGAGATTTTACCCACTGACGTAGTCAAGTCTTGTTACAGCTCTTCTTACTGTTAGTTTATTAAAAATCGGTGCATTAATTTAAATTTCGTTAATGTTGATGTATTATAGGCAATGAGTTGCATGATCTTTTTTTCATGTTGTTGAGTAACTTTAAAAATTACGAGGACGTGCTGAAAAGTAATGCCTCCAAAATTTTTATGTGAAAACTCAAAGTTTTTTAAATAATGCAGACTTTATTACCATTCTACATTTTTATTCTTCACATCTACGTATTTGCAAACCTCTGCCGAATTGTAACACAGCTTTGTTTAACGTTGCTAAGCTGGTGCGTGAGAAGCAGCGTGCTGTAATCGAGTTCCGAATTCGAACGCTTCGTGCACGCGTGGAGCACTCTCTCCTTCAGTGGCCGGCCGGAGTGGCCGAGCGGTTCTAGGCGCTACAGTCTGGAACCGCACGACCGCTACGGTCGCAGGTTCGAATCCTGCCTCGGGCATGGATGGGTGTGATGCCCTTAGGTTACTTAGGTTTAAGTAGTTCTAAGTTCTAGGGGACTGATGACCTCAGAAGTTAAGTCCCATAGTGCTCAGAGCCATTTGAACCATTTTTGAACCTCTCCTTCAGCATGACAACACCAAACCACACAAGAGCGCTGCGACGTCTGCAACAGGCCGACGCCTTGGTTCGCTATCACCGATCGTCATTCGGTCCCGACTTAGCCGCATCCCATTTTCGTCTGTTTTCAAACGTTAAAGAAAACCTTCGACGACTTCACTTATATAGTGATGTAGCGATGCAAACAGAATGAGGTTGCGGCTCCGTCAACAAATTCGAACATTTTACAGCGATAGTATCAACAAACTGGTCTCTGTTGGGAGAAATGTGTTCGTCACTAGGTTGACTATGTTGAGGATAAAATACGTAGATGTGAAGAATAAAGTTGTAAGATGTTAATAAAGTTTGTTTTATTTAAAAAGCTATAAAATTTTTCACATTGATTCCGAGGTACTACTTTTCAGCACGCCATCGTATTTACGAATAATAGTTACAAAACTTTAACATAGTGCATATATTTATGCTGTTTTAATAGCGAGCACTAAATTACCCTACAAATGGGGTACAGATTAATGCGGAACATCAAGACGCTGTAACCTTGTAAAATCGACAAATCTGATTAAGAGCTACTGAATTCATATTTTAAATCAGACGATTCAGAAACTAACGGTGATCCCTACCCAAGAAGAAGCTGCTGAATGCAAGTTGATAACAACTGAAGCTATGACGAAAACGATAGTAATCCTGCCGCTGTGATAGAGACGCCATTTGGTAGATATAGTTTACGTTTATGGTTCAGGCGTTTCATTTCTGTGCTCGATCTTCTAGGTATCTGTGAGATCTTCAGCAATGTAACGCCAAGCCACAAGTTGCCTGTGCTGTTATGACTATCTCGATACAGAGGGTGTTAGACTGTCGGTCTGGGCACCATGACCTCCAGATCTCTCACCCACTGAAGACATCTCTCTATGGGTTGCCGAGACACTACCACGCCACCACTTGTTAGCCACTACGACTGACGATTTCTGGCATAGAATTGAGGTCAGAGCACATGTTCCTGCCAATGGTGGTGGTTCTGCGTACCGAATTTTGCACGCTATGTAACACACCGCCCGCTCCCACGCAAAATCATCTACAAATATAACGCTATATTCTTATTATTGTACTAAATACGCACAATAAGTAATTTTTATGTAAGTCTGCAGGCTTTCGTGGCCGTTGTCACTGAAGTTAAAATCTTCTGGTTTGTTAGGCCGAGTCATATTTCCTCTAAAATATTTTAGAGGAAATATTACGCAGTCCTTTAACGTCAAGTAGATTTTTCTAATTGTCATCCTTCCTAGTGTTGCAGCAGTAACGGCTATTAACGTTCGTTTAATGTTTCGCTGACAAGACGTATTTGATCTGCAGTACTGTAGCTGCACCATTCAAAGACCCCGCCTAAAGAGAATGGGACATGTAGCTGCCTGCTGTCGTTAAGACAGGCCCAACGCGGTGCAACGCTGGACGCAGACGGAATCACATTTTCGTGGCTGCAAGGCTACTGGCTAGCGGTTTCTATAGACAGTAACATCTTAAGGCCACCCCCGGGCACGCAGTGATCACACTAGCTTCCTAAATAGGTGTATCAAACACTTTAGTATTTGCTGAGTATTTCATACACCTATGTGGGAAACAAGCGTAACAACTGCACGCCACTGGATGACCTGAGGATGGTACTGTGTACCGAAACCGCAGCCAATACGCAAAACAAATAAACTGCGACTGCAAATACAAACATGTACTTTTTCACTTGCAGATGGTCTGAACTTCGGAGAAACCATAGAAGTTCTGTCGTCAATGTGGAGAGATAGAAAAAAGTTTCAGGGGCCTGTTGGCATCGAAATATTTAAAGGAGGGCATCTGAAACAGATGGTGTTTTAACTCTGTGCTTCCTTAGAAGGGGCAGGTTGCCTTAAATCTCAAAGACCTTCCACTCAACACAGCACTTATACCCTATAGTCTTGTTTTCTTCTTTACAAGCTGCAACCCTGTCAGGTCTACCCTCTATGCGCTTTGATATAAAAGCATTTCCGATGGTAATATTGAGATTTAAATTTGATAGTCAACATAACTACATGCATTCTTAGTCATACTAGTCGGTGCTGATTTCCTGATCCATTGTTCATATTGTGTTTCACAACACCCCTTCCAGTTCTATCTTTATTAACATATCTTTAAGAGAAGTGTCCAGAAGAGCAAGAGCGTCTCTGATGCTCACATTTTCATCATTTAGAATGTCTGATGTCGTTCCCCAGTCGCCTTGTTCTTAAGTTGATGAGTTTGTCTGGATGTCTCTGCGACTAAAAAGTGATTATAAATAAAGGTATTTTACTGTCTGACGTTCGCGTTTCAATCCCTTTTTCAATTTATGTATTTCCGCCATATTTTTTTTTAAATACGTGTATTACTCAAATTTTCTGAACCTTTGTATATCATACACAATTTTTCTTCACGTTTGTGTTGCTGTAGAACTGTCTCAGGTTGTCTTAGACAGTCCGCTATATTACTTCGAAATTTTCAGAAGCAGATATAAAAATAGCGCTGTCGACTATCGAATAACCCGTTTTATGAATCTATGTGACAAAGAGCCCGCTAGCTTGTGTTGAAATCACGAGGCAGATGTCGGTGGCACCCTGTACCGCGGGTTGCCTATAGAGAGCACCACTGGCTTCGTTAATTACTTGCGGTCGACGCAACATCCCGTGGTCCCTGCTCTTTCAGACCACTCGTCACCACTTTTAATCAGTTAGACCAACGAGAAAGCTCACCGACCATACGCTTTTATCTTGGGCGGACGATTTATTGATCTGTAACTGGTTTCGGGCCTGTATTCGTCTTCAGACTGCAGTATGTCTTTTGCAATTGAACCACAACAAGAGCGTTCTTAATCCAGTATTTAACAAATAATAAAAATTGTTGTTTTATCTATAAACATTTTTCTACTCATGTAATTGTTAAGGAAGGTTCTTTTGATTATATCGTCTACCTGGACAACATACCAATAATCTATTAGCGACCCGTTTAAAATTGTTAAGGTGACCTGGTTTCCTACAGATTCTCGATAATTTCGCATTTACCATTCAATTCGTTATTCCTTGTATGTACGAGCAATCTCATAGGTCGCAACAAATCTATATCTGACAATGCATTCCACGAACTTTGGAACATTACTTATACGTAAAAGTACAATGTACACTTACAATAACTATTAGTTAAAACGATATAAATATGTGTTTCACTAAACTACGTACTGTATCAGAAGTTTTAACTTTACATAAAAAATAGACTTGAAAACGTATGCGCAATTTCTCAAAATCTGAACTCAAATATACAGGGCTTAATTCAATACCTTAATCGACTTTGAGAACAACCTCCTTACGTCAAAACAAGAAAAAATGTCTAGTAAATATGGGATAAAAATGCGTACCTTCAGAGTTATGAGCAGTTTTTCATCCCTTCTAGTGAACAAGTGCTCAGAGCTCTTAAGGTATGTACACTACTGGCCATTAAAACTGCTACATCAAGAAGACATGCAGATGATAAACGGATAGTCTTTGAACAAATATATTATACTAGAACTGACATATGATTATATATTCACGCAATTTTGATGCATAGATCCTGAGAAATCGGTACCCAGAACAACCACATCTGGCCGCAATAACGGCCTTGATACGCCTGGGCATTCAGTCAAACAGAGCTTGGATGGCGTGTACAGGTACAGCTGCCCATGCAGCTTCAACACGATACCACAGTTCAAGAGTAGTGACTGGCGTATTGTGACGAGCCAGTTGCTCGACCATCATTGACCAGACGTTTTCAGTTGGTGAGAGATCTGGAGATTATGCTGGCAAAGGCAGCAGTCGAACATTTTCTGTATCCAGAAAGGCCCGTACAGGACCTGCAACATGCGGCCATGCGTTATCCTGCATAAATGTAGGGTTTCGCAGGGATCGAATGAAGGGTAGAGCCACGGGTCGTAACACATCTGAAATGTAACGTCCACTGTTCAAAGTGCCGTCAATGCGAACCAGAGGTGACCGAGACGTGTAACCAATGGCAACCCATACCATCCCGCCGGGTGATACACCAGTACGGCGATGACGAATACACGCTTCCAATGTGCGATCACCGCGATGTCGCCAAACACGGATGCGACCATCATGATGCTGTAAACAGAACCTGGATTCATCCGAAAAAATGACGTCTTGCCATTCGTGCACCCAGGTTCGTCGTTGAGCACACCATCGTAGGCGCTCCTGTCTGTGATGCAGCGTCAAGGGTAACCGCAGCCATGGTCTCCGAGCTGATAGTCCATGCTGCTGCAAACGTCGTCGAACTGTTCGTGCAGATGGTTGTTGTCTTGCAAGCTTCCCCATCTGTTGACGCAGGGATCGAGATGTGGCTGCACGATCCGTTACAGCCATGCGGATAAGATGCCTGTCATCTCGGCTGCTAGTGATACGAGGCCGTTGGGATCCAGCACGGCGTTCCGTATTACCCTCCTGAACCCACCGATTCCATATTCTGCTAACAGTCATTGGATCTCGACCAACGCGAGCAGCAATGTCGCGATACGATAAACCGCAATCGCAGTAGTCTACAATCCGACCTTTATCAAAGTCGGAAACGTGATGGTACGCATTTCTACTCCTTACATGAGGCATCCCAACAACGTTTCACCAGGCAACGGCGGTCAACTGCTGTTTGTGTATGTGAAATCGGTTGGAAACTTTCCTCATGTCAGCACGTTGTAGGTGTCACCACCGGTGCCAATCTTGTATAAATGCTCTGAAAAACTAATCATATGCATATCACAGCATCTTATTCCTGTCGGTTAAATTTCGCGTCCGTAGCACGTCATCTTTGTGGTGTGGCAATTTTAATGGCCAGTAGTGTATTTTAAAGCCTATGTTTACTTGAGTTTTTTCTTGTTTTGGTGTAAGGGCCCTTTCCTCCATGTCCGTGAAGGGAATTTAGTTACACCTTGTAATATGTTATCATAAATTGGCCTTTGGTATCTTTATTTGAGTAATGAAACGTACTGAAGTGAATTAAGAGTCTACAAAGTCATATACCTACAGCATGTCTCACTAAGAATCGTCGGGCGTATTTTCTTCGATGTCTCGGCAGATATCTGTAATTTCGCATTTGCAACTTGTACACGGTGTCAGCTCAAAGAAATCCTGCTAACTGCTTTTTTCATGCGACCCACAGCATCGATGGTAAGCATCGTTTTGTTTCTCGTTACTAACAAAAATATTTTAAAATTTGAATATTACATGTCCATTCGACAGAATGGCCTCAATTTAGCCCAGAGCGATATTCGTTTTATCGATATGTATTATCAGGGACAGTAAGGCACAAAGAGTAATCACTACTATGTCGCTCTCGCTCACGCTGTTTGCACCGTGGAGAAGCGCTGTTCAGTCACTATGGAGTACTAATCATTCTTTGTGTTTCACTGTCCCTCGTAAAACATATCGATAAAACGAATACCACTATACTACTTTGGGACCGCTCTATGGAGTGGGCACATAAGATTCGTATTCAGAAATGATTTTCTTTTTTGTAATGGGAAACAAATGTTCGCTTTTCTTCTACGCTGGGTATTGTATGGGTTTACTACAGCTACATACTGAAAAAAGGAAACTGCAGATATCTGCTGAAAGAGAAAATGCGCCAGACGACTCATAGGAGAGACATCCGGTCCAGTATATCTGACTAGTCGTATCTATATTAAGCAAATGTTTATATGAGAAATAAGGGGAACGAAAAGCTTTATTTTTTGTTCTAAAATACCGCCTGTCATACGTAATACGAAAACTGTACAACTTGTCTTTGTTACATTCGTAGTTTCTTAAAGTTAATTTTCTTGGCCGTAGTAGAAAAGAGCTGAAATCACCTCATGAAGTCTCTCTTCCTAATATTCTAAATGCGCAGCTGAAAAATAACTTTCTTAAGTATGTATTATAGGGTTATCTTTGAATCTACTTTCTGAGTCACTATTCTTGGTGTTTAGTTTTGTTTTAAAACAATTTCGTGAGAAATTCATAGTAAACATTTTTTCTTTAGCAATATCGGAATTAGTTCAGAGTAAAACTGCAGAATTTCCCAGAAAAAAGTCGTTGTTTCAGGTTAAACGATTGTGTTTTTATATTTCCCTTCCTTACACAATAAGGAGAGCTACAGTGTATCCCCATCCTGTTCTGTACCTCACTTAAAACAAAAATATCTCTTGCCACTACCACTTGATTCCTATTTGACATTATTTTCATGAAATCTGCACAACTTCAGTGGTTGCCTTCTATCGCTACTTTTGTCCCAAACAATTCCTACAGTGGTAAAAAGGGGTTCAATTCAGCTATGAAGCAACAAATAGCTCCGTGGTCAAAAACATTATTTAATCGTTCGAGTAATGCGCGAAAAATCTAATTCGTTCTACATGCAATATTTATCCGGACATGGGCAGAATGTCCATAAGCAAATAAGTAACAGCACGTACGATCAGCAGAGCCTATTAGCAACCAACTTTTTTTTTCTGTCTGCTGTTTTCGAGCACACAACACAATACACAACAATTTACCATCCACAAAAAGATAAAATACACTCCCTACGGATGTGGTTGAGTCATCGCATAAACTAGTACTCATGTATTCAGTCGAAGAGTCGAAACCAGATTCGACAGCAAATAGACGTCCCGTCTACCTCAGTCAAACAAAATGTTTAGGACGTCATCTTACTTAAGACAGCTCATGGATTTCTAAACGCATTTAATACTACTACTAATCGTCAAGTCGCACTCCAAGTCAGTCAACTACAACGTGAAATTATCAGAACCCTTTGTCAGTTACAAACCTACTGATCAACTGTTGCCTGTCTTCTAAGTCTCGGAAAGATTTATACGTCTGATACCACTACATTATTAACTGTGGACCACCTTTATTAAATGACAGAATCAACTAATAGATGTCCACTCGATCGAATGATTCACCGCTACCACTTTGATACCCCTGATCCATTGGGAGAAAAGATGTGTAATGAAGCCGACCACCAAACGTCGGCACGTCACAAGTTCTACAGAGACAAACTTGCAACACTGGCTTTTGTGCTTCCACTTATGTCTCATCCACTGTCGTTTGTATTTTAAACTCCAGAACTGTTTATGAACGCAAATGACTGCAAGGCGTTAACGGTTTCAAGCACTTTTTGATTAGATAGTAAACCTTTTTTTGGCTGCTAGACTGTGACCTGATCTCCTCTAGTGGTCTTTCTGCTACAAATAAAGTTAATGGACTCACACAGTGTCGAGGGGGTGAGAACGTCACTCGAGTAGAGTTCGTCAAGGTCGCTTACCTTTGCATTAATTCAGTTCAATAATATATTACGCCGCACCATTACAGCGCCTGCAGTTTCACTGCACCATACAGGTGGAAGGCGTTTCACAAGTTAAGAAATCAGTTTCGTACATTATGAAATTGCTTCAGCCAAAATACTCAGTTTCACTTCATACAGTTCAATGTACACTGATTTACTAGTGGCCAGGATAGATAACTGGCCCCTTACATTCAACGGTGGTTGCATGATGTTACATGTTTCATTACGAAAATAGTACTATTCTCATTAAGTTCCGACATAGCTGAATACGACGTTTTGTTTGTTTGTCTGAACATATGATTCGTGCTATTTTTGGAGTGGCCGTATCACTTGGTGCGTATAAATTTTTCCAAAAACAATTTACTTTCTTAACATCTGATATTATTAGAGGGCACTTTCCTACAAAGAAAAGGTGACTTTTTACACTATTAACACCACACTATCACTTGATAATAATGGCACGATGCTTGGATAAAGAGACCATCCATGCACCGGACACGTACGCCGACTCACCCTCACTCAGATTACTGGCGCTTAGTTGGCGACCAGTTGGTAATTCGAAATGTTCAAAGATAAGCCTACGGCTGAACGATAATATACTTAGGTATCCGAATTTGTCTGATACATAAAAAATAATGCAGTATTTAAATGCCTTGACAGTCGCAACTATTTATTTCGTTCCTCAGTGACTTGTATATCTCTAATCCTGAATTTCTCTGAACATTTTCGCACTTCCATCTTTC
The DNA here is from genome assembly GCF_023864345.2 of Schistocerca serialis cubense. Lineage (NCBI taxonomy): Eukaryota > Metazoa > Arthropoda > Insecta > Orthoptera > Acrididae > Schistocerca > Schistocerca serialis. The sequence goes on along the minus strand of NC_064639.1, from coordinate 653,552,247 downwards.
ATCGATCAACTGAAGTACTTCTTCTGTTTCTTTCCCGTCTGACATGTGTCAGTCTCTGATTGTCTACATTATTACAAAATTATTTAAGCCAAGCTGTCCCCACATATATGCATGCCAGTACCTATGGTTAACATTTATCGTCGAATCACGTGACCGTGTGCTTGTTCTCGCCTTGGAGGGGAGTCATTGTATTTCTCATTCTGGAAACATCCCCAGGCTGTGGCTAAGCCATGTCTTCGCAATATCCTTTCTTCCTGGACTGCTAGTTCAATAAGGTTCACAGAAGGGCTTCTGTGAAGTTTGGAAGGTAGGAGACGAGATACTGGCAGAATTGAAGCTGTGAGGACGGGTCGTGAGTTGTGCTTGGGTAGCTCAGATGGTAGAGCACTTGCCCGTGAAAGGCAAAGGTCCCGAGTTCGAGTCTCGTCCGGCACACAGTTTTAATCTGTCAGGAAGTTTCATATCAGTGCACACTCCACTGCAGAGCGAAAATCTCATTCCAGCTATTGTATATTACGCGTCTCTTCCTATAACTTAACCCTTTTTTCTCAGAATTTCGAACATCTTGCACCATTTTACACTGTCTAACGTATCTTGATTTTTCTTTACTCTTGCTTCCATCATCAATCGCAGCGTCAGAATCGCCTCTCTGGTGCTTTTACATTTCTAAAAGCCAAACTAATTGTCATCCAACACATGCTCAATTTTCTTTTCCGTTCTTCTGTATGTTGCTTTTGTCAGTAACTTGGATGCATGATCTTTTAAGCTGATTGTGCGATAATTCTCCTACTCGTCAGGTCTTGCAGTCTTCGGAATTGTGTGGATAATATTTTTCCGAAAGTCAGGTGGTATGTCGCTGGACTCATTCATTCTACACACCAACGTGAATTGTTTTGTTGCCACTTCCCCGAAAGAGTTTAGAAATTCTTATGGAATGTTCTCTATCCCTTCTGCCTTATTTGACCTTAAGTCCTTCAAAGCTCTTTTAAATTCTGATTCTAATATTGAATCCGCTATCGCTTCTAAATTGTCTCCTGTTTCTTCTTCTGTCACTTCAGACAGATCTTCCCAATCAAAGGCCTTCTTTCCACCTATCCGCTCTCTCCTCTGCATTTAACAGTGGAATTCCCGTTGCACTTTTAATGTTACCACCCTTGCTTTTCATTTCACTGAAGGTGATTTTTGACTTTCCTATATGCAAAGTCAGTCCTTCCGACAATCATTTCTTTTTCTGTTTCTTCACATTTTTGATGCAGCCTTTTCGTCTCAGCTTCCCTGCACTTCCTATTTATTTCGTTCCTCAGTGACTTGTATTTCTGTAATCCTAAATTTTCATTAACATATTTGGTGCTTCCTTCTTTCATCGATCAACTGAAGTATGTCTTCTGTTACCCATGCTTTCTTAGCAGTTAACTCCTTTGTACCTATTTATTTCTATCGAACTTCTGCGGTTGCCATTTTATAGGTGTCCATTCGTCTTCAACTGTCCTGCCTACTGAGGTGTTCCGTATTGCTGTATCTATAACCTTAGATAACTTCAAACGTATCTCGTCATTCATTAGTACTTCTGCATCCCACATCTTTCTGTATTGATTCTTCGTGACTTATCTTTAAACTTCAGTCTACCCTTGATCACTACTATGTTGTGATCTGAGTCTTTTTTCTTCTGAGGGCACCTTAGAATTCACTATCTGATTTAGGAATCTCTGTCTGACCTCTAACATTCTTCGTGGTGCATGTTTGTTCTAAGTCGTGTCTCCCTACCACTTTCGCGCAATGACTCTCTGAGTGTGGTTTTTAGGGAATTGACTAGTTTGAACCTGGGACCGGTTGCTGGTAAGGAGACGCCAGACCACACATGACATGTAGAGTTCAGAAGAGTTCAGTGAGACTAGCGATGATATAATCAAATACTTAATGATTTCAGCGTCAGCTCCACTGCATTCCATGTAAAAGAATCTTAATACTAACTAAATTTAGTGGAAGGGGTTCAAGGCTTTCCTATTTTTAGTTAGCTGGTAAAATAACGTCGAAAAAGCAGTTAAGTTTACCATTGGAAATTTTATTCTACTCACAAAACTTTGTTTATAAATTGCTCTATTGATAAAAGGAAATATTTTAATACAGTATGATAAAAACCAACTGCGTTCAACAAAAATGTGAACGAATATCCTCTGAATCCAAGTTCTACAATGGATCGAAGGATGACCTATGCTATATCACATCTATAATCTAGATTTAAGTTAAGTTTCATAAAAGAGGAAACTATCCAAATAGTCTACAGTGACCCTCAATTATCTTTAATTACTTATTTAACTTGTCGTAAATTACAGTGGCTGATGTGGCTTCTCAATAATTATATAACAGAAAAATCATCGTGTTTCACATTTTAACTTACGTAGTAAATGTGAATACCATGAGCTTCAATCGACGATCGACACTAGTATTACGTAAAAAGGGGATGTAACAGATGAGACTTCTGCAGTTCTGAGTGAAGCCTTATGCGCTCAAAAATGTGGCATCACGTGCGTTCATTACCTTGTCGGTGTACCAAAGTTAGTTAAAAAAAAAAAAAAAAACTATCTGGCTGTGTTTTCATCTGACCAATCAGGGTCTCAATGTTAACCTTAAGCTCTGCCTACAAAAATTCTGTCCATCCAACGAGAAACGTTATACTTTTCGTGGTGGGGCAATGTTTTTAACGTTTGCAACGTAAAAGAAACGCGAAAAAGTCTCACGCTAAAACTTGCAGCTGGTGTGACCCTTTTAGTGTTGTCGTAAGATCTACACTGTTCTTCTGGAGGGCTCTAGCTTTGAACATGGGATTGGGGTGGTCCTGGTGGTTGGCTGGCAACGTGGGTGTCCGCCCCTTATCGTAGGGCCTTCTAGCTTAAAACGGTTCTGCTCTCGGCTTCTGTTCTCGTTTCTTCCCTCGGAACTGCGTCTGTTTCACGGTGGCGTTCGTGTTTTAGTCTGTGGTATTCCATTTGCTCACTCGTTGATCATATTACTTTGGTTAATTTAATGTCAGGATTTATTCGGAGCTATGTGATATACTGCCGGATTTGCTTATCATGTCAGGGTTTTCATGGAAGGTGTTAGATTTGCCTGACACCTTACATATCACCGCCCTTCGAACTTAATTTTTGCACTGAAGTTAGGCAATGATTGAATCATTGTCTAAGTCAGTCAGAAATTATTCCTTTATCTAAATTTTGTTGCCTACTGTTCAGCCACGTTATCCTGGTTCTATGCTACTTTGTATTACTAATTTATATTTTTACATTCTTCCACATTATTCTCAAAAATATGTTTATATTGACAAGAGAAAAATATTTTTATGCTATTATAATTGTTATTTTTTAAATTATTTTCTTTCTTTATTTAAGTGTGAAATTTGTTTTTTAAGAAGTTTGTTACCGAAAGTGAGGAGTCTTTCACATCGATTTTCTTAGAAATATTTTTTTTTATAAATGTAGTAATTAAGTAAAATCTATTCCTAACACATTTTCTAAATATCATGTACAAGTAAAATGTTTTGGTTTGTAGACACTCATTTCAACATTGTTACACTAACAAATAAGAATTATTTCCAAGAATTGCTTTGGCAAAGAAATATACATACACAAGTATTGAGATATTATCCTAACAAATGGTACAAATATTTAAATAAAGGGAAACATCCAACAAGATTATTTTTATTCTTTGTTTTTATAAGGAGAAAATAAGTAAAACATAGTTATTCTTTTATTTTTATGAGGAGAAAATAAGTGGCATATAGTTTTAGTGTTTATTATGCCTTACTTTTGTTCTTTATATACTGTCCATTTCAGAACTAATGACTTATTTTTATCGATAGTCTATTTTTTACTTAAGTCCATAGTCAATGACTGTTATTTTGTAGTTTATTAGCTGTCTGGTGTGCTTAACTTATTTAGTTTTTCACACATTTCTTTTGCACAATTCCTACATCACATAATTTGATTTGACACATTCACACAATCCTATGAATGTTTAAGCATGAGGTTGGCGAATGCTTTTGCACGAAGGTGATGGACTTGAGTGAGATGGATGTGGGCAAGTATTTGATGTACAGGTTCATTCGTTGTTTCTTGTTGGCTTTACAAGTGTGTGTTGCTGTTGTGGAGGTCCTATAATGGAATGGAGCTGTGAGTACTGAATCTCGTGGTTTACTGGCTTTGTATGCGTGAAAGTCATCGTTATGTGTCGCTGAAAGCGGTCGTTTTTGGTTGTAATACTTCGCAGACGACTACTTTACAACAGGATAGGGATTTGAGAAGGTATGTCGTCTATTCTTCACCCATCTTCTTTCTTGGTCTCAATCTTGCGAATCTTCAACTTCTGTTCTTCCTGCTTTTCCTCTGCTTCTTACTTGATTCTTGGTTCTTCTCTGGGCAGGATATGGAAATATTTATTGATAACTAGTCGCTTTGAAGTTCTCCTTGTAGTAACAGTTTGATAAATTGTTTGGGCGTGTCATTTTTACTTTGTGGAAGTTTTCTTCAGTTTCGTGCATCAGCGTGCTGTTTAATAGCAGTAGTGTGACTTTTACACATATTTTTTTTGCCAGTGGTGGCTTGCCCAAGCGGTCTTCTCGTCGGGCCGTTTTTTGCTCGCTCCTCTGAGTGGGGGCGTCCTGGGGTTTATGAGCGGTGAAAGTCCGGTGTTTGCTTGTCTGTCCCTGCACCGGTCACTGTCCTTTCCCTTCTCTTGATGCTTGCCTTGTAGGAATCGTGTCTTGCTAATTACGTCCTTTACTTTCTTGATACTTCTCACGTTGCAACTTGTGGGTCGTTGCATCTGGTCCTTGCTGGAGTTTTTACAATGGTTCTTACAAAAAGTTTTACTTATATTCATCTGACATATGTCCAGTACCTACATTGTTTACGCCTTTTTAAAAAGCTTTACAAATTTCGGCGCCCTTTCCATGTTACAATTCTAAGATATTTTGAGTCTTAACTTCTACAAGAATCTTCAAATTCGTTTTTTATTTTTGTGTAGTGTCGTGGTGTATAGCATTTTTGTATTTCATGATGTTAGTCTATCTACACTTTATCCCTTCACCTTAATCTATGCTACTATTGGTGTTAATTTTGTTTTTGTTTTTATTGAAACTACTTTCTTTTTTCCACCTTCCTCTCTCTTCATTCTTCTTTCTCCTGATGATATTATCTGCAACATAAACTTAAAATATTGTGCTAATTATTTACCAGTAATAAAATTAATCTTCAAACTTTTTGATATGGCTCACATGGTGAAGTCCTAAGGTTTTGCCTGTTTTTGGGTTCATTAGTTCCACAGCATTATCATGAGCAATTTGGCTAATTATGACAGGTCCTTTGTATGCAGCGTAAAACGTAAGTATTTTGTGTTTCAGTTTGCTGGAGAGATGGTGTGTTTTTACAAATACTTTCTGGCCCACTGAGAATGTTCTTTTAATTGCTGTTCCATCTCCTCTTTCTTTTCTTTTAATGGCTGCCTTTCTGACGTTGGAGAGTGCTATTACTATGACTTGTTTGTGCTGTCTACGTGGTACAATAGGAAATCTAACATTTTCTCTGGTTATGTTTGGGGGTTCAATATTTTTAAGTACAGTAACTGGAGGTAGTAGTGTAGTGCTATGTGGCATTTCATTTATTACTTCTTGAAAATTTTTAAGGTATATATCCCAAGTGTTGTGTCTTTTGCCTGCATATAATCGGCATAAAGTGCCTATGTCCTTCATAGATCGTTCTGCTGGATTTACGCTAGGTTTGTACTTAGATATGTAGATGGGTTTTATTTTGTGTTGTTCTAACGTTTTCTGCCATTGCACTGATTCCTATTGTGGGCCATTATCCGAAATTATTCGTTCCACTTGACCTACTTGTCTGAGAAAATCTTGTCTAAATGCTTTACTTATAGTAAGAGCTGTTGCCCGATTTAATGGTGTCAAGGTAACATATTTAAAAGTTAGTTCCAAAATGACAAATATGAAAATATATCAAATTTTTTGTGCGTGGGAGGGGCCCCATCAAATCTGTTGCAGCTATTTGTTTTAATTTTTTTAGGGATTATTGGAAACATAGGTGGTTTGGTTTGGAAAGTGACGTGTTTAGCCCTCATACATTTTTTGCATTTGACTAATACTGTTCTAATTCGTTTTTCCATATTAGGAAAATGGCTTGTTTGTTTTATTTTTAAAAAGCATTTCTTTGGTCGAAAGTGGCCATTACTTAAATGTGTATACCATATGTACTTCTTAATTAGTTCATCTAGGATATAAATTAACCATTCATTCGTTGCAACATTTCGTCGAAAAAATAAAACATTGTTTTTTACGAGATAGTGCTGTCGAATGTCTGGAAAATCCTTAATTCTCCACTTGTGTTTGATTCCTAGTGTTTCGGGACCCTTGTCCTGTTCTTTGCCTACGTTCTTCAATGCTATCGTAATGTAGTTTTCGAAAGGTACTTGTTTCATATAGTACATTGTAAACTGGTCTTCTGCTGCTTCCAAAACTATGTTACTGGATGCGCCCTGTGGACATCGTGATAAAGCATCTGCTAATACATTCGCTGGTCCTGGTATGTGTGTAATAGTGAAGTCAAATTCTCGTAGTATTAACATCCATCTGGATAACCTCCCATGAGTTAGTCTGGCGGATAACAGAAATTCTAATGCTTTGTGGTCAGTGTATACTTTTGTTTTTCTTCCGAATAGGAAGTATCAAAAACTTTGGAAGCCCCATACGATGGCCAATGCTTCCAGCTCCATGACTGAATAGTTTTTCTCGCTTTTTGTGTGTACACGACTGGCAGATGCAATTGTTCTATATGATATTAGGCCTGCCTCTTCGTATTCTTGGAATAAAACAACTCCTAAACCTGTTTTCGCGCTATCAGTGGCCATAAAAAATTTTTGTGTTAGATCAGGATGTGCTACAATCGGTGCTGTTGTAAGAGCGTTTTTCACTTTTAAAAATTCTTCATTGGCTTGTTGATCCCATACCCATGGCGTGTTTTTTCCAGTCGATGCACATAGGCGTGGTGTTGCGAGAGAGTCGATCCAAATAAATTTTTTATAGAATCCGGTGAGACCTAGAAATCCTCTGAGAGTTTTCTTATTATATGGAGTACAGAATTCTTTGATTGCCGTTAGTTTTTCTGGGTGGGGCGTTACCCCTTTCTCTGAAATTATGTGTCCTAGAAATAAGACCTCTCGCCTTCCAAATTTGGATTTTGTTATATTTACTGTGACCCCATGCTCTTTCATGATCTGTAAAAACTGATTTAATGTGTCGTTGTGATGTTCCCAAGAGGGTTCTGCTATAATCACATCATCAACATAACAAGTAATTTTTTGTAAAATTTCAGGACTGAGTATAGTATTAAATCCCCTAATAAGCGCTGCTGATGATATGTTTAAACCAAATGGCAATCGTTTAAACTGGTAACGTCTACCGATTATGACAAATGCAGTAAATTTTCTACATTCTGGGGCCAATTCTATTTGCCAGAAACTACTCTGTAAATCAGTTGATGAAAATATCTTAGCACCGTGGAAGTTTTGTATCAATTCCTCTAATTTTTCTGGGCGATCTGTCTCAGTGATTATGATTGTGTTGATCTGTCTGGAATCAAGCACTAACCTGATGCTCCCATCTCGTTTTTGTACAATATGGAGCGGGTCTCAATGTTAACCTTAAGCTCCACCTACAAAAATTCTGTCTATCCAATGAGAAACGTTATACTTTTCGTGGTGGGGCAATGTTTTTAACTTTTGCAACGTAACAGAGACGCGAAAAAGTCTCGCGCTAAAACTTGCAGCTGGTGTGGCCCTTTTAGTGTTATCGTAAGATCTATACTATTCTTCTGGAGGGCTCTAGCTTTTAACATGGGATTGGGGGTGGTCCTGGTGGTTGGCTGTCGACGTGGGTGTCAGCCCCTTATCGTAGGGCCTTCTAGCTTAACATGGTTCTGCTCTCGGCTTCTGTTCTCGTTTCTTCCCTCGGAACTGCGTCTGTTTCACGGTGGGAAGGTATGACATGCATTTAGGCGTTCTTGTGTTAGTCTGTGGTATTCCATTTGCTCACTCGTTGATCGTATTACTTTGGTTAATTTAATGTCAGGATTTATCCGGAGCTATGTGACATACTGCCGGATTTGCTTATCATGTCAGGGTTTTCATAGAAGGTGTTGGATTTGCCTGACACCTTACAAACCATGATGTAACCCAACTGAAATCTTTCCGTATCACCCGGCCTTTTCCATATATACCTCCTCCCCTTGTGATTCGTGAACAGAATATTCGCTATTACTAACTGAAATTTATTACAGAACTCAATTACCCTTTCTCCTGTCATTCCTTGTTCCAGGGCCATATTCTCTTGTAACCCTTTCTTCTACTCCTTCCTGTACAACTGAATTCCAGCCCCCCCCCCCCCCCGCCTTATTATTAGATTTTCACCTCCGTTTACATACTGTATTGCCCTTTCAACGTCCTCATATTTCTCTCTCTCTCTCTCTCTCTCTCTCTCTCTCTCTCTCTCTCTCTCTCTCTCTCTCTCTCTCTCTCTCTCCCCCTCTCCCTCCCCTCTTCTTCTTCTTCTTCTTCTTCTTCTTCTTCTTCTTCAGCTAGTGACGTAGACATGCATACCCGAACTATCGTTGTCGATGTTGGTTTGCTGTCTTCTGATAAGAACGAGCCTATCACTGGACTGTTCACTGTAACACACTCTCTGCCCTACATATGTAAATAAGAAGATTGAATGAATTTCTTACAGTTTTGTCCGAGGATGTTCCGCATTTAACTATCTAAGGACCGATTGTATAAGGCAGTTGATTCTAGATTAACACACTATAATGGCACCTCAAGCTGAACAAGGAAATTTGGGCTATTCAGAAGATAATCCTAGAGTATATCGCTGTGAAAGTTTGCGAATCAAGTCGAGGTCAGCTGGAGCTGTCAGATGGTCGTCTGGCAGCAATACAAAACAACACCTTTTTTTCGCAAATTCGAATTAAAAAGAAATAAATAATAAAGTTACTGCTAAAAAAAATCAGTGAATATTCGAATATGAAACTAACACTGATCGAGCATTAATGTTTTTTTAGATCTGTAATATTAGGTTAACGAATTATCGGCTGTGTAAGTAATTAGTGCAGATAATCTCATAATAATTCTTGGAGGTGGCTTGTAATTAAAGTGATGATAGATATTAAGCGCTAGTGTAAGACAGGGAGATATTTTCAATGAAAATTTAAGTATATGGAATTTGACAACAGTCAATAACGATTGAAAACTTATTTCATCACTCCTCTCTAGCCTGTAAGTACAGTAGCTACAGAATTCACACTTAATTTTGAACTTCAGAATAAGTGCTTAAACTGTTATGCAAATTGGACGCACGTTGGTTAACAAGAACAGTAGTATGCACGTGTAAATTAGTTTATAACTACAACGCGGTGGCGAAATGGTGGCACCATGGAATACAGTTCAAAGGACTTCTGGTTCGCTTCCACGATAGCTGGATTTATTTATTTATTTTCTCACTCGCCACTTCTTTCGCCTCTGGCAATGTTTGTTAATGTGTAAAATACTGAGGTGTTTAAGTTTAGGATTCAGAGTAAAACTAAATCGCGAGGCTGTTATTATTGCGGCAGAATTTGACTTGCACAGTACAGTATAGCTGCCAGAACATCGAATGAAGATCCTGAATGAACTATAGCCTGCAGTATTGTTTGAATCTGCATAAAAACAAGAAAACAACACGAACACAACGGATAAACTGTCTAATGTATTCAATCGTATTAAAATGTTTACGAATCACAGCATATAACTTCGGGAACAAAATTTGCATTGTTATCATAGGGGTTTCAAACAGGAATAAACTGGGGCTTCAGGCAGTTAGCGTCTGCTCATTTTCCGTAACAGCAGGTCTGACGACATTATCGCTTCCAGTTTTATGCATTTCAACCTGGAAAAGCTTTCAGACTGTTTTTGCTCCAGTTTGCACAGCACATGAAATTACAAAAAGATGAAATGTAGTAATTATAAAGCGAATCTTTAACCTATACCCTGTCATGCACAAATGCTCTCCTGGTCCTTTTCTTATCATTGACGTAATACATTTTCAAGTCTCTCCAGTCACGATTTGTTCTACGAATTCTTCGCATTTTCCTTATTGGCCGCAGTAACTTTATCAGCACGATTTACAACATAAACCGTTTTCGACTTGGGAGAACTTTGACGATCCCAAGTTTCTGCTTACTCTCTTCCATCTTTACAACATCCTCGTTAATAAATACTGTTTATCTACGATTTATGATTAACATCGGTGGTCTTAGCGTGATAATGATGTCAATAGCTGATTTTAGCAGTGTTGCCAAGTTTGTTTCTCGCTAATTTGGGTCAACACTGAACCTCCTTCTGTGGATCTAAGTTTAGTGCTAGACAAGAGAGTTGAGCCATAAACAGAGTTCAGTTTCTCAATTAAGGTGGAACCTCCAGTCAGCGATGTTTATACAATAAGCCCTTTCAAGGCCCTAAACGTTTTTTAGACAGAGTAAAAATGAGTTCAAAATCTTTGCTATAGAGTCTCGTTTTTTTGGGACTGTGAAACAAGCAGATCAACTAATGTGTTGTTATGTAAACAGGAAATGAACAGCACATTGTATCTGCAGTAGTCACCCTCATTTTTCTAACAGTGTTATGCGAGGACGGAGTATAAGAAGCATGTTTTTCTATTCAGAATAATAAACTACTCCAGTTGACGGAAGAAACAAAAATCAGGAGAATAAGTCAGCGACAAGGGAAATGATGGCATTAAAGACACAAAATGTATGTCGATAGGGCATCTAGTATTCTAAAATACTCTTATTATGACCATTTTCTGGTCACCATGAGAGTCTTTCAGAAGGCTAGATGCAAAAATTCTGGAGCTAAACTTCTCTGATTCGAGTTCCTGGATGGGGGATACTCGGGAAGAGGGTGTCAGGAAAAGAACAGAAAAGGCCAACGATCTACTAATAGGAGCGTGGATTGTATGATCATATTTGTCAGTAAAATCCGTATATTTGTCTATAGTAGAAACGGTAAGAAGCTGCTGAGGCAGTTGGTGCTCACATGTGTGAGCCATGGTGTCTGAACAGTGTGTGACATCAGTGGAGGGAGAAAGATTATCACATGTTGGAAGACTTTACGAAAATAGGCATAACTATATAAATTGTGACTGATCAAGTGATAATGCGTCAACTGGAAGTGGCACATCAATGCCATATTACGACAAACATTAATCAAGTGAATGCAGAATATCAAAAATTTTGAAAACTGCAAGGAAATGCGAGAAACTGAATACAAAAATGAGCAGGATCCGCTTAGTTTTGTTAATGATTACAAATAGAGTGCAGATGATTCAGACTATTAATACCAACAGTATCAATGCGTGGTACAATTGCTGTAGACATTATTACAATGAGTTAGTATCAGCAATGCAATGAGCGAATTATTCTGAGGGCAGAATCGAAATGGACACTTTACCTTTCCGGCACAGCCAGATTATGAAGAAACAGAGAGGACCTCATCGTGACAGGATGACATAACCTAGCGATGGACAACCGTACAGTAGATGCAACCACATCAAAGGTGTATCCGTGGAGGCGCCTGACTACCATTTTCCAGAAGCTTTTTCAGTAGCTGCAACAGCAACAGTCCACATGATTGATGTGGCCTCATAACATTACCCAGTATAGCAGCGCGGCTGAAATCAAGTGGAAGCCGTTCTATTTCCCTAGGCCATGCAGCTCTACTATATGGTTTAACGATGATAGCTTCGCCCTTGATAGAACATTCTGGAGAGTAAAAAAGAATCCTCTGTTAGGATTTTCGGCAGGGAAAACCAAAACCGAAGCTCTGTGCGTGGAATGTTAGATCTCTTAATCGGGTAAGTACGTTAGAGAATTTAAAAATCGATATGGATAACTTGAATTTATAGCGGGTATTAGTGAAGCGCTGTTCCAGAAAGAACAGGATATCTAGTCATGTGAGTACAGGGTTATCTTCACAAATCAAATGAGGGTGTTACAGGAGTAGTTGTAATATTGAAGTAGAGTGTGAGAAAGTGACTGAAGTACTATGAAAGACATAGTGAATGAACTATCGTTGTTAATGCAGACACAAAGCCAAGACCGGCCACAAAAGTCCACCTAATATGTTCCTATTAACAATGCAGATGATTAAGATTGAAAATACGTGTTACAAAATAAAATAAATTGTATAGTACGGAATATAGACGGAAATGGAAGAGGATGTAGATGAAGACGAAATGGGAGATAAGATACTGCGTGAAGAGTTTGACAGAGCACTGAAAGACCTGAGTCGAAACAAGACCCCGGGAGTAGACAACATTCCATTAGAACTACTGATGGCCTCGGGAGAGCCAGTCATGACAAAACTCTACCATCTGGTGAGCACGATGTGTGAGACAGGCGAAATACCCTCAGACTTCAAGAAGAATATAATAATTCCAATCCCAAAGAAAGCAGGTGTTGACAGATGTGAAAATTACCGAACTATCAGTTTAATAAGTCACAGCTGCAAAATACTAACACGAATTCTTTACAGACGAATGGAAAAACTGGTAAAAGCCGACCTCGGGGAAGATCGGTTTGGATTCCGTAGAAATGTTGGAACACGTGAGGCAATACTGACCTTACAACTTATCTTAGAAGAAAGATTAAGAAAAGGCAAACGGTTCTAGCATTTGTAGACTTAGAGAAAGCTTTTGACAATGTTAACTGGAATACTCTCTTTCAAATTCTGAAGGTGGCAGGGGTAAAATACAGGGAGCGAAAGGCTATTTGCAATTTCTACAGAGACCAGATGGCAGTTATAAGAGTAGAGGGGCATGAAAGGGAAGCAGTGGTTGGGAAAGGAGTGAGACAGGGTTGTAGCCTTTCCCCGATGTTATTCAATCTGTATATTGAGCAAGCAGTAAAGGAAACAAAAGAAAAATTCGGAGTAGGTATTAAAATTCATGGAGAAGAAGTAAAAACTTTGAGGTTCGCCGATGACATTGTAATTCTATCAGAGACAGCAAAGGACTTGGAAGAGCAGTTGAACGGAATGGACAGTGTCTTGAAAGGAGGATATAAGATGAACATCAACAAAAGCAAAACGAGGATAATGGAATGTAGTCAAATTAAGTCGGGTGATGCTGAGGGAATTAGATTAGGAAATGAGACACTTAAAGTAGTAAAGGAGTTTTGCTATTTAGGGAGTAAAATAACTGATGATGGTCGAAGTAGAGAGGATATAAAATGTAGACTGGCAATGGCAAGGAAAGCGTTTCTCAAGAAGAGAAATTTGTTAACATCGAGTATAGATTTAAGTGTCAGGAAGTCGTTTCTGAAAGTATTTGTATGGAGTGTAGCCATGTATGGAAGTGAAACATGGACGATAAATAGTTTGGACAAGAAGAGAATAGAAGCTTTCGAAATGTGGTGCTACAGAAGAATGCTGAAGACAAATTGGGTAGATCACGTAACTAATGAGGAGGTATTGAATAGGATTGGGGAGAAGAGAAGTTTGTGCCACAACTTGACTAGAAGAAGGGATCGGTTGGTAGGACATGTTTTGAGGCATCGAGGGATCACAAATTTAGCATTGGAGGGCACCGTGGAGGGTAAAAATCGTAGAGGGAGACCAAGAAATGAATACACTTAGCAGATTCAGAAGGATGTAGGTTGCAGTAGGTACTGGGAGATGAAGAAGCTTGCACAGGATAGAGTAGCATGGAGAGCTGCATCAAACCAGTCTCAGGACTGAAGACCACAACAACAACAGTACGTTAATAGAGACGAAAATTTTATTGAAATGAGGGACTGGAATTCAGTGGTAGAAAATTTGATGGAGGCCATAATCGCAAAGTATAGCCTTGAAAAAACGCTGGTTTCTAACGAATGGACAAGAAAGTGATTTCAGACACCACCGCCCAGAATTGACACCGGAAGGCATCAGGAAATGGCATAAAGGATGTCAATGACATCTCCACATTCACAAATTTTACGCTCGGAAACGACAGTTTGCAAAGTGATGGAAAACCAGACGACCTTCTTGTCAAGTGTTTCCACTGCTGACATCCTACGGACGATTCAACGCTTTTCTATGAACATCGCGGGGCTGCAACCCCATTGAATATGATCTCACCTCTTTGGAGTGTAAGAAGACTGCAAGTTTTTCAATTATATACAGGTTGGAACCACTACGGACCGTTCAAAACCGTTCAACAAACTCTGAACATGATCCGAAACAGAAAGTGGTGTTTATGTTCATCCTTCCTTCCCAGCCCCCTCCCTCCCGTGGCGTGTGCAAGGGGCAGGGGAGGTGGGGGGGGGCGGAGAGGGTGTGTGACGGAAATGCACGTGAATAAAATGGCAATGGTCCCCCTGAGATCACCAGTTTGGCAACGCAATCAGTGCTATTTGCGCACCTTTGTTCGGCACTTTGAGAATGTCTCTGGACAGATAGGTACATCTATCGATCTCTACATGCCAGCCATGTAGGCAACCCTTTCGACACCCCCCCCCCCCTTCATTTCACATAAAGTTAGCAGGCACGAGTGTGTTGCAGGTAGCCTGTCCCACCTGCGGGTAGGAATTGGTAAATAAATATCTCTATATAGGAACATTAATAAAATGGCCAGCAAAGGTGCCCGAGTTGCATCAAGAGTTTTGCCGAACTGGAGGTTTTTAGAGGAACCTTTTGCCGTTTCAATCACTTTTAATGTCGTATCCCTCCATGCACACAGCACAGGACGAGGCGAGAAAGGGGGACGAAAAAACGTGAACAGCCTTTTCTGCTTCAGATCACGTTCATATTTCGTCGAATGGTTATGAACGATCCATATTGGTGGACCCCATATACCAAAGCTAAACTTGCGGTCATGCTGCTCTCCAAAGGGAAGAGATCACGTTCATTTGGGTTCCAGCTCTGCTATGTCCTTAGGGTTGAATCGTCCGGGTGACGGGAGAGGTCAGCAGTGGCAAAATTTGACAAGAACGTCGTCCTGTTATACATCGTACTGCACGCTGCCGTTTTCGAGCGCAAGCTCCTCTTGAGGCCTTTCCGTGTGAATTCTGTGTGGCAGTGTGACATGTTTTCCTCGAGCACCCATAAGAAACCCGCGTGACTCCAACGCGGCCGTCGCGGCTGTGACCTCCGTTGCAGAGACGTCAAACGAAGAGGTGTAATGTGGCTGAGAGGGGTGTGACTCATCGCGCGACACATCCACTGTGGCGTTGAGCAGAATTGTGGTGAAATTTTGTGCAATGTGACATCTTTAATCGACCTTACACGTCACATGAACTTCTGAGCTCTGGCCTTTTCTCCGCTTGCTATCTGAAGTGTCATCAAGGCCAGGGGTGACGTTGCAGGTAGTACGCTTTAGCGCTATTATAGAGGAAGGGTGTAGGCACCTCTGGGCCAAGTTTCAAACTTACGCGTCGCAATCGGAGACAATTACCGGTTTAAAAAACGTGATTAATTGTGAAGTGGAATGCATATCCAGGAGCACATGTGGACTCCCAACATAATGTATTAATTGCGAAATGGAGATAAAAGCTCATGATATCACAGAAAGGTAGGAACTGAATGTGAGAACTGGATAAGTTGAAGAAGACCGAGGTCGCAGAGTTTCGCAGAGTATTTTATCCATACTCAGAAACTGTAGATGTATATAACGAAATATTAAGCAGCCAGTCGCATGAAAAAGAAAAAAAGATTTCTTTACCGGTTACGGAAACTTCGTGTTCTTCTTCAGAAGGTTATACCTGTCGCATTATTTGTGAGTGTCAACAGCAAGAGGCATACAGCAAAATGCCGTGGTCATGAACAAAAATATTATAAAGAAGCAAAACAGACATGCAGGGACAGGGGATAATCAGATAATTATGCACGATAGAGAAAATCGACACGGCATATCTGGAAGATGAAACGTTAGATTAAAGGATCCTACCCCGCGAGAAATAGATTGTAGATCTCTGAAAGTGTATACGCTATGATTACAACTGAGGCTGTACGATAGACAACTGTGCCGAAGTGTGATACAGGAGAAGGAGAAAGCTCATGTAGAAGAAACAAATAATCCAGTAATGCGACCGTTATTTCAAATAAACTAGACTGGATTCGGTGATATACGTCTGAAGTTTCTGAAGTCTGTGGAAGCTACGGAAACTTTTACAGGAGCTTGTGACATAATCGTATGTCTTACAACCAAATTTAGAGAAAAGCATTATTATCACATTCTCAAACAAAGAACAAATAGGTGAAAGTGCAATCTATCAGATGATCAGCCGGTTCGTTTTCAGATGATCAGAAATCATAGAGGATAGAAATTTAATTGAACAGATGTTACGTCACTATCAGTACTGCTTAAGTAAAGGAAAATGACGCAGAGAAGAAAATACGATTGTGTATTGGAAAGAAGAAGGGAAATCACGATACTTCCCCAGTAACTGTGAAACTACAGACACCATTCGGCAGTAAGGAGATGTTCGTAGTCGCGAGATGAGAGCGGTTATAGTGCAGACACAGAGTATCTTTCAAATCTAGGAATACAGAGGTATCAAGGAGGAAAAATCCGTTTCGAACTATAGTACTCTTATCTGTGACTTCCGCTTCACTTAACATGGCCGCTATCTCTAGACCACGGGGGACTTAAAATATCTGCAGTTTAATACTAGAAATCGATATAAACAGCGTGAAATAGCGAGGCAACAGCGAGGGCTGAACGCGCTGCAGGCTATCACTGTGGGTTAGCCTTATCACCCCTGCTGCGAGGGCTCGTTAACTGATCCGTCAGTTCTGTCCAAATCAGGTAGTGCAGATGATGTGTAGCTTCATGGCGGCCGTGATTACTGTACGAGCTCCGAACCACACCTCTAAACGCCATACTATTGTTGCCGCTTCTTGAGAGCGGGCACAGGAAACCGTATAAATGGTTCAAGCGGTAGGGAGCTAATTGGGAATGCCAAGATGCTGGGACCACAAAATGAAGTATACTTGAACAGCAATGTATTCTCAGAAAAAATTAAACTCTATACAGTGAGAAAGTACAGTTAAATACAATCCTTGAATTGCATGGGAGTAAGATGATAAAAATAAACAACGAAGATTGCTCTACTTCGGCGGGCCAAAATGAAATAATCAAAGTAAGTGCTATGCAGCTGTAACCAAATTTTTAATTCCCATAAGGCGTTACTCGTTAAAAGAACGTATTGCTATACTAAGCAGCTACACAAATGGCTTACGGCCCGATGATAAATATCTACCAGGCGAAGCCTTGCAGGTAATAGAATATTAAAATTTTCATTGAGGAACACGATGCCTCGGCCATGAAGATCAGCTTACGGAAACAATGGTCAGTCTCAAGAGTACAGAACTTAACTACAAGGAACTGCAATAGCATTTACGACAGATACAGGGTAACAGAATTAACGGCCGGCAGCCATGCAACAAACTTTACAATTGGTGAAGGTGCTTCAGGATTTACATGAAAGTAGTAACTATTTTAATGGATATTAAGTTGACGTTTGAAAACTCCTCTGCGGGCAGGCAGGTTATTAGGTTTATAAACACAGATAGCTTTACGACGCAATGGCCAATAAAAACAACAGATTAAACTTATGTTAAAGGCCGCCTCTAGACGGAGTTGTTTAGATCTACTTAAGCAGGATTTAGAACAAATCTGTAGCTTTACATCAAACAGAACTGAAATATAGAACACGTAAGCAATGCCAACGCCTAATTTCAGAGGTAATAAGGGAAGCAAACAGCCGACCAAATGTACGTACTGACGAAATCAGCTAAGCTCGGTAAGCAGAAACGGCAAATAAACGAATAACAAGATTATTACATAGGCTGCTATTTCGGACAAGAAATAATACAGACTGATTAGAATCAGCTGGCCAGCAGTCTTACCAAAATAGATACCTCTTCCACAGGTGCATGAGGAATTCACAAAATGAGTTTGTTAATACCACATGACGTACCAAAGCATATAACGAGGCCCCTTTCTTTGTTTGCCCCTAATCAATAGTGCATTAAATAATGGCTAATATGTCCAGTAACACACATGTATAAGCAGAATTAAACAGTAGTCTAATAAAATATAAAACACCAACACGTAGCAACAGTTCGAGGAGCAGTGAAAGCGTTAAATACGGTACGCCAATGAATTAAACCGTTTTGGCAAGCACTGAAAGAATTGAACACTAGTCTGCTAAAGCACTAGTGAATTGTACAGGGTGACACGCGGGAGACGGACGGTTTTGAACTGCGTAGTACTGTGGGCGCGGTGGTGGGAGGTGGTCGTGGTGGGGATAGTTCTGATCCACACAAGACGCCATTTCATTTACTCAGTCACTATGGAGCAGTGTGACTTGCAGCGTCGAGTGTTTGTCTATGACAGTTTCGTGAAAAGTGGTGAGTCTATTATTGCTACGCAGCGATTGTTTCGTGCGGGGTTTAATGTCGGTCGACATTGAGCTGTTCCGAGCTGTAACACAGTCCTCAGATGGGTGGAAAATTTCAGATGAACTGGAAACATACTGGATAAGAAGCATCCTGGTCCAAGACGCAGAGTAACGACAGCAGAAAATGTTGAAAGGGTATGGCAAGCGGCAGTCAGAAGCCCATAACGATCAGCTAGACGTCATGCTAGTGAGTTACGAATCAATCGTGAATCGGTTGTACTAATTTTGCATACAGAATTACAATTCCATCCCTACAAAATGCGCTTGTCCAACAACTTAAGGAAACTGATTTTGCTGTACGAGAAGACTTCGCTTATAGAATGCAAGTGATTTCGGGATCGAATGAAAATGAAATTTTATTGATTTGGACTTTTTTTTTTTTTTTTTTTTTTTTTTTTTTTTTTTTTTTTTTTAAGAGAACGGGGCCACAGTTACTGTTAATTCGGTTCGTTACATTCGTATGCTTGAAACATTTTTGAAACCAGAACTACAAAGACGACAAATCTCTATAAAACGCGTTTGGTTCTAGCAGGATGGGGCAACAGCGCACACCGCAAACATTTCAATGACAGTTCTTAGACGCATGTTTCCTGGCCGGATTATCTCACGTTTTGGCAATATTTCTTGGGCTCCCAGGTCTCCCGACTTGTCATTATGCGACTTTTTTCTGTGGGAGTACCTTAAGAACTGTCTATAACCACAAATCACGAAATTTGGACGAGTTGAAGAATGCAATCATTCAAGAAATTTCTGCCATCCCTGCAGAGATTTTAGTCCGCGTGATGGATGATTTTGAGAAGAGACTTGAGTCCTGCATTCGAAATGATGGGCATCACCTATACGACATTATTTTTCACAAATAACTTTGTTAACTGAAATGGCAAATAATGAGCTTTTATTTTGTGTATATAAATATGCATTAATTTTAAAGTTGGCTGAGTATTATTTCATTAAAAACTGCCCGTCTCCCCTGTGTCACCCTGTAGAAGGTTGGCGAACAATGAGTGGATAATATGCCAGAAAGGTAGCATACAGGTAACCGTAACAGTAAATCCGTCAAACACTATTCTAATAGAATGCAAGACACCAATGAATTAAAGAAGAATGGCGAGCACTGAGTGAGTAAAACGCCACATGATGACCTACAAGAAAGCAGGCTTGCTTTCAGAGACAACCCAGCCATGCTATTGAATAACATTGCGTGTATATGCACCTCACCCAACCCTCTCCCCCACTCCCCACCCCTCCCCGCCCGACGAAAGAAAAAAGAACTCTTTCACAAAAAATCTCGAATATGTGTCCAGAAAATCAACTCAACACAGTTTAGTAGCAAAATACAAAAGAGCGCCTTTTGATCACAATATTGAACAGAAGGAACAACAATAAACACCAATTACACCCAAAGGGACGCAGGATGTAGTTCCTCACACATCAGTTTAGAACAAAATTACTGCCGTTACAGAAGACCACACCATATAGCCCACAAAATAGGCATACAACGGTTCCCCGAGCAGACTCGGTTCTTACAACGGTGGAATAGCAGACAGTCAAACCAGCGTGGTTTGCGCCAGTAGCACTCCACAGGCCATGCCACCACCTTCCGGCTATGTTCGGCCCAACCGAGCGCTCACACGTCCTCGGTAAAGACGGACCTCCAACTGCCCGGTCTGCTGTCCCGTAGCCAACCGAGCGCGTCCCTGTATCCACGTCCGCCGCCGCTTACGTGCCCTCTCGCTGGTAGGCACCCCCCCCCCCCCCCCGGTATCCCAGCAAAGGGCCAGGGATAAACGCTTAGCAGATACATTCGATACTAGGGCATCAAGAACGCCGCGTGCTCATGGCACCTGTGTTTCATAATACGATGTTATCCTAATGTATAATTGTAAAGAAAATGTAAACATTTCCGCCATTTTCGTGGACGTGGAAATACAGAAACATGTTGAGGTGGAAATCATAGGCAATCAAAGAGTACTTGAATCTCCGTTGTTGGAATCAAAACAACCTAAAGCTATGGAATACAGTTATTCAAAACAATGTTACATATTTTTAAATAAGCAGATTACGCTAATAAATCCAGTGCGAAGTATAACAAGGACCGGTTCCTGATTGTCTCTTATCGGCTTTAACAGTGTTTCATCCAACGGAATAATACTATTTAACTATACAGAATCAGGTAAAAACGATAGGCTGTATGTAGGTGAGAAATTAAAAGATGTACGAAAGTACGGCAAACATTGTTCTTTTCATTGCTTGCTTCACTTAATGACCCACAGTTTCAGCTTCTTAATGCGGAAGATAGAACTCGACGACTGGAATTTTGTCGCTTTGTAAGTGTGCATCTCTGACTTATGACGTTCATACTGTTGTCTGATAAAGCTGCTCTCAAGGACAGGTCTCATGTAGAAATTTCCAGTGAAGGAAAATCCGTTAAATCCTAGTATTAAACCTTAACACGTTAGAGAAAAGAAGGAAAATACTTATTAGTATCTATAAAAAACGGTATCTTCATAAAAGATGTACCAGTAGTGTTGCCAAAAAGATGAAAAGCATAATTAAGTTCTAATGTTAATTCCACTTACTTGATATAAGATCTTCAAATTAATGACATATTTCTACGTTTATAAATTTCTTCCAAAAGTTATTTGCGGGATATTTATTATTATTCTGAGGTTTCTTTAGTGTTCCTACACTACACCCATTGCAAATGGGATACAAGGTAATGACTGCCTGTTTTATACATGCTGTCGTTTCCTAATTTTTATTTAAAAAGTTTGTTTCAATGTCTTTGCAAAAAATGGTTCAAGTGGCTCTGAGCACTGTGGGACTTAACTTCTGATGTCATCAGTCCCCTAGAACTTAGAACTACTTAAACCTAACTAACCTTAGGACATCACACACACCCATGCCCGAGGCAGGATTCGAACCTGCGACCGCAGCGGTCGCGCGGTTCTAGACCGTAGCGCCTAGAACCGCTCGGCCACCCCGGCCGGCCAAAATCTTTGCAATAGAGATTCCGAGGGTGATCGATCACGTCAATCTACATTCGTCTGTTGTTAAATTTGAGTTATCAGCAAACGTACTATGGCATTAAGTGCTACACACACAAAAAAATACTGTCTTCACTCGTCACCGAAAAATACCTGACATCCTAAATTTGTACTTTCTACCACTCGGATCTTGAGGTAGAGCACAAGAACACGATTACATGTTTGTGTTCGAACGATTATTATTTCACTAATTCTTCGATTAAGACGCGACAGGATCCTTCGATACCTGCGTTGTGACTCTGTTGTATGAATATTTATCCGAAAAGTGTGTGCTGTAGATGAATACGGACTTACACTTGAGCCATGTGCAGGCTGTGGCGCAGGCTAAGGATATGCAACAAGTCAATTGCTTTCGGTCTGCAAACTACGCACGAATTGTTTATTAAGGACAAGAGAATCGAAGAGGCCACAACAAGTGACACTGATGCAGTAATTCAGTCTTGCAGACAGCAGGTGAGAGATAGTGTTTTGGCAAGTTGTGAAGATAAGAGACGCAAAATTAACAAGGAAAGAGAATGAAATCGGCTGGCATTCATCTGTTGTGATATGGGGAAACTAAGGATGAATTGTGAAGATGAAATGTGAGCTTGAACCGCCTTTCCTGTTAGATACAGCATGTTGTCTTAACCAATGAGCAATTGGTGGATTGTGTGAAACATGGCAGAAATAGTCTTTTTGAAATGACAGCACTTGAGCGTTCAATACATGTAAGCCGTTTACACACATGCCCGTCAACCCCTTTACTTTACAGTTATGGTAAGTGAACTTAATTCTAGGTTTAATGCGCAGTTATACATAATATTTATGTGAAGAAATTTGTCTATGGAGTATTTGTATTGGCTCCTAGAGCTTTTAAACAACTGTAGAATTTATAAAGTAATTAGATTTAATAATTTTTCTTTCCTGCGTCATGAAACGTTTGGGAAAAGCTTAGACTACTTCAGTTTCCTTTCTAATGGTGTATTTATAAAAAGCATGCTGTGTTTGAAACGAAACTGAATTTTTACGACAAATTTACTTATGGAATAAATAAACTGTTAGACGGTAATCAATGCTCCTGGTTGTGTAAAAGGCAATGTACAATATGTGTGGTGTATTCTCAATGAATAAACACCATTTCTACTGCTCTTTGTATGTGTTTGCATCGATCTGGAGCTTATTCATTAGTGACCCTCTTATGCTGAGGTGGAACGGACAATTTACGAATAAATATCGGTGTCAATGTTCGCAGCTCAAATACAGAGAGAAGCTAAAACTGTTAACCAAAATTCACATGCTCTCACGCCACTGAGAACTCGCAGCAGGTGGAAACTTTGCAAGACAGGGCTAGGGCTTTCTTTCCGCTTCGCGCTTTCGACGATTTCTTCGCTTCATCAATCAGAATGAAAAATGGAACATCATATTGCTCCACTGCTTTCATTTTTGCTTTCTTTTCGGTGATCAATCTGTGTAATGGGCCCCTTACATTAATTGTCGTTTCGGCTGCGAGGAGTTAGGCGATCGTTACCCGGTTCTCAGGAAATGAATCCACGCTAAATGTGAGGAGAACGTTTGGAGCTGGTACCTCCTACAGCAGCCTCGCCCCTGCACATAATTGGCGAAAATTGCAGTTAAGATTTAAGCCCAAACGCAATTGCTTTAAGTGATACAGTTAAGAACAGACGAACCACAAAGGCAAACAGTGATGTACTAAGCCAGAAAGATACTTAGGGACAAGTATGAGTTGAAGAGCTATTTATTGATTCGCTTGTTAATACCAGGCTTCAGATGTTCTTTTAAATCAGACACCTTACACACTACACGCTGTGCGTACGTACAGGGGTAGGAAAAAACAGCTTTCGGTCATCCCAGAATGGATAAATATAGGTCCTGTATGGTTTTCAAGGGAATCTTACACTACTCTTCCAGAGAAATAGTGGCAAACTCAGATAACAATGATGGAGGTGGATAACGAACACGGACCCTTCTCTCCAAAGTAGACCATGAAGACTCAATAGCATTAATATTTGATGACTGTTGCGGCTTGGACACATGCCACAATTCATCCTCGGCTTGGACAGATGCCACAATTCATCCTTGTGCTCATATAACCAGTGCTGGACGTTGTGGGCTGTAGGAATAGGTGGCCTATCGTCTCGGAGCGCAGCGTCACCATTGGGGAACAATCACTGCACCACTGGATGGATCCGATCAGCCAATGGCGCCCGCACAGGGCTGCTGGAGTGCAAGAACTCAGTCCAGTTTGAGGATACACAGAATTAATATTTATTTATAAAAATGGATTAATCCACCACTGATAACAAAATAGACACACTCTGATTTCCAACAGCAGGAATAACTTCAAAATGCTCTGGCCTCATTGTTATTAAAAATTAAAGAACAGATACAGCCAAAGAGAGTCAAAACAACCAACCTTACAACAAAAGCAACAAAGCTAATTTAAATTTGGTTACAAAAAGCCGTTAAAAACTGACAGTAATCAAACTTGAATAGCATGAAAATTTGACTTCAACTATTTGGTTTTAAGTTATTTAACAAGTTAGCTAAAAACGTTTAAATCTTCATTCAGACTTACTGAAATCACCAAGGCTTACTGGCAACATTTTAGTTAATTAATTTTCAAATAATCAAAATGGATTACAGAGTTGTTGTGCTTGTCAGGCCACAAACAGCATAGGGTGTTTAGTTAACTCGGGCACTCGACCCGACGCAACGCCATAAGCAATGCAGCAAGGCTAACAACAGCTTGACCTAAAACACAGGAGAATGACATCAACACAAGGCTCACTTTTAGAAGTTACCACGGCGGGCATGCTTTACCGTATAAGAGGAGTAACTAACGTTTGGACAAAAGCTTTACAAACTGTCACTGAGAGAGTTCAAATGGTTCAAATGGCTCTAAGAACTATGGGACTTAACATCTGAGGTCATCAGTCCCCTAGACTTAGAACTACTTAAACGTAACTAACCTAAGGACATCACAAACATCCATGCCCGAGGCAGGATTCGAACCTGCGACCGTAGCAGCAGCGCGGTTCCGGACTGAAGCGCCTAGAACCGCTCAGTCACACCGGCCGGCTCACTGAGAGTGTCTATAAACAAATTACACTGATGACGCATCCACGAAAATGTACTGAGCAATATATCTTTCAGACTCTCCATTAAGTGAACAGAGAACCTCTTACTTTAGACATGATTTCAAAATTATAATTACTAAACATACACAAAATTACGAAGGGTTCTATATTCTCACGAGAGTGCTTTTCACCTGACTTGAAACCCACTAGTAATATTAATAGTCAAAAACAACTCTGAATCTTGATTTAAAATCAGAACTTTTTTTCCTTTGAGATATTTAACTCAGATACTTACACTATAAGTGCTTCTAAGGAATCGACTGAACTAACTTCATGGAGATCTCGTAGCCAAAGGAGTACGCGCCTTTAGTACATTATTAAAAGCCCTTAAGATGACTGAGAGATTTCTACCAAATGCTCTATGCCCCACAAATCATAACACAGTCAAAAATTTTAAGCCATAAAAGCACAAAGTTCAAATAACAATCATGGCACTGCCAGAGCACGAAGGTCAGATCTGCAGCAGCAAGGCAGTTGACAATTTAAAACAATCTGCAGTCGGCAGGAGCAGAGGCAGAAGTAGGTAGCAAGCACCGCACCATCTCCAGCACAGGCTATGGCGGACGCGGTCAGGCACAAACAGCCCACGAACAGCGACTGTGTCTGCTTCGTGACCGCTGCCAAACTCCAGTTCCGCTAAGAGGAAGACCCCGCGCAGCGCCGCACAGTACAGCCACACTGCCACTGCTCTTCCACTATGCCAACTCCTTTCAGTGATGCTCCGTACTAACTCACCCCCGTGGCCCGTCACGTCCTCTCTTCAAGCCGCGGCTAACCAAACTCAGCGCTCCTACCAATCCTCGGTGCTCGGAGACGTAAATCCAAGACGAGAGAAGAACACCGCAGGGTGTAACGGATAAGACGTAGCTGCCCAAATAATCACCGACTCCTGCCTTGTTTCTCTTTTAGGACGTCAACGCGGCTAGAAGTTGGAAAGACTGCTGTCAAAGGCAGCAAAGGAGTTGGAAGAGTAGTTGAACGGGATGGACAATGTCTTGAAAGTATGATATAAAACAAACATCAACAAAAGCAAACAGAGGATAATGGAATGCAGTCGAATTGCGCAATCCGATGCAGAGGGAACTGGATTAGCAAATGAAACACTTAAAGTAGTAGATGAGTTACGCTATTTGGGCAGCAAAATAACTGATGAAGGTAGAAGTAGAGAGGATATAAAATTCAAGCTAGCAATGGCAAGAAAAGATTTCCTGTATAAGAGAAATTTGTTAACATTGAGTATAGATTTAAGCGTCAGGAAGTCTTTTCTGAAAGTATTTGTATGGAGTGTTGCCATGTATGGTAGTGAAACATGGACGATAAACAGTTTAGACAAGAAGAGAATATAAGCGTAGGCTTCCGCGGCCGTTGTCTTCTTCAATAAAATTCTTCAGGGTATCAGACCGCATCGTCAGGCACCAAGGATATATGGTGTACCGAAGGTAAACAAAACCGACTTCCCCTTAAGGCCCATAGTAAACAGTATAAATTCGCCGACCTACTACCTAGCGAAAGAACTGGCACCTATGCTCCGACACTTAATGCATCAAATCGAGTCCTACGTTAAGGATTCCACCCACTTCGTGTCTCTCCTAAAGGAAATGCGTGTTACGGACCAAGATCTGATGGTTAGTTTCGACGTCAAATCCCTATTCACGAATGTCCCAGTGTCAGATACTGTGAACATCCTAGAAGAACGCGTGGCACCTGATATATGTGAGCTTGTGCGCCACTGTCTGACGACCACCTATTTCAAGTGGAGAGGTCAATTTTATGAACAAACTGACGGTGTAGCTATGGGCTCACCCCTATCGCCTATCGCAGCAGAAATTTTCATGGAGGCATTTGAGGAAACAGCCCTCCAGTCCGCACCATTACGTCCAAATTGTTGGCTTCGCTATGTCGATGATACTTTCGTCATCTGGCCCCACGGAGAAGAGGAGTTACAGAACTTCCACAAGCACCTTAACCAACAGCATAGGAAAATTCAGTTTACAATGGAAACAGAGAAGAATGGGGTGCTGCCTTTTCTCGACGTGGAAGTTTATCGAAAACCTGATGGTAAACTTGGCCACAAAGTGTACAGGAAACCAACCAATACGGACAGGTACCTTCACGCCTCCTCCCACCATCACCCCACGCAGAAGAAGTCCGCCCTGCACACGCTAACGAAGAGAGCGTACAGGATAAGCGACGAAGAACATCTGAAGACAGAACTTGAACGCCTCAGGTCCATCTTCGGAACTAATGGCTATGGGAAGCAGATGATAGACAGCACCATGTCGACAAGGGAGAAGACTAATAGGGAAGAGGAGAAGGAGGCACAGAGCATTGCTGTGTTACCATATGTACAAGGGGTCACCGAACGTATTGACAAAATTCTACGAAAAGCCGACATCAAACCAATTTTCCGAAGCAGAAACAAAATATCAGACATGCTCGGTTCTACCAAGGATGCAGTTGACAAACTACACACAGCTGGCGTGTATGAAATTGGTTGTGCGTGTGGATTAGTCTACATAGGTGAGACGGGACGTCCGATTAGCACAAGGCTCTCGGAACATGAAAGATATATCCGCCTGAAACAACACACTAAGTCAGCAGTGGCGGAACACCGAGACGAGTGCGGGAAACCAATATTTTTTCAAGAAGCCCGCGTTCTGGCGAAACAGCCTCTCACTTTCAAAAGAAAGATTAGAGAGGCGATAGAAATAGCCAAAAGACCCGCCAACATGAATAGAGAGGAAGGGTACAAGCTTCCGAGGTCTTGGCTGCCTGCAATAGCAGGGCTACGGAGCGGCGGCAGAGCCGTGGCGGCCCATGCAGACACGCGGAGAGCCGCAGTAGAGGTCGCGAGCACACAAAGCAATGGCACGCCGCAGCCGGCTTCTGGACAGCATGGAAACAGTGTGACGTCACAGCCATCACCTGTTCGCTATTCGTCCGTCTCCTCCAATGGGGTGGATTAATATGAAGACCAATAGAAAACAGCTATTTCAGCCAATGACAGATAATAAAAGAAACACCAATAAAGCATACCTTTCACCCCTCCTCCTCCTCCTTTTACAACCAATCAAGTAACGACACGGTTTTCTCGTGCAGCTATTTAAGGAACCAAGTGTGTTCATTTAGCAGTTAACGTAAGGCCCTGATGAAGGCTAGCTGCAACGCTGGCCGAAACGTTGGCGCATTTTAAATTATGACGATGCGGTCTGATACCCTGAAGAATTTTATTGAAGAAGAAGAGAATAGTAGCTTTTGAGATGTAGTGCTACTGAGAAATGCTGGTAATTATATTGGTAGATCACGGAACTAATGAGGAGGTACTGAACAGAATTTGGGAGAAGAGAAGTTTGTGGCACAATCTGAGTAGAAGGAGGAATCGGTTGGGAGGACACATTATGAGAAATCCAGTGATCATCAGTTTAGCACTAGAGTGAAGTATGTGTTTGTGGGGGGAGGGGGGAGGGAGGAGGGGTGGGGGGAAGGGTAAAAATCGTTGAGGGATACCAGGAGATGAATACAGTAAGCAGATTCAGAGAGATGTAAGTTACTGTAAGTTGCAGTAGTTACTCGGATATGAAGAAGCCTGCACAAATAAAATATCGTGAAGAGCTGCATCAGACCAGACTTTGGACTGAAGACCACAACAACAACAACGACAAGACTAACAGTACTGAGTATATAGGTTGGGGTGTGCCTAATGTGAGAAGCGCAGAGAGATTCAAACAGTAGGATGTCTTTTTTAACCAAAGCCAGTGGGAGCTCTTGATTCTATAAATATTTCTAACAGCTAGTGTCTTTACTAGTTAGTTATATACACTCCTGGAAATTGAAATAAGAACACCGTGAATTCATTGTCCCAGGAAGGGGAAACTTTATTGACACATTCCTGGGATCAGATACATCACATGATCACACTGACAGAACCACAGGCACATAGACACAGGCAACAGAGCATGCACAATGTCGGCACTAGTACAGTGTATATCCACCTTTCGCAGCAATGCAGGCTGCTATTCTCCCATGGAGACGATCGTAGAGATGCTGGATGTAGTCCTGTGGAACGGCTTGCCATGCCATTTCCACCTGGCGCCTCAGTTGGACCAGCGTTCGTGCTGGACGTGCAGACCGCGTGAGACGACGCTTCATCCAGTCCCAAACATGCTCAATGGGGGACAGATCCGGAGATCTTGCTGGCCAGAGTAGTTGACTTACACCTTCTAGAGCACGTTGGGTGGCACGGGATACATGCGGACGTGCATTGTCCTGTTGGAACAGCAAGTTCCCTTGCCGGTCTAGGAATGGTAGAACGATGGGTTCGATGACGGTTTGGATGTACCGTGCACTATTCAGTGTCCCCTCGACGATCACCAGTGGTGGGACGGCCAGTGTAGGAGATCGCTCCCCACACCATGATGGCGGGTGTTGGCCCTGTGTGCCTCGGTCGTATGCAGTCCTGATTGTGGCGCTCACCTGCACGGCGCCAAACACGCATACGACCATCATTGGCACCAAGGCAGAAGCGACTCTCATCGCTGAAGACGACACGTCTCCATTCGTCCCTCCATTCACGCCTGTCGCGACACCACTGGAGGCGGGCTGCACGATGTTGGGGCGTGAGCGGAAGACGGCCTAACGGTGTGCGGGACCGTAGCCCAGCTTCATGGAGACGGTTGCGAATGGTCCTCGCCGATACCGCAGGAGCAACAGTGTCCCTAATTTGCTGGGAAGTGGCGGTGCGGTCCCCTACGGCACTGCGTAGGATCCTACGGTCTTGGCGTGCATCCGTGCGTCGCTGCGGTCCGGTCCCAGGTCGACGGGCACGTGCACCTTCCGCCGACCACTGGCGACAACATCGATGTACTGTGGAGACCTCACGCCCCACGTGTTGAGCAATTCGGCGGTACGTCCACCCGGCCTCCCGCATGCCCACTATACGCCCTCGCTCAAAGTCCGTCAACTGCACATACGGTTCACGTCCACGCTGTCGCGGCATGCTACCAGTGTTAAAGACTGCGATGGAGCTCCGTATGCCACGGCAAACTGGCTGACACTGACGGCGGCGGTGCACAAATGCTGCGCAGCTAGCGCCATTCGACAGCCAACACCGCGGTTCCTGGTGTGTCCGCTGTGCCGTGCGTGTGATCATTGCTTGTACAGGCCTCTCGCAGTGTCCGGAGCAAGTATGGTGGATCTGACACACCGGAGTCAATGTGTTCTTTTTTCCATTTCCAGGAGTGTATAACAGGAGCAGTTTCCGTGCTCCAATGTCAAAGGTTTTCGTGGTGGTGTTCAGTCTACTTGTTAGTCATTCGATAACTGTAGGAAGATGATACTCGATGAATGTCGGCAGAGCTACCTACAAGCAGAGTTGGCTTGTGCTCATGGTCGTCCACGCCAGTGACATCATGTTTTGTCGGCGATTCAACTAGAGTGGCCAGGTGTGTCCATTGCATTATTGTAACAAATAAGTCAGCAGAAGGGACGACAGAGCCTCCGGGATTAGGGGAGGCCCACCCGCCCCGGATCGAATGCGCCCGGCGGTTTAACGACGAGGGTCTGTGTGCCGTCCAGCCTGGATGTTGTGTCTCTACGGGTTACCACATCTGCCCACGTGAATACTGAGCTGGTACCCATTTCGTGACTCACTTACACGAACATTTCGAAAACATTAACAAACTTTCACATGGGTCACCTACAGACAGGATGCTCAAATACCGCTCAGGGGGAGAGGGCGACAGGTAAGGTATCAGGCCAACTTCTACCACAAGCATTGCAAAATACTGATACACTTACCGACCTAGTGAAGATACAGGTTGAGACCAGGAAAAATAAGAAGGAATAAGATGTGTTAGACATGATTGAAATCCAGATATTATTGCCGCAACTGATCTCCACCCACGTCTTTCTACACTCCTGGAAATTGAAATAAGAACACCGTGAATTCATTGTCCCAGGAAGGGGAAACTTTATTGACACATTCCTGGGGTCAGATACATCACATGATCACACTGACAGAACCACAGGCACATAGACACAGGCAACAGAGCATGCACAATGTCGGCACTAGTACAGTGTATATCCACCTTTCGCAGCAATGCAGGCTGCTATTCTCCCATGGAGACGATCGTAGAGATGCTGGATGTAGTCCTGTGGAACGGCTTGCCATGCCATTTCCACCTGGCGCCTCAGTTGGACCAGCATTCGTGCTGGACGTGCAGACCGCGTGAGACGACGCTTCATCCAATCCCAAACATGCTCAATGGGGGACAGATCCGAAGATCTTGCTGGCCAGGGTAGTTGACTTACACCTTCTAGAGCACGTTGGGTGGCACGGGATACATGCGGACGTGCATTGTCCTGTTGGAACAGCAAGTTCCCTTGCCGGTCTAGGAATGGTAGAACGATGGGTTCGATGACGGTTTGGATGTACCGTGCACTATTCAGTGTCCCCTCGACGATCACCAGTGGTGTACGGCCAGTGTAGGAGATCGCTCCCCACACCATGATGCCGGGTGTTGGCCCTGTGTGCCTCGGTCGTATGCAGTCCTGATTGTGGCGCTCACCTGCACGGCGCCAAACACGCATACGACCATCACTGGGACCAAGGCAGAAGCGACTCTCATCGCTGAAGACGACACGTCTCCATTCGTCCCTCCATTCACGCCTGTCGCGACACCACTGGAGGCAGGCTGCACGATGTTGGAGCGTGAGCGGAAGACGGCCTAACGGTGTGCGGGACCGTAGCCCAGCTTCATGGAGACGGTTGCGAATGGTCCTCGCCGATACCCCAGGAGCAACAGTGTCCCTACTTTGCTGGAAAGTGGCGGTGCGGTCCCCTACGGCACTGCGTAGGATCCTACGGTCTTGGCGTGCATCCGTGCGTCGCTGCGGTCCGGTCCCAGGTCGACGGGCACGTGCACCTTCCGCCGACCACTGGCGACAACATCGATGTACTGTGGAGACCTCACGCCCCACGTGTTGAGCAATTCGGCGGTACGTCCACCCGGCCTCCGGCATGCCCACTATATGCCCTCGCTCAAAGTCCGTCAACTGCACATACGGTTCACGTCCACGCTGTCGCGGCATGCTACCGGTGTTAAAGACTGCGATGGAGCTCCGTATGCCACGGCAAACTGGCTGACACTGACGGCGGCGGTGCACAAATGCTGCGCAGCTAGCGCCATTCGACGGCCAACACCGCGGTTCCTGGTGTGTCCGCTGTGCCGTGCGTGTGATCATTGCTTGTACAGCCCTCTTGCAGTGTCCGGAGCAAGTATGGTGGGTCTGACACACCGGTGTCAATGTGTTCTTTTTTCCATTTCCAGGAGTGTATATCAAGAAATGCACGTGCTTCCGTGTGGGCAGAAATAACGAGACTCTTTATGATAACTGTTTTCTCTAAGTCACATCCATGTTTGTTAGACATTAAAAAAAAGATGATTTTGACATAAGAAATGCTTCCTGCATTTAATTTCTAAACCAAAATGTGGGCTTCACGATTCTCACAGTCAATGATGGCGACCTGACGCTCACTACTGGTGACAAGAAAACCTTCACATATTGCGTCAGCAAGACAACTAGAAGGTCAGCATCATAATTACATGGTGCCGTCTCATTGATGATAAATTTATCGGATATTTTATGTTTCTCTTCTGGGTTAAGACACGCCAGTGAGCTGTACGTTTTCTTTCTGCTCCTATACTGTAAGAAGACGATTGGACTGTCGACTTGGATTTCAGGTCTGAATATACAAACATGCATGGACAACACACACCAAGTCGTTATAAATAAAAAGCTATACAACGCATTTTTGATTACTTACGGCTCGCTATCATTATCCGTTGTCGAAATAATTTATATCTGTTATAGTTAATGAAGTGGCATCAAGTCAATAATCTAAAGACGATCGCTGCTGCTGTATTACAGATGTTGCATGGTAATCCTCAAATGTCAGCAGAATTAAATCGAACGGACTTGCTGAATTGCTCTTGGAGTTAAAGTTACGATAGTATCGCCAAATTTAGGTCGTCGTGCGAGAAGAAAAAGAGTTTTTTCCTAAATATAACTTTAAATTAATATATTGTTTAATATAATAAGTATAAAAATTTGAAATACATATGGGACTCAGTGAGTCTGATTATTTCTTTTAGGTCACGCGGGGTAGCCGTACGGTCTGGGGCGGCTCTCCCCATCGGGTTCGAGTCTTCCCTCGGGCATGGGTGTGTGTGTTGTCCTTAGCGTTAAGTTAGTTAGATTAAGTAGTGCGTAAGCCTAGGGACCGGTGACCTCAGCAGTTTGGTCCCATAGTCCTTACTAAAAATTTCCAAAAATTTTTTATCTCTTTTGGGGACCTATTAGAAACATGGTTTGTCAGCAGTGTGCTAAACCGCAAGACGATTTGAGAGAATCCGTGAAAACTTCCACTGGATCCAGATGCAGAGATTCGTCGGAAAACTTCACGATTGTGCTTATAACAAGGCGGAAAACATTTTGAACACCTTACAGTACACCGGAACAAGATGAGTCTTCCAATAATTTGTTACATATGTTAAAATTGAAAATAGATTTTATTGAAAGTTTTCCTTAATGCAACATTGTAAAAAGCACATTCATTATCCTTTCAACTTCCCTTTTCTTTTCTTGAGTATTGTTCGAAAATCAGTTTCAGGATGTTTAAATAAATAACAGAAATTGAGGAAAATACAAAGAACTTATCGACAAAAACGGTTTAGAGAGCTCTTTCCAAAGATGCTATTTTTCCCCATGTTCCCATTTGAAATTCTGTAGTTGGGATACGTTTCTTCATTTATCATTAACTTACACCCAAGGTAAGGTTCACCATTCTGTTCGGCTAAACTTCGTGTTACCATATGAAGTTCGGACGCACCGTTTGCTAGAGAAAGTACTGTTATGGTACGTCTGAAGCAAGATTAAACTGAGGACGGGCTACAGATGCGTATAATGTGGTGTAGGACATTATCTTAGGAGTACATTGATTAGATATGACGGTTACTTCCATGTTTATTCTTTCGGACGATTCTCTTAAATGTCATTCTACACTTCATTATTACAAAATTGTGATCGGAGTCTGCATCCGCACCTAGGTGTGCCTTGCGCATTATCTGGTGTCGGAATCTCTGTCTGACCATGATGTAATCCAGCCGGATGTTTCCCATGTTTCCCGGTCTTTCCAAAGTAATTGCTTTCATTGTAATATCTGAAAACAATAACTGCTGAATACGTTTTGCAATCTACATGAAAATCTGTAAAATGTACGATCTGTTTTAAAATGTAAGGCAACAGGTCTCTAAATGAGCAACAAATCAAATCAAATAAATCTTTCCAAAGTATACCTTCTCCTCCTGTGATTCCTGAACAGGGTATTCACTATTGCCATCAGAAATTTATTGCAGAACTCCATTAGTCTTTCTCCTCTCTCGTTCCTACTGCGAAGCATATATCCTTCCGTAAGTCTTTCTTCTATTTCTTCCCCTACAACCGCATTCAAATCTCCCATGACTAATAGATTATCATCACTATTTACATACTGAGTTACCCATTCAATATCCACATATACTGTCCCTACCTCTTTACCCGCCAGGTTAGCCAGGAGGGCTAATGCACTGCTTCCTGGACTTGGGTAGGCGCACTGGCCTTGAATCGAATCCGCCCGGCGGATTAAAGACTCGAGCCCGTGTTCCGGCTGGCCTGGATGTGGTTTTTAGGCGGTTTTCCACGTCCCTCTAGGTGAATACCGGGCTGATACCCACGTCCCGCCTCAGTTACACGACTCGCAGACATCTGAACACGTTCACACTATTCCATGGATTGCAATAGACGCAGACAGCTGGTGTACACTAATTCCGTCCCAGGGGGATACGGGGTGGCAGCATGAAGGGCTTCCAGCCACTCCTTAACTTTAACATTGCCAAATCCGTACCTAACCATGCCGACTCTGCGATACCGCGGGATAACGGCACAAGCAAAAGGAAGAAAGAAAGACTTTCTCTACCTCTTCTCTGCTGCTTGCGACGTTGGCGGCGTTAGTTTGCTGTCGAAACTGATGAGAACAAGTCTACCACTGACCTGTTCAGAGTAGCTCATTCTCAGCCCTACATTTCTATTCATAACGAATTCTATCCCCATTATTCCATTGTCTGCTGATGTTGATATTATCCTATATTCATCTGACCAGAAATCCTTATCTTCTTTCCATTTCATTTCACTGATCCCCACTGCATCTCGATTGAGCCTTTGCACTTCCCATTTCTGATTTCCTAGCTTTCTTAGTACGTCCAAACTTGTGATATTCCTTGCTCCGACTCTGGAACGTAATACCGTCGTTCGTTATTCCATCTTTTTCTCGTGACAACCTTCCCCTCCCGGAGATCTGAGTGGTGGCCGGTCGGGAATATTTTGCCATTGCAATCATGTCACATTTTTCAGTTACAAGCCACATGTGCTGTGGATACAGATTATGAGTCTTTAATGCAGTCTTTTCCATTGCCTTCTGCACCCTCATGCCTTTGCTGATTCTTCGCCTTTTAGGGGAAGTTCCCACTCGCAGGGCAATACAGTGCCCTGGAGTCTTGTCCGCCTCCCCATTCTCTTTGACGTGGCCGTTGGTAGAATGATGATGACTTCTTATGAAGAAAGCCTTCGGAAACCATTGTTGACGATTTGTATTCGAAATTCAAGCAGTGGCTGGGTTTGAGCCCGGGTCTCAGGACGTTTTGATTGTACTCAAAGACGGTACCCCTAGACCAGGGGTGACCTCTGCTCTATGTGAACAAAAGTGTAATTCATTCAGGATATCTTACTTATGGGTGGGCGCTCGATTACAATCGCCACGACCACTCTTAACTCACGTCCACACGATGGGAGCGATACTTCATCCTGACCTCCGTACATCCGTTTCCTCCGTTTCTGTTGGGGTCACCTCCCGGCCCCAGTGACATTCACGGTGTTCTGTGTTTTATAATCATCGTTTTTAACTATCATCATATTTTATATTCGTTTGATGTATACATGCACAGTACGTAAGAAAGCTCATGTTTCAACTTTAGTATATACAATATGTTCTATATTATAAACATCGATACGATTTGTTCGCTTGCACTCTGTATCCGTTGCCTCAGATGAAAGGCAAAATTCCCGAATACCAATCTAATAAGTAAATACTTACGTAGTTAACAACAAGATGTCATGTAACAATGTATCATGGATTGGTGCCGGAAGCGGTACAAGGTTAGAGCCATTTTCTTCCAACAGACTGGCCTGAAACCAATATGTCGTTGCGGCTCTTGGACATTTTACGGAGGACTGATATTAAATATGTTTTCGATCGTGCAGCGGGTCGTCTAAGGAATAACGATAATCCGTGCACACTACGGAAGACACGTGGAACAAATTGGTCGTTACCTTCATCGATCTCAATTTACTAACTCTAGTCGTTCACGCTGAAGCGCATTCAATGATATAGATAAAGTTATAGTTTTGGCACTTGGGAGTAGTTTGTCTCAGTTACATTCATGTTGTAGTCGTTATACAATGAAATCATCTGGTGGACGGACTCTGAGGAAACAATGCGAAAGATAGGTTTCTGAGAAAGTGTCTCTTTTTGCTGAGACTCAGTTGTCTACATGACAACGAGATTGTGATGTTGCATTGAAATGAAGTTAGAAATCGTTATAACATCATTGTTTAGCGTATGTTGTTTCTCGTTCCCTGTTGTGCCTAAGGTCACCCGGGTATCCTGAGCTGCCAGCGATGTGACCTGCAGAAACCGATGTTCCTGTGGGATACGTCTAGTTGAGGAAGGCATTATTTTGGTAAAAACTGCTAAGAGCATTTTTGATTTTGGCCGAACATTAAAACTTGTCAAATGATGCTACATATATTGTAACAAAGTCACGCAAGAAGAAGAATTTTGAAATTTCGAAGTTCCGTGAGGCCTACTGACCAGAATAACGCCGCCATAACAGGCAATAGTCTTACCTGTATATGTTTCCCATTTATAAATACAGCAAGTATAGGTACCGCGCAAATGTCTCATCGGTACGCATGCGACAGCCTACGTATTTAATACACTGAAGTGGCAAGGAAACTGGTATAGCCATGCGTATTCAAATACAGAGATATGTAAACAGGCAGAATACGGCGCTGCGGTCGGCAACGCCTATATAACACAGCAAGTGTGTAGCGCAGTTGTAAGATCGGTTACTGCTGCTACAACGGCAGGTCATCAAGATTTAAGTGAGTTTGAACGTGGTGTTGTAGTCGGCGCGCGAGCGATGGGACACAGCATCTCCGAGGTAGCGATGAAATGGGGATTTTCCTGTATGACCATTTCACGAGTGTACCATGAATATCAGGAAACTGGTAGTAAAACATCAAATCTCCGACATCGTTCAACGTAAGTGCAACCCTTCCGCGAACTGCTGCAGATTTCAGTGCTGGGCCATCAACAAGTGTCAGCGTGTGAACCATTCAACGAAACATCATCGATATGGGCTTTCGGAGCCGAAGGCCCACTCCTGTTCCCTTGATGAATACACGACACCAAGCCTTACACCTGGCCTCGGCCCGTCAATACCGACGTTGGACTGTTGATGACTGGAAACGTGTTGCCTAGTCGAACGAGTCTCGTTTCAGATTGTATCGAGCGGATGGACGTGTACGGGTACGGAGACTACCTCATGAATCCATGGGCCCTGCGTGTCAGCAGTTGACTTTTAAGGGCGGTGGAGACTCTGTAGTGGTGTGGGGCGTGTGCAGTTGGAGTGATATGGGACCCCTGATACGTTTAAATAAGGCTCTGACAGGTGACGCATACGTTAGCGTCCGGTCTGATCACCGGCAGCCATTTAAGTCCGTTGTACATTCCGACGGATTCCAGCAGGACAATGCGACACACCACACGTCCAGAATTCGTACAGAGTGACTCCAGGAACACTCTTCTGAGTTTAAACACTTCCGCTGGCCACCAAACTCCCCAGTCATGAGCATTATTGAGCATATCTGGGATGCCTTGCAACGCGCTGTTCAGAAGAGATCTCCACTCTGTCGTACTCTTACGGATTTATGGACAACCCTACAGGATTCATGGTGTCAGTTCCCTCCAGCACTACTTCAGACATTAGTCGAGTCTATGCAACGTCGTGTAGCGGCACTTCTGCGTGCTCGCGGAGCCCTATACGACATTAGGCAGGTGTACCAGTTTCTTTGGCTCTTCAGTGTACGTTCCAAAACACCGCGCATAGAAACGAGATTTTCCGATGCTCATCCCTCGGGTGCTATTAGTGGTAAAAGGTACGGTCAAGTGTTGCGGATTGTCCTTGGGCTAGCGACCATACGTAAGCCCAATAGAAGGATTGTCTTTGTATGACTAAGCTACATTACAGTGTCAAAGTGTGGATACTACACATTTCCTCCTGCTTAGGCAAATGGAGCAAATCGTACGGTTCCATTTGCATTTGATGTGGTCTACGGTGGGGTCGATGGGACTTACACGGAGGCATTCATGTGCGTTTCCTCGGAAAACAGCAAAGAAAGGTTTTTTTTAGTATAGTTTCGCTGTCACCAGCGAACTAAAACACAGCCATAGATTCCGAGACGGTTATGCGCAGCAAATGGGTGTAGTTCTTGCGATGTAGTCTCAAGATCCCGATCTCGAATAGCCTTGAAAATTTTCTTCACATCTTTATCCATTTCAGAGATACAGCGGTTCAAAGTTACCCTGCAAATACACGTAAAATACGCACTTAAAAGTCCGGTGTGTGACGAAAACGTACTCCATAAGTGATGTAGCACGGAGAAATATGCTGCAAACCTCTCCATTATCATCCAGGAACCCCAGGTTGTGGTACAGATACACATGCAAATTGTTTTGGCGCGTAAAATAGGTCTGAGGTGAAAATTAGTTTTGCACAATTTTAGTTTCGCATGAGTAATACATTTTACTGACCAATACAGTTTTTTCATACGAGTTCCACGCCCTGCTGCAGCAGGGAAAAGAAGGTAACCAGTGGAAGAATGCTTCCCTCTTAGCACGAAATATGAGAAAATGTTCCCGTTTATTTAAAAAAACTGACTGAAATATGGGAAACCAGCCGCCTCATTCTATCTTCCTCAACACCTTTAGATCGTTTGCCAAACATTTTGCATGCAAACTTATTCGCCCTTTTTTATACTGAGAGAGAAAAAGATAGTGGCAGTGCCAAAGAGATGGTAGGCAGTGATTGTTTTATAGAAAGAGCAATGGAGGCAATGGCAGTGTGTGAGAAAGAGCAACCGGCCTCTGTGGCCGAGCGGTTCTAGGCGCTTCAGTCCAGAACCGCGCTGCTGCTACGGTCACAGTTTCGAATCCTGCCCCGGGCATGGATGTGTGTGATGTCCTTAGGTTAGTTAGGTTTAAGTAGTTCTATGTCTAGGGGACTGATGACCTCAGATGTTAAGTCCCATAGTGCTTAGAGCCATTTGAACCATTTTTTTTTGAGAAAGAGCGGGACGCATTGGCAGCGGAACGAAGTTGACTGTGACGGAACAGTGACAGGAAAAGAGAAAGAGGAACTGTTTGAGAGCCAGTGATAATGAGAGACATAGTATATGACAACGACGACAAGGAAGGGAGAAATAGTGACACTGAGAAGCAGCGTTAGGAAGGGAGGAATGAGATATTAGCAGTAAGAGAGAGCAAGGAGGAGACAGTGTGAGAGGAGACTGTAGTTGGAGGACAGAGTGAAGGGGTCTGTGGTTGTGACACAGGAGGCAATGACGGAGAGACATAAAGAGATAATGACAAACAGTTGGGCTGAATGAGTGAGTGAGAAAGAGCAACCGGAAGTGGATGGGTATGAGCGACTTAAAGCTATGGACTAGTGTGTGTGAGTATTACAGCTAGGGGAGCTTACACCAGTTTAAGGCGAGTTGCATGTTAAAAAAAGGGGCGAATATGTTCGCATGTCAAAATTTCTGGGAAACAGCTTGACACTCCATATCCGACCGGCGGAAGAAAACAGCAAATGAGCTACGTCGAAACTTTGTCCAGGAGAGATTCACTCATTATTTCTTGCTTTACATGGACGTACAAGTGATTCGATTCAATTTTTCTGATATCAGGGGCCCGTAGCGTCAAATCGAACATGTTAAACTGCTTTACAATTACTAGAAAGTGAGTGGTCGAAAAGGACGACGAAGAGAACTGTCTACAGGCTGTCCTCGTTTATTCTATTTTGCAGTGTCATCATTTAATGTGCAATGGACATTGTATTTAGTAAGAACAGAGGGGCTTTTTCATTTGAATAAAGTGAAAATCGTTAGTGGAAGTTTTAAAGGAACTGTTTTCAGAATTTACCTGATGCTACATCGACGTAAAAAAAAGCAATACCAAAAAATAATTAATGTTGAGTTATGAAATTTCGGAAATGCACTTGTCTATCTAATGTATTTAAGTGATTAACATTGGGAGATCGAAGGTTAATGTACGCGTGAGATAGTCATTGCAAATGTTACTACTGAATAAGTTTTCAAATGCCAAGATCGCTAAAATCATTTATTCTTATATATGACCGGTTTGACAATTCTCCGTTGCCATCTTCGGATCTATGTTTACGTCATTACACAATCTTCTCTTTCAGTAGAGCAAGTGGTGCTATAAAAATGGTGTACTCTGAAAAGTCGACTTATAGTATAGCTACGATGCCAATGTGGACGCGCGTTGTATAATATTACTTACTGTACTGAAGGTGAAGATTGTGTAATGATGTCAACAGAAACGAAGATGCTAACAGGGAACTGCCGAAATCGATCATATATATGAATAAATGATTTAAGCGATATTGACATTTGAAAATTTATTTAGTATTCATAATACTACAGACCGCCCCCACGGTGACGATGTCAGAAGTGTATACATTGCAAATGTGAAATGCTGATACATTAATAACCAGTGTAATCGCCAGAATGTTGCGTACTAGAATGTAAACATGCATCAACCGTGTTTCACCGGAGCCGGATGGCAGTTTGTGGGATAAGGTCCCATACCTTTTGCACTTTGTCGGTCAATAGAGGGACGGTTAATGTTGTTTGTGGATGACACTAGACTTGCTGCTCAATTATGTCCCATGTGTTCTCGATTGGAGGCAGATCTGGTGATCGAGCAGGCCAAGGGAACATGTCGGTAATCTGTAGAGCATGTTGGTTTACAACAGTGGTATGAGGGCGAGTTACACAGTTGGAAAACACACCTTGGAATGTTGTTCATGAATGACAGGACAACAGGTCGAATCACCAGACTGACAAACAAATTTGCACTTAGGGTACTTCGGATAATCACGTGATTGTCACACTCCAGACTCCCAACTGAGGATGTCTTGGAAATATTCTCACACTTGATCAAATTGATTGGCTAATTAATTATATCGATATCCTTTGTCTAGGACATTTTCTCCCTGCTTCCTATTGGTGGATACAAGGACCGGAATATTTGGCGGGGTTCGATCCTGCAGCCACACAGTTTCCGAACTCTACTGGATTTGTTTTCGCATGCCTCCCATCGGTGGTTGCTGACAACGTTAGATCACTTGGCAGGAAGTCTACTGCGTTGGAGGTAGCCGAAAATTTGAAATTAAAGATCAGTTGCATATGATGGGCTTAAACAATCTGTGGCGTGTGTGCTCACGATACCACTATCAGAAACAATAAATTGGGGCAATCTGATGTTGCGATTGGGTTTTTAATGCAGATTAGATCTCTCTGCTGCATTCGGAAGGAGGAGGAAGGGCCTACTGCGTGATAGGATAGAGACAACAACAACAACAAATACCTGTGCAAGACAGAGTCCACTGCGATGTTGAGCCGTGCTGCGGATCGCATTGGTGCTGTTGTAGGTTTCCGTCCTCTGTTGGAGGCCAGACTGAATCGTTTAGTTGACATGGTTGCAGTTGTTTGTATTCTTCTTACGTTGACTGGCACCACTTGGTTTTGCAAGCATTGCCTGTCCGCTAGTGGCAGCAGCGACGTTATCGATATGTAGTAACTGTGGCCCTGTCTTTGAGGTGACGTCGTTGTTCTTCCGGATCGTGTGAGTGAGCAGTTCGGTTTGGGACTCCAGAGGAGCCAAGAGGGCAGTGCGGGAACACACCGGGACCGCTGGCGGCACACATGCACTGCCGGATGGAAGGGCTGTGGTTGCTAGGGTACACGACCTAGTCGTCAACTGGATCCAACAGGCT
The DNA here is from genome assembly GCF_023864345.2 of Schistocerca serialis cubense. NCBI lineage: Eukaryota > Metazoa > Arthropoda > Insecta > Orthoptera > Acrididae > Schistocerca > Schistocerca serialis. The sequence goes on along the minus strand of NC_064639.1, from coordinate 653,510,293 downwards.
TTAAGTTGAGTGGATTTTAATCCTAGCAGTGAAATCTCCACCATTGTGATATCTCGCGATTCTCCAGTGACTTGGGTTCGTGTTGGTGCCTGCAGTGTCGCCAAGACGAAGAGCAGCGAGTGGAGTGCTTGGGGGGGGGGGGGGAAATTCTAATTAGCTTCCCTCGACTTCTTGTTACGAATTGCTGCATTCTATATGTTTATGTATTACTATTTGTTAAGTTCAACCAGCGGTATTTTTCCTGCCTGGTGGCCGCTAATCCCTCCATTGACCTGCCCTGGAGGTTAGTGTATGTAACGGCAGTGTACGTTACCTCACCTTGCCGCTGCTTTCCGGTAAGGCGTGTAGTTTTGACAGTTTCCTTGATCTGTAGGTCGGTTGGTGTTTCTTCTACTCTGGTAGTAGCGGTGCCTTTCTCCTTTCGGACGTAGTGCTGACCGCCGGTTACGGCTTTGGCGTGGTGTTCCATTGTTGCATTGGTTATAGGACGTTAGGTAGCTACAGCAGATTATCATTAGTCGTTCGTTAGACTGCTGCTACTCTGAGTTACCATCTTGTGAAGTGAATGCAACTCTTGGCTGCCTTTCTCATCGTTTGCGAAAGTGTTTTCGGTCTGAACTACTTAGGGGCCGATTCCTGGACCACAGCCTGTGACTGGCCCTTGTGTTTTATTGTGTTTTTATTTTATTATTGTATTACCAAGTTACCATCATACCTGTAGTGTCGGCAGACTTGCCAACACTACGTACACTAATAGAAAGAGGCGGCCAAGATGCACGCGCTAACTCACGCAGGGTGGCGTGAGGTCTGAAACAGGATACGTAATGAATGCTATAAAGAAAAGTACGTAGCTTCTGGAATACTTAACTTTAATCCATCATTTGTATACAGCGTTCTTGACGATACAAGTGAGACTCTCTCTAGATAAATGCAATGTAATGCTAATGGCGCCTTGCTAGGTCGTAGCCATGGACTTAGCTGAAGGCTATTCTAACTAGCTGCTCTTCAAATGAGCGAGTCTTCGTCCGTGTAGTCGCTAGCAAAGCCGTCCGTACAACTGGGGCGAGTGCTAGTCCGTCTCTCAAGACCTGCCGTGTGGTGGCGCTCGGTCTGCGATCACTGACAGTGGCGACACGCGGGTCCGACATGTACTAATGGACCGCGGCCGATTTAAAGCTACCACCTAGCAAGTGTGGTGGCTTGCGGTGACACCACAATACCATCATTTTTCTCACCTGTTTGGTGATCAGTTGCTTGTCCTTCTGAATTTACCTTGTTATTATATTTGCTGCTTTATTGTATGTCTCTAAATTTTTTAAATATAATTGCCATTCTTGGCGTTACAGCAAGTTTAAACGGTTGTGCTACCAAGTTTACTATCATTTTGTCTCACCTGTTTGGTGATCAGTTGCCTGTCTTTTAAATTAGCTTTTTCTCTTGCCTTGCTGTTGACAGTATGTTTGTTAAATTTTTTTAATAAGTGCCATTCTTGGCGTTAAAGGCCTTCAGCCGTGGCTGTCACTACTTGTCTTAAAATCTAATGGGGCAATTGTATTTTAGCAGTTAACCTTTAAGACCTTGGTGATTTGTTTTCAATATTTTAATAACTGTAGTTCGTAAGTTACAACAAGTTAAACAGTTCTTAATTTATTGCCATTAAGGCCTTCAGCCGTGAAACAATTCTTAAATTATTGCCATTATTTTAATTTTTTGTTGATTTTAAATATATTGTGTGTGATTAAAGAAAACCACGATCCAGTCCGTAATTAGTTGCCATGACTAGAGTCGGAGTTCGCGGAAACACTCGCACGTCCCGCGCGCTGTGTCCCGACGTCCATATGCAGCATGACAGTCCCCTCATATGCCAACGGTGCCAATGCCCAGAGCTTAGTGAAGACTACCACCACAGTTGTGGCCGCAGCCACAATCGTGGATGCTCGAGTATGCCAGAATGCACCATCCCCCGCCATCTAGGGCATCAGGGGATGATTGTACTGGTAGGAATTCAGACGCTATCAATGCTTCCAGCACAAACATCTATTATTTTGAACCTCCTCTCAAGCAACACACACGTCCTCTTCTAACCTCGCTCATCCAGTACACTGGTCACGTCGTTAGGCCCGCTACTGCAGACACGGGTAGACAGACCGGCACATTCTTTGTACCAAACCGCCCTTCACAGGCTGAGCGTTACTTCCGGTTGCCTACTCCTCGTGACCACCCTTGCAGCCAGCCACGATGCACTGTGAAACAAAGAGCTGTGGCTTGGATGTGTACGGTAGTTCTAGCCAGTTCCACCCTGACATCCCCCTCCCCTCTCAGTTTAAAAAATCCACTTTACCCAATTCGAGATAGCGATGTTATTGACCATACACCTCATATTTCTCACACAAAATTCAGATTTCTCGCTCTTATACGAGGGTCGGTCAAAAAGTAATGCCTCCCATTTTTTTTCTACTTAAAGAAATTAAGTTAAGTGAAAAATTTGAATTTGGCGCCATTCCTCAAACCTTCTTCTGCAATCCACTGCAGTAGTAACTTTCTGTGTCAACAGGTGGCAGCACAGCAGAAGTTTGTAAGATGGCCGACATCGATGTTCGTTTGAGACAGCGTTGTGTGATTGAATTCTTGAATGCAGAAGGTGAAACGCCCATACGCATTCATGAAAGACTGAAGAAGGTGTATGGTGTTGTGACAGTGGATGTCAGCACTGTTAGACGATGGGTTCGTCGTTGTAAGGAAGCTGAAGGGCAAACACCGTTGACTGACGAAAAGCGGAGCGGCAGGCCGGTGAGTGCAGTGACTCCACACAACATTCAGCAAGTTGATGACATCATTCGTGGTGACCGTCGGGTGACTGCAGATGAAGTGTGTCGCATTATTTCTCTTAGTAAAGGCAGTGTGATCACGATTATTAAACAATTGGGGTACTCAAAAGTTTGTGCAAGGTGGGTTCCAAGAATGTTAACCGATCAGAATAAAGAGGCAAGGAAAACAATAGCCTCCCAACACTTGCAGCGCTTCCGTTTGGAGGGAGATGAGTTTCTGAAAAAAATTGTGACCGGGGACGAAACATGGGTGCATTTTTTTGAACCCGAATCAAAGAGGCAGTCAATGGAGTGGCGTCACACAAGCTCGCCGAGGAAGAAAAAATTCAAAACTGTGCGATCGGCAGGGAAAGTTATGGCAACAGTTTTCTGGGATACAGAGGGTGTGATTCTGGTTGATTTTTTGGAGCAGGGATGCACAATAAATTCTGTTCAATACGTCACAACCCTCAACAAACTTAAAGCACGTCTTCAGCGAGTTCGCCCAACAAAATCAATGGCAGATGTTCTTCTTTTGCATGACAATGCAAGACCACACACCAGTCGTCACACCTCTGACGAGATTGTCAAAATTGGATGGGAAGTTTTGCCTCATCCCCCATACAGCCCTGACCTGGCACCATCAGACTTCCATCTGTTCAGGCCACTAAAAGAAGCTCATCGTGGGATTCATTTTGAAGATGAGGAGGCCGTCAAAACATCCGTGCGTCAATGGCTTAGGAAGCAGAGCTGTGATTTTTACCGTGCTGGGATACATGCCCTTGTTCAAAGATGGACCAAAACTGTAGAGATGGGCGGAGATTACATTGAAAAATGACAAAATGATCCTCAATGTTGTGGTTTTCAACCTATGTAATTGCATTTAAATTTCCTGACAATTAAACGTAGAAAAAAAAATAGGAGGCATTACTTTTTGACTGACCCTCGTACAAGTTATTTTCGAAGACAGAAGAAATCAGTGCATATACGCTTGTTCACATCGCTAAAGTATCGTTACTTGTTGTGAAAATCCTGCAACAGTTTGGTATAGGGTACATTTCCTCTAAGTATTTTGTGATTAGGTAGAAAATAGAAAAAAATTTCTTGTAATCAGTTTAATATCCGTTACATCATGTACTGCAGGACTAGAATATTTAACCCAGTTTTGGCCCATGACAGAATGCTAAGATCTACTTCCTCTCAGGATGAAAGTAATCAAATGCCTCGCCACATTCGAAGTCTCTGAAGGTAACAGCGCAGAGAAGTTGTAAATATCACGTTTATCCTGCGTATCACTTACTAAATTCCGTACTACATTTGATTTTATTACGATACTCATCTCTCCCTTTGTAAGTGGGAGATTGAAATTTCGTTAAAAGATACCGCCGCAACGAAGAAAACGCCTGATTACCGCTCGAGCTCAAGAAACACATCCATGGTACCCTAGCCGTCACTTCCACTCACCAGGCGGCACGTCATTGGTATCAAATTCATAGGCTATTTGATTAAATTGATCTTGAGAGACTGCTACGGTCGCAGGTTCGAATCCTGCCTCGGGCATGGATGTGTGTGATGTCCTTAGGTTAGTTAGGTTTAAGTAGTTCTGTCCCTTAACTTAGACAAATGTAATGTATTGCGAATACATAGAAAGATGGATCCTTTATTGTATGATTATATGATAGCGGAACAAACACTGGTAGCAGTTACTTCTGTAAAATATCTGGGAGTATGCATGTGGAACCATTTGAAGTGGAATGATCATATAAAATTAATTGTTGGTAAGGCGGGTACCAGGTTGAGATTCATTGGGAGAGTGCTTAGAAAATGTAGTCCATCAACAAAGGAGGTGGCTTACAAAACACTCGTTCGACCTATACTTGAGTATTGCTCATCAGTGTGGGATCCGTACCAGATCGGTTTGATGGAGGAGATAGAGAAGATCCAAAGAAGAGCGGCGCGTTTCGTCACAGGGTTGTTTGGTAACCGTGATAGCGTTACGGAGATGTTTATTAAACTCAAGTGGCAGACTCTGCAAGAGAGGCGCTCTGCATCGCGGTGCAGATTGCTCGCCAGGTTTCGAGAGGGTGCGTTTCTGGATGAGGTATCGAATATATTGCTTCCCCCTACTTATACCTCCCGAGGAGATCACGAATGTAAAATTAGAGAGATTAGAGCGCGCACGGAGGCTTTCAGACAGTCGTTCTTCCCGCGAACCATACGCGACTGGAACAGGAAAGGGAGGTAATGACAGTGGCACGTAAAGTGCCCTCCGCCACACACCGTTGGGTGGCTTGCGGAGTATAAATGTAGATGTAGATGTAGAAGTTCTAGGGGACTGATGACCACGGATGTTAAGTCCCATAGTGCTCAGAGCCCTTTGAACCATTTGATCTTGAGAGTCACTTTGACTGGTGAGTAATAGAGAAAAATGGTGAATTTGCGCTAGGTATTGGCAACTGTACTACGTTTACGAGCAACTTTAGAATACATGGCGGGAAGGGATGTCATGATCGGGTGGGCAGAAGTGACATAAAATCGACAAAATTGCAAAAAATGACATGTAAACTGTGGGGAAATACGCCAAAATATGGGGAATTGAGGGGAATAAGGGAGTACGCTTGGTGCAGGAAAATTCCTGTACATGGGAACGTGGATGTGACAACAAGAGAAATATGGGAAAAAGTTGGCATGAAAACATCAGGAAGCAGGGAAACAGTCAGTTTTCGTCGAGTGCGATAAGACTGTTGGAATAGAATGTTCAATGTCGATGCCCACCAAACGCAGAGAAATAAAATTATATACGTTGGATCAGAAGCCCAGGTGTGAGTCCAAAGTTATCAGCAACCGCCTTATAAATCTTTATGGTGTCCTCAGCTAAAGAGCATTGTATTACCTGCTGGGGTGACTGCAATATACAACTACGGAATGGATCGTGTGTCTGAACTCGTACAGGAGGTTTTAGGTGTTTTAAGCCCTAACAATCAGTATTTACAGTGTGCTTCTCTGTACCCACCACCAATCACAACCATGCAGTGTCAGCTAACAGACGCCTCACAAACAGTTGCCGTATGGTTTTTTTTAATAACATTTTACTGTATGTTTATTGAGGTAATAGTGATACATGCAAGTTGACTCTCCTTTGATGCTTTCCTGGAAAAGAGAGCCATCTACCTCAAAACTGACATGGATCCGCGTTAAAGGCTGGTAGAAGGTAGATTGAGTGATCAGTTGAGAGATATGAAATAATGGTCGACTGATGTATTCTTGAAAGAGGGAGGTGTTGAAGGGAGTCATTATCACGCATTTAATAATTTTTTCCCGTTTTTCTCTCGGGGTGTATCAGTTCTGTGGTATAACCTGGGATCGACTCGTACTCAATTGCGTGTTTTGTGTGTGACTTAGAGCACAATCTACCTGTGATCGTTAACAGGAAACTTTTCCATACCACAGTCATCAGAGGACTTCCAACTCATGTGTGATGAAAATTGTCCATCGATAGAAAACTTGTTTTGGATCTTCCTCTAGACGAACGAAGATGTATGTGAAGTAGCCCATTTCTCTGCCACATTTTAAACGTAAATCGAGTCTTCAGTTTCCTATAGGTACGAAGCGACTGTTACTAAACTTTTCATATTCGTCCTATCCAAAATACATCATGTGGGTCACCGGGGAGAGGGCAGGTCGTAGGATCTTTCAGTAGGTTGGTGTATAACATGCACAAATATTCTCGTATAAAATCAGACAGCACATGGGTATCTCAGCAATATGACCATACACATATGGAAAACTGCGGAAAAATACAAAAAATGACATAAAATTGGTAAAATTCGAGGAAAACCTGGCATAATCACGATAATTTGATGTGAGATACGTAAAAATTTGGAGAGTTACGGTGAAATAAGTAAAATCAGGAAAACCTAACAAAATTACGGAAATTGACTGAGAATACATAAAATTAGAGAAATAATACCATGAAATGAGTACTGAGAAAAATCTATAGAACTGAATGTTATGGAGGAGGAGAGAAGACTTACGCTACATATTCACATCTTAATAGTGGAGAGAGGAGGCTTGTAGAGATGTGGCGTCAAGGCGAAACGGCAATATTATCCCGCATATGTGCAATACAACTTAATATCAGACCTTGACTTCTGTATGCAAGTGGAAGGTTGCTAGGGGTGGTGGTAAATTGCGATAGGACGATGTCTACTGATCATAGTGTTTACCTGTAACCTCCCCCTTACTTATCGACCTTAATGACAGTGAAAAATTGAACCACGTGTACCTAATGGAAATTTGGGAAAAGCAATCGTCACCGAAGTTAATCTGTTGGCAAAGAGGGAGGAAGGTTACATCTAAATAAAAGGGAAAATGAAAATGAAATTGGTTTAAATTAATTTTGAAAAAAGGGTAAAGTTAAAAAAGAAAGTAAATCTGCGGTCGTTACATTATCAATTAACTGGCGTTAATTAGATATTTGAGATTTGGGGAAAATTACGGTCGCCAGTCCTATGGACAACTACTATAATAACTGAAAAAGAAACGTTAATGCACATATAATTAGCACTAAAAGTGTGCAACTGAAGGTTGACACGTGTTGTGTGAAAACTGAATGTTTGTCAGAAGTAATAAATTTCGCTACACTCTGACTTACTTTTGCAAAAGAATTAATAAAACCGGAAAATTGAAAGTTAATCTAGTGACTGAAATTAATAGTGAACTTTGTTTCTGAAGCACTTCGAAATAAAATAAAATAAGGTTAGTCTTGGGCTACGTCAACAATCATCTCAAAAGTAACTTGGATCTACGCAATTTAGAAATAAGAGATTTAACTCTGAACTTGAATTAAATGATTTTGAACAATTAATAGTAGTAAAATTTAGTACGTACCAAGCTGAGATGCAGTTACAGGTAAGCTAAAATATGGTAACAAAACTCGCACTCTTAATTTGTGCTTGTGTAATCCAAATATAGTTCTGTTTCGTTATTGTAGCCAGCTATGAATACTTTAACTGAAGTTTGAAATTAAAGCAGTGAAATGGAATGATATTACCTCAATGCTGCCGTTTGAATTTCAACGACACACGGGTTCATTTCGGAAAAGGAAGGGACCCTGCTTGGTAATGCAATTGCAACAAAGATTCATGCTAAGTTGCTGTATTTTAGTGATGCAAATGGGACAGTTTGAAAAGCTGAGGTCTGCCATACAGTTCTAAAACTTTACGTGCTTTTAAGCAAAATTTCTAACAGTATCAAGAAATGGAATACTATTTACAAAAGTAATCAGGGTACATGGTGATAAGAAGAGGTAGATCAAAATACGCAAATTAATAAATAATTACATAGAATACACATTTTTATATAACCTTTTCATAATTAGTATTGTCGCCATGAGAGTCCACGTAACGCTAAACAAGGAAATTATACACAGCAGATCCAAGAAACACAAATATTGACAGCAGAAGTCTTTCACATCAGCTGTCCGGGAAGAAAAACACCTCCGCCTTCCGTACTCGCAAGTACAAAGAATGCCGACAGCGGCTCCGCCTCGCCAGTATTGTTGCGGCCGCCTGGGCGGCACGCTTGATCTCACTCGCTTGTGTAACGGCATTTCCAGAACGTCCGTTTCACTGAATTCTTTCGGAAAAACTCACTCCCGAGTAATCTCAAGGTCCAGTAACACTATCACAGTGGACAACTCAACACTGTCCATCATCACACACATGTACTAGCCTGAAACTGAAAAAAGCGTCTACGTACACCGGCAATGACTGGTAAAAAACATATTTATGAAATCTTACAGCAAGTTACAAAATCATATATACATTCCTTAATCTACTGTGACTCAGCTTGAATTTTTTAATAATCAGTTACTCTTAAATCATTTAATCAAAATTAGTTAGTTATTAATTACAACTTCTTTAATGACCTCTTGGTTAGGTAAAAGCATGGCAACATAGCAAATGCTTAAATCTTACACTCTACATTTACATACTGTACAAATTACCCATTCTGTGGTATTAATCAATCCTTGGTTGGTACAGTTTCAAGTCTACAATGTTCCGTATACCTAATAGTTTTCCCGAGTTTGGATACTCTAAGCAATAAACATTTTTGTGAGGTATACCAATGACTTTATATGGTTCATTACAAACAAACTTAAATTTAGAGATTTCATTGTCTATCTCGCTCGATTTCTCATGAGCTTTTGCAAGTGCTAAGTCTCCGATTGCAAACTTAGCAAAACGCGCTTTAGCGTCATGACGACGTATGAGAGCATCGGCTTTTAGCTTCATTGTTTCTCGCAAACGATCTTTTTTTCACACCAATACTAATGTCAATCCGTGGAAGGAATTTGATTATCTCTTCCACTAAACTTTTACTTCTGTCATCTAACAGGTCACAATGGTCATGCCAAGTGGCATTGGCCAACAATAGGTCGTCAACATACACAGTTATTCTTGAACTCAAAGCCGGGCCTAGCACTTTATGTAGGGCCCTGATGAATACGGACACAGATATATTAAGTCGAAACGGCAGTACTCTATACTGATAACACCTGCCCGCAAACAAGAAGGCGGTGTATGGCCTAGATTCTTCTTCAAGTTCTATTTGCCAGTAACCAGCCGTGATATCGAGGCTAGTCATGAACTTAACGTCATGAAAACGTTGCAAAATCTCCTCCATACTCTCTGGTCTATCTGTTTCACGTTGAACGACCCTGTTCAACGTGTGTGCGTCAATCACAATACGCACACTACCATCCCGTTTTGCTATAATGACCAAACCGTTATTGTATGGACTCGTACTTCTTTCAATCACTCCCCAGTCTATCATCTTTTGTATCTCCCGTTGCACTGCTTCCTTTTTGGACAGCGGTATAGCATACGGCCTCACTAAGAATGGTTCGTGCGGAATTACATGCAATTTGCATTTATATCCTTCCACATGTCCCTGTTTGTCTGAAAACGCACTCTTATTCCTCATTATTACTTCATACAGGCCTCGTCTTTCTTCGTGTGTTACGTTTCACCCACTGTCTACAATACTTTCCAATTTACTTTCCAATTCACTTTCCACACTATTGTCAATGCCGAGATTCCTCACGTTACAGTAGTTCAAATTCATGCCTACGACAATAGCATCCGGCCACTTAACAATGTGTATAGGCTAGTATTGCCTAGGCACACCATCTCCTGCCTTGTCAAAACTAACTACTATTGTTTTATCTTGTGACGTACATGTCAAAGTTTTGCTTTCGCAATTAATCACTGCACGGTACTTTAATAGCCAATCTAACCCGATAATTACTTCCGTAGTTAAGTCTGCCACGACGACAAACTTGATCAAATCGTGTCCCACACACCTCGAGGTTAGCAAAGATCTGCTTTCTGACCGGTTTACTGGCCTTCCCAGTAGCACCGATAATTTTCACTCCTGTTACTGGCATAACTACGTTACTAGGTCTGTCTTTCAGTAACTCAAATATTTTCCCAGATACAGCACTCAATTGTGCACCGGTGTCAATCAACACGTTTAGTTGTAGGTCGTGCATACTACTATCTGTCTACACTTATCCTCGACTGTTTCTTTATTTTCCCACAATAAATCCTCATCTATCTTCAGGTTATTCCAGAAAAACCATCCGGCTTTGATCCTACATCCGGCTTATCTAGCGGCTTTTTCAGCCTCTGTTCACATACAGTTTTAATTTAAACACGTTTGTCCCGAGGCTTCGCCTCCAATACCGAAACCTTTTCCTGTAACTCGCCAACTAGTGAGTGTTGCTTTGCTATCACTTCACTAATTGTCACCTTCGTTGATTCCTCTTTGGCCAGATTGATCTCATCTGCCAGTATACCTGGAGGAATGTGCTCAGTAGTATCTGCAATTACTTCCTCTGGATCTGCACAACCCACACTGCTACCGTCCGACCGTATAACGTCAGCTCTAACCTCATACACGCTGTAATCTACGTGCTTTTCTACCAATCGTGTCCGGCTATCACTAAAATTCTCGTAATCTTTCTCCTTAATAATTTCGCAATGTTTAAAGTGGAGTTTTGCTTCGGATGGGTCGGCTACTTCTACCACTATAGCTGTCGGTAAAGTCTGCCGGTTAGGGCCAGAACTTTCTATCACTTCACAAACACTATCTTCCTGCGGGACGAGACGCGGCAAATCCTGCCCGCGCTCCCCATAAACACTTCTCCCATATAGGCCCCTATAATCTTTTAGTTCGTCGTATAAGCGACCGAACTGCCTTAACCAGATCTCATCCGTCTCTGCATCCCCTCGCTCGATGACGGACGGGTTAGCCGACATCTGATCTTCTCTCAACACTTGCGAATCATTCTTAAACTCAATCTCCGGTTCCGCTGTGGGTGTTCAAAAATGGTTCAAATGGCTCTGAGCACTATGGGACTCAACTTCTGAGGTCATCAGTCCCCTAAAACTTAGAACTACTTAAACCTAACTAAGCTAAGGACATCACACACATCCATGCCCGAGACAGGATTCGAACCTGTGACCGTAGCGGTCGCGCGGTTCCAGACTGTAGTGCCTAGAACCGCTCGGCCACCCCGGCCGGCTGTGGGTGTTACAGCTGCCACTTTATAATCGATTTCCGGAACACTACTTAAATTGTTCTCACTGACAGTACATGTATTTTCTACTGCCGGGTCTACAGCTCCTTTCTCCTAACACTGGCACACTCTCCCGCCGTTGATTATTCCATACGGAATTCTCATAACAATGACACCTGGGTTTTCTCCTGTTATTGGGCCGCCAAAATTTCTCCACGCCCGGACGGCCCTCACCAGCGCGGCTAATGGTTTCCATGTCTCGTCCCAGCAGATCTGCTCCCCGGATGCTGCTGAGGCGGCTTATCGCACCCTCTGGCATTATTACTATTCTGTGAAGCCCGTACCATGTTAGTATGATACTGGTTTCCGTCATTCCTGTTATTATTTGCATTGTACCGATTGTCATTACGGCCCGAATCATTATTGTTGTTGCTGCCATGGTTGCGGTATGCATTAATTCCCATGGTTATCGTTGTTGTGGTACCAGTTGTTGTTACCACGGCCTCTACCACTGTCGCGATTATTGCGCCAATTGTCCTCGTCCTCAACTCTTTCCCGGAAATCATTGATTGTCTTGTAATTGCTTCCTACGTACCGTTTTGTATCATATGGAAGCTTCTTGTAGATTTCTCAGACTATTTCGGATTCCGTGCGGCGATCACGCAAATATTCCAACTTGCGGGTCCAGCCCTCGCAAAACTCCTTCATCGAGCCACGCGAATTCGCATCGAAAGGTCTCGATACGACATATTCGCGCCAGACACTTGATTGTTTTTGCTCTGAGCAGTATTCAGCCAGAAACAAATTTTTAAACTCGTCAAAAGTCAGGTTCGTGATGTTGAGGTTTAAGCCCCAACGCTTGGCATCACCAGCCAACACGTCAATAACCGCATTACCTTTTCTCTCATTAGTCCATGATCTGGGTAAAGCTCTTTCACAATTTTTAATGAAATCCGTCGCGTGTATACGGCCTTTTTTCAAGGGGTCGAACCGCTCCTCTTTCGTCAACAATTCCGAACTATGTGCACAGATTGGCACATAGCTCTGTTTTTCATCAAGTTTCTTTTCTAATTCCGACACTCTCGTAATAACTTGGCAAGTGGTTGTCGCAAGGGTTTCCACTTCCCTCTTTTTCTATTAGCAGGTATTAGCCTGCTTCCTCACCTTAGTATCTACCTCGGATACTAAAGCCTTTAAAGTTTCCACCTTCTGTTGATCCTCTTTTTTCACAAATTGAATTTGTTCCGTCACCTTATTCTCGATGATCCGAGCAACAGCATCTCCCACACTTTTCTCGATTTTGCTAATTTCGGAGTGTAAACGAGTATTTATGCTCGCAGTTTCCGCCTGAACTATCATTTCCTGTTTAAGATTACCGATTTCGGTATTAATCACAACAATATCTTCTTTGATTTTATCAACTTTTGTGTTAACAACTCCAACATTGTTGTTAACAACATTAATAGCTTTGTTCTGATTGTCTAGCTTCCTGACAGTTTTTTCAGATTGGCTTGTTGCTTGGCAGACTGAGCCTCAATTTTGCTCGACTAAGCCTTGATTTTGTTAATTCGAAACATTCAATAAATCCGATAAATTCCAGGAAACTACCGGTTTTACTTCCGTAGCGGGTTCCTCCTTACTTGTCCCCCCGTATTCGGTATCAAGGGGTTCAGATTTGATGTTCACTTCCGATTTCGAAACATTTTCTAAAGTTTGGGATTCCATTTCTGCTCTTTGTTGCGTTTCGGCGGTCGCGTCTTCCATGCTAGCCGCCTGCCCCTGAACAATGGGTTCCGCGGTGCGCGTTTCCCACTGTTCGACCGATTGTTCCGTACCCAAGTCTACCAAATTTTGGTAATTCTTACCTTCACTCATTTTACTAATTTTCAGTATTTATGCCAAATCTCAAATCTAAATAGGATTCCTCCAACTACTTATTCTCGCTGACGTAACGACGTGTTCGTAACCAGTACTTTGTTACGAGATTTGCACAATGCAAAATTCGTGACCAGAACAATCTAAAACCGAAGACTGTCTTGTCACCAGGTCGCCACGTGTAGCTTCCCCCTCACTTATCGACTTTAATGACTGAAAAATTAAACCTCGTGTACCTCATGGAAATTTGGGAAAAGATCTGTCGGTGAAGAGGGAGGAAGGTTACATCTAAATGAAAGGGAAAATGAAAATGAAATTGGTTTAAATTAATTTTGAAAAATGGTAAAGTTAGTAAAGAAAGTAAATGTGCGGTCGTTATGTTAATAATTAACTGGCGTTAATTAGATATTTGAGATTTGGGGAAGATTACAGTCGCCAGTCCTATGGACAACTACTATAATAACTGAAAAAGAAACGTTAATGCACATATAATTAGCACTAAAAGTGTGGCAACTGATGGTTGACACGTGTTGTGTGAAAACTGAATGTTTGTCAGAAGTAATAAATTTCGCTACACTCTGACATAATTTAGCAAAAGAATTAATAAAACTGGAAAATTGAAAGTTAATCTAGTGACTGAAATTAATAGTGAACTTTGTTTCTGATGCACTTCGAAATAAAATAAAATAAGGTTAGTCTTGGGCTACCTCAACAATCATCTCAAAAACAACTTGGATCTACGCAATTTAGAAATAAGAGATTTAACTCTGAACTTGAATTAAATGATTTTGAACAATTAACAGTAGTAAAATTTAGTACGTACCAAGCTGAGATGCAGTCACAGGTAGGCTAAAATATGGTAACAAAACTCGCACTCTTAATTTGTGCTTGTGTAATCCAAATATAGTTCTGTTTCGTTATTGTAGCCAGCTATGAATACTTTAACTGAAGTTTGAAATTAAAGCAGTGAAATGGAATGATATTACTTTAATGCTGCCGTTTGAATTTCAACGACACACGGGTTCATTTCGGAAAAGGAAGGGACCCTGCTTGGTAATGCAATTGCAACAAAGATTCATGCTAAGTTGTTGTATTTTAGTGATGCAAATAGAACAGTTTGAAAAGCTGAGGTCTGCCATACAGTTCTAAAGCTTTACGTGCTTTCAGTCTTCCTTGTTGGTTGATTGAGGGTTTGAAGTCGTCGATCGAGGAGGTGGCGACAATCACTTATTGCCGGCCGTCGCTGTTGCAGAAGCTGGATGTTGGCGCGCCTTCTTCTCGACACGGTCACCAGGCGAAACGGGCTCTTGATGTGTGCCAGCTAATGTTACCCGTCCGCGACACCGTGCGCAAGTCGAGCGCAATTACATGCTGCTAAACCCCGAAAGCGCGTCAACTTGCGGCAGCGTAACTCAACACACCTGCTCTACCGCCCTACTTCAGCCAGACTCTGCTCTGCCCGCGCTCCACGCGGCAGAAATAACACTACCCAAGATCCTAAACACTATGGTTCTCCACCCGACCTATCGATGTAATCGTTCGATAGCATAGCTTTCCTTAGGCAAGACCCAGCGTAAAAATACAAATAATATTTACAAAAGAAACCAATTATACATCGACATAAATACACACACACACACACACACACAGATATATATATATATATATATATATATATATATATATATATATATATAGTTAAACAATTACAATATATAAAGACACACAAATGTCATTTCTTCAGGTAACATAATAAGGAAGAAAATTAAAGTAAAGTAGATGGAAATAGGAGGATATGCATTTCCGACGTTACATACCTTCCCGTAAGATATCTTCATGTGCATTTTCGGCTACCGACGATCATTCTGTAGGACTGTTTTGGACATATCATAATTTCCGAATCGTAATCGGGCTTGAACTTCGCAAACAGTAGGCGCTAGCCAACCAGAACGCCCCAAAGTGCATAACTTCGGCAGAGAAACTCTCCTGCCAAGAGCATTGCAGGAAATCACGGTCAGTCTCTATCCTATCATGCAGTAGGCCCTTCCTCTTCCTTCCGAATGTAGCAGAGAAAACCAATGTAGGGGTTATATAGTGCATTAAAAACCCAATCACAACATCAGATTCCTCAATTATTGTTTCCGATAGTAGTATTGCAAGCACACACACCAGTCCAACTCCTCCGCAGATTGTGTATGGACATAGCATGCAACTAAGTTTAATTTAAAAATTTTCAGCAACCTCCAACGTAAGGGACTTCAAACCTGTGTCAGTATCGATCGAGAAGAGGCATGCGTAGCAAATCCAGTAGGTTTTGGAAACTCGGCAGATGCAGGTCGAATTTCGCTAAATATTCCAATCATAGTATCCACCAATAGGAAGCAGTGAGAAACTGTCCTACACAAAGGGTATGGATTTAATTTATTAGCCAATCAATCTGATCGAGTGAGGGAATATTTAAAAGACATTCACAGTTGGAGGTTTGCCAGGTAAACACTGCTTTGTTTGGGGTTTGGTCGGAGTGCACGCGTGGCCGGGGCACGCAACAGGCGATGGCCACTTGAGAAAGAGGTAACATGTGTTTCGACATGAATTTCTCATATGTCAATATCAAACGGTTAACGCTCTCTGCTGCTTTTGTTCAGGCATTAGCGCAACATCCTGCTTGTCAGTCGCGTGGTCCAAATGAGTGTAGTGCGGTCTCTTGGACATTGTCACATGGTGTGGCCTGGCGGAACAGTTGACCAGGTATGAAATACCCTGCAGATCGTGTGAAAAATTTTTTATCACTGTAATTACATGTGGTGATTATGTTCCTCGTGCTTTTGGGATTAAAAAATTCGCAATTGTTTAAATATATTGCATAGTGCCTCGACTTCCTCAAAATGTTACATAAACAATATTCGATACACTGCAATCGATTTCCCTCCAATTTCTTTAAATAAAAAAATAAATAAACTCTATCCCAAACACTGCCTTGTATCCTATAAATTGTTTAAATGAACATTATGGTAGCCACTGCCTTGTGTAGCAGAAATTGTTTAAACAATATTCCAGACACTGCAATCTATTTCCCGCCAAATGGCCAATCAACTGAGTCACTTTCCCGCAAATTTCCGTTTGGGAGAGGGCAAGGGGACTGGGTTGTTTCGTAGAGGAGAAGGTTAATTAATTGAACGATTTAATTAATTAGTCAATAAAATTGATATCAAAAGTGTGCTTGCACTGGCGATGGAAGTTCCCAGAGGGTTAAGGGAGGAGGAGAGGAAGGGGGACAGGGAGGGGGACAGCGAGTGGTGGGCGTGTTTGTCAGGGGTCATAATCCACTTAGCAGAACAACAGGTTAAGAACCTGTCAATTAAGAGAGAACAATAGGTTTGCCCCTGAATGTATGCTTTCCCCTGCCAAACGTGCGATGGTCTTCCCCCTTGGCAGTGCCACGTGGCCGTCAGCAGCCAGGTCTTCTTGCGACTGTACATTCTCATGACCAGCGCTGCCAGCAATCACGCTCATTGGCTACATTCCAGTCAAGTCTTTCTGCAGCATCGCAGAAGGAACATCCAGCTTCTCATAGCTCTATTACATGACCTCGTTCAAACTCAGGGAGGTACTGATAATGACGTCTTTGTCAAACGTAAAGCATCCTTGACTAACATCGACTCGACACGTCCAATCGCAAAGTTTAACGCCCACGACCGGTACAGCGTGTATTTAAAGCAAACCTGATTTGCAACTTCATAGTCGCACCGCCAGCGCAAATCTTATGCGCCTGGCGTGAAATTTGAACGGACGTCATCTTCCAGATGTAGAAACACACCTACTGACGTTCTATTATGTCTATGTGTATGCATTGATGAGGGGTTGAACTGGAAAAAAAAACACACTGAAGATCTGCTGAAACGTTTGAGTTCCGCTACTTATGCTATTAGGGTCATTGCGAATTTTGGCGATATACACCTCAGTAAATTAGCTTACCACACCTATTTTCATTCTCTGCTTTGGTATGGCATCATATTTTGGGATAACTCGTCATTGAGTAAAACAGTGTTCATTGCACAAAAGCGTGTAATCAGAATAATTGCTGGAGCTCATCCAAGATCATCCTGCAGACACTTATTTAAAGAGCTAGAGATCTTCACTGTAGCCTCACAATATATATATTCACTTATGAAATTTGTTATTAACAATCCGAACGAATTCAAAAGTATTAGCAGTGTTCACGGCTACAACACTAGGAGAAAGGATGATCTAACTTTGGCTCAGAAGGGAGTAAATTATGCTGCCACGAGAGTCTTTGGTCACTTACCAAATAGCATCAAAAGTCTGACAGATAGCCATACAGCATTTAAAAGGAAATTAAAAGAATTTCTTAATGACAACTCCTTCTACTCATTAGATGAATTTTTGGATATAGTTAGTGGGTAATTTCCCCAACCCCTACCAAAAAAAAAAAAAAAAAAAAAATAAATAAATAAAAAATTAAGTATCATGTAATATTTTGTGTAATGTAATATCCTGTATAGACACCTTTTATTAACCTGACACGTTCCACATCGTTACGAAGTGTCGTATTCATGATCTATGGAACAAGTACTATTCTAATCTAATCTACAACTCCTTCTTGGGGTTGCGACCTCTTCGCTGTGGGTCTATTTAGGGAAAAAGAGGTAATTTAAATGAAGATGAGTGTTGTGCATTCTGTACCCTGTTCGTCGCGAATGCGAGTCCTGTGTGTTAACCCCCGCACCAGCCCGCTGCAGAGATTATTGGGTGTCAGGTGTCACGACGTGCTCCTCGAGTGGCGGCGGCGGTGTTGCGCTCACCGTGCGGTGTCTCGATCCATCACGGCCAGGAAACAGTCGGTGGCGCAGCGCGCTTCCTGCGGCAGGCACGCGAACTAGCCGCTGCTCGTCTGCTGCGGCAGGGGGGTACTGTTGGCTGAGTAGCTACTGCGGCTATCTGAATTCGGAAGAGAGCAGTCGCGGTGAAACAGCATTCATTCCATCATTCTATCTCTTCCGGAGACCCCACTGCGAAGAATCTTTAGTGGTGGAGATTGATAAGAAACTTACTGGGGGTAAATAGTAATTCTTTACAACGTGTAATGATCCCACCCTTAAATGTTCGCTGCTGTAGCAATTATTTCCGAGCTTAAGGATAGGTTTCTGTACGTCGCAGTAGTAACTGGTACTTATCTTGTCAAGATGGCTTCAGTTTCTGGATTTCTTCTTCTGCTGCTAAGCAGGTTTTGGGTGCTGTCTAGTAATTGTATCTTAAACATTAACAGTTTCAGTTTACCACAGAAGTTTATTTTTATTTTTCATATGAACAGACATATTTTCACAAATACTGCATGAACTCCGTCAAAAGCAACTGATAGAATATGTATACTGTTTATACACTCCAAAGAATTTCATAGAAAATTGTCCGATCGTGGAAGCAAAATGAACCAAACTCCAAAAACTCCAACCCCACTCTGATGAACCCTGAAGTTATCTAACTCGATTGGCACCAAAAATCTAAAATACGTTACGAACCTAGGTTCCATTACCTTCTAGAACAGGTAGTAAGTGAAATACGCTAAAATAACGTTTCTTATTGAAACTGTTTGTCAGTTTTTATTTGCACGATCTTTCCTGAAAATAATTATTTCCGTGAAGATTTATACGCTTAATGATTAATAACAAAGTTTGCAAATTTTAAAAATAGAAGCTTCCTGTTATTTTATAATATCGATTTCATTATCGACGGTAAAATTATTGAAATTGTGAATGGACACAGATATTTTCTTTACAGTAAAAAATTACAAATTATTTCTGTTGTGTCTAGACAAGACAGCCTAGACACAATGAGAGGAAGCCGAAAGGTACGCGCTAAGCTAAAGCAGGATGGCGTGAGGTCTGAAACAGGATACGTAATGAATGCTATAAAGAAAAGTACGTAGCTTCTGGAATACTTAACTTTAATCCATCCTTTTGGTACATCTGGAGATTGTGGCGATACAAGTGAGACTCTTTAGATACATGCAATGTTACTAATGGCGCCTTGCTAGGTCGTAGCCATTGACTTAGCTGAAGGCTATTCTAACTATCTGCTCGGCAAAGGAGCGAGGCTTCGTCAGTGTAGTCGCTAGCTACGTCGTCCGTACAACTGGGGCGAGTGCTAGTCCATATCTCGAGACCTGCCTTGTGGTGGCGCTCGGTCTGCGATCCCTGACAGTGGCGACACGCGGGTCCGACATGTACTAATGGACCGCGGCCGATTTAAAGCTACCACCTAGCAAGTGTGGTGTCTGGCGGTGACACCACAATTTCATCTGACAAAGACTTCTTTTCAGACCAAATACTTTTAAAACTATGACTGGGAATTTTTATAGAAAAATATATAGTTACGGAAATATTGTATTTTTTAATTAGGAAACTTTGTAAGTGTTCATAGATAAGAAATAAATAATTTACGTAATAAAGTCTGGCTAAAATTTAGATGGTATCAAACATTTCATAATTTGAGTAGAAGATGATTCATTATAGACGTAAGGTGTAAGGGAAGTAGAGGCGAAGCATTTGATATAGCACACTTGTGATCAGTAAAGCAGGGAAACAACCTCAGACTGATGTACCAAACCCAAGTGCTCTGAGCGAAGTTCTGAATATCCTCTCGCCATCTTAGTCTACCGTCTTAGTCTTAACCGTCTCGAGCTCATTTCTTCTTCTCGCTAAAAACACTCTTGAATATTAAACATCTTGCAATGGCATTTGAAAATTGTAAAATTGACATTTTTGTAAATTTTTACCTCAAAATTGAATTAATTGTAACGGAGCAAAGTTAACGATTGGACAGTTTCTCTGGCATCTGTGTCACTATCAGCTAACCCTGTTCTTAGTGAGCGATTACAATTATAGGTTGCGTATCTAACAGCTTCCAGATTTTTATTATTTTATATAAATACTGAGAGAATTTAAAAATTTTAAATAGTCGTAATCTACTCACTAAGAGGTATAACCTTACAGTAAACGTTGAACGCAGCAAGACAGTTTTACTGATAATGTAGTGAAGGATCTTGTGTGTAATATTGAAACAGTATCAAATAATGTAGTTCATGAAATAAGTTCGTGGCTTGTGGAAAATAATTTGATGCTAAATCACAGTAAGACTCAGTTTTTACAGTTTCTAACTCACAATTCAACAAGAACCAATATTTTGATCAGACAGAATGGGCATATTATAAGCGAGACGGAACAGTTCAAGTTCCTATGCGTTCGGATAGATAGTAAGCTGTTGTGGAAAGCCTATGTCCAGGATCTTGTTCCGAAACTAAATGGTGCTTTATTTACCATTAGAACAGTATCTGAAATAAGTGACACTTCAACACGAAAAGTAGTCTACTTCGCATATTTTCATACGCTTATGTCGTATGGTATTATTTTTTGGAGTAATTCTTCTGATTCAAAAAGGGTATTTTTGGCTCAAAAACGGGCTGTTCGAGCTATATGCGGTGTAAGTTCGAGAACCTCTTGTCGACCCCTATCCAATAGTCTGGGAATTCTGACATTGCCCTCACAGTATATATTTTCTTTAATGTCGTTTGTTGTTAGCAATATTAGCCTATTCCCAAGAGTTAGCAGCTTTCACTCAGTTAATACTAGGCAGAAATCCGATCTGCATGTGGAATGCACTTCCTTGACTCTTGTGCAGAAAGAAGTGCAGTATTCTGCTGCATCCATTTTCAATAAGCTCCCACAAGAACTCAAAAATCTGAGCAGTAGCCCAAACTCTTTTAAGTCTAAACTGAAGAGTTTCCTCATGGCTGACTCCTTCTATTCTGTCGAGGAGCTCCTGGAAGAGCTAAAAAATTAAGCAAATTCCAGTGTTACATTGTTGATTTTCTTTATTTAAACTTACTTGTCACCTGAATATGTTTTTTATACTTCATTTTATCTGTTTCTAATATCGTGTTATAATTTCATGTATTGACTCGTTCCATGACCATGGAGACTTCTCCTTAATTTGGTCCCACGGAACAATAAATAAATAAATAAGTAGCAGAGACTGTTCGTACGTACAGAGACAGCATAAACTCACAGCGCGCAAATTACTCAAACTACATCGTCCGTAATTGAGAATGAGAGCGCTTAGCGGCTTCCAACAAACTTTACTGATAATGTCAAACTTAAACGGAACTTTTTCTTGGTGACACCTCTGAAACATGATGAACAGGAAAAATTATAACTTGCTATATTTTTGTTGTTTATGTAGTGAAACTTCAGCATCGTGCATGACATTTTAATTTATTACTTCTTTGCTGTTAATTCTATTTGCAGCATATGTTGAAGAAGATATCCACATATACCACTGATAGTACTGTCAAAATTATGTTATTGTACGACATATTATTCAGGAGATACGACGTCATAAACACTGAGATGGATGAAAAAACAAGCTTTTGCTTAAAACGGAGGGAATATTACCCGGATTAAGTTTATTGACTGTTTGAGTGTTTGATAACGAGAACAACTTCCAACAAACTTGAAACATAATTTCAAATTTTTCTAAACTTTCTTTCACTTTCATGTTTAACGGTAAATGTGTAATACATTAATTCATCAGTGAAGTAATCAGATGTTTGAAGCTCTTTTATGCATGGGAGTTCGATTCTTTAAAGAATGGGGGCGGAATTTGCTGGCTCTTTCTACGAGAATGCTATGTTTGTTAGAGTTAAGTCTAGAAAGAACAGCAACAGTAATTAATTTATAAAATTCGTCTTTTCTTTCATTACGCTCAAGGGTAAGCTTAACAGACTGTTGGTACCAACATGAAAAATTTCAATACTCTTACCGACTAAGCCAGTGGCGTAAGAGGGCGGAATGATATTCAAAATATCGCGCGGCGCACACACGCTGTGGGTTTCAGAGGCCAGTTTTATAGGGTTTCCCTCTTGATGGACCATAACTGTCCTGTATCAAACTCTAAGTCTCTATTTCGTTTACACCACTATGCTACGTTGTAGGTAGTTACACTTTACACCCTATGCGTGGAGAATCAGTTGTCACAAAAAAGGGGGTGTAGTGTATCGAAATTTTGCTGTCACTAATCTCATTTCACTCCGTACACGTGCTATAACTGGACATAACATGATTAAAGGGTGAGGCTTGCAATGGTATTAGGGTCTTAAAAGGCTGTTGTTGTATTATACTTCCGCATACGGATTCAGTAACCTGCGGAAACTACAACTCAGTGCCATTTCGCGCAACAGATACACCCAATAATCTGCATCAACATTTGAAACGTCATCAGCAAAAACTGCTAAAAAGTGCAAGGCTGGTCTCACTTCACTGACAATACATTTTAAATAAATTTGTAGAAGGACTATTTACATCTTACGCTACTATTATTTTCCCTAAAAGGGCTCGTCCACGAATTGTTCCTGAGTAGGGTCAAGATAATTGCTGCACATGACCTCACCAATGTTGTGCAGTACTGACTGATAAAACCGTTAAAGAATGATCTTTATTGTACTGTGTACACATTTGACATAACGGCCAGTTCTGCCCTGAGACTATTTTTAAATGTCTGCATTTGCAATACCAAATAGTGCAAAAGGGTAAGACGCATAGTAAACACTGTTATGCTTTGCATATTACAAATCCTGTTTGTTGGTCAAATAATGTTTTGCATATTAAAAGTCTAGCGCGCTTTTATTCTGTTTTACTTCATGAACGCCTAAATACGTTGGTATCCTTGTTAGTATTTTAACCTCATGAGCCAAGGTTTAGAACCTAATGATGAGAGTATTCTCTCGCCGCATGTTGTTGACTAATATGTAGGACATAAGACTGTTGAATGCAACCAATTATTGCTGTTTACTGTGAAAATTTTGCTAAACAATGTACTTTGAAATTGAGAACCAATACTTGACAGTGAAAAGACGGTGTGAGGTGCTGAAACAGCAATGAATGCCGATGCTCTTTTTTTTTTTACTGCTTTTGTTTCTTAGTAAAATACTATCGCATCACAGTTTAAGGAAATCTCTCGAGAAACAATACGCAGCTTAACGTTTTGATACAAAAAGGAGGTAGCTTAAGTTTTTTAAGTTTTCACTAAACCAAGAACAAATCTACACTCCTGGAAATTGAAATAAGAACACCGTGAATTCATTGTCCCAGGAAGGGGAAACTTTATTGACACATTCCTGGGGGCAGATACATCACATGATCACACTGACAGAACCACAGGCACATAGACACAGGCAACAGAGCATGCACAATGTCGGCACTAGTATAGTGTATATCCACCTTTCGCAGCAATGCAGGCTGCTATTCTCCCATGGAGACGATCGTAGAGATGCTGGATGTAGTCCTGTGGAACGGCTTGCCATGCCATTTCCACCTGGCGCCTCAGTTGGACCAGCGTTCGTGCTGGACGTGCAGACCGCGTGAGACGACGCTTCATCCAGTCCCAAACATGCTCAATGGGGGACAGATCCGGAGATCTTGCTGGCCAGGGTAGTTGACTTACACCTTCTAGAGCACGTTGGGTGGCACGGGATACATGCGGACGTGCATTTTCCTGTTGGAACAGCAAGTTCCCTTGCCGGTCTAGGAATGGTAGAACGATGGGTTCGATGACGGTTTGAATGTACCGTGCACTATTCAGTGTCCCCTCGACGATCACCAGTGGTGTACGGCCAGTGTAGGAGATCGCTCCCCACACCATAATGCCGGGTGTTGGCCCTGTGTGCCTCGGTCGTATGCAGTCCTGATTGTGGCGCTCACCTGCACGGCGCCAAACACGCATACGACCATCATTGGCACCAAGGCAGAAGCGACTCTCATCGCTGAAGACGACAAGCCTCCATTCGTCCCTCCATTCACGCCTGTCGCGACACCACTGGAGGCGGGCTGCACGATGTTGGGGCGTGAGCGGAAGACGGCCTAACGGTGTGCGGGACCGTAGCCCAGCTTCATGGAGACGGTTGCGAATGGTCCTCGCCGATACCCCAGGAGCAACAGTGTCCCTAATTTGCTGGGAAGTGGCGGTGCGGTCCCCTACGGCACTGCGTAGGATCCTACGGTCTTGGTGTGCATCCGTGCGTCGCTGCGGTCCGGTCCCAGGTCGACGGGCACGTGCACCTTCCGCCGACCACTGGCGACAACATCGATGTACTGTGGAGACCTCACGCCCCACGTGTTGAGCAATTCGGCGGTACGTCCACCCGGCCTTCCGCATGCCCACTATACGCCCTCGCTCAAAGTCTGTCAACTGCACATACGGTTCACGTCCACGCTGTCGCGGCATGCTACCAGTGTTAAAGACTGCGATGGAGCTCCGTATGCCACGGCAAACTGGCTGACACTGACGGCGGCGGTGCACCAATGCTGCGCAGCTAGCGCCATTCGACGGCCAACACCGCGGTTCCTGGTGTGTCCGCTGTGCCGTGCGTGTGATCATTGCTTGTACAGCCCTCTCGCAGTGTCCGGAGCAAGTATGGTGGGTCTGACACACCGGTGTCAATGTGTTCTTTTTTCCATTTCCAGGAGTGTATTTTAGAAATCATAATTCTCATTTGCGTAAATTTTTTTCTGATGAAGCTTCTTAATGGGTCAAATAGCCTATATTAGAATAATATTCGCAGATGTACCATCAAAAATGTGCAACTAGATAAATATTTTCTTCGGCTTTTTTTGTGTTCGTTCCATGAAATCTATATAGGGTGTTACAAAAAGGTACGGCCAAACTTTCAGGAAAGATATTATGTGGACAGGAAAGATATTATGTGGACATGTGTCCGGAAACGCTTAATTTCCATGTTAGAGCTCATTTTAGTTTCGTTAGTGTGTACTGTACTTCCTCGATTCACTGCCTTGATTTCATACGGGATACTCTACCTGTGCTGCTAGAACATATGCCTTTACAAGTACGACACAACATGTGGTTCATGCGCGATGGAGCTTCTGCACATTTCAGTCGAAGTGTTCGTACGCTTCTCAACAACAGATTCGATGGATTTGTAGAGGCGGACCAATTCCATGGCCTCCACGCTCTCCTGACGTCAACCCTCTTGACTTTCATTTATGGAGGCATTTGAAAGCTCTTGTCTACGCAACCCTGGTGCCAAATGTAGAGACTCTTCGTGCTCGTATTGTGGACGACTGTGATGCAATACGCCATTCTCCAGGGCTGCATCAGCGCATCAGGGATTCCATGCGACGGTGGGTGGATGTATGTATCCTCGCTAACGGAGGACAGTTTGAACATTTCCTGTAAAAAAGTGTTTGAAGTTACGCTGGTACGTTCTGTTGCTGTGTGTTTCCATTCCATGATTAATGTAATTTGAAGAGAAGTAATAAAATGAGCTCGAACATGGAAAGTAAGCGTTTCTGGACACATGTCCACATAACATATTTTCTTTCTTTGTGTGTGAGGAATGTTTCCTGAAAGTTTGGCGGTACCTTTTGTAACACCCTGCATATTTGGAACCTGAAATCGAAGGGAGAAGGAGTATGGTTATTAAAAGTAATTTTATGTTGAAGAGGAACTCTCTTGGGCACACTGAACATTTTTGTTTTGCACACAGTAGAACACTGTCAGTACATTAGACATTTCCTGCAGCGATGTGGAATATTTTTATCAGTTCCTTGAGTAACTTCAGACACAAGTACCTTTTCACTCGCCTTCTCTATAATGCAGGTGTAGTTACCTCATCTCCTTCTTTTTCGCTTTTCGACATTTCCTATGACATAGCCTCAGGGCATCAGTATGCGAACAAGTTCTGGCTACCTATGATTTACACCAGCTCTTACATTCAACAAGTAAGACAGGTATTGTCTTAAAGCGTGATTTTATTTAGAGAGACACGGATGTCTGAGAATAAACAGGGCACTTTTACATCTTCACTCAACATTGAAGCACACAATGGCGGTCTTAAAAGTTGCAACAGCACGAATATAGAGCGAAGCGAACTTCAAATTGACATGAAGTATACTATACGATTAGGTACGAAAACTTCAGCGCTACCGCAAGATTAGGTACGAGTAACGCCATCTACATTCGATATATAGGGAAATATCAAGGGGATGACCATCTCTGAGCACATGAGAAACGTGTGATATTCGTGTTTTTTTCTTTTGAGGTAAAATAAAATGTAACGCTAAATCTGATGATATAGTACATTCCGTACACTTTTCTTTTAAGAAATCTATTTTCTGTCCACATCGGACGCCCCTGTAAGCGATGCACCACGTGGAGGGACCGCTTGCTGCCGTACGTTCGGTCATCTTCGGGAATTACCAAAGCCCTCTTACTGGAACTAGGAAAAATTAATTTTATACAAGCGATTTTCAATTCATTCCTATCTACTCACACACAGGATGACTGAAAAATTTAAGTTCCAACAAAATGGTGACATGTTGAAAAAATTTCATTTTTTTCACCCAAAAAATCGAGGAAACTGTGTGCTGAAAATAAACTTTTGAAGATACCCTAAAACGACTTCCTAAGCTGAAAGAGAATTCAATTTAGAATACCGGCATAAAATTGTAATCAAAATCGTACGTACCGTTCTCGAGTTATGTTTCTAGTCAATTTAAAAAACACGGTTTCGAGAAGAAACAAATTTGATGTTTTGGTTTACTACTTATGCGCTTAAGTTAAACGCATCTCTAGTCAGCGCTCTCTGGATCAGACAGTAATCCTTCCAGATCCAAAAGGTCGTCGATCTTCTTCGTCGCGGCGGTAATCCTGTGGGCCGTTGTGGCACCTTCTGTCATTCTCTGTTCTGCTCGCTCGATACGCTTTCCGTCTACTTTTGCGCGGAAGTTATAACACGCTCGTCCGATCTCAAGTTCTAGTGCGTTCATAATTTCCATAATGCCTGTTGGCCGTTGTCCGTTGTTGAAATTACATGTTGCAACATTGGCCGTGACTTCGACTATTTTTTCCGCGCTTTGAATGGTTTTCTAGACAATTTTTCACAAATCGCCTTCTAACACGACAAAGGCGTTTTTGGCGAACTTGGGATGAACACTACAATGAAATGGACATCCCGCAAATATTTTAAGCAAAAAAAATCGATTTTCTGAAATTTCAAAGAGATTATATATATATATACGTGTGTGTGTATGTATGTATACTAGCCAAACCACCACATAAGAAAAATATACATAGTCATGTACAATAATATGCAATAAAACAAACATATGATGCTCTTCCTACGTCACTTGATACTACAGTGTCACATAATAAAAACTGACCATTTAGTAAGAACTACATCATGTGTAACATTGTAACATCATGTGACATTCCAATAGCATCATGTCTCCATGACTATGTATAATTTTCTTATCTGGTGGTTTTCACCAAATGTTAGCAAAACAAATATACATTTGTATCTGCTTTTATTGTATTTCTTTTTTTCGTAATTTACGCATTTGTATCTGCTTTTATTGTATTTCTTTTACTGTAGTTTTAGTGCATATGTGTTGGCTGTGACTTTACTATAGCGTACACATATTTTGGAACTTGTTTTTTGATCTTGATCTTTGGCCTTGTTCTTTGACTCTGGCTCGTAGCTTCTTTGATCAGCACATGCGTGTTAACCTACTGGATGTTGTTGTACCTGAGTAATAATGCTGTGTCTTTACTGCTAACACGAGGCTTCATTTTTCAATGGTTTATGTTTGGTTAAGCCTGTTTTATAGCTTGAAGTATCTTCCTGTGATGTTTGCAAGTGTAGCTATGACATTTTTTCTGGTTAAACAGCATCCATGACGTGCGGAGTCGTCAGAATATTTTTCGTAAGTACACTTTATTTTTCCGACTAATAATTCTCATGAAAACTTAATTCTTACTGAATTTCTCAGCTTTCACTTTGTTTCCATTTTTGTACCAGCACGGTGAAGATGATTAATTGTCGAAACCAGTTGTGAATACATTGTAAGACAGCACAATGTTTACCATGCATTTCTCCAAGTATATCAATGGTGTTCACAGTCACCGGAAAAAAAAGTCTCAGCGCCCTAAAGGATAAACATATCCTTCAATCGGCTCTGCAGTCATTCTGTATCGTTGGAAAGGGGAATTGCATTTATTTCCTCGGTAGCTGCATCACTTACCATAATTTCACACATAACTTTCACGGCTGGTAGAAATAAACTTTTCGCAATGTGTGGAGTTTCCCAGATTTAGCAATCAGCAATGACACAAGATATGATGCTAAAGTAGCTTCCGCGTTTGTATTACTATCCACTGCAATCTTTGACACTACACATTTACTGCATTTTACCTCCCTGAGTTTGTTTATAAAAAAATCTGTCGATTTACCAATGTGTTCTTTATGTTTCTTTTTCTACAAAGACTTCTAAGATTAAAAGGTTTCATGTTTTCGTTGCTCAGCACTTCATAGCACTGAGGCTGTTGGCTGTCATCACTGCCTATACATGCCAATCCATAACGGAGGTAGTCATCACAATATCTGCGTAGTTTTCTCTTCTTTCCTTCACCTTCAATTGTAACAGCTTGAGAACACGAAAAGTCTCTTTTCAGAAGCATTGTCCGACTTAACATCACCAATAATGTCATTTCACTGCAGATGATTGTGACAATCTATCCATTGCGAACTTAACAAGTATCACCACGCAAAAGAACATTAAGCAGCTCAGGAAACCAATGGCTGATGACAAATCAGTGTGTACACATTTGCTGTTCGTTCCTCTCCACTCACGTGACATGTGTCATGTCATGAACACGTGGCACCTATGACTGTCTCTAATACCTATTTTCTCCTCTTTCCCTGGTCTATTGTTTGATGGAATGTTTGAGGGGGAAAACATGACTAACGCCATTCGTTGAAGCTGGAGGTGTGTGTGATATCATCATACTTAAATCCCAATCGAGTTAAACTGGCAAAGAAAATGCGCACGATAAAACTTATTATTGTAGCTAGTTCCGAAACCACCAGAGGTTGCAACTGTACAATGACGTTAAAAGATTGAAAAGCTGAGGGGCAGTTAAACCATATTTTTCTTATCTACTCACATGATCTTGCTACTCAAGAGAAAAGAAGAACATCCGAATGTAGTTTCTCTTTGTTGGTTACAGGTCCCAAGTTTTATAATTTTTTTTTATTATTAATTGATCACTTATGGAAAATTAAAGTTGCAGAAAAAATTTTTTCAACAGTAATAAGACCGCAGTGGACTCGTATTATTGTTTCAGAGTTGTTCTTATCTTTGATGGGACGAAAGCGGCTAAAAACCGATGTTGTGTGTGTTTATGTCATTTTGATATTTTTAATTTTTTCACGAACCGTTTGAACCAAAGGGGAGGCTTGATATTTGTAAGCATAGGAATAACTAATATTTACATTATTTTTATAAATCCGGAATTGATGGTAGTGGTGGGAGCTTCCGTCACTTGAAATAAATTCCGAGGCAGTGTGCGGTTAACGTACAACTGCTTTTGAAAAAGTACCCTATCAAAGAAGGTATTTCACTTGAAGCAGTCCTATCTAGCAGTTGACCAGCTTCAGGGCAGAGATTTAGTAAAGTAGAAAAACATTTAAATTTACAAACGGTTGCGTAATCTCAAATTGCTTTCCTTTTAATGCCGTCCCTGGTGGCCGAGCGGTTCTAGGCGCTTCAGTCAGGAACCGCGCGATTGATACGGTCGCAGGTTCGAATCCTGCCTCGGGTATGGGCGTGTGATGTCCTTAGGTTAGTTAGGTTTAAGTAGTTGTAAGTTCTAGGGGACTGGTGACCTCAGTTGTTAAGTCCCATAGTGTTCAGAGATATTTGATTTTTTCCTTTTAGTAACTGAAAAAATGCTCCTTGCTCAATAGCTGTGTATTTCATCCTGACCCCTGGCTAGGTCCCGTGGACCCCACTTTGGAAAACACTGCTATAGAGGGGTTTGAAGAGATTTGTGCAGAAGTGCGTTATTCGAAGTACTGCTTGAAGCAGCGGGAGCACAGAGTGAGACACGCACGTCTTTATGCCACATGGCGGTGCTTTCGTGTCTACAAGTGACCGCTTTCCCACGTGACACGCACTCTCCGCCCACTGATGATCTGACTGCTCACGCAATGGTTGTTTACCGATATGTGCTGCGTGCTACGTAAATATCAGCCAGTGGCTGCGGGTACCGGCACATTTCTATTGACGTCGTATTACGGTGGATACAGTTCAATTGACGAAGCAGAAAATATTGTCAGCTCCTCCTAACGTTATGGAACTATAGTTCTAGAAACGATGTAAGCGACTCATAACACTTTACATTTCGAGATTAAGTAATCATTTAACTTAGTAAGTGCAGATAAATTTGGAAACAGTTCATCTACCAAACCCGAGAAGTGGCGTCAGAGACATGAAACGCAAGCAACGAAATGACGTTTGTTAATACCCATGACAAACGCTACTGTGGACATTACAGATCAATGCTTGTTTAATAATATTAGCTCTAAGAAAAAGTGGTCCAGTTGTTTATTCATTTTGGCTTCCCCTGCTTGAAAACCCGAACCACTGGCATCGGTTATTTCATAACGGTATCCATAAATATGTATTTGGGTACTAAAATTGCTCGAAAAACAAGGGAAGGCTAGAATTTAATCCTGTCCAACGTCGATGACGATAGAGACTGAACGCAAACGCAGACTGATCAAGGATGAGGAAGGAAAACGGCCGTTGCCTATTGAATTAGGTGATTTTAAATCTGGGTGGTCAGACCAGAATTTGAATGCCGTTAATCCAGAATAAGAGTCTTGTCTCTTAGTTTCTGCTACGTCTTACTCGGTTTACTTTCAACAATTCGGAAATGTTCTATTTAAACACCGATTCACTTAATCAAAGAAAACTGCATGTCGTGAGTTTCGTGAACGAAAGTCTGGATTACGCAAGGGAGGGGCAGAAATTGACCACGGCCTTTAGGAGGAATGATCTGCACTCATCCAAACAAACATTACTTTTACTCGCAGAAGATGACAGTCATGTCTCACGGAGATTTGAACTCCATTCGTGCAGAATACGAGCCTAGCTAACAGGATAATACGACAGTTATTTAACTGTAGTAATTTGAACTACTGTTCCATTCCACACAGCAAAAGGAGAAACCTGGTCATAAAGTATATTGCTTAAGAGTCAAATGTCGACAGATCGAACGCTTTTAAAGTATGAAATGTTGCAGTTATTACAGCTGTTACCGAGAGTTAGTGTATGAAGATGATCCTTGACAAAATGAGCTATAATCTATTCA
The DNA here is from genome assembly GCF_023864345.2 of Schistocerca serialis cubense. Taxonomy (NCBI): domain Eukaryota; kingdom Metazoa; phylum Arthropoda; class Insecta; order Orthoptera; family Acrididae; genus Schistocerca; species Schistocerca serialis. The sequence goes on along the minus strand of NC_064639.1, from coordinate 653,478,784 downwards.
TCGCAGCTTCGTCGGAAGAGTTTTGCGTTGATCGACAAGTGTTAGAAGCAAACTTGGTCCTCGCTTCAACGTAAGATCTTTTTTTTTCCACAACACAATGAAGCTAAATCTTAATGGAGTCGAGGACGTTTTCTTTTACATTGTTCCTGCTTAGTAAACATTTCAGTACTAGTGATTTTATTGTCTCCTTATCACACTGAAATAGTATGTTTATGATTAATATCTGCCGTAAACTATTTAACTGGATCCAAATTCTTTCGTTTTGAGCTTCGGTAGCATCACATAACTTCGATCTAAAACGTACAGTAGCTGCTGCAACATGTATCCGTTCCGCAATCCATAAAATTCCGTAAAGTAAACACATTAAACAATGCATTAGTCACAATCAGAAGACGTCATGCTAATACCTCTAGCCTCAATTTGGCTAGTAGGAGTATCCAAAAGTTTCACCAGGTATGATGTATCCAGCTGAGCACACTCGATGAATAAATCCCGTGGAGCTAACTGCGGGGATGTTGATTGCTACGAATCACCTGCTGCTCCAGATAGGGGAAGACATTTGGAGTGGGATTGAGATCGGATGATTCCGCTTGAAAGTCGAGCTACCGTAGTGTGCCTGAGTGTTCTTTAAAGCAGGAAAGCTTGCACGCAGGCTAGTGATCATGGCTGACGTCATCTTGGAATATGGAAGTGTCCATAGCATACTCATCATGATGTTGTAGAAGAAAGGAAAAACTTGGCCTTCAAGAATGTTGGAATAGACATCTTGCTTCATTTTCTCGGCAACATGAATGAGTGGACATAATTCGTAGTACGCAAAAAATCCAAAAACCATCACCTCTGATGGAGCTAACCCCTTCATATATTTAATTTAAACTGCTCAGTGGGCAACCTGTCCACTCAACGGCTTGCATAATTTGAAAAGAGAAAAGACCGGAACGCGCTGAATCACACATCACTCCTTCAGTCGGGTACTGTCAAGTTTGTGTGTTGTTTGGCCCGCTGACGAAGTGAAGGTCTGTGAGCCTCTGCGAGAAAAGCCGTTTTTTTTTTTTTTTGTTTCATTCACATGTCTTTTGCGTTCCTCTGCAATATTCTCAGAAACTGAGATGGACCTGCATTCACTGATAGTAGTAAGTCCCATCGATATTGAAAAAAACTGTCATTGATCAGATGTAACTCTTGTGTCTGGTCCCTTTCCATTAGGATCTTTTTGCGATCACTGTTTTTAAGTGGCTGTGACTGGTACACAGTTCCTTGCAGAAACTTTGGACAGATGACGTTGATAGCCAAATAAATAGGGCAGCTTCATTCACGGTGTTGTCATGAATCCATCCAAACACGATGCATCATTTTTGCCCCCGTGTCACGTCACGTCTCCACGTCGGCCCATGTTGCTGTGTTGATTCCATACAACCGACTGGCACGAAAACAACACTTCACTACCATAACTCACGATAGCAGGGAAGGGTCACGTGACCACTTGGTACCAGTTCTGTACCATTTAGGTCGCTCCAAAGCGACTAATATACTCTTTTAAGGGGCTGAAAAAATATTCTTCTGAGCACAGTTGTCAGAACAGTGTGGACACGACATGTAATTTACACTTTTAAAACGAGAGATTTAAATCGCAGACCAGTACAAATGTGCCAAAGTCACACAAGCAGGTATCGTGAAACTCTAGTTTGGAAGGATGGCCGGCCGCGGTGGTCTAGCGGTTCTAGGCGCGCAGTCCGGAACCACGCGGCTGCTACAGTCGCAGGTTCGAATCCTGCCTCGGGTATGGATGTGTGTGATGTCCTTAGGTTAGTTAGGTTAGTTAGGTGTAAGTAGTTCTAAGTTCTAGGGGACTGATGACCACAGATGTTAAGTCCCATAGAGCTCAGAGCCATTTGAACCATTCGGAAGGAATGGTGTGAATTTGCTCAGGTTCAGCTCCTCAGCTGGTAGCAAGTAACTCTTAGAAACAATAGAAACAATTGGTGAGCCCAGTCGGCCGGTGTGGCCGAGCGTTTCTAGGCGCTTCAGTCCGGAACCGCGCGACCGCTACGGTCGCAGGTTCGAATCCTGCCTCGGGCATGGATGTGTGTGATGTCCTTAGGTTAGTTAGGTTTAAGTAGTTCTGAGTTCTAGGGGACTGATGACCTCAGATGTTAAGTCCCTTAGTGCTCAGAGCCATTTGAACCATTTGGTGAGCCCATAGGCAAGTGACCGTACTGTAACAAATGTTAGCTCTGGAATAAATCTGTGGAAATTACTGTTTCATTACAGATTGTTATTGTTAGCATTTAATGTCTAACACCACTTGCCAAAACACTGAGTACCTTGCTCAACGCCCTTCAAGAACTCAAGCGATGATATGCTTTATTGGTCACCGTTTAAATACATAGTTATCATGTTTGCATGTTTTGTGTATGCGTGCGTGCGAGCGCGCGCTTGTGTGTAAGAGGAGAGAGAGAGAGAGAGAGAGAGAGAGAGAGAGAGAGAGAGAGAGAGAGATAGCATTAAGTTTTGCAATTGAGGGGTTCTGCACTTAGTTCAGCACGCTCTAAGAAAAAAAAAAAGTGGACACACCACGAAGGAAGTGTCCGAATGAGACGGAAATCGATAGATGTGATATGGATCTACAGAAAAACAAATGAAACAAATGATTATAGTTTCAGAAAAACTGGATGTTTTATTCAAGAACAGAGCTTCATAATTTTTGCGTGTTTTGTATGACTATTTGGCTTGGGGCTATGCTACCATTCTCGTAACGCTCTCACCAAAAAAGTTGTCATTCTGTTTATATTATACTTGTTTATCGCAGGATCACTTTCCGTTTATTTGACATTTAATTTCTTGAACAGATATTATTCAACATACATTCTCTTGTGTCATCTACATCAATTACAGAAATTAGGACACAACTCTTTTTATGGATTCTTCATTTGCCTTTTATTTAATATGTGATTCTATATTAATTCGCAATTCTAATCAGTGCATAGGTTATTTGACTGCAGGATCAAAGCTTCAGACAGATTATCATACACAGTGAGATAGCTGCCAGGCCTGAATGCAGACATGCCCGGCTAGACCCTGCGATATCATCCAGCTATTCTTTGTAAACAGAGCGGTGCATAGCCCATTTACTTAAGGTACGAGCAACATCAGGTAAGGTCGCAATTGGTTTTCTCGTATGGGACGCTGGTTAGAGAACCTAATACTCAACAGAATATCCGTCAGGTAACTTAGCATTGAGAAAATGGGTCTTGGACTTCTTTGAGGAATCATTTTAGTATTAAACTTCCTGGCAGATTAAAACTGTGTGCCGATCGAGACTCGAACTCGGGACCTTTGCCTTTCGCGGGAAAGTGCTCTACAAACTGAGCTACCCAAGCACGACTCACGCCCCGTCCTCACAGCTTTACTTCCGCCAGTACCTGGTCTCCTACCTTCCAAACTTTACAGAGGCTCCGGTAGTGCACTTTCCCGCGAAAGGCAAAGGTCCCGAGCTCGAGTCTCGGTCCCGCACACAGTTTTAATCTGCCGGGAAGTTTCATATCAGCGCACACTCCACTGCAGAGTGAAAATCTCATTCTGCATTTTAGTATTAATTTGAAATAAGATAGGGAAACAACAAATAACCAAAATTTTATTACCAGATTTCTATTTAAATCAAACACCTCCGGAATACACGACTGCTCGATTTTCTGTGATTAATCCAAATCGCATGGCTACAATGCGATATAGGTCCACAGAAGTAGGGTTTCGAATCTCTTAAGAAGAACGAAAAAGAATGTAGAGATATATTCTTTAAAATCATCTCTCATAATAAACGATTCTAATAATCCTAGTGAACTGTGCGATGTAAGGCACATAAAGGTAAGCCTGTCCTACAAATTGCGGTGTCGGCCGTAGCCTATCAGTAGAGCAGAGCCCAGTGTCTCTTTTTGTTTCATTGCGAAAGCATTTCACAGTGCCTAATCGGTTTCGATCGGCCCGTGACAACCATCAGACTAAAGGCACATGTTGCACGTGGTAGCGCGACATTACCGCTGCGTTGACAATCACCGCTTCTCCGCCACACTGACTTAATGGATTTATATTGCCTGCTGTTGGCTTCACCTCAGTTGATTACGTTCCGGTAAGCCCATTAAGTCGACCTGAAGTTATTCTGCAGGAAAGGGAAAGTTTTCCATGTGAAAGGTTGTTTGAATGTTTGTAGTTTGTCGGTTATAAGCTTCAACGAAAGTTGGAAACCTATTGAAAATGCGCCTTGCAGCGTGATACACCCTCTATTGAACAACAGTTAACGGCATGCTCGCTACATGAATATCCTTCTTCTGTTTTAACTACATTGATACTGATGTTCACGTTGTCATTCTCAGCAAGTGTATTCATTTTGCGTGAAGTCTGTGTAGAAAACCACAGCTTGCTAAAGAAACACCTGCGGAAGGTGTGAGCTTCACTGACCTGTGTTTACTTTGCCTCAGCGGCTGCTCTTCTTGTGTCTGGCGTTCAAATGGTTCAAATGACTCTGACTACTATGGGACTTAACATCTAAGGTCATCAGTCCCCTAGAACTTAGAACTACTTCAACCTAACTAACCTAAGGACATTACACACATCCATGCCCGAGGCAGGATTCGAACCTGCGACCGTAGCGGTAACATATTTCAGTTCACTTTCATATTAAAAAATAGTACCCGCGTTGTTATACGTATTAGAAGTTCAAAAATCGCAATTTTCATGGCACCTTTCAATTTATAATCATCGCAGGGTGACTCATAAAAGTTTCGGTGCCACTACTTACATAAGAGTGTATGGATAATTATTTAAATACCTTTTTGTATTAGATTTATAATAAGGAATCTAGCTAAATTAGTGCACATAAACTCAAAGTAGGCCAACAAAATCTGGTTTATCTCTGGACTGTACCACCGGAAAATTGGTGAAATTGTAGGTACTATATTGTGAAAACCATAAACAGGGTGAATCACCTGAACCCGCCTCTGGGTTTTATGCAACTCTCAGCGCCTTAAAAATACTATGCGCAAGATTTTCACATTCTCTCGTTCGCTATTTCCAATCTATTAGTCCTAAAAAAGAATTACCAGGTCCATTTTGTAAGAAGTTTGATGTACTTCTTGAACCGGATACTTTTGCACTAGAGACTGTGGTTTTCAACTTATTCAAGAACAACGTACAAAAGAGACCTTCAAGTGCGGTTTTCTTGAATACTTCTAAAACCGTGGCCTCTAGTGAAGTACAAAATTCAAGTAGATTAAATTTCCTACAAGAAGATCGAGTTCATTTTTCTGTATGACTAATAGCTCGCGCGTAGTGAGCAAGAGAATGTGCAACTCTTGCACGTGATATTTGAAGACACTGTTCTTTGCATTAAACTCACCGACTGGGGCAGATGGATCACCATTTATACTCCCATAGAAATTCACAATTCCCGACCAAAACGGCTAAAACACCTAATTTTTCTAGATCGATTGATTAACAGACATGTTGTCCTCTTACAAGGGAATATTTTGGTAATCATAAACATTAGAGCTACAAAACTGTGTAAATAAATTTTGGAAATAAGAATTGGTTAAAGCGTAACATTAAGAAAGATGAAAATTTTTGATTGTGAATAACTTTTGAATTAGGAGGTTTTGGGAAAAGTAAAATGTATACTGAGAAGAGGAATCTAGAGGATTTCATATTAGGTAGGGGTACAAAACGGTTGAAATGGCTCGGAGCACTATGGGACTTAACATCTGAGGTCATTAGTCTCCTAGAACTTAGAACTACTTAAACCTAACTAACCTAAGGACATCACACACATCCATGCCTGAGGTAGGATTCGAACCTATGACCGTAGCGGTCGCGCGGTTCCAGAGTGTAGCTCCTAAAACCTCTCGGCCACTACGGCCGGCAGGTATGGGTACAGTGCTACATTCAGTACATTCCGATTTACTTATTAGCTCACTCCAAATTCTGTCTCCACATCTTTATACCTATCCTCAAATTGAGAATATTTGCTCACAAAAATTAGTTTTAGGTTATCAACGTTAGTAATAGCGAAGTTACGTTGTGAACAATCAGATTGTAAAATCCCCTTCTTAAGGAAGGAAATAAATAATGTGTGACATTTCTTATTCATAGAACTACATCACTTAAAGGAAATAACGTAAGTATCATAAGAACAAGTGGCTGGTTGCAACATGCTCTGTTTATCATTTAGTACAACCCTGATTTCTCTATTTAGCGCTAAATACATTCTCTGTGCCTGATCTAAGTTGCTCTATGTGTTATCACACGCCGACAGAAAAATATTACAAGTTAACTACAAAACGAATTTGAAGATCTGGAAGAAGATTTTTGTCGAGAGGGTGCTCTCCAGTAAATGCATCACAACTTGAGCACGTTTGTATGCGTGCGTACATGTGTGTGTGTGTGTGTGTGTGTGTGTGTGTGTGTGTGTGTGTGTGTGTGTGTGTGCGTGTGTGAGAGAGAGAGAGAGAGAGAGAGAGAGAGAGAGAGAGCGCCTACGCGCTACACGTGGTTGGTTACTGGAGTCCGCTCACACGGCCACCGCAGGTAGGGCGGGCTCGCGCAGCTGGGGTTGAATTTCATCCAGCAGAGTATATGGCGGCGGCTGGCCGCCTGTCGATACAGGGTGCGCCACCGCTACTGATGTATCGCTCTGGCTCGACATGCACGCGAGCTCTTGCAGGGCCGACCCTCAAACCTAGTTTCCAAAGTTCGCCACGTGGGAACCGCGAAATATTCCGTGCAACTCTTGCGTCCTACTCTCGTGAAACATTTCCAGTAATCATTCATTCGAGTGAATACGTGCTCTATGTTTGTTTCGCATAATGACACACAATGCGAAAATAGTTTGCATTTGTGGCGACCCATATGCAAATCTGACACTGCGCCTTCTGTAAATTTTCGTATATTCTTAGTATGTGTACGGCTGCAAGTAAAATAAAATACTCAGTGTCAGTGAACTCAGCTCTTCAAGGGTCTTACAGCAGATGTCACAAGAAACAATTTCCTTACCATTGCTGCAAAAGTGCACATACAGCTAACCTTTGAGTTAATGACTTTTTACTATCTTTACCCTGGTAACACATATACGACGGGCCTTCAATAAGTGATGCAACATTTTTTTTCTCCGCCAGTTTCTGCTGAAAAATGCGGAATTTGCTGTGGGACATCGTGGAATATTCCTGTTTCAGCGCCTGTTGTTTTATGAAGTTTCGATGGGTGGCAGCTCTATGCTTAGCCTTCAAAATGGCGTCTGTAACAGAGGTGCATATCAAACAGAGAGCCTCATTTGATGGAAACCCAGAGCATCAGAGATATTCATTGGTGCTTGCAGAGCATCTATCGAGACCTAGCAGTGAACAAAAGCACGGGGAGTCGTTGGCCGAAGCATTTGTCATCGCAACAAGATTGCGCAAACCTGTCCGATTTCGCGCTTGCCACCAGCCACATACAGCAGTGACCCTTTGCGGACACTCTCATTTGAGGTGACCGACGGATCACAATCAAACACACGCAGCACAACTAGACGTCTCTGTTGGTAAAGCTGACACACTCGTCCACCAATTGGGCTACTCACTGGGTGCCTCGCCACCTAGCAGAAGACCATAAAGAGCAATGGACCATCTGCGCATCTGTGCGGAGTTACTTGCGCTTTACGAGGCTGATCTTGATAGTTTCTTGTGGAACATCGCTACAGACGATGAAACATGTGTTCATTACTTCGAACCGGAAACAAAACGGCAGTTCATGGAGTGGATAAAGTTTAAATCTGCATCCTCAGGCGCTAAAGTCATGTTGACGGCCTTCTAGGACTCTGAAGGGGTTATTCTGTTTGATGTCATGGAGCAACGATCAATTCTGAAGTGTATCGTGCTACACTCAGGAAGTTCGACTTCAGAGTTTTCGTTGCCACAAAACTACAAACGAACTTCTCCTTTTCCACCAAGCGAGGTAGTGCAGTGGTTAGCTGGACGCGCACTCTGGAGGACGACAGTTCAAACCTGCGTCTGGCCATCCTGATATAGGTTTTCCATGTTTTCCCTAAATAGCTTCAGGCAAATGCCGGGATTGTTCCTTTGAAAGGGAACGGCCGACTTTCTTCCCTAACCCGATGGGACCGATGACCTCGCTGTTTGGCCCCTTCCCCTCCTTTCCCCCAAATCAATCAACGAACCATCTCCTTCTTCATGACAATGAAAGGCCTCACACATATCTGCGCAACCGAGAGGAGCTCGCAGAATTTTATAGGACTGTTCTTCCTTATCCATCCTGCAGCCCAAATCTTGCATCTTCTGACTTCCATGTGTTTACCCGGGAAGCAGTACTCCGTGGGAAGAAGAACATGAGTGATGGGGAAGGTTTTTGATGCAGCAAGACGGTGGCTCCAACGTCGACCAGTAGACTTGTAAGACTTGTAACGTGTGGGCACACAGGCCCTCTCAGTAAGCTGGTGTCAGGACGTCGCACTGAACGTAGTTTATGTTGAAAAAAAAAAAAAAAAAGGATTTTGTAGCTAAAAGAGAAGAGGAATGTGATGTGCTGGAGTCCTGAATAAAACAAACCTGCTTTAGGAAAAAAGTATTGCATTGCTTATTGGACGCTCCTTGTACATGTAATGGAACGTGCTGCAACTTATACACCTTTATATTCCCGCATAAAGCGAAAGAAATGGCCCGAACGAATCGAAACACCGAGGAAGCGTATCACAGTAAGGACACCATAGCCCTTACATGTTTTACCGAAAATGTTAGTGTGACGCTAAGATTATGCACTGGAGACCTGGCAAAAAAGGCGAAAACGCAAAAGCTAATTCTGGTATGTCTCGCCGAATTAAAATGGTGCGACGTGTACATGTGAGTTCGACTAGTGCCAAGGGTCTTTGTAAATGGATACGCTATCAATTTTGTTTCGTTCAGTTCACATTGCACGCCACTGGCAGACAGAGACATATTAGAATTTTCTAAACAGAAACGCTAGGAGTGTTAAAAGACGTATTTGAATCTAACCAAATACTATCCACGAATATCCGCAGAAATTTATCCAAAAGGGAACAAGATTCTAAAATAGCATTTTTTTATATAACTGGTTCAGTGAGCTACGAAACATGTTCTACCCCAAGAACTAATGTTTATGGAATGTATACAAAACTTATTTCATCACTAATGATTGGTAATTATGCACTTAGCATTTTTAAGGTAGATTATTTTAGTAGATAAATGGTAAGCATATTTCGATAGCATATTCAAAGGAAATCTTTTTTGTGTTATTAGTATGAATGTGAATGCCACCTTTTATATTCGACAATCTCAAAATATATTCTCGTATTATTAAATTCAGGTCATCCGAGATCTTACGAAATATAAGCAGTAAATATTGATAAAAACTTAATTCATATTCTATTAGCATTAGCCAGGTACTGAAAATTAAAACTCTGAAATTAAAGAAAACCTGAATAGTTGAGAAAATTATATTGAAATTGAGTAAAAATAATCAACAAAGTCCGACACAAATGCTCCTCGAACTGGAGAAACAAGGAATCAACTTCAAAAGACGTTTATTAAAATCTGATAACACATTGTTTGCTTACAGAACTTACCATATTAATGGATTTATTGCATTAGTTTCTTGACATCTGTTTTTTAATATGCACTGGCATAACTATAATTGGGCATTGTATTTTGTGAACTACATTTTTTATAATGACTGGGTGCAGTTTAACCCCAGTTCATGGGGTGGACGTCTTTTTGACCTTGAAATTTCACAGTTTTTTCTTTCGTCCGAGATAATAAAAATATATATTCTATTTTCGACTGATGTACTTAGAACTTGCTTTAATAATAGATGTACATAACTACAGTATAGCGTGGTTTTCTTCAGGGGCTGCTACAATAGCTTTGTCGTGTAAATCTGGATGTAGAATCAGCAACCTATCTTCTTTGCCGGCAGACAAACTACAGTTGTCATTCCGTTGCATAACAAACAGAAGCGGCGACCCTACGGGAAATTTGGACGGATGGCGTGCACGTATGCTACTGCCATTTTCATGCTGCGCGGCGAACTGGTTCAAATGGCTCTGAACACTATGGGACTCAACTGCTGAGGTCATTAGTCCCCTAGAACTAGTTAAACCTAACTAACCTAAGGACATCACAAACATCCATGCCCGACGCAGGATTCGAACCTGCGACCGTAGCGGTCTTGCGGTTCCAGACTGCAGCGCCTTTAACCGCACGGCCACTACGGCCGGCGGCGAACTGGTATCGGAATCGACACGCCAGGATGTTGGATCAGTCCCTCTCTGCAACTTGATAAGGGGTGTATGAGGTGGCGACAGAAGTCTCGATTTCTTCAAGAAACCGCTGCCGCATGGAACAGATGGTGCAATTTCCCCCGAACAGCGTGACAACTATAAATACTAGTGACAATATTACCCGTCTCTCGGTAATGCCAAATCTGCTGTTTAGAAGAATCGTAAACCATCACAGTTAGAAACTCGTGAGAATTCTATTATGAATAAAAAATCTATACTCCGAAATAGAGGAGGCGGCAAGGGACCCTGTTGCTCCCTTCCCTCCTCCCTACGAACGGCTGTGGTACCCGTACTACCCATTAACTCTTCCAACTACTCTAAGGCTTTCCAACATCTCAGTAGCAAGAAAACCGCTCCTCACAATTCACTGCTGTTCCGTAATCATCCTCTAGCCGGCCGCGGTGGTCTAGCGGTTCTGGCGCTGCAGTCCGGAACCGCGGGACTGCTACGGTCGCAGGTTCGAATCCTGCCTCGGGCATGGGTGTGTGTGATGTCCTTAGGTTAGTTAGGTTTAAGTAGTTCTAAGTTCTAGGGGACTTATGACCTAAGCTGTTGAGTCCCATAGTGCTCAGAGCCATTTGAACCAACCATTTAATCATCCTCTGCTTGATAACCCCGGTTAAGTCACTTTGAATCTTACATCGCCACACTTTTCCCATTGCTGATGAGCCCCAATATGCTGGCTCCCTATTCCCAGCAGCCCACAACAGCCAATGTACTCACTGAAAGCTCTGCCTTACCTTTTGCCCCCAGCTTCCGGTAGCAATAAAATGTGCTACAGACATAACTTTTTTAACCCGCCAACACAGCATAAGAGACTGAACACATGCTTCGTAAAAATTGTCCCTCGTCGCTACTGCATAATCAATGAACATTTCAAAAGAGTGATCTCTCTCCTTCCCAGAAACACTTCCTATCACCTCCAATGCCGTCTTTCATACACACTACAATCCTGAGTTTTGGAAAGTTACCTGAATTACACTCCTACCGATCCATTAGACTACCTTCAGAAAAATCTTGCAATCCATCCTCTATCAACACATTCACAAATACAAATATCTGCAAGTACCCTATCCATCACAGCCAGGATGTCTTCCATCCAAATTCATCCCCCAACGGCAAACGATTATAACTCGACCAAGCCCAGGCCCGTCAACTTAACAATACAAAATGCACATTTTATGGCGCATTTGATCTCGAGAATCTCGCCCTGAGTGTGTTTTGTCGTGTGGTAACGTGTTGGCAAAGGTGCTGCGGCAGATTTCTTGTTGCATGTTCTTGAGTCCGTTCAAAGTCACCGTGTTTATTTGCAGGTTCGTTCGCCAATCTCCCCAGCGTCTCTCCAACTCCACGTCGACGTAGTGTACTACGGAGTTGTAACACGTAATGATCAAAATAACTCCCTTCGTCATTATAACAGCAAGAACAAAATCGGAGTCATTCACGTTACAATCAACAGTAGACATAATAGAAGTCGGGGATAATGCAATGATAATGTTCGCTTTTCTTAGGCAAGGAGTAACGTCTTTGGTTCCTACACACAGCATAGTATTTACAGTTATTTACGTAACAAAATGTGACATTACAATATCCTATTAGCCTTTCAGTCTGTTCTCCTAACTTTGTATTCTATATGCCACGCATACTTAACGTCATCGCTTCCCTCGTAGGTGCCAACCCTGGCAAGCGGCCACGCCGGTACCTGCACACCCAACAAGTACTATAAATGTACACCTTCCCTACCGTCTTCCAAAGCAGCTTTAGCCGTCTCCCACCCTCTGATACGCCTTTAAAAGACAACAAGCATCTTACCACAAGTTTTAAATATTTTTTGTATATGCTGTTCCGCAGTGTCAATAAATTGTATTAAACGAAATTTTATGCGTATTACACCAGAGTTACAGTTTTTTCTATTTTTCCGGTACTGGATTCGAGCAAGGTTTATTTTCAAGCCGTAGATATATAAGATCCAGAGCGAGAGCACCAGCAGCAGCGAGTACTGTTTGTATAAAGCGTTTTTGTACTTATTTGCTGCGCTTAGCTTTTAAATAGTTTTTCTGGGAAAACCTAGCGTAGTTTTCGCGTCTCGTATTTCAGTGAGTGTTTCTTGATTATCAGAGTAGCTCATCAGAAGATTATCTTGGGAATTTGTCACCGTATAGAGTAGGGTAAACATAGTCATGTGTAGGGACTGTGGTTGTTGTGAGCGGACGCAAGGAGAATTGGCCACTCTTCGGGGGCAGGTGGAGGCTTTGTCTGTTAGGCTCATCGAGCTCGAGGCGCAGGCGTCCGCTCGTAGTGGCGTTGGGGCAACTGTGGTGAGACCTATGCCTACTTCGGTGGCCTTGGAATCACATGGAACCCCTGATGTCGCTGCGTCTTCCGGCAGTGAGCATCTTACCGGTCAGCCATCACTCCAGGGTGAATGGCGGACAGTGGTGGGCTCGCGCGTGCCTGGCCGAAAGGCGAAGGTGGGATCTGGCCGCGTGGCAGCTGCCTTACCCCTTTCCAACAGGTACGGGGTGCTTCCTAGTGGTGATGACATCGTTTCCGAGCCACCACAGGATGCCTCGCCTGTTGGGCCAGTGGCCGATTCTCCGGCAAGGTCCCGACAGTCACAGAGGGCGGGCCTATTAGTTATAGGGAGCTCCAACGTTAGGCGGGTTATGGAGCCCCTCAGGAAAATAGCGGGTAGGTCGGGGAAGAATGCCAGTGTGCACTCGGTGTGCTTGCCGGGGGGTCTCGTCCGTAATGTGGAGGAGGCCCTTCCGGCAGCTATTGAACGCACTGGGTGTGACCGGCTGCAGATAGTAGCACATGTCGGAACGAATGACGCCTGCCGCTTGGGTTCTGAGGCCATCCTTGGTTCCTTCCGGCGGCTGGCTGATTTGGTGAAGACAACCAGCATCGCACGCGGAGTGCAAGCTGAGCTTAATATCTGCAGCATAGTGCCCAGAGTCGATCGCGGTCCTCTGGTTTGGAGCCGTGTGGAGGGTCTAAACCAGAGGCTCAGACGACTCTGCGACTATAATGGTTGCAAATTCATCGACCTCCGTTATTGGGTGGAGAACTGTAGGGCCCCCCTAGACAGGTCAGGCGTGCACTACACACCGGAAGCAGCTACTAGGGTAGCAGAGTACGTGTGGCGTGCACACGGGGGTTTTTTAGGTTAGAGGGACTCCCCCTTGGGCGAAACGATAAAATACCTGACGGCTTACCAGAGAGGACATTATCATCGTTGATAAAGAACTTCCGTCCTCAGAGACCAAAAACAGGAAAAGTTAACGTAATATTGGTAAACTGCAGGAGTATCCAGGGCAAGGTTCCTGAATTAGTATCTCTTATTGAAGGAAATAGTGCGCATATAGTATTAGGAACGGAAAGTTGGTTAAAACCGGAAGTGAACAGTAACGAAATCCTAGACACAGAATGGAATATATACCGCAAGGATAGGATAAACGCCAATGGTGGAGGAGTATTTATAGCAGTAAAGAATTCAATAATATCCAGTGAAGTTATTAGCGAATGCGAATGTGAAATAATCTGGGTTAAGTTAAGTATCAAAGGTGGGTCAGATATGATAGTCGGATGCTTCTATAGACCACCTGCATCAGCAACCGTAGTAGTTGAGCGCCTCAGAGAGAACCTGCAGAACGTCGTGAAGAAGTTTCGTGATCATACTATTGTAATAGGGGGAGACTTCAATCTACCAGGTATAGAATGGGATAGTCACACAATCAGAACTGGAGCCAGGGACAGAGACTCTTGTGACATTATCCTGACTGCCTTGTCCGAGAATTACTTCGAGCAGATAGTTAGAGAACCAACTCGTGAAGCTAACGTTTTAGACCTCATAGCAACAAATAGACCGGAACTTTTCGACTCCGTGAATGTAGAAGAGGGTATCAGTGATCATAAGTCAGTGGTTGCATCAATGACTACAAGTGTAATAAGAAATGCCAAGAAAGGAAGGAAAATATATTTGCTTAACAAGAGTGATAGGGCACAAATCGCAGAATATCTGAGTGACCACCATCAAACGTTCATTTCTGAGGAAGAGGATGTGGAACAAAAATGGAAAAAATTCAGAAACATCGTCCAGTACGCCTTAGATAAGTTCGTACCGACTAAGGTCCAAAGCGAGGGGAAAGATCCACCGTGGTATAACAATCATGTACGAAAGGTACTACGGAAACAAAGAAAGCTTCATCATAGGTTTAAGAGTAGTCGAATCATAGCTGATAAGGAAAAGCTGAACGAAGCGAAAAAGAGCGTAAAGAGAGCAATGAGAGAAGCATTCAACGAATTCGAACATAAAACATTGGCAAACAATCTAAACAAGAACCCTAAAAAGTTTTGGTCATATGTAAAATCGGTAAGCGGATCTAAATCCCCTATTCAGTCACTCGTTGACCACGATGGCACCGAAACAGAGGACGACCGAAGAAAGGCAGAAATACTGAATTCAGTGTTCCGAAACTGTTTCACTGCGGAAAATCGTAACACGGTCCCTGACTTCAGCCGTCGCACGGACGCCAAAATGGAAAATATTGAAATAAACGATATCGGAATTGAAAAACAACTGCTATCACTTAGTAGCGGAAAAGCATCCGGACCAGACGAGATACCCTTAAGATTCTACAGTGATTATGCTAAAGAACTTGCCCCCTTTCTATCAGCAATTTATCGTAGATCGCTGGAAGAACGTAAAGTACCTAGCGACTGGAAGAAAGCGCAGGTCGTTCCCATTTTCAAGAAGGGTCATAAATCAGATGCGAATAATTATAGGCCTATTTCGCTTACGTCAATCTGTTGTAGAATAATGGAACATGTTTTGTGTTCTCGTATTATGACGTTCTTAGATAATACAAATCTCCTTCATCATAACCAACATGGATTCCGCAAACAGAGATCATGTGAAACTCAGCTCGCCCTATTTGCCCAAGAAATTCACAGTGCCGTAGACACTGGCGAGCAGATTGATGCCGTATTCCTGGACTTCAGGAAGGCATTTGATACGGTTCCGCACTTACGTTTAGTGAAAAAAATACGAGCTTACGGAATATCGGACCAGGTTTGTGATTGGATTCAGGATTTCCTAGAAGAAAGAACACAACATGTCATTCTTAACGGTTCAAAATCTGCAGATGTAGAGGTAATTTCGGGAGTACCGCAGGGAAGCGTGATAGGACCTTTATTGTTTACAATATACATAAATGACTTAGTTGACAACATCGGTAGCTCCGTGAGGCTATTTGCAGATGACACGGTTGTCTACAAGAAAGTAGCAACATCAGAAGACTCGTACGTACTCCAGGAGGACCTGCAGAGGATTAATGCATGGTGCGACAGCTGGCAGCTTTCTCTAAACGTAGATAAATGTAATATAATGCGCATACATAGGGGCAGAAATCCATTCCAGTACGATTATGCCATAGGTGGTAAATCATTGGAAGCGGTAACGACCGTAAAATACTTAGGAGTTACTATCCGGAGCGATCTGAAGTGGAATGATCACATAAAACAAATAGTGGGAAAAGCAGGCGCCAGGTTGAGATTCATAGGAAGAATTCTAAGAAAATGTGACTCATCGACGAAAGAAGTAGCTTACAAAACGCTTGTTCGTCCGATTCTTGAGTATTGCTCATCAGTATGGGACCCTTACCAGGTTGGATTAATAGAAGAGATAGACATGATCCAGCGAAAAGCAGCGCGATTCGTCATGGGGACATTTAGTCAGAGCGAGAGCGTTACGGAGATGCTGAACAAGCTCCAGTGGCGGACACTTCAAGAAAGGCGTTACGCAATACGAAGAGGTTTATTATCGAAATTACGAGAGAGCACATTCCGGGAAGAGATGGGCAACATATTACTACCGCCCACATATATCTCGCGTAATGATCACAACGAAAAGATCCGAGAAATTAGAGCAAATACGGAGACTTACAAGCAGTCGTTCTTCCCACGCACAATTCGTGAATGGAACAGGGAAGGGGGGATCAGATAGTGGTATAATAAGTACCCTCCGCCACACACCGTAAGGTGGCTCGCGGAGTATAGATGTAGATGTAGATCACGCCATATACAACGCCGGAAAAAAATCTCAGCACCAAGAAGGGGCTGTGCGACATAAACGAAAGCAGGTAGGCGTGTTTCTACATCCAAGGCAGTCGCATTAGAGTGTTACTAGTAGCCCCATTATGAGGATGCAAAGCGGGTTTGGTTTAAATACACTCCGTAACAGTCGTGAAGGATAATTACCTGTCAGGTTGCGCGTGGTGAGTTGAAGTTAGTCAAGAATGCCTTTGAGGCGACAAAGACGTTGTTATCGATAGCTCACTGACTTTGAACGAGGTCGTGTAGTAGGGCTACGAGTAGCTGGATGTTCCTTCTGCGATACTGAAGAAAGACTTGTTATAAATGTAGCCTGTGTGCACGATTGCTGGCACTTGTGGTCACGAGAATGTACGATCGCAAGAAGACCGGTCTGTGGACGGCCACGTGGCACTACTGAGAGGAAAGACTGTCGTGTTCGGCATGTGGCTCTTCCGCATCGTACTGTGCCTGCTGCAGCAGTTGGCATGCCACCACAGTGACACAACGAGTGTTACTAATCGGCTACTTCAAGGATACCTCCGAGCCAGACCCCCTGTGGCGTGCATTCCACTGACCCCAAACTGCCGCAATCTGCGACTTCAGTGGTATCAAGCGGGAGCTCATTGGAGGGCAAGGTGGAGATTTGTAGTGTTTTCTGATGGAAAGCTGGTTCTGCCTCTGTGCCAGTGACGGTCATGTATTGGTTAGAAAGAGGCTAATTGAGTGCCTGCAACCAACCTGTCTGCGTGCTAGACACACTGGGCCTACATCTGGAATTATGGTCTGGGGTGCGCATTCTGAATCTACCTCTTTGATTATTTTTTACTAAACACTGGCATACAGAATTTTCCCTGACAAAGACAACTCAAACTTAACGTATTCATTTATTTTCCACAATATAAAAGCCCAACGCAATCTGACTGATATACATTGACAACATGACTTCCAATAATTAACAAATGGTTCAAATGGCCCTGAGAACTATGCGACTTAACTTCTGAGGTCATCAGTCGCCTAGAACTTAGAACTAATTAAACCTAACTAAGTTAAGGACATCACACACATCCATGCCCGAGGCAGGATTCGAACCTGTGACCGTAGCGGTCACTCGGTTCCAGACTGCAGCGCCTAGAACCGCACGGCCACTCCAGCCGGCAATAACTAACAGAAATGAATGGCCCTGAATTGCAAGAAATCCTAATAATACTAACAAATCCAAAAAATATGAAATTAAAGAAATATGAAACTACCTCCAACTTTGTTAATTGCCTAAACTCATTTCAGTCACTAATCCCAGCAGTGTAAACCCCATTCTTTTTCATAAGTCACTTACCTCACAGAGAATCTTCACAACACGAACTACAGCAATTACAGCAAATAGCAACTACAGCCAGCTAAATAAAAAGATTCTAACTACTATAGACTATCTACTAGGAGGCATATGGTTAGCGAAAGAAAAATTTTGTTGATTAGGAAACAATGTATTTAGAAAATTTCACCTTATTTATGTGACATGTAGTTCCAAAAATTTTATAGTCTCAATAATTACACTGACCCAACATTATCAACCAAACATACATCATCATACATTTCCTTGCGTATTTGCTTGTAAACACATCATTTCATCTCACTTTACTATGTATGTCCTACCAACACACAGTCTCCACAAAGAAAATCATGTATATACACTTCCCTATCTACTCGCTAACTGCTAGTCCGTCCAACTACAGAATCTTTTGTCGAGGGCAGAGCGCTGCCAGCGATATTGGCACAGTCTATAGCGCTAACATACAGACAGGCTACTTACGTTTCGTATGAGAGCAGGATCACTCTCGTGGCACTGCCCTGACTGCAAAGTTGGGTGTCAATCTAGTGATTCGATTTGTTGTGTTGCCATTCATGAAAAGCATTCCAGGGAATGTTTTCCAACAGAATAACGCTCGCCCACATACCACTGTTGTAATCTAATATGCTGTAGAGAGTGTCGACATGTTGCCTTTCTTGTTCGATCATCAGATCGGTCTTCAATCGACCACATACGGGACATTATGGACGACTACTCCAGCGTCATCCACAAACAGCATTAACCGTCCCTTTACCGAACGACCAAGTGCAACAGGCATAGATCTCCATTCCACATACTGACAACCGGCACCTGTAAAACATAGTGCAGGCTCGTTTGCTACTTTCATTCAACATTCTGGCTGTTACACCGGGCCTTGCCGCGGTTCGCGTGGCTCCCTCGTCGAGGTTCGAGTCCTCCCTCGGGCGTGCGCGCGCGCGCCCGTGTGTGTGTGTGTGTGTGTGTGTGTGTGTGTGTGTGTGTGTGTGTGTGTGTGTGTGTGTGTGTGTGTGTGTGTGTGTTGTTCTTAGCGTAAGTTAGTTTAAGTTACATAAAGTAGTGTGTAAGCCTAGGGACCGATGATCTCAGCAGTTTGGTCCCACAGTAACTTACCACAAATTTCCAAAAATTTGTTATACGGTTGTTAATGTACCAGCATTCCACATTGCAATGATTTACCTCGCGCTTACATTATCCAGCTGTCTTGCAATGGTAATAACTGAAATATGTTACATAGACAAATGTTTGCCTGAAATTTCATCACTGTACATGAATTATCTTTTGTAGTTAGGATATTTCCCGCCAGTGTATTTATCGAAATAACAGTTTATTAATAGTGTGGGTACTGTTTACTTACTTATACGGGGTTTTTGACGTTATTTATGTGCTATGGCATTCTTCTGCTTCGTCATATCTATAATGTAACTGCATAATTGTCATACTGTGGATATAATTTTCTATTAGGCCTATTTGTCAGAGATATAATTCGCGACACTTTGCGTTATCTTAATGAAACTCGATTTTTATTGAATGTAATATTTATGGCTGTCTATTGTTCTACATTCTCTTTATACTAAGAAATATTTTGTGAAAGTTTTCAATATGTATTTTGTTCCGAAGTTCGTTTTTTTAGCTAAGAACAATACGTCGATGATAAAAACACTACCTCACAAAACATTTAAGCACCCAGAAGGCGAGGAGGGAACGAAGTGGAACTTCACTGGTTAAGAGGTTAGTGCCTATGTGATGTTATGCCATTGATTACAATATTGAGTGAAATTTACAAAGAGCTTGGCAGGATGAGCCCACTTGTCAGCATGACGTTGCCTCCCCTCTGCCTTGAATGCTTGCACTGATTCAGTTGGGAAGGATGCCATAAGGCCATTGTATTAACACCTAAGGCAAACTGGTCCACAAATATAGTAGCTGGTGCTTGATTTGCTCGATACTGACACTGAGGCAGAGTTGACGGTTAAGTTGGTCCCACACATGTTCTATCGGTGCAAAGCTGAGGATCTTGCTAGCCACGAGAGTACTTTAGCGTCGTGCAGCAGTTCATAGACATACGTGCCATGTTTGGTCGAGTACTGTCCTGCTGAAAAATGGCGCTATGGTATTGTCGCATGTGAGATGAAGCAGGAGGGCGCAGGATATTCGTGAAGTACCTTTACTCCGTCAATCACTACCAGCTGCGACCGGAACTCATACCTGATGGTTCCCCACGCCATGACGCCAGAAGTAACGCCGCTGTGCCTCTCCAAAGCTTCGGACGAATGGATTCTCTCCCCAGGTTGCAGCCATACTCGCGGGCGATGGTTATCGAGGTAGTGCAGAATCGCACGTCATCACTAAACACACTGCGACGCCATAAATCAGCAATCCGTGCTTCCCAGTCACGACATCACTCTAGAGACAGCCGTTTGTGTTGCGATGTCCGTCGCAGCTGACACTTGGGACCGTAATTTCTTCGTCCGGTTGCTGCTAGTCTCCGACCAATGGAATGAGATGAAGCAGAATGTTGCAGGGAGCCCTTGTCTTGTAGAGGGCTACGATGTGCTTGGTGCACGATACGACGATCGTCCCTTGCAGTGGTCAGTTATGGTCGACTGGTTACGCCTGCAGCACGTGCTCATGCAGTCCAACATTGGACCATTGTCACCTTCGAACGCCCCCACAAATCTGGATTTGATCAGCTGGCCAATGGAGACCCTCACTGAGCCCCCTCTAGTGTTCTGTGAGGTACCGTTAACGCTGTCTCACAATGAATACGCTTGATTTCCTTCGCAGAGATCACTCAATATCCACGCTGATCATGTCCATTGTATATCCTACCACGGATGGTAAAACCACTAAACAAGCACAAGAATAATGCAGTCTGATGGCCTAGCGCTAAACACGAACAACACTAATGCACTCTGGTCTCCTTTCTACCTGTCACAAAAAATTGAAAACCTAATCATTTACATAAGAGTACAAAGTCTAATTGACACCCCACAATGTTTTCTGTATGCTTCAATTTGGTGGTAGGTAGAATAATGAAGTACACGCCGGCAGGAGTGGCCGTGCGGTTCTAGGCTCTACAGTCTGGAGCCGAGCGACCGCAATGGTCGCAGGTTCGAATCCTGCCTCGGGCATGGATGTGTGTGATGTCCTTCGGTTAGTTAGGTTTAATTAGTTCTACGTTCTAGGCGACTGATGACCTCAGAAGTCAAGTCGCATAGTGCTCAGAGCCATTTGAACCAATGAAGTACACCTCTGGTAGAATACACATACAATTCATTTCATGCAATTGGTTTGACATCATCAATCGCAGCTGTACGTTTTAATAATAAACATTACACGTAAATATTTTATCATTACATATCGTCAATCTGTTGTTGTATGTGTTTAAAATGGTTTGGGCTGAACTGCGGGAAATGACGTTTCCCTGCCCAACTACACTTAAGTTACACACAGACAGTGATGGGAGTGGAATATTAGGCTTTAGAGGACGAAATTTTCACTGTGCAGCAGAGCGTGCGCTGATATGAAACTTTTTGGCAGATTAAAGCCGTGTGCCAGACCGAGAGTATAACTCGGGACCTTTGTCTTTCGCGGGCAAGTGCTCTATCGACTGAGCTACCCAAGCACGACCCGTCCTCACAGCTTTAGTTCCGCTAGTACTACGTCTCCTACTTTGCAAACGTCACGGAAGCACAGGTGCGCAGGAGCGCTTCTGTGATGTTTGGAAGGTAGGACACGGAGGACTGGCGGAACTAAAACTGTGAGGACGGGTCGTGTGTCGTGCTTCGGTAGCTCAGTTGCTGGAGAACTTCTCCGCGAAATGCAACGGTCCCGAGTTCGAATGTCGGTCCCGCACACAGTATTAATCCCTCAGGAAGTTTTAAGATTAGGCTTTATCGTCTGGTCAGCATCTAGGTCATTAGAGATGGAGCACAAGTTCGGATTGTTTCGAGGATGGGAAATGAAATCAGCCGTGCCCGTTCAGCGTAACATCTCGACATACGTGGGAGCGATTTAGGGAAATCACAAAAAATCTGAATCTGTAAGGCAGGACACGGATTTGATTCATCGTCCTCCAGAGTGCGAGTCCATTGTACTAATTACTGTGCTAGTTCGCTCGGTGAAAATTGGTACTTTCAGTGTCGGCCGGTGTGGCCGAGCGGTTCTAGGCGCTTCAGTCTGGAACCGCGCGACCGCTACAGTCAGAAGTTCGAATCCTGCCTCGGGCATGGATGTGTGTGGTGTCCTTAGGTTAGTTAGGTTTAAGCAGTTCTAAGTTGTAGGGGACTGATGACCTCAGATGTTAGGTCCCATAGTGCTCAGAGCCATTTTTTGATACTTTCAGCGATAGAGCTCAACAGTCAGACATCCTTTTGTTGCAGGTTTTATTCGGCAAATCTAGTTTTCGGCTAGTGCCTAGTCATTATCAGTACACCATTTAATAGTATCAATGCATGTTCTAGTACGTCAGCCCCCATTTGTTACGGCTTCTGTCACAGTACATTAGCGACTACTATTACAGTCGCTGAGTGCACCGATGTTCCTAATGGAAGGTAAGTAAATGATGACACTGTTTCGGTTCGTTCCTAGTAGCTGGAGACTTCATTAGTGATGTCTTGTCAGGGAGAAAAAAAATTCTCTATCCGTAAAACGAGCAAGTTTCCTCGAAATATAAATGCAACATTCACGCGATATGTTTGAAAATCTGACTAGCAGTTGACCGGATGTGTGTAAAACTTATGGCGGGTGGCATCATCGATTTGACGTCGGTAGCCTAGCGTGTTGTGCATCTGATAGACGGTACACAGCCGTAACGGCGAATGGCGCTGCAGTCATGGTGTTGCTAGCGAAGCCAGTACTTAAAGAGCGCCAAGAGCCACTTCCACAAGCGATAAAGGCTATTGAGTCGTGCCCGGCTGACGTTGATGCCGTTTGTTCTTTGGCATCTTGTCGCAGTCGAGTGGCGTCTTATTTCTCCCCGAGTTACTACCATAACGAGTTGCTGACCTGCCTCTGTCAGTGGCAGGACCAGCGCTTTTCGATACTAGTACTGCTGTACCGTCTTTGGTGTGACAGCTATATTTCCGTGTGGTGGCGTGTGCGGCAGTCGGTCGGTTGGGACAGAGCAGCGAGGAAGTCTCCGTGGCGTGCACACGCAGTTGGATTGTGAGGCGCTAGCTGCGAGAGCTATAAGTTCGTTGCCCACCGAACCTGGACACTGAAGTTGAGTGATTAGTTAACCTGTTATGAAACCTCAACTGCTGAGACATCTCTTCGTTCATTACTGGTTGTTGCTTCCTGGGCCGTTCCGACTAGCAGCAACGTATGGTGTGTTGGAGTCGGCGAAATTTTGCAGCCGTCTTTCTGTATGGTCTTTAACTATTAAATTTGTTGTTACTTATCAGTGAAGTGCACCAGCGGTATTTTCTGACTTGTGACCGTTAACGCCCCCGTTACCTGCCCTAGTCGTTAGCGTAGTTTTTCGGCTGTGTGTTTTTCCTCGCTGTGTTGATGCTGTCCAGCACGGCGTGTAGTTCGACAGCCTTTTAGTTGTTTGTACATATTTTTTCCTTAAGAGTGGTTATTGTGCCTTGGCTGTTCTTAGATGCCAATTTGGAAGACATAGTGCTACTGGTATCTTCGTCCTTGGCTCATATTTTCCGTTGTCGTACTGTTGATAGGGCGGAAGGGAATTGATTAGGTTGTTGGTCGGTCCTTCAGCCGTCCATGGATGGGGTTGCCATCCGATTGTTTAACCTTACTCTTGGCTGCCTGTCTCACCTCACCTTACATTAGAGCTACCTCCTCAGACCGACCCTCGGAACACTGGTGAGCACTTCTGTTGATTTTACATCGCGATTTTCATTTTAGTCTAATGTACTGTGCGAGGCCTTCAGCCGTATGTTAATGTAGTTTGTTTTAATTGCAAATAAGGCCTTCAGCTGACTTAAATTAAATATTTCAAGACTGATTTGTTTAATCACTAATAACTAATATTTTGAAAGTTTGTTCTATCCGAAATTCTTGTTATCCATGCTCTAAGTCCTGAGTTGTTAAATGTCTTGTGTGTGGCCTTCAGCCGAGTATTTACGTTATCTAGGCGCGCAGTCCGGAACCGCGGGACTGCTACGGTCGCAGGTTCGAATCCTGCCTCGGGCATGGATGTGTGTGATGTCCTTAGGTTAGTTAGGTTTAAGTAGTTCTAAGTTCTAGGGGACTGATGACCACAGGAGTTAAGTCCCATAGAGCTCAGAGCCATTTGAACCAT
Source organism: Schistocerca serialis cubense (assembly GCF_023864345.2). NCBI lineage: Eukaryota > Metazoa > Arthropoda > Insecta > Orthoptera > Acrididae > Schistocerca > Schistocerca serialis. Next base: position 653,454,736 of record NC_064639.1, on the reverse strand, counting down.
TTACGTGAAATATTTTTTTTTAAGTAAGGCCTTCAGCTGCGTGTATTCTTTAAAGCAATTTCTTATAACTTGCGTTCAGGCCTTCAGTCTTTTTTTTTTTTTTTGGTGTGGTTTTGGGCCTTCAGCCCAGGAGGTATCACAAGTTTTCTTAACTAGGCCTTCAGCCGTATTGTTTTAATTTGGTCCTTTTAGGACAATGTGTAATTAATTGATTCTTAGGAAAATAAAAGTTTGTGTGTTTTGTGCAACTAACAGAAACTGATTATGGCCCCCTCCACAACCATAACCTGATCCGCTCTATCCTGCGAAACTATATTTCAGCTGTAGGACATGCTAATGAAGGCGAACTTTAAGAAAAGAACATTTGTTATTCCTGAATGTTACAAGGGGTCAATGCTGAACTCAATAAAAAGGAGCGAAGGAGACTTAGAAGACTTTATCGAACAGACCTCACGGCTATAACAGTGTGCTGCAACATTCAGATACATTACGTTAGAACTGTTCTTCACTAATCCTACTGAATCAAAACTGGAACTTTGGAGGAATTAGCAAACTCTGATGTACAAAGAATATTGAAATATAACGCCAATTAAAAGACAAGCGACAATCGTAAAACTGCATAATTCGGGATAGATAACACAATTTGTAGCAGCTTAGCGCAAGGAGAAAGAGATATGAAGCCTAAGGACTTTCTAGCTTATATGGGAAATGTTTCTCAACTGCTAGAATAATGAAGAAGCATAGAGGACTTGTGTTCATTCCACCTACCATGGCGGCAGCTCTTATGGGGCTTGTGAAAAATGATCTGCTTTTGTGGTATTCCTTGTCAGTTTGATAAAATCTACATAGGGAAAACAATACACAGCGTACAAGAATGGTGAATCGAACACCAGCGACAGAGCCACCATCTACAGACAAACAAATCTGCAGTGGCTGAACATGTCCAATGTCCATTTCATGGATTACGGAAAGTCATGCCGTTGGTCATAGTCTCAACGTATTTGGATTCAGTTGTCAAAGAAGCTGTGGACATACAATTAGCAGATAACCTGCACAACAGAGTCGGCGGTTTCCAATAACAAAAATTGTGACCTTACGAGCGATGTATCACATATATAAGTTAATCATAAAGTGGAAGGTTAAGTATAATGTTGCTGGCAAATTGCAGCTGTATAGGTAGGTAGGTGTGGTGCTGCGCCGGCCAGGGTGGCCGAGCGGTTCTAGGCGTTGCAGTCTGGAACCGCACGACCGCTACGGTTGCAGGTTCGAATCCTGCCTCGGGCATGGATGTTTGTGATGTCCTTAGGTTAGTTAGGTTTAAGTAGTTCTAAGTCCTAGGGGACTGATGACCACGGCGGTTAAGTCCCACAGTGATCAGGGCCATTTGAACCATTTGTTACAAGGAAACTAAGATATGTATGATACGCCGTCTGAAAGAGAATGATGCAATCTATAAATTGAGCATGTTATACCAATAAAGACAAATAATTTATTATAATTTATACTATGTTATTACTATTCAGTGTCAGAACAGAGTATTCCACAGTTACATGAAAAGATTAACCTTTGCATGAGAGATTTGTACTACTGTGTCTAATTGTTTGTGTATACTTAATAAGGAATTTATGAATCAATGTTTACAAAACATCCGTTTGAATCACGTAATGAGGGACTGACGGGAAAAATAAAGATGCTCAGTTGACTAGCAATCTCCGTTACGGTTTGTGCAAAGGGTAAAAGTAATTTAACGTTAGAAATTTTGCATTGTGTAACTAAGCCTAAGGACTTTCTAGCTTATACGGGAAATGTTTCTCAACTGCTAGAATAATGAAGAAGCATAGAGGACTTGTGTTCATTCCACCTACCATGGCGGCAGCTCTTATGGGGCTTGTGAAAAATGATCTGCTTTTGTGGTATTCCTTGTCAGTTTGATAAAATCTACATAGGGAAAACAATACACAGCGTACAAGAATGGTGAATCGAACACCAGCGACAGAGCCACCATCTACAGACAAACAAATCTGCAGTGGCTGAACATGTCCAATGTCCATTTCATGGATTACGGAAATTATATTCAACTGAAGTTCTTCCAAGAAGAAGTATTTAAAATGCTTAAAACCTGTATAGATATGTGAACGGACGTGCAGATGCTGTTTTAATCTAAGTAGTTGGTCACTTGACGGATTTGAGAAGGGAGCAAGTAGAGAAATTTTAAGGGTCTTGGTAACTGTTCTTGGGGGGGGGGGGGGGGGGAGGGGGAGGGGGATGTAAAGCGCCAAGAGATGTGCTGCCTGCTGCCTGTGATAAGCCACACGTGGGTTAAAGTCTGAGCGAAGGCTGCAGCTAGATTGGACAGAGCTACTTCAATACAACATCGTGGAACTTGAAAATTTGAACGCATTGTAATCTGATACCACTTTTGATACTGAACGTTGCTGTCGGTGAACTGTTATTCGTGTAGATTTGAGTGAATCGTTACATGTGGGGTCATTTTTTTTTTCAGGTTAACGTCAGGCTGCGCCACGCAATGCCATTGGAAAAAATAAAATTTTGCCTGTGTCCGCTCAGCGTGCTTTGATTCAGTGATATTTCATTGTGTTTGTTTCACTGTGTATAATATTAGCCACTGTAAGATCACCATTCAGTATAACGTTTTCTTCAGCTAAATAAAATTTTGGTTAAATATTAGTACCGGTGTAAGGGTACGTCTTTGTCCTAACGGACTATTCCTGTATCATGTTGTATATTTCACATTTATTTTGTTCTGCAATTAATTCATTGCATTTTATAATTGAAAAGATTTCATTAGGACACAGTACAACAGTAAACAAACATACCCCTAGACTATTAGGCGAGCTATTCATTAATTTATGGTTGTGTGATCCCCTTCCGCTGGTTGGGAAGTAAAGAATTTTCTTCTTGTGACAGTAAATTTCACTTCAGTTAATTTACCACAAACCTCGCCGGTACGTTGCAATATCATGGAAACCACTCATTCCGCGACTAGACTCTCAGAGGAACCATTGTTCTAAGTCTCATCTTCCTGAGATTCCAACATCTGTCACCCATCTTAATAATTCGTAAGCGCTGCGGATCTGTTGACTCTACACTTACCATGGAGGAATAATAAGGGGTGTTGCCATGACGTCACAAACTTGAAGCAGACGTCCGCCATGTTACTAGCTCCAAATATGTGCTTCTGGAGTTATTGTTTTGATCAAAAATGCCAATTTGCGTCATTTACGGGTGTATTTAACATCCAGATTACAGTTTAGTCTTATGTACTAAGTAATCATGTTTCATTCGTACGTGGATTCGTTCAAGGCTTTTTTCTTTTGTATACACCAACTGCGGTTGGACTGGACTTTTTGCTTTTGTTGTAGTTGTTCTATTTCTGTCATTTGACTTTAGATTTCCTACCAATTCAACTCTCTGGGCGAATGTGAGAAGAAAAAATTAGAAACCGATAGCAAAATACTCGGTTGTTCTCAGTATTTTCGGGAAGAGGACCTAATCCGAACTACAGTTTCGTCAGTCCGTAATGACGAGAATGCTGGATAACGAAAGTAGCCTGTTCGTACCACACATTTCTTGCTCATTCGTAACGCATAACAAAAGAAGTATACATTAACGACGCGAAATACCTCGTATTGCTGGAGCAAATATGCATTTAAGACCAGAGACCCCTTTTTAAATGCGTTTTCCACCCTATGATATTCGCGAAAGCACCGTAACGTTTTCTATTTAAAACAGTCGTTGGGTGCACACGACAGAAATCAAGAACATGAAGCAATCGTAAACAGCTGTCTGCTAATGTTTTGATGCATCTAACATGGCGGCACAGGCTTCTGAGCAACGACAGCGCAAATCTGTAGTGCCCTGTCCCCTTGTTATAACTCCATGACACTAAGTTTTACTCTCAGACGCGTAAAGTTTCATCTATGACTGCTGCTCTTGTTGCCGACTGTCTTATCTCTGACGCGCATGCATTTACTCCACAAGATTTTGTTAAGTGGTTTTCAATGCAGGCATCGACTCACCTTGAAGACGGCTAAGCGTTTAGCAGCCTAAATGTCTGAAGAAGATCAAAGATGGAGCTTTTTATGTTGGGTGACGTCAGTTTCTTTCCAATCCTCTCTGAAATATATGCATGATATGGAAACGTTTAAAATTAGTTCTTTCTCTCTAATGGGTTCAGAGTAAGCCCTTTCCATGCTCTCCCATGCTACACAAATCAATTTCTCAGTCATAGACCACGGATACCCATTACGCGCAGCCATATACTTGATTATTCCGAACTCCCTTCCATACGCCTCTATTGGATAAGATTCCATATCATGGACACGTATCAGAGAGTATTGGAAAGAAACTGATGTCAGCCAACATAGCTCCTGAATTTTTATCCAAAAAAAGTTTGGGCAGTAGGTTAAGGAAATGCGAAGTCTTCAAAAAAGATTCGTTTCTGCTATCCCGAAGTGTATCGTATTGAGCGCGATACAAGCGAGTTGTGTAACAGCAGATACATTGTCCAGGAAGGCCAGAAATTTTATGCGAGTTTTAAAGAACATAAAAGACCTCGCCATTTCCTGGTTAGCTATGAAATACGTTTAACTGACAACCAGCATCAGCTGCGGTGGGTTAGCGGTAACTTAACTGTGTTACATACTGGAGAGAAAAGTCAGATTATCAGTGTCCTGGAAGGAGCTAAAATCTTACGAAGCGTTTATTCCCATCCTGTCGATAAAATTAATGGACGCGCTGCACTGTATCACAAAATTATTTTAGTTAATTAGTTATTGAGGCTATTTAAGGTGCAACAGTAAACCAACATACCCCTAGGCTATTAGCCGAGCTATACATTAATTTATGGTTGTGTGCTCCCCTTCTGGTGGTTAGGAAGTAACAAATATTCTTCATCTGACGGTTAATTCCGCTTCAGTTAATTTATCATAAACCACACTAGTACGTTGCAATACGAATATATATGGGGTTGTGTTCGGCGTCAGTACGTAAAGGCTAGTATTTACTGTTACATAGTTTTCCAATTTGTGCAGCACGAGAACGGTGTTTATAGAATTTATGTAAATAAATCCACGCAGTATGTGACTTCTTTTCCGTTTTTATTGCATTTTACATGTTTCAAACTTCTGGTGACTTCTGGTGTCCGGTCCTGATGTCCGTTTTTTCCGATTTTTCTAGGTCCACCCTTTTATCCTTTTAAGAGGGAACTTTTGTTGCATGACAGCATTCGGATGAGGATAGTCTCAGATGGTTAAGTGATTTTATTTGTAAGTAATGTCCTGTTCTCTCTTTCAATTTACTTTAACTCACTTTAGAAATTTTAGCCGTGTAGTTCTTTATCTGACATTTCAGACACGAGGATCCCCTCCTGTAGTCCTGTAACAAAATATTTTCATTATTATAGTTTATATCAGATGATGGAACTTTAGGTGTTCCGAAACCGGTCTTGTGTACAATAAAATATTGAGATTATTGACTAAGCAACTGTGTTTCTGTGGTTCCTTCATGTTTCAAAATAATTTTTAATTATTACAGCTCGCTTTAAAGAGTAAAATGCGTCGTCATATTATGAAGTTATGAAAATGTGTTGAAACATGGCAGACAGACGTGTCGTAAGGGCGCACAGGCCGAGCTTAAAGCTAGAAAAAGGAGCTTCAGCCATGTCCGCAAAAATAACACTGTGTGAGCTACATTATCACTAACCTTAATTGAACGAATTCTGGTTGTTTCGTTTAGTGAATTACGTCATTTGGTGCGAGGGTATGACAAGAAACGATTTTTAGATGAGCCTTGTTAACAATATAAAGTTAAAAAAACTCTGTGGACTTTGCTGTGGGGTGTAAAACTATAGGAATGTGAAGGAAACCGTTGTGGCAATATAAAGTAAAAAAATCTCTGTAGGCTATACTCTGGTATGTAAAACTACATAGGAATGTGAAGGAAACCATTGTGAAACAGCACATGTAAATGAAACTCTTGTACCAAATTGCAATACGTAAAATGTATTTTAATAAAGAAGAAAAACGACGAATGAACTCCTCAAGCGTTCGCAAATACACACTATTCTGTACCAATGATCTGTTAATATCAGTGGTGTAAATAATCCTAACTTCTACTACAATTTTCATGTCACATCTTATAGAATTATTCCCCATCCCCCCACCTCCCCCCAACTTGGAAAAACTGGACAGTACGGCTGTGGGCACCTGACAGTGCGGGATCCATAGCAAGTGCACCATGGGTAAACCGCCTCTGACCGCCTGTTTTTCCTAAGAGTAGGAAATAGTCGGTCGGCCCGCTTTACATTGCCTCCAAAAGCTGCAATACTATATTTCAAAAGCGGGCACTCCAAGCAAATTAAACACCGCGCTGGAGCAGAGAAATATGAAGCGATGAGGACCATAAGCCCTCTTCCACTATTATTATCTGGTCCGGCGCTCTTCTATCTGGTAATCGCAACATTTCGTTAAAACTTTCAGTAGTATTCTTCAGTTTAGACTGAATTACACGAGGCTCGATGGTTAAATCGATTACTTTCCGTTTTGGCCTCCGTTACGGTCAGGGTCGTCCATACATTGCAACGGGTGGATCAATGGGTAGCTGATGTAATTAGTTTTGGAGCAGACGATGTAGTGGTGGTGGTTGTTGGGATGTTTAAGGGGGACTAAACAGCTAAGGTCATCAGTCCCCCATTCCAAAAAAAAGGCGAGACAGAAATGCACGAAGCAGGTAAAACCCCAAGGGGAAGGAGACTCCCCCCCCAGGCCCTAAAAGAACACAAATGCGGTAACAAACACTACAGACACGAAGACACCAGACAAAAGGAAACAGAACAAAAGAAGATGACCGGAGACTGGTTGACTGACCATGACAACAAAAAAGGGAAAGAGTCAACCAACCGACTACACACTAAAATCTGCAACCAAATATGAGAGACTCGAGGACAAGAGACACACAAAGGGAAAGGTGCAGGACCACTCTAAATGGAACCATAAAAAGGACTAGCACGGATAAAATGTAAAACACTGTCAGCCATGGAGGCATCGTCGCATAAAATCAAAGGCAAGGTGCCCGGGAGATTAAAAGACTGCTGAAGGGTGCGCAGTCAGGGACACTCCAATAAAACGTGGGCGACCGTCAGCCGGGACCCACACCGACACAGGGGGGGATCCTCCTGACGTGAAAGATGGCCGTGCGTCAGGTATGTATGGCCGATGCGGAGCCGACACAGGATAGCAGACTCCCTGCGAGAAGACCGCAGGGAGGAGCGCCACACATCGGTCGTCTCCTTGACAGCCCGCAGTTTATTCTGGGCTGTCATGCCATGCCACTCAACAGATCACACCCCAAGCACCTTACGGCGCAACACCAGCTGCAGGTCGCGAGCTGTGAGGCCGATCTCCAAAGCTGGGGCGTCGATCACCCCTTTGGCCAATCTGTCAACACGTTCGTTCCCTGGGATGCCAACGTGACCTGGCGTCCAAACCAAGACCACCGAACGACCAGAGCGGGCAATGGCGGAAACAGACTCCTGAATAGAGGACACCAGAGGAGAAGAGGGATAGCAGCGGTCGATGGCCTGAAGGCTGCTCAGGGAGTCACTGCAGATGACGATGGACCTACCTGAGCAGAAACGCATATGCTCAAGAGCGCGCAAGATGGCCACCAGCTCTGCAGTAAAAATACTGCAGCCAGCCGGCAAGGAGCGTTGCTCAACATGGTCAGCGTGAGCAAAAGCGTAGGCAGTGCGACCATCAACCAGGGAACCATCAATGTAGACAGGCTCACAGCCCGGAAATGAGGCGAGGAGCGCAAGAAAACAGCGACGGAGGGCCACAGGCGGAACCGAGTCCTTAGGTCCCCATGCCAAATCCAGACGGACGGATGGCTGGGACAAACACCAGGGAGGCGTAGGTGTACAGACCCGGAAGGGAGGCAGAAGAGGGAATGACCCCAGTTCTGACAGCAGGGACTGGACACGGACAGCTACGGAAAGCCCAGACCTAGGTTGCCGTTCGGGCAGATGGAGGACCATGGCAGGGAAAAGCAGGCGACCATTCGGATGGCCTGGCGAGCAATGCACGTGGACAGCATAGTCGGTGAGCAGACGATGGCGGCGAACCCGCAGCGGGGGAACCCCGGCCTCCACCAGAGGACTATCCACGGGGCTGGTGCGAAAAGCGCCAGTTGCAAGCCGAACCCCACAGTGGTGTATGGGGTCTAACAACTTCAACACTGAGGGGGACGCAGACCCATAGGCCAGGCTCCCATAATCAAGCCGGGACTGCACAAGGGCTCTGTACAATCGCAGCAGCGCGCAGCGATCTGCACCCCAAGACGTGTGGCTAAGGCAGTGGAGGGTGTTGAGGTGCCGCCAGCATTTTTGCTTCAGCTGAGTAACATGAGGAACCCATGTGAGCCGGGCATCAAACACGAGTCCCAAGAAGCGGCAAGTGTCCACCACTTCAAGCAGGTGGCCGTCGAGGTAAAGGTCAGGATGAGGGTGGACTGTCCGACGCCTGCAGAAGTGCATAACTCGAGTCTTGGCAGCAGAGAACTGAAAACCATGAGTCAGAGCCCATGATGCTGCCTTGCGAACGGCGACTTGCAGCCTGCGTTCGGCGACTCCCGTAGTCGTGGAGCTAAATGAGATGCAGAAGTCGTCGGCATACAAAGAAGGAGACACCGACGACCCCACTGCTGCAGCCAGACCATTAATGGCCACTAGAAATAAGGAGACGCTCAACACCGAGCCCTGCGGGACCCCATTTTCCTGTATATAAGAGGAACTAGAGGTGGCACCGATTTGCACCCGGAAAGAGCGGCGCAATAAAAAGCTTTCAAGAAAAGCCAGGAGCCGACCACGAAGACCCCACTCATGCAACGTGGCGAGGATATGATGCCGCCATGTGGTGTCATACGCCTTTTGCAGATCGAAAAATACAGCAACGAGATGCTGACGTCGGGCAAAGGCCGTACGGACAGCAGATTCCAGCCGCACCAAATTGTCTGCTGCAGACCGGCCCCGGCGGAAGCCACCCTGGGATGGAGCGAGGAGACTGCGCGACTCAAGGACCCAACACAAACGCCGCCCCACCATACGTTTGAGCAATTTGCTCAAAACGTTGGTGAGGGTAATGGGACGATAGGTGTCCACCGCCAGTGGGTCCGCACCGGGCTTCAAGTTGGGGACAATAAGACCCTCTCGCCATTGCGACGGGAACACGCCCTCGCTCCAGATGCGGTTAAAGATGGTGAGGATGTGTCTCTGGCAGTCCCTGGAGAGATGCTTCAGCATCTGTGCGTGTATGCAGTCTGGGCCTGGTGCTGTATCAGGGCAATCGGCGAGGGCAGCGAGGAATTCCCTCTCGCTGAAAGGAGCATTGTATTCTTCAGAACGACGCGTGGGGAACGATAACGGCGTCTGCTCGGCACGCTCCTTGAGAGAGCGAAAGGCGGGGGGATAAGTTGCAGTCGCAGAGCTCTTAGCAAAGTGCGCAGCAAGGTGTTCAGCAATGGCGGCAGCGTCTGTGCAGACAGCGCCGGCCAGGGAGATCCCAGGGACACCCGTAGGGGTCTGGGATCCATAAATCCGCCGGATCCGGGACCACACGAGCGAGGGGGAGACACGGGAGCCCAGGGATGAGACGTACCTCTCCCAGCACTCCTGCTTACGCCATGCAATAAGACGACGGGCGAAGGCATGGAGCCTCTTAAAGGCGATGAGGGTCTCCAGAGACGGGTGCCGCCTATGACGCTGGAGAGCCCGCCTACGGTCGCGAATAGCCTCAGCAATCTCCGGCAACCACCAGGGGACAGCCTTCCTCCGAGGGAGGTCAGAAGAATGGAGGATGGAAGCCTCGGCCGCTGAAATGATGGACGTGTTTAAAACACAGACCACCTCATCAATATCCCCCTGTGGGGGAGACTCAATGGTTGCAGCGGAAGTAAAAGCCGGTCAGTCAGCCCTGTGGAGAGCCCAGCGGGGCAGGCGCCCGGAAGAATGACACTGGGGCAGTGACAAATAGATGGGAAAATGGTCACTACCACACAGGTCAGGATGCACTCTCCAGTGGAGGGATGGGACAAGTCCAGGGCTGCAAATAGAGAGATCGATGGCCGAGAACGAGCCATGGGCCACACTGAAATGCGTGGGAGCACCGGTGTTCAAGAGGCTAAGGTCGAGCTGAGCCAACACATGCTCCACGGCCCGACCGCGGTCATCGGAAACAGTCCCACCCCATAGAGGGTTGTGGGCATTGAAATCGCCCAGCATCAAAAAAGGTGGCGGCAGTTGGGCCATCAGAGCAGCCAGGACATGCTGCGCGACAGCACCATCAGGTGGAAGGTAAATACTGCAGACGGTAATAGCCTGTGGCGTCCACACCCGAACAGCCTCTAAAGCTGTTTGTAGAGGTACAAACTCGCTGTGAAGAGAGCTAAGGACATATATGCAGACGCCACCAGACACCCTTTCATAAGCTGCCCGGTTCTTAAAATAACCCCGATAGCCACGGAGGGCGGGTTTCGCATTGCTGGAAACCAAGTTTCCTGCAGAGCAATGCAAAGGAAAGGATGACGGCTGATAAGTTGGCGGATCTCAGCTAGATGGTGGAAGAAACCGCTGCAGTTCCACTGGAGGATGGTATTAGCCATGGATGGGGAGGCAGATTACGCCTCTGGGGCCCCTGCTGCTACTGAGTCACCACCTGGACAACAGCTATCTATTGCATCCGAGTGACTGGCGAGATCCATGTCCTCAGCGGACGCCAGAATCTCCACCTCATCCTCAGACACAGAGCTTGTAGGAAGCGGTGAAATGGGTGCCACCGCAATGTCAGTAGCCTTGGGGAGTTTCTTCTTCTTCTGCTTCTCGCGCTGTGCCTTTGGTGGCTCAGGCTGGGAGGGCGTCAATGGGTCAGTCTCAGGGACAGACGACGACCGTGTGTCCTGATGACCAGGGACCGGCGGTTGTTTAAGCCACTTGCGGCTTTCGGCCTTGGTACCGGTCGGAACTTGGGAAGGGAGGTCCCCAAGGGACCCCTTCCTTACTAGAGTAGCCGAAGAAGTCTTACGCTTCTCCGGCTGGGAAGGGGGAACTGGTGTCTCCGATGGGTGGGGGGGTGTTGCTCCTGAAGTAGATGGAGCAGGAGCAACAGTGGGTTTAGTGCCCCCCACCATCAAGGGGGCAGGTGTGGGACTTCGACTCTGAGAGCTGACTGGAGCAGATGGAACTGTAGCTGGAGTGACAGTTGCGGCATAAGAAGCTGTCATGCGCACTGGATGAAGCCGATCATATTTCCCCTTCGCCTCAGTGTACGTCAGGCGGTCGAGGGTCTTGATTTCCATGATCTTCCACTCCTTCTGCAGAATCGGACAGTCTGGCGAGCAAGGCGGATGGTGCGCACCACAGTTCACACAGATTGGAGGCGGGGCACAGGGATGATCAGGATGGAATGGTCGACCACAATCGCGACAGACGAGGTCGGAAGCACAGCGTGAAGACATATGGCCGAACTTCCAACACTTGAAGCACCGCATCGGGGGAGGGATATATAGCTTGACATCACAACGGTACACCCTCACCTTGACCTTCTCAGGTAACGTGTCACCCTCGAAGGCCAAGATGAAGGCACCGGTGGCAACTTGACGATCCCTCGGACCCCGGTGGACGCGCCGGACGAAATTTTTTTTTTTTTTTTTTGGTAGGGTTTAAGGGCGCTCAACTGCTGAGGTCATTAGCGCCCAGTCACTGGTGTTAGAGCACAAGGAACCTGCTAAAACGCAAGGGGATGAGGGGACATCAAAAGGACCTGACAAAGATGCAGATTAAATAAGTAAAAAGGTTAAATGTCTTTGGTCAAGCCAGTTAAAGTTATAAAACGCAGAAGACGAGCAGCTGCTCGAGCGTCATCAGCTAAAACATCCGGTAAGGTAGATGGCAGGTACAGGACAACACGAAATTGACTAAAACGGGGACACGACAATAAAACATGGCGCACCGTTAATGCCTGACCACAAGGGCACTGCGGGGCTGGGTCACCAGAGAGCAGGTAGCGGTGGCTAAACCGGCAATGCCCAATCCGCAACCTGGTCAGAAGGACCTCCTCGCGCCGAGATGGTCGGGAGGAAGTTGTCCAAGCAGTTGGGAGCGGTTTTACTGCCTGGAGTTTGTTTCCTTGGAGGGATGACCAAGCATCCCACCACAAGGACACAAGCCTCTTACATACATCCCCACAAACGTCAGATGACGGGACACAATGGGAGGCTGGCCGAGGCTGGAGGACTGCAGCCTTGGCTGCAGCATCCGCAGCCTCATTCCCAGGCACTCCTACATGTCCGGGGACCCACAGAAAGCTGACAGAACCGCCATTATCAGCGAAAGAATGGAGGGACTGCTGTATTCGTTGAATCAAGGGATGGACCAGATAGGGAGCCCCAAGGCTCTGAAGAGCACTGAGTGAGTCAGTGCAGAGTACATACGATGAATGGCGGTGGCGGCGGGCATACTGAATGGCCTGATGGAGAGCAAAAAGCTCGGCCGTAAAGCTGGAACATTGGTCAAGGAGCCGGTATTTAAAGGTGGCGGTCCCGACGACAAAGGCACAGCCGACACCATCGTCAGTTTTGGAGCCATCGGTGTAAATAAAGGTGTGACCAGCAAGTCGAGCACGAAGTTCGACAAACCGTGAGCAATACACTGCAGCCGGAGTACCCTCCTTCGGGAGTGAGCTGAGGTCGAGATAAATACGAACCGGAGCCTGGAGCCAAGGTGGTGTCGGGCTCTCACCCTCTCTGAAGGTGGTAGGGAGGGCAAAATCCAATTGTCGAAGCAGGCGACGGAAGCGGCCTCCGGGTGGCAGCAGGGCAGACACATACAACCCGTACTGACGGTCGAGAGAATCGGCGAAGAAGGACTTGTAAGAGGGGTGTTCGGGCATAGACAACAGCCGGCAGGCATACCGACACAGCAGTATGTCGCGCCGGTAGGTCAATGGTAACTCGGCAGCTTCAGCATAAAGACTCTCGACAGGACTAGTGTAGAAGGCTCTGGTCGCAAGACGTATCCCCCGATGGTGGATGGAGTTGAGCCGGCGTAAGAGGGATGGCCGAGCGGACGAGTAGACGAAGCTCCCATAATCCAGCTTCGATCGGACTATGGACCGATACAAGCGAAGCAGGACAGTACGATCCGCTCCCCAAGATGAACCGCTAAGAACTCTGAGGACATTAAGGGAACGTGTACAACGGGCCGCCAAATAAGAGACATGTGGAGACCAACACAGTTTCCGGTCCAACGTGAGCCCTAGAAACTTAGTTGTGTCCACGAATGGGAGAACAACGGGACCGAGATGTAAGGATGGCGGAAGGAACGCTTTATATCGCCAAAAGTTGATACAAACCGTCTTCTCTTCAGAGAACCGGAAGCCATTTGCCACGCTCCATGAGTAGAGGCTGTCTAGACAACGCTGAAGGCAGCGCTCCAGGAGGCATGTTCTCTGGGCACTGCAGTAGATCGCGAAGTCATCGACAAAGAGAGAGCCTGAGACAGTAGGTGGAATGCAATCCATAATTGGATTGATCGCGATGGCAAAAAGGGCTACGCTCAAGACGGAGCCCTGAGGCACTCCGTTCTCCTGGAGGAAGACGTCGGACAATACGGAACCCACATGTACCCTAAACTTTCGATCCGTTAAAAAGGAATCAAGAAAAAGGGGCAGACGACCGCGTAGGCCCCACTTGTGCATAGTGCGGAGGATACCTCCTCTCCAACAGGTATCATAAGCCTTCTCCAAGTCGAAGAACACGGCTACCGTTTGGCGCCTTCGCAAAAAGTTGTTCATGATGAATGTCGACAAGGTCACAAGGTGATCAACAGCGGAGCGGCGGCGACGAAAGCCGCATTGGACATTAGTTAGTAGTCGTCGAGATTCAAGAATCCAAACTAACCGAGCATTAACCATGCGCTCCATCACCTTACAGACACAGCTTGTAAGAGAAATGGGGCGGTAACTAGAAGGAAGGTGTCTATCCTTCCCGGGTTTGGGTATAGGAACAACAACGGCGTCACGCCAACGCATGGGGACCTGACCTTCGGTCCAGACGCGATTGTAGGTACGAAGAAGGAAGCTTTTGCCCGCCGGAGAAAGGTGAGCCAGCATCTGAACGTGAATGGCATCTGGCCCCGGAGCAGAGGACCGGGACAGTGCAAGCGCACGTTCGAGTTCCCGCATAGTAAAGGGGGCATTGTAAGTTTCCAGATTCAGCGAGTGGAAGGAAGGTCGCCGAGCCTCGTCTGCCTCTTTCCTGGGAAGGAAGGCAGGATGGTAATGGGCGGAGCTTGAAACCTCCGCGAAAAAGGGGCCAAAGGCGTTGGAGACAGCCACAGGATCAACAAGGACCTCATTACCTGAGGTCAGGCCAGGTACTGAGGAGTGGGCCTTAATGCCCGACAGCCGGCGCAGGCTACCCCAAACAACGGAAGAGGGAGTAAAACTGGTAAAGGAGCTCGTGAAAGAGGCCCAGCAAGCTTTTTTGCTGTCTTTGATGACTCTACGGCATTGCGCTCGGAGTCGTTTGTATTCAATACAATTCGCCAACGTAGGATGGCGGCGAAAGGTGCGTAAAGCACGTCGTCGAGCACGGATAGCGTCCCTACAAGCCTCGTTCCACCAGGGGACGGAAACGCGACGTGAAGAAGAAGTAGTACGAGGTATGGAACGTTCGGCAGCATGGATAATAACAGCCGTGAGGTATTCGACCTGACTGTCACAACTGGGAAAATCGTGGTCCGGAAAGGTCGCCAGGGAGGAGTAAAGTCCCCAGTCAGCTTTCAGTATGTTCCAGCGCGAAGGACGTGGGGATGGGGTGTGGTGCAGGAGACGAACGACACAGGGGAAGTGGTCGCTCGAATAGGTGTCAGAAAGGACATACCACTCGAACCGACGGGCAAGAGTGGTAGAACAGATCGAGAGGTCCAAGTGGGAGTAGGTATGAGTAGAGTCCGAGAGGAAAGTCGGGGCGCCGGTATTGAGGCAGACAAGATTGAGATGGTTGAAGACATCCGCCAAGAGTGAGCCTCTTTGACAGGATGCAGGAGAGCCCCAAAGGGGATGATGGGCATTGAAGTCGCCAAACAATAAGAACGGCGGGGGAAGCTGATCGATCAGGTGCATCATGTCAGCCCGACTAACAGCAGATGACGGTGGAGTGTAGACGGTACAAACTGAAAAAGTAAAAGCAGAAAGAGTAATGCGGATAGCTATTGCTTGGAGTGGGGTGGTCAATGGGATGGGATGGTAATAGACATCGTCCCGAACGAGCAACATGACCCCACCATGAGCTGGGATACCGTCCACAGGGGTGAGGTCATACCGCTCCGAGGTATAGTGGGAAAAGGCAATACGGTCAGTCGGGCGCAACGTGGTTTCCTGGAGACCAAGGACGAGCGGACAGTGCAGGCGGAGGAGCAGTTGTAATTCCTCCTGATTAGATCGAATACCTCTTATGTTCCAATGAAACAACGCCATTGCTAGTCAAAAAGTTGGGGGAACGAGACGGGGAAGAGCTGGTCACCTCGATGGCCGCGGAGGGCCAGGTTGCGAGGCAACAACGCTACAACTGACGGCAGGCGGATCCTGTTCCATCGACTCGTCGCCAGCTTCGGCCGCTGTCCCTGATTGTGTAGGAGGGGCCGCATCATTTGCCGACGAAAGGCCGGCGGAACGCCTGGCAGCAGAGCGTCCCGGCGAAACTGAGGACGGCCGGGAGCAGCGACTCACGGATGAAGCGTCAGATGAAACGCGCCGGGGTGGAGAGGGGGATAGAGACTTCTTCTTGGAGGCCTTCTTGGAAGGCCGAGGAGGCACAGGGATGGTGGGCTGGACCCGAAGAAGGTCCTCACGCGCGGGGTCCGTTTTGGAACGCCGGACCTCGGAAGCTGGGGTCCGGAACGTTTCCCCGATGGACGCCTGAGAAGAGGATCGCTTCTCAGGTGGCGTGGGGAGAGGAGGAGGAGGAAGGGTGGCCCCTGGGGCAGGGGGGGTGGGGGCCGCGGGGGAGGAGGATTTGGAAGGGAGGGATTTGGGAGGCGGAGGCAGAGCCCCCTGATGGGCAGAGGAGGCGGAGGGGGGACAGGATAGAGGTGAGGATACAGCGGAAGGAGTGGACACAACTGAGGCAAACGAAGTGGCCAGTGACACGGGATGAAGGCGGTCATACTTCTTCCTGGCCTCAGAATAAGAGAGCCGATCCAAAGTTTTGATTTCTTGTATCTTTTTCTCCTTCTGATAGGCGGGGCAGTCTGGGGATCTAGGCGAGTGGACGCCAGGACAATTAGGGCACCGAGGTGGTGGGGTGCAAGTATGTTCCTCACGAAGAGGACGGCCACAGTCGCCACAAAGGGGCTCAGCCTCACACCGGGACGACATGAGCGCAAAGCGCAAACACCTAAAACAGCGCATAGGAGGCGGGACGTAAGGTCGCACGTCGCACCGGTAGCACATCACCTTTACCTTCTCCGGGAGAACGTCCCCCTCGAAGGCGAGGATAAAGGCCCCGGTGTCGATGCGACGGTCGTTGGGGCCGCGCTGGACTCGCCGGACGAAATGCACGCCGCGGCGCTCCAGGTTGGCCCTGAGCTCCTCATCAGATTGTAGCAGGAGGTCACGATGAAAAATAACCCCCTGCGTCCTATTTAGCGCCAGATGTGGGACAATGGATACTGGGATGTCCCCTAGGCGGTCGCACGCCTGGAGTGCCGCCGACTGTGTGGCAGAGGTGGTCTTGATAAGAACGGACCCTGATCGCATCTTGCTGAGAGCCTCGATTTCCCCGAAGACGTCCTCAATGTGCTGAACAAAGAACATGGGCTTGGAGGTGGCGAACGTCCCCCCATCTGTTCGAGAACAGACCAAATAGCGGGGGAAGTACTTCGCCCCAAGCCGGCGGGCCTGTCCCTCCTCCCATGGAGTGGCCAAGGGGGAAAGGGCAGGAGAACCAGAACTAGAAACGGTACCTTTTCTTTTGGAAGACTCGGCCGCAGAGCGACCTGATACGTGTTGACGTTTCATGTGCGAAACGTCCGCCCCGATACCACCCACTCCGACCAGGGGCTCTCCCCACGGGCGCCACCCAGCCGCAGCAAGGGCCACCTGGCAGGATGACCATTGCCGGGAGTCCTGATGCCCCAAGGAGACGGGCATCTACTCCTTGGCCAACGTGGGGAGGGTGCAGCTCAGGTATCGGCAGTACGATCCCTGTGTTGTCAGGGGGCTACAACCTAGAGGGTACATGACGACCCCACCACAACGGGCTGGCTACCGTGCTAGATTTCTGGTGTCATGGAAAGTCCATCATGATCGCTGGTGCAGATGGAGATGCACTATGGGCGTAACTTGGACAACCCATCAGGCGTTTAGGCCCAATTTGAGGAATAATGGGTATGGTGACAACGCCGGTGCAATGCTGAGTGCCAAGGTCTTAGTGCACATAGGACCAGTGGTACACCATGTAAGGTGTCCTTCCCCAAAAGGCTCGTACTTCTGTAGAATTTTGAAAAATGGAGGTCAAACCCCAAGGGGGACCATCACATAGAAGGCCGAAACGGTTGAAACGCCTTTTAGTCGCCTCTTACGACAGGCAGGAATACCTCGGGCCTATTCTTACCCCGGACCCGCAGGGGGGCCGGACGAAATGGACACCGCGGCGCTCCAAGTTGGCGCGCAGCTCGTCATCGGACTGTAAAAGGAGATCCCTGTGGAAGATAATGCCCTGGACCATATTCAGACTTTTATGGGGCGTGATAGTGACGGAGACATCCCCCAGCTTAGTACAAGCGAGCAAGGCCCGCGACTGGGTGGAGGATGCCGTTTTTATCAACACCGATCCGGACCGCATCTTGGACAATCCCTCCACCTCCCCAAACTTGTCCTCTAAATGCTCTACTAAGAACTGAGGCTTCACGGACATAAAAGATTCCCCATCAGCTCTGGTACAGACAAGATATCTGGGCGAATACATCTCACTTTCATGCAATGCCTTTCGTTCCTCCCATGGTGTGGCGAGGGAGGGGAACGATTTGGGGTCATACACATCAGCCTTAAAGTGAGCTTTGGAACGCTTAGAGACTGCTGACGGCTGGCCGCCAGCGAGAGATGATGTACCACGCTTCATTGCGGGTCATCCGCCCTGATGCCACCTACTCCGACCAAGGGCCCTCCCCACGGGCGCCACCAAGCCACAGCAATAGCCACCTGGCAGGATGGCCATTGCCAGGAGTCCTGATGCCCCTGATGACCATCTACTCCTTGGCATACGTGGGGAGTGAACGGCGCAGGCATCTGTAGAGCGATCCCTGTGTTGTCAGGGGGCTACAACCGAGAGGGTACATGGCGGCCCCACCACAACGGACTGGCTACCGTTCTGGATGTTAGGTGACATGTGGTCCACGGGCGTCGTCAGTGCAGAAAATGGCCCTGAACAGTGCTTGGCAGAAAGTGCACGCAGGAGCGCATCCATGCCCAAGCGATGGAGAGCGAGCAAGACTGCAATGCAACGACGAATAAGATGGCGAAAGTTCACAACACAACACGGACACAATGCACCAAGTAAGGCGCCCTTCCCCAATCGGCTCGCTCTTCGGAAAAATTTTGAGATATGGAGGTCAAACCCGACAGGGGACCATCAATAACGCCGAAACGTTTGAGACTCCTTTTAGTCGCCTCTTACGACAGGCAGGAATACCGCGGGCCTATTCTAACCCCCGAACCCGCAGGGGGAGACGATGTAGTACATCGTCAATACGAATTCCTTGTAAATTAGGTTTTCATTAACCTAGTTAATGAAGCATGTACTCTTGCGGTATGTGCTAGTGTGGTATGTGCCCTTATGGCTTATAAGTACGCAATACGCCCTTTAAGACACCCAACGTAATAATGCAAGGAATGGATTTCGCCATGCTTCTACCGACTTCATCGAAAGCGACGACCCCTATGAAGCACCAGTAAAACGGACATTGCATCGGAAGATCCCTCGCAGGCATCACCATAGCCTACGGCTGTACTACCGGTCGATATTCACATGATGGATATCAATATCACCACGAGCAGTGGCTCCCAACTCACGTACCAAAAAATGGTTCAAATGGCTCTGAGCACTATGGGACTCAACTGCTGAGGTCATTAGTCCCCTAGAACTTAGAACTAGATAAACCTAACTAACCTAAGGACATCACACACATCCATGCCCGAGGCAGGATTCGAACCTGCGACCGTAGCGGTCTCGCGGTTCCAGACTGCAGCGCCAGAACCGCGCGGCCACTTCGGCCGGCCCTCACACGTACCACAGATGGATGATAAGGAAGACTAGACGCGCGGGGTAGCCGAGCGCTCCAGGGCGCCTTGTCACGGTTCGCGCGGCTACCCCCACCCGAGGTTCGAGTGCTCAGTTAGTTCAAGTTAGATTAAGTAGTGTGTAAACTTAGGGACTGATGGCCTCAGCAGTTTGCTCCCAGGAGACCTTACCACAAATTTCCAAATTTCCAAGGAAGACTAAGCTAAGGACTACGCATCGTAACTTACATTACCTCACTGAGGCCAACAAGCTAAGATCTTCAACATCTTCGTGACACTATTGTAGACTTCCTGTAGTTTTACTAAAGTGTCAGAATACGATACAGTTGCCAATGTCGAAAGTAGTATGCCAAAACCGTTGAGCCCACTCCATTTATTTCCAGTAAGGATATCCATCTGTCCCATTATCAGCTTCTTTGATAACTGGCTCAGTAGAACTGCGAACCTGTAACGAGTTGGATTTAGACCAGCCCCCTCCACTCCTAGGAAGGGAAGAAAGGTGGGCATTACTGTTGACAACGGCGATTACTGAGTGTGACTGCTATAAGTTTGCTATAAAAAATGGAAATCAGAAGACAAACGAAATGTAATTATGTTATAGCGAACAACTGCCGAAGTTCACGGGTCCCTTCCGTCAAAATACTCAGAAAAGGTCCATGAACGATTTCCGAAATGTTGTCGATGAAGTTCAGGTCACATTGTATTTTAAGGAAACTTGACTCCCACGTAACGAACTCTTACAGCACGTTGTCCGATGTGTCCAATCAGCTTTTGATAGCCCCTTTCATGTCAGATGACTTGCGCGACATTGTTCCCGCACAACAATTCACTGTGTGCGGCTGGACTCCACAAGGAAATATTATGACAATTTTTGTCCTCTTTTTGATGAGCAAATCACAGTGCTTTTCAACGACATGAATCCGCGCCCCGACATCCCTCCTGCACTCCGAGGGGAATGTCGATCGGAAAACCTCCGGAACGGCGGCCACCCTCTTCTTGAGCCGGTACGACGAAGGAGGGGGTGGTGATGACGATGACAACGACGACGGCCCCGTGTCCACGGCGGGCGCAGGGACGGAGTTGAGCTGCTGCGGCGGCGAAGGCGATGGGTCCAGATCTAGCGGTTGCGCAGACGGCGCCGAGGAGGCCCCTGGGAGCGGCCGTCCCGGCCGTAAGATCCCAGTAGGATGTAAACCTAGAGACAGAAAATCTGTGGAAGAATCTCGCAATCGACAAGCACGAATCTGATTCTGATGGCAGCGCAGCAGCCCAGCAGGATCTTGAGTTCAACACAGGCACGCACCTAAATTCTGAAGAATTGTTCCTCTCTCCCAGCGCCTGGTGCGACCAAAAACTCTGAAAAGAATAGAATCATTGGGGGCAAAGCGATACTGGCGGAGCGGGGGAGGTGCCTGCGCTTCGGTGAGTCTTGCAACTAGAACAGCTAAGTCAATATGGACTCATTGAGTCAGCGATAGAGACTTTGGTCAAGCTGAAAACGTATGCGGCGGGGCCAATAGAGTTGTAGCACGAGCACGACACTGTGACGTCACCTGTTCAATGTGGGTGTCTATGCCCGGCCATTACAGTTCTGACGCGCTACCTGTTTTGTGCGTATGATCTTGGTGAAGAAATCGCAACATATGTTTTTGCAACACTCTAGAAATACGCAAACGCAGCTCTCCACCGTCATTTTGCAATAAAATCACCTCGTGCTGGACGGAGAGACTGTGCCGACGAGCAAGATATAGGCGCGCATGAGAATTCTGAATGGTTACCACTGAGCGAGGCCAAGCAGTACGGATGTAGTGCAACAAAAGGTTCAAGTCAGGGTCTACTTTTGTGGCCTGCGTAATTTTCCTGTAGTGCAGGGCTTCACAACATACGTGCTCGCGGAGCAAGCTGTGAGCACCAAGGCGCGAGCACGGAGCAGCGCGAGCACGCTACCCCCACTACCGGACCAGAGCGGAGAGTGGTGAGAGTCACATGGGGCACACGACAGCTGCCGCCAGTCAATGTAAATCCGCGGCCACCTGCAGGGATATCACTCACGAATTATTACTGTGACAAATGAAACAAATAAAGAAGAATGTACACGTGTCACATAATTTTATTAGCTTAGTGTATGCCTCTACATTCGTATTAATTTGTGAACTGTTACACAATAAAAGGTGTCACTGAAGCGTGGGATTCTCTGTTATCTTGTACTTTTTGCCCTTTACAATTGCGTCTATGTTCGGAGTAATTGTTCTTGTGCATCGTAGGCGCAGTGTGCAGTTTAAATTTCGATCAGACAATGCGTTTCTCAGGCGCGTCTTGTTACATTTCATTGCAGAGAACAGTTATTCACAAACATACATGGAACCGAACATTGATATTATTGTAGCCGCCAGTTTGTGCAAATGAGGAAATCTATCCTGAGGGAAGTGTCTGTAAAATTCCAAAATGTTTTTCTTGTTCTGAAATTTGTCTCTGTATTCTCTGTCACACTGCAGGTCAATAATTTATAGTTGCAGCTCAGGACGAATCTATTCAATATTCGCTGAATATGGAGAGGAGAACAGATCAGAATCACTGTCTAGTGCTGTCAGATCTTGAAAGCGTTGATCAAATTCTTCCTTAAGGGCAACTAAACTATGTGAATAACGTTCACACTCTTTGTGAACATCTTGCATGGATGATAATTTAGGAAAATGAGCTAGATTTCCTGTTTCCAGCTGACTCACCCAAAGCGTCAATTTCATTTTAAAAGCTCGTATTCGATCTATGAAATGAGTAATTAGCAGATCTTTACCTTTTAGTGAAATGTTCAAAGCATTCAGATGGCTAGTTAAATCTGCTAAGAACGCGAGATCACACTTCCATGAAGGCTTTTTAAATTCAGGAACACACATGTTATTTATTTCCATGAACATATTTATCTCATCTAATAGGCAAAAATTCGATTTAATAATTCGCCACGACTAAGCCAGCGGACTTCGCTGTAATAAGGCAGGCTACCATACTGGCTTTCTACATCCTCAAGATAGCTTTTAAATTGTCTGTGTTGTAGCCCATGCTTCATTATATAATTGGTTGTACGAACAACACTCATCACATTTTTTAGAGTGATACTCTTTGCACATAAGTTTTCCTGGTGGATCACACAGTGCCGGCCGCGGTGGTCTAGCGGTTCTAGGCGCGCAGTCCGGAACCGCGCGACTGCTACGGTCGCAGGTTCGAGTCCTGCCTCAGGCATGGATGTGTGTGATGTCCTTAGGTTAGTTAGGTTTAAGTGGTTCTAAGTTCTAGGGGACTGATGACCACAGTAGTTAAGTCCCATAGTGCTCAGAGCCATTTGTACCATTTTTTTTGATCAGGCAGTGAACGCCCCTTATTTCATTCGGCACGGTCAGTTTTTGCATTTTCTCCTTCAACAGCGCAACGAAACCTAATTTTTTCCCTGTCTTCGCTGGTGCACCGTCTGTAGACACTGAAACTAAAGAATTCCACGACAATCCTATATTTTCAACACTTTTTTCAACACTACTTAAAATATCACCTCCGGTTGTAGTGTTCTTCATGGCTACTACATCGAGGAGCTCCTTCCTCACCTGAAGATCTCTATTAACGCCTCTAATAGATATGGAAAGCTGCGCTGTTCCAGTGATATCAACACTTTCGTCAGGAGCTAGAGAATACGCCATAAAATCTTTATAGATATTTGCAAGCTGGCTCTGGACGTCGTCTGCCATGTCCTGTATGAGACGCATAATGGTCATGTCAGAAAATGGCACAATCCGAAACTGTTCAACTTGAGATGGACACAAATGTTCCGCTGCAACTACCAAACATCTTTTATTAAATCGCCATCAGTGAAGGGGCGCAGGGATTTTGCTAAAAACGAAGCAATTTTGTAGCTCACTCTGAGAGCTGCCTCAGTTGATTTTTCTTCGTCATCCAGATCTTCTTTGGATAGCTTCCTTTTAACTTCCTGTGCACGATCTGGTCCATCACATTTTCCACTACCGTAGTCTTTCGCGTGGTACGACATATAATGTCGCTGCAAATTAAATTTCCTAAAAGAATTCAGCGTTTTGTGACATACTAAACATTTTGCAACACCATCTTTTTCTGTAAACAGATAAAATTCCTCCCAATGGGGGCTGAACTGCGAAAGCATGGTTGGGGTTACACAACGGCGACTTGACATGATTCTTAACCAGCGAAGTGACTGTTAGAGCTGATCGTAGTACTTTTAACGTTACACAGTCGGCGCGAATTCAATAGGCACGCGGCGGTCCTATTCAAACTTGCGCTCGCATTTCCCCTCCCTCCCCTCCCTCCCTACTCCGCGACCTTGCACCTGCTCGCGAGCACGTGCCTGAGCAGACGCGAGCACTCGCGCTCAAAACCGGCCAGTTGTTAAGCCCTGCTATAGTGTAATGGAATAGTCTGTAAAAGTGCAGTGTCCTGCGCGTTTATCAAATGGTTCAAATGGCTCTGACCACTATGGGACCTAACATCTCAGGTCATCACTCCCCTAGAACTTAAAACTACTTAAATCTAACTAACCTAAGGACATCACACACATCCATGCCCGAGGCAAGATTCGAGGCTGCGACCGTAGCGATCACACGGTTCCAGACTGTAGCGCCTAGAACCGCTAGGCCACCCCGGCCGGCGCGCGTTTATCTGACAAGAAGATGCGGCAGTAGCTTCGGACTCAGAATCAGGACCAACAGAAACGGGAGAAAGGGCGTCAGCATTTGAATGCTTCGACGTGGGCTGGGCTGATATTTTGACAATAACAAAGCCTACCGTTGCAGCTTCTGAGCCGCGCTTGGTAGAACAGTTCTGGACGGATGAGACAAAGGCTGAAGTGACTTAAGGTCTCTCACTCGGTAAAAATTCCGACCAAGCAGATAATGGTGAAACTTTGTCACGCCACAGATAATAGCGTGCGCTTCCTTTTCGATTTGAGAATCGTTACATTGAGTCTTGATCAATAACTTGGAAGTGAAAGCAATCGGCATGTCCTGTGAACTAAATCTGTGCGAGGGCACATTTCCGATTTCGTATGAAGAAGCATCCACTGCCAAAACCACAAGCTCGAAATGAACAAGGCGTCTGACACTCAATAAGGCAAAAAAATGGTTAAAATGGCTCTGAGCACTATGGGACTTAACCTCTGAGGTCATCAGTCCCCTAGAACTTAGAACTACGTAAACCTAAATAACCTAAGGACATCACACACATCCGTTCCGGTAGCGGGCGCGCGGTTCCGGACTGAAGCGCCTAGAACCGCTCGGCCACGGGATCCTGCTCAACAAGGCATTTTTAAGTTTCTGGAATGCAACCTGTCACCTTTTTGTCCAAACGAAAGGCACGTTCTTCTGGCGCAGACGATGCAGCTGAGCCGCGATCTGGGCTGCATCGGGTATTCACCGGATGTAATAAATCAACTTTCCGAGAACTGACTGCAATTCCGTCACATGCCGCGGGGCAGGGAGGTCCGGGATGGCCAGAAAAAGCGAGTGAAGGGGATTGACACCATGACTATTACGAACACGGCCTAAGTACTGCATTTCAGTCTGAAGAAAGGCACACTTGTCCAGGCGACACTTCAAACCTGCAGCTGAAAGTACTTGAAAAAGCTTACGAAGGTTATTGATATGTTTTTCGGTGTACGTCCTGACATTACAATATCAGCGAAGTAATTTGAACAGAATGGAACTTTTGCAGTAAGATGTCCCAAGTAGCTTTGGAATATGGCAGACGCAGAAGCGGTGCCATGGAGTAAACGCAAAAATTTGAACAACTCTAAATGTTTGTTGACCACAAACAGTTTCTGAGACTTCTCATCTAGCACAGTTTGCAAATACACATCGCCCAACTCAGTCTTTGAAAAATAGTGGCCTCCACCAAACCAGTCCGTTAATTCCTCAGAACATCAATTATTGTTTTCGGATTCACAGTGGATTTAAAGCCAACACAAAGACGAAATCTTCCAGAAGGATTTGGTCTGATTACTTCGGGAGAAGCGCATTAACTGGACGCGATAGGAGGAATAACATCACTGTCTTACCATTCTCTAAGTTCACTTACAACTTTTCCTCTAAGCGCATGAGGGACGGGACGCCCACGGAAAAATTTAGGTTCAAATGGCTCTGAGCACTATGGGACTTAACCTCTGAGGTCATCAGTCTCCTAGAACTTAGAACTACTTAAATCTAACTAACCTAAGGACAGCACACACATCCATGCCCGAAGCAGGATTCGAACCTGCCACCGTAGCGGTCGCATGGTTCCAGACTGAAGCGCCTAGAACCGCTCGGCCACACCGGCCGGCAAAATTTAGGTTGTTCATTGTCATTTATTGTAATGTGCGTCACAAAATTATTTCCTCTGCCATGTCCTTCAGAAAATCCATCAGGAAACTTCGCAATCAATTAAGAAACACTGTTTTATGGGTTAAATGCAGAATCAGAAAGTACATTGTCCTGAATACGAAGACCAAACAAATCAAATGAATCTACCGCAAGTACATTTTCTCAGTCCTGTGAACACAAAATTGTAAATGTGACTCTTCTGGTGTGAGACCGGGATGTGGCAGGCTAACTGCATATACCAAGCACTGGAATATTCTGACTGTTATACGCACTAAGTTGCGTGCAAGATTTTCTCAACTGTGGCATACCCAACTGTTCATCAGTGGCAGATTAAGCAACGTAACGGAAGCGAGTGTCTAACCCGAAGTCGCACACAGCGTCCGGCAGTTACTAAAATCACAAACAGTTTGTTCAGCTGTCGTTGCACAGCTCTTGGGCGGGGTGAAGGCAAATCCTGCATTTGGTCATTACTAGTACCGGTAGCCAGCTTAGAAAAAACTTCATCACTGAGTGAAAAGGTGATCCGCGCTTACTAGAGCAAACATGGGTAGGGGTCTTTTTGTGTTGTAAGCACACACTGTACATGACTTGGCTTTCTACGGGCGAAGCAAGAAGCTTTCCGCGAAGGGCAGTTTTGCATGTTATGCCTGGAAAAGCAGCGGGGACATGATTTCACAGCGGACTCACGCGGTGACACTTGTTTACTCTGTCCACAGTGCTGTGGCCCGTTCGCGCGTGGTGGACAATCGTAAGGCCGTACCGGTTTATCACTTTGCGTTACACTGCAGACGGGAGCTATTTCAAAGTTTTCCATGGCACTGTCACATTAGTCCTGATGTTCAATAATCTGTAACACTTGTTTCAAAGTAGGATCAGAATGTTTGACGATTTGTTCACGAATCCGACTGTCGACACATTGTATGACATTGCACATGAATCATTGCGTCACTATAGTACTGTCCACAGCTACACTGAAATCGACACTGTCGTATCAAACACTGAAGTTCAGTGACCTACTGACGGTATGTCTATTCTGGGTTTTTTTCCTCAATCGAAAGAACTTTTAATGAGCTGCAGCAACCTGTACCTGACCCTTGTGATACTTAATGAGGGCGGAAACTAAATCTTCAAAAAGTACCAACTCTGTCCTATTCCGATCGAGACGGTAAACTCCCGTGCCGGCCGTTGACAATAAATAAGAAGGTTTCACAGTACGTTGTACTTGGTGTGTAGCATACTGGTGTTGAACTGAGCGTACCACTCGATCCATTCCTCTTGTTCATCGAAAACTTGGGACGTTGGAATGCACTGAGGCGGTGCAGTGGATGTAGCTGGCTGTTGTGGCGGAGACGCTGCAGCCGCAGCTTGTGCATTAATGAGCTGCTGGACGGCCGTAATCAACATTGGCATTTGGTATTTCTGAAACTGAGTAAACCGCATTAGATCGAAGCCAGTAGCAACTGGAGGTGTTGGCGCCGGTGGTGTTGGAGGTGGGTTAGAGGCCATATTAATAAGAGGAGCGCCGTAACCAATAATAATAAGCAATACAAATAAACAATAGCGGAAGCGTTGCGGCTAGTCTGCAAGAAAGAACACAATTAGTAGCACTGCACCTCTGGAAGAAAAGAGACGGGGCGGTGAACAGAGAAGGCAGCGTTGGTTCTGGAATCCGCGCCGCCACATGCTGAGTCGGCTACTGTGGGAGTCAGCACGGACACAAACGTGGAAGGAGAGAAGTTGCAATGGACTGTGGCAGGAATCCAAAATGATCTATACACAAAACTTCCAGATGAACAGAACACAATTTATTTCTAAAAAGGAGAGAAACATAATTTCTCGTTATGAGGTGGCTTGATGTACTTCCTATGCCTCAACAAATGGTTCAAATGGCTCTGAGCGCTATGCGACTTAACTTCTGAGGTCATCAGTCGCCTATAACTTAGAACTAATTAAACCTAACTAACCTAAGGACATCACACACATCCATGCCCGAGGCAGGATTAAATCTGCGACCGTAGCGGTCACGCGGTTCCAGACTGAAGCGCCTTTAACCGCACGGCCACAACGGCCGGCATGCCTCATACAAGCAAGTACTTTATACACTATTACTACTCGCAGAAAGCAGGCTTTCTTCCTATTACGCAGCACTAATGCTCTCAAATACTGCAAGCGAACTGGGGCTGACCGGCAATGGGCGGCTGTTTAAATCAGCGTTCACAGTGGGCACTGAACTCTGTCTTCCATGTGTGGCGGCATCCGCTCGTTCCATTGGCTCGCGTGCCAGCGTCTTCATGATGCCACTTCGTGGCTCTGCGCTGATCGGTGTGCAGTCTATGCTTTAGGACTGTACAATCTTCAGATTTTGTGCTTCCCCCCAGGGGATCCACAACTCTTTTGTGGATACGTGCGTAGCGAGCACGGGGCCCCGAGCTAATGTGGCCTTCCTTCCTTTCCGGGCTGCATACCTTCCCTTTCCGCATCCTTCCCCATCCCCTGTCTTCACCCCCCCCTCACCTCTGGCTCTTTCCTTCACTTTCTCCCCCTCTGGGAGTATGGTTTGCGCCTACGTCCGGAGACGGACGCTTGTAAATGTACCGCATTCTTCTTCTGCCTTGCTTGTATGTCTTCTTCCTTCCTTTGTCCTTCTCCTTTCCTTACCTCTTCTCTTTACCCTCTTCTCCGCTGCGGCGTTTGAGACCCCTCTTCTTTCCTTTCCCTTTCTCTTTCTTCCTCCCTGTGCGTGTCTGAAGGCCGACCCACGCACTTCCATGCGTAGCCGGTGACGGGGTAACGCGTAATTCCCCGCCCCGGGTAGACAGGTAGGACACGTACGTACCCCCTGGTAAAGGCCAGGCCCAGGGAGGGGTGATTACCCGAGCTGATACCTTCCGAAAGTGCCGATTGGTCCCTCCGTCCGTTTATCGGGAGGTGTGACCTGAGGTGTGAACAATCACCTAAGGCGGGTGTGCCCTCGGTGAGGGCCCCCACAAGGGAGGAGCGCGCCATCGGAGACGCCGGTAATCATGGGGGATTCTTCCGCAATGGTTTCCTCACCTTCCACTACGTCTGCTCACAAACGTAAGTTCACTGAGTCTCAGCCACAGTCAGTTCTTCCATCGTTGCCACAGTTCCTTGTTGTTTCTCGGTCTGACGAAGGTCACGACTTTTCCACGGTCAACCCTTTCATTATTCAGAAAGGTGTCGACGCAATTGCGGGTCCTGTAAAGTCTTGTTCCAGATTACGGAATGGTACCCTGTTGTTAGAAACACACAGTGCCCTCCAGGCTCAAAAATTGCTGCGTACTTCTCTGCTCCACACCTTCCCTGTCCGGGTGGAACCGCACCGTAGCTTAAATTCCTCGCGTGGAGTCGTTTATACACGCTCCCTCGATGGATTGTCTGACGAAGAAATTCAGCACTACCTGTCTGACGAAGAAATTCAGCACTACCTGTCTGACCAGGGCGTCACCACTGTTCATCGGGTTACGAAAAGGGTTGACTCGAACATCATTCCAACCCGCACTGTCTTCTTGACATTTGACAAAGTTCAACTCCCATCAAAAATCAAAGCAGGCTATGAGATAATTTCCGTTCGCCCTTATGTCCCAAACCCTACGCGTTGCTATCGTTGTCAGCGGTTCAATCACACCAGCCAGTCCTGTTCCAATCCGGCCAAATGTGTTACGTGTGGCAAGGATGCCCATGAGGGTGCTTGTCCACCTCCATCCCCTCACTGCATCAACTGTATGGGTGACCACGCTGCTTCCTCTCGAGATTGCCCCGTTTTTAAGGATGAAAAGCTCATCCAGGAAATAAGAGTGAAGGAAAAGGTGTCGATCTTTGCTGCTCGAAAGTTACTCGCCAGTCGACAGCCCACCGTGCCTCAGAAAGGAAAATACAGCACTGTCCTTGCTTCTCCTCGGCCAACAAAGGAGGCGGCCACGCAGACTTGCGACCTCACATTTAGTACCACGGTCGTCAGATCGGCCAGCGCAAAGATCGCCCGTTCAACCTCACCACTTTCGCCTACCCACTCTATGGCTCACCCTTCGTCGGGTTCTGCTAAATCTCGAGCCCAAAAGTCAGACGCCAAGTCTTCGAAAAAAGAGCATTCTCGTGAAGAGTTTTTACGTACTGCAACTTCACAACCATCGGTTCCTCCTTCATCTAAACATCATACCTCCAAGAAGGCTACGAAGAAACACAGTTCCTCTCCTTCTCCGCCAAGGCGTGTCCCAACTACAGCACCACCTGGCGGAAATCGCCCTCGGCCATCTTCCGTGTCGCCGAGGCGCACTGCTGGTGGCCGGTCAACTGGCCGATCGTTGGTGGCAGGAGCTGCTCCTGACCAACCTATGGATCAGGATCTTCTGCCTTCGACTGAATGCCATTCCATGCTGTCGGTCGCAAGCTCTGAGCAGTCGTTGAGTTGACAGCGACCTTGGTCACATTCCTCCATTTTCTGTTCACCCTATGTCCATTATCCACTGGAATATCCGCGGCATTCGCGCCAATCGGGATGAATTGTCGATCCTCTTACGATCCTACTCGCCGGTCATCTTCTGTCTTCAGGAAACAAAGCTGCGTCCCCATGACCGCTTTGTTCTCCCTCATTTTCAGTCCGTCCGATATGACCTCCCCTCTGTTGAAGGCACTCCAGCCCATGGAGGACTCATGATTCTGCTCCATGATACTCTCCATTATCACCCAATCCCCTTAAACAGTTCCTTCCAAGCTGTCGCCGTCCGTCTTTCCGTTTCTGGATACACGTTCTCTCTATGTACGGTATACATTCCATCGTCTACACCACTGGCACGAGCTGATCTCCTTCATCTTCTTGATCAGCTTCCACCCCCCTATTTGCTGGTTGGGGACTTCAATGCCCACCACCCGCTTTGGGGATCTCCACATCCTTGTCCACGTGGCTCACTATTGCTAGACGTCTTCCACCAAGCGGATCTAGTTTGCCTCAACACTGGGGTTCCTACATTTTTGTCTGCCTCCACGGCAAATTTATCTCATTTGGACCTTGCGGTCGGTACTGTTCCGCTAGCCCGGCGCTTCGAATGGTTCGCCCTTGATGATACACACTCGAGTGACCACTTTCCATGTGTCCTTCGACTGCAGCCTCAACTGCCATATATGCGCTCGCGACGCTGGAAGTTTGCCCAAGCCGATTGGACACTTTTTTCGTCTCTAGCGACATTCGATGACCGTCGCTTTCCCAGCGTCGACGATGAGGTCACACATTTTACCGACGTTATTCTCACAGCTGCGGAACGTTCAATACCACGCACCTCCGAATTGCCCCGGCGCCCCCCAGTTCCTTGGTGGAACGAGGCATGCCGTGACGCAATACGTGAGCGGCGACGTGCTCTTCGCATTTTCCGTCACCATCCAACTTTAGCCAACTGTATCCGATATAAGCAGCTCCGTGCGCGATGCCGTCGCGTCATCCGCGATAGCAAGAAGGCAAGCTGGCAATTCTTTATTAGCTCATTTAACACCTTCACTCCCTCCTCGGAAGTTTGGAGTCGGCTTCGACGGTTCTCAGGCGCGCCTAGTCTCTCCCCGGTTTCTGGGCTCACTGTCGCGCATGATACCTTAGTGGACCCCGTCGCAATTTCTAACTCATTGGGTCAGCACTTTGCTGAGATTTCGAGCTCTTCAAATTACCCGCCAGCGTTTCTCCCGAAGAAACGTGCAGCGGAAGTGCGACATCTTGCTTTCTCCTCTCAAAATCGCGAAAGCTACAATACTGTTTTCTCCATGCGCGAACTCCAACATGCACTCTCTTCTTCTCGCTCCTCCGCCCCTGGACCGGATGGTATCCATGTCCAAATGTTGCTGCATTTAACAACCCATAGCCTGCGTTACCTCCTTCGCCTTTATAATCGAATTTGGACCGACAGTACCTTTCCCAGGCGATGGCGGGAAGCTATTGTCGTTCCCGTTCCGAAACCTGGAAAGGACAAACATCTCCCCTCTAGCTATCGCCCCATTTCTCTCACGAGTAGTGTCTGTAAGGTTTTGGAGCGTATGGTGAATTACCGTTTAGCTTGGTGGCTGGAATCCCGCAGTCTTTTAACACCAGCCCAATGCGGATTCCGACAACATCGTTCTGCCGTTGACCATCTTGTTGCTCTCTCCACTTATATCATGAACAATTTCCTCCGGAAACGCCAAACGGTAGCAATATTTTTTGATCTGGAGAGAGCATACGATACCTGTTGGAGGACAGGCATCCTCCGCACACTGTTCTCTTGGGGCTTTCGAGGCCGGCTGCCCCTTTTTCTTCGCGAATTTATGGCAGAGCGCACATTTAGGGTGCGGGTGAACACTACTCTATCCCGTACTTTCTCCCAAGAAAACGGGGTACCCCAGGGCTCCGTGCTGAGTGTTGTACTGTTTGCCATTGCCATTAATCCAATTATGGATTGTCTCCTTCCTGATGTCTCGGGCTCCCTCTTTGTGGACGATTTTGCGATCTACTACAGCTCTCAACGGACCAGCCTTCTTGAAAGACGTCTTCAAGGATGTCTCGATCGCCTCCACTCGTGGAGCATCGAAACCGGCTTCCGTTTCTCACCCAGTAAGACCGTTTGTGTTAATTTTTGGCGACGTAAGGAGTTTCTTCCGCCCTCCTTACATCTAGGTCCTGTCAACCTTCCGTTTTCCGACGTCGCTAAATTCTTGGGTCTTATGTTTGACAGAAAACTGTGCTGGTCCTCCCACGTTTCCTATCTTTCGGCTCGCTGTCTGCGTTCCCTTAACACCCTCCGTGTCCTGTCTTGGGGAGCGGACCGAGTGGTCCTTCTCCGCCTCTATCGCGCCTTAGTGCGCTCGAAATTGGACTATGGAAGCATAGTCTACTCCTCTGCTCGGCCGTCTATTCTTCGGCGTCTCGACTCTATCCACCATCGTGGATTACGTTTAGTGTCTGGAGCTTTTTACACCAGCCCTGTGGAAAGCCTTTATGCTGAGACTGCTGAACCTCCGCTATCCAATCGGCGGGCAGTCCTTCTGAGTCGTTATGCTAGCCATTTGTCTTCCATGCCTGCTAATCCAGCCCATGACCTTTATTTCGACGCCTCCCTTGATGTCGGGTATGCAGGCCGCTCCTCCTCCCTACTACCCCCGGGAGTCCGCTTCCGTCAACTGCTCCATTCTCTTTCCTTCCGCTTTCCTAAAACCTTCTTGACAACTTGGGGTACAGCACCGCCTTGGCTCCGTCCCCGGATCTGCCTGCTCCGTGACCTTTGTCAATTTCCCAAGGATGGTACCCCTACACTTGTTTACCGTCGGGCATTTGCTGCTCTATGTGCACCAATGACGGAAGCCACATTTATTTACACCGATGGCTCGAAAACATCGTTAGGTGTAGGGAGTGCCTATATTGTTGGCGACACCCCAAATCACTTTCGGCTTCCCGACCAGTGTTCGGTTTATACTGCGGAGCTTTACGCTATTCTCCAGGCTGTCCACTACATCCGCCGCCATCAGCGGATACAGTACGTAATCTGCTCAGATTCTCTCAGCTCTCTCCTCAGTCTCCAAGCTCTTTACCCTGTGCACCCTCTGGTCCACCGGATTCAGGACTGTCTGCGCTTGCTCCACCTGGGGGGCGTCTCAGTGGCGTTCCTCTGGCTCCCAGGACACGCTGGTATCTGTGGAAATGAGGCGGCCGATATAGCGGCCAAGGCTGCAGTCTCTCTTCCTCGGCCCGCTATTCAGTCTCTTCCGTTTACCGATCTACGGAGCGGTTTATGTCGCCAAGTTGCTCATTTATGGCATGCGCATTGGTCAACACTTCCCCGTAATAAATTGCGGGAAGTGAAAGCCCTTCCTTGCGCATGGACCTCTTCCTCCCGATCGCGTCGTCGGGAGGAGGTAATTTTAGCTAGACTCCGGATAGGACACTGTCTTTTTAGTCATCGACATCTTTTAAGCGGCGATCCTCCCCCACTCTGTCCCCACTGCTCTCAGCCGTGGACGGTCAGACACCTTTTAATTGAATGCCCCTATTTTAATCCGTTACGCTCCCGTCTACAGCTATCGCCTGATCTATCGTCGATTTTAGCAGATGACACGCGCTCAGCTGACCGCGTTCTACAGTTTATTAGTGACAGTGAAATGACGTCAGTCATTTGAAGCCTTTTTTTTGGGGACAACCAACCCCTTTCTATAGTGGATTTTTAAGCATTCCTTCTGCCTTTAGTTTCTCAAATTTTATGACTTTGTTCCCATTGCTGCTGATTTTAAATTTCGTTTTTTTCCTGTTTTCTATGTCACGGGCTGGGCGCTAATGACCATAGAAGTTTTGCGCCCTAAAACCACAAACAAAAAAAAAAAAAAAAAAGATTTTGTGCTTAGATGTGGAGCCTTCCAAGAGTACGAACTGTTTTAGCCATGCTGATTGCATTCCAAATTCACTGAGGCCATCATATCATGACTGGACTTACCGCTACTGTTTCTGTCTTCTCGAAGCAGCAAACAGGACATCATCAGACTAGGGCGCAGTCCCAGTCAGGCTCTGCTGGCTTAGTGAGCAGTAGTAATTACACTGCTGACGCTCGGTGCGGAAAGAAATTGATTTGAGTTTAATGCGACCTCCTGTCAAAGTTTTGCAATGCTTTGAGAGTCAGTGAAGCTAACATCATTTGTACCACGCCTTTCAACGCTACCAACTTAGGTAACTTGGTGATGATGTGGACGACGTGCTCCAAGACTTTTTCAAACACTTTACTCTGAGGTGACGAAAGTCGTGGGATAGCGGTACGGACATACACAGATGGCGTTAGCGTCGCGTACGCAAGGTATAGAAGAGCAGTGCACGGGCGGAGCTGTCATTTGTACTCAGGTGATTCATGCCAAAAGATTTTCCACGTTATTATGGCCGCTCGTCGGGAATTAACAGACTTTGAAAGCGTAATGATAGTTGGAGCTAGAAGCAGGCGTCATTCCAGTTCAGAAATCCTTAGAGCATTCAGGACTCCGAGATCCACAGTGTCAAGAGTGTGCCGAGATCATTAAATTTCAGGCATTACCTCTCACCGCGGATAACGCAGTGGCTGATGGCCTTCCCTTAACGACCGAGAGCAGTGGCGTTTGCGTAGAGCTTTCAGTGCTAACAGACAAGCAAAGATGCGTGAAGTAACCGCAGAAATCAATGCGAGACGGATGACGAATGTATACGTTAGGGCAGTGCATCGAAATTGTGAGTTAGTGGACTGCAGGAGCAGACGACCGATGCAAGTGCCTTTGCTAGTAGCACGACATCGCCTGCAGCGCCTCTTCTGGGATCATGACCATATTGGTTGGACCTAAGCGACTGAAATACCACGGCCTGGTCAGGCGAGTCCTAATCTCAGTTGGTAAGAGCTGATTTAGTCGTGTGTGGCGCAGACCTTACGGAGCCATGGACAAGGCTCTGTGCAAGCTCGTGGTAGCTCCATAATGGTGTGGGCTGTGTTTACATGGAATGGGTCGGTTCCCCTGGACAGATTGAACCGCTCCTTGACTGGAGTAGACCATTTTCGGCCGTTCATGGACTTCGTATCCTCAAGCAACGATGGAATTTTTATGGATACAATGCGCCATGCCACCAGATCGCAACTGTTCGTGGTTAGTTTGAAGAACATTCTGGACAGTTCGAGAGAATGATATGCCACCAACATCATCCGACACGAATCCCAGAGAACGTTCATGCGACGTAATCGAGAGGTCAGTCCATGCACAAAATTCTGCACCGGCAGTACTTTCGCAGTTATGGACTGTTATAGAGGCAGCGAGGCTCAATATTTCTGCAATTAACTTGTAATGGCTTGTTGAGTCTATGCCAAATCGAGTTGCTGCAATACACCTGGGCTAATTGAGGTCCGATACGATATTAGGAGGTATCCCATGACTTTTTCACCTTAGTGTGATTATAAACAACTTGAAATAGATAAATGATAGAACATTCGATTTAGTAGTCATTAGTCGTAAACATAGGGATGGTCATGTTTGTCAACCAATCAGTGACGTTAGTTACGGAATTAAACAGCTCATTCAGCCAGCATATCAACGTACGACGGCATTAACTCTATTTACGGAAGTCGGTGTATACAGGGTGGTCCATTGATAGGGACTGGGCCACATGTCTCACGAAATAAGCATCAAACGAAAAAACTACAAAGAACGAAACTCGTCTAGCTTGAAGGGGGAAACCAGATGGCGCTGTGGTTGGCCCGCTAGATGACGCTGCCATAGATCAAACGGATATCAACTGCGTTTTTTTAAAATAGGAACCGCCGTTTTTTATTACATATTCGTGTAGTACGTAAAGAAATATGAATGTTTTAGTTGGGCCATTTTTTTCGCTTTGTAATAGATGGCGCTCTAATAGCCACAAACGTATAAGAACGTGGTATCACGTAACAATCCGCCAGTGCGAACGGTATTTGCTTCGTGATACATTAGCCGTGTTAAAATGGACCTTTTACCAATTGCGGAAAGGGTCGATATCGTGTTGATGTATGGCTGTTGTGATCAAAATGCGCAACGGGCGTGTGCTATGTATGCCGCTCTGTATCCTGGACGACATCATCCAAGTATCCGGAACGTTCGCCAGATAGTTACGTTATTTAAAAAAAACGGGAAGTGTTCAGCCACATGTGAAACGTCAACCACGACCTGCAAAAAATGATGATCCCCAAATAGGTTTTTTAGCTGCTGTCGCGGCTAATCCGCACATCAGTAGCAGACAAATTGCGCGAGAATCTGGAATCTCAAAAACGTCGGTGTTGAGAATTCTACATCAGCATCGATTGCACCCGTACCATATTTCTATGCACTAGGAATTGCATGGCGACGACTTTCAACGCCGTGTACAGTTCTGCCACAGGGCACAAGAGAAATTACTTGACGATGACAGGTTTTTTGCACGCGTTCTATTTAGCGACGAAGCGTCATTCACGAACAGCGGTAACGTAAACCGGCGTAATATGCACTATTGGGCAACGGAAAATCCGCGATGGCTGCGACAAGTGGAACATCAGCGACCTTGGCGGGTTAATGTATGGCGCGGCATTATGGGAGGAACGATAATTGGCCCCCATTTTATCGATGGCAATCTAAAAGGTGCAGTGTACGCTGATTTCCTACGTAATGTTCTACCTATGTTACTACAAGATGTTTCACTGCATGACAAAATGGCGATGTACTTCCAACATGATGGATGTCCTGTACATAGCTCGCGTGCGGTTGAAGCGGTATTGAATAGCATATTTCATGACAGGTGGACTGGTCGTCGAAGCAGAAGTTAGAACAGGCCTCGAATTTATGTTTGGTAGCATTACTGGTGTTTTCGATGTACAAAAATGCCGTAGTAGGAAAAATGCTTTGAATTATATAACCAAGGCAGATGCCGAACGTATTTCCAATTGTAATGAATCGGCATTGTCATTTAATGTACGATTACGCACGTTCACTGGGTCTGACGTCCCCGGATTTCTTTCTGTGGGGAAAGTTGAAGGATATTTGCTATCGTGATCTACCGACAACGCTTGACAACATGCGTCAGCGCATTGTCAATGTATGTGCGAACATTCCGGAAGGCGAACTACTCGCTGTTGAAGGGAATGTCATTACACGTTGTGCCAAATGCATTGAGGTTGACGGACATCATTTTGAGCATTTATTGCATTAATGTGGTATTTACAGATAATCACGCTGTAACAGCATGCGTTCTCAGAAATGATTAGTTCACAAAGGTACATGTATCACACTGGAACAACCGAAATAAAATGATGAAACGTACCTACGTTCTGTATTTTAATTTAAAAAAAACCTGCCTGTTACCAACTGTTCGTCTAAAATTGTGAGCCACACGTTTGTGACTATTACAGCGCTATCTATCACAAAGCGAAAAAGTGGTCCAACTAGAAGATTCATATTTCTTAACCTACTACACGAATATGTAATAAAAAATGGGGGCTCCAATTTTAAAAAACGCAGCTGATATCAGTTTGACCTATGGCAGCGCCATCTAGTGAGCCAACCATAGCGCCATCTGGTTTCCCCCTTCAAGCTAGACAAGTTTCGTTCTTTGTAGTTTTTCGTTTGACACTTATTTCGTGAGATATTTGGCCCGGTCACGATCAATGGACCACCCTGTATAATCTAAGCCAACAACCTTCAAATTGGACATGCTTTGCACTGCTTTAGTTACTTCGACTCACTCGTAAAATGTCATTACGTGGACATAGTCCAAGGGATGTAAATAATCACTATGAAAAACGTTAATGATCAACATAGAACCACATCTTTAGAATAATACATGCATAGGAATTTTCAATAACATCCTTATTTGATACTTAATTATTATCTTTCTCTTAGTGTAACAGAAGGTTTGTTGATAGACGTAGATATTTGACACAACTAATCCCATTTCTAATCAGTGGCTGTATATATGCTGCCAGTTAATTTCCTTCAGTCAGAATTATAATTTCCATGCTGTCGTAGAATAAGAGGATACCCTTCATGACAATAGTTCAGTTATAATTCATAGTCGTAGAACTGAATGTTACCATTTACGTACCTTACTTACTATTTTACTGTCAGTTCTTTAACGTTTATTAGCCACAATAATTTTATTTTGCGGTAGGCCTTCGTATTTGTGGATAAGCCCTAAGGGGCTCTAGATTCCATGTTATTTACGGATAAGAAAGTGCCCACATAACATTTCATTTGACCTCCCCCCTCCCCATACCCTTCTATCATTACTAGTAAGAGTTAGTCAGCTCTCAGTTTATCCTCAGACTTCAGCACTGAATTTTGATTGTGTAATGCTGTAACTATAAACAGATATACATTGCATGTTATTGCGTATCTTGCCTGTAGTATACATTGTAGTTTATCTTGACGATGGTGTTAAGCTGTAAAAGTTAAGGTTTTCTGTTTGTTGCTGTATTGATTGTGTATATACACTGATTGACCTCATTTTGCCCGGCGTAGTGCAGCAACTCGAGGTGGCGTGGACTCAACAAGTCGCTGGAAGTAACCTGCAGAGATGCTGAGCCATGCTGCCTCTACAGCCGTCCATAACTGCGAAAGTGCTGCCCGTGCCGGATTTTGTGCTCGAACTGACATCTCGATTTTCGATTGCCGGCGGGGTCAGGGATTTTCTCTGCCTCGTGAAGACTGGGTGTTGTGTGCTGTCCTTAGGTTGGTTAGGTTTAAGTAGTTCTAAGTTCTTGGGGACTGGTGACCATAGATGTTAAGTCCCATAGTGCTCAGAGCCATTTGAACCATTTTTGACGTCTCGATTATGTCTCATAAATGTTTGGTGGTATTAAGGTCGGGTGATCTGATTGGCCAAATTATTCGCTCGAATTGTCCAGAACGTTCTTCAAAACAATCACAAGCAGTTGTGACCTGCCGACATGGTGCATTCTCATCCATAAAAATTCCATAGTTGGTTGCAAATATGACGTCCATGAATGGCTGCAAATGGTCTCCAAGTAGCGGAACATCCAGTCCATTCCATATAAACGTCCTCTCCACCATTATGGAGCTACCACCAGCTTGCACAGTGCCTCCTTGACATGTTGGGTCCATGGCTTCATGAGGTTTGCGCCACGCTGGATCCCAACTATCAACTCTTACTAACCAAAGTTGGGATTTATCTGACAAGGTCACGGTTTTCCAGTCTTATAAGGTCCAAGCTATATGGTCACGAGCCCAGGAGACGAGCCGCGGCGATGTCGTGCTGTTAGAAAAGGCACTCGCATCGGTTCTCTGCTGCCATAGCACATTAACAACAAATTTCGATGCACTGTCCTAACAGAAACGTTCGTCGTGCGTCCCACATTGAGTTCTGCGGTTATTTCAAGCATTATTGCTTGTCTGGTAGCACTGACAACTCCGCTGCTCTCGGTCGTTAGGTGAAGGCCGTCGGCCACTGCGTTCTTCGTGGTGGGAGCTGCTGCGTGAAATTTGGTATTCTGGGCATAATCATGACACTGTGAATGTCAGAATATTGAATTCCCTAAAGATTTCCAACATGGGATGTCCCGTGCATATACCTCTAACTGCCATTACGCATTCAGAGTCTGTTAACTCTGTTCGTGCGGCCATAATCACGTGGAAAACCATTCCATATGAATCATCTGAGTGCAAATGATAGCTTCGCCAAAGCACTGCCCTTTTATACATTGTATAATGATACTACCGTCATCTGCATATGTGCCTTTCGCTATCCCATTACGACTGTCCCCTCAGTCTGTGTGTGTGTGTGTGTGTGTGTGTGTGTGTGTGTGTGTGTGTGTTTCAATGAATAGCTATTTTTATCTCACTACGTATCTCACTGTTTAAGTTATTGATCAATTTTTGTACTTTAATATTAAGACACACCGATGAGCCAAAACACTATGAACACTGCCCAACGCGAGGTTGAATGCCTCCTGATCGTGTTGCGGCTACGTGACGAAGAAAGGAAAGAATGCAAGCGGAAAAGAGACGAATTTGCTGTCATTAAAGCGAAGATAAGGGCCGAAAATGCGGAAATTCACTGATATAAGCGGTTTTGACAAAGGGCACAGTGTTGCTGCCCTGCGGCTGGAAACGGGAATCTCTGAAACGGTGAAACTGGTCTCCTCTTGGTGTCTCTTCGCGTGAGGACCTATGGAAAGTTGTGGACACATCGTGCAACTAGTAGGCCGTAAGGTATTGGACGACCACGTCCCATCAGAAAATGTAGAGGTCGAAGGATCTCTCACTGTGTAATCCAGGATAGGCAGCGATCTGTGGCAGAACTGACCGCAGTGTACAACGCTGCTGCAGGCACAAGTGTTTCGGAGCACGCTGTTCAAAGAATATTGTTGAACATGGAGCTCCGCCGGCCGGGGTGGCCGAGCGGTTCTAGGCGCTACAGTCTGGAACCGCGTGACCGCTGCGGTCGCAGGTTCAAATCCTGCCTCGGGCATGAATGTGTGTGATGTCCTTAGGTTAGTTAGGTTTAAGTAGTTCTAAGTCTAGGAGACTGATGACCTCAGATGTTAAACCCCCTAGTGCTCAGAGCCATTTGAACCATTTTTGAACATGGAGCTCCACATCACATGACCCACACTTGTTCTTGCGTTGACCCAATGACATAGTCAGTTATGATTTCAATGGACACAGAATCACTCAATTTTCACTGTGAATCAGTAGAAACGCTCGCCTGTCGATTGAATCGCATTTCCTGTAACACCAGGTTTATGGTTGGGTCCTTACACACCGTCATCCAATCGAATGGCTGCACGATACATTCACCGCGCCATATATGCAGGCTGGTGAGGGCAGGATTATGTTACAGGGTAAATTGCGTTGGGTTTCCATGGGATCTGTGATGGTAATCGAAGGCATCATGCCAGCGGTGACTTATGTGACCGTTATTGCGGACCTGCGTCTCTTCATACTTGAAGCTTCCCCCTATGGCGGTTACATTTTCCAGCAGGATAACTGGCCGTGTTGCAAAGTCAGAATCGTGCTACAGTTGTTTGAGGAGCATTGTAGTGAACTCACATTGATGCCTTGGCAAGAAAATGTGATTGATGTGTACCCATTGGCACACACATCGGGAGCCAACTGCATGCTCGTAAACCACCATCCAGTAAATTTCGAGAACTGCTTGACTGTGCATGGATATCTGGTGTCATATTCTTCTAGAGTTCTGTCTAGGACTTGTAGAATCCGTGTCAAGCACAATCTCTGTTCCACTGCGTTTGAAAAGTGGAACAATACACTATTAAATAGGTAGTTATAATTGTTTGGCTGCTCAGTGTATGAGACATTTTAGGTTCTGAACAGAAAGAGAAGACCATGTGTGCAGTTATCGTGTTACTTGTAATTCCTGTAATTTATACGTTTCCTCGGTCAAAAGTTTATACGACAATAGTTTTAAATATCTTTTACCATAAACTGAGGTTATAGGGCCTACATGTAATATGAGCGTTTCTGATAACACTGATCTATGAAGCAACTTTTTATTCCAAGTTGTATGCTCTTCATGAAAATCTTAATAAATATTTCACTATTGTGAAGACAGAGGTTCTGTTCCATTAGGGTGAACACACAGACGTATAATGCTCCTTTTGTAATATACTACTTCCATATCGACTTATATTGCCGCTGGCGACTATGATGTATGTTATATGTGAAGGTTTATGTTCCTCAGAAAATTGTTTTTTGTTTATATTCTGGTTAACACTGCAAGACATTTTACGTTGAGGTGATGTTACATAGTGTAATGCACGTGTTTAGAAAGGCGGATAAAACACTTATCCTCTGCTTAATAGTGTGTTGGTCCACTTTCGGCAGTCCAGCAGCTATCCTGGCATGGATTCAACAGGTTTCCGAAGATATGGGACACTAGACGCCTAAGCACAGGTCAAGCAATTCCTGTAAACTACGGCCGGTGGTTTGGGGGACCAAATCTGGCGCCCGGTACCATGCCAGGTGAGTTCCATCTGGTTCACATCAGGGAAATTTGGTGGCCAAGAAATCAGCGTGAGTTCACTCTCACGCTCCTCAAATCATTGTAGCGCCATTAAGGCCTTGTGACAGGGACAGTTATCTTCCAGGAAGATGCCATCGCTGTCGGAGGAGACATCAAGCGTGAAGGGATGCAGGCGATCAACAATATTACTCTCGTGATCCACAGCTGTCATAGCGCCTTCGGTTACCACTGCCTGTTTCTGTAGCGCGGTGCATGTTTCGAGCTGCCGTTATCGCGTGATTGGAAGCGAACAACGACCTGGTGTAATACGAAACGCGATTTATCTGAGCAGGCGCCATCTTACAATCTCGATCATCCCGCGACCCACCGCAATTACGATTGTCAATTTTGTTGCGTCACCATGTAATGTTCGTCTGCTATGGACTCCCATACTCCGCGTCAGTGATACACGTAGAAGACAACAATGAAAGACACCGACTGTCACTTCTGGTTCGGAATTACTGATGGTGTCCCTGCATTAGTTGTATCTTATCTGTTCTGTTATTTTCTTTTTATTTATTTCTTGGGGAGGGGGGAAAGGATAGGGGTCGCGCAGGACGTCGTTTTCCCTTATTCTTGTGGGCATCCTCTTTGCTTTTGCAACTCGGCGCTTGTAGCGATCGTTGATCTCGTTTTGTCTTCCTAATCGGCGAATGAGTGTGTTGAATGAACTTCTTGAGCAAGTTCAACACTTTCTCAGCGATGTTTTAAATGCAGAAATGGTATGCTGCTGTGCATCTGCGTCGTGAAGGTTCTGTTATGTCCCGTAGTGAAGTCGTGAGATATGCTCTCACCACGTGAGTTTCTGATCCGGAAAGATATCGAGCTAATTTGCCATAATTAGTTGTTTGCTCTTTGAAGCGTTGAAGTCATTCTGCCAATTATCAGCCTTTTCTTCCAAGTCACAACAGGATTACTGAATTGCGATCGGACTGTCATGGCACATAATGAGAGCTTTATATATAGAGAAGAATTATTTATCAGCCTCTTCATCCAGTTACATGAAAGTGGTAGAGTAAAATCTAGATAACGTAACAGAAGGAAAAAAGTGGCTACATAAGAGGGGGAAATTAACGTTCTTGCTGCTGTTGCATTTAATCCGCACGTTAAGTCCCTCACAATCGCCCGAGGACGTGGCTTGAGTCAGGAAAGCGTCCTATAAATTCTCCACCGACATAGGTTCCATCACTATCTCTTCTCTCTCGACCAAGAGCTGTAAGGTTACGATTATGAGAATCGTTTTAACTTCTGGACATGAGCATTAATGACAGGATAGTACAGATGACTCACATATCGTGCTTAGCTATGAAGCCACATTTACCAATCATGGGCAGGTAAACCGCCGAAACACGCACTATTGGTCTGTTGACAATCCTCGTTGGCTTCATTAGGTGCAAGCGTCCATGGAGTGTGAACGTGTGGTTTGGATACTGAACCATCGGCTCATAGGCCCGTTTTTCATAGATTTAACGCTGATCGGGCACAAGTACCGCAGCCTCGTAAGAGACCATCTTCCACAGATGCTAGAAGACGTTCCTCTGCGGACTAGGAGGTACCAACATGATTCCTGCCCAGCGCATAGTGCTAGAAGCACTACAGCATGTCTTCACGAACTGTTTCCAAATCGTTGCGTTGGATGCAGACGACCTGTAGCTTGCTCAGCCCGTTCCCCAGATTTGACACCTACAGAGTTTTTTCTGTAAGGAAATGTGGAAGACACTGTCTACAAGGACATACCAACTACATCCCCATGATACACAAGACATATTACAGCAGCTCTCTCAGACATCTTCGCTGAAATGCTAGCGCATGTGAAGCAGCCGTTCCTTATCAGACTTGAAGCGTGTATTGCCGCTGCCGGTGGTAATTTTGAAACACAACCTGTGATGATCAGTTGTCTCGTTACTGCTCAGAACCCACATAACCAATGTATGCGCTTGTGTTATTCTTTAGTGTGTGCTACCACAGGCGTTGTACAACTGTCGGAGCAGGAACTTTTCAAAACGGCTCGCGCTAGAATCCTGCAAAGAACACCGCTGGCATTCTGATTTAATGCCAATAGGCATTGTTCCATTTAAAAGGGCATATGTTTTCACAAAAATAGACATTATGATATTACAGTATTATGACCTGCTTATTGGTTAACATTACGAGCCCCTGGC
This sequence comes from Schistocerca serialis cubense, assembly GCF_023864345.2. NCBI lineage: Eukaryota > Metazoa > Arthropoda > Insecta > Orthoptera > Acrididae > Schistocerca > Schistocerca serialis. The sequence goes on along the minus strand of NC_064639.1, from coordinate 653,410,311 downwards.
TGTCAAAGCATTCTATGAAAACCGAACATCAATAGCACATTCGATTTCCGCAATATTTGTGGTGCAAGTTTTAGGCGATTCTCACAGTATATGGCTGTTGCTAGTTTGTCATGAATCGTTAGTGAGACTGGCACGTACAGCTGGTTTCAAATGTGTTTCGCTTAAAAAACTTTCCTCGTAGTTGTTCTGTTGTAAGAATTGATGGCCCTACAGTAAGGAGAGAAATATGACATGCCCTTTTGATGTCTGTGTATCGAGGGTTGTGACTGGTTGAATGTGAGTACTTTTCGAGATGCATTGACTTTAGTTGAGCTGTACCAACAATTCGTATGGTGGCCTGCAGGTGGCGATGCTGTCCGCAAGGGTTATGTCGGTGTCGGAGCGCCTTGTTTACTGGCTTGCGCATGGCCGCGACGTACGGCACTTTGCTGGCAACTATTCCAGTGTTGGTTTACGTTCTCTCTGACGCATCTCGGTTGAAGATGCAGATTTTAAGGGTCCTTAACAACTGTCTTCCATTTCAAATATGGATGTACGAAGAGTTAACAACCATTGTCGCCTCATTCTTCGATGGTGTTCCTGCAGATTGTTGTACATCAGAGAATTGCAGTTTCTGCGTGTTGGACAGGAGACGGCGTTGTGCTGGTGCCGGTGCACGAGCGTAGATTCCGGCTGATGTTTCTTCTACTTGCCTGCGTTGATCTCTGCTTTAGTGAACGCCTTTCCTGCCATCCTTTGGATGCCGAGCATCTTCAGCCGGGTGGCAGTTGTGACAATGAATCCTTCACCTATTTCATCATTGATTTCATCTTCACTGCGAGAGAAACTCCCTGAATATAAGCCCTAATTAGTTTAGTTTTCAACGTGTGAAAGCTAAACAATGGAAAGTTTCATATCCCCATCATATTCGTATCCAAGGTGAGCGTTAGACAGAGGTGACCACAATCTCGATGTTTCGCCATAAAGGGATGCTTGCATTTGCTTGCAAGCCAATCGTATAGATCTCAAAAGTTCACAACGGGACATCGCAGTTTCTTCCGAGGTTTCTGTTATTGCTGTTCATTTGTTGCCCTCTGGAGTTTGCAGAGTTGGAAGGTTTCAATCGTGTTTCTGGTCTCCTCTCATGCTGAAGGTGAAATTCTTCGTGGATTGGCCCGTTTCTTCCCCGTAAGTTGGATGAAGCTACTGTGATTTGTTGCTGTTGTGCATCGCCTATGGTACATGCAGCCGGACGTTTGCACCTATCATCAGTGTCAGGCACTTTTGTCTCTACGGTAAATACTCTCAAAATTCGTATCACTGTTCCATTTGCAATACAGTTTCCATTGTCCGAATCACTGTAATTGGAGCGAAGGATTAGTCGTCCGGCTCACTAGGCTGAAATCTTTGCTGGGTACATAAAACCAGGCTTGAACATTACTATCCGCGTACCAGGAGACGTCATAGAAACTTGTGGGGGTGTCAGATTGCGCTCGACACTATATCCTGTGAACTACTTTTGGTATGCTCACCGTCCTAACAATGAGATGGCTGACGTTTGCCGCTAGGACTTTGCCACTCGTGTCACTCGTACGCACAGCAAACTGTCCTTGTTAATGTCTCTTACTCCTCTGACCCCTCTGACAGCAGACGTCTCGTGGCGAGACAATAGTACCTTAGAACCCGTACTTGTTTGTAGTATTCCGATATTTATCCATATATCCGAATAAACAGTGTTATATTATTATTGGTGTTTATATGAGAGTGATTATGTGCAATTGAGTGGATACTAATAAGTAGTTCGTACATCTGATAACAACTAACAGAAGTACTTGTACAGACATGATGCTTAAAACAATGGGCTCTAATCTTCCTTGTATGTCTGACGTAAGAGAACTGCCTTTCCTTGATGTATTATGCGAGGCTTACATTCGTATTGTCATATGTATTGCGAGTGTATCAACGTCCTTTTAGTACTATGTTTACAATTATATGTCATGTGCTTTCATACCTTTCGTTGTGTGGATCAACGAGACGATAATATATAATTTAAATTAGTTGTAAATAAAAAAATGGTACTGGCGATTTAAACAAATCGTTCCTGAATCATTTGACAGCTGTGTAACACTGCCTGTAGAAAGAGATACTGAAACGTTTTAGGATGTCACAGAGTCGTTATGCACTGTACGTCGGTACGACTAACACAGCGTTGGCTTACCGTCTCATCTGCCTCCTCACGTTTAGATTAACCTTACTTACAAACTATGGACATTATGCATAATTTGAATTAATCACTAGTGAATTAGTGATTTCTGCTAAAAAATTGTAAATACTTTTTCCTTATTGTAATCTAGGACGAACCACAAGACATTTTCGAAACATTTTCCGATATAATCCAGCATCCCTAAAAGTGTCTGAAGTAATCCGAGCATTGTAGATGACTCGTCCATGGTGTTAAGAGCATCGTACTCGTAACAACTCTTAATTACCTCTCATGCGTATCCTTCCGTTCGGCAAGCTACTGCAATTTTCACAGCGTAAACTTTCCATTCTTAGACATCAGTCAATAATACTGTGTTCATACACAGTACGAAAAACCATGCAGGGGAATACCTACGATATCCCTTCAAAAATATGCAGTCCATCGTTTTTGTTACTGTTGTAGACCACTGTATGTACGCTCAATTGAATTAAAAAGGTCTTAGATGTTGAATATATTACTATAATTTTGAAACGTCGCAAAATTTTGTTTCCTCCCAAAAAATTCCTTGTGTTGTGCAATTACTTTTGGTGTATTCTTGACATAGCCACAGACACCGGTATGAAATCTGATTTTAAGTAACGTTGATACATTTTCTCAGAAAAGTACCGTATGTCTTACAAATTTAATCGTTTTGTTTTGTAGTTATATTCTGCAAGTCTCAGTACTCCTCATAGTTAACGATATAGTCTCAGAGTGGATACGGCTACACTATCCTTACACAGGAAAAAAAAAAATACGGAAATGGCAGAATGTAAGTTTTCGGATTGCCGATAAAATCTATCTCAATAAATAACTAATTACTTAGCTTCATTGACTGCTGGCAGATACCAACATACACACATTTTTTCAGTCAAGTCTTTTCCCTATTATGTACGAAGTTAATATAAAAGCGTCAGTAATAATATGAAAAACGCTTTTAAATGCAACGAATTTAATTACTGCTCCGGGTTTTTCCTGTATTATCGTGTGGCGTTATGACTGTCACTAAGAAGCTTTGACTGTAAAACAGCAGACAATTACCTAGTTAAACGACGTTGCCGCCTTCTGTTTGCGTGTTGCACGATGAGTCCGAAACAAGAGGAGGGATGAAAATGGAGGGAATGCAAACAAACTGAATGTGGGGGAACGAAATGGAGTTTATCACGCAAATCCAGCAGGCGGTTTACACCGCAGCGGTGCTGAAATAAGCAAGCCAGCATTTCTGGATGCTTTGGGCTTTGTATTTACAAAGAAATGATTTAGTCCTACATTGCCAAACTTTTTCCGCATTCGTAGGCGCAGACTATTTTCCCAGAACCACAAGTTAAAAATTAACAATAACTTTAACTTTCTCTTATTGTGCTCTTTGGGTACTATGCTTTTGATCGCTGTATTTTTTTGCACTTGACATCGATGTGATGGCATGATTTCGTTGTTAATTACTCCGCTATGATTGGTGGCGTAGACGGAAGTACTCTAGTGTACTATTACACATAAATTTTACCTCACTTGAGGAACTATTCGACGTCGGGAAACTACCACCACAGCCTGATATTTAAAAATAACACTAATAAACGTTTACTATGTGAAACTGGCGATGATTCGACTAAGGTCCTATCTGGTACAGTTATTTTGATACTAATTTTGCTCAGTACAACGTGAAAGGAAGGCTAGGAGCGAATTTAGAATGTTATTAAAACTATCTTCGTTTTGTGGAGTGACAAAAATGTACTTTGCTGTTAAGTTATATACATTTACTTTATACACATTTATTTTAAACTTTTCTGAATGACTTGGATACCCGTTTAACTACCCCGAGAGAAATAGAGAAAACGGAAAATGAGGTTAAAATGGCTCTGAGCACTATGGGACTTAACTTCTGAGGTCATCAGTTCCCTAGAACTTAGAACTACTTAAACCTAACTAACCTAAGGACATCACACACATTCATGCCCGAGGGAGGATTCGAACCTGCGACCTTAGCGGTCGCGCGGTTCCAGACTGTAGCACCTAGAACCGCTCGGCCACCCCGGCCGGAGGAAAAAGATGAAGGGAGATTCAAGAAGGGAATTAAAAATCAAAGTAAAAGAACAGAAAGAGGGAATACATGCGTACTGAGAAATATCCTCCCACAACTGTTAAAGAAGAGAGATAATGCTACAATCTAGAGGTCTTCTTTTGATTAAAACACAGAAAAAAGCTCTCCTGGTGCGACTAAGGACACCAATATCGACGTGTACAGTCTCTTCACCAGCAGTGCAGGAGAAACTAATAAAATACGTTCCATACAAGTGAAACACAAGAATACTACCACTTTGGTGTGTGAGACTGATGAGATTATATCGGTTTCTGTCAGTGGGCTAGTTCTCCATGTCGATTCTATTCTATATTCTAATAATATTCTACGACTAACAGAACCATTACTGGGAATATATTTTCCCGTGTGTCAATTCAGAGATTACTCCGTGATAGGATCCTGTACAGGCAGAGAACTTACGGTCGTGTGTTCAAGAACGTTTAGATCTCTGCTGAGAGAATAAATAATACACACTATATATTAAGGAACAGAAGAGTGTTCAGAATCCAAAAAAGACGAACAGTTTCACATCTGGTGCGGGGAAAACTGAATGATTATTGAGGATACATAATCTGTTGCTGCAAACTTCAAAATAAAATATTTTCAAATAATACGAGGGGCGTTAAGTAATTAATACAACAATTCCTTCTGGAAGAAGATTGGTTTTATTCAGGGTTTCAATACACCATACTAAGCCGACTCTTTTGGCTACAAAACCCTATTTTTCAAAATAATCTCCGTTTACTGCGAAAGCCTTAGGCCACCTACTGGTCAACGTCTTCCTGCATCAATAACCTCCCCGTCAAGCTACGCACTGCTTCCGCCTTCTTTGGGAGGAACAGATGGAAGTCGGGAGGTGAGAGATACGGGCTGTAGAATGGATGAGAAAGTACAACCCTGTGAAATTCTGTGAAATTCTGTGAAATTCTCTCGGGTGCGCAGACTTGTGTAAGACCTTGCGTCGTCATCGGGAAGGAGAAGTTCGTTTGCGTTTTTGTGGAGACCAACACGCTGAAGTTGTTTCTTCAATTTCCTTAAGATAGCGCAATACACTTCCGAGTTGATCGCTGCACTATCTACATCGATATCTACATGGATACTCTGCAAACCACATTTAAGTGCCTAGCAGAGGGTTCATCGAACCACCTTCACAATTCTCTATTATTCCTATCTCGTATAGCGCGCGGAAAGAACAGACACGTATATCTTTCCGTAAGAGCTCTGATTTCCCTTATTTTGCCGTGGTAATAGTTTCTCCCTGTGCAGATCAGGGTCGACAAAATATTTTCGCATTCGGAGGAGAAAGGTGGTGATTAGAATTTCGTGAGAAGATTCCGTTGCAACGAAACACGCCTTTCTTTTAATGATGTACAGCCCAAATCCTGTATCATTTCTGTGACACTCTCTCCCATACTTCGAGATAATACAAAACATGTTGCCTTTCTTTGAACTTTTTCGATGCACTCCGTCAGTCCCATATGGTAAGGATCCCACATCGCGCAGCAGTATTCTAAAAGAGGACGGACAAGCGTAGTGTAGGCAGTCTCTTTAGTAGGTCTGTTACATTTTCTAAGTGTCCTGCCAATAAAACGCAGTCTTTGGTTAGCCTTCCCCACAATATTTTCTGTGTGTTCCTTCCAATTTAAGTTGTTCGTAATTGTAATACCTAGGTATTTAGTTGATTTTACGGCTTTTAGACTGAACTGAATTATCGCGTAACCGAGTTTAACGAATTCCTGTTAGCACTCATGTGGATGACCTCACACTTTTCGTTATTAAGGGTCAACTGACAATTTTAGCACCATTCAGATATCTTTTCTAAATCGTTTTGCAGTTTGTTTTGATCTTCTGATGACTTTATTAGTCGATAGACGATAGCGTCATCTGCAAACAACCGAAAACGTCTGCTCAGATTGTCTCTAAATCGTTTAAATAGATAAGAAACAGCAAAGGGCCTATAGCACTACCTTGGGGAACGCCAGAAATCACTTCTGTTTTACTCGATGACTTTCCGTCAATTACTAAGAACTGTGACTTCTCTGACAGGAAATCACAAATCCAGTAATATAACTGAGACGATATTCTATAAGCATGCAATTTCACTGCAAGCCGCTTGTGTGGTACAGTGTCAAATGCCTTCCGGAAATCCAGAAATACGGAATCGATCTGAAATCCCTTGTCAATAGTACTCAACAATTCATATGAATAAAGAGCTAGTTGTGTTTCACAGGAATGATGTTTTCTAAAGCCGTGCTAACTGTGGGTCAGTAGACAGTTTTCTTCGAGGTAATTCATAATGTTTGAACACAATGTATGTTCCAAAATCCTGCTGCATATCGACGTTAACGATATGGGCCTGTAATTTAGTGGATTACTCCTACTACCTCTCTTGAATGTTGGTGTTACCTGTGCAACTTTCCAGTCTTTGGGTACGGATCTTTCGTCGAGCGAAAGGTTGTATATGGTTAAGTATGGAGCTAATGCATCAACATACTCCGAAAGGAACATAATTGGTATACAGTCTGGACCAGAAGTTATTAAGTGATTTAAGTTGCTTCACTACTCGGAAGCCGGCCGTTGTGGCCGAACGGTTCTAGGCGCTTCAGTCTGGAACCGCGCGACCGCTACGGTAGCAAGTTCGAATCCTGACTCGGACATGGATGTGTGTGATGTCCTTAGGTTGGTTAGGTTTAAGTAGTTCTTAGTTCTAGGGAACTGATGACCTCAGATGTTAAGTCCCACAGTGCTCAGAGCCATTTTTTGAACTACTCGGAGGATATTTACTTCTACGTTACCCATGTTGGTAGCTGTTCTCGATTCTAATTCTGGAATATTTACTTCGTCTTCTTTTTTGAAGGCATATAGGATGGTTGTGTTTAGTAACTTTACTTTGGCAGCAATGTCTGCGATAGTATCTCCATTGCTATCGCGCAGAGAAGGCATTGACTGTTTCTTGCCGCTAACATACTTGAGGACAAGCATGAGGGAGGACAAGCAGAAAAACCCATTCAGAGTCCCAGAAGATCATTGCCATTTTATCGGCTGAGAGTGCAGCCTTGAACTTTTTCTTCGGGCGAGAGGTGGTGCGGCGCCGGTCACGAATTGCCGTTTCGTTTCCGTTTCGTAGCGATGAACTGATGTTTCATCACCTGTGACAATATTCAGTAAAAACTTGTCACAATGAGCTTCGTAACGTACAAGCAATTCCTCACAGATGGTCCTTCGTTGCTCTTAATGGTCTTCTGTTAAGAGGCGGGGCCACCAGCGGACACACTGCCTCGAGTATCCCCAACTGGCAGACGAGTATGTCAGCACTACCAACAGAAATCCAGTCGTGCAGCGCGGGGTTGACTGATCCGTAGATCATCTCGAATGAGAGTGTCCGCAGATTCGAACATTGCAGGGGTCTCATCCGTGTGTTGCCGGCTGGCCGGACAGGACAGGTTTGCACGACCGTGTTGCGATGATTACAAATATCTCGCCCAAAGACCCACCGTGCTTTTGTTCACTGCCAAGTCTCCGTGAAAATTTTGCAGGCGCCTATGGGTATCTCCAAAGCTCTGGATTTCCGCCAACAGAAAATGAATGGTAGCTCTCTGCGTGTAACGCACCTACTTTTCAGACGCCATTTTGAAGGCTACTATAGCGCCGCCACCTATTCGCACTTCATAAACCTGAAGAGGTTGAAGCGGGAATATTCCACAAGGTTCCACAACAAATTCTGCATTTTTTAACCTAAAGTGGCCGAGAAAAAAAAGATGGTGTATTACTTGTTGAACGCCCCTTATATTCTTTCCAAACTCCAGAATAACAAAAGTACAGCAAGTGTGTTGTCAGTTGCTGATAAGAAACGCACTATACAACCACATAACGGCATTTTTGGCCGACGGGTTGTCTAATTTAATTTTATGATGATGAAGCGGATCATGTGATCAGAAGCTACCACTCTCAAGTTTCGGAAACTACGCACTTCTATATTCCTCTACGTAGTCAACATTACAAGATAGTAGTGAAGATACTTGCATCAGCCTGATATTTCTTCATAGGTAACTGTCTCACCTGAGAAACATTTGAAATAGTATCTTATATTCATTGTTAAGTCATCAATGTATTACATGAACAGTCATGGTTCTGTTACATCTATTAAGGACGCACCAGCTATTACGTCAGAGTCCGCAGATGACTGTCTTTTCAGGATATAGTGCCACTGTCTTTTCGTTAAATTTTGAATCTAGCCACCAACCTGGTTGGATGTACCACAGGAAAATAGTTTATCCAGAGTTCCTCGATGTATTAACAAATTTTAGAAGGTCTAAAAGCGACGTATCAACCTGGGTACCACTACTCCTAGCATTGACGATGTCTGAGAAAGTATGAGCTGGGTTTCACATTACTACGTTTCCCGAATGAATACCGATTTGCATACAGTTCAATTTACTCCTGTTGGGGCATAATGTTTCCACTCAGAATATGGTCTAGGATTATTCTACAAACAGAAGTGAGTGTTACAGGGCGGTTCTGCTGACTCTTTTCGTAGCTACGTTTTCAGATCACCGGGAATATTTTTCTGCTCATATAACGTAAGGTAAATTATGACAAGAAATCCATGGGGCGCCGTGGCCTTGCTGAGTTTTAGTGATTTAAGTCCTTCAAACCCACGTCCGGCCATCCTGATTTAGGTTTTCCGTGATTTCCCTAAATCACTTGTGGCAAATGCCGCGATGGTTCCTTTGAAAGGACACTGCCGATTTTCTTCTCCATCCTTCCCTAATCCAATGGGACCGATGACTTCGCTGTTTGGTCCCCTCCTCCAGATCAACCAATCACTGATTACTATGTCGCGCATCTGTCCAGCAGGACGTATGTTGAAAGAGTGTAACACTCCTTGATTTTTCTTTGTGAAAGAATATTTGAAGATAAATTTCAACATTTTTTAGTTTTATTTGCTATTTCATTTTTAAATTTTCGGCCTTGTCTATTCTGCAAACCATTTGAGCAAAACATCTTTGCATTTTTTGAGAGGTCCTGCAATAATATTTGGTCAGGATAATTACTGCTCTTATTTTAAACAGTCACATTAACCTATTATGTTATGTTTCGTATCTGTTGTGTATTAGGCGTTTCATACTACATATTTACGGCGTGACTCAAACGTTTTACTGAATCACCATAGATAAAAAAGACAGATGAGAGAGAATCCTTTCCCTATTGTTAGGAATACTTCAAACTTAAGTTATATCACTTGTTTTTTAAGTATATCTACAGTAGAAGAATACCGTACAATACCAGCAGCAAAAGACGATTTAGATATGTTCCATTAACGTGCATATGTTCTTCGTCTTACTCAGTTGAGTATCTCAGTACTTGTCCTAGGAACGCAGAGAAAAATTGTAGAGATAAAGGATCTATTTCCCCGCTCTTCTTGCACTAAACTGTTCGTTATATATATTCTAAAATTTTCACTGTTTTAATGAAATCTAATAGAATCCTTAGCATTCTTCTGCATGTTTACGGAGGTAGAATCGATGCTTTATTCTTTTAAGATTGTTAGTACAGATTAGCTGAAACCAAATGAGAAACTTTGTCAAAAAAATAGAACACACTGCTCCGATCTAAAAATTCGGTGGTGAATTGTAAATGGCATAATGCACTGAAACGAGCTGGATTAAGAAGAGGAACTGATCGTTGAGGGGATACGGAACAAAACGCCTAACGAACTTGTCCGAAAATGCATGGTTTGCATGCTAGAGACAATTTATTCAATCACACTTTTTACGAAGACTACGGTCTAATTCGGGTTTTACCATGCAGTCACAGTTACAGTATGCATGATTTCCTGCTAGAGGGTGGTTCTGTGCCTCATACGTCATGCCCTGGAGCCCTCTCCTACCATAGCTTAGGTAAATGTGTCCGATTCACGTCTCTTTCTGACTCACCTTTTAATAGATGTGGTACAGCGTTTTACACAATGGCTCCGTATTCGAATCGAGACCTTGTCGCCATGGTGTTTACTTACGGAAACGCAAATGGCAACGGGTGGCGGGCAGCAAGGTTGTATCAGGAGACCTGTCCCCGCCGACAAAAACCACAGCATTCAATGATTGCAACAATGTTTCGCCGTTTGTCTGAGACAGGGTCGTTTCAGGACGCAAGGAAATAATGAAGGACGTACGAGAATTGATCAGACACCAGACTTGCAAGAAAATGTGATAACACTGTGGAAGGTGACCGCCGTGTCAGTACCAGGCAGTTGGCCCGCCAGTACAGGATAAACTAGATGACCGTGTGGCTCAAATGGCTCTGAGCACTATGGGACTTAGCATCTGTGGTCATCAGTCCCCTAGAACTTAGAACTACTTAAACCTAACTAACCTAAGGACATCACACACATCCATGCCCGAGGCAGGATTCGAACCTGCGACCGTAGCAGTCGCGCGGTTCCGGACTGAGCGCCTAGAACCGCTAGACCACCGCGGCCGGCAGATGACCGTGTGGAACATTCTTCATTACAATTGTTACCACCATTATCATCCTTATCGCATGTGCAGGGCGTACTAGCGACAGACTTTCTACACCGGGAGCAGTTTTCTCATTGGTTTCTTCATCAGGCAACCACGATTCCGGGATTTGTGTCATCTATCCTATTCACTGGTGAGGCAACCTTTACGCGGAGTTGTATCTTCAACTTTCATAACAGTCATCTGTGGGATAGTATGCAGAACTCCCAAGGTATGGTGACAGCCAATCATCAGCATCGGTGCAGCCGGTATGTGTGGGGCCGCGCGGGATTAGCCGAGCGATCTTGGGCGCTGCAGTCGTGGATTGTGCGGCTGATCCCGACGGAGGTTCGAGTCCTCCCTCGGGCATGGGTGTGTGTGTGTTTGTCCTTGGGATGATTTAGGTTAAGTAGTGTGTAAACTTAGGGACTGATGATGATGTCCTTAGCAGTTAAGTCCCATAAGATTTCACACAAATTTGATTTTTTTTTTTTTTGTATGTGTGGGCCGGGATAATTGGCGACCGTATTTTGGGACCAGTCTTCCTTCCACGTCGTCTAACAGGCCGGAACTATCGGCATTTCTTGCGGGTGACATTGCCTCCCATTCTGGAAGAAGTGCCATTGATGATTCGAATGGTTATGTGGCTGCTACATGATGGTACTCCAGCCCACTTCGCCGTTAACGTCTGGGCGCATCTCAATCGTGTCTTCCCTCGTCGATGGATCGGACGAGGGGTCCAATTGCAATGCCTGCTAGTTCACCGGTTCTCAACCCGTGTTATTTCTGGTTATGGGGCTATTTCAAAAGTACCGTGTATGCAAACGTGGAGACACTGCAGCGGCGTATTCGTGCTGCCCTTGACACCGTTCAAATAGAACCTGGCCGTTGTGAAAGTTCCCGGGTTCGATTCCCGGCGGGGTCAGGGAGTTTCTCTGCCTCGTGATGACTGGGTGTTGTGTGCTGTCCTTAGGTTAGTTGGGTTTAAGTAGTTCTAAGTTCTAAGGGATTGATGACCATAGATGTTAAGTCCCATAGTGCTCAGAGCCATTTGAACGTTGTGAAAGCTTGAGGCAGAACACGCTACGGCGCGTACACGCAAGCGTTGAGGCACATGGAACCGTTTTCAACACGTGCTGTAACCGTGGCTGCACGGTACAGTGCGTATTAGACAGCAGTCTCTGTGACAATGAACGACTGAATAAATGGTCTCTTAGCATGGAAACTATTCATTTCCGGACACAAGTTCACAGGACCTTTTTGTTCCTTATCCTCTCATCGATCAATTCCAAAAGTTTTTACACAGTGGAAACATATATATATAACCAGCTTGTTTCTATTACAGAATAAAAGCCAATTCATTGTGGACGAAGAAACAACTGCGATTTAAATTTGTGTAGGCATGTTACGTCATCAGTAGTTTTTGGAATTTGGTGCACTACACTGTAACAAATTCCAAAAGTGTGTGGTTGCGTATCATACTGACGTAAACAACCAATTGAAATCCAATGTTTATTCTACACTCTTAGTGGTAATTTTAGCGAATACCGCGTACTCTAAACTAAATGGCTTCCGTAACCAACGCACCTTTCAATAAAATAATTCTGATATTAGGCCACGTCATTATGAAACACTAAATCAACTAAAATTCTGTCGTTCTACCAACTTTGCACAGTTTCCTCCTGGGCGACTAACCCCAATCGCCACTTCACTTGTAGTGTTTGATAATGTCGCGTGCCACTAACCACAATGATTTTATTCAGGCTCTCTACTCTAGTTTTCCCTTTTTTAAGTGCGACTGGTTTCCCACGAAGTCGTCAAGCAGTCACAATGATGTGTCGGATACAAAATGAGATGAATTAAATGCAGTGAAATGATTTAAGTGGATCGATGGGAATGGAATTACTGAAGATGCAAAAAATGAAATTTTATCAGTGTAACGCTTTCAGATAACATGAAGAAGCAACGCAATGCATTTGTTGAGACCCCTGTACACGATAACTCACGGTCCTCCACAAACCCCGTTTCCCCATTGGTGCCAGTCCAACATACTCCGTATGGGAACGTTTTCGGAAATCATAGTTGAAAATTTCAGTGACCAAGTTTGAGTAATGGCTGTAGGCGCTCTTTCGTAGAGGCTAATGCTCGGGATAAGCAAGAAATCCCTGGCACAAATTCCCATTTGCCAGTACACGTTGAGATACTGTTAAAAATAAATTCGTTGCGGCTTTGGTGTACTCGAACCATCCTATTACGGAGACACTCTCCCGTCGGTCGTAGCATAAGGTTGGTCTCTGCTGGCAGTATTAAAGTGCATTTATGCCTCGCCTATGCGCCGCTCCACTCTGCTGAATGTGTCGCGTTTTAAGATAGAATTGCGAGCAGTCGTAAATATTAAAACTATCAAATCCACCTCTGAATCTTGTTGCTCTTTATTTATTTACAGAGCCACCATCATTTCCCGTAACGGTGTAATATTTTAAGTGAAAAATATATAATATTTAAAATGTAATAAAGAGTAAGAAAATAAGCATAAAATTCTAAGGTGCTCAAGCAAGTAAAAGGATAAAAAAGTCCCGGCAGTCAGTTATTTTACCTTGACGAAGGTGGCGATGGCACGTTTTTAAAGCTCAGCATGAAAAACCAAAGTGACACAGCTTAGCAACCTAATGGAACTAAGAACAGTTAGGGTTTAAAGTGATGAATTTTTATACGGTTGTTGAAGCATGCGTTGAGAAGCCTGTCCACTCCATGTGATATTTCATTTACTGTTTATTTATTTTGTCAAAAAGATAATTTTGCCTGCGTACTTTAACACTGACACCTTTGTCTGATCCACTATCCCATGTACGCTTAGAATTTTGAATAGTTACCTGATAGTCAGATTTTAAAAGCCAAGCTTGTATCGAGTATACTTCCTTTCTTCCGCATTTTTGTTGTATTGTAGCGTTAGTTATAGACAAGTCTTACATGTCCAGCAAAGAATTTCAGTCTGCCACGAAAGTTCAGTATTTGTTTGAGCGTGCAGTATTAGGGCAGACGTGACATCCTTTGAACGTCGTTTCCTGTTTATAGTGACCCATTCATGAATAGATTGAAATGACTAAGTTTTTAATTTATTTTGTGTTATTCTCATCTGCTGTGATCCGCACGTGATGAGCAGTCGCTCTCCTTGCATGTGACTATATTTTATTGCTCTGATGGCATGCTCCTTGTAAGAACACATAATCATCTTAACTGAAGACAGGAGCAGTAGTCACGTATTGCATCTGCCTAAAAAAAAATCCTGTAAAGTTTTCGATGTAAATTTCAGTTGTTTAGATGGATATAGAGAATGAGCCAAGCATTCGTTTCTCAGGAACCACCTAAAACCACTTAATCACTGACCGCTAATTGTATGTGCACTCTGTCACTGCCTGCCCCAAGCACGGAAGAGAAAGATGTAGATGGAAGACTCCTTTTGCTTAGAGGTATGGCACTAACAATATCAAAGCAGTACCAGTTATAAAGTCTTTCAATTGAACTGAGACAGATTAATCATCGAAAAGGTAAAAGGTTCTTAAGGGTTTTGTCTTTGGGGAAGATATCATTCATAAAGGCAGGGGAACTTGTATGACTGCATAAAACGCGACATAAAACGGACGAAGCAGGCAATGTGCAATGGGAAAGTGTGAGAAAATGCAACAGTTCTTCACTATCAGTGTGGCTCACAAAAAAGACAAACTTTCAGACAAGGAAATTAATTATGAGCAGTCGGCTTTTCCCTTTCCTCTTTACATAACTACAGCATATTAGTATTTAATTACACAACTCAAGTTATGGAAATTGACAGTAATAATTCCCAAATCTTGAAGTGTCACTTTTTAAGAAAATACGTGATTGTGGCCGATGAACGTAAGTGTAATATATATACAGGGTTACCGCCGGATATATTTCGTAAACCACATCAAATACTGACGAATCGTTTCCACAGACCGCACGTGAGGAGAGGGGCTAGTGTAATTGGTTAATACAAACCATAAAAAAATGTACGGAAGTATGACTTTTAACACAAACCTACGTTTTTTTAAATGGAACCCCGTTAGTTTTGTTAGCATATCTGAACATATAAACAAATACGTAATCAGTGCCGTTTGTTGCATTGTAAAATGTTAATTACATACGGAGATATTGTAACCTAAAGTTGACGCTTGAGTACCACTCCTCCGCTGTTCGATCGTGTGTATCGGAGAGCACCGAATTACGAAGGGATCCAAAGGGAACGATGATGGACCTTAGGTACAGAAGAGACTGGAACAGCACATTACGTCCACATGCTAACACCTTTTTATTGGTCTTTTTAACTGACGCACATGTACATTACCATGAGGGGTGAGGTACACGTACACACGTGGTTTCCGATATCAATTACGAAGTGGAATAGAGTGTGTCCCGACATGTCAGGCCAATAGATGTTCAATGTGGTGGCCATCATTTGCTGCACACAATTTGCAATCTCTGGTGTAATGAATGTCGTACACGCCGCAGTACATCTGGTGTAATGTCGCCGCAGGCTGCCACAATACGTTGTTTCATATCCTCTGGGGTTGTAGACACATCATGGTACACATTCTCCTTTAACGTACCCCACAGAAAGAAGTCCACAGGTGTAAATCAGGAGAACGGGATGGCCAATTTATGCGTCCTCCAGGTCATGGTAATGTACAGTCTTAGACATAAAAAGTGACCGCCGGCCGGCCGCCACAGAGACTAAGTCTAAGTCGTTTACTTAAGGTGGCCAATAAAACTGACCGCCCCTGACAACTCCAAGTCCGGCCATCTGCACAATCTGGCAACACTGTAATATGCGGAAGTGTTAGGAGGAAGTGTTGTCTACTTCCGAGTTGATATGGATGGAGTGAGCCCGTGGTCTTGCGGTAATCGTCGTGCATTCTAAACTTAGAGTCGCATGTTCGCGTCCAACTGTTTTTTTTTTTTAACACATTTCGGTCTAAAGTTATGAGTCTGATTGAACATCTAAGACAATTCGCTTAACATTCTACCCACCCGTAATAACAAGTATTGCAGAAACAATTCCGCAGGACAGCTCGTGGCTGCGTCGCGATCATAACAGCTTACGCTCGAGCGTTTCCTCACCCTGTAGCGGCTACCGGCCACCGGCCAGACGCCACCCCTCGCCTGAAATCCGGCGACGCCCGTGTGAAGGCGGCGCCACGCTGTCAGTGTATGTATCACTGCCATTTTCGAATTTGAAGTTCTAGTTATCATCTTGCAGTTAAGCTTTGGATTTTGCATACTTGAAAATCATGAAATACAGTTAAGCATTGTAAAATTGAGTCGCAAGTGAAAAAGATGTAACATCTGCAACACAGCGTTTACTTTTGGTATAGCAGAGGGGTGAATGTAGAGGAGGCAGCTAGAAAGATTTGAACTGTGCGTGGAGCGAGTGCTTTTGGGAAAAATACGCCAGAAAAAGATATTCTTGTTTCAACAAAGACCGTTCTGGCATGAATGATTTTCCACATTAAGGAAGTCTCAACTACTGATGTATGTGACATTTTACCATTTTACCATCATGCGACATTTGCATTCAACAGGCAAAGTTCAGAAGTGTGGTGTAGCAGTACTGCATTCTCTAATTCGAAACAACAAAAATCAACGGAGTGACTATTATTGAACGCCATTAGGTCGCTCATTGAGCATTCCTTTGCAGTACTGTACTGGTGACGTGTTATGATGCCTTTATCGCTAACTACCACCGAAAGACGTAGACTAGAGCAAAGAGTAGTGTGAACATAATATTTTACATTTGATAGCTCCATAAGTGTGTTTTGGACTACGAATTCTGCCCCAAGGAGTGTGTGCAACACAGCTGGAATTTTTTGTCAACAACTAAGACACCTTTCGGTCGCAGTGTAAGAAAGTCGAGCAACAAAACTACATCACCTGTGCTACTGCATGATAACTCACTCTGTTGTTCTGGGAAACAAAACTATCCAGGAGATTGATAGGAAAGTCGTCTCTCGGACACTTGTGTTGACAGGGAAGTCCTCTCTCAAGCACTTGTCCCTCTCGTCATATATTCGTAAAATTTTACCTTTCCCACTGTTGATTGATCAACCGTCAAGGCAATTCACTTCTAGAGGAAAGTACTCTTAAAACTACACTGGTTTAATGACATCGTTAGAACCAGTGCTTTTCGAGAAACGTAGAATTTGCAAACAACTAGGCCGGCCGCGGTGGCCGAGCGGTTCTAGGCTCTTCAGTACGGAACTGCGCGCCTGCTACGGTCGCAGGTTCGAATCCTGCCTCGGGCATGGATGTGTGTGATGTCCTTAGGTTAGTTAGGTTTAAGTAGTTCCAAGTTCTCTGATGACCTCAGATGTTAAGTCCCATAGTGCTCAGAGCCATTTTGCAAACAACTTTAGCATAATTAGATTGTCGTAGATACCGTGAAAGTAAATTCAGCTGATGATTAATTTCTCTTTGACGATTACTGTTCCGTTTAGTAAACTAATGGAAAATGCAAATAAAATATTCACATTACTAATACAAATTAAATTCAGCTTACTACAGAAACATCACGACGGCAATCTATCTTAATAAAGCATTAAGTTAAAAAATGGTTCAAAGGTCTCTGAGAAGTATGGGACATAACTTCTGAGGTCATCAGTCCCCTAGAACTTAGAACTAGTTCAACCTAACTAACCTAAAGGCATCACACTCATCCAGGCCTGAGGCAGGATTCGAACCTGCAACCGTAGTGGTCGCGCGATTCCAGACTGTAGCGAAGTATGAAGTGTCTGTAAGACGATTGATCTTATTTTAACACGAATTAGTAGGATATTACCGATTTTTGACTTCGGAAAGGTCTGTATGTACTTCATTTCCTGTATCACTCGCAAGTGTTACGAAAATGTGGCATTTCATAGATAAAATTATGTATTCACAACAACAAAAAATATGTCGGCAGACAACAAGTGTGGTATTGTGAAATTGGCAGTACCGTAAGGTTTCCGATCTGACACTAAGTATTACTGTAAGTAGCAAGCCGAATTTTGCTCAAGCGTTATCTTCCGATTTCTTTATTGAGTTTGTATCTGCCTGCTTGTAGCTCTACTACAAAAGAATAAAAAAATCTGGCTTTCAGCGAGTCTAGAAAGGCGAACGACAGCAGCTTGCACCTGGTAGCCAAGCATGTTGCCTGAGAAATGGTATTTTCCTATAGTGGGAACACATTCTTTTGTGGTTGAATTATTGGCAAATAACAGACGTGTGCCGTTGGTCTAAGCGTTACAGTGTTGAATTTCTACCAATGATTTTTCTACAGGTTTTTTCTGTCCCAAATAGAGAGTTGAAGTCTCCCTTTAGTTTTTTCACCTCATCTTGGTGAATTTTGCTGATAGTATTTTCGAGTATGTATCAGAATTTTTCGACATTTTTAGTGTTTATCTTATTTTCGATCTTGGTGGGGCCATGTGCATTTATGAGTGTTTATTTTTTACTGGTGCTCTCAACGATCACAGTCATAAGTCGAATGTTGACGGGTGTGATTTCTTTGACAGAACTGATGAATGATATGTGTTCGAGAAATGCCATGGCCAAGATTGGTACGCCTTTTGCTACCTTTTGTTGCATTTTGCTCTTGAAGATGCAATGGTTTCCGTAATGCAAGGTTTCATTGTCAGTCGTGGTTCTTGAAGAGCAATGACGAGAATTTTTTTCGGTCGACTTATTATGTGAGATTATTTAGTTTTCATATTTGGATCAATGTATCGATGTTTTGTTATAAAAAAAAATTCTTATGTGTGTGAAATCATATGGGACTTAACTGCTAAGATCATCAGTCCCTAAGCTTACACCCTAGTTAACGTAAATTATCCTAAGGACAAACACACACACCCATGCCCGAGGGAGTACTGGAACCTCCGATGGGACCAGCCGAACAGTGCATCACTGCTGCGCCTTAGACCACTCGGCTAATCCCGCGCGGCATGTAGTTTTCCAATGCATGTTTTCTGCTTGTAGGGAAATTTACAAGAGATCTTCAATACTCTCTGCCGTGCTAACCTGGCCTCCCCAGAATCCGAAATTCCAAATGTCTCCTGTCGACAGTTTGCACAGTTTATGTTTGCTTGTGTTTAATTGGTTTGGCCTCGGTGATTCCAGGACCGGACAGGACCAGATTGTGTTGAAGCCTTTGGAAGCAAATAATTTCAGCCGAGCTCATTGAGCTAATAGACGGTGACCAGAGTAGCGGTGATTTTCACTCAGACGTGCGTGGATTTTGTGTTCAACTGATTGAGTAGACGTTGAGGATTGTGTTAGTATTTGGTTCACCCCAAGTATTTGATTTCCTCGGTACTACCCATATGAGGGGGGGGGGGGAGGGTTTCCTCTATCGGCCCCACGGGATTATTATTATTATTATTATTATTATTATTATTATTGTCATTATGTCATCAGGAAATCCGATATGGTGCATCTTCCCACCACTGAAATAGATGTGCATTGTTCGACTCAGTATTTCCATCACATAAATATGGGTTATAATTACGTTAGATTGCTGCTAGTAGACATACTTCTCACTTTTTCTTGGGCAGTTGCTACCTGTTACTCCATCATAGGAATTTACGTGCGCGGCATTGTTCTAATACAGACGTTCAAATTATCCGATTTCTGTAATTTCATTTCGATACCAGATCGTTCTAATCGGATTCAGCCAGTCATGCTTAATGTGGATATCCGAATATGACTCTCATCATTTGATAGACTGGGTAAACCACATTCTTAATCGGACGGTTGAATCTAGATCACTTATTTACGACAGAGCCTGAATTCTTAAACACTGTAGAAAATAATAATACAATGTGCTTATCACTAATATGTTATTTAAATATAAATACATGAACGAACGAGATAACAGTTTATTTACAGGAGCAGAGCCCCATCCAACATAGCAGAGCAGTGCGAGATTGGTTTCAGGGCCAAGAGAGGATAAAGCTGTTGTTCCACGATCACCTTACATCAACCAGATAGAGAATATGTGGGCAGAGGTAAAAAGGTCATTGCCATGTGAACCTACAAATGCAAGCAACCTTTGGACGAATATAGAAAACGTATGATGTGAAGTAAACCATCACGCTACACTGTCGACGACTTAATTAAATCAATGCCCCTACGACTTCGCGAAATCTTACGTAATGATAGTGGGTGGGTTCGTTGCTAAAAGTATACTCGTTCACAAAACCCATGTGGACAATTATCTGATAGTCGGTCAAGCTTTGCTTTGTCGCAGCTGTTTAGATGCAAGTCCATTTACTTTCAGTCTCCGCCTTACAATTCTTGCTATGCAAGGTAATTGAAAAACCTCATCCACTCGACACCAACTGAGGAATTGACTGCTGCATGTGTTGTTCAACACACAGTAGTTGTCATCCTCACTGGAATCAATAACTGTGTGTGTGTGTGTGTGTGTGTGTGTGTGTGTGTGTGTGTGTGTTCACGCACAATCTGTGTCAATACTATTAACATTAGAGAGACAACCAACAATAAATATTGCATCAAACATGACTGTAAAGTATTTTAATACGATGGGAAGTTACAAACTGAATTTTTACCCAACCCACGACCTGCATATTACGTTACGTTAAGTAAGATGTATTAACTCCGTAGTATCGTTAGAAGAGACAGTGCGCTCTTGTTGTCGAGGCTCGCGACAAGTGCAGAGATTAGCGATCTGTTTTAGTTTGGCTGAGTGTGGACACTGCAGCAGACGCTTCGCCATAAACAGAAATCACCTTGGCTCTGACTGCAGTGAGCGGATATCACTGCCTGCGTGTTCTTATAGTAACCAATGTGGGACTCTACTCACAGGTGCCATGGAGAAATTGCAACGGGTATCTTGTCATCAGTCATCAGAATATTAACCAGTGATGAAATGTACACTCTATTTGAATCCCAAGAAAATAGCAACCTTTTCACAAAGGAATGTGAGGTGATATCAAATTTTATCCAACAAAAAAAATTAACCGCAGGGCTTTTATGTATGCAGTAGTAGCACACAAGGAAATATTATGTCTTTGAAGCGTATATTTTATTTTCTCTTCTCAAAGTAGCGCCCTTGTTTTAGTATGAAGTGAGAAAAAAACACGAAATACTAAAGTTCCTGAGGAGCATATCAGTCATTTCCTCTTCTCATATCATAACTTTTATTTTAGTATGAAGTATGAAGTTAAAAAAAAAAAACAAACAGTTTAAGGTTGTGAAGCATACTTGTATACTTCATGAAAGGTTCAAATGGCTCTGAGCACTATGGGACTTAACTTCTGAGGTCACCAGTCCACTAGAACGTAGAACTACTTAAACCTAACTAACTTAATGACATCAGACAGATCCATGCGCGAGACATGATTCGAACCTGCGTCCGTAGTGGTCGCGCGGTTCCAGACTGTAGCGCCTAGAACAGCTCGTCCACCCCGGCCGGCATACTGTACATTCGTTATTTGACTAAATATGAACTACAATCTGATTCGCATATATATGACATGGGTTAGCGCCGGCACAAAGCAATGACTAAGGGTTGGATGCCGTTGAAGTCCCGTTACACTGATGGCAAGACAAATGTTCGCAAATCACCTCTATTGCCTAAAAAGACAGTTGCACCTTAAATATCGAAGGACGGACGTCCACACTGTCACAGCGCGTTGAAATGCAGATAAGACGGCAGATGAATATTTGTGACCGACTGGGCTTCGAACCTGGACCTCCTGCTTACTAGACAGACTTGCTGATCATTACACTATTATTTTTTTTTTTTTAATGTTTGAGAAGACATTCAGCACCAGGTAGGCGGAAGCAAAGAGGGCCGGGTCGAAGATCCGAGGCCTGGCCTCAATGTCTCCCCCATACCTGTCACTGAGCAGCTGCATTATTCCCATGTATTCCATGTTTGCACCCATATATACCTTTAAATTGTGGAACAAAATTGAAGTAGTAATTAAGGTAAAATAAATTACAGATTACCCCATCCAATGGCGTGCGTTTCTTGTAGAACATAACTTATAACAGTGAAAAGGGTGACGGAAAAATACATAATAAACATTCATTCAGAAATATATTCACGATTTAAGGTATTTTGTACTGGATGCATATGAGGTCTGTAAGGAAGCCATATATTTTTCCACAAACGAAAAAAATTTCGGAGCCGGAGGGGTTTTGCCAAATTAGAACAGTTCTGATTTTAGAACCAACGCAAAAGAATATTCCAGGATAAAAGAAAGTGAAAGAACAGTATTCTGCTTCTAATAAAAAAAACTGTCCACCTCTTCGTAGTCCACATAAAGCAATAGATAAAAAAATTGAAAGTATTCCATATATTTGTTATTCTTCTTCAGCGTAAAACGTTCTTCTGTAATATAAAACATGTACTCTTGTAAGTTCTGTTTGTTACGACGTAAAACACAAACTGTCCCAGAAGCCACGAATAACTGTTATTCTTTGCGGACGGGTAACATTTCCAGTCGGGTTGTAAAGCTTCAGTTATCGGTATATGACTTTCTGCGGTTCTGTTGATAGTGCTAATTTCTTCCTAGTCCAGTTCCAAATTCTGATTCTATTTTCACATAACAAGATGTGCGCTACAGTTTCTACAAGCCGACATTTGTCGCAGTATGGAGATGGTCTCAATTTGAATTTCCATAATCGTTCAGCTGAGGGCATGGTTTCGTTTACAACGTCGCGCCATACGGCACTGTCT
The DNA here is from genome assembly GCF_023864345.2 of Schistocerca serialis cubense. Classification (NCBI taxonomy): domain Eukaryota; kingdom Metazoa; phylum Arthropoda; class Insecta; order Orthoptera; family Acrididae; genus Schistocerca; species Schistocerca serialis. Next base: position 653,387,758 of record NC_064639.1, on the reverse strand, counting down.
CTAGTTGGTAGAATTTTACTATTGATATTTTTCCAGACGTTCCTCCAGTTTTTTGTAGGTTAATTTGCCGGAGTTGGTTTGTGAAGACTATGTGTGGTAATATAATCATAGACGGTTCTAGTGTTGGCTAGCATGCTACATTATCAGGAGCGTTCCTATCCCCAGGATCTAACGAGAGGAACAGAAGTTTCTTGATGCCTGTCTTAGTGACATGTATTAGTTTAAAAGCACGTCTTTAATTCCAAGTCCTCTATTTTGCCTCTGCAAAGTCGCCGTGTGGAGGGATACTTTGAAGATATTTTGTTTCGCCACATACCAAGAGGCTACAGCTAATATTTTATGTGCAGTGACCTGCAGTATCGGTAAGACTGCTGCGACATGATATATTTTGCTAAGTATGTATGCATTTATAAAGTGAACTTTCTGCAGTTGGTCTAACAATCGCATGTCATGGTCCTTCAACAAGGTTCCGATAACATTAAGTTTCCGCTTCCAATTGTTCGTGGCCATGCGCTTGGGATTCGCCCTTAACCTCAAGCCGAGTCGGAGTCTCTCTTCAGTTACATCCAACCAGTGCGCACCTGTTGCACTATTGTAAGAACCGTGAAGCAGGTTCATTTGGCTACAAGAATGCGTATGTTCCTCCAGCATGACGGGGCTCCTGCACATTCTAGTCGTCAGGTGACAGATTATCCAAACCTAACATTTCCCGGAAGGCGGATCATTAGATATGGGCACTTTTCTTGGCCTTCAAGGTCCTCGGACCTTACCTCTTTGGATTTTTGCCTGCGTGGATGGTTAAAGGCGAAGTCTACAAATAAAAAGTAAACCCAAGAGCCGATTTGATCTTTCGGGTTATGAATAGCGCAGCCCTCATAAAAGAACGCAAAGACGACCTCAGTAAGGCTACACTTTCAAGAGTAGTCAAATGTGCATTGAAGTTGGTTGGTGAATTTTTGAAAATCAGCTTTGAATGTCCTCATTTGCCTTTGCTTTGAGTTTGTTAGCGTACGTACTAACAGCTGGATCTCTGTACTCAATAAAAAGTGGTCGCATTTATATGGAATTTTTTTCGTCTGTACTACCACCTGCTAAAATATGTACTATTCCTCTTGAAACACCCTGTATATGGATATATGTGTGGTGTCTGTTCTTTCGGACATGCCCGAAAGAAAATGCTTCATGGCATTCTGCAACGACCTTCGATCTAGTTGCAGGGGCTGATGCAGATTTCAGAGCTGCTTGGCTGTCTGAATAAAAGTAGATGCTACGATTTTTGTAGGGTCTACTCTAATTTTCCTCCGTGCACATGCTGACAGAAAAAAAACGTGTAATACTGTGGCCATCTTCCCTAAAGAGATTCTAGGCAGTACACCAGACCTGGTACTTTCATGTGTTTCCGACATATCAGTAAACCACTATATTATGTCTCCAGCACGGTGTTGTGGTTCGTTTTTCCACTGCTCCCTGCTTCCAACTGTTACATGGCAAAGTTTATTGAAACAGCTGGAAGTTATTGTGTAGTTAGTCGGCATTTCCCCACCCATCGCCTTACTGATTTGGGATTCCGTATATTCTATCTACATCCAGTTATTGCCAATTTTTAGCCTTTCTGTGCCTGCCGCTGCATCCATTTTAAGCCACAGGTGTAATGCGGGCATGTCTAGCATGATATCCATTCCAAGAGTGGATGTCCTGCTAATTCCATCTGTTTGTGAAAGCAGGCCAGTCTCTGCACTTTGCCAGACTCCCTAGCAGCCACCTTCTGTTCGACTTTGTTCATATTATAGGTCAATAAATTATCATTGGTCTTTTTGCAGGGATGTATATCCAGTACGTACTGGGTTTCGACCCCAGTTTACCCTACAGTAGCTTCTAGTGCTTATAAGATTATCTTTCGCAGTGGAACATATTCTTTATGTGAGGTGTTCATAATACTTTTCCATCCAGGGCTACCTCTAGATACACTACAACCCTCTCTAAAGTTTCATCGAGTAACATAATTTTTCAGTATGTGTGCTGGACATGCTTCCCCATAAATAATACTACACCAATTTTCGTGGGGCTCGTCTTTAAATACTTTTTCACAATGTTCAGTGCACATAGGTTTAACAGTACTAGCAAATTTTCTAAGTCTTACTGTAAATAGATCGTCTACTTTTTCTTTTCAAGAGTAGTCTCCCACATTCAGCTCATCTATGAGTTCATTCACCACTAGTTTCTTCATCTCTAACCATTTACTCGAAGGTCGTATTACTCGACATCCAGGAAGAGACAGAGAGCATCCAGAAGAGTAGTGCTTTTTCCACTTTACCAAGAAGTTGGTGAAGTGCTTCGCAAGTATTATGAAAATGTGGCAGTTCATAGATAAAATTACGTCGGCGGAAAACAAAAACGTGGCATTATGAATTTAGCAGTACCTCAAGGTTTTCGCTTTGACACGAAGGGTTATTAAAAGAAGCAAGACGAATTTTGCTAGAGCGTTGTCTTACGATTACCTCATTGAATATGTATCTGCCTGCTTGTAGCTCTGCCACAAAACAATTAAAAATCTAGCTGTCGGCGAGGCTCGAAAGGCGAACAGAGGCAGCATGCACCTGACAGGCAAGCACGTTACCTACGAGCTAGCGAATAGGCGCTGTGTCTTCCACTTAATGACCCAGTAAGCGCTATGGCAGATAAACCGCAACATACGAGGCGATAGTAGTTGTATTTCTCGTGTGGAACGACTTTCGTGGACTCAAAAGGATTAACTGATATCCTTATGTCACGTCTCAAGCGAAAAGCACTCAGTATTAAATTGAAATGACACGATAATATCAAGTGAATTTAGCAGGATAGTTCTGCGCCATCAAGGAAGTAACTCGTCGGTCACAGAGTTGCCAAACATATTCTGCGCTGTTGCCAAGTTTCAGTTATACCGCCAGGAAGGATACCAACTGATGTGTTCTGTGAGTGACCTCGAAATTGGCTACAGCTTCGTTTCAAAGTTGCGGGTGGCAAGGGCCGCAAGATCCTCATTATACATCAATGAGTCTTATTCGCATTTCTGTAACTAGGTTTAGGGGCTAGAGTGCAATTACTTGTAATACATCGATGCACTGAATGCAAACTAAATGTCATAAAAAATAACTGCGGCAATTATTTGTGTTTTACTGACTTAATCGGACAGAACCCTTGAAAGCGTATTCACCAGACGCGATTCACAGTTTTGGAACTTCTCCAGTGGTTGAGTTGGCAATGTATATTTGCTGTACAATGTTGTTATTGAGATCACTGTCATTGGCACATCCACCAGAAGACAGGCACGGCCTGGCTTATTGATGTCAGCTTTCCTGACGGATATTCTGCCTTTGTTCGAAATGTGAAGACTTAGTGTGAATTCGAACATTCCATATGGCGAAAATTTGATGTTTATATTCTTCCAGCTCTGACATTCAAATAACAGTTACAATAAGCGGCAGAAAAGCGCCAGTGAATCAACAGTTAATAATGCAATCATAATTAGTGGAATCTGACAAATTCCATCTGTCATCTGATAATTGTGAAAAATTACTTTTTTCATCTTCACAGCACCACAGTATGAACTCAAAGGTTTCATAGAATACCTATACTTAATTTCGTTGTGATCGTTTTCAATGACAGTACGGGAGGAGCAAAACCATCTGACTTGAAACATACTTTTCCAGCGGGATTTGAATCTTTAGCTACAGTTGCAGTAGCACGTCCAGTGAGGTATCAAGAATGTGAGCAATCACTCATTGCTATAGTATAGGCTAGGGCAGAGAGAAGCAGGTTTCCGACAAAGTAAACGATGAGAGACACTGTCGCTGTCACTTATTAAACAGGAATTGTTCAGAAAATTACAACTATATCTTGTGAAATGAGTAGGTTGATGCAGCTCCAGTCCAGCACTATCACTGAGTTGCCAAACATTTTCCGAATAGCACTTACGATAAAAATGTGTGTGTGAGTGTGTGTGTGTCTGTTCTTTCGGACATTTCCGAAAGAACAGACACTAAGAATCGAAATAGACAGCCTTGTTAATCAATTAAAGATTGAAGGACAGATGTCCAGGCTGTCATGCGCATTAAAATACAACAACGGCGTCAGATGAAAATTTGTGCCTGACCAGCTTCGAAACCGGATTCGTAGTGTCTTCCCTTTCAGACATTCCCGAAAGAACCGCGCATGTGGTATGCGGCAAAGATGGGAATTCGCGTCTGACGAGGAGCGTGTGTAGGTAGGTGCTGAATAGAGGTTCGCTGCTGTGTGCCGACAGTGCCCACCGTTGGAGGTTCGAGTCAAAAAAATGGCTCTGAGCACTATGGGACTTAACTTCGGTGGTCATCAGTCCCCTACAACTTAGAACTACTTAAACCTAACTAACCTAAGGACATCACACACATCCATGCCCGAGGCAGGATTCGAACCTGCGACCGTAGCGGTCACGCGGTTCCAGACTGAAGCGCCTTTAACCGCACGGCCACACCGGCCGGCGAGGTTCGAGTCCTCCCTCCGGCATGGGTGTGTGTATTGTCCAGAGCGTAATTTAGTTTAAGTTAGACTAAGTAGTGTGTAAGCTTATAGACAGACGACCTAAGCAGCTTGGTCTCGTAAGTTCTGACAACGAATTTACAAAATTTTAAATCCAAAATACTGCAGCTCAGTTCTTATAATAGCGCAATAGGTTCGCACTGGTTAGCTGTAACTGAAGAGAGACTCCAACTCGGATTGTGGTTAAGAGCATATTAACTTAAATTGTGAATATATTTCTGAATGAATGTTTGTTATGTATTTTTCCGTCACCCTTTTCACTGTTATAAGCTATGTTCTACAAGGAACGCACGCCATTGGAGTCGGTAATCTGTAATTTATTTTACCTTAATTTCTACTTCAGTTTTGTTCCACAATTTAAAGGTATGTATGGGTGCAAACATGGAATACATGGGAATAATGCAGCTGCTCAGTGACAGGTATGGGGGAGACATTGAGGCCAGGCCTCGGATATTCGACCCCTGCCCTCTTTGCCTCCGCCTACCTGGTGCTGAAAGTCTTCTCAAACTTAAAAAAAAAAATAGTGGCGTGATCAGCATGTCTGTCTAGTAAGCAGGAGGTCCAGGTTCGAAGCCCAGTCGGTCACAAATATTCATCTGCCGTCTTATCTGCATTTCAACGCGCTGTGACAGTGTGGACGTCCGTCCTTCGATATTTAAGGTGCAACTGTTTTTTTAGGCAATAGAGGTGATTTGCGAACATTTGTCTTGCCATCAGTGTAACGGGACTTCAACGGCATCCAACCCTTAGTCATTGCTTTGTGCCGGCGCTAACCCATGTCATATATATGCGAATCGGATTGTAGTTCATATTTAGTCAAATAACGAATGTACAGTATGCCGGCCGGGGTGGCCGAGCTGTTCTAGGCGCTACAGTCTGGAACCACGCGACCACTACGGACGCAGGTTCGAATCCTGCCTCGGGCATGGATCTGTCTGATGTCATTAGATTAGTTAGGTTAAAGTAGTTCTAAGTTCTAGGGGAATGATGACCTCAGATGTTAAGTCCCATAGTGCTCAGAGCCATTTGAACCATTTTTGAACTGATGACATGATACCCGTTGCAATTGCTCCATGGCACCTGTGAGTAGAGTCTCACGTTGGTTACTATAATAACACGCAGGCAGTGATATCCGCTCACTGCAGTCAGAGCCAAGGTGATTTCTTTCTGTTTATGGCGAAGCGTCTGCTGCAGTGTCCACGCTCAGCCAACATAAACATATCGCGGCGGCATTGGGCACCGCTAATCGCTGCACTTGCGAGCCTCGACGACAAGAGCGCACTTTCTCTGCTAACGAGGTAACGTAATATGCAGGTCGTGGTTTGGGTAAAAATTCCGTTTGTAACTTCCCATCGCATTAAAATACTTTACAGTAATATTTGATGCAATATTTATTGTTGGTTGTCTCTCTAATGTTAATAGTATTGACTAAGATTGTGCGTGAACACACACACACACACACACACACACACACACACACACACACACACACATTTATTCCAGTGAGGGTGACAACTACTGTGTGTTGAACAATACATGCAGCAGTCAATTCCTCAGTTGGTGTCGAGTGGATGAGGTTTTTCAATTACCTTGCATTGCAAGAATTGTAAGGCGGAGACTTGTATCTAAACAGCTGCGACAAAGCAAAGCTTGACCGACTATCAGATAATTGTCCACATGGGTTTTGTGGACGAGTATACTTTTAGCAACCAACCCACCCACGATCATTACGTAAGATTTCGCGAAGTCGTAGGGGCATTGATTTAATTAAGTCGTCGACAGTGTAGCGTGATGGTTTACTTCAGACCATACGTTTTCTTTATTCGTCCAAAGGTCATTTACATTTGTAGGTTCACATGGCAATGACCTTTTTACCTCTGCCCACATATTCTCTATCTAGTTGATGTAAGGTGATCGTGGAAGAAACGGCAACAGCTTTATCCTCTCTTGGCACTGAAACCAATCTCGCATTGCTCTGCTATGATGGATGGAGCTCTGCTCCTGTACATAAACTGTTATCTCGTTCGTTCATATATTTATATTTAAATAACATATTAGTGATAAGTACATTGTATTACTATTTTCTACAGTGTTTAAGAATTTAGGCCCTGTCATAAATAAGTGATCTAGATTCAACCGTCCGATTAAGAATGTGGTTTACCTAGTCTATCAAATGATGAGAGTCGTATTCGGATATCCACATTAAGGATGACTGGCTGAATCCGATTAGAACGATCTGGTATCGAAATGAAATTACAGAAATCGGATAATTTGAACTTCTGTATTGCAACAATGCTGCGCACATAAATTCCTATGGTGGAGTAACAGGTAGCAACTGCCCAAGAAAAAGTAAGAAATATGTCTACTAGCAGCAATCTAACGTAATTATAACCCATATTTATGTGATGGAAATACTGAGTCGAACAATGCACATCTATTTCAGTGGTGGGAAGATGCACCATATCGGATTTCCTGAAGACACAATGACAATAATAATAATAATAATAACAATAATAATAATAATAATAATCCCGTGGGGCCGGTAGGGGAAACCCTCCCCCATATGGTTGGTACCGAGGAAATCAAATACTTGGGGTGAACCAAAATCAAACACAATCCTTAACGGCTACTCAATCCGTTGAACCCAAAATCCACGCACGTCTGAGTGAAAATCACCGCTACTCTGGTCACCGTCTGTTAGCTCAATGAGCTCTCCTGAAAATATTTGCTTCCAAAGGCTTCAACACCCTCTGGTCCTGTACGGTCCTGGTATCACGCAAGCCAAACCAACGAAACACAAGGAAACATGAACTGTGCAAGCAAAGTCAACTTTACCCCAGGTGGTACACAACCCGGCTGTCGACAGGCGGCAGTTGGATTTTCGGATTTTGGGGGGTCTAGGTTAGCACGGCAGAGAATATCGAAGATCTCTGGTAAATTTCCCTACAAGCAGAAATCATGCACGTGAAAACTAAACATCGGTACATTGATCCAAGCACGAAAACTAAATAACCTCACAAAAGAAATCGACCAACAAAAAATTCTCATCCTTGCGCTTGAAGAACCACGACTAACTGACAGTGAAACCTTGCATTATGGAAACCATTGCACCTTCAAGAGCAAAATACAGCAAAAGGTAGCGAAAGGCGTACCAATCTTCGGCAGTGCTTTTCTCGAACACGGATCTATCATCAACTCTGTCAAAGAACTCACACACATCAACAATCGACTTATGACTGTGCTCATTGAGAGCACCAGTAAAAAATATACACTCGTCAATGCACATGCCCCCACCAACATCGAAAATAAGATAAACACCAAAAATGTCGAAAAATTCTGGAACACACTCGAAAATACTATGAGCAAAATTCACCAAGATGACGTGAAAATACTAATGGGAGACTTCAACTCTCTATCTGGAACAGAAAAAACCTGTAGAAAAATCATTGGTACAAATTCAACATACCGAAACGCTTAGACCAACGGCACACGTCTGACGGACTTTCACCAATAATTCAACTACAAAAGGATGTCTTCCCACTTTAGAACAAACCAGTTCCCAGGTAACATGCTTGGCTACCAGGTGCAAGCTGCTTTCGTTCGCCTTTCGAGACTCACTGAAAGCAAGATTTGTAATACTTTTGTAGCTGAGCTACAAGCAGGCAGATACAAACTCGAGAAAAAATTCGGCTTGCTACCTACAGTAATACTTAGTGTCAGATCGGAAACCTTACGGTACTGCCAATTTCATAATACCACTTTTGTTGTCTGCCGACATATTTTTTGTTGTTGTGAATACATAATTTTATCTATGAAATGCTCTAGTCTACGTCTTTCGGTGGTAGTTAGCGATAAAGGCATCGTAACACGTCACCAGTATAGTACTGCAAAGGAATGCTCAATGAGCGACCTAATGGCGTTCAATAATAGTCACTCCGTTGATTTTTGTTGTTTCGAATTAGAGCATGCAGTACTGCTACACCACACTTCTGAACTTTGCCTGTTGAATGCAAATGTCGCATGATGGTAAAATGGTAAAATGTCACATATATCAGTAGTCGAGACTTCCTTAATGTGGAAAATCATTCATGCCAGAACGGTCTTTGTTGAAACAAGAATATCTTTTTCTGGCGTATTTTTCCCAAAAGCATTCGCTCCTCTACATTCACCCCTCTGTTATACCAGAAGTAAACGTTGTGTTGCAGATGTTACACCTTTTACCACTTGCGACTCACTTTTTCAATGCTTAACTGTAGTTCATGATTTTCAGGCATGCAAAATCCAATGCTTAACTGCAAGATGATAACTAGAACTTCAGATTCGAATATGGCATTGATACAAACACTGACAGCGTGGCGCCGCCTTCATATGTGCGGCGCCGGATTTCAGGCGGCGGGTGGCGTCTGGCCAGTGGCCGGTATCCTCTGCAGCGCGAGGAAACGCTGGAGCGTAAGCTGTTATGATCGCGATGCAGCCACGAGCTGTCCTGCGGAATTGTTTCTGGAATACTTGTTATTGCGGGTGGGTAGAATGTTAAGCGAATTGTCTTAGATGTTCAATCAGACTCATAACTTTCGACCGAAATGTGTTAAAAAAAAAACAGTTGGACGCGAACATGCGACTCTAAGTTTAGAATGCACGACGATTACCGCAAGACCACGGGCTCACTCCATCCATATCAACTCGGAAGTAGACAACACTTCCTCCTAACACTTCCGCATATTACAGTGTTGTCAGATTGTGCAGATGGCCGGACTTGGAGTTGTCAGGGGCGGTCAGATTTATTGGCCACCTTAAGTGAACGACTCGGACTTAGTCCCTGTAGCGGCCGGCCAGCGGTCAGTTTTTATGTCTAAGATTGTACATGTACGTCAGTGAAAAGAGCAATAAAAAGGTGTTAGCATGTGGACGTAATGTGCTGTTCCAGTCTCTTCTGTACCTAAGGTCCATCACCGTTCCCTTTGGATCCCTACGTAATTCGGTCCTCTGCGATACACACGATCGAACAGCGGAGGAGTGGTACTCAAGCGTCAACTTTAGGTTACAATATCTCCGGATGTAATTAACATATTACAATGCAACAAACGGCACTGATTATGTATTTGTTTATAGGTTCAGATGTGCTAACAAAACTAACGTGGTTCCATTTAAAAAACGTGGTTTGTGTTAAACATACTTCCGTGCATTTTTGTATGGTTTTTATTAAACAATTACACTAGTCCCTCGCCTCACGTTCGGTCTATAGAATCGGTTCATCAGTATTTGATGTGGTTTACGAAATATATCCAGCGATAACGTTAGGTGACTCACCATATATATCAACAACTTGAAAAAATGAGAAATTTCTGAAAACTGGGTAAAAAGAGCTTTTAACTAAGAGAACGACCACGTTACATCCCCCTGTCAAATCCAGACGTTCACGCCATGCGGCTTTTAGTACACAAAGTAACAATCGTAAGGATCACTGTTTTTCATAGGTATTCAGATTACCAGGTCCATCACTGCAATGATCTAGACAATTCTTGCTTTGTTTACATGCAAGGAAGCTATCATGTCAGTTTATTACCTTCACAAGATCACAATGGAAATGACTGAAAGCGGTGGTTAGCAACTGGACTGACTCGGCATGCCAATTTGCAGAAGTGAAAGCATTCATATATGCCGGAAGCAAGATTAGTTGCCCATCCATCGCCATTTATATTCATAGTGGTCATGGGTGAACACTGAAGCGGCGCCTCAAGAAGTCCTGGTCCTCTCTATTGTATGTTTTCATATGCCTCGCCACTAATAACCACGCATCACGAAACAGAAAGAAATGAAGGCCCTTAAAATTGTACAGGTATCTGTTGCAGACGGTTTCGAATCACTTTAGTTTGATCTCTTAATAGATATCAGATCTGTGGAGAGTACAATACGAAGTATGTGGAATGCAGAAGTAGATACAGCAAAGAGCTTGTTGATGCTCTATAGCATCTCACAGTGTTTGACTTTCGTACTACGAGTGTAATACTTTTTAAACCATGAAATGAATTATTCATTTTCTAAAAGAATTCCTTCAGTAGTCAAATAACACCATTGTGAGAAGTCGTCTCGGAAACTGTAGATTACCATGTGTCACTTATCACTTAAGTGAACGTAGACTACGGTTTAATACATTGGGACAGCTCACCACTCAAAAAAGACTTGTATAACAGTTTAGCGAACATTTCAATGTGTGGGGTACAAAAGCAGACACACGTTGTCTGCACACGTTCTGTTGAAGGTGCATCAACTGAACGGGCAATAATTCGAAACTGCCAGGCACGTTAAAATTGTTTGCGTGACTGGGACGAAGCTTTAATTACCAGTTATACTTGGCGTATCATCGAACATTAGCTAAGAACGCGAAATACAGTAGCTCGGAGCATAGAAGTTTTTAGTGATTTCGGTATGCATATCTAGTCGCATCCACCAACAGCCACGCGTCAAGAGTCAAGGAATTAGGAATTACGCCACGACCAAATATAATTGTTTATTTGGCTGAGGAAGGGTCAGTGATGCTCTTGCAGATCAATATGACAGACACTGCGCTGCACATATATAAAAAATGCCAACTGCGGTAATGGTGCGCGCACCAAGTGGACATGTACAATGGTTGGAAATAAATACTATTGAAGATAGAGCAAAATTCTGTTCCGACAAGAGTTTAATCAGAATCGTTTGAAATGCAGTGTTAAAAGACACTGTTGAAGATCAGATAAACTGTAGTGTACGAGAAACAAAGGGACTAATCAAGTATGTAAAGAACTGAAGAGACAAGGTTTCGTAATATTTTAAGATACATTATCCGGATATCCTATACAATGCGTAACTGACCACTAGATGTCACTATAGGCGGATCTGCCATCGTAGAAGGAGGCAGGAAGTATTGTGTTGGTAGTAGGATTGTAGTAATAGCGGAATGGGTCTATCAGGAGAGTTCAGTGACCTCGAATGTGGACTAATCATTGGAGGTCATCTGAGTGACTTATCCATCAGGGACATTTCAATCCTTATAAAACTGCACAGGTTGGTGATGTGACTAAAGTGGAAACTCTACGGAATTTTTTTTTGGTCATCAGTCTACTGACTGGTTTGATGCGGCCCGCCACGAATTCCTTTCCTGTGCTAACCTCTTCATCTCAGAGTAGCACTTTCAACCTACGTCCTCAATTATTTGCTTGACGTATTCCAATCTCTGTCTTCCTCTACAGTTTTTGCCCTCTACAGCTCCCTCTAGTACCATGGAAGTCATTCCCTCATGTCTTAGCAGATGTCCTATCATCCTGTCCCTTCTCCTTATCAGTGTTTTCCACATATTCCTTTCCTCTCCGATTCTGCGTAGAACCTCCTCATTCCTTATCTTATCAGTCCACCTAATTTTCAACATTCGTTTATAGCACCACATCTCAAATGCTTCGATTCTCTTCTGTTCCGGTTTTCCCACAGTCCATGTTTCACTACCATACAATGCTGTACTCCAGACGTACATCCTCAGAAATTTCTTCCTCAAATTAAGGTCGGTATTTGATATTAGTAGACTTCTCTTGGCCAGAAATGCCTTTTTTGCCATAGCGAGTCTACTTTTGATGTCCTCCTTGCTCCGTCCGTCATTGGTTATTATACTGCCTAGGTAGCAGAATTCATTGACTTCGCGACCATCAATCCTGATGTTAGGTTTCACGCTGTTCTCATTTCTACTACTTCTCATTACCTTCGTCTTTCTCCGATTTACTCTCAAACCATACTGTGTACTCATTAGACTGTTCATTCCGTTCAGCAGATCATTTAATTCTTCTTCACTTTCACTCAGGATAGTAATGTCATCAGCGAATCGTATCATTGATATCCTTTCACCTTGTATTTTAATTCCACTCCTGAACCTTTCTTTTATTTCCATCATTGCTTCCTCGATGTACAGATTGAAGAGTAGGGGCGAAAGGCTACAGCCTTGTCTTACACCCTTCTTAATACGAGCACTTCGTTCTTGATCGTCCACTCTTATTATTTCCTCTTGGTTGTTGTACATATTGTATATGACCCGTCTCTCCCTGTAGCTTACTCCTACTTTTTTCAGAATCTCGAACAGCTTGCACCATTTTATATTGTCGAACGCTTTTTCCAGATCGACAAATCCTACGAAGGTGTCTTGATTTTTTCTTTAGCCTTGCTTCCATAATTAGCCGTAACGTCAGAATTGCCTCTCTCGTCCCTTTACTTTTCCTAAAGCCAAACTGATCGTCACCTAGCGCATTCTCAATTTTCTTTTCCACTCTACGGAATAACAACAGCCAAGCAAAGACCAGGCAGACGTAATGTAATGACGATCAGGGACCGTCGAGCATTGCGATGGATGGTTGTAAAAAAGTCGCATGAAATCAGCGGAAGAAAGCACCAGTGAGTTAAAATATACTACCAGCAGTCCAGATAGTACAATGACTGTGCTTAAGCAGTTGAATAGAATTGGTCGTAACTGTCGAGCAGCTCGTCATAAGCCATACGTTTTTGTATTCAATGGTAAGCACGGCTTGAAGCGCTGTAAATAGAGGCACACATGCGCAATGGATGGAAATGAGCGTTTGGAGTCACTGGCCGTAAGGCCCCATACAGTGCAGGTCCGGCCGCCTTGGTGCAGGTCTTATTGCATTCGACGCGACATTGGGCGACCAGCGCGCCGGATGGGGATGAAATGATGAGGAAGACAACACAACACCCAGTCCCTGAACGCGGAAAATCCCCGACCCAGCCGAAAATCGAACCCGGGCCCGTAGGACAGCATCCGTCACGCTGACTACTCATCTATCGGGGCGGACTGCACAGTGGATGATGATTGGAAACGAGTGATTTGGAGTGATGAGTCATGCTGTACCCTGTGGCAACCTGGTGGAGTGGTTTAGGCCTGGCAAATGGCTGGAGAACGTCACCTGTCGTGTAAAGAGCCACCAGTGTAGTCCGGAGGAGATGGCGTTAAGATATTGGGTGTTTTTCATGGTTAAGGTGTGGTCTTATTGCGCTTAAGGCAACGCTAAACGTGGGAGGCTATAATTTCATTTTACTTCATCGTGTACTGTCTACGCAGAGGAACACCTTGGAGACGATGATAGTTTGTACGAAAATCCTGTCAAAGCAGCATCTGTGAGGCAATCTTGCATAGGAGAATAAGGTTCTTGAAATGGTCTGGCCTCAGAGCCCCGATCTGAACTCAATGGAACGCGTTCTGGATGAGTTAGAACGACGACTTCCCTCAAGAGCCCAGCGTCCAAAATCAGAAACTACTCTGGTTTTGGCTCTTGAATGCGCTGCCACTACTGTACGGACATTCAGAGACGTCATTGAAAGTGTCCCCAACAGAGTTCAACACGTCATAAGGGCGAAGGGCAGGCCTCATGGGATAAAGGACGTCAATGAAACTATCCTTTTGCTTTGGACGTTGATTCTCACACATATTGTCGTTGAAAATGATGGTACGCTGTGCTGTGGGAAAAAAGATGCTCTTGAGAACTGTTGCCACTTTTGACACCTCCTGGGCGATTCAACAACCCCTCTGGATGGACATATGAGGCTGCAAACTCATTGAACATGGTCTCATTTATATGGAGTGCAGTGCGACAACAATTTTTGCTCTGCTACTAGGGACCGCTAAAAACCATTCGACGAAATTTTAACGTGATTAGAAGCAGCAAAGAGTCTTTATGAAACTTCCTGGCAGATTAAAACTGTGTGCTGGACCGAGACTCGAACTCGGGACCTTTGCCTTTCGCGGGCAAGTGCTCTACCATCTGAGCTACAGAAGCACGACTCAAAAGCCGTCCTCGTAGCTTTCTGCCAGTACCTCGTTTCACACAGTTTTAATGTGCTAGGAAGTTTCATATCAGCGCACACTCCACTGCAGAGTGAAAATTTCATTCTGAAAGGTTCTTTCTACTTTTCCAGCGGTCCTGTTTCACGTCTTCTTGTGGCGTAATTTGAGGGACAGCCTACGAAAGTGACATGTGGGAAGACCCTTCCCCTCTTCAGTTTTCAAAACCCTCAGTAACACACTCACATTAATTAAGAATTTTAAAAATATACCTTTACAGAGAAAACCTGTAAAGTAGCCCAAGATGCCTGCAACCATTTTATACACCTCCGAGGCCAGCTGCCCGCCTGCAGGCACCTATGACTAGTTCACACCTTTTCTTAGTAAAGACATTTTTAGAATTTCCAATAAATATGGACGGGTGCCACCGGAGGTAGTGCCAAAAAGGGGCAGACTTAGAGGGACCCTTTGCCGTTACGTTCAGACGTGTCAATCTGGCTCCCTTCGTCACAAGAGAGCATGAAACAGAGACACTGGAAACGTTTAAGGAGCCTTTGCTGCTTCAGATCACTTTCAAATTTCATTGAATACTTCTGAACGCTCCATAGTAGTACTGCCAAATACACCAGAGCAAAAATTGTGCTCGTACTGCACTTCAAAGGGGTGATATCACGTTCAATGGGGTTGCAGCTCCGTGATGCCGAGAAGTTGTCAACAGCGCCGAAGTCGTCAATAGCATCTTCCTGTTGCTCATCGCTCGCGATCGTTTCTGAAAGTGGCGATTTGATTGACACGATTTACGCCACTCCATGAGGCCTTTTCGATTCTGAGGGGCGATGTGTACTAAATGTTTTCGTCAGTCACTCTTAAGAACCCTTTGTGATTTCCAGACTGGGCGTCGCAGTTCTGACCTCTAGCGCAGAGGCTTCGAAAGTAGTGGAATATGGGTAGAGAGGCTATGACGACCTTCCTATCACGTGACACGCCCTTAGTCGTGTTGGGCGGAATTCTAAAATTTAGTGTCAATTTGACAAAACTAACCAACTTTACACGTCACTTGAACTTCTGGGCTGTAGCCATTTTTTTACATGTGGAGACACCTTGCCGTCTGAAGCGTCGTCGAGCATGAGGGTGACGTCATAGGGAGCCACGCTTTTGCAGCGTTACAGAGGTTTGTATGCCTTTAAGGCAAATTTCAAACATATGCGTCGGAATGGAAGACAATTATGGTTCTAGAAAGAAATTTTCACTCTACAGCGGAGAGTGCGCTGATATGAAACTTCCTTGCAGATTAAAACTGTGTGCCGGACCGAGACTCGAACTCGGAACCTTTGCCTTTCGCGGCCAACTGAGCTACCCAAGCACGACTCACGCCCCGTCCTCACAGCTCTAATTCCGCCAGTACCTCGTCTCCTACCTTCCAAACTTCACAGAAGCTCTCGTGCGAACCTTGCGGAACTAGCACTCCTGGAAGAAAGGGTATTGTGGAGACATGGCTTAGCCACAGCCTAGAATGAACTTTTCACTCTACAGCGCCTCGAGTTCGAGTCTCGGTCCGGCACACATTTTTAATTTGCCAGGAAGTTTCGACAAATATGGTGTTCCGCAAAATGTATTCTGTAATTCTGTTGCGCATACTGGCATCAAATTCGGTGTTTCTCTTGGAAATAGAATAATCTTAGGTACTAGTATCGTAGACCTGAAACAGACGAATAGAAAACTCCAGCACCCAAACAATTTTGCCCCCAACACGGTACCTTACAGACTGTCACTGTAGCCTGTGGCCTATCGTTTGTGAGAGGTGGCAGCTAGAATGAAAGCAGTCGTCCAGCCGCCAGCTCTGGCCGCCGCCGTCGCTTCCGCCGCCCTCTCTCCGCTCTCCGCCGCCAGCCCTGCCTGCAGCGACTGCTCGCGCCGCCTGGCACCGCCGCCTGGCTGTTGCGGCGACGGTCAAGGGCGCGCGCCCTGCGGCTCATCACGTGCCGCGACGCCTGCAGCCCGTCTGCGCGTCTGTACCTCCGCAAGCCATCGTCACACGTGACGAGTTAGCTAACGCTGACGTGGCGCTCTACGAGTTTTGTGACGTCACATTCTACTACTTCACGTTCAGCAGCGATTCCGAAACGTTAAACGAAATAAATTCTACGATATTTCGGGAACGTATCACGTAATGTGGAACCAATAAGGTGCAGGGACGTTCTCTGTGTCACAAGCAGAAGTTCTCAGACGCTATATTGTTCACTGAGGTGGCGAAAGTCATGGGTTACCTCCTAATATCGTGTCTGACCTCGTTTTGCCTGGCGTGGGATCTACGTGCAATGGACTCAACAAGTCGTTGGAAGTCCCCCGCAGAAATATTCAGCCATGCTGCCTCTGTAGCCGTCCATAACTGTGAAAGTGTCGCCAGAACAGGATTTTGTGCACGAACAGGCTTCTCGATCATGTCCCACGAATGTTCGATGTGATTCATGTCGGGCAAAGTGGGTGGCCAAATCATTCGCTCAAACCGTCCGGAATGTTTTTCAGACCAATCGCAAACAGCTGCAACCCCATGAAAAGCCACATTGTCATCCATAAAAATTCCATCGTTGTTTGGGAACATTGAGTCCATAAATGGCTGCCAAACGTTTCCAAGTAACCGAACATAACCAAATGCAATCGATACAATCAATGGTCGGTTCAAATATCCCACACCATTATGGGGCTACCATCAGATTACTCAGTATCTTGTTACCAACTTGGATCCATGGCTCCGTGAGCTCTGCGCCACTCTCGGCCCCTACCATCAGCTCTTACCACGCGAAATCTGAACTCCCCTGACCAGACCACGGTTTTCCAGTCGTCTAGGGTCAAACCGATGTAGTCATGAACCCAGGAGACGACTTGCGTCGGTCATCTGTTGTCATAGCCCGTTAACGCAAAATTTCGCCGCACTGTCCTAATGAATACGTTAGTCGTAGTACCACATTGATATTTTCTGTTATTTCACGCAGTTTTACTTGTCTGTTAGCATTGACAATTATATGCAAGCGCTGCTGCTCTTGGTCGTTAAGTGAAGACTGTCTGCCACTGCGTTATCCGTCGTGAAAGGAAATGCCTGAAATTTGGTATTCTCGGCACTCTCTTCAAGCTGTGGATTTCGGAATACTGAATTCCCTCACGATTTTCGAAACTGAATGTCCCATGCGTCTAGTTGAAACTACAATTTCACGTACAAAGTCCATCTTAATCACGTTGCAAACATTTTTGATAGGTGATTGCAGAGCAGATAACTGCGGGAGGAGGAGGACCAGACCCATTTCAGGATACAATATGACAAACTACTTCCATTATTTACCACAACATAATAGGATAACAGCATGGCTCATTGGCATCAGCACAGGTATTTGAACTACAATAAACTGTTCTTAGGCGGTAAAAATAGGCCCGAGAAATACAATACACAATAATTAAAAGTGTAAATTCTTAAGGAAAATATAATATTTCTATAGGAATGCCTCAATCTAAAACAATATCATTCTTGTAACGTCAACAAATAGGCATAGCTAGTGAAATTATACCGCAACTGAATTTGAATTACAGTTCCCTGAAAAAAAAAATGATCACAAGGATACAACCAGTTTCTTGTCAAGAGGACTTTATGCATGATAATTTCACAGAATTTAAACCAACTTATCTTAGAGAAATAGAAAAACAACCTTCAAACAGCAATTTTAGTTTGTCTACTCTGCAGCTTGATGAGCCCAGTAGAATCAGTGCCCTCTACTTCCCCTTTCTGAAAACAGCACGATTTAAGTAAAACCTTTGCTTAAGGGAGGCGCTTTCTCATCAACATTGTGTCGTTGCACTACAGTCCTTTAAGAGCGAAGGCCCAACTGACTGCCCGACGGCAGCAGCGAAACCTAAGGCAGCCTCGAACATGACACAGACAAAGAAGCTGCACTCTACAACATATGGAAGACCCATAAATTTATGGGTCTTGTGAAGCCGTCAGACTTTTACTCAACGCTAATCTAAGACAGTAAACGAACATATTTCTTTCGGTAAATACCACACACACATTGTGGCTCACACAGACAAACTTTCAGACACGGAGGTGAAAATTAATTGTGACTAGACGGTTCCTGCCTTTTGCCTTTACACAACCACAGTGAAAAATGGACAGAATGTTAGTATTTAATTAGAAAGCTCAAGTTACAGAAGCAATGGGCGACTAAGAGGTTTAACTGAACTAAGTAACAGCCAATACCAGTAACGTGCAGCAAACAGATTTGAAATTTACAGTTTTTATAATGACACTTCCCAGATTGACTGTAGTTCAGCAATCACTAACAGTAGGAGCTTAGCGTTTTTATCTGGCTTGACGTTAAAACATTTTAAATGGTACATGCCTGGCGTGACCATAGAAAACTCATTTTAAGGGCACACCAACCTGATATGAATATACATACCAGGATAGAAAGGGCAGAACTCGGGCACTGCTCAGCCAGAAAGTAAATTAGCACAATCACAACATGGAACGCTTACCTGCAGAACAATAACTGCCAATAACTTGGTATTTCGGAGCACAGAACATAAAACGGGTCACCCGCTAGAAAGGTCGCAGTTTGTTGGCAGCAGCATGGGGATTGGAGACACTGCGCGATGCCACAGGACAGGACACAGCAGCACACAGACCCAACCGCCCACGGACAGCAACGGCTTCCACTGCGGATGCCGACAACCCCAGTTCCGCTACGCCGAAATGGTCTCGCCGTGCCAACTGAGTGGTGGCGCTCCAAACCAACAGTGGCGCCGCACTGCTCCGGGGCTGCCTGCTCGCTGCGACCGCCGTAGCCGCACTTCGCTCGGTACTCGGGAGTACTGCCCTCCCTGGAATGTGTTCATACCTGCCTTCAACCTCGCGGGAAACCGACCTGTCAGCCCGTTTTAGACTGCTCCTTTTAAACTTCACGTGGCCAATCACGACACGGCAAAAAAAAAAAAAAAAAAAAAAAAAAACTGAGGCTGAGAGCCGACACACGACTCGCGCCAAAGAGACGGAGAAGGCGCCACGGCTCACTTTTCGCATTAACCACTTGAGTACAAATAACGGGTCCGCCAACGCACTCTGCCCTTTTATACCTGTTTCTGTGCATATCGCTGTGCATGTGCAAGTCATGGGATCATGACTTGGCACCTCAGTGTATTTGCTCTGTTCAGTTGAAATACGTATTCCATTTTTACGCCCTATGAATATACAGGGTGTTACAAAAAGGTACGGCCAAACTTTCAGGAAACATTCCTCACACAAATAAAGAAAAGATGTTATGTGGACATGTGTCCGGAAACGCTTAATTTCCATGTTAGAGCTCATTTTAGTTTCGTCAATATGTACTGCACTTCCTCGATTCACCGCCAGTTGGCCCAATTGAAGGAAGGTAATGGTGACTTCGGTGCTTGTGTTGACATGCGACTCATTGCTATACAGATTTTCTGTGAACGTTTGGGCAGGCATTGTTGGTGATGTCTTGATTGGGCCCCATGTTCTTCCACCTACGCTCAATGGACCACGTTATCATGATTTCATACGGGATACTCTACCTGTGCTGCTAGAACATGTGCCTTTACAAGTACGACACAACATGTGGTTCACGCACGATGGAGCTCCTGCACATTTCAGTCTAAGTCTTCGTACGCTTCTCAACAACAGATTCGGTGACCGATGGATTGGTAGAGGCGGACCAATTCCATGGCCTCCACGCTCTCCTGACCTCTACCCTCTTGACTTTCATTTATGGGGGCATTTGAAAGCTCTTGTCTACGCAACCCCGCTAACAAATGGAAAGACTCTTCGTGCTCGTATTGTGGACAGCTGTGATACAATACCCCAAGACTCTTCGTGCTCGTATTGTGGACGGCTGTGATACAATACGCCATTCTCCAGGGCTGCACCAGGGATTCCATGCGACAGAGGGTGGATGCATGTATCCTCGCTAACGGAGGACATTTTGAACATTTCCTGTAACAAAGTGTTTGAAGTCACGCTGGTACGTTCTTTTGCTGTGTGTCTCCATTCCATGATTAATTTGATTTGAAGAGAAGTAATAAAATGAGCTCTAATATGGAAAGTAAACGTTTCCGGACACATAACATATTTTCTTTCTTTGTGTGTGAGGAATGTTTCCTGAAAGTTTGGCCGTACCTTTTTGTAACACCCTGTATGCTGTTTCTAAGCATCAGTACCCTGAATCTCTCAAGAAAGCGTCGTTATAGGTAAGATTTGTAGCAGTAATTTGGCGGGAAACGTCGTATTGGTGGTTATGGAATTTCGTATTAAGTTCTCGTTTTAGGCCGCATGTTAGGAAAGTACGGCGTTTTAGGGCAATACGCCGTTTGACGGCAACGACACATCGAACATTCGTCAAAAACGTGTCGTTCTTGGTAGGATCTGTTATCATTAAACGCCAATTAATATTTCCGATCCCGGCGGAGGTTCGAGTAGTCCCTCGGGCATGGGTGTGTGTGTTTGTCCTTCGGATAATTTAGGTTAAGTAGAGTGTAAGCTTAGCGACTGATGACATTAGCAGCTAAGTCCCATAAGACTTCACACACATTCGAACATTTGAATATTTCGGAGATTAAAGTCTTCAGAACACTGTAGCATAAAAGGTCGCTCACTGCAGAATTTCAGCGTAGCGTAGTTGACAGGGGCGCCTCGTTACAAAATTAGTCGCTGGTTACCATTTCATTGTATCCATTTTTTTCACCTCTGCGTTTTATAAAAAGGTTGTGGAATTTCCTCGTACAATAAATAGAAATAATTTCTGTAATATTTGATGTTTTGTAAATGTGTGTGAGTTTGTCCGAGTTTTTACATTTTTATAAGCTTATGTCCTTATTGACTGGACATGTGCCAGTATCTTTCCTTTTTGCCTTATTACATGTTCATGTACATTTAAGTTTTTATTTATACATGTCACTGACCGAACAACATGACTAGCATATGAGCAACGTACATTTTAAGAGAACTAACGTGGGGATTTCACACGCGTCCCCTTTGGAAAACGGACTGTACGATTTGCTAGCCAGATGAAGCTGATAACTGCCGGATAGTTGTGAGAGAGCTGTAAACAGGTTGCCCCGTGTGCCGACGGCGCTGTGTCGGGGTGTTACGTTGGATTTCTTTACATGTTGTGATAAATAATACTGTCAATATATTCGTGAAACTAACATTGTGGCACTTAATGTGAGGGTCCGTTGTGCCTTGCATCAGGTGGATGCCAAGATTGAATCACACTAGAATTATCGTATAGAACAAACCTTCATGCACTTTTGATAAATAATACAATTTGGACATGGAAATAACATTGTGGGAGTTAATTTAACAGACCTTCATAGTCTGCACCAAACAGGTACAAAGATCACGCCACAGTCGTGTTTTGATGCTAAGAGTATCTTAACATGTAACTTACAACAGTAGTGACAATAAACTGAGCCACGTATGTTTGGCAATGTTGTAGAACAAATTTTTACGTATTTGGATAAATAATGCAGGCGATTTTCTATTTATTTAAATTGTTATTTTACTTGGAAACAAAGATAGAACCACAGTCAGATTTGTGCGCCAGATGAAGTAAAGAGAGCAAGATGCTGGCTCTGGCAGATAATGATTGATTGTTTCGTTTTTAATGGCGGTAAAATACTTGGTTGTGATTAGGAGAATATATGCGTATGTTTGTTTAGAATCTTTCTGATCGATCTTTTTCTAAGAAAAGGGTGTTACTTAGGAGAGGGGAGGGAAGGCGCTGGACAGAGGAGAGGAGAGGGTAGGGGGAGAGAGAATTAGAAAATTTCGAGGTAAAATTTTAGCCAAAGAATAGATTTCTCTCCTATTACGAGATAGATGGAAAGGGTGCATATAGGCCTTTACAACATGGAGAACTTGTCTGTGGCATGATAGAAGAAGAAAGTACTATCGATATACAAGGCATACGGGACACATTATTAATACAGCTTTGGAAGTGTTCCGAGGAAGTAATGGAGAAGGGAGATAGGCAGGAGGCAGGTAGGTGCTAAAATTAATACACAGTTTTACTAGCTTAGTCTTAGATCTGAGATAACATACAGTTTCCTAAAAAAGGGTATATCCACATTTAATCATAAAAGAACCTTTAATTCAAGTCAACCGAGGTTAATAAACAATAAAAGGCTTTTACTACTGGAGTACATCAAACAAATTTTACTTCTAAAACTCAGTTATATAATTCTGATTCACTGGTATTGACAAAACCAGTCCACTGGAGCCTTGTAATGGTAATAGCAGTTCGACAGAATAACAACTAATACAGAACTATAACACAGAAAAATAAACACCACTAAAATTTGTATTTAAAATATGAAAACACCAATTTAAACAGGTACTGAAAACTGGCTACCAAAAAGCGAAAGTTGCCAATTATATACTTTGAAACGTTTAACGTTTACGGAAAATATACACGAAAGATTTATAATTACGTGCTTAAGAAACTATGTGTTGCACTGCACTGACACACTAGAAATTATCATACAGCCTAAGAAAACCAGCTGAGGTAGTAAAAGATCAAGAGACAGTCATAGGGTATGCCAACTTAGTAAAAGCGTTTGACAATGTAAGAAATACAATCGATATTCTGAGAAAAATAGGAATTAGCTATTGGGAAAACACACAACATATAATGTGTACAGAAGCGAAGAATGGAAGACCAAAACGATGTGCTCGGATTAAAAATTATAAGTCAGGAATGCAGTCTTTCAACTCTAACGTTGAATCAGTACATCAAAGAAGCAATGATGGAAACAAAACAAATGTTCAAGAGTGGGCTTAAAATTCAGGAGGAAAAACTATCAATGATAAGATTCGCTGATGATATTACTGTCAGCAATAGAGAAGAATTACAGACCTAGAGAATGGATGAATAATGAGTACAGACTATGGTTTGAGAGTAAAACTGAGAAAGATGAATGTGATCAGGAGTGACAAATGAGATTATGAATAAAGCTGGTAGCTACAGAGTAAATGAAGTCCGCAGCTCGTGGTTGTGCGGCAGCGTTCTCGCTTCCCACACCCGGGTTCCCGGGTTCGATTCCCGGCGGGGTCAGGGATTTTCTCTGCCTCGTGATGACTGGGTGTTGTGTGATGTCCTTAGGTTAGTTAGGTTTAAGTAGTTCTAAGTTCTAGGGGACTGATGACCATAGCTGTTAAGTCCCAAAGTGCTCAGAGCCATTTGAACCATTTTGAGTAAATGAACTGAAGCTATTCTGGTACTTTAGAAGCAAAATAAGGCAAAGAGGCCAGTTCTGACCATAAATGTCTAGTAATATCAAACATCGGTCTTAATCTGAGGAAGAAATTTATGAGAATCTACGTCTGGAGCACAGAATTTTATAGTAGTGAATCATGGATTGTAGAAAAGTCGTAAAAGAAAAGAATCGAAATATTTGACATATCGTGCTATACAGAAGGAAGTTTAAAAATACATGGACTGATAAAAGACTAAGGAGTTCCAATGATGAATCTATGAAGAATGGAATACACTTTCTCTATGTTACGTCAGTGTCTATCGGTGAGCTGGAACCAAGTAGTGTCGATTCAAGTCGGAATGACTGTGGAAAATACAAGGATAAGGGACAACATGGTAGGACATGCGTTACGAAATCAGCGAATAATTTACGTGGTAGTAGAGGGAGCTGTAGACGGTATAAACTGTTGGAGAACACAGAGATTGGATTACATTCAAAAATAACCGAGAATTCAGAATTTAATGGTACTTCTGAGATGAAGAGGTTGCACAGGAAAGCGGGACGGGCCACGTCAAACACTTGAGAAGAATGGTGCCCAAAAGGAAAATGACAATAACCACAAAAAAGTCTATCTTCAGCAGTTCTGGGAGCCGGGGTGATGCAAACCTTTTTTTGATGTGTGTAGTTAACAACAACGTCGTTAGGTATAGATACTACCGGACGTGATGTCACTTCCACCTAGACCATCACTTTAAAAGTTAATGTTTTTACGACCGCTACAAATTCGTATCACGCGAGATAGCTCGTTTGTTGTGTCTTAGCTTTTGACTTTTGCAGTACGGGAGATTGACTATCTAAGCAGGCGCGGTGCAGCATGGCTCCACGAAAATAGCCTGCCTGCACGAATTGCTGGGAACTGGGTTAAACCGCCTGAGAATCGAAAGTGTACGCGTCCTTGGTCCCAATGCATGCAGTATAAAGAAGCAGAGCACGTTTATCCTATGTTAATGAGGAAAGCTTGATACCAAGAAATAGTGGACGTCTTGTAGTGATACTATCTCTGCTCAATAAAATTAGTTTCACACTAACGGTGCGATGTGTTGTAGCTGTACAGGATGGGACGTCAAACATTTCAAATCAGGAAAGCACTGTGGTACTGAAGAATCCATCCCAAACACGCGAAGCCGATGTCAGAATTATGGGAGTGTTTTATTCTTTGAATTTTTCTCAGACTATTTTTTCTTTACATTCCAATTCTATAGACCATACTATAAGCAAAAATAACTTGTTCTTATCTCTGTTCCAGCTTTTCTAAAATATTTGAGTTTCCGACATTCAGTTCATCACACACATAATATTGCTCTTCTACATTTACATTTACTTGATAACTCGGCAGGGGGTTGATCGAACCACCTTCAAGCTATTTCTCTACCGTCCCACTGTCGAACACAGCGCGGGGAAAACGAGTAAGTAAATCTTTCCACGTGAGCTATGATTTCTCTTACTTTATTATGAGGATCACCAATTCTCCACATGTAGGAGGGTGATAACGAAACAGTTTTCAAACTCTGAGGAGAAAGTTGGTGATTGAAATTTGATGAGAAGACCCTGCCGCAATGAAAAACATCTCTGTTTTAATGATTGCCACCCCAATGTCCATGGCACTCTCTCCTATTTTGTGATGCTACAAAACAAGCTGTCCTTCTTTGAACTTTTTTGATGTCGTCCGTCAATCCTACCTGATGCCAATCCCACACCACACAGCAATACTCCAGAAGAGAGCGGAAAAGCGTAGTATAAGCAGTCTCTAAGCGTAGTACAAGCAGTCTCTTTAGCAAACCTGTTGCGTTTTCTAAGTGTTCTGCCCATAAATTGCAGTCTGTAATTTGCTTTCTCCACTACATTATCGATGCGGTCGTTCCAGTTTAAGTTATTCTTAACTGTAAACCTAAGTCTTTATTTGAACTGACAGCTTTATTGTGTAACTGAAATTTAGCAGTTTTCTTTT
Organism: Schistocerca serialis cubense; assembly: GCF_023864345.2. Taxonomy (NCBI): domain Eukaryota; kingdom Metazoa; phylum Arthropoda; class Insecta; order Orthoptera; family Acrididae; genus Schistocerca; species Schistocerca serialis. Next base: position 653,362,115 of record NC_064639.1, on the reverse strand, counting down.
AGTACCCACTTGAATGACTTCGCATTTCTGATTATTAGAGTCAACTGCCACTTTTTGCACCATAAACATGTCTTGTCTAAAATATTTTGCAGTTGGTTTTGATCGTGCGATGACTTTATAACAACGTAAATGACAGCATAATCTGCAGAGGGCCTATAACACTTTCTTGGGGAACATCAACTGTGACCTTACTGACAGGAAATCACGAATCCAGTCGCGCAGCGAGATGATACTCCATACTCACGCAATTTGATTACAAGTCGCTTGTGAGGAACGGAATCAAAAGCCTTTGGAAACTTAAAAATATGGAATCAATCTGACGTCGCCTATCGATAGCACCAATTATTTCGTGAGATTAAAGACATAAATACGTTTCGCAAGAACGATACCGTCTGAATCTTTGTTGGCTATTTGCCAATGAATCGTTTTATTCGAGGTAATTCGTATCGTTCTAACACCCCTATACGTTCCCAAATTTATACTGGAAACTGACGTTAATGATACGTGTCTTGAATCAGCGAATTACTCCAATTTCCTCTCTTGGGTATTTGTCCTCTATATTGTCCACATACTCTCTTCTAAGGAGGCAGCACCACGATATACATCTGAAGAAGGAGCTTGCCTCTACATTGTCACACATTTGATGTGTCTTCCGCCCACCTCCGAAAACCCGTGCCCTGCTAGGTACAGTAAAAGATGACCTGGGGCTCCGCAAACCGGGTGTTTACCGTATTCCGTATAAATGCGGTAAGGCATACATCGGGCAAACTGTACGTACAATCGAAGAAAGATGTCAAGAACACAGAAGGCACACTGAACTGAAGCAGCCCAAAATCTGCTGTTGCGGAGCATTACATGGATACTGGAGACACTATGGAGTACGCGAAAACGGAAGTTTTGCGGCAGACCTCGTCTTTTTGGGACTGTGTTCTGAAGGAGGAGATTGAAATACGTGTAGCTGATGGGCTGATCAACAGACGCCGGGTTCAACCTCAGCAAAGCCTGGGACCCAGCACTCAGCCAACTAAAAGCACAGCGCCGACCCAAAGCGACTTCCGCGCCCGACGAAGGCCACAGTTCGCAGCCAGTAGCCCGCCCCTCCCCACAACCCCTCCACGCAGCGCCGCGTGCGGCAGAACACGGGGGAAGGGGTGGGGAGCGATCAGTGTAAAAAGGGGAGGAGATTCAGCGGAGACGCTCAGTCTGCAGGTATCACCTGAAGATGACGGCAAGGAACGCAGACGAAATATCGTGGTTTGAAAATGACTGCACCCGGCTGGAGACCCGAGAACAGTGCAATCCATTCAAATATTAATTTATTCTACATTTAATATCAAATAGTAAAAATAATTCATAGCTTTGTTGCTGTATTTGCAGCATCAGTTAGGTAAACATTCAAAATGGGGCTTGTGCATGAATTTTAGAACTTTAGTACACCCGCCACTGCAGCTCCAAGGTCTCTCGGGAATTCATTCCTGCACTCCTTGGCCCTTGTACCTTCATTGCATGTTCATTTCCTGCAACAAATGGTCTGGCACAATCGTCCCTGCCACCTCCACGATCCTGAATGTCTTCAATGCGTTACGTACTACTGCACAACGTTGTCTTGGCGGCTTGAATGAGCCAAACCTGCCGTTCAACATACCTTGATTGCGTACGGCGAGGAAGTAGATGCGTACCGCCGGCATACTAAGCGCCGGCACACTACCGACTATTACTGTTAAGTAACAACCCTTTGCGTACATTGTGAAGGATTTTTAAATCATTTGTTATAGATCCTTCTGAGCTGGACTCCGAGCCACGGTGGTTGCCATGGACTTTGACAGTGCATTCGACAAGGTGCGGCATCATTTTCTGCTATCGGTAATGGGCTGAATGTATTTTCCACCTTCCTTTATTACTATCATCCGCAGTTTGTAGGGCAACGCTGAACTCCTGATACAGGTCAAAGCAGGTGTGAGAGGACCAGTAACCATATGTGTCTCAATAGGACAAGGTTTCCCACTTTTGACAATATGCCATGATCCTGGAGCTATTCATTGGGGGCGTGACGATCCACCTTTCTGGTCTCAGGTTTCGACAGTACACTTTTCGTGGTCATGCATACACAGACGATGTCCGCCTCTTGGTCCCATCGCGGACATAAACCAGGTGATTATTTAATATCAACATAGGAACTGTAGAGGGCAGTATCATGAATATGGCTAAATCCTTTGCGATGCCCATTGGACGCGGCCCCTCCCGTGCGTACAGAACCTAAGATACCTTGATATTATTTGCGCCTCCATAGTGCGCCGCTCCGCTGCCATCAATTTAGGCGTACTCTCAAACTAATCCGCACGGCAGTGCGACAAAATTTCCTCAGCCAATTCTGTTCTTTACAATGTGTCGAATATCTCAATCAACGTGTGATGTCCTAGACGGTCCACATCGCACAGGTACTCCCACTGCCATAAATTACTGGACGCAGCCTCCAGGCAGCGTTCAGATACTTGTTGACGGCCAGTACGCTCACCGTCCCCCATGCGCATCTCGGCTTCCCAGTGTGCGACTCCCAACGGCGTCTTCGTACATGGGCACCGTGCACAAGCAGTGGAACGGGGTCGCCTCCCTTACGCGCAGCTTACTGGACATTCTTACGCCTGCGACCCTATCCCCACCGGTGCCAGTAGGCCACGTCACGTCCCACCTGGAGCACATTTCTGATTTCGTTGTTGGCTGCAGGTATGATCACACTCACCAAGCATGTGCCTTCCTCGAACCAAAGACTTATTCACTTCACTACTTCCGTGCATATCCCACAACAACGTCGAATTCAAACTTCCGTCGACACTGTGGCTATGGTTTAGCGTCATCTCCACCAGTCTTTCCTTCGCTCCAATGCTCGGGCTACATGGTACCATGTCATATGAGGAAACTTCGCCACAGTTCAACGCCTTCATGTAGTCAGATTGTCGGACACTAGCTTTGCACAATTTGCCACCTCGTGGACGACGATGCCCACAACCTGATTTGTTCTGCCACTAGCGACGTCTCGGAACTGGGTGCACAGTTCGTTGCCTTCTACCTCAGCACCAAAAATCATGCTGTTGTAAGGGTCAAGGGATGGACTATAACTTGCCTGTATAGTGGCGGAAATAAGTCACGCCCTGACTTCTGGCAGTACTCTCAAACCACCCACAACGAAATCGAGCACCGACTTCGCTACCGCACCTTCTTCGCCATTTACCTTCGCGCGATCTTCAAGTCACCCCCGCTCAGCTGGGTGGTGCCACACGCGGTCGGCACTCCCGCCCCTCTCCTGACGACTGACGTTCCCCACGCTTTGTCTATGGTGTCACATCTCTTGGATTACTTTCAGTTTTTTTTTCGTTTTTCATTGCCCCACACCTAGGTAATAAAGACTTCTGCACGCCTTGTTCGAGTATATATATATATATATAAAGGGGCATGGTTTAGTGACAGGAAGGGGTAGACGTAGTGGTTTCGATCCCTGCCCATCCTGTCTCCACCGGCTCCAAGCTGACCACTCTGCTTCATGGACTAAAAAAATGCTATGACATCCGGGAGCGAATGAAAATAAATGCACTTTCCCGATAGAAGCCTAGGAATAAAGGTCCCGAGTTAGAGCCTCAAAAAAAAAAAAAAAAAAAAAAAAAAAAAAAAAAAAAAAAAAAAACCAAGCCGCCTAGCGTCTTCTATTAGTTATCAAAAAGTCCTTGGTTGCAGATTCGAACGCCGCCATTGATTAAATTTTGAATAGGAATCGTCAGCAAAGGTAGACGACGACTTCCGGCAGAAGAAGTCATACTGGTTCCTCCAACGACCTCGACAAAGAGGGCGGACGAGCAGACAGCTATTCAGGGCACTCGTTTGTCCTTGGTGTAGGAAACTGGTACTAAAAGGCGGAAGACTCAGCAGTGATCAACAGCATGAGGATGCAGAAGGCCATGTAAATCACTGCCCATGTAAATCACTGCATTAAAGGCAAGTGGCCTATAAACAAAATCTCATGATGATCTCTCCATTAGAAAAGATTTCAGACTAGGCCCCCGTTCGAATCTCCAGGAGAGGATTGCTAAGTGGGAAGTGACCACGAGAAGAGACGATAATGTACTAAGAGTTGGGGCGTAGAATGTAAGGAGTTTGAACGCGGTAGGGCAACAAGAATATCTGCAAGGCACTCGATAAGGCTGAATCTACATATAGTGGGGGTTAGTGAAGTGAAATGGGGAGACAAGTATTTCTGATCGGATGAGTGTACGGTAATATCAACAGCAGCAGCAAATGTTGTAACAAGTAGGATTCGTTATGAACAGGAAGGTCGGTCAGAGTGTGTAGGTCAGTAGTACTCATAAATCACTTCAGTGACGCGACAAACATTAACATGCCTTTTTGGAAAGGCATTTTTAAGAACGATTCCCTGCACGACAGACTGTCAGTTGACTGGGACTGGTGCGCTACTGCATCGTCCTACAGGGCCCCCTTACCTAGAAACGGATATGTTCTTCCAACATGACAAATTCCTAGTTGTTAGGTGATACATCATCTAAACCTAAGATTACCCAGAAGATGGATCGACAGAAATGGTCATGTTGCTTGGTCGCAAATGTCACCTCACCCCTTGAGATTTTTTGCTTATGAGGTTGGTTGAAGGCGAAATCTACAAAGAAAAGTCTTCTTCTCCTCACTTCACATATTAGGCAAATTGCCTATAATGGTACTCTATCTCTTGTCTGGTCTTCCTACGTTTCTTCTTCATAATTTAGAGCCCTTACTGAGATTCTTTCTCCACCCTTACTGCCTACCCTTTCCTTCCATTTACTTCTATTTTCCTCTATTGTTTCATTTAGGGTATATATTCTTAAGTCTTTCTTTATATCTTCTTTTTCGATGTTCTATTGTACATCCTTCCACTCTTCTTAGAAATTTCATTTCTTGAGCATGTATTATACTGTCTTGGTGTCTTGCCGTTGCCTATGCTTCACTTCCATAAGTTGGTACTGCTACTGCTTTACAAAACATTGGCTCTGTTTTTTGGTACCTTCTTATTTCTCCAACGTTCATTAAATAGGAAAAGAAGTGTTACATGTAGGAGTAACCATATTTCTACAGTTCTACATTAATGCAGTTTAATCCAGTGGCTTTCATATCTTTTGTAGCTTTTAGAGCTCCATCAGTTCTCTTACATCAGTACCCTCCAGGCATTTTGTGCCATTCAGTTAAGGTGAAGTCGGAATTAAAGTACATCATACCACAATATTTTATAATGAGCTATCCATTCGTCCTCTTCTATATTAACAGCAAGAATATCATCACTGTATTATCTGTTTAGTGATTTCGTCACTTCATATGCCAAGTATGCCAAGTACATCATGCTCTAGATAGCTAACAAAGTGTTCCCATGATTCTGCGTACACATTCTGACCTATGTAATTCTCATTATTTCTCTTATCTTTATAATCATTACACTTTTAATTTTTGGGATTAGTTAATTAGGTCTTGAAAGCTTCTTGTTTTTCTTTAATTGCTGGCGTTTAAATCCTTCCTCCTCTGCGATTCCTGTATTGCCTCTTTTCCACAGAACCTCGTTATCTGTTTTTAAGTTTCTCCATTGTTTTTACAAGTCTTCTACCATTTCTAATTTTGCTAATGGTTTCGCCATCCGCTTTTGGTAGAGATCACTTATGCTGCTACCTCCTAAAAGGTTAACTTCAAAAACCTGTTCTTCCTTTTGCTTCTTAATTGATCTTCTCAGTCTTCTCCATTTTGCGTAGATGTAAATTATTGACACCAGTAAGAAATGATTTGATCCTATATCTTCTCCTTAATAAACTCTGTTATCTTAAATCTTCCCAAGAAATCCCTCATTCATTATTATGTAAGCTATAATAGATCTACGTCCTCTTGCTGACCAGGTAAATTTGTGTACATATTCCCTCCTAAAGAAACTATTGATAATTTTTAAAGGATTAAAGGTAGCAAAATCTCTATTTTTCATTACATACGTTTTCTCCAAATGTTCCTACTGTTTTTGGAATTGATATCTTTCCAGTTGTGACACTGAGCTCTCCCATAAGCAAAATTGATTTTTATTGTATCTAAGATCACTTCTAATTTTTGTGAAAGGCCTTCGACTCGTCAGTTTTTCCTTCTTCTGGGCCGTAAGTTGCTATTGGTCTTAGGATTTCTCTTGGACTTCTAATTCCTACTAGTACAATGCGTTCATTTACATATTTTTACATACTCATAGTTCAGTATTTTATCTTCCGATTTTTCATGAATGTAGATGGCACACCTTTGCTTGCTCTTTGTTCTTGCTTCACTCCGCTGTAAACTATAACACAGTCGTCTACATATTTAGCTCCGGTTGTTTTCTATTTTGTTTCTGTAATTGCTGCAAAATCTAATTCCTTTTCTTTCAAATACTTAGCTAATTCGACTTCCTTAAGAGCCATTTCTAGGTGGAAACGTCCCAAGCTTCATTAAATTGATAATTTGTCCTGTTTCCAAGGCTAGAATGAGTACTGCAAGTACCTTTATTGAGCATCTGAATGGGGTACGGGCCCATCGCAGGTAATACTTGTGATGAGACTGCCATCTCTGAGCTTTGTCAGCCACAGCTCGTAAATCGCGTGCCACCAACATAAGAATGGAATTGATCGTTAGGTTTATGAATAGTGTGCTGCCGCCGTAGAGGAATACTAACATGAATTCAGGACAGATGGACGTCATATTGTCTCGAGAATTCGAAAGTGCATTGAAGCCAGGGGCGGTATTTATGATAATCAACTTTGAAACTAATCATTTGCTTTGCTTAACACCCTCCATGAGTATTTGTTTGGAATACATTTTGTTGGCTGTATTTCTGTAACCAATCACAAGTGGACACTTGTTAAATGGATTGTTTTATTCGAGTTAGTTTCCATGATCATCATCTAAAAAATTTACTACTGCTGCTGAAACGTGGTATATATACAACCACACGAAATTCTTTGACAATAAACAAGTCCGTTACTACACTGAATTGATAGCTCACAGTTAACATTACACACACATAACCCTCCTTCCAAAATGTGAACGACACCTTTTTCACCAATAATGAAGTGAATAACTGGATACACAGTACTCAACATAATGTAATAAATATGATTACTCTCAAGACAACGTGGACTAAATACAATAACCAAGATGCGTACCAATAACGTACTTCACTACAACTAAGTCATTCAATCGTCTGAGCAGTGAATGTGCCTTTACGAGCCGTAACGACTACACGAATCCACATAGTCTGACAGTTGCAAACGACCATCTCGACCAACATCAAGTTTTTATGTGGCTGTTTAATGTCACTCAGTTCACAATTCTGCGGAATGGCGGTACGGAGCAGTTTCAGCGGGCCCCTTCATAAAATTCTTCATGCACACTCGATCCAACAACGGCTTGAAACCTCCAGTTGACTGGCTATGTGCCGCGACTATTCCAACGAATCACCTGGGCAAAAACTGTAGCAACTCTTCATCTGACGTGTCTGTTGTAGCGAGAAGTTTTTGATGTCCCACTCCGGAAGATTCCGCTAGTACGCTGCCAGCAGCACGGGCGCGACCTATCTCGGAGTGCCCTCTGTCACCGCGGCCGCCAGAGGCACCACTCGGCGGGAATTCAACCTGGCGGCCACTGGCGCCGAAATCGAACCGTCACAATTTATTCTATCTAGCTAAGGTTCAAGTTTTACGTGAGCCATTCAACAGCCGGCACGTGGTAGCCTACTTCTTGCATTCTATAGGCTCTCCTTTGGTCAGTTCCACGACTAACAGCAGCGGTGGGTCCTCTGCCAACGCAGAGAATGGGAAGCGAAAGAAAAGTGAGTGAACCTTGTGGCTATCACGCACGGCCGAGCAGGTCGATAGGGGCCCCGGCCTGAACTCAGCTCGCCCCTGCCACGCTAGGCCGGCCCGCGTCACGCTGGCGGCTGCCTCACGCGCCGTGACCCGCCGCACTGCCCAGAGGCACGCGACGCGGCCGCCAGTCAGCAACGCAGCAGCTGCTGCCAAAGTTCGCCCGTATCTTTCCTGTTTACGGGCAGGCAGTCACAGTGGCAGCTGGTATGGCTGTGATACTACAGATCGAGAGTATGGAGAAAGCCGTACTTGTACCCAGAAGTTCAGCACGATTAGAGGATAGGAAGAAAACAGAGCGACAAGAGAAGAGCACAGTCACTGTAATTAACCGTCAAGGTGAAAGGATACCGTATCTTCCGGTGGACACATTCATAGAAAAATACACATTACTGGGTCATTCTCGTGTTGACAATGCTTGTTGTTCGACCAGAGGGCGTGTGAATTTTGAAAAAGTTGAGAGTCAAGGCTATGGTGTGAGTGAGCCAGTAGAACTCGTCACAAGAAGATAGGCTGAATCAGAGTGGAACGAAGATATATTGAAACAATCTCGAAATACACACAACAGAAATATCTAAGCTCACAACGATTTTCTCAATAAATTATGTGCAAATGGTTCAAATGTCTCTGAGCACTATGGGACTTAACATCTGAGGTCATTAGTCACCTAGAACTTAGAACTACTTAAACCTAACTAACCTAAGGACATCACACACATCCATGCCCGAGGCAGGATTCGAACTTGCGACCGTAGCGGTCACGCGGTTCCAGACTGAAGCGCCTAGAACCGCACGGCCACACCGGCCGGCTAATAAATTATGTAACGGTAGATCTAAGTTAGTACGCTACGCTTTATTAATTAAAGAGTCGCAAGAGTTTCTCTTTTAAAAGACCTTGAAATTAATCGACGCCAAAGAATTTTGACGAACGGGCATCCATCCATATGGCAAGCAGGATATCCACTTTAAACTAATTATCAATCAGGTTTAGAAGGCAAATTGGGATATAGACTGGAAATTAATGGCAAAAGCCTCAAAGCATTTAGCAAGAACCCATATGCTCAAACGGGAAATAGGACGCCCACTTCAATAAGCAATAATTGAATATATTAATTAAAAACACCAAAAATTTTAATAAGCGCACATGCACTCGCACAGAAAATAGGGTGCACACTATACTATAAAACAAGGTTTTAGAGACTGCAATTAAATAACCAATGCATTGGCGCTCAAATAAAATACACGCTTCGAATTAGATAAAAACAACTTCCTTAACAAATGGCCTAAAGCAGAGCACATCGTGCATGCCAAACTAGTAAACAAGAAATTAAATACACACACTCACAGTGAACAACACTTGAGCCCTACAGTACAGGGAATTACTACACCAAGTAAGGGTGACAGTGCCCGGAAAGATACATGGAAACGAATGAATGTATGTTCACTCAATTTTACAAGATACCAGATTGAATACTCAATTCAGAGTTAGATACGAATCTCAAGTAAGGAGTTCATTACACTCAATTGTTTTATAACGCACAAGTCTTGAAGGAGAATAATTCTTAAAAGCCTAAATAGTTAAGGAAACTAGAAAAACAGAGCTGCGGCATACACAAAAGTGACAATTTTAAATCTCGCTCGTCCGGCTCTGGGGAACAGAATTTACGCTGTCAGTAACACGAGGAGCAGAATGCGTAGCACAGTCTACTAACACTTCTTGAAAGATTGGAGGAATTGGTCACAAACAAAATGTTCTTGTACCAAGCTGCAGCGTGCGACGCAGCGGAGTTACCACTAAGGAGAGTTCCAAAATGTGCTCAGTCGTAATAAGTGTCCGGCAAGCTGCCAGAGATGACACGTGACCATGGTGTGACTGCCGCTTTCCCACAGAGGTAGGAATCCATTGTGCTGGCCGGTGCTCACAGGAACACTGTGCCATGGCGGTGAACGTCAAGTGGTGCGGCGGCGCGGTTTCTTTCGTCCATTACCTGCACCTACTTGTGATCTCGTTACAGCAGATCGCCGGTAGGAAAGCCGAGCAGAAACCTACTGTACTGCAACTCTCACAAGGCTGCATACAACATAACAATTCCAAGAATCTGGAAAAAGTCTTAATTTTGAATGAAAGGTGGAAATACTGGCAAAACTTCGGTATATTCTGAACTTTCACTGCCAGGCCCGTGCTAATCTTAACACAGTCATGCGCAAACCCTTTCATTCACATTAGCAAGTTTATGGTAACTTACTTCCAGTAAACTGAGCAGCTACTAAATACGGATTGTTCTTAGACGAAAATACTCGCCATACTATTAAGTATATCAGTGTCTAATGCACTCAAGTTTTTAGTCACCGATCTGCTACGTATGCCACACGGAATTACTGTTTATTCCCATACAGAAAATTACTTAAAAATCCGTGATTCCTAAAAAAACACAACGGAATAAATATACCTTGACTTTCAAACACTTGTGAATTATGTAGCACAACTAAAACCGGAAAATTAAAGCTTCCTTCGGAGATCATGCTACACACGAACGTACCATTGAAAGGCTGGGCTCCGACCTCCTTAGACTGCTGTAAGCATTCTACATCTCCAAGAGAAAAGACGTGTATAGAATACTCCATTCTGATTGGTCAGTTTTCGTCAAGGCCAATAGAAAAACATTATTCTCCCGCGTTAGTCCGCGCTTTTCATAACTAACCAATGAACAAATTATACACTTTTGGACTGTACTTTTTCCAAAAATAAATATTTAACATTCTGATATTTTGTTTATACTTAACGTTATCAACTATTTTCATTTACATTCGAATTAGCTTTCCTTTTATCATAAACTTACTTCACATATTATGATACAAAATTCCCTGTCGCTCAACGTTCATCAATAGAACATTGATCTACATATTTACTTCAGACTACATTCACGCATCATTCACACTACTAAAAGCATGCGCAAAACTGTACAAACGTAAATAAGTAGAAAAGCCTTCAAGAAGTAAACAGAACAATTCACAAAAACATTCTCTTGGCCTCTTTCGTGAGTGCCTCTGTGCACCACTGTCCACTCGCAGATGAAAATTAGAACTACATATTCGACTGAACCCGCTTCAGACCTTCTGTCACTGTGCACACATTAGTCTTTCTCCCGATACTCATGTTCTAGTCAGGAGCAATGTAAGGCTCACACCCCCTATGATTATAAAGTTTTTTTCAAAAATTTTTGAATTATACAAATTATCGATCCTGGCTTCAAATTTTAAATCTTTGAAAAAATTCTCATTCTTAAGAACTAAAATTACAGATTTCTTACTCTGGACTTCGCAGACTACAACTAACCTAGCCTAATATTTTAATTTTTTCACTAAAAATCGTTTCTTTCTTCACAAAAGTGATGCAAATTTTCAAAACAAATTTTCAACATTTTAATAACTTTCTCAACATTCTTAAATTCATGTTTCATGAAAGTCTTTTGAAGTTAACTACTTGTTAAACTTTTTTAAAGTCACTGCAATTTGTGTCCATCCATTTAATAATGGTATTTTATCCTACCTTAGCACTAGTATGTCATTATAGTCTTTTGTCACATACATTTTCCTGGTTTTTGATTATGGCACCTTTGCGCTGTAGCGTCCATAACATTCCTCCATTCTCCACATATCTATCCTTCCAGTGTTTACATGCAAAGTTGTCCCTGAAACCATACTTCTGTCTAAGACTACTTTCTTTACATACATCCTAATACAAAATCACTTATTATTACAAGAAATTATTTAAAAATTTTATATTTCGTTCCACTTGACTTCCAATGAAAGTAAAGTAACAGAGTATTTGCTTCTTTATTTTGCTTTAATCAGAAAGATCAAATGTAACAGAAAATTTTTTTCGAGAATTTATTTTCTTTAGACTACATAATGTTTTTTTTTAATATACTAGTTGCTATTGAAAGAAAAACTTAAACTTTTTCTTTACTTTAACTCAACTTGAGAACATTTAATTCTGAAAAACACATTTCATACAAAGCAATTATTTACAAACATTTTCTAATACATAGTTACCACTTTTACACAGTAGATCCCTTTGCATCACTTCTTCTTCCTATTTTTTACCACTATTGAACACAAATCAAATTTTTTTATTTACAGTATATATATATATATATATATATATATATATATATATAAAATATATATATATATATATATAATATATATATAATATCTTCATATTCATTCATATTTATTCATATTCCTTTCGTTATAAATATTCTTCAGCTTTATCCATGTGTATTTTTCGTTATATTTGTTAATCTTCCCTTAACTATGCAGCCACAGTACATCCCTTTTCATCATTATAACATGCTTTTTCCTGACCACTACACTTTAGTGTTTATCATCAACATCTCCTTTATTAACTGCACTTGTCACATAAGGTTACTTTCATTTCCCTACATTTCACTCAGTCCCTAATTTATTTTTGCATATTCCAACAAGATATTCCTTCCTATCTGCCATTATTTTAACTGATACATTAATGCTTCGTACACTTCCACATACCATGGAATAACTTCTCATATTACTAAAGTCAGTCCTTACTGTCAGCTTACAGCAAGATAATGCACCTTTATACCTTAATTATTTTCCTCATACTTATGTCGTCACTTCACTCCATTACAATTTGACCCCCATTTCTCTCACCATAAATCTTATTTCGTCATAAGACACCATAAAGCCCTCTAACGCTTTCAAACACTTTACCTTCTCTGATAGAAAATTAAAGATGATAGATTCAGCTCAGAATGACAGAAGAGGAAGATTGACAATACAAAAAGACCCTGAAATGGCATTTTCAATAACTCGAGCACCTGGTGTTCGTCAAGCACCTAGCATTGCAAAGGTTGCAACGCCTCTGAGGCCTCCAAGCTTAGCTCACATCTAACTCTGGACTAATGTATCTTTTGAAGCCCAATGGTTTCACCAATTTCCAGTATATTTATCTATACACATTTGGGTGTGGTTTTTCAGTAATCCTAAATGGGCCCATATGTTCATCCGTACGTGAATAGCATTTGTATTCCTTGACTAAGCCTGGTTGATCAGAGAAAACATTTTTGTGATCTAGTAGAACTTGTTTTAGTTTATCGCTTTGATGCTCCTCTAAGTCTCGCACCTCTTTCACTTTTTGTTCTATTTCATTCCCTCAGGGTCCACTCCCGTATCATCCCCATACTCATTGTAGCCCTCAAAATCTTCATTCTTTCTACAATACCTAATTGGTATACTGACTACTTCTTCTTGGGTCAAATTATTTTTTCGAAAAACAGGTACAACCACATCTTTCCCATTTATTTCAAAAATTACTACATTTTCATTAAAATTTAATCTCCCTTTGTATTGGTTAAAGAAATCTACACCAATTAGCATTTTTATACATAGATCTGGGATTAGTAGGAAGTTATGAAGTACTTGTACACATTTATTTTTACTGGCAACAGGACATCGTATTTAACAGATTTTTTAACTTTTCCTGCAGCTACAATTATCTGCACCTCCATTACTGGCATTATTAGAAGCTCATTTCTATTTGGCAAAGTTTCTAACTAACTTTATTCGCAGCACATAAATCACTGCCACTATTTGCTAAACACTGTACTTCTTGGTTACACACTTGCAGACTAATTACTGGCTGACTCAACTCCTTCCTTTTATTGCTAGTGTCAGAACCCTCCTACAACAAATCGTTCACAGCCTCCCTTCTGTCGAAACCTTCCCTTTTTCCAGAAATTACATAGATTTTTGCACAATTGCCCTCATCACTTTTCTCCCCCATATTAACTATACGAAATCGATAAAAACGGAAGAATATGAACACATTTCATAGCCCTGTGTACTGTGTATGGTAGAGGTATAGATCGGAGACACTTGTATCCTGTCATAAAGAATCATCTCTGAGGCAATGGTTGTACATAGTGACATCCCTAAAATAACTGGCCTGCATAGTGTTCCTATCTAAACTCAATGCAACACCTTTTCTCCAGATACCAGCGTGCAACATCACTATCTGATAGCGACTGTGGGCTTAAGTATTGTAAGGTTGAAATTTTTGTTTAATGAACAGTGACTACAGATGCAGCAGGCTTTCATCAGTAATAAGATTGAATATAAACCATGTGCAACCCAGCATTTATGAAATTTCAGTATAATCAAGTTGCATAAAAACCGAAAGATGGACGTGGGGTGTGAAGTAGACACACGATCACAGCAGTCAGTCTTTCCATGTTACCTGTATACTTTTTCGCACTGATAAATGATGTCCGAAAGTTTTAGTTAATGTTGCGAGCGCTGATAACCATTGAAACATAGCGAGAGTTGGTGGAAACTCACAGATGAAACTGTGCCATGTAGTAAAGGAGTACTTTTGACTTGGAAGAAACAAGCAGCTCATGTTGAGAGGAGAATTTGTATTGATGAAATAAGCAACGTGAATGCTACTAACCCATTGTAGCAGATCAGAAACAAAACACAAAGCAGCGTTGAAGATATTGTAAAATTAATTTTTCAGAGAGAAAAACAGCCAACAGCAGTTCCTACAACTGAAACAGCTAGTCATTGGTTGGAACACGAATTAATGAGTAAAAATAGAAATGCGCTGTTAATGGATTAATTAAGATTTTCAGAAAAAGAAAAGTTATTCTGATGCGTACCATAATAAAAATCCCAATGTGGGAATCGTCACTGAGCAGTCGTAATGAAGAAATGGTGATACCTTTTGTACGCTTGAAAGACAGAGGTTTTCTAAACTACTGGACCTGACAAGAAACATTACTATAGTCTCACGTGGCATTGCACACGCGGTGAGCGAGAATCATAAGAGAGAGTAGAAGCAGTTTCCCTCCTTCCTTGCCGGCCGGGTGGCCGAGAGGTTCTAGGCTCTACAGTGTGGAACCGCGCGGCCGCTCCGGTCGCAGCTTCGAATCCTGCCTCGGGCATGGATGTGTGTGATGTCCTTAGGTTAGTTAGGTTTAAGTAGTTCTAAGTTATAGGGGACTGATGACCTCAGCAGTTAAGTTCCATAGTGCTCAGAGCCATTTGAACCAACCACCTTCCTTTTGCGAGAGTAATGTATTTAATAAAGTCCATGCTAATAACAAAAAGAAATAATTTACAGGACTGTACTAGTTGTCCTAATGGAGTAGATTATGTCCTTTTTCAATTATCACTTTGCAGCAGGGTGTGCGCTGATGTGGAACCTCCAGGCAGATTAAAACTGTGTGCCGAATCGGGGTTCGAAAATGTGATCTTTGCCTTTCGTGGAAAAGTTCCGTAACAACTTTTTTTTTCGTTATTGTTCGTTCTATTTGTTCGGGGCGGACGTCCCATGACGCTTCTTCAAGTTCGTCGTTGATCTATTAACTCCGTTTTTTTTATTACTAAGGGAAGGTAACTCTCTGATCGAACACGCTGAGCTACCGTGCTGGCGACCAAACTGAGCTACCCGAGCACGACTCACGACCGATCATAACAACTCTGTTTCCGCCACTACCTCGCATCCTACCTTCCGAACCTCGCAGATATTGTCCTGCGAAGCTTTTGAGCACTTCTGGAAGAGATGATTGTACGCAAATGTGGCGTAGCGACAGCTTGGAGATGTTTCCAGGAACGTTCGCCCTGAAAGTTTTACAGGTGAACATCTGTGAAGTTTGGATGGTGGGAGACGTATTGGCGGGAGTAGAGCTGTGAGAACTGGTCCTGAGTTGCGCTAGGGCACCTCAGTCGCTAGAACGCTTGCCTGCGAAAGGAAAAGGTCCCAATTTTGAATATCGGTCTGGCACCAGCTTTAATATGCAAAGAAGTTTCATGGTTTACTAATTATCCTTTGAAACAAACCATTTTTATTACGAATCCATCTTCTGTCGCCTCCTACAGGCTTCCTTGTTTTCCTGCTGGGGCTTCGTTTTGTATCGTTACTGGCTTTGTACAGTGCTGTATACTTCTGTGTGAAGAATTCGTTGGCTATTGGTTGTTGTTTAATTTATGAACCTTGTAACTGTACTACAGACATGTTACTCAATATGTCTACTTTTGGCAAGATAGCGAAGAGCAAAGCAATGTCTACTGTATGAACAATATTTATCTGTTCCTGAATAACTTTTTTAATTAATTTTGTAATGCAACTCCAGTGTAATTATTTACAATTTTGCAGGTAAGCTGGATGCATCATCTTCAAATGGAACGAGCCTAGGGCAAAAAAAAAAAAAAAAAAAAAATGGCCAGGAGCTTTTTCCACGTACCTAACACCTAACAACGTCTGTAAACTGCAGAAATCAACATAAGGTAAGCGTCCGCATTTTATTAAATTCCGGCGAATACTTCCTTCTGTCGTGAAGAGCTGATTGCTACGAATGAGTATCTACTGTTACTAAATGGTTATTTACTGCATTTCTCATGGAATCATTATTATAAATACTGGCGTAACTGTTTTGTAGCATAGCTATTAATGTATTTCCCCTTTATTCCTTTATTATTGATATGGGTTTATCTCCTTTGGCGTTAACAATTATTCTCTGTGAGATTAATTTCCAATTTGATATGATTAATTTTCAGATTATTAAACACTCTAAGACAAAAAGAAGGACTCACCACGAAGGAATTATCTGAATGGGACGGAAATCGACAGATGTGGGATACGTGTACAGACAAGCAATTGGTTACACTTTCAGAAAAACTGAATGATTTGGTCAAGAGAAATAGCTTCACAGACTAAGCATTGTAATCATTTGTTTGTGTAGCTACATTACATCTACTGAGTGAGTGTGCCAAGTTTGTGTCACTTCCGACAGATAGTATAGCTTTAGGTGAGTTTCAAAATGGCGTCTGTAGGTGATTTACGTTACAAGCAACGTGTCATCATTGAATTTCTCACTGCACAGAAAGAAACTGTGGGGAATATTAACAAACGCTTGTGCAAAGTCTGTGGAGCATCTGTTGTCGACAAAAGTAGTTAGTCGCTGGGCACGGAGGGTGAGGTCAACAGAAGGCGGTTCGGCGGAGCTCCACGATTTGCAGAGGTCGGGGTGACTATCCACAGCTGTCACACCTGATACACCTGACCTAGCCCCCTCGAACTTCCAATTGTTTGGGCCATTAGAGGATGCCATTCGTGGAAGACATTTTGAGGACGATGAGGAGGTGATTCACACACAGTGAAGTACTCGCTCCGCCACCAGGACAAGGACTAGTACTGACAAGGCATACACGCACTTGTTTCGCTCTGGAGGAAGGCCATAGAACGGGATGGAGATTAAGTGGAAAAATAGGGTGTGTAGATGAAACACCGTTCTTTCGTGTGTGTAATTTTCGTCATGCTCGAATGTGGTGCATTACTTTCTGGGCAACACTCGTATATATATATGTATACACACTCCTGGAAATGGAAAAAAGAACACATTGACACCGGTGTGTCAGACCCACCATACTTGCTCCGGACACTGCGAGAGGGCTGTACAAGCAATGATCACACGCACGGCACAGCGGACACACCAGGAACCGCGGTGTTGGCCGTCGAATGGCGCTAGCTGCGCAGCATTTGTGCACCGCCGCCGTCAGTGTCAGCCAGTTTGCCGTGGCATACGGAGCTCCATCGCAGTCTTTAACACTGGCAGCATGCCGCGACAGCGTGGACGTGAACCGTATGTGCAGTTGACGGACTTTGAGCGAGGGCGTATAGTGGGCATGCGGGAGGCCGGGTGGACGTACCGCCGAATTGCTCAACACGTGGGGCGTGAGGTCTCCACAGTACATCGATGTTGTCGCCAGTGGTCGGCGGAAGGTGCACGTGCCCGTCGACCTGGGACCGGACCGCAGCGACGCACGGATGCACGCCAAGACCGTAGGATCCTACGCAGTGCCGTAGGGGACCGCACCGCCACTTCCCAGCAAATTTGGGACACTGTTGCTCCTGGGTTATCGGCGAGGATCATTCGCAACCGTCTCCATGAAGCTGGGCTACGGTCCCGCACACCGTTAGGCCGTTTTCCGCTCACGCCCCAACATCGTGCAGCCCGCCTCCAGTGGTGTCGCGACAGGCGTGAATGGAGGGACGAATGGAGACGTGTCGTCTTCAGCGATGAGAGTCGCTTCTGCCTTGGTGCCAATGATGGTCGTATGCGTGTTTGGCGCCGTGCAGGTGAGCGCCACAATCAGGACTGCATACGACCGAGGCACACAGGGCCAACACCCGGCATCATGGTGTGGGGAGCGATCTCCTACACTGGCCGTACACCACTGGTGATCGTCGAGGGGACACTGAATAGTGCACGGTACATCCAAACCGTCATCGAACCCATCGTTCTACCATTCCTAGACCGGCAAGGGAACTTGCTGTTCCAACAGGACAATGCACGTCCGTATGTATCCCGTGCCACCCAACGTGCTCTAGAAGGTGTAAGTCAACTACCCTGGCCAGCAAGATCTCCGGATCTGTCCCCCATTGAGCATGTTTGGGACTGGATGAAGCGTCGTCTCACACGGTCTGCACGTCCAGCACGAACGATGGTGGAAATGGCCAGGTGGAAATGGCGCCAGGTGGAAATGGCATGGCAAGCCGTTCCACACGACTACATCCAGCATCTCTACGATCGTCTCCATGGGAGAATAGCAGCCTGCATTGCTGCGGAAGGTGGATATACACTGTACTAGTGCCGACATTGTGCATGCTCTGTTGCCTGTGTCTATGTGCCTGTGGTTCTGTCAGTGTGATCATGTGATGTATCTGACCCCAGGAATGTGTCAATAAAGTTTCCCCTTCCTGGGACAATGAATACACGGTGTTCTTATTTCAATTTCCAGGAGTGTATATATATAGTTCTCACCTCACGTACACAAGCCAGCAAGCCATGAGGCTATGGAAACCATTTGATATATATATATATATATATATATATATATATATATATATATATCAATCATGAGGCTATGGAAATAATTATATATATATATATATGTGTATATATTGCTTCCATAGTCTCATGGTTTGTGTACGTGAGGTGAGAACAATGTGACTTTGGTCAATACAAGATTATTGTCACAAATGAAAATTGGTTGACGCAAATTATGCCATACTTTGAAACATATGCAGTAGAATGACGTAGTCGATGTTATGCAGAAGTTGTAGATGCAGTACGGATGTTATAGATCTTGACATATATATTCTAGATTACAGTGGTAGGTAGTGGTGAGTAGGCCAACATCCCATTAGATAGGTTGCATGAAACATTCGGAAATACGGACGAATAACACACAAAATCTAAATCTACCGTGGACATAAACGTTGTTGCTACACATTAGCAGGAGTAGGTGTTTCAACCAATTAAATATTGTAACTGAAATGACAATACATTAGAGTCACAGCACACAGGCTTCGACGTACGGCTCAACACGAATGTATATATTTTTTATCTGTAATATCGTCTTGTTAAACAGGCAGATCACTGTATTTCCTCTACTAATTTATGACGTTTTTTGTTTTTACTTCATAACAGTGCATAAATATCACATTCGCATTCTTTTAGAGTCGTTGTGGAACAAAGTTATACATCATATGCATTGTTCGTTTTAAATCAGCAGCTCGTACCATCCATGTACCTGGGCGTTAATAATCAGTCTAGACTAGTAGTCACCGAACTTATGAAACTTATGAGTTACCTTACCGTTTTTAAATCCAACTGTGAGCTACCTGTAGAAACTATAAACTCACAGCTGTAGTAAATGTGGAATGAATATTATTTAAACTGTACGTAAGAAAATGAACCTCAAATTGAGTTGTGCATAAGAAGTAAACTGAATTGTAGTTAGTAACACTTTACAAATGCAAACGGACTTACTAACTTTCATGAGAAGAATGGCACTTTCTATGTCTCAACGAGTTGTTTAATGTTGGGTGAGTAGGTAGTGACTGCCTCTCGAATACAGCTGCCCAAGTGTACATTAGTCTTTTTTTAAACTTGTTTTTTTATATGAATTTCGTACCCGAAGGAAACCTGAAACAGACAATTAGACTTGAACATTGCCTTCATTTCGAGATCAACCTGGACCAAAATTGGTGATTTTCTTTGGGAACAAGGGGCCAAATATTTTGAATGTTTGAAGTAATCATTATTGAAGATAAATAGTTTTGAAACAGTTCCGGCTCCACTATAGCATTTTCTTCTTGAAAATCAAAATTCCCCTTGACACAAGTACAAGTAGACTCTACAACATCAGTCTCCACAAAAGGCTGTCTGACAAACTATGAAAAAATTGAAATATTGGAAGCGTTTGTTGAAGTGATTCTCAAATATGAAGAACAATTTGAAAGTATTTTTTGCTTTTGTTAGGACGTGTTGAAGGGCCTTAGTTGTCAAGTATTTATTTCAAACAAACAAGTGTTTGTATTCCCCCTGGATGAGACTTTTTCTCACAGTTCCAGCATGTTTGAGAATAAAGCAACATCTGAAAGTGTTACCCCAATGCCTTTATTCTTACCCGAATGTGCCAGTTAAGAATATTTAACTTTTCGGTGATATGTGCAATAGAATTAAAATCGTGTATGCAAACCGGGTCTTCTAGTTCATGGAAGAATTCGCCTATTCATTTAAAAAATTCTACTAAGGCAGGCAGCACCTCTTCATAACGTTGTAAACCTCCGCCTCTACTAAGACGACGAAATGCTGTATGAAGCAGTAGATCACCGTTCTGGCAATCAAGTTAATGAGACAGTGCTCTGAACAAACATCTCTGAATTGCATCTGCTCTAAGTTCTTTCACTACTTTTATAACTGTTTTTATTAAATAGTTCTTGTATAAAAACTTCTCTCACAGTGACTGATGGTGTATTACATGATAGTAAGACAGAAAATTATTAAATCTATTGTGTTTACGACACAGTGCTGTGAGTCCCTGACCTCCGCCTACGATCAGTTGCTAAGCCCACCAACTTCTTTACAGGAACGTATTAACAGCTGACACGGTCCTTCACTTCTAAAAATATGTCCAGTTCTGTAGTTCACCCTGTTAGTGGCATATTCTTTACCAGATCCTCTCTCAGTTCGAAATGATCAAATGCCAATTTGCAAAAAACCGTCAACTGAGCTGTATAAACTAAAGGTATCAGTTGCTTTGTCGAGCTGTGGGGAAAAATAGCTGCAGCAATCAAAATGAGTTTTAAGTTAGGAAATAACGTCGGAAACGTTAGAACTCATAACCTCATTACTGTATTTGCAGACAGCTGTACAGATGTAACGGCAGTCATTATCTCAGTTTTATTTCTGAAACTATCAAATAATAAATCTGCAGCTAATAAAAACACAAATTCGGTTAATTCATTGTCTTCGTATGGTTTCTTATTCAGTGCAATAATTTCTGAATCTCGGTATGGCGTCTCAGCTGCTGCTTTACCCTTTACTAACGGTTAAAAAAAATAAAAGAGTGAAGTATGAGACGTAACGGCCGTCTTGCATTCGAAATTTTAAATTGTCTTCTCAACACTGTTTGTTAACTTGAACTGCCTTACGCGTTTCGATTCTACATCATTTTGAAATGATAATTGCATTTGAAAATAGTGTACAATTGAAACGTGCACGGCGGTTGCGATCAATAAGTGATGTGGCTAAGAAAATTTAAAATTTTGTGTTAAAAAAATTGATTGTCGAGCATTAAGTTTCGATTTTAGCTGCCTTACCTTTTCTTTGCTTGAAGTAAAACGCAATGGGAAATCCTATCCAACCCCTGAGTGAACGGTTTTGATGTTCTCTTCTTCCAAACTCATGCATTTGCACAGCAACAGTAAACACACATATGGTAATACACCAGGTGTGATAGATACAATTGCTTATTTCCATAATAGTTACCAGTGCTTGCATTTACACTCGAAATAACGCCAAGGGTACATAACATGGAAAAATGAATAAAGCAAGAACTCTCACACTGGAAAATCCGTCATACATACGAAATAGATTTTGCTCAATCTAATTTATTCAAAGCTTATAGTTCATTATCACTAAGTCTCAGAACATAAGCACTGGAAACTTCAAGAGAGAATATAATCATATATGTCAGTACTTCTTTAAGCAGTGTTCTCAGTTCAGGACGAAAGTGATGAGTTTTTTTCTTGAATACGACATTATTACAAGAACCCAAGATTAGTATGAATGCTTAAGTCGAACTATCAAACTATCCACGTTAGCAGATGTCTTATGTGCCCAAGAAAAACGTAACTAGCACAACTTCACGCGTATCATTGTACAATGAGCCTAACAGAGTAGTTTTCTTGACATAATGGCAGCTTCGCGGGAAAAACAAGCAGTACATGTCATGAGCGAAGTCTCAGCTCAGTGGAACAATCCAGATGAATCAATCTGAACGTCACCAAAATTTACCGAAAATGTCCTTGCGGGTCACTAGTAGCTCGACGGTTTGGACATCACTGGTCTAGACGGAGTTTGTATAGTTGTTATCCCGGTCGATTAAGTAAAAGCTGCCATGTGTCCAGGCTGACTAGCGACGGGAGAACAGTGCTTGCGCGTGGTTCACACGACATTTGTTGTGTATGCTCCTGTAGTATTCTGGACGTCACACACACAGGGAGGTTCCATTTTATTACTGGAGAGTACTGGTACAACGTAAGTGGTAAAACATAGTTCTCAGCAGGTGCAAATTAACTCTATTGCTTTCAGTATCATTTGCATTTGCGTAAGTATTGCTTATCACTCGAACGAACTTTCAATTATTTACGTTCTCATTCAGAGAAATTGTTCGTAGCACAACAGTTTTGTTGTTATTATTATTGCGTTTTAAGACTGCCACCCAGGCTCAAATACCTAACGACATTAATAATGATGAAACTTCCTGGCAGATTAAAACTGTGTGCCGGACCGAGACTCGAACTCCGGACCTTTGCCTTTCGCGGGCAGGTGCTCTACCAACTGAGCTACCTAAGCACGACTCACGCCCCGTCCTCACAGCTTTACTTCTGCCAGTATCTCGTCTCCCACCTTCCAAACTTTACAGAAGTTCTCCTACGAACCTTGCAGAACTAGCTCTCCTGAAAGAAAGGATATTGCGGAGACATGGCTTAGCCACAGCCTGGGGGATGTTTCCAGAATGAGTTTTTCACTCTACAGCGGAGTGTGCGCTGATTCTGGAAACATCCCCCAGGCTGTGGCTAAGCCATGTCTCCGCAATGTCCTTCCTTTCAGGAGTGCTACTTCCGCAAGGTTCGCAGGAGAGCTTCTGTTTAAGTTTGGAAGGTAGGAGACGAGGTACTGGCAGAAGTAAAGCTGTGAGGACGGGGCGTGAGTCGTGCTTGGGTAGCTCAGTTGGTAGAGCACTTGTCCGCGAAAGGCAAAGGTCCCGAGTTCGAGTCTCGGTCCGGCACACAGTTTTAATCTGCCAGGAAGTTTCATATCAGCGCACACTCCGCTGCAGAGTGAAAATCTCATTCTGGATTAATAATGATCGTGCAACATTTCCAATAAATCCTCTACACACGTCTATTTGAAAATATTTGAACAACTTGTACCTTCTCCACGCTTCAATTGTCATTCACAGCTTTGCCTGTCATCCTCAGGGACACGAGTCATACATGGCACAGGGAGAATCAGGTGTGATTGATACCATTGCTTATTTCCATAATACTTACCAGGACTTGCATTTGTGTTCGAAATAACGCTGAGGCTAAAAAAAACATGGAAAAATAAACAAACCTAAATAAATAAAACAAGAACTCTCACTCTGGAAAATCCGGCGTACAAACGAAATAGATTTCGCTTGATCTAATGTATTCAAAGTTTATAGCTAAACAATTATTATCACTATGTCTCAGAATATCAACAATAGAAACTTCAAGACAAAATCTGATCAGATACACCAATGTCCACAGTAATGTCATATAATGTCCTTAACAGGTGCATTATTTACCCATTTACTCAAAGTCTTTGGAACATTTTGTTACATTTGAACACAAACCTTTCCTGTCCATGACACTTAAAAGATTAAAATTCAGAACAGAAACAAATCTTAAGAACAACATTCTCTAATGCGTAACATATATGTAGACACACACAAATGAAATACTTCCATTTACTTCATTTTCTCAGAATAGTGCGAAATGTATCTTGACATTAGAATTCGTCAACAGGCGTACGTATGAAACGTCTTCCAGCACAAATGAAATCACACGGTCACCAGCCATATGTCCTTCAGTAAAATGTCTTTGACCGTCATTTGTGCCTAACGTTTCAGTCAGCATACTTGAATGCGTCAGATATACAGTCAAAAGTTATACAGTTAGAAATGTTTACTCAAATTAACTTTTGTACACATTATTGCTTGCCATGTTTTGCTGGGAGAAAAAATAATGCTTAGTTCGTACACCTTAATTATACCATAGTAAATACAGGTATCTTGAACATCTAAATGTGTATAAAATTTCACTAAAAACATTTCTTACATCCAGGTCCATTCTGACGCTGCCCCCTGCCTTAGTGACCGCTACCAATGGACTACAGTAGGGGTATACGGAGGGTCCTATTTTCCATATTTCACGATCACGACGATGTAATTCAATTTTGTCAAGTCTAATATTCATCTCTTCTACTTTCAACTGACATTGCCCTAGGAGAGATCTATTTTTGCATTCCTCTCCCTATGGAACTCGATACCAAGGATACATTCGATTACCAAATTATCTACCACCGAGAACGTGCCTTTAGACGTTACATTTTCTGGTATGATTGGAAGACAAACTTATTTTAACATTTTGAGACCTGGCCTCAACGGCTTCGAGGATACTACAGTTCTATACCGTCAATGTTGGCACTTAAATTACCTCGCAAACCCTTTTGTGATAATTAGTTGACACAACATTCACAACCACACATGTATCTGTCATAATGTTAACAGGTATATTCGCTATTGTTGCATTAGTAGATGATTGGAATGCAGCAACAGGCTCCTTCTTGATATATATTCTGCCATTATATCTTAGTAAATTCACTATTAGATTACAGTGATCGCCCCACTTCATTCTGTAGCCGTCACCATGGCTGAAGATGTGATCGCTTTTGGTTTTCCGGGTGACACGGTGAGGCTGAGTGATTTTCATTGGTCACTCTAACTATACCGATTATCGGGTGCTGTTCTCACCAGTTCTGATCATTCTGTCTCATTTGTTGTTGCTTTTGATTATATCAGTGGTTGTTTGTGTTTGCACACCACTGCTTTCCCAGACCTCTTTGCCTGTGGTTAGCATCGTTATTTGCCCATTGCTTCCATGGGTACTGTAGTTATTTTACCAGTGGTTGTCGATGTTATTATTTAGGTATCTGGTATTACATCTCCTGTCTGTTCACTTTCTTTTCTTTGATGTGACAGAATGCATTTCATTGTGCCCGGACGACTCACTTGTCTGAGCGGCTTGTGTGCACACAAAATACACAAGTGACTCATTCCTTCCGTTGTTGCTACAGGTTTTACTGTAAGTGAGTGGTGATGGGCCTGCCACACTGGCAGCTTTTGCTTTTACCTACTCAAGAATGACGTCAATTGAATCTAGCAGTGACATAAAGTGATCCAGATATGTTTGCGGTATATAAATTTTTCGCGAATGTCTGTAGGCAACTTGAAGATTCACAGGACGTCTATGTGAGATGTGGGTTCATCCTTATATCTTTTTTTATTTATGCACTACTTACAGTACTTTGAAGGCTTCCTTGTTCCGCAGAAAGACTTCCGATTGAATTGTAGAATTTGTAGAATGTTTCCCGAATCCACATGGACCAGTATTTTGAAAGAAATGCCCCGTCAAATTGTTCCTAAGTGTGGCAGTATCCAGCGGCTTCTATTGCGCACAGGGTTGGAACATCGAGGATAAGATCCCTTACTAATGGGTTTTCTGCATATCCGTCCAGGTACATGGTAATACATCATGAAAGGATTTAACAAAAATAACAGGCTAAATAGTTTTTTTTATAGGTCACGAACACCTGAAATTTCTATGTTTCAGTAAACGTTTCTCTAGAATAATTGATGAAGTAAGTGCAGCCCCCACCACATAAAATGTGTCAGTGAAAAGTGATTTTATCGGCGCGACCTAATCTTCCAGTAGCCTACTTGATTGTGGAGCGTCATCTGGCACTGCATCCCAGCAATGTACAACTGATCGAACATTCTGTACCACTCTTTTCGCTTCCACTGTTTCTTGTTTCGTATCTTTTACTTGGGTGGCAATAGAATCAAGGTAGTCAATTAAGTCTTTTCGTTAATTCTGGTTGGTTATTTTCATTGAACTATTTCGTCCAGATATCGTACTTGTACTGATTTGTTGCATAGCAATATTTACTTGTGATTCGACTAATTTGCGATGTGATAGTATTAATTTTCAGGTTGTTATATTATGTTTCATTAATGGGATAACATTCTGACACTCAATGGGTGAATTTCGCTAATCTTTCCTGAATTAATCAAAATAATGGAACACTGGTCTTTACTGAGTAAAATTCAGTTTCACGTAATGTAGTAAATTTAGTAACCATTCTACTTATGACCTTTTACCAATGATAGTATAGATGCTGCATGCGTGTATTATCAGCAATGTAGATATATTTATTTATGTAAGAAGTTTGAATTTTATTTCTGAGTCAACAAATAAATGCAGGTGTTAATTAAAACCTCCTTAATAATGGAGCTGCAGTAATGCTCGATAGTTTGGCCATCAGAGAGTACACATTACATTTCTGAAACAACTCTTTCGAAGATCGCTGTATAACAGAAAAGTGCTTTGATCACATTGTGTGATTAATTATTTCTATGACTAATAACAAGTAGATAATTAATGGAGACACTATCGGTTCGGTGCATTTGTTTCACAAAAAATACAAACATCACAGGTCTGTGTGGCAAAACGTTACATGAATTCCTCTCAGCTGGAAACAACAAAGGAAGCGGGAAGAATGCAGAGCATACTGTACTTCTCTAACAAACCCGTAGTAACAATGTTCTGTACAGTATGAATGTAGTATATATTTCACAGATAAAAGTATGAAAAATATAGATAATATGACGATTTTTCATACATAAATACAGTTTGATAATTTTTGGAAGTATATTACAATATAAGTAAACGCAAAACTATTGTTCCATAGAAATTTCAGAAATATTTCAATGGAGTTTACTTACCGTAAATAAGCCGGAAATTGAGTTAAATAGATGTTTTGTTGTCTTAGCTAACCATGCTTGAAATACTGTATTGAGATCCTAAGCATGAAATTTGATACAAGTTTTGCGGATGAAGCATAAGCAGTTGTTCAACCCTTTGAATACCATAGCTACTGCCTGTAGCCGCCATTTTATTAACTTTGTTTTGAAGTGTGGCTGTCTTTAGCATGAAACCATCGATGCTGCTGCAAGACAGACATTTAGTGGTACACTGAGATACTTCTACGAGTATAGAACAATGCAGCAGTCAGTAATAGCCTTCAAGGCAACAGTCTGCAAGGAGATCGTGCTATATCGATATAGGAGATTGTTACGTGCTGTTTTTTTCCCAAAGGCATTAAAACGTAAGTTTGAGTTTATACTACTGCCGTTATGAGTGGTTTTGAAACTAGGGCAGTAAGTAGATTTGATACATTGCTTGTTATTTAGAATTATAATTTGTTTTAGGTATTATAAGTTCATCGAAGTTTCAAGATGTGGGATTTTATACAGGAAAAACACGAATTTGTTTTCAAATATATCACACGCAGTGATGGTTGATTGAAAACTACACGTCCTAATGCTTCCAGAATGAAACCACAATCTGAAAACAATCGTTTGCTAACTTTGTGGCAATTTATTCTTGTATTCGTTCCTTACCACGATAAAAAAGTTAATTTTGTGAAAAATTTTAAAATTAGATTCCATAGTAAAAACAAGTGTTTACTTTTTGCAGATTTCTTGTATTTATTGTTTACTATGATAATAAACGTTAATTTTGTGAAACATATTAAAACTATATTTTGTCATATCGTTGGGCCTCAAAGGATTGAGATTAGAGTTTCATCTCCTGTTGACATCCGGTATCTAACGAAAGCAAAGAGAAGAAAATAGACACAGGACTTCTTTTCCCGAGCCCAACAGTCTAGATGTGGGTATGACCCTTGGTTAGATTTTCGATATTTGGTTTTCTTGCTTTGTCATTTCATTTTCGCTTTCTAGTTTATTAGCCATTTCATACACTACTAACGGGACCCATAGTGAATAGCACAATGTAAAACAGTTCATAAAAAAGTGAGAGTTCGAAACTGGAAGTAACTAACATCTGATACGGCTTTGCCAATATTCATGGTCCGTCATGCTGCACTGGGAACAGATGATATGGAGCACGAAACTGTATTATACCCAATTATTTATATATAGTGCAAGATACGGGAGTGTCTTGGAGTTGAAGTACGAGGGTAAAGTGGAATAACCCAATAAGAAGAAATGAAGAATCCCTTACGTATCATAAGAAACAATGGATGTAAATCTTCCGAAATATGAGATGGTGAAGATACTTTTTTTGCTTGTGCGCCATCAGCTTCCATCTACTGCTTCTCGGATTTATTATTTGTCATTCAGGGATGGAGCCACATTTAATCCACAGTAACAAATCGGCTCTAAAAGTCACTAAGGAATGTCGGGGTAGTTCTTTTGGAGAAGGAACGACCGATATCAATTTACAGTCCGGGCTTGTGCTCTGGCTCTAGTGCCCCCGCTGTCGATGGGATGTTAAACCGTAATATATATTCCTTTTCTCTAAAAGTTGCTTGAAGTCTTACTGAGAAACCACCAACCTGTCATAGTTCAGGTGATATGACATAAACACTGAGATACGTCAAAAACTGTCGCATATTGCTTGACGTTAGATTTATTACTCCTTTGCTACTAACTCCATTCACAAAGTATTTTGCTGACAGTATCCGTGTATTCCGCTTAACGTACCTATACAAATACATCAATGTACGGCACATAGTTCTAAAGATAAGAGATCATAAACTAAGAAATGCGTGAGAAATTATTGTATCATGCATGAAGTTTTGATACTGTACATTTATTCTTTACTATTAAGACGTTTCTGCAGTCGAGTCAGCTTAAGGAAGTCCCTGACACTGGAAGCGCTTTTGACAGCTTTCAACTGTGAATTGCAAACAGCTGTAGGTGAAAGCGACACACGTCTATAGAGCCATGAAGAGTCACTGCCGTAGAGACAGTTATAACATCGCGTTGTAGATACGCGAAGCAGCTGCGCCCAAATTACTTAAGATGTACGTTTCTGATAGAAAATTGCCAAAATGAATTCCCCGACAATGACGGGTTTGTCAGCTAGTTATCAATTAGTCACCTAAAAGTGTGCTATAAGAAGACATGAAAATTAGGGTTTAGCGTCTATATAAAATGATTAGAGGCGAAGTGCAATCTCGGTTTGGGAACGGATAGTGAAGCATTATGTCGGTGTTCCCATCAAAGGATCCATGCTCTCATTTGCCTTAAGCGGTTTAGGGAAAGCACGGGAGGCTGAATCTGAATAGGCCGACGGGGAACTGATCCGACTCCCGCCCGAATGCGCGTCCAGTGTCTCAATGATTCGCTGCTATATTACACTTTACCCTTTTAATCAAACCACGCAAAGATTGATTCTTCTAAAATAAACATGGTAAGACAGTGACTGTATAAAAATGCAGATTCATTCCTATAAAACAGTAACCAACCATTGTTAATGATATTGTTTATTAACAACAAATAGGCCAGTTACTGGTCTAGAACCTTAAGCCTTAATCGTCATTCGTCTTTTGACGTTAAAAATTTCATTTACCTAATGCTGCACGTGCGAAGTTCCTGATTATCGTTGAGGCAAAAGTTAAATGCAGTCTTTAACGTGAAAAGCCGTCCCACGATGGACCTGTTGTTCTTGTAAATTAGTCTCTGGTCTAGACAACTTGTTACGGTACTTTCTGCAAAATATTCCACTACTTTCGTAATCTTCACACACCTTCTTTTTAACTACCGGTACGTTTTATACAATATCTCTGATTTCATATAGTATGGAAACACTGTCTATAAGGATTTCTCATCAGCATGAATAAGGAATGATGTAATTTCTTTTTCACGTCGCTACACATTTCATTGCAGGTCATTGGCGGGAGAGATTTATATATTAAGGGTATCACTGGTGTCAAACGCGCTGCAAATCTCGTATTTAACGCTATGTTCGCCAAGAGGTGAAACCTCGATCAGTGCTGCCACCGCACAGACGGCGCAGCAAATACGTACCAGGTTGGTCGCTGCTGCCACCATCGTTCCTTGCGGAGGGTCTGTCAACTACTTGGTGGAACCAACAGCAGCAAGCTACGGGTCGACCAGTGTTTGCATATCTCAGCCTTTATAATTTGATAAACAGTTCAAACAGCAAACGCACAGAAAAAAATTGAATTTTTCAGTTTTAAAAGCACACTAGTGAACTTTATACAGTGCCTGCTAATGTCATAACTGAGGCCGACTGTGAACGAAAAGTAGAAAGCACCGTCATCTTGCTCTCAGTGGATACGCTATTCACTAACAGGAAATGAGAAAGTTCAGATAGGAATGCCCAGATGAATTCTGAATGGAAAATTTTCCACAAATTTCGGTGTTATGCGGCGATATGACAAAGATATTACAAAAATTAGGAAACACGATAAAAAAGGGGAGGATTTAAGGTTGAGGCAAGACAAACCTCCAAATGCTGTACTTTGAATGTGCACTGCTTAGAATTTTTGGAGCTCTTGATTTGTGTTCACTTCATGTGAAATTTTTGAAACGAGAATACTAATGAATATCTGTAACTTTGCCGAATATTTAACGAATATAGTAGTAATACCGAATTTTCGAGACAAATTCCAGAATTTTCGAATTCCTGTAATATTTTCCGTTGTTAACATACAAATTACACACACTTACGGAGCTTATCAGACGAGTTACTCAATGTTGTTAAATGTGAGTCCGATGCAAGTTAATACTTCGTGAACCAAACCATATACAGGAGAATTTGCACATTCTTATTGAGCTTTTCGTAAGGAGCTTACTACAACGTTAAAACAATAAATATAGCTCTGATGCAGTTTAATATTTTGCGACCAAACCAGCTACACAGTAGAATTTGGCGTGAAAGAGGAAGTTCTGTAGCTGTTGAGCAGCTTACCCGACAGCGAGAAAATTTACCTGAGGTATCTTCTCGAAACATTCTTTGGATCATCGACGCCCGATGGTCCGTTGCCTTATGCTTGCCCCGTGTCTTACAAGAGATTCCCAAGAAACTGAACGTACCGCTAGCTGTACGGGACAATTTGACTGAAGCTGGTCTGTTTTCTAGCCTAAACACTGGATTCGAATACTGGTTGAAGAACGCATAACCAAAGCATGGAGTTAATGCCGCATATTTTCTCCGCGGCCTAGTTATATTAATCTGAAATACAACATTGGAGAATATTACGGTAGCGAGTTAATAGAGAATAGGACTCACTGCTTTGCCTCAAAATTGCAAGAAGCTAGAATTTTTTTCATAACAAATGTGTTCGATGTTTCTGTGTGTAAGAGATGTGATGCTCACACGTTCAACTCTTTAAAAATGTTGGACATTGGCTTAGTTTGATCAACATATTCAAGACGTTAGATGGTTGAACGAAAGAATATGTTCCTCTGTGTTGCAGGCTGCCGTATTGACGCTACCGGCTCTTTAACATCCTTTATTTGCTGAGTTGCTAAAATACAGTTATAAAACAATCATGAGACCTGAAAACACGATCCAGTACAGCTGTTTCAATGTAAGTAACGAAGTTTCTGTAGTCAGCCAGAAACCAGCATTTATTCATCCATACATTCTTGAGATATCAGTACCAAATATTCAGGTGAAGTTTAGCGGTTTCTTTGCAGATATAGTAGTGAAGAGGCGACTTTAGGTTGGTGTTTATTATTCGTTGTGCGTGTGTTCCATAATGATGAACTTTTACACAAAAAATATGACCGGTACTGTGAGTCTAGTTTAGTTCATTTTCTGCACTCACTGTACGGACTTAAGTGACACCGAAACCTAAAATGGATTTCATGAATAAGGCAAAAATACCAAGTTAATGCAAAAAGTTACGAGGTCGGATATGAAGAAACAATGGGGATTTTAGACACGTGTCATATCATAAAGAAAATAGCTACGAACAAACAGCTTATTACCTTAATATAAATTTTATTTTAAATCAACAACACTGATATGCCATTCTTGTGTACCACAGGCTGTGACAGTACTGAGTGCGCTTACCTATAGCAGCAATATATCACACATATCGATGTACAGTGCCCATTAGCTCAGTAAGAAGTGAAAGTCCGTTTTCGAAAGCCATTCTCAGCGCGAGAGAGACGGGTTACGAGCCCTTCAGCATACAGTGCATTGACGCCAATCGATGAAGTGGTGAGAGAGAAGACATCTAGGATGTACAATATTAGCTACCACCCCTATCTCCATCATGTCGGTGTTTCTTCTACGTACAGAAGATCGGATTACAGAGTCTCTGATTTGCTTCTGGTATCTACCTCATACTCCGAAAACCACCTAACGGCGTGTGGCGGAGTGTACTTCTCGAACCACTAACTGATCCCCCTTCCCTTTTACACTCGGAAAAGGCGAGTGGGAAGAATGATTGTCGGTAAGCCTCTGTATGGCTCTAATACCTAGAACTTTCTCCTTGTTGTCATTTCGCAAGATGTATGTGGGTTCAAATGGTTCAAATGGCTCTGAGCGCTATGGGACTTAACATCTGTGGTCATCAGTCCCCTGGAACTTAGAACTACTTAAACCTAACTAACCTAAGGACATCACACAACACCCAGTCATCACGAGGCAGAGAAAATCCCTGACCCTGCCGGGAATCGAACCCGGGAACCCGGGCGCGGGAAGCGAGAACGCTACCACACGACCACGAGCTGCGGACTATGTATGTGGGAGGAATTAATGTGTTATTCGACTCTTCCCAGGAAGTGCTCTCTCAGAACTGAAATAGTAAACATGTCGATGATGCACAACACCTCTCTTGTAACTTCTGCCAATGGAGTTTATGGAGCGTCTCCGTAACGCTCTCGCGCCTGCTAAACGATCGCGTAACGAAGCGCGACGTTCTTCGTTGGCTCTTCTCCAGTCCCACCTCGTAAGGATCCCAGAGTGAAGAACAATACCCAAAAATCGGTCGAACAAGCGCTTTGTAACTCACTTCCTTCGTGTATTAGTTACATTTCCTCAAGAAATGGCTCAAATGGCTCTGAGCACTATGGGACTTCTGAGGTCATCAATCCCCTAGAACTTAGAACTACTTAAACCTAACTAACCTAAGGACATCACACATATCCATGCCCGAGGCAGGATTCGAACCTGCGACCGTAGCAGTCACGCGGTTCTAGACTCTAGCGCCTAGAACCGCTCGGCCACTCCGGCCGGCTTTCCTCAAGATTCTTCCTATGAATTTCATTGCGGCAGCTGCTTTTCCCAACATTTGCTTTATGTGGTTCTTCCATCTAAGGTCGGGATGGTATTTCACGGAAAATAATGTAGCCAGCGGTTTACCATTAACAGTGCAGTTGTATAATAGTGGATTTCTTTTCCTATGCGTGTGGAGTATCTTACATTTACCGAAGTTCAGGGTCAACTGCCAGAGCCTTCACCGTTCATCGATCCTCCGCAGGTCATGCCACAAATCGATAGTGTCTTCTGGCGTTGCTGTTCTATTATAGATTATCACGTCGTCTTATAACAGTCTTAAGAGCTCCCGACCCTTTCTACTAGACGATTTCTTTACATGGTAAACAGGACCGGTGCTATCACATTTGGGTTACTCTGGAAATTACATTTACATCCCTCGATTTTGTTCCGTTAAGGACTGCATGTTGAGTTATACCCGCAAGTAAGTCTTCAATCCAGTCGCAAATCTGGCCCGATATTCGATAAGCTCGCATTTTTTTCCCTCTGTCAGTATGGGACAGTGTCAAATGCCTGCCTGATGTCAAACAACACGGTATATAACTGAGCGCCTTTGCCTACAGCACTATGGATCTCACGGAGGAACATATTGAGCTGAGTTTCACGTGATCTCTGTTTACAGAATCCATGTTGAATTTTATAGAGGAGATTTTCGTTCTCCAAAAACGTCACAGTTCTTGAGCATAAATCATCTTCCATAATTCTACAACACATTGACGTCATTTTGCGCGAGACAGCTGTAGTAAATACAAAGTGAGGAACACTCCAAGCGCTAAGAAAAATGTATAATATAAATTTAAACAGATATAGGTTTCAAGACAACGAAAGGGCTTAGGGAACTATTACATACAGTATTTCTATGCGTGTGGGATGTATTGATTAGAATTTTATCCTCATTAGAGTTTTTTTCAGTGTTTTCAGTGCAGAATAAGAATGAAGAATGGTGTGGGTACACGACGGTTATTACATGAAGCATTTATCGATTGAAATTTCATGAGAAGATGTTGCAGCAACGAAAGATGCCTTTTTTAATGTCATCATCTTCGTGAATTTTCGCTCCTATTTCGCGATAGCGCAAAACGAGTTGCTCTCCTTTGACCATTTCAAATGTCCTCCGTCAGTACTATCTGATATGGGTCCCTCACTGCGCAGCAGTATTCCAGAAGAGGACGGACAACTGTAATGTAGGCGGTCTTTGGTTCGCTTTCACCACAACATTGTCTACGTGATCGTTCCAATTTGAGTTATTTGTAATTGTAATCCGTAAGTATTTGGTTGAATTCAGAGCCATTAATTTATGTGGCTTAGTGAATTTCTTGTAGTATTTATCTCGATGACTTCACACTTTTCACTACTTAGTCAATCGTCACTGCTCGCACCATACGGATATCTTGTCTAAATCATTTTGCAATTGATTTTGGTCATTTGATAACGTTACGAGTTGGTAAATGACAGTGTCAACTGCAAACAATCTGAGAGGGCTGTTCTCTGAAGTCGTTACGTACATCAGGAACAGCAGAGAGCCTGTAACACTTCTTTCCCGAACGCCACATATTACTTCTGTTTTACTCGATGACTTTCCCTCATTTAGAACGTACTTACGACGGTACTGGGCACTACGCACTGTAAAAATTCTTTGAAAATTATGAAAATATTTACATAGGTCCGCAGCTCGTGGTCGTGCGGTAGCGTTTTCGCTTCCCACGCCCGGGTTCGATTCCCGGCGAGGTCAGGGATTTTCTCTGCCTCGTGATGACGGTGTTGTGTGATGTCCTTAGGTTAGTTAGGTTTAAGTAGTTCTAAGTTCTAGGGGACTGATGACCATAGATGTTAAGTCCCATAGTGCTCAGAGCCATTTATATAGTTGGTGGTGGTGCTCTTCGCCGATTTTTGATAAAAAAGTTGATTTAGATTGAATAGTTAGCTTGAGCCCCCACGTGCTAAGGTAGAATATATATGTTACACACAACTCTCAGCTTAACTGAGCGGCCCCAGAGATGTGGCTACGTTTTGCGTCATAGGGTGCCAGCTCACACCTGCCGTCAACTCAGTTTTCAAGCTTAAATAAAATGTATAAAAAAAACCATGCAGGCAGGTATTGAGGTGAAATTTAAAATGTTGAGTCACTCACGTTGATTTATAATTCGAACAAGCAGTTTATTTCTATTTTTCCACGAATAGTCTTCAATATATTGACTAAATATTCAAAATGCTGTCTGAGGGGCTTTTACGTAAGCGAGGTCATTAATAACTGATGCCAGAACACTTCACAATAAAATTCATATGTCACAATCACGGCACTCGACAATCTGTTCACGGTTCACAAAATACACTGTTGTCTGCTGTCCGAAACCACTACATTGCGCTCAGCTTGATCGCTTTCGAACGTCGCTACATACATACTTGTCTCCGACCATGGCTACCAACCCAATACTACCGCCTGATGGGCACTCAGATCAACGTTTAATTCGCACCTCAGTGTCACTCTTAGCTCCGTTTTTATCAATTGTTCTCTGGTATATAAATTCCTCCAAGCGCACCATACGCTCCCCTGCCAAGCTTCTGCTCTGTTTTTTCAAGGTCGCGTAATCGCTAGCTGCTCGCCACGGTCCCGTAATAAACGCCAGTCACTTGCTCTGCGGCGGAAAACTGTCGCTCTAATCTTCCCCCACAGCTTGTACGCTCACAAACTGTGACCTTCCTGACAGGAAATAACGAATCCATGCACACAACTGAGACGATAGTACGAAAGCACGCAATTTGATTAGAAGTCGATTGTGAGGAACAGTGTCAAAAACCTTCTGGAATCCAAAAGTATGGAGTCAGTTTGTTGTGCCCTGTCGATAGAACTCATTACTTCGTGAGAATAACGAGCTATTTGTGTTTCACAAGAACGCTATTTTCCAAGTCCATGTTGACTATTTGTCAATAAATCGTTTTGTTCGAGGTAATTCATTATGTTTGAACACAATGTGTTTTCCAAAATCCTACTGCAAATTGACGTTATTGATGCGGGCTCTTAATCAGGGGATTACTGCTATTTGTTTTCTTGGATATTGGTGTGACGTGTGTAGCTTTTCAGTCTCTAGATACGGGTATGTCAGCAAGCAAGCGATTGTACACTCCTGGAAATTGAAATAAGAACACCGTGAATTCATTGTCCCAGGAAGGGGAAACTTTATTGACACATTCCTGGGGTCAGATACATCACATGATCACACTGACAGAACCACAGGCACATAGACACAGGCAACAGAGCATGCACAATGTCGGCACTAGTACAGTGTATATCCACCTTTCGCAGCAATGCAGGCTGCTATTCTCCCATGGAGACGATCGTAGAGATGCTGGATGTAGTCCTGTGGAACGGCTTGCCATGCCATTTCCACCTGGCGCCTCAGTTGGACCAGCGTTCGTGCTGGACGTGCAGACCGCGTGAGACGACGCTTCATCCAGTCCCAAACATGCTCAATGGGGGACAGATCCGGAGATCTTGCTGGCCAGGGTAGTTGACTTACACCTTCTAGAGCACGTTGGGTGGCACGGCATACATGCGGACGTGCATTGTCCTGTTGGAACAGCAAGTTCCCTTGCCGGTCTAGGAATGGTAGAACGATGGGTTCGATGACGGTTTGGATGTACCGTGCACTATTCAGTGTCCCCTCGACGATCACCAGTGGTGTACGGCCAGTGTAGGAGATCGCTCCCCACACCATGATGCCGGGTGTTGGCCCTGTGTGCCTCGGTCGTATGCAGTCCTGATTGTGGCGCTCACCTGCACGGCGCCAAACACGCATACGACCATCATTGGCACCAAGGCAGAAGCGACTCTCATCGCTGAAGACGACACGTCTCCATTCGTCCCTCCATTCACGCGTGTCGCGACACCACTGGAGGCGGGCTGCACGATGTTGGGGCGTGAGCGAAAGACGGCCTAACGGTGTGCGGGACCGTAGCCCAGCTTCATGGAGACGGTTGCGAATGGTCCTCGCCGATACCCCAGGAGCAACAGTGTCCCTAATTTGCTGGGAAGTGGCGGTGTGGTCCCCTACGGCACTGCGTAGGATCCTACGGTCTTGGCGTGCATCCGTGCGTCGCTGCGGTCCGGTCCCAGGTCGACGGGCACGTGCACCTTCCGCCGACCACTGGCGACAACATCGATGTACTGTGGAGA
Source organism: Schistocerca serialis cubense (assembly GCF_023864345.2). Taxonomy (NCBI): domain Eukaryota; kingdom Metazoa; phylum Arthropoda; class Insecta; order Orthoptera; family Acrididae; genus Schistocerca; species Schistocerca serialis. Next base: position 653,324,495 of record NC_064639.1, on the reverse strand, counting down.
CCTCACGCCCCACGTGTTGAGCAATTCGGCGGTACGTCCACCCGGCCTCCCGCATGCCCACTATACGCCCTCGCTCAAAGTCCGTCAACTGCACATACGGTTCACGTCCACGCTGTCGCGGCATGCTACCAGTGTTAAAGACTGCGATGGAGCTCCGTATGCCACGGCAAACTGGCTGACACTGACGGCGGCGATGCACAAATGTTGCGCAGCTAGCGCCATTCGACGGCCAACACCGCGGTTCCTGGTGTGTCCGCTGTGCCGTGCGTGTGATCATTGCTTGTACAGCCCTCTCGCAGTGTCCGGAGCAAGTATTTGTGGGTCTGACACACCGGTGTCAATGTGTTCTTTTTTCCATTTCCAGGAGTGTATATGATTGCAAGGTATGCAGCTATTGGAGGCCTTACCTTGCCTTCGCCGAACCGAGGATATCTACTTCTAAGTTGCTCATTATGGCAGTTGTTATTGCTTCCTATTCTGGAATATTTACTTCTTTGCGAAAAGAATTTCTGAAAACCGTGTAAAGTAACTCCAGTTTGGTGGCACTGTCATGGTCACCAGTAACGTTACCATTGCTGTGGCGCAGTGAAGGTATTGATTTCATCTTGGCTCTGATGTACTTAACATACGACCAGAATTAGAATGTATGGAGGCTTAATGCTCGCCAGTGTGTGACTAGAATGTAAACCAGTAGTCGAAAACTTCACGACCAGGTTATCAAATGGCGTATTCCAGCAGGATAGCGCAATATCCGACACTACAGTTAACATCACAAACGCCTTGACGAGTGTTTGCACGGCCTACAATGAACAGATACTCTAACTTTAGAAGATATTTCTAATTACAAGCTAAACGTCCCTGAAAAAATCTGAATGAGTGACACCAGGACGAAAATGTCCAGTAAAATCTGAAAATACTGTCGATTGAAAATCACCTTAACTTAATACTATCAGGCCATCTTCGAGACAGACATAGCCTAAAATGTAACCAGGATCCAAAATAGTTGGCGGATAATAATAAAATCATTACAGGAAAGAGAAACAGCGTGCGTTTATACAGTAGTTTGCAACCTTGAAATGTGTCTCATACCTGATATGAACCAATTCAGCTAACGGAATAAAAATTTGAAACATAAGAATTCTTGAATTATATACTAAATAACGTCATAAAGGAAGAACTAAACGTCACGCCAGTGCTAACATAGGTCTAAGCGAGTAGGTCACGTTGTAACAATATGAAGGACAGAAAAAGCAAGACACCCTGCAGTATTTACTATATTGTATAGAAGTAATGAAAAATAGTGTATCAGCACACCGTGCAAGCGATGAAGTGACGAGAACTGTGAAGAGTTCTTACACTGGCAACAGTTGCGCTTGGCCAGCCGGAGTGGCCGTGCGGTTCTAGGCGCTACAGTCTGGAGCCGAGCGACCGCTACGGTTGCAGGTTCGAATCCTGCCTCGGGCATGGATGTGTGTGATGTCCTCAGGTTAGTTAGGTTTAATTAGTTCTAAGTTCTAGGCGACTGATGACCTCAGAAGTTAAGTCGCATAGTGCTCAGAGCCATTTTTTGAACAGATGCGATTGTGCTGTTACGATTGATTATTTCAAATGAAAGGCAGGCAGACGGCGAAAGCTGTTGCACGCAAATAGCCTCCTCCCATACAATTACGTCACTCGATTCTTCGATGTAGCAGGATTTGGCAACTGTTACAAATAGGTACATTATGGAGTATAATACTATTCGGGCAACAAAAGTTTAACATTATGTCTTCACTCCAGATGGAACAATTTCTTAAGAGGAGCCAAAACGAAAATATGCGCATCATTTGATAGTATGTAGGGACTGGTGAGGAAGGGAGCGAATGTTCTTTATTGACTGTAGCATAAAGCGCCCTACACACGAGTGATAAATTGCCGTCACTGGCAATATCGTCTGCAGTTGATCACTCGCTTCGACCACACCACACACAAGAGATTTTACCAAGCAGATTCACCCAGTATTTCTAACACCATCTTTGAACGGCGTTGTGTCACGTAAGTTCTTCCACGGTAAATGATAAGCGACGTGATGTCCAAATGTTTACAAATATTTCCAAAAATAAAAAGGGATTGGAGTTTATTAAACTTGCTATGATATGCTTTCTTGGGAACAATATGATACATTTTTGAGTCCGTTGCATTTTACATCTGCGCTAGGTGTGTTGTACACATCATCTCGGTCTATATTTTGCAAATACCCTTTAAAGTCCTTAATTCCTATTGCATTTCTTAGTCTTACAGTTTAACTTCAGTTATGCAACGGCTTTGCAATCACGTTGCGTTAATGGAAGTGTTAGCGATGACATTGTTGGTTTCCAGAAAATTGTAAATTCTGTGTTGATGAGTTAGATTATATGAATAGACGAGGACTTTAGTATATCTCTGGAATAAGTGGGTTACAAAATTTTAACTTACCTAATTGTTTCACAAATAATTGAGAATTAGCATCTGGACCCAGTAGATTGTGACTAATACTACGAACTTCCCATGAGTTTCTAGATCTACGATTGAATTCTCAAAATACTGCTCCCTGGAAAGTCCAAAGGTATCATTGTTTCTAAAATTGTATTCTTTCTAACTATAAGTGGCACTTCCGTCTTCACCTTCTCTTTTCTGGGTGGTTTATGTTCGCTAACTCTAACACCAGGACCCTACTCCATAAGGCACAGTGAATCAGACGTAACTAGGCAACTTATGTGTCAACTACGTAATGAGTGGTAAAACGAGTCGCAGTAAAACAGCCACATGGTCAGGCATGGCGATCTGCGATGTGTCTGCAATAGTGCGATCTACGGTCCGATCAAGCAACATGGCGATGAACTGCTGCGATCCATTGTTCGTGTGTCTAGACTTTGAGACGGAATTCTCATGGCTCAACTAGCAAATAAGGAAGGAGCTACTTTTGTTACGTGGTGCCCGGTGGCTGTTAATGTAGGTCAGTACCAGAGTTCTGTTTTCTTATTAGGTGCTTTAAAGTTTTCGATATCTTGTTTTCATTTCGTTCAAAACCGAAACTAGTGTGATAGCATTGTGTTCCTTATAACGACGTCGTGTGTGTATTTCACTTTTAGAATTGTATTGTATGTTGTTTGTATTCTGTTTGATTTTTGTTCGCATCCGTAATATTTGGTAGAGTGAATGATTCCATATTTGTTGACTGGCTGGTTTATTTTGGGGAGCGGATCAAACAATGAGATCATCGGACCTATTGGATTAGGGAAGTATGGGGAAGGTAGTAGGCCGTTCTCTTTCAAAGGAACCATCCCGGAATTTGCCTGAAGCGATTTAGGAAAATCAGAGGAAACCTAAATCCGGATGGCCGGACGCGGTTTCGAATCGACGTCCTCCCCAACGCGAGTCCAGTGTGCTAACCACTGCGCCACCTCGCTCGGTGCCAGATTTGTTTCTGTTTCATATCCAATAGAAGTTGGATTCCTTGTATAGTGTTCTGTGAAAATTTGTTCCTGCCTACTAATCCATGTGTACACTGCTCAGTTTAATAAGTATATTGCTCAGATTCTACTTTATATTTGTTCACAATTGTTGTTCGTACTTTCTCAGATTTAACTGAGAACTCCATGTTAGCAGCTTCTGACAGAATTGGTATCCAAGTTTAACGCATCTTGTCACAGAATGAGTATGTATTTTTGCTTTGAATGGTGTTGCTTCTTGCTATTAAGTATGCTTTGTAGTATGTGACATAGTACCCAGTTATTTCAAAAGGTACTATCATGCAGCAAAAATATTCTACATCGAAGTGCGTATTTGAATATGGGATGGTATGGTATGGTGTGAACATATTTCCAACATCCTCAATGCTATTGCATTTAGTAAACTCTAGTTATACAAAATTCACTAACAGGTGCATTGGTGAAAGCATGAGACTCTTTATTATTTGCTTTTACGTTTTCATTAGTGTGGAAGGATGATTATAGCCACTGACTTCTGCTAAAACGTATTATTTATAGTATCTGTTAATAACGTGTTACCACATTTCTGTAAGTACTGTTGTATTTTTAGCATTTGCACAGAAGAGTGCTATAGTCACCAGGACTACTAAGCATATTGGCACTGAACCTCTTGAGTGCGAGGTCGCAAGTTAAATCTTTAGTAAGGTCCAGTTGAAAGTGTTATGTTAACAATTATGATAGGAAAGCTATTGTATGTGAAGTCTTCACGGGTTGTCAGCCGAGTAGCGTCGTCGTCTCGAAGCAACGTTTCGATGGAATGCGTCTCCATCATCTTCGCCTGAAGATGATGGAGACGCATTCCATTGAAGCGTTGCTACGAGACGACGACGCAACTGGGCTGACAACCCGTGAAGACTTCACATATGAAATTCGCCGAGAAAGCCTGCACTCACGTATAGGAAAGCTATTAGCTGTTAATGACTTCCAATGTGCGTCAGGAATGCGACAGAAGAAAAGTATCCAGGAGGCGCAGAGGTCCACCCTCTATGGGACGTATGTATTGTACTTCACAAAATGGAAATCGTTGAAATTCAAGAAATGTTCAAAAGACACATCTTGCACCATGAACATCGAATGACAAATGGCGCGCCACAATGATCACAAAGGTTCGCACAATCAAGACAGAAGATGAACTCCCTGGGAGTTACAGAACGTGCACGACGCTCAGCTAGCTACCCGCTTTTAAAGAATGCATACAAAATCATATAAGTGGAACGAGTTGATGAGGACTGATGGAATGTGATGAAATGTAGCCGAATGCGAAACTGTCTATCGTGGAGCTTATCGTGAACTTGAAGGCGTTGCTGCCGATGCTGTAATAACGTGTTTTATAGCCACAGTACAAAAAAAAAAAAAAAATAAAATAAATTCTAGAAGCTGAATTTGCCCGTGGGTTTCAGATGATGTGAACTGCAATGTTACCACTTTCAGTTCTGTGCTTTAGCTGCTCGAATTAATGTGTTAAGAAGGGATAGTTTGCTCTAAAGGAGTATGATTTTTATACACAGGCCAGGAGTCAAGCAAAAGCAACTTATTTTGACCAGCTATTGTCCAAAAGCAGTGCTCATACCACATTGTACGTCTCTTACATCTGTTTTCACACTCTTGCTTGCTGTAACGTAAATATTCCCTTCTGCCCTTGGAAGATCACGCACACGAGAAAGACTCATGAGGGGCAGAGCACCTCCAACTTCTCGCAGCTCATTAAATAACGTTCTAGCCAGTTTACCATCCAGATTAACAGTCGGCATAATATTATACTAATGCGTTAAGGCATTGATGTCAGTTGATGTTGATACAGCTGTCTTGGTACCCCTAATTTCCAGAGTTCCTTTCGTATGCATTTCCTCTTCAAATCCCCATTGGTCGCAGCTGAACACAAATTCCTTGTTGAACGATGGGATAAGCTTGTTTATCCCATCTACGAGTTTTCGGGCCAATCCTGCAGTTTTCTGTGCTGAATCAAATTAACACTTCTTTTTTTATTTCGTTATCTTACGTCTTCCAGTTCTTTTGCACTGTTTGAAGTTATGCAGAGATCCATTGCGTCCCTTGAAATCGCTGTAACCTATGTAACATGCAGTTTGATATGCATAACGTAGTAGGTTGCTATCATGCACAATCTGTAAATTGTATTGCGCATCCTTGAAACGCACAAACACCAGTTTTTGTAACAAGTGCGCCTTGTCCTTCCTTGAATATCCGTAGATTTTCTTATGCACTACACGGTTACAGTACTGCGGACGTATTCGAAATCTGTTGATAATTATTTTTGTACTATGCTGCGGATGATCTTCCATGTACATCATTATGTTTAGCAACTGCTCCTTGAATAACGATAGTCCTTTACTACGTTTCACTGGAGACGGGATTTGTAGGTCCCTGTCAGACAAGGATGATGACCTACTTTGCTCGACATCTGTTTTAGTATCATTTTCACTTGTTAAGCACTTATCGTCACCATTGTACTTCTCACGTACATTGTCCGCACAGTCGAGCGTAAACGCATTCCACTGACTCATCTTGCAGAAACACTAATATTTCACCTGCCACTTACTGCTCTCTTTGCGAAATTCCTTGGGTTCCTTTCTGAGGAAATGTTAACTTCAGCATCTGTTGTTGTGAATAAAGTCCATTGCTTTCTTTTTTTAATTTATTAGGTTCAGACTTTGCTTTGTTTATTATCGGCATTGCTCTGGCTCCTTAGCCTACTGTTGTGCTCACAGTTAGATACATACAGTCCACCTGCTGCTGCCATTCACAACCAATATTATGGTTGCATGGTTGACGGTATTGGTCTTTTGCTGCCTGGGTTCCTTGTCAGTGGAAGTAGCAACGCCATTCAAAGCATATATGCATACTCATTCCGTGATAAGATGTAATAAAATTGAATACCTGTTCCGTCGAAAGTTGCTAACATGCAGTTCTGCATTAAATGGGAGAAGGTACGAAAATGGGTACAAACTAAAATAAAGTAGAGTATGAACAATATACTTATAACACATTAAATAGCGCAGTTCAAACACGGATTTGCAAGCAGGAGCTTACATGAACTCATAGAACGCTACGCAACGAATGCAGCATTTGTTTTACATGAAACAGGAAACAAATATGAAATCTTTTACTGCACACAATATTAAGGATGCATGCAAAAATAAAGCAGAGTAAAAGCAACATATTCACAATGCAATTCAGAGAATGCAATACAGATAAGAAGTCGTAGTCAGGAACATATTGCCATGGAACGATCTTCTGTGTAATGGCATATCAGATGACTTGTAGGTTTTGACATGGGCTAAGGCGTATTTATTTGCACTTGATAGTGGTTTCACATTCCAAATTGCAATATTGAGCTTTACTCATACAAATAAATAATTTTACAGTCAAAAGGCGACCACGACGTCATTTACAAAATTTTACATTATTGTGAATTCCAGCTAAGAGATATTAATTTTCGTTTTCGTTTTGCATTGAGATTTCTGGCACATATTAAGATGATGTGCTGAAAACTAATAACTCCGAATTTTTATCTGAAAACTCTTGAAGTATTTTAAACAAAACAAACATTATTAACATTCTAAATCGTTATTTTTCATGTCTACATATTTGCAGCCTTCCATCGCTAGAGGGTAGTGTGTTAACATGGTGGTGTGTAGCATAATTACGTCGGTGCGTTAGCAAAACAGCGCTGTAATCGAGTTTCGAATTCTAAGAGTTCTTCCACACATGGAGCAATCTTTCCTTCAGCATGACAATACCAGACAACTTACGAGTGCTGCGACATCTGCAACAACCCCACGCCTTGCGTTTATTGTCATCGATCATCTTCCACACAGTCACGACACGGCCCATCCGATTTTAATATGTTTCCAAACTTTAAGAACAGCAGAGATGACGTTGCGGCTCCGTCAGTAAAGCCAAACTTTCTACAGTGATGACATCCAGAAACTGGTTTCCCGTTGGGATAAATGTCTTCGTCACCAGGGTGACGATGTTGAGAAACAGATATGTACACATGAAGATTAGAGGTGTACAATATTAATAACGTTTGTTTTATTTAAATGTTTGAGAGTTATCACACAAAAAATTCCGAGGCGTTAGTTTTTCAGCTCGCCCTCGTACACTGCCAGGTCACAAGAACCTTCCGGTTTCCAGGCACGCAGCATACTACTATACTACGAGGCTCCTGTGTGAGCCTTTCCATCTCCGAATAACTACTGCAGCCTACATCTTTCTGAATCTGCTTACTATATTCATTTCTTGGTCTCCCTCTACAATTTTTACCTCTCACATTTCCCTCCAGCACTAAATCAGTGACACCTTGATGTCTCAGAATCTATCCTGTCAATCACTCCCTTCTTCTAGTCAGGTCTCAGCACAAATTTCTTTTCTTTCCAATTCTGTTCAGTACCTTCTCATTGGTTACGTGATCCACCCAACTAATCTTCAGCATTCTTCTGTAACACCACATTTCGAAAGTTTCTATTATCTTTTTATCTAAACTGCTTATCGTCCATGTTTCACTTCCGTACATGGCAACACTCCAGACAAATACCTTCAGAAAAGACTTCCTAACACTTAAATCTATATTCAATGTTGAAGAATTTCTCTTCTTCAGAAATTTTTTTCTTGCCATTGCCAGTTTAATTTTATATCCTCTCTACTTAGACCATCATCAGATTTTTGCTGCCCAAACAGCAAAACTCCTCTACTATTTTAAGTGTCTCATTTCCTAATCTAATTCCCTCAGCATCACCAGATTTATTTCGCCTACATTTCATTACCCTCTTTTTGCTTTTGTTGATATTCATCTCATACTCTCCTTTCAAGACACTGTCCATTCCATTCAGCTGCTCTTACAATTGCAATGCTGTCTCTGACAGAATCACAGTGTCACAGGCAAACACTAAGGTTTCTATTTCTTCTCCCTGAATTTTAATTCCTACCAAATTTTTTTTTTGGTTTCTTTTATTGTTTGTTCAATGTACATACTGAATAACATCGGGATAGTCTACAACATCATCTTACTTCCTTCTCAACCACTGACTCGCTTTCGCGCCCCTCGACTCTTATAACGTTTTTGTTAACGAATACCATGACTCGCTACACAACCCCTGAAGGTTTTTCTTTTGATGGAATTTACGAAGCACGATGAATGAATGGATGAATGAATGAAGATCATGTCCTCTTAAAAGGACGCGCGTCATAGTGAGCTGTTACTTCGGACTGGAGTAATAGCTGAAACCGCAAGCGTAAACAAGTATATGTACAAACAACCGAGCCATGAAAGTCATTTACTGTAAATGTGAATGTTCTAATAAACTTTTCAGTAACAAAATAACTTTACCTAAGGAAACTTCATTAACTGATGAACCACTTCCATAAACGAGATTAATACTATTTCGCTTTAAATTTAGTGTAACATTGTAACTTTCACAAGTGAGAAGACATAAACTTTTTCGGCTAGGAACGTATTGCATTTTTGTACAAGCCTGCTCCAACTCTTTTCGTAGTTGTCGAATGGGATGCTTGTAACTGAAGCGTTAAGCCGCACGACGTAGCTGCAGTTGGTTCCACTCTTTTTATCCTGAAGTACTGCTGATTGTGTGTGGCACACAAATGTTAATAATGTGTGAACATATATCCGCACATAGCCGAATGCTTTGCTACTTTGAAATGGCTTCTAGTACTGGCTTGTTGACTGTCGGATTGCATTTAATTAGAAACATATCAGAGATCATGAAAGTAAAAATATCCATCGGAAAACATACGTTTGAGACTAAACCAACATTGAGAAACTGTCATAAACCGAGAGTACTACAACACTATTTGGGATAACCAATTCCAGAGAAACAGTATGATTAAATCACATATCAGCAGTAACATAGTTGCGGCTCTCCCCTGTCGGAGGTTCGAGTCCTCCCTCGAGCATGGGTGTGTGTGTGTTGTCCTTATAGTAAGTTAGTTTAAGTTAGATTAAGTAGTGTGTAAGCCTAGGGACCGTTGACCTCAGCAGTTTGATCCCATATTCCTTACCACAAATTTCCAATTTTTCCAATAATACAGCTGGTAAGAACAAAGATATATACAGATACAGATACAGAATACCACAGAAACAAATAGCCTGTAACCATATAACATCGCTGACTAAACCGTCAATACATCAGTCAGTTAACGTCATTATGAAATAAACTTTCATAACTGGAAAACTGTTGCAGCTATAGTTTAATACCTACTACAGCTCAGCCAACATCAAAGGACACTAGTGGAAGAAATTAAGACAGCGATATGATATGGATATCAAGAGAACCTTATGTAAGTATCAAAGCATAATTCTGTAATACGATAAATTACCTACCTCAAAATCTGAAATATTGTACCCTATTATATGTTTCCACAAATAACCTGACGATGGCTATTGTAATAAAAATATAATCGAACGCAGCAGCTTATTGCTCTCATAGCAGAATATATAATTTTCGAATGTGTGACCACACCATTTCAATCGTCTTCGTGGGACTGCAACACTGAATGATTTTAGTTATTATTAGCAGTAATAATTAGTAATATCGTTGAGTGAAGAATAAGACCAAGGTGAATCCATTAAATCAGATTTTGTCTCTTGTGTTTACATTGCATCTGTGTTTTCATTCAGTAAATAGAGAGAACATGTTCTGCAGAAATGCTGACGAGCGTATAACTGTGATTATTACCGAGCATGGAGTTTGGTTGGATACATAAACAACATCACAGTAAATACGTAAATAATGTCGTTTATTATACCACCTTTTGCGTCTGTAATAAAAGGTTACTTAATCCATATGCGTTTCCCTTTACTTCTAAGCATCTTCACTGGTCACTGTAACAATATAGTTTTCATTAGAAATCGAACCACCAAGATTGTAAGCAGTTCTCATATTTAAATTACTACTATCAAACGGTATTAAATGGCTGTTGTTTCTCATTATTGTTTTGTTTCCTGCTTTATTTCTAATGTTCTTCGACACACAGGCATTCGCATTTAGTACACTGCTCTTTCACTGACACTGAATATATTTTCGTTTTCCTGTTGTATATCTCCACTTACATCGACTTATTTCTCATTTTCTTTGTTTAGCTGTTGCGGGATGCTATCGTCTTTTGTTTTGTATTGGTTATTGCGGAAGCGACTGCTATTCCTATTAGGTGTATGTTCATATTTTTCGACTGGAATGTGTGATGTATACATATGCTAGCTGACAAACCTGGCATTGTCCGGGTATTCATTTTGCCAATTTTCTGTTAGAAAAGAAATAAAAAAATGAATGATTTTCTTTGTGGACTACAGAAAAAAATCCATTCCTATGTGTTCGTGAAAACATCGTTGAAATTATAAAATAGTCATACAAAGGAATATGCATGACGTACAAATGTGTACGTACAGTATCCAAAAAGCTATGAAAAATTAAAAAATAAGTTCAAATGTGAGTGAATTTCTAAGGGACCAAACTGCTGAGGTCATCAGTCCCTTGACTTATACACTACTTAAACTAACTTATGCTAAGAACACACACACACACACACACACACACACACACACACACACACACACACGCTCGAGGGAGGACTCGAACCTCCGGCGGGAGGGGCTGCGCAGTACGTGAAATGGCGCCTCAAACCCCACGGGTAAAAATTGAATAATGAGTCCTGGTCTGGATGCGACTCATGGTTCCACGTTCATTCGTGTTTTCTTGATTTCGGCCTTCTGCCGAGTCTTGAAAGTTTAACATTGAACTCACTCAGGATTTAGATTTTTCCGCATCAGCGATCGGTAGTCATGAAGATGATAATGTCTGCGGCTCGCAGTCACAACAGCCCGTCCCACACCGGCCACAACTAACAACCAATGTAGTACGGCTCAGGGCGACCCGTCAGCAGCCATCTCAGTCTCAGCCATGGTAAGACCGCGACTGCAATGCGCTCATCAAACCTCGGAAGTCGCGACAGAGTGAGGGGAGCGAAGTTCATTTCCCACTGATGTACTCAGCCCTACGCACTTCACACACTCGTATGCCTGTGTTGCACAATTTCCTGTTTCAAGGGGATCTTTTTTGCGTATTGAGATAACGACACATGTTTCGGTTCGTCGTTGAGTTGGTTCCTGTGATCTTTCTAATCCTTTCATTATTTCTTAATCTGTTGTGCGCTTTGTTCTGATTCTTACAGTTTCTTTTTCGATTGTAATTTTTTTATTATAAAATTTTATATCACATTCTGAACTCACAACTTGCGTCCTTTGTTTCTGGGCACCACTTCGGCTGTAATTGTCCAGCATCATGCAAGGGTCGACCGGAACAAGTTTTTTTTATTATTATTTTACTCTGTTGCAGTAATTACAAAGTTCTTTCTAATCTCACCTTTAATGTGTTCTGCTTAATTTCTATGTTTTCTGAATAAATCTTATATCTATCTCATCAAACTATGATTCCTTAAGCCGGCCGGGGTGGCCGTGCGGTTCTAGGCGCTACAGTCTGGAATCGCGCGACCGCTACGGTCTCAGGTTCGTATCCTGCCTCGGGCATGGATGTGTGTGATGTTCTTAGGTTAGTTAGGTTTAAGTAGTTCTAAGTACTAGGGGACCGATGACCTCAGAAGTTAAGTCGCATAGTTCTCAGAGCCATTTGAACCATTTTTTATGATTCCTTAGCTAACAAAGTAATTAATTTAAGTGAATGCCAAGTCTTCCAACCGTACCAGCAGGTGAGGCTCTTGATAAGTTCAGGAACTTTCACTATGTGATCAAAAGTATCCGGACACGTGGCTGAAAATGACTTAGAAAATCGTGGCGCACTCCATCGGTAATGGAATTCAGTATGGTCTGCGGCCACCCTTAGTCTTGTGACAGCTTCCATTCTCGCAGGCGTACATTAGATCAAGCGTTGGAAGGTTTAGTGGGGAATGGCAGCCCATTCTTCACGGAGTGCTGCACTGAGGAGAGGAATCGACGGCGGTCGGTGAGGCCTGGCACGAAGTCGGGGTTCCAAAACGTCCCAAAGATTTTCTATAGGATTCAGGTCAGGACTCTGTGCAGGCCAGTCTATTACAGGGATGTTATTGTCGTGTAAGCACTCCGCCACAGGCCGTGCATTATGAACAGGTGCTCGATCGTGCTGAAAGATGCGATCGCCATCCCTGAATGTTCAACAGGGGAAGCAAGAAGGTGCTTAAAACATCAATGTAGGCATGTGCTGTGATAGTGCCACGCAAAACAACAAGGGGTGCAAGCCCCCTCCGTGGAAAACATTACCACACCATATCACCACTGCCTCCAAATTTCACTGTTGGCACTACACACATCGCCACATTGCGTACGGTGATTCGTCACTTCACACAACGCTTCTCCCCTCTTGAATCGTCTGATGTTTACGCTGCTTACACCAAACGAGGCGTCTTTTGGCATTTCCCGGCATGATGTGTGGCTTATGAGCAGCCGCTCGACCATGATATCCGTGTCCCTTCACGTTTCCACTTTACTTATCACATCGGAAACAGTGGACCTACGGATGTTTAGAAGCGTGGAAATCTCGCGACACAATTCACACACAATCACTTGATCCTGTTCGAATTCCGTGAGTTATGCGGGGCGTGCCATTCTGCTCTCTCGCAATGTCTAATGACTACGGAGGTCGCTGATATAGCGTAGCTGGCAGCACAATGGACCTAATATGAAAAACGTAAGTTTTAGGGGGTGTCCGGATACTTTTGATCACATATTGTATATTACGGCGTTTACAGTGTGCACCGAAGTTGATTTTTCAGGTACCCTATCATTTTGTATGACACTGGATGACAGAACTGATATTAAATCTAATTTGTATACCCAAGGAGCACCTGATAAGCTAGAGGTTGTGTTCACAGCGTAAAGGGCTTCTGGCAGTTGCCGCAGAAGTTCATTACTTTGCATTATTCGTGTCATAATTTATTGCCATTACAGTTTATGATAATTTTTTTAGTTATGAGAGCATAATGATAACATTTGGTTGTCTGCTTTGCATAAATACCTGTCAGTTTTGTCCATATTCCAATTGAATTTTCTTCATGTTGCCCCTTTTTTATTGGAGCATAGGTTTATTCATCACTCAGTCTTCCTACAAACCTTAGTTATTATCTTTAGATCGCCAGAAACACATACACCGTCTTCTATGATTCCATGCTTTCCTACTACCTCATTAACAATACTTGTCAATTATTGGATACAAGGTCAACCTGTTAAGCAAACCACTGATTTTCCATTTGACCCAAATATATTTCGGCACCTCTGTGCCATCTTCAGTGGCTTTTCCTTTATTCAGGCCGTAATTCTACATTATACAATTACACAGGACCTTTTGAGGTCTATGGAAAAACAATGTTTTACATAACAGGCGGACCTTACGTGGAACAATGTTAAGTGCAAACGCAGAGAATGCAAGGGTAGTAAATCCGAATGATGAATACTTGTTTACAATTACCTTGGTTTCTGCACCAAAGACAAATATTACCTACATTTACAGTATTCTTACAGTTTAGATATAGTACTTCCGTTTACTTGTTAACGCTAATGCAGGAAATATAAACAGAAAATAATATTCCATATTTATAATAATCATCAGTAAGATACTTAGATAATCATGACCGTTGATACCAAATTTTACATATCAGTATTATTACGTTATACTTTTATTCCTGCTTGCTCAGTCTATGGTGCCTGCACTACCTATCGGTACTTCTTTCCATGTTAAGACGAAAATACAAATCTGCCTTTCACTGTGTCATACTTTCTACAAACATTCAGGGTTTGGCTATATTTTCGTTCCTAGAAGACGAGATATTAACAGAATTGGGAAACATTTTACTCCAAATTATTTGAAATTTTAAAATACTCTAGAAATTTCTTGCATTCTCTCATTTTACGTTACTGAAGAAAGTTCAGCACAGTTTTCGTGCAAAAGCGCTAGTGTTGCTAAAGTTAGGTCCGACAATTCCTTTCGCCATTTCTGTAATGTTAGCGTTATTTAACAACATACGAAAGAGTTTCAACAGTTGCAATTTACAAAGTAATTAAATAGCATATGCGGTTAAGGCATGCAGCAGATAAAAGTGTCTAGTAGTCAAGCTGAGTGAGTACAAGAGAGAACACTGACTATTTTTAGAAGTAGAAATTAAACAGCAACGTACATGTAAATTCCTATATTTTATCTTCCAAAGTCAGAATGGAGTGGTGGTCTCACGGTTCTAGGCGCGCAGTCCGGAACCGCGCGACTGCTACGGTCGCAGGTTCGAATCCTGCCTCGGGCATTGATGTGTGTGATGTCCTTAGTTTGGTTAGGTTTAAGTAGTTCTAAGTTCCAGGGGACTGATGACCACAGTAGTTAAGTCCCATAGTGCTCAGAGCCATTTGAACCAATATTTTGTTTCTTTCATACAGAAGGTATTACGCAATTTATTAATGCCTTGGTGCTTGATAGGGGGTATTTTACGTATTACTCATATCGTAGATTATTCTATTCGTTATAAGGAGTGGACAAGAAATGACCACCTATATGCATCCTTCCAAATCTCTCTATTCTCATAACCCCTAAGCGAGCTAAGATGCACTCAAGATTTGTGAGTGTCTGCCAGGAATAACCGTTCGCTAAATTTAGTCAACAGAGCTTTCCAAGAAAACTGTTATCTGTCTTACTACGATTCTCATCTGTCTGTGCTGAGAATATGTGTGATTCTTTCATTAGAACTATACCTACCTGGTATCATCCTACAGGGTATCTTCTAATTCCTTCAGGTCTCCATGATAAAGAAGTAAAGTATTGGAGTAAAACTCAGGGATAGGTAGAATTAAAAATATGTCATCTCCTTAACATACACACTACACTCAACGATTGTGTTTCTTTGTTTGATTGCTTATTTCGGTCAACATAGTGTCTATAAAACCCGTAAAAATACTTCGGGAAATGAGCGTAGTTAAATATATAAAATAAAGACGCGCAAATAGCTGGGTAAAAACACATTTGCTCCACTCTCTCCTTTCGCATTAGCACACAGCTACCTTTAAACACACAAAACTAGAAGCTCTTAACACCGTCTGTCCCTTAATAAGTCCTAATAAAATATAAAATGCAGATGAGAAAAGACACAAAAGAGCCCGTACAGATATTCTGGTTGGTTGATCACTTACACAATAGCGTGACATGTCTGTCATCGTCTGCACACATCTCCTGCTCAATGGAACAGGCTAAACCTGCTGCCCAATGGAACAGGCAAAATCTCAAAACAAACAGGATATAAATCACAGTTAAACATGGAGAACTGTAATTTGTACACTACAAGTACCACAAACGAGTCGACATTCACTTCCGAGGAAGTTTTACGTCAGGGGGCTGTATTCAATTCGAAGATATGGTAAGCAAATTTTATCGCCTTTGTTTGGCTTGAAGGAGGTACCCCACATTCTCGCCTTTGTTTGCCTTGAAGGAGGTACCCCACATTCTTACAGTTGCTTCTATTGATTGCAACTTGTTATTCAGCATTTACCACGACCCTTTTATTCGACACCAGATCGGCAAAAGAATAACTGAAAATATCAAGCTTCTTGTGGTGGCCATTTTCGCAGCAGCTGTATACAAATTGCAGTAGTTTAAAAGGAAAACGCCTTTTGCTTGTCGAACATTAAGTTTTTTATTTAACTTTTGTACCCAGATGCGTTTCCTCTTATTCACAAGCCAAGTATCTGAGTGCTGACTGTTTCTGTAAGTGTGGGTGATTTGAAGTTGTATAACTGTGTCAGTTGTTGTAGGTTTACAGTAAATTTCAATGCTATGCTAATTGTTTTCTTTTTTAATGACTACACACATCTAAGAAGTTCATTCGGTTATCACATTCTTTTTGTTTTATGAATCTTATTTTCATCTGCGATCTGTTTATACCTGCACGGAACTGGTCGATTTTTGCTGGAGGTTCGTATATTAAACGAAGGATATCACCCATATATCTGATCCAATAAAGTATGTTATAAATCATTGTGATAGCGTTTCTAAATATCAGGTTTTCTTTACGGATTATGTAAATGTTGGCTACATGGTTAAGCTAGATTTAATAAAATTCAAGCACATTTATATAATAAAATGGAAAGATACTTACGGATCAGTGTCTACTTCAATGAACTGTTGTTAAATCTATAACATAAATGTGCAGACGGTAGCACATATGAGCAGACGGAAAAGGACACCCACTGAGGATCCCTTGTAAACAAGGTGCAACACATCTGGGTGCACAAGTTAAATGATAATCTTAGTGTGCAGCAAGGAAAAATGTTTTTCTTTTAAACTACTTCGGTCTGTGTACAGCTGTTGCCACCAGAAGTTATTTGTTATGCAAGTCCTGCCAGGCATTTCGAATCGGCCTCTTCCACAGATTTAGAATCAGTCCAGTAATGTTGTACTTGACTACATGAATGTAAAGATTGAAAACAGTTCGTCTAGTGTTAAAAAAGCAAAGAAAGCAGTGCAGAAAGTATGAGTAAAATATGAAATCAAATCTTTGCACTGAAAAAACCAAACTTCATCTCAAAATCTATATAAAACTCACATGCAGCTTGCAAGTAATGTTAACGGTGCTGCTGTTTTCTCTTGTCTGGCCAACAAGGTTGAAATTTACGCAGACACTGTCATGAATGAAACTGAATGAAAACATAAGAAAAAGATTACACAGCTCATGAGACAACCAACAAAACACACAAACATAAACCATAAATAACCAAAACACACCAATTTTACCCTAGGCTGAGGAATTTCACAGCCACACAATTAAACAATGAAGAAAAAAAGTATTTAAAAAAGGGATTGAAATATAGTGCAAATATAAAAGCAGAAGAAGAATTCATAAAAAAACTCCATAGCACAGTCAGAAAGTGTTCTAAGATGAGAGGAGAAAAGTGAAGATAGCATTATGAACATTGGGCTAACAAGAGAACTGATAACAAAAGATATATTTAAACTATAACATACAGAAAAGTAGAATGACAAGGCAATAAAAAGACAGACTCCATAACAGTAAAAAATTCAGAAAGAAACTCCAAAGTGAACACATCGTTATTTCCAAAGCAGACAAAGGGAATACAGTTCTTCTTATAGACAAAAAACAATACACTGACAAAATACAGGAGTTCCTTTCACAAAATTATATTAAATAATTCAAATCAGAGACAACAAACAGATTTCAGGCTAAGGCAAAAAAAAAAACTTTAAAAATAGAGCCTACTAACGTGATGAAAGAGAAAAAGGAAAATTAATATAGTATAATACCATTGCAGCCACCCTCTGATGCCAAGCAAAGGATCAATAAATCAAATATTCCATTAATACCCATTGTAAACTTCAAGAAAACTCCCACATGCAGGAAACAAGTTTACATTACTTCCTAAACGTATAAAACAAATAATGACAGAATTATAAGGATCACCTCACAATCAATAGACTAATGAAAGATCAAAAAAATCCTAGATATCCTACTCTCATTTGACATAGAAAATAAGTACTCTGACATACCAGTAGCAGAAAGTAAACTTCATAGGACAAAATCAGACGGATGACAGTCAACTACCAAGTGGACGCATCAAAGAAATACACAAGCTGCTGGAATTGATAACTGAACAGAAATACTTTCAGTTTAATGATGATTACTGTTTACAAGAAGATGGACTGCCAGTGAAATCCCCAGTGTCAGGTGCTCTAGTAAATATTTTCATAAACCTGGTAGAAAAACTGATATGTACAAATGTTGCTAGAAGGAATTACAACATACTTTATTTGGTCAGATACCTGGAAGATATACTTTGCTTAAAAGATGAACCTCAAGCAATAATCAAACAGTTGCATGCAGATATAAACATAATGCACAAAAAATAAAATTCGCAATGGAAAAAGAACATGATAACCAAATTATCTTCTTAAATACAAGAATTAAAAAACGAGCAGCATATCATCGAAATTTACCCTAAGCCTACAGCAACTGACACATTCTCACATTTCACAACAAACACCCACAAAAACCACACACAGGTCAGAACAACAATGAGATGAAGAATACATGACAACAAGGCGAAGATAAATGATTGTACACAATGACATACAAGCACAAACTTATGCATAAGATACAAACATTTTCAAAAGAGAAGGCATAGATATAGCATTCAAAACAAGCAATTAAATCTGAAAGTACAATCCAAAAATAAAAAAAGACAGACATCCACCAGAAAGCAGAAATATACCATCTGCAATGCAACATATGTGATGGAAGTTACATAGGACAATCCAACATAACATTTGACACATACAAAGGACGTATTGTAGAACTGAAATGTGGGATGGGCCTCTCAAGTTTTGCAGAACATTTAAGAGAAAATAATCATAAACTTACTACAAGATAGAGAGAGAGAGAGAGGAGAGAGAGAGAGAGAGAGAGAGAGAGAGAAATGTAGTCAGAATAAATAATGAAAGATGTCTCTTACAATTACAACAAAATTATCATGTATACAAAACAAAAGCTGCAAAGACGCTACTACTGAATGGACAAGTGAATATGACTAAACATTCATTGCTTAAACTGGTGATCAATACACAGAAATCATATAGATGATCACAAAGTCCATTCCTCTCCTAATTATACAAATGAAAAATAAACAGAAAAAAGTAATAATAAATAAAAATGAACAAAATTTTGAAAAGAACAAAAATAAATAATAAAATGAAAATTAAAAAAAGTACACACACACACACACACACACACACACACACACACACACACACACACACACACACACACACATGCATAAAAAACTTACATCAACACACATATAGTCAAACAAAAAACAGCTGAAAGCAAAAACTGTGAAAGCAACACATACAGAAACGGATGACCCTTTAGGCAGCAGGCACAGAAAATGGCAGTTACAGCGCTGTATTTTGAAAAAAAAATGTGACTGCATGGAAAATTGCAAGCTTTCAACCAGTTTGCCACTTGAGAGGAAGCTGTTCGGCTCATAAACAATGAATTAGATGTTGATATGTAAATGCCTTTTCATTTTATTATAATAGCTCCAATAAACTGCTTTAAATCCTTTATGTAGAAATAAAATTTCTTTGAACTTTCTGCTATATATTTCGACAGTCTGATATGTAAATTTTTATTAGCGTCATTAGCAGGTTCTTAAAAATACACTAGATTGTTTTAGTTTCCTCTCTCTAATGAAAGAGCCATAATGGTCTCGTATATTCTTCTAAATGGTAGCATTTGGTGACTTTAAATATATTCAAAAAAGAAGCACCACGAAGGCATTTCTTGAACGGGACGAAAATCAGTAGATGTGACTTACATGTCTAGACCAACAAATGATTACAATTTCGGAAAAATTGCATGATTTATCCAAGGGAGGGGTTTCACAAATAGAGCAGCCAGTAATTCGTTGGTCCACCTCTGATCTTTGTGCAAGCAGTTATTCGGCTTGGCATTGATTTCCAGAGTTGCTGGATGTCCTCCTGACGTATGTCGTGCCAAATTCAGTCAAACTGGTGCACTAGATCTTTCTGTCTAGACGATATTCGACGCTCCATTTTGCTCCTCTTCATGGCATGCCATCCAAGGTTTATATTTCAGCGAGATAATGCCCGCCCATACACAGTGAGAGATTCTACGCTTGTCTTTATGCTTTATAAACCCTACCTTGCCCATTAAGTCGGCGCATCTCTCCACAGTTGACAGGGTTTGGAGCATTTGTGCAGGGCTATCCAACCAGCTCGGGATTTTGACGATCCAACGCGCCAATTTGACAGAATCTGGCACGATATCCCTCAGAAGTACATCCAACAATTATATCAAACAATGCCAAGCTGGACAGCTGCTTGCATATTGGCCAGAGGTATACCAAGGCGTTATTGACTTGCTCAATTTGTGAAGCTGTTGCTTTTGTATAAATCATCCAATTTTTGTGAAGTTGTAATCATTTGTTTGTGTGCACATTTACATCACACCTGCAGATTTCCGTCACATTTGCATAACTCCTTAGCATTGGGTAATTCTTTTGTTTTGGAGTGCACTTTACTTAGTACATATTTAGTTACATTTTTAGCATCATTCTACTTTTGTTAGTTTAAACTACACTGTCTAAAATAAGAGGTAAGTGACTGTCAGTCTTACTAAACATAAATACTCACCTAGCCACCACGTCAAATATTCTGCCTTCAGTGATTGCTGGCGCTCTAGTAGCATCATCTTCAATATCTGTCACCCTGAAAAGTGTTTGTAACTACGAAATCTTGCATCTGTGATGTCGGATTAGTTACAACCATTAGCCTAATACTATGTACGAAGTGTTGATAATAGTTGCCCCGATGCAGAGACCTTATCGTGCGTATTGTAAGGGAAATGAATACAACACTAATCTCTGAAGTTATAAATAAGGGAGGGACATATTCTAGTAAAACAGTATACTTAGTAGCTGATAACAAACAATAAAACGTACTTTAATATCACGGCCTTCTAACATCCAGATTAAATTCTGTTTGCTATAACACAACAACGTAACAAATTGAGAGTGATTTAATCATATGGAGAGATGTTCATGTGGGTCCTTCGACCAATTATTCTGTATCTATAAAAGGCTCATTGATGAAAGATTGTACAATAAATAATGAAATGGTGATTGCTCAATTGGTTTAACATCCAGGGAAGTTTTGGTACAGGGGAATTAACTGACGGACGTTTAAAGTGTTACACAATGAGACGTAGCAGTGGTATGTCATCCCGATCGACTACACAATATCAAATAGGTTTATTTTTCTGTCAATCGCAGTTTTTATTTCAAAATGACCGGTTTCGGACAATGGCGCCCCTCTTACGAGTAATCAGTCTTAACGGCCACTATCAGTAAGTTACAGACTAGTCAGTGTTAACGGAATAGTTTTACTTTCATGTAGCACAGAGGACCTGATAGGTGGATTAAGAGTGGTTACTGTGTAACTACGATATATGATCTGAAGGTGAGTGCCATTGCTCGAAACCGCTGATTTAGAAATAAGAAGTGCTATCCACGGAGGGAAATAAGCCTATTTTGTACAAGGAGGCGCATGAATAACAGATTGCCCGCCAGTTACGTACGAATTGTTTTCCGTCACGAGCAGATAATAACAAATAGATAAACATGTAATCATTTAAATAACAAAGAAATAACAAATAAGCTGAGGCGAAGGTCTATCTTGGCTAAACAAGATAACAACAAATAGATAAACATGTAATAATAAAATAATAAAGAAATAACAAATAAGCTGAGGCAAAAGTCTATCTTGTCTTGTGCATTAGATTACAATAGGTGCTGAAAATGACCTTGTGTATCAGCACACTTTTATGCGCGCTCCAACATGTTAATACACACTATTCACAGCTCTGCCACCTCAATTCTCAGAATTTCATTACGAATATTGTCTTTTAAGCCTTCTATCGTTATTGAGTTATTTGCGTATACTTTTCTGTTCAGACTGCTCCATGAATAAAAGTCCCAAGTTGCTAGGTCCGCCGACGACAGTGGCCACAATCCTTTGGTGACAGACTTTTCTTCTGAGAATCTTTCATGAATTCGTGAGACTGACTCGCCTGAAGTGTGACAGGGCGCCCCATACTGCGGACGTTCACGAGGGGACAACTGTGCGTAAAATTCCTGATTGCATTACACAGCAGTGTTTACTGTTGTTTGGAAAAGACTGGAGCAACAATCCGATTTATTAACACGGCACACCACATTTCGCTTTTCTTCACCGTGAAGAGCTTCCTCATTAATCGAATAGGGATTGGATGTTGAGCGCTGTGTAGCGTTCTGGGAGTCCACATGTCCTGTCAGATGGAACCATGTTTCATTACTCACGTAACACAGCAGTGGATCCAACATTCCACTCACGATTATTTTACATAGCCACGAACAGTTACGCACTCGTTTTACCTTGTCTTCCTTCTCCAGTTCTTGGACACACGTCATTTTGTAGTACTTCATCCCTCATTTTCCACCTAAAATACGTTGACAAGACCTACGCGAAACGTTCAATTGTCGCGACAATTTACGTGTCTACTTCTTTTGACTCTGGAACATTCGTGCTCGAATATCCGGTATCACAGCACCTGTACGAACGGACGGAGCTCGATACATTTTTGCGTTTGCAACTGATCCTGTAGTATGCCACTTTGTCGCCTAATCCTGTATACTGTTCGTTCCTGGTAAGGAAATGCCGGGGAACTTGTTTGCAAAAATGTCCCGCGTTTATTTAAATGAACCGGTAGAGACGTACGCCTCCACTATTCCGATTATTTCTTGAAGAGGATGCATCTCACTGAGATATTTACTTCAAACGAGTTAGCCAAGTTGCAAAGACACTGGACTCGCATTCGGGAGGACGACGGTTCAATCTGGCGTCCGGCCATCCTGATTTAGGTTCTCCGTGATTTCCCTAAATCGCTCCCGGCAAATTCCGGGATGGTTCATTTGAAAGGGCACGGCCGACTTCCTTCCCTAACCCGATGAGACCGATGACCTCGCAGTTTGGTCTCTTCCCCCAAACAACCCAAGTTCAAAGGTTTTCGTACTGGCAATACAAAACGTAGCCGCAGCAGCTTCGATGCAATATATGGCAATTAGCGGGCGACAATGAGCAATCTAGTACTCGGGATCGCAAATAGCTCACTATGACAAGTATGTTGGTTTTCATAAAATAATACGATGTTTGATTAGATGACTATAAGATTATAGGTTTTTTCTCTTTTTTGTGTATGTGGCTTTGATAAAATTGTGTTTCCCTCTTTTTACTATAGCATTTAATTTCTACACTGCTGTACAGCGAAAAGGCGAGACACACTATTTCGTACTGGGCAAGCGGAATTCAGTTAGCTACTGTTGTTGTCTCGCCGTCCATAAACGGAGAACAGCATTTCAGTCGGTGATTGAAGTTACTCGCAGTTAGGGCCCGCTAATGGAAACAATGAATAAACATTGCGGGCCGCCCGCAGTGCCGCGCCGGCTGGAGAAACTCTTTAGGTTGTCGCCGGCGGCTGGAGCCGTGCGGCAGGAACGCGGCGCGCATTCTCCGCTGTGAATTGCGAATTCCTGCGGCTGCGCGGGTACCCGGCACACAGCTCGCTAGGGGCGGCGCGGCTGCCCACCCGCCCAAGTCTCAGGATGAACAGGCGCAAAAAAGAAACCGTGGCTGCAAATCGCACTACGGCAGCGCCGGCGACTGCAGCGGGTGGCTTTCGTGCGAAAACGGGAAGAAAAATAAGCTAAGAAAATCGATATGCGGAAAGGCTGCTCCTTGAAAAACAACTGAATACAACAAGAATCACCTCATTATCATGCAATAATTAATGAACAGGTTTATCAGAGAAAACTACGTCACAACGTGGTGCAACATTTTTCTCGGTATAATCTCATCATCATGCAATAGTGGCAATACAAAATATTTAACACAAATGGTAGAAGCTGTGAAGCAATGGTAAGGTGCCGGGCTAAAATGAATTAAGACATTCTTTAAAACAAATTTATCATCAACAGCTCTTACCCAACAGTCATTAGGAAACATTGTCTTTGAACCTAAAGCAATTATAACGTCAATTAAAAGTTTAAACTCAAGTTCGATAACTATTTGTGATAAAAAGTTTGAAATGCCCAAGGCTATTTCAAAATACATGTAACAGCCTTTAAGTAAATTTACAATAACAAAGTGACAGCAGTTCAAACCTGAGAACGGTGTTAACATAAATTTAACCAAAGCACTTGAAATACACAACAAATTACATCGGGACCTCCTTATCACAAATCTTGTACACGCTCTTTTTTGTGCCACAGTTTAAAAAAATCAAATGTGTGTGAGATCTTATTGGACATAACTGCTAAGGTCATCAGTCCCTAAGGGGGACTACTTAACCTAAATTACCCATGCCCGAGGGAGGACTCGAACCTCCGCCGGTACCAGCCGCACAGTCCATGACTGCAGCGCCATAGACCGCTCGGCTAATCCCGAGCGGCGCCACAGTTTAAAATTTGCTCATTTGCTGTACAGGAGTACCGCACAATTTGAAATGAGATGAACTATCCAATTACAAAGATAATTACTTAAGAACAGATCTACAGCATTAGAATTCATCCGTTGCTGCCTCAGTGAGCTTACAGAGCCGTAGTCTTGCCATCTTATTTTATTTCACGCGTCAGTTCTGGGCACACTTCCTGGCAATAGATTACGCATAATTAAATTGGCGTGAAAAGACCTGAAACATAAATCAGTTACCATCGGTCCCATACATGCATACAGACAATGAGCCACACCAGGGAAAACTCTATGACAGCCTTGTAACATGAACATTTAAGATAAATAAATAGCCAGACACGAAATAGTGGCCGGCCGCGGTGGTCTAGCGGTTCTAGGCGCTCAGTCCGGAACCGCGGGACTGCTACGGTCGCAGGTTCGAATCCAGCCTCGGGCATGGATGTGTGTGATATCCTTAGGTTAGTTAGGTTTAAGTAGTTCTAAGTTATAGGGGACTGATGACCACAGATGTTAAGTCCCATAGTGCTCAGAGCCATTTGAACCATTTTTTGAACGAAATAGTGGAATCAATGGCGCCCCACAAGAGCAGACACAATTACAATTTTGCAAAATGAACAACTAAAACACACAGATGGGCAAGTACTCGATAATAAGGTTACTCCGCTTCACGTGGAGTTATCAGTATTCGTGTGTCAATGCAACCAGGCCGCAGCGACAACGGCTGTGCGGATCTCCAACCGTTGCTTTAACTTTCGATCTCCTTCGGGCAAACACCAGTACTACCTGTACTGTACATGCAAACGGGAAGCTCCTTTCCAAATTAAAGCTTCCCAAGCAACGGCTTTCAGCTACAACTAGGCCACGCTGTCACTCCAGGCGCGGCCAAGTCGTTTCCCAGCACATGATGATGATGTTTGGTTTGTGGGGCGCTCAACTGCGTGGTCATCAGCGCCCGTACAAAGTCCCAATTTGTTCACAGGCCAATTTTTTCGTCAGTCCAATCCAGCCACTGTCACGAATGATGATGATGATGATGAAATGATGAGGAAAGCACAAACACCTAGTCCCCGGGCAGAGAAAATTCCCAATCCGGTAGCAAATCGAACTCAGAGCCCGTGATCCAGAGGCAGCAACGCTAGCCACTTACCACGAGCTGCGGACATTTCCAGCACATACATGGACTGCTCCCAGCACGTGCCCGGCTCGTCAACTTCCTCGTGCGGCTGTTAACTCGAGACTCCTTCACTGTCCGAACCACGCCACCTCGCGGACTACGTTCGCACCACAAGGCTCCCTGGCAAAGAGATTCAACACAACCAGCGATTCCATCAGAGTGACAAAAAGTTGACAAATACCAAACTCTGCGGAATATTTCAACGCACGGCACAACAAATACACGTACATCTTAAATCAGTTTCCAATTCTGGTATACTTTGCGCCCTACCTATGGAACAAAATAAGCATAACTCATATGAGAGCGAGTTTTCTTCGTATGCTAGCCTGTTGCAAATACAAAAATGTCAACAATCAGTCACTCTGTTCATCAGAAATCGGAGTCTTCTTGTGATGCACTTTCTTTGGTAGATTACTGTGGCTCACTAGATTTTGTTTTCCACTTTGTACAGACTTGTAAAGAAACTTGCACCATGTTCTTACAATCGATTTCGCTATCGATGTGTCGATTCTGATATGATATGTCGCTTTGCAACGTCTTTTGGACGCTTTGGGGAAGCACATTAGTAGACGAAATATTTGATAATAAGATGGAATAAAATAATCTGATGTTACTAATGACAACATAAAAAATTCCAAAGATATAGTTATTGAACATACAGATTGTAAATTAATACTGATTATTATGTATTTTCAAATTTAACTGTACTGAGTTTAAGTTGGTGAAGATCATGAGTTCTTGAAATCTGTAATTTATTTCAGAATATCATTTTCCAAATTTTGATAAATGTTTCCTTTTCCAGCCACCGTCGAATAACTGCCAGTATGGCTTCAAAATGCATGAACTGCAATGATGATTGTTAATTATTCATATACAACGGTGAAAAATATTATTTTTGATAAGAGTGAACATAAAGTATCACTGTCAGAGCATTTAGAATGACTAATTATAAATTTGTATTTGAATGATATTTAGGAGGGTCCTTTCGAAATATTGTCTCCTATTTATTATGGAACACAGCACGATAACATAGGTAGAGCAAGATGACAGCTGTCTTCTGCCACTACCATTCATGACAGATTTTTTGCCAATCTTGAACAAGAGCGTGCATGCTGCGCTTGTAAAAACCAGAACCTACTGCGCTTAGCCACTGCCATGTAGCTTTGACAGCAGCATCTTAATTGGGAAAACGTTGGCCACGTAGTCTATCTCTCATAGGCCCAAAGAGATGGAAGCTTCATGGTACGAAATCAGGTCTGTATAGCAGAAGTGGTAGGATAGTCCATCCAAATTTTTCAAAGACTTCCATTGTTGAAAAACTGTTGTCGGGCCTGTCATTACCGCATTGCAAGCGATT
Organism: Schistocerca serialis cubense; assembly: GCF_023864345.2. Lineage (NCBI taxonomy): Eukaryota > Metazoa > Arthropoda > Insecta > Orthoptera > Acrididae > Schistocerca > Schistocerca serialis. The sequence continues at coordinate 653,297,360 of NC_064639.1, read as the reverse complement.
TTTTTTTTTTTTTTTACTTTTCTGGCCTGACTGCAGTTTCCAGCTTCAGCCTAGTGAGTGTTGTTTTGTACCGTTGTCAGTTGACAGTTGCTTTAGGCTCCGGGACTCCCAAATATCCTCCACTTCGTCTCTACTGTACACATCATTCTACCAGGAAATGCCTCTGACCTGAACATCCTTTTTATTGGATCTATTCCACAACTCCATGAACTGCGTTTTGGATTCTAGTTCATAATAGTGACACCACTTCTAATCTCCCGTGATGATTACGCTCAGCAAATTGCCTGAGTATTGATGTATTATGTGTATATTTTTCCTTCATCTTTTTCAAGCGTCCACGAGGCCCATCTCACACACATTTGGTAGTAAGCGACGTTACGAAATATCTTGTCAAAGGCATTACAACAGATATTTAGCTGGATATACAACGTTTTCGTCGTAATTCGTCCATCATCACGGATGAGTTGATAGATGGCATCACTTTACTCACGTCTATTATATCATCGCCGTACACCGTTAGCAAGTATCGACGCATTTCAACTGGCACGACTTGCTCATCAGCGAGGACTTAAATGACGTCCTTCTGTTTTATACGCATCTCGATGTCAGTTGCTATTTTGCAACGCTCCTCTGCGGTTATTATCCGTCGCAGGGCATCGAAACCAACAGGACACTTATAGGAAAATTAAAAAAAAAGTGCTTACACCGTAGCTGACTTGGCCATTCTAAGTCAGGATAAACAGTAGAAGGCATTGTTGTTCAGTAAGAAAATACGAGTATAGTACACTGTAATGTTTTCTTTCAAATGTGTGTCTTGTACAGTACAATTTCTCTCATCAAAATAACATCCATTAGGAAAGAGAAATGCGCTTGAAAACTATGGTATACCCTTCAGAGTGGTAAACTGTAGCAGTGGGTCCTCACGTCTGTTCTAGCTTTATTATAACAGATCCAGATTTCGCCAAGTAACTAGTCATTATGAGTGCAGTATTTCGGAATTGTTATACATGCTCTAGTACTTTTACACCTGTTGTTCAGGCTCTTGTCACAGTTCATTAATGACTAGTCTTTAATGAAATGCGACAAGAGCCTGAACAACAGGAGTAGACGTAATAGAGCATGTATAACAATTTCGAAATACTGAAATTATAATGGCTAGTGACTGCCCTAAATCTGGATCTGCTATAATAAAGCTAGAACGGAAGTAACAAGTGATTGCTGCACTTTGCCATTTGACAATTTCTCTATTTTTTGTAGTTGTGTGGAGGTACAAAGAAAGAGGCTTCTCGTGCATTTACAAAAAGGGTTACTTAAAAAAAAGAAAAAACCACGCTTATATATTTCCCGCAACCTCCCTCACTCCGAGGTCCTCCTCCATCTTTAAAGTCCTTGTGTTAAGACTTTACCTTGCTTGCTTCCTTATGAATAGCACATGTTCCTCTTACAATCACTAGATTATTAAATTACATGGCAGAACTGTCGTTCTTATAGTTGTTCTATGCAACAGGTTTTTGAGGGCAAAGGACATCCACGACTGTCAGTAACATTTCTACTGAATCACAGCACCAATTGCACCAAAATTTCTCTACGATCTGTTCTGACCCTTAGGCCGTTTTCAAATGGCCATGCCGGCCGGTGTGGCCGTGCGGTTAAAGGCGCTTCAGTCTGGAACCGCGTGACCGCTACGGTCGCAGGTTCGAATCCTGCCTCGGGCATGGATGTGTGTGATGTCCTTAGGTTAGTTAGGTTTAATTAGTTCTAAGTTCTAGGCGACTGATGACCTCAGAAGTTAAGTCGCGTAGTGCTCAGAGCCATTTGAACCAAATGGCCATAATTGAGCAACAGGAGCCCATCTGTCAGTTGGCTCAGACTGATATTCGGGAAGGAGAAACCAATGATCCCCATGTGGTACTAACAAGGGAACCTCCCCATCGCACCCCCCTCAGATTTAGTTATAAGTTGGCACAGTGGATAGGCCTTGAAAAACTGAACACAGATCGATCGAGAAAACAGGAAGAAGTTGTGTGGAACTATGAAAAAATAATCAAAATATGCAAACTGGGTCGTCCATGTGTAATATAGGCAATATTAAGGGAACTGTGAGACGAGGACCGCCGTGGTCCCGTGATTAGTGTGAACAGCTGCGGAACGAGAGTCTTTAGTTCAAATCTTCCCTCGAACGAAAATTTTAACTTTTTATTTTCAGTTTATGTGACAAACTCTTATGTTTTCATCACTTTTTTTGGAGTGATTATCACATCCACAAGAAAACCTAAATCGGGCAAGGTAGAAGAATTTTTTACCCATTCGCCAAGTGTACTAGTTAGGTGGGTCGACAACATCTTCCTGTCATGTGACGCACATGCTGTCACCAGTGTCGTGTAGAATATATCAGACGTGTTTTCCTGTGGAGGAATCGGTTGACCTATGACCTTGCGATCAAATGTTTTCGGTTCCCATTGTAGAGGCACGTCCTTTCGTCAACTAATCGCAAGGTTTTGCGGTGCGGTCGCAAAACACAGACACTAAACTTATTACAGTGAACAGAGACGTCAATGAACGAACGGACAGATCATAACTTTGCGAAAATAAAGAAAGCAAAATTTTCAGTCGAGGGCAGATTTGAATTAAAGACGTCTCGTTCCGCAGCTGTCCACGCTAACCACGGGACCACGGCGCTCCTCGCCTCACATTGCCCTTAATATTGCCTATCTTACGCATGGACGACCCAGTTTGTATATTTTGCTTATTTTTTCATAGTTCCACACAACTTCTTCCTGTTTTCTCGATTGATCTGTGTTCAGTTTTTCAAGGCCTATCCACTGTGCCAACTTATAACTAAATCTGATGGGGGTGCGATGGGGATGTTCCCTTGTAAGAGCTTTTGTAGAAGGTTCGAAGTTTAGTGGTGGTCTTCGTTAAATATTGCATATAATAAATTTAAAGTTCTAACCAGGGTCACACCGAGGTTATGTTGGAGTTTCATTGCAGAGGAGAACAATCTTTTAACACGAACTAGAAACTTGTAAAGCTAGTTCACCTCCTCGTGGTGCACCCTTGGTATCCCGTATCGTGAACTAAATGAGCCGGCACAGTACTGGCGGAAAGATTATCCTTGCATCGCAATGGTTAATGAAGTAGTATGAAGGCAATTCTGCTTCATTATTATCACTTGCAAATATATTTACGTCAGTTTTAATCTGAATAAGTAGTTCTATTCCTTTAAAGTTGTACGTTTCAAGATTCAGTGATATTCCTTGAAACCCATTGGTTTTGATTTGAACTGCATTGATGAACAGTGTGACAGCGGAAACATAAGCATCACGATCTCTCATTCACCAATAGTAATTTAAAAAAATAATTAATCCCAATTTTTAATTTCTACCTCTTGGATGCAAACGTTAAACAGAACTGGCATTAAATTTCATTCCTGCGTTGAGTTACATTTAAAGTCTGGCGTTTTATAGATTTTCCCTTTAATTACTCCAACCGATTTTGAGATTCAAATTTATAACTAGAATGGCAAACATTTTTATTTTCTGAAGTTGGAAGTTCAGAACACTAGCATAAGTTGGAGTTTTCCGTTTCTTTCTTTTTTTTCATTTGCAGTGGTGTTGCAAGCCTTATTTCTCATAGTTAAATTTTTGTTTGGTAGTCCTAAACCGATGTATGAGCACTAGTCTCAATTAGATGTTGCCCAAGAAAGGTGTAAGTCAGAGCTGCAAGTTTTATTGCTGATCAGCATCCGTGATATTCACTGCTTTCTCGCTGAACATGGATTGTGGAAATGGTTGTGCCTGGAATTGTATGGTGAACATTTACAGAAAAATTTTTGATAACAATGGTCTTATATTCATTTTGATACGGAGACTGGATTGCGGCAGGAGGTTATTGCCAAACCCCTTCCTCCAGCTACGTAGTTGGTTGCGGAAGCGCCGCGCGCCATTGTCAGCATGTACTGCTCCGGCAGACAGCACGCTGTAGTAGTGACGGGTGCTGGCGTCAGCAAGACCGCCGAAGGCTACTGCGTGCCGCCATTGATGTTTATAGGCGCTGTTTTTGGTAGTCTGCCTGCATCATGGTAGCAGAGTATCACACGAGAAGGACTGTTTTAAACTGTAGTACCCTACATGTCCGAAATCGAAAGCGTATGCCCACACTGGGCGGTGATCAGCAGGAGCTACAGGAACAGAGAACAGTGGCAGTGTAACCAGACCATTCCCGAACGTGAGACTCATCATGAAGTTGGTCACCAGCAGAAGATAGTCAGCTGCCAGGTAACCCCAATGGTGCAGAGGTGCCAAGTTGTCTGTATACTGTCCTCAGTTCATACAGACACCTGCCGCTACTGGATACAAAGCCGAGGAAGGTGACTGGATGATTCGGCCGGCAGTGCAGTTGTTTTCACATCGAATTTAACGCCTAGAGAAAATGGTGGTTTTCGGTATCATCTACACGTCGGAGACCATCTGAGAACGTCTCTTAGAGGGTGGGTGTTTTTGAGATTGGGCTGCCCAACCCAGGATGGACAGCAGCCCGGGACATCCAGGCGTCACCATTCACTGGTAATGGCTTCATTCGTTATGTTTTCCTTTTTTAGCCGGCACATACAGCAGCCTTGCCACATTTGTGCTACTGCCCAACTTCACCCTTCAGAGAAGCTGTCTAACTTTGTCAGTGACCTGAAGAAGCGCTTGTGTGGACTTTACACTGACGCTTGCTTCCCTCTGTGTGAGATTTTGCTGAGCATCACAGGAACGGTTCATCGCTCCTGATGGAATCAAGGTGCAACATTCATCCCTCCTTGAAGAACCAGCTCTTCGGATTGTGATCTCTTTAGATTTCTAGACCACAAATACCTTAACATGTTATAAATTGACATAAAAATACAATACTTTTCTCTTCCTCTTACTCAGTTCTCAGCACAAACCACATGATTCACTGGCTGTTCCTCAATTTAAATGTTATTTCCTACGGCTAGCTTCATCTGTGCGCTACTTGTGCACTGGAGGCTCAATAGTTTCGGCGGCTTCCCGTCTGAAGTAGACACATGTTACATAAAGCAGGCTCAGAACCACAACAGTATCAGAAAACAGAACATAGTGATAAACGTATTGCGCCGTTCATCTTGATACAGCCACACGCGCCACAACATCTGTTCTAAGAAAATGCTACATTTCTGCGCGGCTATCAGTTCATCCAGCGAATGGAGAGCTGATTTTAGGGTGTCATTGAAATGGTTTCAACTTAGGATTAAACAGCCAACCGGTTGCACATAAATGGTAGGTACATTGACCTAGGTTTCTACACTTACTAGGGGTGTCTACATCAGTATAAAATAGTCAGAATTTGGAGCAGCTATGCTCAAGTCAAAAGTAAAATAAAATGTTCTAGCTTTTGCCACGTGTGCCCAGCTGGGGACAACGTTTAAGTAGGTTAGGTTCTGAATCGGCAACGCATCTAATAGGTTTTCTGACCAATACAAAGACATCTGCATTAGATTCATTATAGTCGTCTCAGCTGGACGACAGAACGTCGTTCCTGCTACATCGCAGGCTGTACCATTAATTAATATACCTCTACCCTGCAATTCCAGCCTCGTCACACCCTGTTTGCAACTGTTTAAAGTCACAGAGGTAACGCAGTGTATTCCAACCCTTTGGAAGTACAGGAACCACATGTGTTTTGCATAAGAATAACTGCATCTCATATACTTGCGTGTCGTTGTAATCTATCTTGGTTGGCCATATTGCACGTATTCCTCCTTGGCGTAATCGAAGCTCGCTTTAACATCAACATATAGCTCCCTTTCTCCTTTGAAAAAAAAAATACTTCCTGCATCATTCACCCGTATGTATCTGCTCACAGCTCCCCATCTTACCTTGTAGTAGTAAATCGTAACACACTCGTAATGTGGATCAACACTTGCGACATATATTAAATCTGACTCTATCAGTGTTAACTTCAACCGTTGACACATGATAAAACAATTGATTTCACTATATGCTGTAGGGATCTTGCTACGACAATTATCACTTCTAGTAAATTTAGTCAGATTTGTATCGTGTTTATGTCTTGTTTGACGGTGCCCATGGTCGTCTTCCTTTATCCTCTTAGCTAAGTAGTTAATTCCCGTAGCAACCAACTAATGTTCAATACGCATTGCCCTAGATTTGACTGGTGTCGTACGCCAGTCCATATCCACTCTGTCTGTGTCGTTATTTCTTACACTCGTCCCAATCTTCTATCCATTTCCCTGAGATCATAAGTATCTACCGTTCAATAATTCCTAACCTGTATCTAGCCATCCCCTCTTTTGACGCAGCAGTATGTGCGGTGCTAATTCCATCACTTGGCGCAACTGCTCCCATAGCCGTTCATGTGGGAGCCGCAACTCCTGCATCTCTTCTAATATTCCTTTCCTTTCGGCTTCATAATGCAATTCGGAGAACATCTCCTCCTGTTCCTCTACCTCATTCCTCACTTTCCACGCTTAAATTAACTTCAGCGTCCACTGATGTCTAGTTAACACTATGTCCTCTGGCCAGGACAATAACACTCCTCCTTGGAGTTCCTGATCCCATAGTGCATCCACTGTTCGTCCCCGGAAGAAGTGTACACTCATTAGAATTATTGGACACGTTATTGTTCTCCTAACTGGTAGCGCCACATGGGACAAAGGAATCCATTTCAATTTCCCTCCCTCTTTTGCAAGAGAGGATGTGCATGCTTCATCATTACACAGTGCACCCCATTACCAGAGCATGGCTCAATTTCAGTTATACACTATGCTGTCTAGCAACCGCATTACAAGAAATATTGAAACCAATGTAAAATAAATTATCCTGTACTAACAAGTTATAACAACTCCATTTAACTAGGACAATGATATGGCCATAACATGTTTCACCACAAAGCTGTTCTACATACCCTGTGAAACACGATACTCACCTGCACATCCTGAATGTCTATAGCACCTCGCACATATCATATGATCCACCTTCTGTCTTTTCCCTCTTTCTTTCCTTTTGATTTTTTCGCAAGTAACAGCACTGCAAGTTATTGTAAAACATCCAAGGCACCTGTAAATGGTTTAATGCATCCTAAGTGAGCAATGTAAGTTCATATCAGTGAAAGCAACTTCACATTCACAGATGCTGCCATCTCGATGACTTGGTATGGCCCCTGGTAATGCGTAATAAGTTTCTTCGTTTTTCCTTTGCCTTATAGGGACTTGCTAACATGGCTCTGGGCCTGACCTATACTCAGGTAATTTAACAGCAAATCACTGCCTTCATTCTCGCTGACTGATGCTTTTAGAAATGCTTTCTTCACCTGCTTCCACACACCTTTTAACATTTTTGCAAAATTTCGTATTGATTACATATTTTTCCTAATTTTAGGTTTATTAACTTCGAAAGGTGATGCCATGTTGCGAACATATTCCGTCTTCTTTGGTGATAATCCAACACTGTCATGCTCTTTTGAGTGGTATGTTGCTACCAATGGAATGGGTAAACGTCCCAGTCATTGAGATGACTATCCACATAACTTAACGGTTTTCCGTGGTACAGAGAACATAATCAGTCCTCTCCTTTGCCTGAGGATGTAAGGCACTAGTTCCTAGTTTGCAAATTCGCAGAAGATGGCATAGTTGTTTAATTAGTTCATATATGATCTGCATTTATTGTGTCATATTCACCATACTTCAGTAACCAGCTGTTCACAATTGCTTGTGTTACTGCACTCACTTGTTGATTTGGGATGCAAATTTTTTTTTTGTCATCAGTCTACTGACTGGTTTGATGCGGCCCGCCACGAATTCCTTTCCTGTGCTAACCTCTTCATCTCAGAGTAGCACTTGCAACCTACGTCCTCAATTATTTGCTTGACGTATTCCAATCTATGTCTTCCTCTACAGCTTTTGCCCTCTACAGCTCCCTCTAGTACCATGGAAGTCATTCCCTCATGTCTTAGCAGATGTCCTATCATCCTGTCCCTTCTCCTTATCAGTGTTTTCCACATATTCCTTTCCTCTCCGATACTGCGTAGAACCTCCTCATTCCTTACCTTATCAGTCCACCTAATTTTCAACATTCGTCTATAGCACCACATCTCAAATGCTTCGATTCTCTTCTGTTCCGGTTTTCCCACAGTCCATGTTTCACTACCATACAATGCTGTACTCCAGACGTACATCCTCAGAAATTTCTTCCTCAAATTAAGGCCGGTATTTGATATTAGTAGACTTCTCTTGGCCAGAAATGCCTTTTTTGCCATAGCGAGTCTCCTTTTGATGTCCTCCTTGCTCCGTCCGTCATTGGTTGTTTTACTGCCTAGGTAGCAGAATTCCTTAACTTCATTGACTTCGTGACCATCAATCCTGATGTTAAGTTTCTCGCTGTTCTCATTTCTGCTACTTCTCATTACCTTCGTCTTTCTCCGATTTACTCTCAAATCATACTGTGTACTCATCAATCCTGATGTTAAGTTTCTCGCTGTTCTCATTTCTGCTACTTCTCATTACCTTCGTCTTTCTCCGATTTACTCTCAAATCATACTGTGTACTCATTAGACTGTTCATTCCGATCAGCAGATCATTTAATTCTTCTTCACTTTCACTCAGGATAGCAATGTCATCAGCGAATCGTATCATTGGTATCCTTTCACCATGTATTTTAATTCCACTCCTGAACCTTTATTTTATTTCCATCATTGCTTCCTCGATGTACAGATTGAAGAGTAGGGGGCGAAAGGCTACAGCCTTGTCTTACACCTTTCTTAACACGAGCACTTCGTTCTTGATCGTCCACTCTTATTATTGGTTGTTGTACATATTGTATACGACCCGCCTCTCCCTATAGCTTACCCCTACTTTTTTCAGAATCTCGAACAGCTTGCACCATTTTATATTGTCGAACGCTTTTTCCAGGTCGACAAATCCTATGAAAGTGTCTTGATTTTTCTTTAGCCTTGCTTCCATTATTAGCCGTAACGTCAGAATTGCCTCTCTCGTCCCTTTACTTTTCCTAAAGCCAAACTGATCGTCACCTAGCGCATTCTCAATTTTCTTTTCCATTCTTCTGTATATTATTCTTGTAAGCAGCTTCGATGCATGAGCTGTTAAGCTGATTGTGCGATAATTCTCGCATTTGTCAGCTCTTGCCGTCTTCGGAATTGTGTGGATGATGCTTTTCCGAAAGTCAGATGGTATATCGCCAGACTCATATATTCTACACACCAACGTGAATAGTCGTTTTGTTGCCACTTCCCCCAATGATTTCAGAAATTCTGATGGAATGTTATCTATCCCTTCTGCCTTATTTTACCATAAGTCCTCCAAAGCTCTTTTAAATTCCGATTCTAATACTGGATCCCCTATCTCTTCTAAATCGACTCCTGTTTCTTCTTCTATCACATCAGACAAATCTTCACCCTCATAGAGGCTTTCAATGTATTCTTTCCACCTATCTGCTCTCTCCTCTGCATTTAACAGTGGAATTCCCGTTGCACTCTTAATGTTACCACCGTTGCTTTTAATGTCACCAAAGGTTGTTTTGACTTTCCTGTATGCTGAGTCTATCCTTCCGACAATCATATCTTTTTCGATGTCTTCACATTTTTCCTGCAGCCATTTCGTCTTAGCTTCCCTGCACTTCCTATTTATTTCATTCCTCAGCGACTTGTATTTCTGTATTCCTGATTTTCCCGAAACATGTTTGTACTTCCTCCTTTCAACAATCAACTGAAGTATTTCTTCTGTTACCCATGGTTTCTTCGCAGCTACTTTCTTTGTACCTATGTTTTCCTTCCCAACTTCTGTGATGGCCTGTTTTAGAGATGTCGATTCCTCTTCAACTGTACTGCCTACTGCGCTATTCCTTATTGCTGTATCTATAGCGTTAGAGAACTTCAAACGTATCTCGTCATTCCTTAGTACTTTCGTATCCCACTTCTTTGCGTATTGATTCTTCCTGACTAATGTCTTGAACTTCAGCCTACTCTTCATCACTACTATATGTGATCTGAGTCTATATCTGCTCCTGGGTACGCCTTACAATCCAGTATCTGATTTCGGAATCTCTGTCTGACCATGATGTAATCTAATTGAAATCTTTCCGTATCTCCCGGCCTTTTCCAAGTATACCTCCTCCTCTTGTGATTCTTGAACAGGGTATTCGCTATTACTAGCTGAAACTTGTTTCAGAACTCAATTAGTCTTCCTCCTCTTTCATTCCTTGTCCCAAGTTCATATTCTCCTGTAACCTTTTCTTCTACTCCTTCCCCTACAACTGCATTCCAGTCGCCCATGACTATTAGATTTTCGTTCCCTTTTACATACTGCATTACCCTTTCAATATCCTCATGTACTTTCTCTATTTGTTCATCTTCAGCTTGCGACGTCGGCATGTATACCTGAACTATCGTTGTCGGTGTTGGTCTGCTGTCGATTCTGATTAGAACAACCCGGTCACTGAACTGTTCACAGTAACACACCCTCTGCCCTATCTTCCTATTCATAACGAATCCTACACCTGTTATACCATTTTCTGCTGCTGTTGATATTACCCGATACTCATCTGACCAGAAATGCTTGTCTTCCTTCCACTTCACTTCACTGACCCCTACTATATCTAGATTGAGCCTTTGCATTTCTCTTTTCATATTTTCCAGTTTCCCTACCACGTTCAAGCTTCTGACATTCCACGTCCCGACTCGTAGTACGTTATCCTTTCGTTGATTATTCAATCTTTTTCTCATGGTAACCTCCCCCTTGGCAGTCCCCTCCCGGAGATCCGAATGGGGGACTATTCCGGAATCTTTTGCCAATGGAGAGATCATCATGACACTTCTTCAATTACAGGTCACATGTCCTGTGGATACACCTTAAGTGTCTTTAATGCAGTGGTTTCCATTGCCTTCTGCATCCTCATGTCGTTGATCATTGCTGATTCTTCCGCCTTTAGGGGCAATTTCCCACCCCTAGGACAAGAGAGTGCCCTGAACCTCTATCCGCTCCTCCGCCCTCTTTGACAAGGCCGTTGGCAGAATGAGGCTGACTTCTCATGCCGGAAGTTATGGCAACAAAATATAAAAAGTGATCTATGGTGGTTAAAACATAGCGGTTACCCACCAGTGTTTCATTAAATTGACCCAAAATTTCCATCCCCACTATTTCAAATAGCTTAGGAGCCTCTGGTATTTTTGAAATAGTATTCGTTGGTGGTCCAAATTAGCACATTATGCTCAAGGCACGCAATTCTTCACTTAGTGGTCAACTTACTGTCTGTGTCTCCTCCACCAAAACTGTCCATCTATGTTCATAGAATGAAGGCTTCCACGATGGATGACAGAGCCGCTGGTAAACGTTTCGGGATGTGAGGTCATGGTCCACGCAGCTCTTTTGCTCCATTGTCGACATGTGGTGTATATAAAATTCTGTTTATGTGTGGTGAAGTTTATGTTGGAACTGCCAAGAGGAGCATAAATACATGACTAAAAGAGCACAAAGGTCTTTTCCGACTAGGAACAATAGAGAAATCAGCTGTAGCAGAGCATGCTCTTCAGCCAGGAAACCACCAAGTGAAGTTTTCTGAAGAAGAAATTTTATCTACAACGTCAAATTATTGTCCAAGACTATGCAGAGAAGCCATTGGAATTTATAAGCATCAGGATAATTTTAATAGGAAAGAGGAGGCAATGAAACTTAGCGACATATGGACAGTAGCTCTGAAGAATCGCTAGATTGTTTTATTTTTGACAAGACGACAATCGATCGTTAAGTTTTACCTCTGAGAAGGATTATCTCTGCTCATCAGATTTATGTCACTCTCGGACGTCAGACCAGTCAGTCGGCAAGATTCATGGGACGAGCGACTCTGAGGATATCCAGTGCAGTCCTGGACGAAACGTCAGGAACAGAAGAGTTTCTTACCAGCAACTAAGTCCATATATTCTCGAATCCATTGTTCTTTGTCTTTCGTGTCCTGCCAACATGTGATGATGTTTTAATACTTCTTCCCTTAGTGCTGAAAGTGCTACACAGTGTGGCCCAAACTTCATTGTACTATATAGTACTATACACACTGTAGAGCCAAAGAAGCTGGTAAACATGCCTGTTATCCTGCGGCACCCACGTGAGGGAAGGGATGATTCCATTCACACTCTTTACGCTACCTTCTGAGGGAGCAGTGGTGTGTCCGAAATGTTTTTCTGGGTAACCCATAAGAAAACTGAGTGATTTCAACGCTGTGGGGTTCTGAGCACTTTTGTAGAGGCGTTAAGAAATGTAGGTGAACGAGGTGACACGTATATACCGGCTGTGGGCAAAATTATGGTTAAATCAGGTGCCACTGTGACGTCATTAATCCACTTTACACTTTACATGAACATCTGATCTCTAGCTCTTTCTTGTATTATCTGTATATAGTTGTGCTTAATTTATTGACAGAATACTCTGTTTTGTTTCTACTTCATTTCTTGCTTATTGTATTGCAGTATTTATTGAGGAACTTCGTCATCTTATTATTTGGTGAGTAGATATATAAATTCTAAGGGTTTCCCACTCCAGAACCAGTTACATATGCTACATTGCCACAATATCTTAATAGCTGTGGTGGTGGTAAGTTCCTTTGGGATCAAATCTTAATAGTTGTCCTTGTGCGTTATAAAGTGACACTAAATGCTAATCGTACTGGAAATAGCAGTCTTTCGAATTGAAATCGCAGTTCGGTGTATGCGAGTGGATGCCTTGGTATGAATTGTGTTTTTATGTTTCTCTTTTATCTATTCCTGACATTGTATTTGATTCTGTTATGTTGTTTGGTAACTGTTTCAGAGCCATTCTTGTTATATAACCAAGGTGAATCAAATTTTTCTCAACAAAATATTTCGTGATCCTCCTCTTAACCTGAAAACATGTAACCGTATCCCTGACGTATCGAATCAGAAATTCGTTGCGAAAATTAACATTTTCATTTGCATCGCCCATTGAATCGATTGATATATATATTTCGTCGCCAGGAACCGACTTTTGATTTTTAAGTTAAAATCGTGAAATACCTTATTTCTTATTACTAAAATGGCTTTTTCAAATAATCAATTTGAATTTGTGTAATTTTCAACAATGTTCGGCTAAGGTTTACCTAAATCATATACCAGTTACACAGTCAATTGTGTGAGTGCCCTCACCAGTTTATAAATGTTTTTCAGCAAAATGTCTTGCTTCTTTGTCACTGGAAAGTTGAATTCTCATATTTCTTCCTAACTGCACTTTCTTCACTCGAGGCCAGAGAAATGATTGCTTCAAACATGCACTGGTTTCATCTGCCGGAGTTGATTTTCGAAAAACTGGAAGCATTTGGCGAGACTCTCCAGAACGTATGACTAATGCGCCTCCCGTCACATTAATTGTGTATTACCTCGGAGATATTGTAGTTTTGTGACTAACGCTTCGACTGACTTTCTTATGCGCTATTGTACATTCGTTCCAAATGATTACTTCACTGTATTAAAAGTTGGCTTCCTCCGTATGCTTCTAATACATTGCAGGCTGGAAATTCTTGTCTGTAACATTTAATGGCTGGTTCAAAGCAGAATGTGCAATTTGTTCTACCTTAATTGTTGTAGCTGCAGTTCCAGATAATACCTAATGGTGCCTCCAAGTAATTAGTACAGCAGTGTCACAATTCACAGGATACATGATAAAATCGTAGCTTGCTTTTGACTTTCTATTAACGATGGTCTGTCTCGAGCGAGGCATTGCAATTTCATCAACGTTGTAACTTTTTAATATTTCGGAATTTAATGCATCGATTCCATCAGTTCGTGGCGCTTGTATTCGAAGTTAAGCTAAAGCTTGATTGATTACTGGTAACCATTTTTCTTCCAAACAAATAAGTGCTTCATTAAATATCTTTTCTCTCGATATTGAATTCGGGATGAACTTGTCGCACCTGATGCAATACATCATTGCTCGTACTACCTCAAATTTCTCACACAATCTACGGACTCGATGGACAACACTCTGTCATTATTATTGTAATAGACATCTCGCTTATTCTGCGGATGCTGTCAGTGCGGCTTCTCGAAATGCTTACTTCCACTGGTTATCATTTTCCAGTAATCCTAAACGCTTGACATTTGGCATTTCACATAAATATCCATCAACGTTTATTAACTCTGCATAACATGTTTCCTCACGAATTTCATGTAGGAGCGTTAGGAGATAGAAACACTCAGCATTTTTTGGAGTGTAGATTGCAACTCGTCCCAGGGTGCCACTTTTGAATGTTCCTTCGACTGGAGCGCCTAACTTCCTTAGTCGAAAGATTCGTCTTATTGCGTTGCATGATGATACATCGGCATTTGACAACGTTCTTGCCATTGGATCTCTTTGACGAAGTTGAAAAAATGCAATTATGACGTATGCACAGGTGGTTCATCGCCTACTCTGGCTGCAGTTTCTCTCGAAAAAATATACTCGCTGATCATTACCTAAAGGCTCTGACAACTGAATAACTGCTGTTTCTTGATCATGAATATGGAAAATGTAATAATCGCTAAGCCACTTCATTGCAGGTTGTGCACTGTCCAGTCACATTAATGTGAGCAAAGCCTATGCTCGATGTCAAGGTGTGATAACAAAGCATAGACAGCAGGTGGCAGCACTAACGGTGGATGGTGTATGAAGCGTATCGGAGGGATGCGAAGCAGTTCTGTTCACAGACAAACCGAAACAACTGGGCAAACATGAAGCCTACAGACAAATAACACTACACACACGCCGAATACGTTTCTGTGCGAGAGTCAGATACCTCTGTGTACGGCTGGATCGAAAATTTGCTTGGGAGGGCCACGTTGAACGCGAAACCAACAAAGAAACGTAAGACTCAAACAGCTTTACCCCATGATCAACACTACAGTTCGCTGATTAGAAGGGCGTCGATGTCCATGTACCACTGGCGTCGTACGTAGCTCCAGTCTGGGGCGACACGGCTCCAACACGCTTGCCCTGCCTGCCAGTCATACAGAACAAAGTGCTACATATCATAAGCAATGGTCTACGATACATATGCACCGCGGATCTTCACAGAGAATCTGACGGAGGCATTCAGAAAGCTTACCAGACGACTGTGCAGCAACTCGAGATACTCGAATCATCCCTTCATACTTAATGTGGGAAAGTACGACCACAACCATAGATGGTAACACAACGGCCAAAAACACTTCTAGCTATGAACAATTAACCACAGCACAAACTCACACAGGAAATACTGGTGAACCACTACATTACAGCAAAACTGCTTGATTTGCCAGCTGTAAATAACTAGCCGGCGAACTGGCAACGCACGGAAACATTAAACACAAACAAATCCATCCAAACCTCTTACATCGAGCAATAGATTTATGGCCAATCGAGCACCCAGATAACGACCTTGGCTTGTTACAGGTACAGACGCTGCAGCTGGCTCAGGAGACTTCATAGATGCCCAGCTCAGCAGTACCATTCCGATAGGACTGATACTCTTTATGACGACCTAAGCTATGACAACGGTAACGAGCTTTGCACAATACGCAAACCTAATAACAACCTCACGCTTGCACGATATGTCGCATGTAACAAAGAAACCGCAACTGCTCTTAAGAGCCATCCAGACTACCGCAGAGTAATCTTTTCTTGTCGCTTCCCTTAGTACTTTCTACCCTCTGCCCTTAAAACCGCTACCCTTCGATTGCTTTCGAACACTCCTGTCTCCTCTATGCGTCCGTACTAGTGGATAATCCAACTCAGCCTTACGAACAATATCGTGTCCCCACATCTCATGAACTCCTCGATTGTAACTAATCAAACGAAGATGACAGTAGAACTTTTATATTGATCACGTTGTGGGCGTGGAGGGGTTCCAGCCTACGCAAGAAAAAAAAAAAAAAAAACCGGAACACGGTGCAGTCGTCGTCGTAATGCGGAAACGAAGCGATTTATCTGACGTCCAAAAGCACATGATTAGTGGCTATTCTCGTGCCGCCGTGGTTAACGTATAGTGTGCATGGAAAAATGGCGCCATCCTAAACAGGTGCCGAAGCAAGTGTGGTGCACGACGGGCCACAGATGGGAAGGGTCTACCAACAGTGTCTCCTCAACGAGCATTCAGCGAACGTTGCTGCGTATGGAGATCCGCAGCGGCGCCGGATTCAAGCATTCACTAATGCTGGCTGCTGTGCATAGGCGACGAAGGCTGGAACTTGAACATCGGTGCCACGAATGTACGACCACTAAGTGACGACAAGGGGACTTTTCAGATGAATCACGTGTTATCCTCCCTTGGTATGATACGTCTGAAAGCAAACACCCTTCTAGAAATATCGGAAGAGTCCAGGCCAGAGGAGCGACTGTTAAGGGCTGTCCAATGTTTTCGTTGCACTCCGTGGGTGCTCTCGTCATTATGGAATGACACAGTGAAACAAAACAAGTATGCATCCATCTTTAGGGATCATGTCCAACAGAAGGTGCTCCTTGTTTCTTTCTTGGCACCATGGCATCTACCAGCAGGACAATGCATTGTGTCACACAGCTCGCAATATACTTGGCTGGTACGGAATATTTATATATTTATTCTTCATAATTACAGTCTATTATCTGAAAAGCTAAAAATGGGCCAAAAAAATCACATATCCTTGGATAGTAATAAATTTTATGTTTATCATTCACTTTTGATACTTAATTTAAAAAAAAAATGATGAAAAAGTTAAAACTCCTTCCACTGCTATAAAACTACGTTAAAATCCTTAACCAATTACCCAGCTACTAGTCTACAACAAACACTACAGCATTTGTTCTCCGTTTGCTCATTTATTTTGGTGCATTTAACTTGTAAATGGTTGTCTTCGCTGCTGGATCCTCCCTCATACCACCCCAGCCATCAGCCATAGTCCGCTGGATTCCTTGGACGTCGGGCAGAGCGCCAGCAGCGTTTCGACTATAGAAAGTAGTTCCACCCCTCATTGCTATTTCTTAAAATCCAGATTTCCATGACCAATATCAGCAATGCAATGTAGCTACTTCGGACAATATTTCATTCGGTGGCCGTTGTCTAGCGTGGATGGCAGCAGGATGACTTATGGTTGAATGCCTCGTGAAGTCTTCCTTGGTCTTCCTGGATACTGCGAGTGGAGTACCGTCCAAGATGCGCCAGGTCCACTCTGTCCTTACTGCTTCATGGGGTCCAATATCCTTTATACCTGACATCCATTATCCGTTGCATCTCCATAGAGCGTGCAGTCCCACAGTGTGTTTTCTGGTGTGCCCACACTGCTAGAGGCGCAGCTGTCATTCGTAAGTCTTCTGAGTTTGTGTTGATACGTGACATAAGGTCCATGGCCAGTCAGGTAATGTATCAATCCACTCGATGGGTTAAGAAACCTCATGTTTAATCTCTCCCTGATGTTAGGGAGAAATTCGTACATTCTCCTGTCTGTGCTGAAGTGTCCCATTTATTTTGCCACATTTGTAATATGCGATCTATTTTTGCCTTTTTCGTATTGGCCTCTGTTATAAGCACCCTTTGTACTTCCATTTGTTTTCTTTACCCAGCAAAAGACTCCCCTTTTCATAATTTCTAAGTCCAATGGGAATATTCCTAGAATTATTAATATAACGTCATTCGGGGTACTGCAGTAGCCACCCATTAATTCACTACTGAGGATGGCTTCCACTAGCTGCAATGTATGAGCCCAAACGCTCGTACCATGTCCTACGACTGATACGAATACAGCTCGTAGGTATACTCTGTCTTCAAGGGAAGACGAAATTGCCTATTTGTAATGTCTATAATTTTATTCGTCACGTTTGTACCTTTTCTGCCTGCTTCCTCTACATGATGTGCAAAGTTCCGGCTTTCGTCCAGAAATACCCCTAGATATCTCGTTACTGCGCTTCTGCTAATTACCAACCAAGAGTCAGTTTTAAAGGGGAAGCATTATGGTTCAATGGCACCCCTACATACCTGGGTATGACTTTGGAAAGGACCCTAACATATAAAACGCAACTACATAAATCTGCTGCAAAACTGAAGAGCCGTAACAACCTTCCTCAGCGTCTAGCTGGTACATCATGGGGAGCTGACGCCAACACACTGAGATCATCTGCTCTAGCATTTGTCTATTCGTCAGCAGAGAACTGCTCTGCAGTATGGCTTAATAGGTGCCATACTCACCTTGTGGACATTCAACTTCGTCACTCCATGCGTATCATACCTGGAACATTACTTGCTACTCCAGTCCAATGGCTGCCGGTGTTGCCTAACATACCACCTCCTCACATCAGAAGACAAAAACATCTTGGTCATCTGTGGTCAAGAATACTGAACAACTCATCACTCCCAATTCACGAAGATGTGAGATAGCTAGAATCATCCCCTAAACCGGCATGTAAAACGGCCATGAAATTGTTAAGCAACCGTTTCGACCCCAAAGTCAGCTGGCAGAAAGAATGGACATCTTCTACTCTACAGGGCATCTTGAAAGTTGAAGATCCAACAGTAAGGCTCAATGGTTTCAGCTTGCCAAGATACACTTGGAGCAGGCTTAACCGTTTCAGATGTGGTGTGGGAAGAAGTGCTTCGATTTTTCATAAATGGGGTTGGGTGGACACCTCATACTGTGACTGTGCTGACGTTCCACAAACAATGAAGCATATACTAGTGGACTGCCCCCTCTGTGCCTTCCCTGGAAATCTAGTAGATTCGAACCTGTTTACTTCCGAAGTGGTACTGTATTTTATGTGTTATTGTGATTGTTATGTATCATACGCTAAATAATAATAAAAAATCCTAATCGTTCGTTAAGTCATTTAATTTTATTTTAGGGTTTAATTTACCATTCTCCACTAGTCACCATAGTCCCCGGATTTAAACCCATCTGACAAGCTATGGAACCTTCGCGATCGGGCTGCCGCGCCATGGATCCTCAACCGAGAAACATCGGCATGGCTCCACATCACTGTTGGTACCTTTCAGAGCCTCACTGATCCTCTTCCTGCACGCCTCGCAGCGGTCTGCGCTGTGGTTATTCAGGCTTCTGACTGGTGGTCACACTAATGTGACTGGGCCGTGTTTCTTTGCCTGTTCGTTGTATTTCGTCGTTCTCATGATGACCTCTGTTTTCTCTTGTTGTAGCGAAGACAGCCATATCGCTACTTCTGTTAACATATTTGTCCCATATTTAGTTGATTTCAGTGAGTTACAATACTCCACACTTATACACGATTGAAGTACGTGATTTGTGAAGGAAGTAGTGAGACTGATTTTTCAGCTACCAAAGTTTTTATTTGTTTCGAACAACAGTATCGTCCCCTTCAAAGTAGTTCTGTTCAGCATATAAACACCAAAGAAGTCATTATTCCCAGTTTTCGTAGTAGCGCTGAAATGTTTCAACTGGTACGGCCTTAAACATGTCGCTAACATTCCACTGAATATTCTCTAGAACCCGAAATAATGTCCTTTTAAAACATTTTTCAATTTTGGAAAAAGGAAAAAGTCAAGTGAATAGTAGGGCTGTGGAACAACCGGAATGCCTTTTCAGGTCAAAAATTCCGTGGTGGAAGTGGCCGTGGGAGATGGGGTGTTGTCATGATGAAGTATCCACTTGTCTGCAGTGTCCGGTCTCAGTAGATTCGCTCTTTGCCTTAGCATTTCAAGGACATCTTTGTAAAACACTTGGGTCACAGTTTGTCTACGAGGAACAATTTTTTGCTGCGCGATACTCCTACTGCCAAAAGAGCAAATCAGCATTATTTCGATCTTTGATTTGCTCGTTCGAGATTTTGTCGGTCAAGGAAATGTATCAGTGTGCCGCTTTGTTGCAGGGCCGTACTCAGAAATCCAGGATTCATCACCTGTGATCACACGACTGAAACATTAGTAGTCACTGGCAATCCTGTCTAGAAAATTTCGGTCAAAATTTGATGTCCGGTGAAAATTTTTGAGTTTAACAGGTCACTCATCATCATTATTGTTAAACATCAGTCTGATCTCAGAAGAGCTCACACGCGTTCGACGTTTTCGTCGTATTTTGAAGTTGGAGGTCTCTGTGAACGTGATTCATCCTCACGTGTCCTTCACTTTCCAAAAATGATTTGTGCAAGCGAAAAACTTGTGCTCTTGATGAAGAACGTTCCCCATAGTCAAGTTTCAGATGTCACAGTCGCAGATTTACCAAGTTTAACACAAAAATTACTGGCATTACGTTGATCTAGATCCCGCTGTTCAAATTCCGTAAACACAACAGAAACACAGCTTCACTGATAGCGCTCTCAAAAATCACAGACTCATCATCTGGAAAAGACGAACGCACTCTGTAATCTCTGACGCAGTACTCGTTAAAGCCTGTGCTATGGTAAGTGAGCGGGATTCACCTTATGAGAAAGGATTTTCGCATAGATATCGACCGTGTGTACCTGAATGGTGGCAAATCAGACTTACATCCACTCTGTAATAACAATGATCCGTCAAGTAAGTTCGAAATGCAATCACACGTCAGGATGGATCAAAAGCAAACCAGAAGATACTACCAATGTGACAATAATATGGTCGCCAGCCTAATTAGGCATTAACTGACTTTCTTCCGTGTACAAGTTGGTATATATTCATGCAAAACAACAAGTTGTAACACTGCATAATATAGTAGAATTTTAGAACCAGAAAATCTATTGAACTGGTAGTTTCACGTACTGATATGGAAAATCATGAATACATAACACTACACTATAATGTTTACTACAAAACTTAATACTGTCTATTAATCTGATTAAAATCGGGCATAGGTTACGCTAGAAATTGTACTTTCATGCCACACACAAAATGTCAATTTTGATAAAGATAAAACACTGATAAATTTTGACTTTTATATTGACTTTAACTTTTGCTGGTCAAACCAATTTAGAACACTTCAGAATTCAAATGAATGAAAGGGGGACCCTGAAACTGTTATGATCGCTGTATTAAAAAAAAAATGATTACTGAATTTATTATTCATTCAAGATTTCCAGTATATAAGTTACTACTCTTTTCATCTTATTTACTGCTCATTTAAATACCTTTAAATCTGTCTCGAAATAATAAACTTCATTACTATATCAATATTAAAGTTATCTTTCGACTTCGTTAGACCTTCGCTATTCATTTACTGGTTCATTAACAAAACATTTCTTTAAACACCATTCTAATACAGCTAGTTCTGCAAATAATAATTATTATTAACACAATTTTTAATTTTCATTTCGGGACACTCGGATTGCACAACGTTTGGAAAGGACCCTGTCTAGGTTAGTTGGGAGGATAATTAAATGATGGAAAAGTTCTGGTAAAATTTAGGTTATTATTGCACCAAACAAACACAGTTCACTCTCTGATCCATACGAATACAGTACTAAAAGTTTCAACCTGCTAGTATAGATGCGGCGGCTGGCGGGCGGCAAGATGGCGAGGCACAGAGCACACATACAACCGCAGCTATGGCTCTTGACGTATCGGCACTTTAATTCTTCTTAGCTTTTCAATACTTTTCCATTTAGTGCCATGCTGTGTGGGCGTTGGAACGGCATATCCGAGGCTGAGTGAAGCTATGTCTTCCACGAGAGCCTTCTCACTCCAGAAGGTGTTGCTCAAACCAGTGCCAAACTCCAACTAGTACTGTGCCCGTTGTGCCGTGCAGTGCCTGCGCACATTTTCCCGCGCTCGCCTGCCATCCACCTTTTACCGCTCCCTGACAGACCGGGTATTCCCCCGAGGTTTTGCATTCTACATATCCTAACACATTGCCTACGTATGGACCAGACGCACAGTTACAATTTTAAACATCTGACAACAGTTTCAACATTTGTTGCAATTCAATTCTACTCGTATTACAATATTACTTGACATTTGACATAAACATTAATATTCACATTGAAACTTATTTACAGTTTTCTTAACATAATGGCATGAAACAAAAAGAAATGAAATCAGAACATCAAATACACAAGTTTATCGTAAAATCAGATGAAAAGAATTACTTATATGTACAATAGTACAGAGTCGTTGTTGTTACAACCGGTCTACATAAGTAGAATATGCAGCGTTGCCAGATCTCTCACAGTGTTCTCAGTCCCATTACTTGTCTCATACACCTCGTATTTTTAAAAGAAGCTTATTCTATGGTACCAGTAATTGATTATCTACTATCGCTTGGTTATGTTGCATTCGCATTTAGATTGTGAAACCAAAATTTTCCGGAAGTCATGTTCTGTACTTAGGGTATTCATCTTCTACTGTTTGTGTCTCACTTAAATATCGTCTTGGATATCTCTTTGTACACTTGCATTGACTCAGTATCCTGAATAGATATTTTATACTTCACATGGGCCAGTAATCATATTTTTCAATATTATATTGTATAATTCTTGATCCTCTTTTCTTTGATCTCTGACCATAAGAAATTGCAAGTGAGTGTTGTGAATACATCGCTGTGATCCTGTTCTCATACACAGAACATAGTACTTTCTGTGTACACGTGAAATTGTAGGGAACTTCCTACGTAAGTTGACGGTAAAATCACCGACCTTCCAATGTCGGCAACGTTGCAGTCATGCACGATTGCGCCTCCCGAATGAATGAACTCATCCATATGCAATTTCTGTTGATTCTGCCGTAAGAATATCGTTCCTTCTCAGCCTGTTGTCGTCTACATATAATCTAAAATCTGGTGAAATAAATGCTGGAAATTGGTAATGCGATTCTATCTCTCGTTGTCCATAATGACAAAGTGGTACCCAGAAAATTACTTGGAAGTTACTTACCTACACCATTACACATCACTTAAGGACGAGATAGATAAATTAACGAAATATATTAACAACTCAGTGGAAATGAATGAAAGTACAAGAGCGTCTTACCAGAGGTCTCGCAGTCGTGCATGGAAAGCTGTACGTCATATGGCGTGAGGTCGGCATGATTGTAGCTCCAAATGTGACTGGGCACGCAGCTCGAGACATTTGAAGCAAAGGGAAAAGACTTGTAAATGACTTATGATGCACTGCGGCAACATGGCCCGGAGACAACATTTGAACGACTTCACACAGGGCCGGCCGCTGTGGCCGAGTGGTTCTAGGCTCTTCAGTCCAGAACCTCGCTGCTGCTGCGGTCGCAGGTTCAAATCCTGCCTCGGCCATGAATGTGTGTGATGTCCTTAGGTTTGAACATGGAGTACATATTTTTTTAGAATGATACCTAGACTGTGTCAAAGTTTGGTGTCACCGCACAACCGTTAGTCTAAATAAGCTTCTCCACAACACGTTTCGTGTCTCATTTACTTGTACATAACTTCGTAGGTGTTTTCTGATTCATACACGACTGTAGCAGAAGAGACACAATGGAAGAATTTTTATAAAGTGTTCTTCAATGTGTCTGTGTGTATTTGTTACAGGCTGCTTTTCACGATCAGCACTCAGCTTGACTGTCTGCTATACTTGTAGCTCGTTGTGGCAGGTGCTAAACTCTCACCAAACCACAAAATGTCTCCTGCGCGTCACGCGCAGAACTCGTTCCCTTTGTTCTGTGTCACATTGCTGTGTATCTGTATGGTCTTTTGTAACCTAACGAGAGAATATCTACCATAATTCTATTAACTGCAGTATCAGCTAACTGGAATTGATGTTCCTTTCATGCCAGGACAGTTTCCAATAAAACGACACCCTGATCTAATTACTTAATGAGCGCTGACGGTTCAGTTAATTTTAACATGCAGAGCTTGATGGAAGCATAAATGTATTACCAGGAAATGAGCTACTGCTGGGATCATTAAAATGTCTTGCTGCCTTCTAATTTTGGTTGAATTATCGGAACAATAAAACAATAAAAAAATGGAAAAGAGATTAAAGTTAAAGTTAAATCCATATAGTTTAATTGACGGTGCTCCTTTTCCAGTTCAACTGTAAAACAGATTTTCTCGTGAAGTTCATTTAACCGACAATAAAATTTCTTTCAACATTTACCGAAAAGAAACTTGCACAGATCAAATCGTACCAACTAGTTCTACACACCCATAGTCTCACAAAAATGCCTTTTTTTTTCATTCCTCCATACACAGAGCTGTTTCTACGCCCTTATCTGTTGAAAACCTCAATGCTGAGATAAATTTTATTAAAACTATCGCAGTTAATAATGGATACGAACCCACTATAGTAGATGATATCTCCAAGCAGAAAACTAACATCAGAGTTACTACTCTCGATTCCTCCAATACCAAACAGCAAGAAAAGAATTATTTTTCCATTCCGTTTTTAGGGCCTATCTCTTACAGAATCCAGAGCCTCCTTAAAAACAGATATAACTGCAATGTTACATTCTCCACTAATAATAACCTGAAAACCAATCTCCTTCACAATTTAAAATCAGTACGTTCCCCTTTGTTACATTCAGGAGTCTATAAAATCATTTGCGACACATGTCCTTTATATTATATAGGACAAACAGGGCGAGCTTTTTCAGTCAGATATAAAGAGCATCTATTGGGGAAAAAAGGCACTAACATTCATAATTCTTCTTTCGCTGATCATTTGCTGATCACAGGTCACAAACCTAAGGAAATTAATGAAATTAATATTCTGTACGCAGAGAAAAAAGGTCGTACACTTGATGTTCTTGAGGAAATGGAAATATTCAAACACTTCTCTCGCAATGATAACCTTATTCTTAATGAACAGTTACAATTACGTAACAAGAATTTTTTCAAGGCTTCAAACCTTTACTGAAGGATCCTTAAAATATGTTTTTCATCTATGTGAATTTTTCCTCGCATTTTTTCTGAAATGTTGTTTTCCTCCCCATTCTCTCATTGCAGTTTAATCACTTACTGTATTTTACTGTAACAAATTGCTGAAAAAAGTTTTTTTTCTGCTTTTAAATTATAAAATGTCTTCTTACTACAAAACGTTTAAAAGTTGTAGACACATCTGCTATACAAACTGCTGTAACCTTTCTATCACGTAAAGCAGATGTTACCAATTTTCATTACTAGATGGCATGACACCTCACGTCCACATCGTAGTATAGTCGGCGCACGCGCCACCCAGTCTGCTGCCACCTGTTTCAGTATACACAAGCAGCCCTTAGCAGCAATCTTTAATTTTTAACTAGAGATGACAGTAAAACTTTTACGTGGGATGTTTTATTATGTGACGTGGCCTTTTTGGCGTTAAAACTGTATGACGAGAGCTCTTATGCTCAACTTCTTACGTATGTAAGTACATCTGTATATACGAAAATTAATTATTACTGTCTTGTATTTTTCTTATTCATGACTAACTTTGTATCCCCCTTATTTAGGTGATATAAATTCTGATGAAGACTCCCTTAGTTTAGGAGTCGACTATAAAATCCATTGCAACCAGTGGGCTGTCCTTACTATGAAAAAAATCCACGGTTGCTGCATACAGCTATGTTTAAAGTTGACAGTTATTTAAGTGAGCTATGCAACAGAATCATGCCGTATTACGCGCCATTACTCATTTTACAGAATAAGCGGGTTTTCTCCTCGCACTGTAAAATTATTTAAGGGCTCTTACATAATTAAGCATCCGAGTGCACTTCCACAGTGTAGGTATAGCCCATTCTTAATTCATGAAGTAACGAATAATATGATTAATTTTGCCAAGCGTTGGGCGTTTATTATGAACACTTGTGAGACTACGTGAACATGATTCCCGACACGCACATATGATTTTGCAATCGCATTGATATGAAAGTCAAATATTTTCTAACTTAAGTGAGAGACTTTTTTTTTTTTTTTTTGTAGCACCGAGCGGTTGGTGTGGAATCGGATTCTCTTGTCATGTTGTGCTCCAGTATTGTTGATCAGGCCAAATGTATCATGTTCATTGTAGTCAGATGGCTACCAACTGAGCTGGAGGGAGTGTTGTAAGTGTTTTCCGTGAAAAGTTGTAAAATGAAACGAGGACAATGCCCAGTAGTGAACTTCGTTACAAGAAAATATCCGCATCTAGATCATGGTGACGAATCAATCACCTCAACAATTAATTCTGTGAAGACTACTGTTTCTGAATTAACAACAGGAAACCCAAGCTACAATGTCCAGGGGGACGAAGAATCTGTGGAAATTGCGGGTGCGTCTTTCTCTCTTGGTTTATCTTTTGATAAACTTAATGTTTGACCTTGAGTTGTTAATGGAGCTTGTTACTGAACTTTGGATGCCACATAAGGATTTTGATTTTCTTACCACGCAGCCTAAAGGAAAGCTGCGTTTCCGGCTTCAGTGCCTAAAAGACTAAGCTTGGTTGGAGTAATCACAAATGTCACGTGGGACATTGTGTAAATACTGCGTTTTGTTCATAAAGAACAAGTTGGAAAGGATAATCAATAAAACTTTGGTGCGCTTATACGCAGGGTGCTAGGGATATGGAAAGACACACGTGAAGTGGTTAGGAAACACGAACAAAATCATCATCACAAAATGAATGTCTTAATAGCTGGTAGTTTTGTTGACACTTTTACTCAAAGACAGGAAGATATCATCGCTTAGATGAACTCCACATTAAAATGAAAATAGAAGACAACAGACAAAGGCTTGTGCTCATAGTAGAAACCATATTGCTACTGGCAAGACAGGAGATATTGTTTCGAGGAAAAGATGAATCAGGATCTGTACAGCTGGACAACACCGACCCAGACTGGAATGACGGCAAATTCAGAGTGATACAGTGAGAGCGTGTGTAATGTGGCTCTCAGAAAGTCGGCCGCTGTGACCGTGCGGTTCTACGCGCTTCAGTCCGGAACCGCGCTGCTGCTACGCTCGTAGGTTCGAATCCTCCCTCGGTCATGGATGTGTGTGATATCCTTAGGTTAGTTAGGCTTAAGTAGTTCTAAGTCTAGGAGACTTATGACCTCATATGTTAAGTCCCGTAGTGCTTAGAGCCATTTGAACCATTTTGAACTCTCAGAAAGCACATAGGATCCGCGCCATTAGACGCTCTTTACACAAGTCTGAGTACCCAAAATGAAATAATATCCACTTGTGGATCTGTAATTCATGAAAAAATAATCAGTAAAATATATAGGTCACAGTAATTTTTCTATTTTGGCACATGAAACCTGCGATTTGTCAGGGACAGAGTAAATGTCGCTGTGTCAACGCTATGTTGAAAAAATCATCCTAGGACAACAACTACGACCTTTGATAAGATTTCTTAGATTTTATTCCAATTCTTGACCTAACAGGTCGAAGATTAACGACAGATCACAGACTGGCCTGAAAACTATGAATTTTATATGTAACATTTGTTTGGGCAGGACAATGATGGGGTGCAAGCTGTAATTTGTGAAAGGTTTCCTCAAGCTAAATGTGTAGACTGCAGTGCTCACAGTCTTAACCTGACTCTGTCCTATGCTTACTCTGTTCTGTCAGTACGAAACTGAACAGGCACAGTATCCTCAGCCATAAATTTTATTAAGGTTTCTTCACAGAGTACAAATGTTCTAAAAGGAAAAGTTACAGAGTTCTGTGATGAGAATATCAGAAGGACCAGTCCTTTGTCCACGAGTGAAACCAGATGGGTTGCAACAGGCAATTCACTAATAAGATTTAAAAGTGTTTACATACCAATCTTGTCCAGTCTGGAAGTGCTGATAGAGAGCCAGAATCTGGATATATCGACTAAGGCCAGTTAGCTTCTTTTTGCATTACAGAAGAGTGAATTCAAAGTCTTATTTTTGTACTGATAGAAATGTTTTCATCAACTTTATCCACAAGCAAAGCACTTTAAGAAGTCGACTGTGATCTCTTACAAGTAATTGAACACATACAACATGTTGGTGACGTTTTGAGTGAGATATGAAAAAAATGCAGGTTTTAGATTCAAAGGACTAGACGGTGAAATAAAGGTGGTGTCAGAAGAAGCCAGAATCGAACTACAGCATGTTTATAAATTAGTTATGAAAAGTAACCTTTGATGAGTAAAAAGTTAATAACTTACAGAAATGTTTGCTACAGGTCTGGATACAGTATATCATCCACTTTTATTTACAAATGTCCAATGCGGCTACCTATTGCAACTCGACATGTAATCAGTTTCCTGTCAAATAACATGGAGCAAGTCTTGAAGTATGGTCGCAACTGGTTATGTTATCTATTGTCGCGGAAGCGGGGGGGGGGGGGGGGGGGGGGGAGGTAAACACTCTATTTTTAATGTAATCCCATACACGGCAGTCCATCGGAGTCACATCAGACGATCGTGATGGGTAGGTTATTATTCCACCACGTTCGATCTAAGTAGGCACATTCTGACAGAGACACTAGACAATTTGACGATTATAATGTGGTGGTGCGCCTTCGTCCTGGAAAATAAATTCTGTACCAACTTCCTACAGTATTTGAGGTATTAGATAATGTTTAAGCGTGTCCCGGTACAATATGTCATTTATAGTAGCCTAGAATAAAGGGAAGGACCGTAAATCTGACTACAGCTTACAGCGCAAAAAGTATTTACCTCAGGCGAGTCCCGTCGTACATGTTCGATTACGTGACATGGTTTTTACTCACCCCATATCCGAACTTTATTGGGTTTCACTTTGCAGGAGGTATGGCTTCGTCACTGTACACGATTTTAATAACAATATCATCTGCAGTCAGCAACTTGTTACACATTTTTACACAAAAGTCAGCTTGTTTTTCTTTGTCACTTTCTCTTAGTGCACGTAAGAGTTGAAATTATAAGGTTTCAGTGACAGGCATTTCCGTAATACCTTCCACAATGTAACACTTTACATATTAAATTCTAAGCTGACACATTACATTGATTTTCCCTGACTACGAATATAAGACTGCCGAACTTGTTCAGTTGCTGTGTTAGAGATTGCTGGCCGATCCTGACAGGGCGTCCTTTACATACACAGCCAATTTAGGTGAAACGATTGTACCTGTCAATAACTGTTTGTCCTTTAGGTGGTGGCTTGCGATATTTAGTCCTGTATTGTGTCTAAACTGTAGTAGCACATTTGGATTCATGGAGCCATAAACAACACTGGGCACGCTCTGCACCTTTCTACGACTCGATGGTAACTGTTGGAATAATACATTCGAGCATGCCAAAAAGCGGCGGGAATGAAACTTGAAGATATATTGCGTTCAGTGCTGTATCAAACATTTCTATGTTATTTAATCTTTTCAGCACCCTGTACTTCTCGCTCGTATTACTTCACAACAGAGACACAGATCAAATGTGGGATCACCGTGTGATGCCACTACTTCAGAAAACAATTTCAGAAGAAATATTACATTCTATTATCAAACGACGTAATACCGCAGCTTAGTGAAATATTTGTAAATAATAACACAGGCCAACGATGGAAAAACTTTTATACTGAAAGTACCTTGTTCTTATGTTTTGTATGGTGTGAAATCCAAATATGATACTCAAAAAACAGTATCACCCATCATTTCTTCACATTTTACACTTAAATTTATTAAATTAATCGATTTTCAAAAAATTTAACAGCTTATATATGGTTAAAGTAATTTAAAAAGGAGGTGTAATGAATGCAGATGACGTTGGTAACAGTGCTGAAAAAAATTTGCTGCCAAAAAAAGGTTGATTCTATTTTTGTGTTAATAGATGGTGTTTCGTTTACTGTCAACCTAACCTCACTTTCCCATTTCCTGTACGTGTGCCCAATACAATGTCTAATCCTGGTTGTAAAAACAGTTTTTGTTATATTTGTGGTGAATTTGTCATTAAAAAACACCAAAGAAACATCACTGACTTTGTAAAAAAGGTTTATTTATCACACTTTGAATCTAAACTTGGTGATTAAGATAAATCTTGGGCGCCACGTGAGGTATGTTATGTGTGCGTTGAAGATATGAGAAAATGGCACAAAAGGAGAAAAAAGCCTTTAGATTTGCTTTTCCTATGTTATGGAGGGAGCCAAGAAATCATTCCGATAATTGCTACTTTTGCAGTGTTGATATTACTGGTCATAATTCGAAAAACAAGAAGGTAATAAGCTACCCTAACCTTCCGTCCGACATTCGACCAGTAGGGCATGGTGTAGATTTGCCGGTTCCTGAACCACCAGATGATTTAAATTCTATTCCAACAGAAGTATTTTCTGATGTACAATCTGATTTAGATGAACCAGATGATGATGAATTCCACTGTAATACAGAAAATCTAGGGCGCAAATTGTTTACTCAGACCAAGCTTAACGATTTGGTTAGGGATATGGGCTTAACGAAAGAAAAAGCTGAATTGCTTGGCTCTAGATTAAAAGAAAAGAACTTATTGGCAGTTGGAACCAGCATATACTTGTACAGAAAGAGAGAGCAGCAATTTGCCAAGTTTTTTCAACAAGAAGATGATTTAGTGTTCTGCGTAGACATTCCCGGTTTGATGAATGAGTTTGGTATTGAATACAAAAAGGAAGACTGGAGGCTGTTTCTTGATTCGTCCAAAACTAGTGATGGAAAAACGGTACCACGGCCGCTGGAACACCAACATGATGGGGGATTATTGTTGGTCACCTCACCGAGAAGTTCAGCAAGCGAATCATCGTAAAAAAAGCTACACAAGAAGCCTCAAAGAAAAATAAGAAAGAAAATACAAACCAAGTCCAGCTGACAAGTGAAACCTCTAGTAACACATATCATCGTTTTAAGTAGCTTACTGTAAATGTAAACAATGTTTGTGTTGTAACAAAGCGTTTCATTAATTTTCCAGTTTACCGTATAGGATAGGATTTTTATACTATATAATAAAAAGCAGATTGCTCGAAAACTATGGGTGACACAAAAATATTAAAAAAAAACTAAGGCTAGATTTGGATTCTGCTCGGTCTATAAAAATCAGCTATCAAAGAAAAAAAAGTTTTTTTTAAAAAAAAATTTTCGTTGGTTTGTGTAATTCGTTCATTTAACTTCAGGTTTGGCAATAGAATGCACAGAGGAATATTTTGCTGACATAGAATCCATTGGTACAAATTTCCGCTCATTACATATGATGAAAGTGGGTTAAAGTCAAAAATGCAAATGTACAAGTGCAAATGGAATCAAAGACCAAAGGCTAATCGGCCTGATTGTGTTCCCGCATCTTCAAGTCACCGCAATGAATTTTTTCTAATGTAAACGGTATTTTGGGCGTTTTGGCTATCGTTCTAGTAACCAAAACACTTGAGAGAACACTCTCAACACTAATAAGACTGAGAAATTGTCTGTGTAACAGCACTGGAAATAACAGACTGCCTGCCCTAGCACTGCTACCTCTACATAGGAGCCTCATCATTCACCTACAGCATGAAGAAGTTACAGAAAAGCATGCTCAGGCTGCCCTTCGGAGGCTTGACCTATAATAAAA
Source organism: Schistocerca serialis cubense (assembly GCF_023864345.2). Lineage (NCBI taxonomy): Eukaryota > Metazoa > Arthropoda > Insecta > Orthoptera > Acrididae > Schistocerca > Schistocerca serialis. Next base: position 653,265,961 of record NC_064639.1, on the reverse strand, counting down.
TGTAATATTGCGTCTACTGAAATATATGTGAGCATTTAGATGTACTTATGTTGTAACGTTATAGAAGTTTAAATACATTTTAGAATTCACAATTAAGGATTTCTTGTCTGGTTCCCATCCAAAACAAAATTCTTGCTAGAGCCCTTCACTCTGTGCATTATTGTGACTGGTAGCTTGTCATCTGAAACTTAATTAGTTGTTAGTTGTTGTGGCACGTAACACAAACGATCACTGGTTTTTGAATCTGTTTATTTGGCAGGCTACAACGCAATACGGCACACTATGCGAGACGTTAAAACTTCAGTAGGGTAACAACGTCCAAATCTTGAGGGTTGCCCGATAAGTAACTGTTGACAGCACGGCGTAGACTGAGCTGGAAGGCCCATGTCGGTCTAGTTATGGAGAAGCATAGACATTACCGATGCTGGCGCGCACAGCATACGCGGCTAGCCAACCGTAACTCAGTGCTGTGGTGTGCCGGCGTGGCTCGTTGCTCGTGCGGTCGGCGCAACGTACGGATTTGGAGCGAGGTGGACGACGAATGGAGTGGTAACTGCGGGTTTTCCGCGCTAGTGGTGTGGTACATACTCAAAAAATGACATTCATATTTGTTCACGTTCACGTTCGACTTATTCGACTGAGGCTTTTAGCGGTTTGCCTCCGTCAACAGCACGTAAGAACTGGGATGGGTCCATAAGCTGGTCACGGCCATTTTCATTTCCTGTCTTCTTTGTGAAACAGTACCCTGAAATGGTACCCCATGTCCAATAATTTCGCCTTCCTGAGAACTTTAAACTTTATCCTTCTTTCCTTCGCTCTTTCCATCCGATGGGAAAAAAAATAAGCTTAACTGTATAAAGGCTGAGTACTACATTAGAAAACATTGGAAGGAGCGGATTCACCACAATCAGTTTAGCAAATGCACTGGGAAATACATATGAAATAACAGGTTTTGTCAGACAAATCCACCACCACACTCCGTAATTTATAGTGTCAATCTTAGGTTACTGTGGGGAAGACATCCCTTGAAATGCACACTGGATGAAAAAGAAGCACCCAAAAAGGGAGGAGAAAACACATAAAACTTCACGGTGTAGAAATAAGAATTGCAACCAATGCCCAGTGCCGTATCCAGTGAATTGGGTTCAAATGGTTCAAATGGCTCTGAGCACTATGGGACTCAACTGCTGAGGTCATTAGTCCCCTAGAACTTAGAACTAGTTAAACCTAACTAACCTAAGGACATCACAAACATCCATGCCCGAGGCAGGATTCGAACCTGCGACCGTAGCGGTCTTGCGGTTCCAGACTGTAGCGCCTTTAGCCGCGCGGCCACTTCGGGCGGCCAGTGAATTGGGTTCAGGGCCCTGACCACTGCAGTAAGTGACATGCTAACAGGCGAACCACCAAGCAGCAGTGGGACACTTCCGCACTTCAAGCTACTATTATAAGGGCGAGCTCACGGGATTGTGCGCTACAGCGTATATGAGCCCCATCTGTCCTCTATGACAGTACCCTCCATTACATTTCTCACGCGACAGCATTGACCGTACCTATAAAGTTATTCAAGTTGTGTAGGCGCGGCCCTCAGCCATTATTAAAGAAAAGGGAGAAAAGAACCTTTCCATACTTTGTAAATTAATAGCATTCCTATCCATAAGAGACAATCTACTGTTCCGACAAGAACTCTGAAATTTATTAATTTATAAGAAAAAGTTTCACTTGATTTCTCAGAATTTTTTGCGATAAATTATATTTTTCGTTCGTTTAATCTTTTTCTTACACTAACTAGCAATACTCCAGTACCCAAGTAATCCACTAGTGACGTAAGAATATAGAATATTTTTGTGTCTTTTCCTTACAGTGGACGACTCCAGAAGACATTTGTTGCTTAATGTTTTTCAAGCAGTTCTTGTTGGTACATTAGGAGCGTCTGTCTGACTTCTGTAGTAGTGAAGTGGAAATTATTTCTTGCAGGAGCCAAAGGGTACTTATTGGATCAATCCATTGCGAAACTTGAAAAAATAAAACCTACACACTCACAACCTTTACGTGAACCGATTTTTTCTTTATGAACAATTAGTAAGGGTGACAACTTTGGACACATTGTACAGAAACTTTCTATTTCACTGATGTCTGATTGGTGTGTATCAGATTTTGTTGATTGTGTTAGTGACTGTGGGTATCACTACAAATTACTGTCGGTGGAAATAGAGTCTGAGTCGGATTTTGTTTCAAAAAATATATCTTCGACCTCGGTGTTAGCTTAGCTTAGCTTAGAGACTCAACAGCAGCGAGTAATTTCGTATACGGGGTGTCTAAACCATTTTGCGACAGACTTTGAAGGCCTGTAGAGGGTGTCTTGAGCAACTAATCGAGGATAGGAGCCCGAGTCCAGAAAAGTTATTCTACGACGGTACAGAGCGTCCACGTTACAGGCGCCGACGCCCGCCCGAGGCCACCCCTTCTGTAGCAAACGTGACTTTGTTCGCCGACGGACCGTTGACGGAACGTCTCGCAGTGTTGGTTGTTATTTAGTGATGGCGAGTGATTGCCACGATCGCCAGTGGAGAAGATAGAGCTAGAGGCTGTGTAGCCAGGCCTTGTCTCCTATGATTGCAGTGCTCTATTGTCTTGGCGGATAATGGTTTCAGACATGGGTTTCCATCTACAGTTTTTTCCCTCCTGTATAATGGAAAACATAGGCGACTTTAGAGTGTTCCGGGAGAAAAATAAACTGCGCACGAAAATCCAGAGTATCGTATTCGTAGGAGACAAGGTCTCTTTACGCATTAGCTTAGCTCCATCTTCTCCATTGGCGATTGTGGCAATCAGTCGATATCACTGAATAACAAACAACATTGTGAGACTTTCGTATGTCCATCCTTCTCGTTGAAGGTTTGGGGGACTTGGGCTGTTCACTCACATAATACAATGAAATGCTGCCACCCTTTATATCAACTAATTTCGGTGACACAGTACACCATCTTCAGGCCTTAACTGATGCTGAGGGGCTGAACTCCAGTAATGTACACGGAAGCCAGTTCATAGATGTTGGCCACTGATGGAATCGCATATACAATCGGAGTTGAACCCCACAGCGTCAGTTCAGACCTGAAGACGGTGTATTGATTCACCGAAACTGGTTGATATATAATTAATAATATCGAGAGGATGACTGCAGGTGTTTCATTTATTACGACAATGCGAGACGTTCCGGCTATGGCCCGTCAGCGTACAAAGTCACGTTTGCTGCCGAAGGGGGGGGGGCCTCGTGGCGCGCCGGCGGCTGTTACTTCGAAGCTCTGTAGCGTCGTTGCATGAAGTTGCGGACACAGGTTCCAATCTTCGATTTGTTCCTCAAGACACCCTCTACATCGCCTCGGAGTTTGTCGCAACATTTATGGGCCACCTTGTGTATTGCATTTCCTGCACAAGCTGAAGGCTACGATTAAGGTTGGGCTGCAGCTCATTATACTCTCTTTGACTGACTATACAGCGACATGAGATCCCCTTCTTGAAAAAATAGGTAAAAAAGCCACAGAATTTTTTGTCTATAGCTCAGACCTATTACCTGTAATTAATAATATTCGTAAAATAAATACATTTCGATTTTTGGAACTTCCACCTAATCGTTTCACCGTCTGTACTGAGCGTATGGCAAGAGGAATGTTGTCTTCACTCATTACTAACAGATTGCTGATCTTTCTTGCTTTCCTGCAGTAGGAGCCCTGTGTAAAAATTTTGATGAAATCAGGAGTTTAGAATATTGATCCTGTTGAATTATCGCTTGAAACTGAATAATCCCAACGTTTCTCGTTTTTTTAAAAACACGTTGATAAAAGAATGACGAATATTTCAATAAAATATTCAGTATCAAGTACTGACAAAATTATGGGGGATGATGAAGACCGCTGTTGTTCAATAGCAGTACTAGACATTTGCTATGAAATCAGAGATTTAAGCGAAGTAAAAGCCTTGTTGATAGACAAAAAATGAGTAAAGCTTATGAGAGAATTCGAAAAGAATTCATTATTTTGAAAGGAAGGTTTTGACGACTGATCTAACATAATATCCTAGAAGTTATGGACCAACATGAAATAATTAAATGAAGTAAAAACATCTACCCGGTCACTTCGTGCTCACACTGAAGCCGAGGTGGAATACAGAAGATCGAAATACGATTTTCGCTCTTCAGAAACTGTTTCGTAGCAGATGATGATAATACTAATCCTTTATTCAGTCATCGTACATATGCCGTAATAGCAGACATAGAGGTAGGTCATTACACAGTATATAAAGTCATACGTATGATTCAATACAGGAAAGATAACTAGAACTGAGGAAATAACTGTACAATTCCTTACAGATTGTGAGAAAGAACTTGCTTCCTTCAGAGAACAATTTATAGTTGATGTCTGGCGTAATGTAGGGTTACGAGTGATTGGAAAAACGGCGTGGTTCATCCCCATTTTTAAGAAGAGACGTCAGAAATATACAAATAGGTGTCTGTCGTTCCCGTCAGTACGTCGTAGCTTTTATTTTATGCTGGTGTGTTAGGAGCTACACTGACGGAAAAAAATTACAACAGCAAGAAGGACTTGTGCAACGTAAACGAAAACTGGTAGCCCTGTTTCTACGTCTATTCCACTTTGGCACCATTCGCATCAGAGTGGCGCTAATAGCACCACTATGAGGATGCATCCTTTAAATACACGCCGAAACGGTACTGAGCGTCAGTTAGCTCTGCTATTGGACGTGGTGAGCTGATGTTAATCATGAACGCTTTTAAGGCGACAAAGACGCCATTATCAGCACCTCACCGAGTTTGAACGAGGTCCTGTAGTAGGGCTACGAGAAGCTGGATTTTCCTTCTGTAACACTGGAGAGAGACTTGGCAGGGATGTAGCCACTGTACATGATTGTTGGCAGCGGTGGTCGCGAGAAGGTACAGTAGGGTAGGAGGAAACCCGGGCTCAAGTCGTCCACGCGGCACTGTCGAGAGGGAAGACCACCATTTTCGGCGTATGGCTCTGGCACACGGTACCGCATCTGCAGCAGCAATTTGAGCAGCAGTGACACAACGAACTGTTACAAATTGGTTACTTGAAGGACAGCTTCGAGCCAGACTCCTGTAACACGCATTCTACTGACCTCCAACCACCGCCATTTCAGACTTTTGTGGTGTCAAATGACAACTCATTAGAGGGTAGGGTGGAAGTCTGTTGTGTTTCTTGATGAGAGGTGGTTCTACCTCAGTGGCAGTGTTTGAAGTGTGTTAGAAGGAGGTCAGTTGAGGGTTACAACCAACCTCTCTGCGTGCTGGACACACTGGACCTACACTTGCAATTACGGCCTGGGGAACGATTTTGCATGACAGCAGTGGTTCTCTCGTGATTATCCCAAGCACCATGATTGCAAATATGTACGTCAGTCTGGTAATTCGACCTGTTATGCTGCGATTCATGAATAGGGTTTTTTCCCAACAGGATAACACTCACCCACATACCGCTGTTGTAATCCAACATGCCCTACAGATTGTCGACATGTTGTCTTGGCCTCCTCGATCACAACATCTGTTCCCAGTTGAGCACACGTAGAACAACATCGGGCGACAACTCCTACGTCGTCTACAAGCAGCATTGACTGTCCCTGCATTGACCGACCTAGTGCAACAGGCAAGAAACTCCATCCCACAAACTGACATCCGGCACAATGCATGAACGTTTGAATGCTTGCATGCAACATTCTGGCGGTTACACCGGTTACTACCGCACCAGCATTTCACATTTGAAATGGCTTACCTAGCGCTTGCATTAACCTATAATCTTGCAATGTTACTCACTTAATTGGACTAGTGCATTCGCGGAGTTTCATTACTCCACATTAATTAGTTTTTTGGTGCTGCGGTTTTTTTGCGTCAGTGCATTTGGAAGACAGAAATTTTCTCTGTAGGATTCGGGATGATTCCGTAAAAAAAGATCTTGTCGAAGTCAGCTAACTGCGTTAGTCCGTGGTATGCAGATAATACTGCTCTAATGGTACCCAGACTGATGAGACATTCCTTGACTTCTGGAAGGTGTGTGATACAGTTATGCACCGCCTCCTAGGAAAAACATACGAAAGTACATATCCGAACTGTTCCTCTACCTCTGCATTTAGCTGCTTCTTAAGCCGATAAGGAGACCACACTAACCACAAAACACCTCCATAGCTTAACAACGACTTCTCCGTGCTTTACTGTTGGAACTATACATGGTTGAAAGTAACTTATGTAGGCATTCGCCGATCGCAAACCCTTTCATCGGTTTCATCACTCTAAACACTCATTTCCAGTCATCCACTGTTAGTGGCGACATTCTTTGCACCGCCATAGTGTCACTTAGCACTGAATACAGAAATGTCTGGCATATGATGAGCTGGTCGACCATTGTACCCCATTCTTCTTAACTAACTACGCACAGTTACTGTGCTAGCTGTACAAATGGTTCAAATGGCTCTGAGCACTATGGGACTTAACAGAAGTTAAGTCCCCTAGAACTTAGAACTACTTAAACCTAACTAACCTAATGACATCACACACACCCATGCCCGAGGCAGGATTCGTACCTGCGACCGTAGCAGTCGCGCGGTTCCAGAATGTAGCGCCTAGAACCGCTCGGCCACACCGGCCGGCTCTAGCTGTACAACCGGGACCACTTGGTAACTCACGAATGATTCCTTCCGCTGATTTCAAACGATTTTTTACAATCACCGTCCGCAAAGCTCGACGGTCTTGGTCCTTCAGTGCACGAGGCCTACCTGGTCGTGTTTCATCTGTAGTTATTCTTTAGCATTTCTATTTCACAATCACATTACCAGCAGTCTACATAGGCAGCTCCAGAAACGTTGAAATGTCCCTGACGGATTTGTTACTCAGCTAACATCCCATTACTAGTCCACTTTCGAAGTAATTGAGCTCTCCTGGTCCATTCTGCCGATACTGCTTCTCTACTGACAACACAATATTTATATTAGCGGGTCCGCCTCTCGTGACATCTAGCGGTCGATTCTGCATTATGTAGGAGTGTCCGGATACTTTTTCTCGGCTACTGTATAGTTAAATGATCTGCTGGATAACGTGGAAATCTTCGTGATACTTTCGCGGACGATGGTTTTGTACATAATGTATTTGCGATACCAGCATGTTGCTAAATTGAGGAAAACCGGTCGGGGGGTATCGATACCTTTCGGAGGGACTGGCAATTGACCCTCTTCCCCCTCCCCCTCGCCATAAATACATTTAAAGCATGGCGCCACATTAGATTAAAAGAATCAATAGTAATTGACTGTGCTATTGGCGGTTAGTCACTGAAAACAATAACAATCTTAAATATCCAAGAGTATCGGTAATTGAAGTGGAATGACCAAATAAAACTAATAGTCGGGAAAAGCAATGGGAGGCTCAAATTTATTGAAAGAGTTCTAGGGTAATTGAATTGAGGCACGAAAGTAGTGACTTTCAAAACACTCGTTCAAATCATTTTTGAGCACTCTTCATCAAACTGAGATATTTGTTAAATAGGACTAATGGAAGGGACGGAGACAATCCTTGGAAGAGCTATTCGTTTGATGACAGGCTCGTTTTACAAGCGTGACGGCATTGCGGAAACGTTCATCGAACATCGGAGACAGACGTTGCGAGAGGAGTGTAGTGTGTCGCAGAGATGTTTACTGCCTAAATTCTGAGAGTGAGCATTCCAATAGAAGTCAGGTGTAGTAGTCCTTCCTTCCAAAGGCGAACGCCATTTTTTTGAAAGTCCGATAGGTCGCGAAATTAAAACCACAATGCGAATGCGATGAAGCAGTGTGTGGAGATGTTTTGCACAGTGGCCGTCGATCGCGATAGTCGCACTAACCGCCCAGTGAGCACTAAAGGATGCTTAGAACAAAGGATGGTTGAAATGGCTCTGAGCACTATGGGACTTAACATCTGAGGTCATCAGTCCCCTAGAACTTAGAACTACTTAAACCTAACTAACCTAAGGACATCACACACATCCATGCCCAAGGCAGGATTCGAACCTGCGACAGTAGCGGTCACGCGGTTCCAGACTGAAGCGCCTAGAACCGCACGAGAACAATGGAGTCTCTCGCAAAGCATGAAGTGCCTACTGTTATTCGGTTTCTTCATGCTAAGGCGTTTCGCATGATTTCATGCAAACCACATAATGTAACTTCCGTTTGTGACAACAAAGACGCTCCTGCAGCGATTTCAATGAAGTCTTTGAGCACCTACCACACAGCCTGGCCTTGGATCCCTCTGATTTTCATCTCTCTGTTCACATGAACCGCTGGCTCTGAGGACGGCATTTAGGCACAGACAATGAGCATCAGACTAGCTTAGAGAACTGGCGGAAAGTGCAGCAGACGGCTGTCTTATTTGACGAGGGTATTGGGAAGTTGGTACAACGCTAAAACAAATGTTGGAACGGCGAGTCAAGTAGCTGGAAGGTGTAGCTAAATACTGCAATTAAAACATGGTTTTCGCTGTGACTTACTTTTCGCGCTCAACCGAACATTGAAAAAAAAAACCATCGTACAGAAAATATATCTACATCTACATGGATACTCTGCAAATCACATTTAAGTGCTGGCAGAAGGTTCATCGAACCACCTTCACAATTCTCTATTGTTCCAATCTCGTATAGCGGTTGGAAAGAATGAACACCTGTATCTTCCCGTACGAGCTCTGATTTCCCTATTTTATCGTGGTGATCGTACCTCCCTATGTGGGTCAGTGTCAACAAAGTACTTTCGCATTTAGAGGAGAAAGTTGGAGATTGGAAATTCGTGAGACGATTCCGTTCAACGAAAAACGCCTTTCTTTTAATGATGTCCAGCTCAAATCCTGTATCATTTCTGTGACACTCTCTCCCCATATTTCGTTATGATACAAAACGTGCTGCCTTTCTTTGAACTTTTTGGAAGTACTCCGTCAGTCCTACCTGGTAAGGATACCACAACGCGCAGCAGTATTCTAAAAGAGGACGGACAAGCGAAGTGGAGGCAGTCTCCTTAGTAGGTCTGTTACATTTTCTAAGTGTCCTGCCAATAAAACGCAGTCTTTGGTTAGCCTCCTCGACAACATTTTCTATGTGTTCCTTCCAATTTAAGTTGTTCGTAATTGTAGAATCTAGGTATTTAGTTGAATTTAGATTAGACTGATTTATCGTGTAACCGAAGTTTAATGCGTTCATTTTAGTACTCATGTGGATGACCTCACACTTTTCGTTATTTAGGGTCAACTGCCACTTTTCGTACCATTCAGATATTTTTTCTAAATCGTTTTGCAGTTTGTTTTGATATTCTGATGACGACAGCGTCATCTGCAAAAAACCAAAGGCGTCTGCTCAGATTGTCACCCAAATCATTTATATAGATAAGGAACAGCAGAGGGCAGAGGGAACGCCAGAAATCACTCCTGTTTTATTCGATGACTTTCCGTCAATAACTACGGACTGTGACGTCTCTGACAGGAAATCACAAATCCAGTCACATAACTGAGACGATATTCCATAAGCACGCAATTTCACTGCGAGCCGCTTGTATGGGACAGTGTCAAAAGCCTTCCGGAAATTCAGAAATACGGAATCGATCTGAAATCCCTTGTCAGTAGCACTCAACACTTCATGTGAATAAAGTGCTAGTTGTGTTTCACAGGAACGATGTTTTCTAAACCCATGTTGACCATGTGTCAATAGACAGTTTTCTTTCAGGTAATTCATAATGTTCGAACACAACATATGTTCCAAAATCCTGCTGCATATCGACGTTAACAATATGGGCCTGTAATTTAGTGGATTATTCCTACTACCTGTCTTGAATATTGGTGTGACCTGTGCAACTCTCCAGTCTTTGGGTACGGATCTTTCGTCGAGCGAACGGTTGTATGTGATTGTTAAGTATTGGGCTATTGTATCAGCATACTTTGAAAGGAACCTAATAGGTGTACAGTCTGGACCGGGAGACTTGCTTTTGTTAAGTGATTTCAGTTGCCTCACTGCTCCGAGGATACTTGCTTCTACGTGACTCACGTTGGCAGCTATTCTCGATTCGAATTCTGGAATATTTACTTCGTCTCCTTTTGTGAAGGCATTTCGGGAGGCTGCGTTTAGTATCAGCTTTGGCACCACTGTATTCGATAGTATCTCCATTGCTATCGCGCAGAGAAGGCATTGATTGTTTCTTGTAACATGATTCAAATACGACCAGAATCTCTTTGGATTTTCTGCCAGGTTTCGAGAGAAAGTTTCATTGTGGAAACTGCTATAAGCATCTCGCATTGAAGTCCGCGCTAAATTTCGAGCTTCTGTAAAAGATCGCCAACCTTTGAGATTCTGCGTCTGTTTAAATATGTCATGTTTGTTTCGTTGTTTCTGCAACAGTGTTCTAACCCGTTTTGTGTACCAAGGAGGACTATCTCCGTCGTTTGTTAATTTATTTGGTATAAATCTCCCAATTGCTGCTGATACTATTTCTCTGAATCTAAGCCACATTTGGTTTACAATTATATTACGAATTTGGAATGGGTGGAGATTGTCTCTCATGAAGGCGTCAAGTGAATTATATCTGCTTTTTTGAATGGGTATATTTTTCGCTTATTTTTCGAGGATTAGGGGATTACAATATTCAATCTCGCTACGACAACCCTGCGTTCACTAATCTCTGAATTAGTTTTGTTGCTCGTTATTAATTCAGGATTATTTGTTGCTAAGAGGTCAAGTGTGTTTTCACAAAAGTTTACTATTCACGTGGGCTCATGAACTGACTACTCCAAATAATTTTCAGAGACTGCGTTTAACACAATTTCGGATGATATTTTATGCGTACCTCCGGAATTAAACTACTATCGTATGAGTCGGGTACGTGTTTGAAATCAAACTCAAGTTTTCTTTGAACCTTTCAGCAACTGTATCATCTGAATTGGGAGGTCGGTAAAAGGATCCAATTATTATTTTATTCCGGTTGCCAACAATGACCTCTGCGCATAGTAACTCACAGGAAGTATCTACTTCAATTCCGCGACAAGTTAAACTACTTCGAGCAGCAACAAACACGCCACCGCCAACCGTGTTTAGCCTGTCCTTTCGGAATACCGTTAGGTTCTTCGCAAAAATTTCGGCTGAGCTTATATCCGGCTTTAGCCAGCTTTCAGTGCCTATAACGATTTGAGCATCAGTGCTTTCTATTAGCGCTTGGAGCTTTGATACTTTCCCAATACAGCTACGACAATTTACAACTGTTATACCTATGGTTCCTCTATCTACGTTCTTCCTGTGTTCAGCCTGCACCCTTTGTGACTGAAGCCTTTCTTGTGATTTCCCTAGACCCTCTAACCTAAAAAACCGCCCAGTCCACGCCACAAAGCCCCTGCTACCCGTGTAGCCGCATCCTGTGTATAGTGGATGCCTGACCTATTCAGCGGAACCCGAAACCCAACCACCCTTTGGCGCAAGTCGAGAAATCTGCAGCCTACACGGTCGCAGAACCGTCTGAGCCTCTGATTCAGACCTTCCACTCGGCTCTGTACCAGACCTTTATGTTTGACCTCTGCTTAAGACAGTATTACTACTCACGGCAAATATTCGTTGAAAGCACCGATGATGGCTGTTAATCAGTTGAAATCGATTTGCAAAAGTGAATAAATAAAACATGATTTTGCCACTGGTTGCTGCTTATTTGGTAACTTTCTGTAACAGAGGTCTGCAATCGGTCCTGTCGTATATGCTGCAAATGGTAAGCTCTGCTTTCATCTTGAAAGCAAGACTGGCAGCCTTTACCACTTCTGTTAGCCGCTCGAAACCAGAGAGAATCTCTTCTGATCCAAAGTGACACACATCATATAGTGCTCATACAAAATTTATCGTCAGTCTTTGTTCCCCACCACGGTTCGTGAAAGGAAGAGGGAAAGGGAGAAAAGATAGTGAAACTGCATTTATACTCCACCACACATTGCATGGTGTTTTTAGGACTACGTGAGTTAGAACATTAATCAAGAAAACATTCTATACCTATTACTTTCTGATATGTAAGTCACATCTCTTAAAAAATGTTATCGAAAGACTGGGGCTATTGTCTATCTTTAAGATATTATGTACTTTTAATAATCTTAGTCCTCAATTATGTGTTCTCACTAAATGAAACTGAGTAAATTCTAACTACACATCACGGGACTGCATTCTTGGATGCCTAATTTAAAGTGTGCATAAAGATCTTTTGTAATCGTGAAAAAATGCGTCGTATTCTACCGGCATGCCAAGATGTTGGCATTCAATGAACATATTGTTAAACGACCTATGGAAAGTCACCTATGGAGAGTGAAATAAGACATCAGGACGGGAGTGAATTTGGTTTAATTAACATATTTTTCCGCCCTTCGGTCGTAGTAAATCAGGAACAGCTTGGTGGCGGCGTCCAATTGCCTGTCATGCCAAACAGTACACGTCTGGCATTTCTGTTATCGCAGAGATTGGGAACGAGAGTGGTATCACTCGAACGGTGCAGTTAGCGACCGGATGATAGCAAGGCGGTACATCTGACGAAAACCATGACCTCCTTCCAGCGAGTGGGCGGCTCCCAGTTCTGGCAGCGGCTCTCTCATGACTGCCCTGTCCTGTGGTCAAACAGAGGACCCTATACTGCATTCCATGATGTTGCTCTTGGTATCCTGGTCTCACGGTATAGGCTGTGATACTGAGACGAGAATATTTTAGTACACGAATGACTGAGTTTTTATATGCCCCAGACTATGTTCACTTAGGGCTTTACGCATGTGCTCTAAAAATTTCCGTGGTGGGAAGTGAGGAAAGGCTTCCGTCCTTCCGCTAGCGTATTGCAGCGTTGGCTGTTGCTGTGCCACATACGATCTGTTCGCTACATTGCCGTCCTTTTTATCAAGACCTCCCCTCTTGGGTCGACCAAACTACTTTATCCCGCCGACTGGCTGTTCTATTTCACCTCTTAATAATTGTTGAAACAGTTGGTTTTCTTAACCCTATCAGTTAATCTTACGCAATTCTACAAGGCCCCTTGCCCAGCTCTGTGGTGTTGACAGATTGCCAACACTACGCACATTATTTAAGGGAGGCGGCCATTAAGCAAGCAGGCGGACTTGATGGTCTGAAACAGGATACTTATTAATGTTATAAAGAAAAGTACGTAGCTGCTGGAATACTTAACTTTAATCCACCATTTGTATACAGCGTTCTTGATGAGACATTTCATACGATGATTATCAATGGCTATGTAAAGCTAATGGCGCCTTGCTAGGTCGTAGCCATGGACTTAGCTGAAGGCTATTCTAACTATCTGCTCGGCTAATGAGCGATGCTTCGTCAGTGTAGTCGCTAGCAATGTCGTCCGTACAACTGGGGCGAGTGCTAGTCCATATCTCGAGACCTGCCTTGTGGTGGCGCTCGGTCTGCGATCACACAGTGGCGACACGCGGGTCCGACATGTACTAAATGGACCGCGGCCGATTTAAAGCTACCACCTAGCAAGTGTGGTGTCCGGCGGTGACACCACAAGCTCCTTAACTCAAACAACATGGAACTTGTTTCATTACTAGGCTTCTTGCTTAGTAACTTCTCTCTACTTCAAACATAACAAGCTAAAATGAATCAATTATTCTTTATACTGTCCCCTTGTGCTTCCTTTTGTTGCATTTACGCTCAGGGCATCCAATCCACTGGAATCTGAATGACGGGTAGGTCCGAACTCTGTCTTGTGCTTCATCTCCTACACACCAATACAAGGACTATATTCAGAAGAACGAGGGCCGTTGCGGTATTTGATATGACAATAGCCACTGATCTTGCCGATATAAGTTTTTGTGCTGCAATAAGGTACCCAGGGAGACTCGTCCCTCCTGCTGGTTCAGAAACATGTTTATAGACTGCATTAATTCCGGCCCTAGAGTTTGATTTAAGCTGTTTAGATCTGCAGCAGGTAGCACTCCCATGGGCTCCTTTGGCCTGTACAACGAGGCTGCAAAATATTCAGGTCAGTCATCAAAAAATGGTCCAAATGGCTCTCAGCACTATGGGACTTAACACCTATGGTCATCACTCCCCTAGAACTTAGAACTACTTAAACCTAATTCGGGAGGACGACGGTTCAATCCCGCGTCCGGCCATCCTGATTTAGGTTTTCCGTGATTTCCCTAAATCATTCCAGGCAAATGCCGGGATGGTTCCTCTGAAAGGGCACGGCCGACTTCCTTCCCCATCCTTCCCTAATCCGATGAGACCGATGACCACGCTGTCTGGTCTCCTTCCCCAAAAAACAACCAACAACAACTTAAACCTAACTAACCTAAGGACATCACACACATCCATGCCCGAGGCAGGATTCGAACCTGCGACCGTAGCAGCAGCGCGGTTCCGGACTGAAGTGCCTAGAAGACACAAAGTGATTTCACAGTACCTTAAGGTACACAGTTGTGCGAACCAAGTCTTGGTGTGATCGTTCACATTTTAATCGGTTTGTCTTTCGTGACAGACTCTCCTCGCGACGTGACTAGATTGGTAGTGACTTCACCTAACTGAAACATTTTCCGTCAAGCTATACATGTTCTGAAGATCGATTACGATACAATGCTGATATAAGAAATCTAATCCTAGAATCATGTCGTAGCCCTCACTCACATGTGGTAGGATCTTTACACATTATTTGAATTGAACCGTATCCAGGCAAATCTCCGTTCCACCGATCCTAATTTTGTGACATCTTTATCCCCCACTACTCGCAGTTTGTACCATGGTGGGTCCCATTGCGTACATTTCACCAGATCACAATTGGCGATCAACACATACGCTACTGTGTCCAATAATATCCTGCTAATAATATCCTGCTAATCCCGTGCACACAATTTCGTAGCATCCAATCTGACCGGGAATGACCAGAGGTGTGCCTGGGGCTCTCATTGGCGTTTAACACCTTATTCTTCGCCAATCCTAGATCTCAATAACTATTAATTCCTCTTACTTTAATCATATCACCCTAAGGCTGGCGACAGAGCCGTATTACATGTCTCGTTATTCCACACCTGAAGCATTTTATACTAGTTGCAAACACTGTCCGTTTACCCTGCATTCCAGCCGACAAATCGATCTCCTCACACTCTATACCTACTGGCACTGCTGTGCGCAAACCCGTCAGACCCCCTGTCCATAAACGTATTGACACTTCCTCATGCAATCCTCTTAAAAAAGCGTCGAGCGCCCTCTGCTCAGCTTCTTGCAAAATAATTTCATGGCTGCAGCGTCCTGTCTTTGTTCACAGGTACATCCGTTAACCTTCCTTATCCTATCCGCAAACTGTTCTACAGTTATTACTCTTACTTATTACCCCTGATTGTTCCCTGTAGTGTCTGGCGCTATTTCGTTTCGTATATCTCTGAATTTCTTTAAGAGCTTCTGTATACACTACGTAAGTTTTAGCTTCCCCTGTTAGTCTCAGTTTTGCAACACTCAATAATTCCTTATCAGACCAACCTTCCAGCTCAGCCTGGTTTCCAAGGTCTTGCACAAAGGCTTGCACATCCTCAGTTTCCTTAAAAAAAATAAAAAAATAAAAAAAATAACCGAGCAATTTAACTTGCGACTGATAATCTACACCCCACTGTGTCGATCGCGATTCTACCAACTCGTGCAGTTCTGCACTACGCGCTGTTAGTTGTGCTACCTTTTATAACAATATGTGTACTGCTTCCGGCTCTGACAGACCTTGTGTCTCTGGCTCTGTCGAAACTTTGTCCTTCACAACACTCATTTTGAGATCTAACACTTACGAGACAAGAAAACAAAACACATTAGCTTAAATCTTACGTCTAATCATCAGCCATGTCGGCTCCCGGCACTTTCCAGCCCTATGCCCCAACGATTACGTGTATAACATTTTAAAGGAACTGATTCCGTACATGGCGCTGAGTGATCCTCACTGTTACACTACGCACCTCTAACAGGCACCACCCATTCGTGACTTCCATTACCTCTAAAACTAGAGAAATCTCCTGGGTCTCTACTCGCAACATAATATACTTTTCAAAATGCACGATTGTCAAACCCTTTCTCCGTGATCAAAATGCAATCAGAATTCTTGGACTCACCGTATGGTAGGCTGTAAGTTCAGACATTGCTTTAAGATGGCGACGTCAAAGATCTGACGTCAGTGATCAGGGCAGGCTATCCTGTGCTATGGTCCGACAGGAGACCCCATATTACATTTTAGGATGTAGTTCCGGGTGTCACAAGCTCATGATGTATGTAGTGATACTAAGATGAGCATATTTTAGTACACGAGGTGCTGAGTCCTTATACGCTCCAGACTATGTTCGTTTAGGGCTGCAGGAATGTACTCTAAACACTTCTGTGGTGGCAAGAGGGGAATGGCGCATGTCCTTCCACTAACATATTTCAGCATTGTCTGTTGTAATACCGCGCCCAGTTGGCTCTGCTTCGCAACACCTGTGGGTCATGTTTTGCTTCGCAGTACATAACACTCATGCCTCCCTGCAGCTGGCTCTGTTGCAACTCTCTTCCACTCTGACGGACTTTTTGAGCGAATACGATCGATACACTACAGAATCATTGTTTCTTCGTATGCATGTGCAAGCGCGTATTTACACTACTGGCCACTAAAATTGCTACACCACGAAGGTAACGTGGTACAGATGCGAAATTTAACCGACAGGAAGATGATGTTGTGATATGCAAATGATTAGCTTTTCAGAGCATTCACACGAGGTTGGCGCCGATGGCGACACCTACAACGTGCTGACATGAGGAAAGTTTCCAACCGATTTCTCAGACACAAACAGCAGTGACCGGCGTTGCCCGGTGAAACGTTGTTGTGGTGCCTCGTGTAAGGAGGAAAAATGCGTACCATCAAGTTTCCGACTTTGATAAAGGTCGGATTGTATCCTATCGCGATTGCGGTTTATCGTATCGCGACATTGCTGCTCGCATTGGACGAGATCCAATGACTGTTAGCAGAATATGGAATCGGTGGTTCAGGAGGGTAATAGGGAACGCTGTGCTGGATGCCAACGGTCTCGTATCACTAGCAGTTGAGATGACAGGCATCTTATCCGCATGGCTGTAAAGGATCGTGCAGCCATGTCTTGATCCCTGAGTCAACAGATGGGGACGTTTGCAAGACAACAACCATCTGCACGAACAGTTCGACGACGTTTGCAGAAGCATGGACTATCAGGTCAGAGACCATGGCTGCGGTTACCCTTGGCGCTGCATCAGACAGGAGCGCCTGCGATGGTGTACTCAACGACGAACCTGGGTGCACTAATGGCAAAATGGCATTTTTTCGGATGAATCCAGGTTCTGTTTACAGCATCATGATGATCGCAACGTGTTTGGCGACATCGTGGTGAACACACATTGGAAGCGTGTATTCATCATCGCCATACTGGCGTATCACCTGGCGTGATGGTATGGTTACACGTCTCGGTCACCTCTTGTTCGCAGTGACAGCACTTTGAACAGTGGGCGTTACATTTCAGATGTGTTACGACCCGTGGCTCTACCCTTCATTCGATCCCTGCGAAACCCTACATTTCAGCAGGATAATGCACGACCGCATGTTGCAGGTCCTGTATGGGCCTTTCTGGATACAGAAAATGTTCGACTGCTGCCCTGGCCAGCACATTCGCCAGATCTCCCACCAATTGAAAACGTCTATTCAATGGTGGCCGAGCAACTATCTCGTCACAATACGCCAGTCACTACTCTTGATGAAGCTTGGTATCGTGTTGAAACTGCATGGGCAGCTGTACCTGTACACGCCATCCAAGCTCTGTTTGACTCAATGCCCAGGCGTATCAAGGCCGTTATTATGGCCAGAGGTGGTTGTTCTGGGTACTGATTTCTGAGGATCTATGCACCCAAACTGCGTGAAAATGTAATCACATATCAGTTCTAGTATAATATATTTGTCCAACGAATACCCGTTTATCATCTTCTTGGTGTAGCAATTTTAATGGTCAGTTCACTCCTGCAAACAGTATTCGGGAACTGATATTTCCTGTAAAGGTGAACACTTGTCATCACCATTGTAGTCCATCAATATTGTTGGCACGTTGGCTGAGGAGTAACAGAGTAAAAGTTATTTATGAGCTCTGCTGTTTCCAGAAAGCTGTGGCAGTATTCGTAAAAACACCACTATGCTGCAGTCATGCTCATTATGACACTTGCCTCTATGCTGACTTGCCATCAGTCATGAGCTAACAGCTGCGTGCAAACCTAGTCGTTTGCTGTTACATTGTTAAAAATTTTAGTAGCTGTGGCATCACAATATTTACACGAATTCTGTCCTAGCCGCTTTCCGAAAACTTGACTGAATAGAAAATAAGAGCTCAGTGAAACACTGGAACAGTATTCCGTTGTCAGTAGAGAGCTGTTTCCGAGACAGATGTTTACAATCGATACATGACCTCCCATTAAACTTAAATATTGTTTAAGTTTTTGACTGAGCTCATATTAAGATTTAAAATGCTTAAAATTGTTAACTACTTACGAAAACATGTAAAATATAGATAAAATTTATCTCTACAGATTGCTTGTATGGAAGATCCCGCCGGCCGTGGTGGCCGAGCGGTTCTAGGCGCCACAGTCTGGAACTGAGCGACCGCTACGGTCGCAGGTTCGAATCCTGCCTCGGGCATGGATGTGTGTGATGTCCTTAGGTTAGTTAGGTTTAAGTAGTTCTAAGTTATGGGGACTGATGACCTCAGAAGTTGATTCCCATAGTGCTCAGCGCCATTTGAACCATTTTGTTTTGGAATTTACCATTTAGATTTTATTGCTCTTTTTAATAAGCGCATATAGTGCACCCATTAGGCTGCAGCACGCAACAAAACGGGAAAGTTGTTGCCAGGAGATTGTAGCCAGTCTGGAACGGGAACGCTGTAATCCGTAACAGATAGATAAATGAGATAGTGAACAGAAACAAAAGAAGAGCTCAAAACGGCATTATTATGTAACACGAAAACTGGGAACCTCTTCCAAATTGCATGAGCTATCTCTGTACCATATACATAATTTGTGAACGCATCCTTTCAGCAGATACAGAGGTATAAAATGTACAGCTGTCGTAGCAACTTCGGAAATCATACCGATATAATCATTCTAGGCCGTAATTTACATTATTGGTGATTTCATTGCATGAATTATTGTATAGAGAGCATATATTAAAACGGCATACTCTTCAAATATCCACAGAGTATTACTAAGAGACAAAGAATGTGATACATACATCGAAAATAAAGTGCAGACTTTCATTTCCAAGTCATGTCCATATCTGCAAAGAAATACAACAAAACTGGTTTGATTAATAGCTGACATCAGCGGACAATGTGCACTTTCAGTCGGGTGTATTCGTAACATCGATATGGTATGAAAAGGGAACAGGCTCTCATAATGACCTGTCACATTCAAGTCACAAACGTGTTAGTAATTCTGCATATGAAATACAAGGGTATGATAAAGAAACATTTACATTTCAAAGGAGTTACATTTAGTCTAATGCACTTCGTGCTACCCGTTTTATAAATCGTAGTCAGCGATTTCGCAGAACTTTTCGAGTCGCACATCATGAATGGATACTCCTCGCTACTGCTTTCCTATCCTCTTCATTGTACTTAAAAGTGAAAATGATTACCAGCCACAAATTTACGTGTACATGACGGAATGGAGTTAAGTCAGAGGTTTCTAAATCTGGGAAAAAGGGTGGATGTTCCAGCATCTCTAACTTTACACTCTTCGGTTTTCCCAACTCTAAAACACCTGTATTTTTTTTAAAATAAAAGTTTTCGTTTCATTTACAACCCAGGCCACCTCTCATAAAGTCTTTCATTAAGTTCATCAGACTTTCGTAACATTTTCCAGTGGTAATTGTATGAAAAGTTACTAATGACAAGGATCTCTTTTTCATTACAGAAAATGCTAGCCATTGCTTTTCTGGGAGATAAAAGTGGAGTCGCCTTCTTCAGTGAAGGAACAAAATTTTTTTCCAGTCTTTCTATTATTATTTCTGATGTGAAGCGGTGGTGCCATGAACGGGCACTGGTCCACAGTAACAAGCTGGTGCCAAATGACCACATATTCTTTTTGAACACTTTAAAATAATGCATGTGGAACCCAACGCATAAGACTTAATGCTTCAAGTAAAATGTGCCGATTTTTTTACGAGCGTGTCTAGTTACTATTTAATACGTCTTTAATCAGGGATTGTCCAACAGCTATGTTTTCAATCATGAGTACAGTTATGGGACATTCATTTATGTATCACCTCCACGCGAAGTACAACCACTCTCTCAACTTTAGTGTTTAAACTTAAGGAATAGCTCTACAAACCTTCTCCAGTTTTGAATTTCCGTCAGCGATCAACCATAAAAAAAGGCAACACAGAATTCCAGTTTATGCATCTGAACGAAACACATACAGCACGGCACATTCAGAAAACCGTATAATAAAAAGTATTCTGCAAACAAGGTGGACGCTGGTATCTTTATGCTAGATGATAAGTTTTCATGTTCTACTTGTGCACAGTGTGGATGCAAAAAGCTTTGACGTTAAAGATGGAGGTCTTGAGACATGGTAAAGGGTAAAGACATGACATAGAACGATGGGTCGGAAAGTACTGTTTTTGACCTACAGCAATAAAAGTGTACTCAAACAGAAATGAGTACTCGGGACTTTGTCCGGTAAGCAGACCGGATCTGCTGTGTCCGGACATTACAGTTTTCGTCGGCCAACACGTCAGAAAATTTCGAAATTGAGTGTCAGTGTTCTTTGACAGTGACTAATGTATGAGAATACTAGAGGCAACTGTGATTTGAGCAAATATGAGTTTAAATCTTTTTGTTTACTTTTTCATTGGTGTCTTAGGTTACAGGTATTTCTTAACTTATTACAATAAATGTTAGTTTTCGTTATACACATTTTAGCTAAAATTAAACAATTGACCCTTAGGTTTTATTATTTACATGAGGTGAGGATCCTCCACATCAGTATTGTTGACATTTCTTGTAAGCTTACTGCCTAGAGTCACTGCAGAGTATATGTTTTATTATTATAATAATTCAGCAGCATTCAGCATTTAAGAGTAGATTTGCCTCATGACAATGTTTATTGATCTACATCTACATCTACATCTACATCCATAATCCGCAAGCCACCTGACGGTGTGTGGCGGAGGGTACCTTGAGTACCTCTATAGGTTCTCCCTTCTATTCCAGTCTCGTATTGTTCGTGGAAAGAAGGATTGTCGGCATGCCTCTGTGTGGGCTCTAATCTCTCTGATTTTATCCTCATGGTCTCTTCGCGAGATATACACTCCTGGAAATGGAAAAAAGAACACATTGACACCGGTGTGTCAGACCCACCATACTTGCTCCGGACACTGCGAGAGGGTTGTACAAGCAATGATCACACGCACGGCACAGCGGACACACCAGGAACCGCGGTGTTGGCCGTCGAATGGCGCTAGCTGCGCAGCATTTGTGCACCGCCGCCGTCAGTGTCAGCCAGTTTGCCGTGCCATACGGAGCTCCATCGCAGTCTTTAACACTGGTAGCATGCCGCGACAGCGTGGACGTGAACCGTATGTGCAGTTGACGGACTTTGAGCGAGGGCGTATAGTGGGCATGCGGGAGGCCGGGTGGACGTACCGCCGAATTGCTCAACACGTGGGGCGTGAGGTCTCCACAGTACATCGATGTTGTCGCCAGTGGTCGGCGGAAGGTGCACGTGCCCATCGACCTGGGACTGGACCGCAGCGACGCACAGTTGCACGCCAAGACTGTAGGATCCTACGCAGTGCCGTAGGGGACCGCACCGCCACTTCCCAGCGAATTAGGGACACTGTTGCTCCTGGGGTATCGGCGAGGACCATTCGCAAGCGTCTCCATGAAGCTGGGCTACGGTCCCGCACACCGTTAGGCCGTCTTCCGCTCACGCCCCAACATCGTGCAGCCCGCCTCCAGTGGTGTCGCGACAGGCGTGAATGGAGGGACGAATGGAGACGTGTCGTCTTCAGCGATGAGAGTCGCTTCTGCCTTGGTGCCAATGATGGTCGTATGCGTGTTTGGCGCCGTGCGGGTGAGCGCCACAATCAGGACTGCATACGACCGAGGCACACAGGGCCAACACCCGGCATCATGGTGTGGGGAGCGATCTCCTACACTGGCCGTACACCACTGGTGATCGTCGAGGGGACACTGAATAGTGCACGGTACATCCAAACCGTCATCGAACCCATCGTTCTACCATTCCTAGACCGGCAAGGGAACGTGCTGTTCCAACAGGACAATGCACGTCCGCATGTATCCCGTGCCACCCAACGTGCTCTAGAAGGTGTAAGTCAACTACCCTGGCCAGCAAGATCTCCGGATCTGTCCCCCATTGAGCATGTTTGGGACTGGATGAAGCGTCGTCTCACGCGGTCTGCACGTCCAGCACGAACGCTGGTCCAACTGAGGCGCCAGGTGGAAATGGCATGGCAAGCCGTTCCACAGGACTACATCCAGCATCTCTACGATCGTCTCCATGGGAGAATAGCAGCCTGCATTGCTGCGAAAGGTGGATATACACTGTACTAGTGCCGACATTGTGCATGCTCTGTTGCCTGTGTCTATGTGCCTGTGGTTCTGTCAGTGTGATCATGTGATGTATCTGATGGTTCAAATGGCTCTGAGCACTATGGGACTCAACTGCTGTGGTCATAAGTCCCCTAGAACTTAGAACTACTTAAACCTAACTAACCTAAGGACAGCACACAACACCCAGCCATCACAAGGCAGAGAAAATCCCTGACCCCGCCGGGAATCGAACCCGGGAACCCGGGCGTGGGAAGCGAGAACGCTACCGCACGACCACGAGATGCGGGCGAGATGTATCTGACCCCAGGAATGTGTCAATAAAGTTTCCCCTTCCTGGGACAATGAATTCACGGTGTTCTTATTTCAATTTCCAGGAGTGTACATAGGAGGGAGCAATATACTGCTTGACTCTTCGGTGAAGGTATGTTCTCGAAACTTTGACAAAAGCCCGTACCGAGCTACTGAGCGTCTCTCCTGCAGAGTCTTCTACTGGAGTTTATCTATCATCTCCGTAACGCTTTCCCGATTACTAAATGATCCTGCAACGAAGCGCGCTGCTCTCCGTTGGATCTTCTCTATATCTTCTATCAACCCTATCTGGTACGGATCCCACACTGCTGAGCAGTATTCAAGCAGTGGGCGAACAAGCGTACTGTAACCTACTTCCTTTGTTTTCGGATTGCATTTCCTTAGGATTCTTCCCATGAATCTCAGTCTGGCATCTGCTTTACCGACGATCAACATTATATGATCATTCCATTTTAAATCACTTCTAATGCGTACTCCCAGATAATTTATGGTATTAACTGCTTCCAGTTGCTGACCTGGTATTTTGTAGCTAAATGATAAGGGATCTATCTTTCTGTGTATTCGCAGCACATTACACTTGTCTACATTGAGATTCAATTGCCATTCCCTGCACCATGCGTCAATTCGCTCCAGATGCTCCTGCATTTCAGTCCAATTTTCCATTGTTACAACTTCTCGATACACCACAGCATCATCCGCAAAAAGCCTCAGTGAACTTCCGATGTCATCCACAAGGTCATTTATGTATATTGTGAATAGCAACGGTCCTATGACACTCCCCAGCGGCACACCGGTAATCACTCTTACTTCGGAAGACTTCTCTCCATTGAGAATGACATGCTGCGTCCTGTTATCTAGGAACTCCTCAATCCAATCACACAATTGGTCTGATAGTCCATATGCTCTTACTTTGTTCATTAAACGACTGTGGGGAACTGTATCGAACGCCTTGCGGAAGTCAAGAAACACGGCATCTACCTGTGAACCCGTGTCTATGGCCCTCTGAGTCTCGTGGACGAATAGCGCGAGCTGGGTTTCACATGACCGTCTTTTTCGAAATCCATTCTGATTCCTACAGAGTAGATTTCTTGTCTCCAGAAAAGTCATTATACTCGAACACAATACGTGTTCCAAAATTCTACAACTGATCGACGTTAGAGATATAGGTCTATAGTTCTGCACATCTGCTCGACGTCCCTTCTCGAAAACGGGGATGACCTGTGCCCTTTTCCAATCCTTTGGAACGCTACGCTCTTCTAGAGATCTACGGTACACCGCTGCAAAAAGGGGGGCAAGTTCCTTCGCGTACTCTGTGTAAAATTGAATTGGTATCCCATCAGGTCCAGAGGCCTTTCCTTTTTTGAGCGATTTTAATTGTTTCTCTATCCCTCTGTCGTCTATTTCGATATCTACCATTTTGTCATCTGAGCGACAATCTAGAGAAGGAACTACAGTGCAATCTCCCTCTGTGAAACAACTGTGGAAAAAGACATTTAGTATTTCGGCCTTTAGTCTGTCATCCTCTGTTTCAATACCATTTTGGTCACAGAGTGTCTGGACATTTTGTTTTGACCCACCTACCGCTTTGACATAAGACCAAAATTTCTTAGGATTTTCTGCCAAGTCAGTACATAGAACTTTACTTTCGAATTCATTGAACGCCTCTCGCATAGCCCTCCTCACACTACATTTCGCTTCGCGTAATTTTTGTTCGTCTGCAAGGCTTTGGCTATGTTTATGTTTGCTGTGAAGTTCCCTTTGCTTTCGCAGCAGTTTTCTAACTCGGTTGTTGTACCACGGTGGCTCTTTTCCATCTCTTACAATCTTGCTTGGCACATACTCATCTAACGCATTATGTACGACGGTTTTGAACTTTGTCCACTGATCCTCAACACTGTCTGTACTTGAGACAAAACTTTTGTGTTGAGCCAACAGGTACTCTGAAATCTGCTTTTTGTCACTTTTGCTAAACAGAAAAATCTTCCTACCCTTTTTAATATTCCTATTTACGGCTGAAATCATCGATGCCGTAACCGCTTTATGATCGCTGATTCCCTGTTCTGCGTTAACTTTATCAAATAGTTCGGGTCTGTTTGTCACCAGAAGGTCTAATATGTTATCGCCACGAGTCGGTTCTCTGTTTAACTGCTCAAGGTAGTTTTCAGATAAAGCACTTAAAAAAATATCACTGGATTCCTTGTCCCTGCCACCCGTTATGAACGTCTGAGTGTCCCAGTCTATATCCGGCAAATTAAAATCTCCACCCAGAACTATAACATGGTGGGGAAATCTACTCGAAATATTTTCCAAATTATCGATCAGGTGCTCAGCCACAACAGCTGCTGAGCCCGGGGGCCTATAGAGACATCCAATTACCATGTCTGAGCCTGCTTTAACCTCGACCTTCACCCAAATCATTTCACATTTCGTATCTCCGTCAATTTCCTTCGATACTATTGCACTTCTTATCGCTATAAACACGCCTCCCCCTTCACTGTCCAGCCTGTCTCTGCGGTATACATTCCAATCTGAGTTTAGGATTTCATTACTGTTTACGTCTGGTTTCAGCCAACTTGCTGTTGATGTTGTGATTTTTGTCTTTTCTGCGCGGTTGACGTAGCACTGTGATGGAGAGTAGATGGTTAGAGACGGTTGGTACGCCATTGGTTGGTTGCGTTTGCTAATGTATTCCGGCTAATTATTCATGCCGCGTTCTTACAGTTTTAAAGTTTCAGTGTGAAATGTTTAATATTGCATTGTGGCATGCGGGACGCTGCTAAGCTGAGTGTAGTTAAAGTGCTTTGCAGTGGATAGTAATGTAGGTAGCAAATGATACAGTTCTCAGTCTGACACTAGCAATTGTCAACTGAACCTGTCCTTCTTCGCTTCCTAAAACTTATCAACAAAATAAAGTATGTAACCAGATCTTTGTAGCTAAAAGAAGTAACGCAGTATCTGTTGATACAGGGTGTACATAAAGTCCGGAACACTTTCAATTATTTATTGCACAAGAACCAAACATTGTACAGATATCATACATATGTCATTTTGAAGAGAAACCCTGAAAACATTTTTTTTTCATTTATACCGCCACAGTGTAGTTTGGTAATTTGCCGGTAGTCAGCGCTAGCCGCAAACATGGCGAGTTCAGGTGCGGAGCGAGTCTTCTGTGTGTTGGAGTTCGACAAAAACAACAGATTCGTTACGAAGGGTTGCAGGTGCCCGGCAAAGAGAAGCGGACGTCCCAATGTGAGTGAAGTGAATGTTGAGCGCGTACGAGAGGCTTGGACATGTTGCAGCGATGGCTGATCCCTCAAATGCAATCGGACTCGCCGTTAATCTTTCAACAGGATCGGGCTCCACCCCATTTTCATCGCGAAGTTGTGGATACCTGAACACGGAGTTGCCACATCGATGGATCGGCCGTGTAACAGAGGGGGCAGCTGTTTCATGAAATGGCCTCTCCGATCACTAACTCTCACTCTGTGTGACTTTTTTCTGTGGAGACACATTAAAGATCTGGTGTATGTACCGCCTCTACCACGTGATGTAGCAGAGCTCCGGGAGAGAATACGGGAAGCGACTGCCACAGTCGACGATGCCATGCTGGGACGGGTATGGCAAGAATTCGATTATCGTATTGACGTCTTCCGGGTCACTCATGGTTCGCATATCGAATGTTTGTAAAAAAACTTTCAGAGTTTCTCTTCAAAATGCAATATGTATGACATCTGGAAAATGTTCAGTTCTTGTACAATAAATTATTGAAAGTGTTCCCGGACTTAATGTACACCCTGTATAACGCACCAGCTGGTCGTGTTGTACACGAAGACCTGTTACAGGAACACTGAATCTTGCAACTAAATGATAATAACTAAAAACTAGATCTTAATAAGCGAAGTTGAAGACCAATAATCTAAAGTTAACGGTGAATGTGAACAAAAAACTAGATCATCATACTCAAAAATCGAGAATAGATTTGAACAAAATGTTGGATCAAAAGAAAATTAAGGAGTGTAGCAAAGCGCTCGACATGCAACAGCTGAATGTAGCTTGAGTTTAAAACACATAGAATACGTAACTAAAATATAGGCCCCGTTAAATGCGCAACGTGAAATTTTGAAGCAAGGTTTAACGAACGGTGCGGCAGCGAAAAAAGACATAGTTCACGTGAAAAATGCGAGAAAACAAAACAGAAATTCTGTTATTAAAGTAATTTTGGATCTGCTACAACAATGTTGAGATTTAGAATTTGCAGTAGAGGAGCTGCAACAAACAGTGAAAGAAGTAAAAATTTCCAGCACAACAACTGATACAAACTTAATTCGACAAGAAGTAGTGCAAGCTAGCCTATAGTAGCTGCAGTTCTCCGTCTGGCAAACGACTAAAAATTCGTAACCACCATGTCCAAGAGGTGCCACATTTGTCGATAGCGCAAGGAAATCCGATCCCCTGAGTTGGCTGTCTAGACTTAAAATGAATTTAATTACTTCAAACCCACTACAAACTAAATGACATCGTAGGGAATGAGTGTCATTGAAAAATTAATAACAAGGATCTACGGTATCACAAAGAGATTAACTATTATCAACGGCACAAGAGTACAAACACATAAACAGAAACTTCAGCTGTGTGAACTGTGTGACATTTCATTAATACGAACTCAGGTTGGTTAGCAGTAGACTTGGGGAAACTAAATGGAATTTACGTGTAAATCAGACTACTGTTAGTGGAAAGACGTCAATCTAGGCACGCACACTCTGCTGTATCGCTACAGTTATTGGACTCTAGCGTGAAGATACAATTAAGCGTACAATGAACCCTGGGGGTGACTACTGCGAATACAGGGCTGCTTTGACAAAGACATGGTCTTGAAAACAATTGATAGGCTTCTGAATTTGCCGAAGCTGCACAACGTTACCTATATAGCGGGTGAAAGACGAAGCGCAGTCGTCAGCCTGCGACGCTGCTGAAACGTCGTAATGCGGGTGATGACCCCACGTCTGCCGGAGATTGTCTCACGTCCGCGAAAATATAAAGTCTCGCCCGGGTGTCCGGACGTGTTTACAACTAACTGCTCTCTCCATAAAATCGGAAGAGCTCTCGCGACTGTGCTCCGCGACGGACGAGAAGCAAGTCTCTACCTCTCCCTTTAGCTCAAAAACTTTCGAAAAGAAAACAGCCGTTCCCACAATGTTCCCGAGTAAACCGATCATGGTCCAGCAGTAGTTACCGTGCCAATCATGTTTTCTAGCAAGGACATAGTGTTCCATAGATTTCGTGTTCGTTTTGAATACAGTCAGAGAGAGTCCCTTTAGTCAACCATAGTGCCAGTAGTGCTAGTGTTTGTTTTCAATACAGTCCAGAGACAGGTAGTGCTATTTTCATTGTTTTCTACAAGAAGTGGCTAGCAATCACAGTTTAGTCAACTATCAGCCGCCTTTAGTGAATTAGCAGTCTAGTTAAAAGTTGATTAAGTCTCTTCAGTAAATTGATTTCTTAGGATGGATAGGGTGTGGGACTGCTGTGTACGGACGCGGGAGGAGCTGGCCACTCTTCGCGAACAGCTGAACGTGTCGATGGCCGCGGTCAGCCGTCTTCAGGCTGCTGCCTCGGAGTGTAGCGGCAGTGGGGAGTCTGGTGCGTCGCAAGGTACACCCCAGGTGTTACATGCTTCACCCACTGTCCCTGCTGTCGAGACATCTTCGCGGGTACCGGGCGCGGTTGGGCTACCCGCTCCCCAAGGGGAGTGGCGGGTTCAGCGGCGTTCGCGGCGCACGAGGCGGAGGGTAAATGTGGAGGCTGTCCGTGTGGCATCGCCCGCTCTGCCTGTGAGTGGACATGTGGTTGCTCCTTCAGCAAGGTCCGAGCAGGCACACGGGGGGAGGGGTTTATTAGTTATTGAGAGCTCCAACCTTAGGCGGGTGATGGAGCCACTTAGGGAAATAGCGGAAAGGTCGGGGAAGAAGGCCAGTGTTCACTCTGTCTGCTTGCCGGGGGGTCTCATCCGAGATGTGGAGGAAGCCCTACCGGCGGCGATAGAGAGCACTGGGTGCACCCGACTGCAAATTGTTGCTCATGTCGGCACCAATGACTCCCGCCGTCTGGGTTCAGAGGTCATCCTCAGTTCGTACAGGCTGTTGGCGGAATTGGTGAAGGCGGAAAGCCTCGCTCGCGGGGTGGAATCAGAGCTAACTATTTGTAGTATCGTTCCCAGAACCGATCGCGGTCCTCTGGTTTGGAGCCGAGTGGAAGGCTTAAACCAGAGGCTCAGACGATCCTGCGGAGATCTGGGGTACAAATTTCTCGACCTCCGCTATCGGGTGGAGAAATGTAGGGTCGCCCTTCAGGGCGTGCACTACACGTCGGAAGCGGTGGGTTTTATTTTAGGTTAGAGAATTCCCTCCCTAGGCCCAACAAGACGCCTCCTGAGACGCGGCAAGGTAGGAGTAGGCAAAATGCAACAGGTAATAACAATATTAATGTGCTAATAGTTTGGATTCCGTAGAAGTACTGGAACACGTGAGGCACTACTGACCTTACGACTTACCTTAGAAGAAAGATTAAGGAAAGGCAAACCTACGTTTCTAGCATTTGTAGACTTAGAGAAAGCTTTTGACAATGTTGACTGCAATACTCTCTTTCAAATTCTAAAGGTGTCAGGGGTAAAATACAGGGAGCGAAAGGCTATTTACAATTTGTACAGAAACCAGATGGCAGTTATAAGAGTCGAGGGACATGAAAGGGAAGCAGTGGTTGGGAAGGGAGTAAGACAGGGTTGTAGCCTCTCCCCAATGTTATTCAATCTGTATATTGAGCAAGCAGTAAAGGAAACAAAAGAAAAGTTCGGAGTAGGTATTAAAATCCATGGAGAAGAAATAAAAACTTTGAGGTTCGCCGATAACATTGTAATTCTGTCAGAGACAGCAAAGGACTTGGAAGAGCAGTTGAATGGAATGGACAGTGTCTTGAAAGGAGGATATAAGATGAACACCAACAAAAGCAAAACGAGGATAATGGAATGTAGTCGAATTAAGTCGGGTGATGTTGAGGGAATTAGATTAGGAAATGCGACACTTAAAGTAGTAAAGGAGTTTTGCTATTTGGGGAGCAAAATAACTAATGATGGTCGAATTAGAGAGGATATAAAATGGTAATGGCAAGGAAAGCGTTTCTGAAGAAGAGAAATTTGTATACATCGAGTATAGATTTAAGTGTCAGGAAGTCATTTCTGAAAGTATTTGTATGGAGTGTAGCCATGTATGGAAGTGAAACATGGACGATAAATAGTTTGGACAATAAGAGAATAGAAGCTTTTGAAATGTGGTGCTACAGAAGAATGCTGAAGATTAGATGGGTAGATCACATAACTAATGAGGAAGTATTGAATAGGATTGGGGAGAAGAGAAGTTTGGGCCACAACTTGACCAGAAGAAGGGATCGGTTGGTAGGACATGTTCTGAGGCATCAAGGGGTCACCAATTTAGTATTGGAGGGCAGCGTGGAGGGTAAAAATTGTAGAGGGAGACCAAGAAATGAATACACAGATTCAGAAGGATGTAGGTTGCAGTAGGTACTGGGAGATGAAGAAGCTTGCACAGGATAGAGTAGCATGGAGAGCTGCATCAAGCCAGTCTCAGGACTGAAGACCACAACAACAACAACAATAATAAACTGCAGGAGCGTCTATAGAAAGGTCCCAGAACTGCTCTCATTAATAAACGGTCACAACGCCCACATAGTACTAGGGACAGAAAGTTGGCAGAAACCGCACGTAAACAGTAATGAAATCCTAAACTCAGATTGGAATGTATACCGCAGAGACAGGCTGGACAGTGAAGGGGAAGGCGTGTTTATAGCGATAAGAAGTGCAATAGTATCGAAGGAAATTGACGGAGATCCGAAATGTGAAATGATTTGGGTGAAGGTCGAGGTTAAAGCAGGCTCAGACATGGTAATTGGATGTCTCTATAGGCCCCCGGGCTCAGCAGCTGTTGTGGCTGAGCACCTGAAGGATAATTTGGAAAATATTTCGAGTAGATTTCCCCACCATGTTATAGTTCTGGGTGGAGATTTTAATTTGCCGGATATAGCCTGGGAGACTCAGACGTTCATAACGGGTGGCAGGGACAAAGAATCCAGTGAAATTTTTTTAAGTGCTTTATCTGAAAACTACCTTGAGCAGTTAAACAGAGAACCGACTCGTGGCGATAACATATTAGACCTTCTGGTGACAAACAGACCCGAACTATTTGAAACAGTTAATGCAGAACAGGGAATCAGCGATCATAAAGCGGTTACTGCATCGATGATTTCAGACGTAAATAGGAATATTAAGAAAGGTAGGAAGATTTTTCTGTTTAGCAAAAGTGACAAAAAGCAGATTACAGAGTACCTGATGGCTCAACACAAAAGTTTTGTCTCAAGTACAGATAGTGTTGAGAATCAGTGGACAAAGTTCAAAACCGTCGTACAATATGCGTTAGATGAGTATGTGCCAAGCAAGATCGAAAGAGATGGAAAAGAGCCACCGTGGTACAACAACCGAGTTAGGAAACTGCTGCGGAAGCAAAGGGAACTTCACAGCAAACATAAACATAGCCATAGCCTTGCAGACAAACAAAAGTTACACGAAGCGAAATGTAGTGTGAGGAGGGCTATGCGAGAGGCGTTCAATGAATTCGATAGCAAAGTTCGGTGTACTGACTTGGCAGAAAATCCTAAGGAATTTTGGTCTTATGTCAAAGCGGTAGGTGGATCAAAACAAAGTGTCCAGACACTCTGTGACCAAAATGGTACTGCAACAGAGGATGACAGACTAAAGACCGAAATACTAAATGTCTTTTTCCAAAGCTGTTTCACAGAGGAAGACTGCACTGTAGTTCCTTCTCTAGCTTGTCGCACAGATTACAAAATTGTAGATATCGAAATAGACGACAGAGGGATAGAGAAACAATTAAAATCGCTCAAAAGAGGAAAGGCCGCTGGACCTGATGGGATACTAGTTCTATTTTACACAGAGTACATGAAGGAACTTGCCCCCTTCTTGCAGCGGTGTACCGTAGGTCTCTAGAAGAACGTAGCTTTCCAAAGGATTGGAAAAGGGCACCCCGTTTTCAAGAAGGGACGTCGAAAAGATGTGCAGAACTATAGACCTATATCTCTAACGTCGATCAGTTGTAGAATTTTGGAACACGTATTATGTTCGGGTTTAAGGATGTACCCGTGGTCTAGGGGTAGCGTCTTTGATTTATAATCAAAATGTCTTCGGTCCCGGGTTCGATCCGCGCCACTGCCTAATTTTGATAAATAATCAGCATTGGCGGCCTCATTCTGCCAACGGCCTTGTCAAAGAGGGCGGAGGAGCGGATAGAGGTTCAGGGCACTCTCTTGTCCTAGGGGTGGGAAATTGCCCCTAAAGGCGGAAGAATCAGCAATGATCAACGACATGAGGATGCAGAAGGCAATGGAAACCACCGCATTAAAGACACGTAACGTGTATCCACAGGACATGTGGCGTGTAATTGAAGAAGTGTCATGATGATCTCTCCATTGGCAAAAGATTCCGGAATAGTCCGCCATTCGGATCTCCGGGAGAGGACTGCCAAGGGGGAGGTTACCATGAGAAAAAGATTGAATAATCAACGAAAGGATAACGTTCTACGAGTCGGGGCGTGGAATGTCAGAAGCTTGAACGTGGTAGGGAAACTGGAAAATCCGAAAAGGGAAATGCAAAGGCTCAATCTAGATATAGTAGGGGTCAGTGAAGTGAAGTGGAAGGAAGACAAGGATTTCTGGTCAGATGAGTATCGGGTAATATCAACAGCAGCAGAAAATGGTATAACAGGTGTAGGATTCGTTATGAATAGGAAGGTAGGGCAGAGGGTGTGTTACTGTGAACAGTTCAGTGACCGGGTTGTTCTAATCAGAATCGACAGCAGACCAACACCGACAACGATAGTTCAGGTATACATGCCGACGTCGCAAGCTGAAGATGAACAGATAGAGAAAGTATATGAGGATATTGAAAGGGTAATGCAGTATGTAAAGGGGGACGAAAATCTAATAGTCATGGGCGACTCGAATGCAGTTGTAGGGGAAGGAGTAGAAGAAAAGGTTACAGGAGTATATGGGTTTGGGACAAAGAATGAAAGAGGAGGAAGACTAATTGAGTTCTGTAACAAGTTTCAGCTAGTAATAGCGAATACCCTGTACAAGAATCACAAGAGGAGGAGGTATACTTGGAAAAGGCCGGGAGATACGGAAAGATTTCAATTAGATTACATCATGGTCAGACAGAGATTCCGAAATCAGATACTGGGTTGTAAGACTTACCCAGGAGCAGATATAGACTCAGATCACAATATAGTAGTGATGAAGAGTAGGTTGAAGTTCAAGACATTAGTCAGGAAGAATCAATACGCAAAGAAGTGGGATACGGGAGTATTAAGGAATGACGAGAAACGTTTGAAGTTCTCTAACGCTATAGATACAGCCTTAAGGAATAGCGCAGTAGGCAGTACAGTTGAAGAGGAATGGACATCTCTAAAAAGGGCCATCACAGAAGTTGGGAAGGAAAAAATAGTTACAAAGAACGTAGCTGCGAAGAAACCATGGGTAACAGAAGAAATACTTAAGTTGATTGATGAAAGGGGGAAGTACAAACATGTTCCGGGAAAATCAGGAATACAGAAGTCGCTGAGGAATGAAATAAATAGGAAGTACAGGGAAGCTAAGGCGAAATGGCTGCAGGTGAATG
The DNA here is from genome assembly GCF_023864345.2 of Schistocerca serialis cubense. NCBI lineage: Eukaryota > Metazoa > Arthropoda > Insecta > Orthoptera > Acrididae > Schistocerca > Schistocerca serialis. The sequence goes on along the minus strand of NC_064639.1, from coordinate 653,232,236 downwards.
TGAAGACATCGAAAAAGATATGATTGTCGGAAGGACAGACTCAGCATACAGGAAAGTCAAAACAACCTTTGGGACATTAAAAGCAACGGTGGTAACATTAAGAGTGCAACGGGAATTCCACTGTTAAATGCAGAGGAGAGAGTAGATAGGTGGAAAGAATACAATGGAAGCATCTATGAGGGTGAAGATTTGTCTGATGTGATAGAAGAAGAAACAGGAGTCGATTTAGAAGAGATAGGGGATCTAGTATTAGAATCGGAATTTAAAAGAGCTTTGGAGGACTTACGGTCAAATAAGGCAGAAGGGATAGCTATTCCATCAGAATTTCTAAAATCATTGGGGGAAGTGGCAACAAAACGACTATTCACGTTGGTGTGTAGAATATATGAGTCTGGCGACATACCATCTGACTTTCGGAAAAGCATCATCCACACAATTCCGAAGACGGCAAGATCTGACAAGTGCGAGAATTATCGCACAATCAGCTTAACAGCTCATGCATCGAAGCTGCTTACAAGAATAATATACAGAAGAATGGAAAAGAAAATTGAGAATGCGCTAGGTGACGATGAGTTTGGCTTTAGGAAAAGTAAAGGGACGAGAGAGGCAATTCTGACGTTACGGCTAATAATGGAAGCAAGGCTAAAGAAAAATCAAGACACTTTCATAGGATTTGTCGACCTAGAAAAAGCGTTCGACAATATAAAATGGTGCAAGCTGTTCGAGATTCTGAAAAAAGTAGGGGTAAGCTATAGGGAGAGACGGGTCATATACAATATGTACAACAACCAAGAGGGAATAATAAGAGTGGACGATCAGGAACGAAGTGCTCGTATTGAAAAGGGTGTAAGACAAGGCTGTAGCCTTTCGCCCCTACTCTTCGATCTGTACATCGAGGAAGCAATGATGGAAATAAAAGAAAGGTTCAGGAGTGGAATTAAAATACAAGGCGAAAGAATATCAATGATACGATTCGCTGATGACATTGCTATCCTGAGTGAAAGCGAAGAAGAATTAAATGATCTGCTGAACGGAATGAACACTCTAATGAGTACACAGTATGGTTTGAGAGTACATAGGAGAAAGACGAAGGTAATGAGAATCAGTAGAAATGAGAACAGCGAGAAACTTAACATCAGGATTGATGGTCACGAAGTCAATGAAGTTAAGGAATTCTGCTACCTAGGTAGTAAAATAACCAATGACGGACGGAGCAAGGAGGACATCAGAAGCAGACTCGCTATGGCAAAAAAGGTATTTCTGGCCAAGAGAAGTCTACTAATATCAAATACCGGTCTTAATTTCAGGAAGAAATTTCTGAGGATGTACGTCTGGAGTACAGCATTGTATGGTAGTGAAACATGGACTGCGGGAAAACCGGAACAGAAAAGAATCGAAGCATTTGAGATGTGGTGCTATAGACGAATGTTGAAAATTAGGTGGACTGATAAGGTAAGGAATGAGGAGGTTCTACGCAGAATCGGAGAGGAAAGGAATATGTGGAAAACACTGATGAGGAGAAGGGACAGGATGATAGGACATCTGCTAAGACATGAGGGAATGACTTTCATGGTACTAGAGGGAGCTGTAAAGGGCAAAAACTGTAGGGGAAGACAGATATTGGAATACGTAAAGCAAATAATTGAGGACGTAGGTTGCAAGTGCTACTCTGAGATGAAGAGGTTAGCACAGGAAAGAAATTCGTGGCTTGCCGCATCAAATCAGTCAGTAGACTGATGGAAAAAAAAATGACTTTTCTGGAGACTAGAAATCTACCCTGTAGGAATCAGAATGGGTTTCGAAAAAGACGGTGGTGTGAAACCCGGCTGGCGCTATTCATCCACGAGACTCAGAGGGCCATAGACACAGGTTCACAGGTAGATGCCGTGTTTCTTGACTTCCGCAAGGCGTTCGATACAGTTCCCCACATTCGTTTAATGAACAAAGGAAGAGCATATGGACTATCAGACCAATTGTGTGATTGGATTGAGGAGTTCCTAGATAACAGAACGCAGCATGTCATTCTCAATGGAGAGAAGTCTTCCGAAGTAAGAGTAATTTCAGGTGTGCCGCTGGGGAGTGTCATAGGACCGTTGCTATTCACAATATACATAAATGACCTTGTGGATGACATCGGAAGTTCACTGAGGCTTTTTGCGGATGATGCTGTGGTGTATCGAGAAGTTGTAACAATGGAAAATTGTACTGAAATGCAGGAGCATCTGCAGCGAATTGACGCATGGTGCAGGGAATGGCAATTGAATCTCAATGTAGACAAGCGTAATGTGCTGCGAATACGTAGAAAGATAGATCCCTTATCATTTAGCTACAAAATAGCAGGTCAGCAACTGGAAGCAGTTAATTCCATAAATTATCTGGGAGTACGCATTAGGAGTGATTTAAAATGGAATGATCATATAAAGTTGATCGTCGGTAAAGCAGATGCCATACTGAGATTCATTGGAAGAATCCTAAGGAAATGCAATCCGAAAACAAAGGAAGTAGGTTACAGTACGCTTGTTCGCCCACTGCTTGTATACTGCTCAGTAGTGTGAGATCCGTACGAGACAGTGTTGATAGAAGAGATAGAGAAGATCCAACGGAGAGCAGCGAGCTTCGTTGCAGGATCATTTAGTAATCGGGAAAGCGTTACGGAGATGATAGATAAACTCCAGTGGAATACTCTGCAAGAGAGACGCTCAGTAGCTCGGTACGGGCTTTTGTTAAAGTTTCGAGAACATACCTTCACCGAAGAGTCAATCAGTATATTGCTCCCTCCTACGTATACCTTGCGAAGAGACCATGAGGATAAAATCAGAGAGATTAGAGCCCACACAGAAGCATACGGACAATCCTTCTTTCCACGAACAATACGAGACTGGAATAGAAGGGAGAACCGATAGAGGTATTCAAGGTGCCCTCCGCCACACACCGTCAGGTGGCCTGCGGAATATGGATGTAGATGTAGATGTAGACATCCGATCTTTCTCAACCAATCACTGCAGTGCAGTACACATTCTGTTCTTCTTAGTGAAACAAGCTCCGTCTCGTCCGTAAAATGATGTAGTGTCGCCGTTTTGGCAGGGCACGGCGGAATCTAAGAAACGCGACATCCGGAGAAATTCGTCGTATCGTCTGACAGGGTACGCTGCTCTTTTGATAAACGTATTAGCCGGGCGCCAGCCCGGTGCCACTTTACCTGGACCTGCACACGGAATGAGAAGACCGGACTCCCACACCCCGTCCAGTCGCTAAGAAATCAATTACGCCGGCGCCAGGATGCCCGGCGCCGTCAGTTTCTCAAGAAGTGTCATTTCGCATTCAGCCACGGCGTTCCCACTCTCTTGCTTGGCCGCTAGTGGAACAAGGCAGGCCGCCAGAATGGCGGCCCATCTGCCCTCCAGGCCCATGGCCCCGTTTGGTGACTGCAAAGGAATCCGCAGACTGACTTGCTGTTCGAGGAAGTTCTAAAGCTGCCCCGTAATGCAATGGTCACTTCCAGCGTCCAAAAATCTCTCTCTATAGCCGAGTTTAATTTTACTACTGACTGCTACTCAAGTCATGCAAGTACTGTGAGATCACTAACCCTAATAGTCCATCAGATTAATATCAATCAGGGAAAATTTCAATACACCAAAGGCTAATGAAATTGAATGATAATCACCGAAAAAAAAAAGGGGAAGTGTCTGACTGGTATTACCACGGCAGTGGCCTGCCCGGAAGGCACCACCATCTTTCATTACCCTCCCCCCCCCCCACTCACAATAGATCATTTTTCGCCGTTTGTGGCTCACTTAAGGCAAGGGATACTGTGACACAACACAAGGAAAATGTCTCAAAGAAAACATCATAACAGACACTAGTCGTGGTGAAGCAAGAAAGGGCAGAGATCGTGGAGACGAATATTTGCCAAACTCACAGCCAATTTCACTTTCATACCTCAAGTGACGCTCATTCATTCACACGGATATCCACGTGTACCCACACATCCTCTCCTCCAGTTGCAAGGAACTTGAGCACTGCTTGGTGTTGCCATTGTCAGTTCCACGGACTACATCGCCCGGCAAGCATCCAGACTTAATTCGTTAACAATGAATTGTGTAATTGTGCCCAGCGCAAACACACACACTCACTGGAAGGAGGAAAGTGGAATTCCTTACAAAGGATAATCCTCCCTTAGTGAAAGTTGACCACATACATTCGGTATCCCTGAGTAAAGAAAAGAGACAGCCATAGTGACGTGGCCTAATGTCCTTTCGCGCTGATTCATTCTTGAAACATGACTATTACGCTACTTGCATTCACCTTTCATTAATACACGGAGGACACACTTGTGGAGCTGGATTTACAAAACGTGCGTCGCAATTTATACGTGAAAAATATGTTGTTTTACAAGACTAACAGTAGGTGAAAATGGTGGTGAGAATACATACGAAAATAAATTATCTAGGTACACAAAAGAAAAGAAAACTAAATGAAATCTGATAGTAACGATACATGAAAACACAAAACTAGCAGTGTTTATAGCCGGGACTGACCGCTAGTGGCCAGTTGCGGTTTTTAAAAAAACAAAAATTAGACTTATTTAAATCTATGGCAAGGAAACGAACAGACAATTGTAGTATGTAATGTTCATCAGTGAAATAGATAATGACAAGAAACTGTCACTGAACATTTGTGCATAGAACAACAATGAAATAAATTTGAGTTGTGGGTAGTAGCGTTCTTGGGCTCGACCTAGGTGTCATAACACAGGCTGACGACACAGTAGTCTTGGTGAGAGATGCGGGTGGTCTTACAGACCACGCCCACACTTGAGTAGGTGGGTGTGGGTGTTGGTGGCCATGACACTAGACGCTAGACGCACGTCACGCCCCGGCGATGCCACTGGCCGCTGGAGGTGCGGGCGGTCACACAGACCACGCCCACACGAGGACCAACTGCACACATGACAGCCACCGTTTGTCGCAATATGTTACACAGGACGTCTCCCTCCGACTGGCGCGGCGACGGGAGACCCAGGTGGCACGTCTCGTAGAGCTGCGAGGTGCCGGTGGCCGGAACAGACTGCGCGCTGTCACGCGGACCACGCCCGCATGTGGACCAACTGTCTGGCAACACGTACGTGGCACTCCAGAACGTCCTGTGGCCGATGGAGACGCCCCTCCGTGGGCGTTGTTCGCGGGTAGCCTTGTTGACAGAGACGCGGTCCATTCGCCCCTACTTCCAGCTCACACAGCAGGTCGGGCCGGACCACCGGCTGGCGTCGGCTCGACCTATAGAGAGTGAAGATATGCGGCGACAGACAGCGGTCCGCGCTCGCTGATTTCCCGAGGCGAGCGTGGCGCGTGGCGGCCATTGTTCGCTTCTCCCGGCAGGGGTAGCCCTGGTCGTCTGTCTGTCGCAGCGTTGTCTACTGCGCCGGCTGTCTGGCGGGTTACATCAACCGCTTCTCTTCAGTGGCCTTAGCCTCATCTCGTGGCGGTCGGTTTCTAGTCCGACCTCCTCCTATCTCCTCGTACTTCCATGAACAGTGCGTGTGCAGTTCTCACCGAAACCCAATTGGTACACTATCACACTTTTACAAAATCTTGTACATGGTTACAGTAGCGCGTCGGATACTGACTCCCAAAAAAAACTAAAATATTTACAATCTAGATGATACCTGAAACACAAAAAAAGATTAAAATATTTATTCACGGATTACTACGGTATGTAAACATAATACAAAATAAAGTTGTGGCGCTTACCAATAGACATGAAAAATACAAAAATTACCGTAATATCTAACAGTAGACTGGGGTACCCCTCACTAATTACCTTAGATGTAAATTCGGATGCCTTGGACTCTAATTGTGCTTAAAAACTACACTCCAACAACTTTTATATCCTAAACATTCAGCAATTCCTGGCTCTTCTTGCCTCGTTTCGCGGTGCAGATGTAGTCTACACCGATGGCTCTGTGGTCGATGGACGCACCGAGTTTGCTTTCATCCACAGCGACTACGTTGAGCAGCATTCCCTGCCTTGTGGGAGCAGTGTTTTCACTGAAGAGCTGGTTGTTCTTAATCGTGCACTCTCTCACCTTTCCTCCTGCCCTGGGGAGTCATTTGTCATATGCAGTGACTCCCTGAGTGGATTACAAGCACTCGACCAGTGTTTTTCTCGGGACCCTTTGGTGCGCGGTATTCAAGATGCTGTTTTTGCTCTCGCCGAGTATGGTCGTTCAGCGACTTTGTGTGGACCCCGGGCAACATCGGCATTCCAGGAAACGAACGTGTCGATCGGTTGGTCAAGCAGGCGACCACTTCGCCACCCCTGGAGCTTGGCCCCGTGGAAAGAGACCTCCGGTCAGCCCTACATCGGAAGGTCCGCGATGTCTGGAGCTCTGAATGGTCTGCCTTGAACTAGCCAAATAAGCTCCGCATGGAACTCATCCTTGAGGGGCACGCATAGGGACGCAGTTGTTCTCTGCTGTCTCCGAAATGGACATACGCGGTTGACCCACAGCTATCTCCTTCGTCGTGAGAACCCGCCCAAGTGTCGCTGTGATGCAGGGCTGACAGTGGTCCATCTTCTGATGGACTGCCCCCTTTTAGCCCCCTTGCGGCAGTCTTTTAATTTACCAGCTGCACTTCCTTTAATTCTTGGTGACGATGCCTCTATAGCTGACTCAGTTTCACGTTTTATCCGTGCAGCTGGGTTTTATCACTCGTTCTAGTGTGGGCGCTCTCGCATGATTTCTCAGGCTACACCCACTCCAGCGACTTTTAATTGTGACGTGGATACCAAAATAGTGTCTCTTATGGTAACAAGTTGTGTTGGTACCTCTATCAACGCTTTCCAGCTGGAGGTTCTTCGTTTGTAGTTGAGTGGTTGGCCTTTTACCTGATCCATCAACCACTGTAGTCTGTTTTACTCTAGTCAACATTTTGCTCTGCTCCTTTTAAGTGTCCTCTATTTTGTGTTATTGCGGTGTTCATTTTAGCTCTGTACCCCTTGGTGTTCCCTCCCTCTGGGTGCAGAGGTTACGCTTTTACTGTATAGGCTTTTTACAAGTATGTCTGTTTGGAACAGGGGACTGATGACCACGATGTTTAGCCCCCATCAAACCCCAAAACCAAAACACCTAAACATTCAGGCACTCACAGTGGTAAACACAAACGGAGACCAAATCCAACATGCAAAACTAAATGATTAAGCCCAACATGCAACATTAAAAACGTAGTCTTCCTACGTGGTGACGGCGACTGGGAGACCTGTGAACATTTTAAAGACAAGCACAGAGGTCCACAGTAACAAAACAAAGGGGCAACACAAAAAGACAGTAAATAAGGGCAGTAAAATCTGCATGAAGGGAAATAAAATTTCGATACTTATGTATCCATATGGCCCGACCTGCGATAACCGAGCCGCGAAATACCGTCTTCCTCGTCTCACCGATATATTGGTGTTTCGACGGCAGTTCTTCTCCGATTCTCCAGGTTTCTGTGATTTTGATTAGGTACTCCTCTAACCTCGAGGACGAAATGCATAGTAGACTCTGAAACTCTACAAGGAAAGCCGGACAAACGTCCAGACGTGTGCGGTTATACCAAGAGCCAAGAAACACAATCAATAAAACGGAACTATCGCTACAATGAGAAGTAACTGGTGTGCATGAGAAATACGCAGTCGAGTCCTCTGGTGGCCTCTAAACACAATTTATCGATTTTAACTGTGACCCCGTGATCACTGAATGTTTTAAGGACTTCTTTGAGAACTATATTGTGGTCTCGCCATGTTTTCTCTGCTATCAGCGGGTCGTCATCATATGCGGTGATACGTTCCTTAAGGAAATCACTCACGATCCCGTCTATTCCCCTAATGAAGGCCGCAGACGAGATGTTCAGACCGAATATCAGTCTTCGGAACCGATAACATCTACCGAATGCGAGGGACGCGGTGTACTTTCGACCTTCAGGATGTAATTGCATCTGCCAAAAGCTCCTCTGCAGATCGATGGTTGAAAACAAGGTAACACCGTGGAAAATCTGGAGCAAGTCTTCCAGCCTCTCTGGTCTGTCTGTTTCCGTCTCGATTATCGTATTTATCTGCCGAGAGTCAAGAACAAGGCGAATCGTCCAGTCTTTCTTCTCGACAACACGGATCGGACTAATGTACGTCGATCTCGTGGTCTTAATGACACCGTCTGCCAACATTCGGGAAATCTCTGCACCTACCCGTTCGCGATACACATTCGGTATAAGGTACAGGAGCACAAAGAATTTTGTGTGCTCTTCTACGTTGAACTTTAAGCAGAATTTCTTCATATGCCCAGGATTCGGCGAGAACACACCTGTGTTTACCATTAACATATCCCTGAGCTCTTCCCGTTCTATCGGTTCTATATGTTGAGCGAAGTCCACCTTTGTGTCAATTGTCTTCTCAATCTCCCGCATCACTTCGTCTTCTATTCGTCCGCGGTTGTCGCTGTCATTGTCTCCCACATTATAAGACAGTCTGTGGTCGTCATGGTTGTAACAGAGTTTAAGACTTCCTTGTGGTATTTGTGCTCGTATGGCGTTCTCAACGAAGCGGATACGGACATCCTTTCCCTTGCTCAAATGGACCTCGCCTCTTCTCAGGTCGAGTATCTCCTGATACTCCCTGAGAAAGTTCATACCAATAATTAGATCTATGGTCAGTTTTGGTACCACTATAAAATTAGCCTCCAGGGGGTGTCCCTGAGACTCAAACTTAATCCTTGCCTGAAGATTGATCTCGGTCCCTTTTCACCTTATTACGCCTTTAATTCGCGTCTTGGTCATGGCAAGCGTCTGCGAACTTCGTTGCTCCGAACAAAGCATGTTCCGAAATGGCCGTTACGTTACTACCACTGTCCACAATACTTTTTATTATTACGTTTACTATCATTACTGATATTACCGGATGGAGATCATCACGGTTGACTACGTCTTTCTCCTAGATTAATACCTCCCGTAGGTCTTCGTAACCAACCATGTGTATATATGGTTTTGTCCGAGTTTGGCAGCGAAGAGATTGCGAACCTCTTTCGCGCCCCCATAGCGTCAGTTTCGCGGAGAGCTACGGTTACGTGTGCTGTGAGAGGGATTGGGTGGACGAATTTCAACCGCCTCGCCAACCTGCCGTTTCCTGTCTGGACCGCGCCAACCTCCAGAAGTTTGCTGGTTCTGTTTCCGCTCCGGCCAGTTACGATAGGAGTGCCGCACATTATCCCCTGCTCGACTCTGGTGCCCGTAACTTCTGCGGTCGGTCTGAGGTGCTCTTTCCTCTGTCCTTCTCTGTGGGCCTGAAGCTCAGTGCGCCAATCCTTGTTATTACGCAGTTGCAGGTTTTTGCTGTCATTGTTTCTGCGTTTATCCCTTACATTCTGCCTCTCATACATCAGTATCAGCTCGCTGAATAGACATTTGAAAGTTTAAATATTGTCTCCACACCTAACGATGAGTGCCTCTTGGTACTGCATGGGAAGCTTCGAGAAACAGAAACAAATAATTTCCGACGGGCTGCAGGTTGCGTCCAAGAACTGGTTCCTCTTTAATAACGCCTCAAACATTTTTACCGGTGCTTTGTATCCCGAAGATTCGAGATCAGGCCAAATCATAATCCCCTGTTTTGCTCTGTCCTGCATTTCGAGTGACCAATAGGTAGCGAGAAATGCGTCCTTGAACCCCTCTAACGTGCTGCAATTTGCCACTACATCTCGCATCTTTTCGGCGGCCGTCCCACCAATATGCGCGCAGATAAATTCCAGCTTCGCACTGAGGGCACATGAAGATAGTCACGATGGAGTGAATTGCCCAATCCACATTTTAGGAAGTAAGCCACCGCCATTTTTCCTAAAATTTTGAAATTTTAGGACGGACAGGAAATGCTTCAGGTCGAACGTTGGTTCGATCCTCGCACTCAGATTCCGTCACAGGGAATTGGTTCAGATGATGGGACACCTCGTGTCCTCTGCGCCGCCACTTGTACCAAAATTCTTTGGCGTGTTCCTGCCCTTCGGCTGAGAGGTATCGCGTAAGTGCACACAGCAGTCGGCAGAAGACGTGGCTTGCGTACGGTTGAAGTTTCACAAATACGTAATTGTTTCACCGCGCAAGGTCTCGAAGTCTTCGTTCGTAACTATTCCTCTACTTGACCTAGACGATCGTTTACTGTAGCAATATTCTCCGTGTTGGCGATCACTGCCTTATCTCGTTGCACCAGGACTTTGGAACTTTTGTTTGCCATGGAGCTGGCTCGTTTTGCTCGGATGTCAGCAGCAAGACCGATCTTCTCCACACCTGCTGCCTCTAATTGGGCAGGGCAAGCGTATTTCTTCGCCTCCGTCCCGAGTTTGCGTACATCAGAAAGTTTTGCCCCAAACTCGTCCATGTATTCGCTAATCTGCTCCTTTACTGCGATCGCCTCACGGACTCTTTTTGGTTCCAATTTTTCTGTCTCCTACCTTTGTTTCCTTTCTAACTCTTATGTCTCCTTTCTTCGTTTTATTTCTAATTCTTCTGCCTCCTGCTTTCTAATTCTCCTACCTCCTGATTTAGTTGCTTTTCTAATTCTTCTGCCTCCTGTTTCCGCTTCCTTTCTAAATCATCTATCTGCTAATTAAGCTGATCTAGGCGAGCGATGACTGGATCGGGTTCCGGTCCATAATGCATGCCTGTCACTGGCGAAGCAACCCGTGATTCCTGTGTGCTGCTGCATTGGTGTCGCACTGTGTGTCTGCCTTCTGTATCCCTTTCCGAATTTTTACTCGTGACTAATAGGTCCTAATGACCATGGTCGCCTCCATCATCAGATTCGTCACCACTGTTAATTCTCTGTTCCGATCCCGCATCATCTATCAGTGCCGACTGCCTGACACACTTGTTTGGGCCTGACTGCTCCATGGGAAACCCATCTAACACGTCACCAGAAGGGTTGACGTCACTATTATTAGCGCGTTCCATCGTATTTACCGAGTCTACTGGACTTTGGCCACGATGGAACTTTGCTTTACTCCTCGTCAACATGCACGAGAACAGAGGATGAAAAAAAGAAATTATTTTGCATGACCCAAAAAGAGAACCAAAAAAGCAGAATACAAAACAAAAACTATGCTTATGTAACGACACCTAATAATGTCTGACTCTCATGTATCATAAACAAAAACAGACAATTATACCACCAAGAAGAGTTTTTGCAACGCAGGTATTAATGCTGAGCAGTCAAATTCGTGGATGTGGTACAAAACCAAAACATTAACACTTATAAATATGTTGCATAAAAGAGAGAAAAAAACTTTTTTCACATTCACGCCAGCTTTAAGTACTACCAAAGAACTGAAGTTAATAATTGAAACACAAAAAGGAAAACGCGAATCTAATTACACACCGATTACTGTTATCAGAAGAAACCGAGGGGAAAATTCGATCCTGGCACGGTCGCCAATATGAAAGCTAGGCTACAGTGGTGGCAGTTCACCGTCCGCCAAACGCCTAAAAAGTCGTAACCACCATACCCAAGAGGTTCACATTTATCCATAGTACAAGAAAATCTAACATTAAACAGTAGCCCCTGTGTGGGTCCCCTGAGTTGGCTAACTAGACTTAAAATAAATTTAATTACTTCAAACCTACTACAAAATAAATGACATCGTAGAGAATGAGAATGGGTGTCATTGAGAAATTAATAAGAAGGATCTACGCTATCACAAAGAGATTTATCAACTAATATCAAGGGCAAGAGAGAACAGACAGATAAACAGAAACTTCAACTGTGTAACATTTCATTAATACGAAGTCAGGTTGGCTGGCAATAGACTTGGGGAAACTAAATGGAATTTACATGTAAATGAGACTGGCTACTGTGAGTGGAAGGACGTCAATCTAGGCACTCACATCCTGCTGTATCGTTCCTCTCATTGGTCTCTCGCATCAAAATACAATTAAGCATGCAATGGACACTGGGAGTGACTACTACAAGTACAACGCTGCTATGACAAAAAGGTGGTCGTGAGAACAATTGATAAGCTTCTGAATTTGTCGAAGCTGTGCAAAGCTGCTGATATATCGGGTGGAAGTGAAACGCTGTCGTCAGAGTGCGGGCGCTGCTGAAGCGCCATACTGCGGGAGATGACCCCACGTCCGCCGGTGATTGTCTCACGTCCGCGAAAATATAAAGTCTCGCCCAGGTGTCCGAACGTGTTTTTGCAACTAACTGCTCTCCATAGAATCGGAAGAGCTCCCCCCGTTGGAGGTTCGAGTCTTCCCTCAGGCATGCGTGGGTGTGTTTGTGTGTTGTTCTGAGCGGAAGTTACTTCAAGTTAGATTAAGTAGTGTGTAAGCTTAGGGACCGATGACCTCAGATGTTTGTTCCCAATAAGACCTTACCACAAATTTCCAGATAATCGTCCTAGCGAAAAAAAGCTTCTTAGTCAGAAGACTCCATCTCGTCCATAAAATGATTTAGTGGTCCCCGTTTTGGCAGGGCGCGGCTGCATCTAACAAATGCGATATCCGGAGACATTCGTCGTCCAATCTCACCGGGTACGCTGCTCTTGTAATAAACACATTAGGTGGGCGCCGCTTTACCTGGCCCTGCACACGGAACAAGGAGAACAGACTCTCACACCACGTCTATTTGCTAATAAGGTGGTTAGGCCGGCGCCAGGATGCCCGGCGCCGGCAGTTTCTAAAGATGTGTCATTGCGCATTCAGCAACGGCGTTCCCTCCCTCTTGCTTGGCCGCTAGCGGAACAATGCTGGTCGCCAGATTGGCAGCCCATAAACCACTGCCCTGCCAGGCCCATGGACCCTTTTGGTGACTCCAGAGTAATCCGCGAACTGGCTTGCTGCTCGAGGAAAGTTCTAAGGGTGCCTCTAATGCAATGATCACCTCCAGGGTCCAAAAATCTGTCTCTAGAGCCGAGTTTAATTCTACTACTGCTACTCAAGTCATGCAAGTGCTGTGAGATCAATCAGTGGTTTAACCTAACCCTAATAGTCCATCAGATTAATATCAATCAGGGAGAATATAGATACACCAAGGGAGAATGAAACTTTATGATAATCACTGAAACAAAATTAAAGGTAAGGTGCCTGATAGGTATTACCATGGCAGTGGCCTGCCTGGAAGACACCGCCATCTTTCAGTACAAACGCTAATGCAAGAAAATAATGGTGACGACTGTTGGAGGAATATCATCATCGATAATCTGTTCGGTCATGGATAGTGTAAGGGATTAAGCAATTACATTCAGTTGATTTCATGAAATAATTCAATCATAATTAGTCTGAAAAAATCGGTATTTGTATACGACACATTAGTACAGGTGCCAAAACTTGGGGAAACCGTGTGTGTTATCTATACACAACACATAAAGATCTTGAAAATGCGTTTCTCTCCAACGAAGCATCAAAGAGAAATTATTTTTAATGCAAACCTACGATCACAGCGAAGGAACAGTGTCTAATTCTTTCAAAAATACTGTAAACAGAATAGTTACCCAGACGACCTAATCAGTGATGATGATTATCATTTTGATGAGATATTTACGTTGGAAAGTAAGAAGACAGTTATCTTCACGAACGTTCAGTGATACCGACCATCAATTACAGTTGTTGACCGTTTAGAAAAGACTATGAGGGAGCACTAGATGTGTCTGAACGAGGCATATCGTGATGCAATCAACATTTTGAGCTGCGTGAAGCTACCATGGGGATAGGAGAGTGATAAACCACCAAATTATGATGGTGTGCGAAGAGAGAACCACTCTGGGAATTATGCTCACAGTGATGATTGGTTTGGAAATGAGGAGAACAGGGAAAACTATTTTGAAAGACGGAAACGACTGTGCAAGACAGGATATTTCGAGATCGGTTGCTACTCCGAGATACAGATGACAGGCATGAAGAAAGTGAGTGGACGCTGGTAAACTAAATGTAGATTCAGATGAGACCCGCTCCAGAGCAAGCAAACAGTTTCATGAGTCATTTCCAATTATACAAATGATCAAATTCAAAACAAAAGATGTTAAAGCTGAACTATTAAGGAAAGAGGTAAAACTGCAGATGATGCTTTAATACCAGTAAATAAAATTAGTGTAAATAGTTGTCAAATAGCAGCCATTCTCCATTCTGGAAGTGATGCTACTACAATATCCACGAATTTGTATTGAGCAGCTTCAGTCGTGCTGCTACTGGGTAAGCGCCCATTAGGCGCAAGATTTTGGAAAGATTATTTGATGTAACTCTGATGATTTTTGAATCTTTGACTATGGATCGGGGCTTTGGTATTGACTGGTTGACCGAAAGAAGCAATTGTTCACACACTGGCTGTCATTGCTGGTGAGAAGCTTTTGCAGAATGTAATAGTTTACGTAGATGACATTTTACCAGAGGTGAAGGCTAAACACTAGAATTTTTTACAGCACGACTTGGGGCTATTTAGGATTCGAAAGATAGTGCATCTAAGTTCTGTGGCGTTGGAGAAACGTAATGACGAAAAATAGTTGGAACTTCGTCACGCGGAGAACATTAAGACGTACCATCAACTTATAGAGGAGAATTAAGGTGAATAAGAAAAATGAATTTTCGTTTTGTGGTTGTGTGGCAATATGACAGGCTTATTGAGTACCTTTCTCAATTATTTGGCGTAAGAGACTAGTAGAACATGGTCCTGTGATTAGGTTAATGAACTTCTACCTTTGGCAATGGGAGCTTTGTGTTTGTGGTCTGTTTCCTTTTGCTATCGTGAGCTTCAGACAGGTGACGACGTATCACTGCTTTGCCATACTGTGAAGACAAGTGGCTCAGGGAAATGATCTGTGGGCAACTCACGTGATACCAAAAGCTGGAATAGCTTCCGCTGGATGGCGTATCAGTCACGACTGCCTGGAGTAAGCTATATGGCACTTCTGGCTGCAAAGGGTTGGCGTGTTTGTCAACAGATCCACATGGACTGCATGATGACGTGAGACGTTAATATCACGTGACATAATAGGCCCATTCAGGTTCTTTAAAAAGCGGAATACCCGTAAGTGCAGTAAATGATTAAAATGAAATAGAGTGACGTTGAATGTGTTGAAAATTCACAGGTATTTATGTACATACATGTATGTACTTAGGTAAACTGGTTGCCACAAATGAGCTCTGTCCCATTCAAATTTTTTTCTTTATATCTGAACTTAAGAACTGCAAATATTTACATGATTAATTTTGAAAAATAACGCATTTTGTGTTTACATTTTACATATAACATGAGCACTACATGAGCATACCTTCAAAAAGCAAGTTGGATGTAAGTCGATTCCGTGCTACATTATAAGTAGCAGATAGTGGATTATGTATTACGCAAATAACAACAGTTGTTAAGAGTTTAATTATGCACATGCATTTGTTATTAAGAAGCTACAGATAAGGATTTTTGCGCTAAAACAAGCCTGTCGATTAATGGATACTATCACATTAATTCCCACAGTTCTATATGATGGACAAATTCTGTAAATAGCTGTATTTTTTTCTTTAGTTTCTTGAACGCCATATTTTGAAAATTTTTCTTTGACAGTGTTCTGTACTTCTTTTTTAAATTTATGGTACCATGTAGTTACATTTGTTAGGTGTATGTAATCCATGTGTCTGTTAATTAAGCATCATATAATATATAGATATGATTTCTTTTGTATCTAATGGGGCCCTTCTTTACTAGTGAATTTCACACTGAAATCATATGTTGCCATAAATTTCAAGGCGAAATTTATTTTTTGAGGTCCGGGAATGTGTGAGCATCCTATATCCTCCCACAGCGATATACTTCTTACATTTTTTGTAAGCTTATTGCTTAGCTTTATGGCAGAGTATGTGTTATATTACTGCAGCTACCACTGGTGTAGCTACACGGAGAATTTAAGAGTAATCTTTGCCCACTTACCATGTTTTTGTAATTGTCGTTTCGTGCACGTGCTTGGCGCAACACTGCGGTAGCGAGTATATAGTTAGAGTCGGTCTTTGTTGTTGATTGGATGCTCTCGCAAATGTATTCGAGTTAATTATTAGCAACACTTCGTAAAAATTATTAACAGCAGAAAGAATATAATCATATCTTTGGAGTGGAGAGGAATAAAGTATTAATATGATACCATCCAGTCGTATTATAACTACCTCTGAAAGCACCTCGTATCTAATACCTCACTGCAGTGCTGCTCATGAAATAAATATTATTATATTAGCAAAGTAATGACATCTTGGTGCTTCTCGTATTGCAAACTGTACCCAGTAAATATTACTAAAATATATGGTGGAATATAACCTAGCTTGGCTGCGAATACAACATCCACCTGGCAGTGGTTGTTACAATTACCTCCATATAAATTAGAAAATATCTGTTATCGTTAAAGCAACAGTCCTTTGTTTATGCTCCTAGTCCATTTAATTCGATTCGGCGTCCCCTGTCCTGCTGTGATGCTGATTCTTAATTTTCTTTCCACCCTTTATATTACAGATACATGACCAAGACTTCTGTATTTGTAAGGAATCTGAGTTTTCAGAAATTAATATAGGATTCAAAATTATTCATTTATCTGGGAAAACAATTGTACAGTGGTAACATGCAACGATATAAGAAGATCAAGGGAACATTCAACCCCAATATTCCTGTTTTCATTTCTTTCATTCCATAAAGCAATTTTGTTATAGTGACATGAAACACGATTTTAGGTTGGTTACATTAGAACACCACCCTTCATTTCTGCCATCATAAAGCATTAAAGACAATAATGTAGATTTAGCCATCCTTCTGTGTCAGTCGTCATCTTTAGCATATTGTTGTAGTTTCTGCAACTCATTGATATAACTGTAATACAGAAGTTCTGGTTCTGTCTCTTGATATTTTCCCGGGATTTCTAAGATTTTTCTTATTTTTTGAATTTGTTATCTCGCTTTAGCGGCCTTTCAATTTAGTACTCTCTTTCTTGTTGTTAAATGCCCTTTCCCCTTTAGTTCGTTTTAATATCTTTTGATTAGATTTTCTTTCAGTCCAGGATGTTTTGTGATTCTTCTCCATATCTGCAACTATACTGATTCTCTTTTTTTCTTTTCCTGTTCACCAAGAGTCCATACTTCAACTATAGCTTTTTTTTTTAATGATGCTACCGCCATTTGAATGTAATAATTTTTTTATGGTTACATGATCCGGATTTTGGCCTTACAAAAATTGAAATAAACAAAAGAAATATAAAAAACAAGAAGATGAAGAAAAGGGGAACCACGAAAAACAGGGTCTAAATACATGATTCTTTACCTTATTTATATGTCAAAAGACATCATATGGTTTGAAATACAGGTCGTTGTCGAAACAACATATCTCGTCATATAAGTTAGATCTGTTATTAAAACTCCTAAATAAATTGCAGACATTCATTTCTGGACCCTATAACACAGAGAGCTGTTATATGAAATTGCTAAACAATAAACAGGTATGCATCACAGTATTGTGTATAAATAACAAAAAAATGGTTCAAATGGCTCTGAGCACTATGGGACTTAGCATCTGTGGTCATCAGTCCCCTAGAACTTAGAACTACTTAAACCTAACTAATCTAAGGACATCACACACATCCATGCCCGTGGCAGGATTCGAACCTGCGACCGTAGCAGTCCCGCGGTTCCGGACTGAGCGCCTAGAACCGCTAGACCACCGCGGCCGGCTATAAATAACAACTGACATAGATATAGATGAGACGATCTTCCAAAAGTCACCTGGGAGGGTAGGTTGAGAAAGTGGGATCCGAAAGGTGGTGGGAATAGAGGGGAAAACCAAAATTCGTAAGATTTTGGACTCATATTGACAATATGTGACAAATATAAATAACACTTCTGTAGAGTCCATGGTATAAAACTAACAATACATGTCTACATTTATCTATAACATCCACTGTAAAACTGCTTGAGTTCTAGTTTTAGAAGTATGACATCGGAATTTGGTTGCAATAATTACACGTCTGTTGTTTGAAACAATATTTTATTCAAAGTAATCTCCATTGCTATTTATACATTTCTCCCACCTCTCCGGCAGGCTATGAATGCCACGCCAGCAAAACAGTTCTACTTTTGAAGCGAACCTGTCAGAGAGCCATTATCACACATTTTCAAACGAATTGAAGCGCTGTTCAGCGACAGCGTGTCCCAGTGATACAAATACATGATAATCGGACGGAGCCAAAGGCGCAAGCTCTATTATTTCCCAATTGAATGCCTCGATCGTTTCCCTGACCAATTTTGCTGTGTGTTACGGGGCGTTATCACGGAGGATTACGACTCTGTGTTGCCTTTTTCCATATTCCGGTCGTTTTTCACGTAATGCTAGATTTCAATCGACCGTTTTCTGTTGGTAGCGATCAGTGTTAACGATTTCACCAGGTTTTAGCAGCTCATAATAGATGACACCTTTCTTATCCCACCAAACACAGAGTGTTGTCTTCTTTCCAAAGCGGTTTGGTTTTTCAGTGGATATCGATGGCTTGCCTGGATTCACCCATGATTTACGACGCTCAGAATTCTCAAAATATATCCATTTTTCATCCTCTTTCGCCATTCGATGAAGAAATTACTTTCTTTTGTATCTGGCGAGCAGAATTTCACAAGTGTTATTTAGTTTTACTTGCCGTCTTTCATTCAGTTCATGCGGAACCCATTTTCCCATTTTCTTAACCTTTCCCATAGCTTTCAGCCGAAGAGAAACGTCTTTCTGCAATTGTTTCGCGAGTCCCTGTTGAGTTTGAATATCATCTTCACCCAATAAGGCCTGCAATTCGTTATCTTCGGACTTTTTCGGTGGTTTCCCACGCTTGACGTTTCTCACGTCAAAATCACCACTTTTGAATTGGGGTTGCGGTAATATTGTGGATGCACATCAAAAACTGTATCCACAAAGCTACCACAACCCCAACTCAAAAGTGATGGTTTTGACGTGAGAAACGACGAGCGCGGTAGGGTTGTGGATACAGTGTTTTGTGTGTATCCACATTACCGCAATTCCAAGTGTATAACGCTGACATACGGAAGTTCCACTTTCAGTATTTGTTTACTAACAACCGCTCACACAGTTGCAGATGACATGATGTACGCTGGGAAAAAAGGCAACAGAAAAACGACAGGAAATATGCTGCAAACAGTGACAACAGTTCTTAAAAATAAAATAAGGTAGTATGAAAGTATCCACAGAAACTGTATTTGGAGAAACGAACAGGAAAAGTGTAATAATGTGTTACAATGTTTGTATAACTATGCTATTTTCTGCATGTTTTAGATCTGAAGAACCCACCGATGATGGTGATTTTTGTCACCGAAACTCGTTTGGGGAATAAATAAGCAAATAAACAGCAAAGTGTTTTGTTTCAAGGAAGACTCACAATTCCCACATCGTTGCTCATTAATTTTGTTTTCCCCCACACCCCACCCCCTTTTGGGGATCCACTTCTTCAAACTACCCTCTCCTTCTTAATCCCCCCCCCCCTCTTTTCTTGCCATCCACGCCATTGCCACCCCTATCCAGTTCCAATATATTCTGTAGGCACGACAGTTGCATTCATGTTCCTTCTCCTCCCCACGATTTCATCCCTATTGCATTGTGATTTTCATGGTTGATTGTACTGGTGTGACGGACTTTTGGAAGCATTTTAGTACAGCTGTTGCAATTTGTAACGGTACATATTACTACTTGCCTACATAGTGCACAAAGTTTTAGATAAGTGAGTGCATTATAAGATAGAAAGTTCATGTTAGTTACAAATATATTACGATGAAAAATTTTACGATTTTTGCATGTGAACTGTAATAGTGTATCTCCATATCATACACTGTAAAAACTGTTATGTACCAGTGAATGCAAAGATAATGTAATTATCACGCAAAATAAACATTTCAGCTACCTTGTTCTTAACACGACAGAGACTGCATTGTGCGCACTATGACCTCTGTCAGGCGATGTTTGGAATATCGTTTCATCTACGTCCACGTCAACTGTTATTCAAACACAATAGTGAGGCGCTTACCTGTTGCTGATTAACAGTGTCGTTTGACAGCTGTGCCATAGGGCCCAGAAATGAAAGTCTGCAATGTTCTTAGGCGCTTTAGAGATGTTTTCACTTTTACTACCGACAAATCTGCACTATATGACCAACTATGCTTTTCCGCCCCCCCCCCTTTCTCCATGAACCATGGACCTTGCCGTCGGTGGGGAGGTTAGCGTGCTTCAGCGATACAGACAGCTGTACCGTAGGTGCAACCACAACGGAGGGGTATCTGTTGAGAGGCCAGACAACCGTGTGGTTTCCTGAAGACTAGCAGCAGCCGTTTCCTTAGTTGCAGGGGCAACAGTCTGGATTGACTGATCTGGCCCTGTAACACTAACCAAAACGGCCTTACTGAGCTGGTACTGCGAACGGCTGAAAGCAAGGGGAAACTACAGTCGTAATTTTTCCCGAAGGCATGCAGCTTTACTGTTTTGTTAAATGATGATGGCGTCATCTTGGGTAAAATATTCCGGAAGTAAAATAGTCCCCAAATCGGATCTCCGGGCGGGGACTACTCAGGAGGACGTTGTTATCAGGAGAAAGAAAACTGGCGTTTTACGGGTCGGGGCGTGGAATGTCTGATCCCTTAATCGGGTATGTAGGTTAGAAAATTTAAAAAGGGAAATGGATAGGTTGAAGTTAGATATAGTGGGAATTAGTGAAGTTCTGTGGCAGGAGGAACAAGACTTCTGGTCAGGTGAATATAGGATTATAAATACAAAATCAAATAGGGGTAATGCAGGAGTAGGTTTAATAATGAATAAAAAATACGAGCGCGGGTAAGCTACAACAAAACAGCATGGTCAGCGCATTATTGTGGCCAAGATAGATACGAAGCCCACACCTATCACGGTAGTACAAGTTTACATGCCAACTAGCTCCACAGATGACGAAGAGATTGATGAAAAGTGCGATGAGATAAAATAAATAGCAGGAAATAGAGAGATAGTAGGAAAAGGAAGAGAAGGAAACGTAGTAGGTGAATATGGAAAGGGGGTAAGGAATGAAAGAGGAAGCCGCCTGGTAGAATTTTGCACAGAGCATAACTTAATCATAACTATCACTTGGTTCAAAAATCATGAAAGAAGGTTGTATACATGGAAGAAGCCTGGAGATACTGGAAGGTTTCAAATAGATTATATAATAGTAGGACAGAGATTTAGGAAAAAGTTTTTAAATTGTAAGACATTTCCAGGGGAAGATGTGGACGACCACAATCTATTTGTTATGAGCTCTACATTAAAACTGAAGAAACTGCAAAAACGTGGGAATTTCAGGAGATGGGACCTGGATAAACTGAAAGAACCAGAGGTTGTGCAGGGTTTCAGGGTGAGCATAAGGGAACGATTTACAAGAATGGGGGGAAATAAATACAGTAGAAGAAGAATGGGTAACTTTGAGAGATGAAATAGTGAAGGCAGCAGAGGATCAAATAGGTAAAAAGACGAGGGCTAATAGAAATCCTTGGGTAACAGAAGAGATATTGAATTTAATTGATGAAAGGAGAAAATACAAAAATACAGTAAATGAAGCAGGCAAAATGGAATACAAACGTCTCAAAAATGATATCGACAGGAAGTGCAAAATGGCTAAGCAGGGATGGCTAGAGGACAAATGTAAGGACGTAGAGGCGTATATCACTAGGGGTAAGATAGATACTGCCTACAGCAAAATTAAAGAGACCTATGGAGAAAAGAGAACCACGTGCATAAATATCAAGAGCTCAGATGGAAACCCAGTTCTAAGCGAAGAAGGAAAAGCAGAAAGGTGGAAGGAGTGTATAGAGGGTCTATACAAGGGCGATGTTCTTGAGCACAATATTATGGAAATGGAAGAGGATGCAGATGAGGATGAAGCGTAAGTCGAAACAAGGCCCTGGCAGTAGGCAACATTCCATTACAATTACAGATAGCCTAGAGAGAGCCAGCCCTGACAAAACTACACCATCTGGCGAGCAAGATGTATGAGACAGACGAAATACCCTCAGACTTAAAGAAGAATATAATAATTCCAATCCCAAAGAAAGCAGGTGTTGACAGATGTGAAGATTACCGACTATCAGTGTAATAAGCCAGGGCTGCAAGATACTAACACGAATTCTTTACTGACGAATGGAAAAACTGGTAGAAGCCGACCTCGGGGAAGATCAGTTTGGATTCCGCAGAAATGTTGGAACACGTGAGGCAATACTGACCCTACGACTTATCTTAGAAGAAAGATTAAGGAAAGGCAAACCTACGTTTCTAGCATTTGTAGACTTAGAGAAAGCTTTTGACAATGTTGACTGGAATACTCTCTTCCAAATTCTGAAGGTGGCAGGGGTAAAATACAGGGAGCGAAAGGCTATCTACAATTTGTAGAGAAACCATATGGCGGTTATAAGAGTCGAGGGGCATGAAAGGGAAGCAGTTTTTGGGGAAGGGAGTGAGACAGGGTTGTAGCCTATCCTCGATGTTATTCAATCTGAATATTGAGCAGTGGAAACTAAAATCCATGGAGAAGAAGCAAAAACTTTGAGGTTTGCCGATTACAATGTAATTCTGTCAGAGACATCAAAGGACTTGGAAGAGCAGTTGAACGGAATGGACAGTGTCTTGAAGAGCGGATATAAGATGAACATCAACAAAAGCAAAACGAGGATATTGGAGTGTAGTCGAATTAAGTCAGGTGAAGGGGAGGGAATTAGATTGGGAAATGAGACGCTTAAAGTAGAAAAGGAATTTTGCTATTTGGGGAGCAAAATAACTGATGATGGTCGAAGTAGAGAGGATATGAAATGTAGACTGGCAATGGCAAGGAAAGCGTTTCTGAAGAAGAGAAATTTGCTAACATTGAATATAGATTTAAGTGTCAGGAAGTCGTTTCTGAAAGTATTTGTATAGAGTGCGGCCATCTGCTGTTGCTGTTGTTGTGGTCTTCAGTCCTGAGACTGGTTAGATGCAGCTCTCCATGCTACTCTATCCTGTGCAAGCTTCTTCATCTCCCAATACGTACTGCAGCCTACATCCGTCTGAATCTGTTTAGTGTATTCATCCCTTGGTCTCCCTCTACGATTTTTACCCTCCACGCTGCCCTCCAATACTAAATTTGTGATCCCTTGATGCCTCAGAAATTGTCCTACCAACCGGTCCCTTCTTCTTCTCAAATCGTGCCACAAGCTTCTCTTCTCCCCAATCCTATTCAATACTTCCTCATTAGTTACGTGGTCTACCCATCTAATCTTCAGCATTCTTCTGTAGCACCACATTTCAAAGGCTTCTATTCTCTTCCTTTCCGAACTATTTATCGTCCATGTTTCACTTCCATACAGGCTACACTCCATACAAATACTTTCAGAAACGACTTCCTGACATTTAAATCTATACTCGATGTTAACAAATTTCTCTTCTTCAGAAACGCTTTCCTTGCCATTGCCAGTCTACATTTTATATCCTCTGTACTTCGACCATCATCAGTTACTTTGCTCCCCAAATAGCAAAACTCATTTACTAATTTATGTGTCTCATTTCCTAATCTAATTCCCTCAGCATCGCCCGACTTTATTCGACTACATTCCATTATCCTCTATGGAAATGAAACATGGTCGATGAATAGTTGGACAAGAAGAGAATAGAAGCTTTCGAAATGTGGTGCTACAGAAGAATGTTGAAGATTAGATGGGTAGATAACATAACTTATGAGGAGGTATTGAATAGAATTGGGGAGAAGAGGAATTTATGGCACAACTTGACTAGAAGAAGGGATCAGTTGGTAGGACATGTTCTGAGGCATCAAGGGATCACCAATTTAGTTGGGGGGGGGGGACGGTTGTTTGGGGGAAGAGACAAAACAGTGAGGTCATTGGTCTCATCGGATTAGGGAAGAACGGGGAAGGAAGTCGGCCGTGCCCTTTCAAAGGTACCATCCCGGCATTTGCCTCGAGCGATTTAGGGAAATCACGGAAAACCCAAATCAGGATGGCCGGGCGCGGGATTGAACCGTCGTCCTCCCGAATGCGAATCCAGTGTGCTAACCACTGCGCCACCTCGCTCGGTCACCAATTTAGTATTGGAGGGCAGCATGGAGGGTAGAAATGGTAGAGGGAGACCAAAAGATTCAGAAGGATGTAGGTTGCAGTAGGTACTGGGAGATGAAGAAGCTTTCACAGGATAGAGTAGCATGGAGAGCTGCAGCAAACCAGTCTCTGGACTGAAGACCACAACAACAACATGCTTTTTCGACAGTGACTCATTCCGAGCGACGAAGGGTGTGGCGGATCGCCGTCCGGCCGATATCGCTTGGTCAGCGGCCCCATCCGGCCCCCGACTACAACGACCCGGCACATAGACGAGGTTCAAGAGCTGGCAAACGAATCTGGGCATCGGAAAACGTCATGCGGAGGTGGCACACGTCAGTTAGGTGGTGGCCGGGGGTGGGGGGTGGGGGCTGTTGTGAGAGCTTGCTCTGGCGGAGGCCGCTTCCTGTCCACTACCTGCGATGGATTACGACCTGGACCTGTACACCGGGATAGGCAACACTCCCACTGCGTCGACGAGCTATGCGGACGCAGATGGCGAGTCGACTGGCTTGGCGGGCCCGTCCCGCCAGCCACCTACGGTAAATCGGCGTACGAAGAGTGAGGCCAAGAAGACGCGATGGCGCGTTTTGATCACCAAATACGGCCTGCCGTCGATGACTGTAGCGCTGGTTTTGGACGTGGGAGGGCAGAAAACACCCACAGCCACCTTCACCGAGATCAGAGAAGCCGCTGCTGAACGACTGTGGCCGAAACAAACAACGGCGCTCGGAGCGACGACCCAAAAATGGGAGCGCACCAGCTGCAACGGAGGCAGACAAGCAGCTCCATTTCCTGATGGGGCTCATCCCTGGAGCCCAAGAATTGGGAAAACCAGGAAGAAAATTCAGCCTTGGAACGCACCTGCAGGAAGCGTCGTGCCGATGTATTGCACGATGCGTTCGCAAAGCGCCTCGTCGCCGTCACCTCCAACAGCGCGCCAAGTGTGTGCACACAGCAGAAGAGGTCGCGGGAGGGGACCAGGACCCTGCCCGAGACGGACGAAGACGGGCTCACAAGGCCCACGAGAAAGCACACTGGTAGGACAATCGTGCTGGCAGCAGCAGGAGGCGGGGTAAACACCGCTTCAACAGCCTCCCTGACGAAACAGCGGAGGTATTTGACACGCAACAGCTGAAGAGAGCGCCCCCTCCCCCACCGGTTGTCATCCAATGGGAGGGCGCCTTCAAGGAATTCGAATCGAAGATTAAACAGGTGATGAAGGACACCTTACCAACGCGGACAGCAGACCGAGACTTGTACCGCGCAATCACACACACTGCGGACGATTACCGAAGTGTGATGGAGCTGACGAAACGTGAAGGACGCCATTACTTCACGTATTCGTCAGAACCGGTGAAGACGCTGAAGGTGGTTTTCCGGAAACTGCCTTTTAGCATGGACCCCATCTACCTCCGAGAGCTGCTGGAAGGAAAGGGTTACGTCATCCGCATCACATCGCAGATGAAGTCGCCCAGAAAACAGTGACATGCCGCTCTTACTCGCTGTCCTGGATGACAATCCTTTGCAGAGGAAGATATCCCAGGAGAAGAGGGTTAGCAGCGCATAAGTCACTGCGGAGAAATTACGGTGCAGAAGAGGACCTCCACAGTACACGTGCGGGAGCCGAACTTCCTGTGCTATAGCAACGACCGAGAGACGGCGGGTGGCGGAACAGTGGTTGAGACGTGGGACTTAGGGAAGGCAGGAAAGGTGTGGACGGGGCCGAATCAGTTACCGTTGGTTGCACAGAAAACACATACACTTTATTTTTAAAAATCAAGACTCTCAACAATCATTTTTAAAGATTTTACAACACTGGCTGCTGAAAGCCTTATTAAAAGAATTGCAAGCTATTGTCGGCTAAAGGCCACAAGCAATGTTACACACAATCAACGGCTGAAGAACTCACAAGGGCTGAAGGCTTGAATTACAATTAAGGGAGGCAGTTGCATGTTAAAATACTAAATCCTTTCTAAAACAATCTTAACGAATTGTTACAGGCTATAGTGACGGCTGCAGGCCTTATTAAGAGAAAATTGAAAATAATTTTGTCGGCTGAAGGCCACAAGCCGTGTTACAAATAATTAATGGCTAAAGGCCGGAATTACAGGTGGGGATGGCAATAACATGTTAAAACAGTAGGATAAATTTCAAACAATTATGTCAACTTGTCCAAATAAGATGGAGTGATCCACAGACAGTGCTCCCTGGATCGACCTGAGGAAGTTGAAAACTGCTCTGTAAGGGGTGAGACAGCCAGCCAAGAGTTGTACTCACATTAGGGGTTGATTCACTGGTGCAACGATGGAATACTTTCAGGCAAGGGCAAGGGCATGGAATACTTTTAGGCAAGGGCAAGGGCAAACATGTACACAGTACAATTCAAGGGGCTGTGGAACTACATGCCTTGTCGGACAGCATCAACAGGACGGGGAAAGGTACACTGCCAGAAAAGTAAGCTAACCTCCAGGGCAGGTAACTGGGGCGTTAGCGGCGACAAGGCAGAAAATACCTCTGGTTGCACTTCACTAATAAGAATAATACTGAATTCAAACTAACGTCAAGGAGTAGAAGGCGGTTAATAGCTTCCGCCAACCTGACAGACTCCACTTGTTGCGACTGGTCTCACCGACCCTGGGAGCAGCAACACGTAAACAACAGCGAGATCTCAAACAGTGGAGGTTTCAGTACTGGACGCGGTTCACTCAACTTAAAACGTCCTGGGTTCGGTCGTCGGCTACAGCCCCTCAGTCCGACAGTGGCTGCACGCCGCCAGCGGTGCCGGCCTGTCCTCATGCTGCGGACCTCCTCGCTGCTCCGTCCAAAGCCAAACTGCCTGACACACGCGACGACCCGGAATACTAATCGTCAAGTTATGAACGGCAAGAACACGAGCCGCACACGGCTCACCAGTGCGTGTGAAAACATCACTACCCTACCATCCCTTCCAGCAGCCGCCAGAGTTGACCACAGTAGAGGCCACTGGTATTGTGGTCAACACCTCAGCGGGCGAGGTGAAGTTTGTGACCGCATATCGACAGTAAGGACAGCTGCTGCAACCTCAAGACTTCCACATGCTGTTGTCGATGCGTGGTCACTTACTCATCGACTGCAACTTCAACGCCAAATACCCGGATTGGAACTACCAGGGGACGGCGACTAGCGAGAAGAGGCTACTGCGAGTGGCCTAACAACATGACTCGATAGCGATGGGGCCTTTCGATCCCACACACCATCCCAAACGCGGCCGTGCCGACGTCTTCGACGTCGCTATCATTAAGGGTGCTGCACAAGACGCCATCGCAACCACACGCCTGGAACTATCGTCAGGTCACCTGCCTGTGATCTTCGATCTCGCCATTGACGGAGTCGCACCACCGGAGGACCGGAAGCAGTACCACAACGTCGACTGGGACCACTTCCGGGAGCACCTGGTAGAGACAGTCGCCGCCTTGCCTGACCCAGAGGCCGAGGGCTCCGATGCCGCCCTCGCCGCATTCTTGCGTCTGCTGCAAGAAGCAGCAGCAGCAGCCTCGCCACGAGAACGAAGACTACAACAGGAACACTCCGAGCAGTTCCCACCAGACATCCTCCAGGCCATCCAGGAGAAGAACCGCCTGTTTCGAGAGTGACAGGTCACACGACCTCTCTCTCTAAGCTTGTCGTAGGTTGTGTTCCAAAAATTCAAAAAATGAACAGCATAGAGACAGAAATTATGACACTTTCTGCAGGATCTGACCATCATTTTGCAGGACAATGCTCAAGCACGTACAGTGCTAACTGTTACTGATTTGTTTAACTGATAGGGGTGCTAATTTTTATACCACCTACTGCACTCCCCTGACTTAAGCCCTCGTAAGTTCGACTCGATTTGTAAACGGAGGGAAACACTTCACGGCATTCGCTTCAGAACTGCTACAAATTCGTCGGGCAATAGACCGCGCCGCTCGAACTATCAACACAACTGGCACTGCTAGGAGTATCCTACGACTTCCACATCGCTGGTAACTGGTTATACACAACGCTGGTGACCACTTTGAAGGTCAGTAAAACTTTGAAACACATGTCTATTTTGTACGAGCTGTAAACAAATAGTTGCCACTATTAAAGTTCCAACCATCGTATTTTCTTTTGTACTTTACATACTTCTGGTACAAAGTAGACTTACAAAGTATTTTCATTCACGTAATATTATCTTCATTTTTTCTTAATATTTTACTTTTGTACTTCCAAAATGGCACTGAAATTTATCGATTCACAACACACAACATAATTCAAGTAATTATTCACTTAAAATTTGTTATGCTGAATCTTGGAACATGAGTGCATATTTAGTTAATGAGTTATTTATACAAAAATGTAGATTTTTTTTAAAGCTAGAGCTAAGTATTTATGAAGATGATGATTTTGTAACATCTTATACTGAAATAAACATAACTAAATCAAATCATGTAATTTACACACTTTCACCTCACATTTGTTGTTCAGCTTACTGAGCCCAGCGACGACCCTGCTCTCCCCCCCCCCCCCCCCTCACTGCGGCATCACTCTATATCTGACACTAATCAGGCCAGTGTTGGAGTAGGTTGCTGTGGTGTGGGGTAACGCGGCCGATTATAAAGCTACAGACGGTCCAGAACAAGGCGCTTCACCTATCACGAGACTTTGGCTCCGGAGAACTCCTCAGAATGACGGGAATTCCGCTGCTAAAAGACCGATTCTGGCGAGCGCCGCAACGTTTTTATGCGGCCGCGCGGACGCCGGATGACGCTCTCATCCGCGACTTGGGCAACCAAGCCCACTGGGGGCCGACCACAAGATGACGAGACCTGTTGCTAGTGTAACAGAAAGATCATCATAAAGCAGCTACGCAACCCATATGACGATTCGAAACGATAAGACAAAGCAATTGGAAATTTGTGGCAAGGTCTTATAGGACTAAACTGCCTACGTTATCTGTCCCTAAGCTTACATACTATTTAATCTAACATAAACTAACTTACGCTAAGGACGACACACACACACACACCCATGCCCGAGGGAGGACTCGAACCTCAGACGGGGGCCGCCGCGCGGACACTGACACGATGCCCCGCTCGGCTAAGACATAGACATCCAACCCACGGAAGAAGTAGGAAAGGCGTCACCCGCTGACCCTACAAAACACCGGAACATCAAGTTCCTGAATTGCGATGCGATGCGACAAGGACTTGTATTTCATATCAGTTTGATGTCGTCTGACACATAAATAAGATAACGAATCATGGTATTTATACACTATGTTTCATGGTTGCACTGTTTCTTGTTTTATGATTTATACTTTTAATATTTATTCCAGTTTTTGTACTTAAAAATTGCCCAAGACGGAAATCCGGAATACGTAAACATAAAACAAAAGTTATTACAGTCAAATGGTGGCAGCATCGTTCAAAAAATTTATGACTGTGGCTCCACCCACAATAAAAGTTATCAGTAATTAAAATCGTCGAAAGACATGTCTTGATGAATTTCTGTTTTGTTTCAAAAGTAAGTACATTGAATATATTATATTAAATGCACTATAATGCTCCTCTAGTTTAATGAATACAGCCTACGTTTTTTTGTTCATCTCAGTTTTTCTTCTTAAAATCATTCCTAGTGCTGTTACAGCTTCCCTGGTTTCTTTTCTTTTCCAAGGTAGACTTCGGTGTTTCTCTAAACGTTGGTTAGTTTTAGCACTTAATCTTTCTTCAACTACGGTGGGTAAAACTTTTGAGGGCCGACTTAATAATACAAATGTTCTATAAATTAAAAGTCAAATGCATTTTCTTTCTTAGTTTATTAGTTGTTTTACTTTTTACTGATTCCATTGCTACTGTTTCACTCTTATAAAGACGCACATGAAAGTGTACATTTCTTCTTTCGCCTTATCTCCAGCACTCTTCAAAAACTCAGCACGGATGTTATGTTACCGTCCCTTAGTTGCAAACAAAGTTGATTCACGCACTGTTGAATTTGGACCTGGTAATTGGTGGTCCTATGAATTCATTTTACACTTCTTCCACTGGACGTATGTGATATAAATCGTCTCTGACAACTACTACATTTCATCATATTTTAGTTAAGGTTATTGTATTTATTTGTATTGTTGTTGATGAGACTGATGTTTTGAGGGTACTGATTTTCACATGTAGTAATAGGCACTGACGTTGAAAATTTTGTACTCGGATGACTTAATTTAAAAACGTAAGCGTATTGCGATGTTTTGTACATCAGAATGTGAAATTGCATAGGAAAAGGGCAAAGGGAATGTGATACTAGTGGACAGTAGCGTATCTGCAGGAAGGAAAGTAAATAACTGGGTACAGTAACTGCGCCTCTGCCCGTTCCCTGCTATGGCAAAGAGGTCGGCAATAGAGCTACAAAAGCACAGCCGGGCACTCAGAGCAAAAGGGTTTGCGCCTCGCCAGTCCACGTTAAGCGGGCAACTGGGAGCTGCTATCTCGGCCACAGCCCGTTTTATTGTGCACAGCAACCGGACCACGTAATCTCACCACACACAGGACACGGGGCATTTAAAGCTGCCTCTCTGCCGCTCAGAAGATACGCAACACTGCTTAACCCACCTGCTCTATTCAAAAGCGATTCCGTTATTCTGCAGTGTGCTTCACGCACCATCGTCATCACGGCAGAAAGCAAACCATATTCAATAGAAACGAAAACACGTCACGTGACTTATCAGATGGATCGATTGCTTTTTATAGCTGTATCCTCCATGTGGCATATTCTTGGCTTGAGGTTTGCACGGTAATCGTAGTTCGATCAGGTTGGCTGGAGGTCGGAGGTAGAATACGGATTCTGTCGAGCGACCTCATTAAAGAGTGCGTCCCACAACTCTAATTCATAAATAAAACATGTAGCTGCAACCGTGGCTAAACAGCGTAGATATCGAACACACACACCAAACAGAACAGAAACGTCCGCCAGTACACAGCGTTTACTATGTCTGCATATACACCGCAGATCCCAACAAGTTTCAAACGAAGCCACTTTCGACTACCTTTTGACGTTTTGTTCATCGTCTCATTCACAACTCTCATATCGTGACCTCAAATACGGTCTTCAGTGCACTACTGGGCCGCAGACGATCCTCGGTGGGTACGACCTATCGACCGTCAACGTAGGTGGTCTATTAATGTATGGTGTGGAATCCTTGGGGATGAGATCATCGGTCCACACTGCTTCCCAGGTACACTGACTGGTGAGTTACATCGCGCGTTTACAGCCGATAGTTTGGGTGGTCTCCTTGAACGTGTGTGTCTACACACGAGAGTCCATATGTGGATGCAGCACGATGCTGGAAGAACTAAACAACAGGTTTGCAGGAAGGTGGTTGGGGCGCCATGGTCCTCATTCATGGCCCACAAGGTCGCCCGATTTAACACCATTAGACCTCTTTTTGTGGGGATATCTAAAGGATCGTGTTTATGTTACTGAGCCCACATCCACAGATGATCTAAAACGGCGCATCGAGGATGCATGTTGCTCCGTGATACCGGAGATGTTACATCTCGTCCGCAGATCCTTTAGAAGGTGCATTACATAATTCATTCAGGAACATGGACACCCATTTGAACATGCCATTTAAATCAACTTCCCACCGCCAGAACATCCATCACCCACCACACTACCATGTATTATGTACAGCGTGTGGTATCTGCCCTGAAACATTGAAGGGTTGTAGCTGCCAAACTAAAAGTGATAGGGATGTAATTTAAATTGATGTATACACAGCTGGTGTCAAATTTACAAAATTGTTTCATTTTGCTGTAACTCTTTGTATAATAACAAAATAAACTACGTTCATAACTCCGCAGACAGTGTAACGTTTCTTATGGTGACCTACCGCAATAAATATTTGCGTCGCCTATTACTTCGTAACTTCCAGAGGCAAACACATTTAGTGAAACACCCCATCAATACAGCAAATACTACATACTTCAGTTTTTAGTGTGCCCACGTTCCTCTGGGTACAGACGCAATAACAAATGTTGAAGTATTTGAGTGCTGAGTTATTAGTTTACCTTTCTTGCCTCATACATTATTGATTTACAGAAGTAATTTTCCGTGGAATTGTTCCACATCAAGTATCTGTAGCATGAACGCCATGCTGTTTGTGACCAGCAGCCAGTCTTTTGTTCTATCATGTGTATATAGAATCATGACAGTTACTTTCTCTAATGGTGCAATCTGCTGGTCTTGATTCACTGTAAATCAGCATCACTTTTGATCACTATACTATGTGGCCAGAAATATCCTGGACACCTGGCTCAAAATGACTTACAAGTTCGGGGAGCCTTCCATCGGTAATGCTGGAATTCAGTATGGTGTTGGCCCACCATAAGCCTTGATGACGGCTTCCACTCTCGCAGGCCGTACGTTCAATCAGGTGCTGGAAGGTTTCTTGGAGAATGGCAGCCCATTCTTCGGGAGTGCTGCACTGAGGAGAGGTATCGATGTCGATCGGTGAGGCCTGACACGAAGTCGGCGTTCCAAATCAACCCAAAGGTGTTCTATAGGATTCACGTCAGGTCTCTGTACAGGGATGTTCCTGTCGTGTAACCATTCCGCCACAGGCCGTGCATTATGAACAGGTGCAGTCGCCATCCCCGAATTGCTATTCAACAGTGGGAAGCAAGAAAGTGCTTAAAACATCAATGTAGGCCTGCTCTGTGATAGTACCAAGCAAAATAACAAGGGGTGCAAGCCCCCTCCATGAAAAACACGACCACACCATAACACCACCGCCTCCGAATTTTACTGTTGGCGCCGGCCTGTGTGGCCGAGCGGTTCTATATATCCAGGGTAGTCCATTAATATGATAGCGACCGGGCCAAATATCTCACGAATAAGCGTCAAACGAAAAAAACTACAAAGAACGAAACTTGTCTAGCTTGAAGGGGGAAACCAGATTGCGGTATGGTTGGCCCGTTGGCCCGCTAGATGGCGCTGCCCTAGATCAAACGGATATCAACTGCGTTTTTTAAATAGGAACCCCCAGTTTTATTACATATTCGTCTAGTACGTAAAGAAATATGAATGTTTTAAGAATGAGATTTTCACTCTGCAGCGGAGTGTGCCAGGAAGTTTCATGAATGTTTTAGTTGGACCACTTTTTTCGCTTTGTGATAGATGGCACTCTAATAGTCACAAACATATAAGTACGTGGTATCACGTAACATTCCCCGATTCGAGGGTTGGATTCCCTCTCTTCTTCATCGAAGAGTTTCACTGCCTGGGCTACTCTCAGGGTGCGCCTTCGACGTGGAAGATCCCTGCCGTGTCGTCTGTTTGCCGCCGCCGCCGCCGCCGCCGCCGCCGCTTGGTCGCCGCCTTCCGGTCCTTGCAGCCGCCGCCGCCGTCGCCGCCTGCCGGGGCTCGCCGCCCCCGCCTGGTCGCCGCCTGCCGGGGCTCGCCGCCCCCGCCTGGTCGCCGCCTGCCGGTGCTCGCCGCCGCCGCCGCCGCCGCCGCCGCCTGCCGGTGCTCGCCACCTGCCGGTGCTCGCCGCCGCCGCCGCCACCGCCGCCGCCATCCGGTGCCGCCTGGTCGCCACCATCGCCGCCGTCCTGACCCTGGTCTACGGCCGTCTTCGTCTCCATCCGTCTTCGTCTTTGTCTGTCCCCGGTTTCTGTCCTCTCCTCTTCGTTCTGTTCGTTCTTGTTTCTCTCTCCCGTCATGTCCGCCCCCACCACCACTGTCACTACTACCACCACCGCCATTGTCTATACCTCCCCTTCCGCCGCCTCCACCACTATAACTTGGTGTGCCCAGTCCCACCTCCCTCCTTCCATTCCACCTCTCCTCACTCTCCCTTCACCCTCTATCTTTGTCGCCCCCTCTCCCACTTCTTCCTCCCGCTCCTCTCGTTCTGATCCCTTCCCCCCACTCCCCCAGCCTGTCACTGCAGCTCCAGATCGGGTGGTGGCCCGTCGGGCCACTGCCCACGCCCAGCTCTCCCCGTCACCTTCGCCATCACCGCCGCCAGTGCCACCGTCATCGTCATCGTCGCCTTCACCGTCACCGTCACCATCTCTGGCGCCGACTCCGGCCCCGGGACCTGCCCCTCCCCGCCACATTCCCGTTGTTCCCATCCCCCACGCCTCCTCCACCGCCGTCAAGCGCCCCGGTGGCACCCCTGCTTCCTCTGCTTCCAAAAAGGCTGCGCCTCGTCCTCCTTCCCCCACCCATGATGCCATGGAAGTCTCCCCGCCTGTCCCTGCCCCCTCATCCTCCTCCTCTCCCCCTTCCTCCTACCGCTACCTCCTCTCCCGTCCTGATCCCTCTCTCCTTGAAGCCCGGAACCTCACCCTCTTCCTTCGCCAGCATTGTCCTGGTGCCCCCATCTCCCTCCTCACTCCTCGCCGAGATTCTGTTCTCATCTCCTCCCCCAGCCCAACCCTCCATACTGACATCCTCTCCCGTCTCCCCATCACCCGTTTTGGTCCCAACGCCTCCCTTACCCCTGCTCCTTCTCCATCTCCTACCCGCCAACCCCAACCCCCGCGTCGCCCACCGACCCTCACCGCCGTGATCACGCGGCTCAGTCCGTCGATCACGGAGGAGGAGGTGTTGGCGGAGCTCCAGGCCCATCCCACGCTGGAGGTGCGGGCGGTCCGCCGCATTTTCAACTCGGCCGGCCCCACCCGCCTTATGCGGGTTTTCTCTGAGGACGCCCCCTCCATTGACCGTCTCCTGAAGGAGGGTGTCCTCCTCTTCCACCAGTGGTACAAGGTCGACCCTTCCCGTTCCCCTCCTCAATCCCTGCGCTGCCAGAGGTGTCTGCGCTATAATGCGCACCCCACAGCTGAGTGCCGCGAGGCCCCCACCTGCCCGCATTGTCGGCAGGCGCACTTCCTCCGGCAGTGCCCTAACCTCCAATCCTCTCCCTCCTGTAATACCTGCAATCTCCCTCATCCCACCTACTCCCAAAAGTGTAAAGCCCGACCCCCTCCAACCACTCCTGAACTCACCGTACCTGTCCATCCTCTGGACGCCCCCACCCCTCCTGGCAATTCCCTTCGTCCCCCACCCACCGCTGAGGACATCATCAGGTTCCTCACCATCGTCCTCCAGAATGTTCATCCCTTTCAGCGCCCTCACACCCTCCAGCAGATCTCCCTTGCTGCCCGTTCCATCTTCCATCTCAAGATGTACGCCACCTACTCCAACAACCAGGCCCATTTCACCTTCTCCCGTCTTGACACCCTCGTTTAAATCCCAGTCATGGCGCGACAGCAACGTATCCTTTTCAACAACATACCCTCCCTTCCCGCCAACAAAAACCTGTTCCTGCACACCCTTGCCACCCACCGCGTGGATGCCTTCCTCCTCAATGAAACCTTCCTGCAACCCCAACACACAGTCCACACTTCGCCCTACCTCCTCCACCGCTCCGATAATCCCCTCCCGATTGCACGTGGCGGAGTTGCCATTGGTCACAACCGCCAGATCCCCGTTCGGCTCCAACCTCTCCTTCCCGATCCCACCGAACACCTGATCCTTAGTCTCTTCTTCCCCGGCCTCACCGTTACCTGCGCCACCATCTATGTCCGCCCCAACGCTCCTATTCCCTTCGACTTCCTCTCCCACGTCGATCGTACCTTTTCCTCCTACGTGATCGCCGCCGACCTCAACATCCATAGTCGTTCCGCTGCCCAGTTACGGCGATGGCATCGGTTCCTCTCCACCCTTCAAGGTGACCTCGTCCCCATCCCCCGGCATACCCGTCCTGAATCCAACTCCACTCCTGATGTTATCCTCTCCTCCCCCAACCTCCTTGGCCGCATCACGGTGGATGTCCTGGAGCCTATTGGTAGCGACCATCTCCCTGTCCTCCTCACCGTTTCAGACGGTCGTCGCCCTCGCCCCGACCCTCGTACTGACCCTCCCCCTAAGTATGTCCACGACTATTCCCGAGCCGACTGGAATGCCTACCGGGATACCCTTTCCACCCAGGTCGATAGCCACCCTCTCCCCTACCACCACCCTGACGATGTCACCCATGCCGCCTCCTTTCTCCAACGGACCTTGTCTGAGGCCGTGGAGGCCCACGTTCCTACTGTCGCCATCCACCCCCACAGTCCTACCTTACCCCCACAGGCCGTTCTCCTCCTCCGTGAATCCCGTCGTCTCTACCGTGCCTTCCTCCGCACGCGTGACCCGGACACACTACGCCGCCACCGGCAACTCCAGCGACACGTTCGTAATTTGCTCGCGGCTAAGAAACGCCGGGACTGGCGACAGACATGCACCCGTTTAAATGCAACCCTACCAATCAACTCGTCCAAGTTCTGGTCGGCCTTCCGTCGCCTTACCGGAACTAAACCCTCCCCCTATTATCCTCTTCTCCATGATGATCACCCTTTCCCTGACTCCCTTAGTAAGGCCAATCACTTTGCCTCCTACCTCTCTGATGTATTTTCCGTCCCCGATGATCCCCAGTTCGATTACTTCCTCTTCCCAGATATCCGCGATCGAACTGACACCTCTTCCCCTCCCCTCGCTCCTGGCTTCCAGTACTTGGACAACATTACACACACGGAACTCAATGCCCCTATCACTACACAGGATCTCATTGATACACTCCGCACAAAACGCAACACCGCTCCTGGTCACGATCGTGCCACCTACCGTCACCTTCGTGAAGCTCCTGTCTCTTTCCTCTCCACCCTGGCCAGGCTCTACAATGTAGTCCTGTCCACCGGTTACTACCCCGACCTGTGGAAAACCTCCCGTATCCTCATGTTCCTTAAACCTGGCAAACCGCCGTCCGCCGTCTCCTCCTACCGTCCCATCAGCCTTACCTCGGTCTTCAGCAAGGTCCTCGAATCTATCCTCACCCGCCGCATCCACCAGCATCTCCGCCAGCACCGCCTCCTTCCCGTCACCCAGTGTGGCTTTCGGCCATCCTTCTCTTCCGACGATCTTCTCCTTCACCTCACTCATCTCCTTTCCGAACAGCTTAATTCCCGTCGCTCCGCCATCTTCCTCTCACTTGACCTCGAACGCGCTTATGACCGCGTCTGGCATTCCGGTCTCCTCTTCAAGCTCCAAACCTTTGCCCTTCCCATTAACTACGTCCGTCTGATCGGTTCCTTTCTCTCCCGCCGTCCTTCCTATGTCACCATCCATAACACCGATTCCTACACCTTTTTCCCCTCCGCCGGTGTGCCCCAAGGCTCCGTCCTCTCCCCCCTTCTGTACCTTTTGTACACGGCGGACATGCCGCCGCCGTCGCCCCCCGTCCACCTCCTCCAGTTTGCCGATGACACCGCCTTCCTCGCCCTTGCCCCCACCCTGCAGCGCTCCCAACGCCTTCTCCAATCCCATCTTGACCGGTTCACCGCTTGGTGCAACCAGTGGTTGCTCAAGGTCAATCCCTCCAAAACCCAGGCGATCATTGTAGGCAAAACCACCCCTTCCTTCCGCCTCCTTGATTTCTATCTCACCATCTATGGCCGTCCTATCGCCCTCACTCCCACCCTTAAGTACCTTGGCGTCACCCTCGACCGTCGCCTCTCCTGGACTCCCCATCTCCAGACAATCCAAGCCAAGGCACGTTCCCGACTCTGTCTCCTCAAGCTCCTTTCCGGCCGCACGTGGGGTCTGGACCCCTCCACAATCCTCCACACCTATAAATCCCTCATCCGCCCTATCCTTTGTTACGCCCATCCAGCCTGGATCTCCGCCCCCCCTACCTTCTATAAATCCCTCCAAATCCTTGAACGCCATGCTCTCCGCCTTGCCTATCGCATCCGTCTCCCCTCCCCCACGCGGATCCTGTATGATCTCATCCCCTTCCCCCACCTCCTCCTTTTCCTTGAAAGGATACGTATCCTGTACACCTCACGTAAACTTGATCCTCCTCACCCGCTCGTTTCCCCGCTCCTCTCCCACCCCCGCCCGCTGCCGCGCCTGTATTCGCACGTCCCACCCGTCTCCATCTCTCCACCCTCCATACCCTCTCCCAAGGTGGCTTCCGCCAGCTCCCTCTCCCTGATGATGTCCTCGTCCCCTCCATCTACCCCTCCTATCAACTTTGACCCTGCCCCACCCCCCACTTCCCGTGTCCTTTCCTTTCGGCACCCTCCCTCCCTTCTCTTCTCTTCCCTTCTTTTTCCATCTCCCTGTCCCCTCCCTTCCCCCTCTTCCCCCGGGCTTCCTCTCCCCCTTCCTCCCTCCCCCCTATCTCCCCTGCCCGTGGCATCTCTGCTCTTCCCTCTCGCTCTCCCACTCACCTTCCTCCTCCTCCTCTCTTGGCAGGTCCCCGGACTCGCACACGTATAGTGAACATTCGCGCGCCGGAGATCGTCGCCTTTTGTGCTTCGTGTGTGTGACGTCATATAGTGTTTTTGGTGTCCGCCGTCCCACTCCTACGTTCACTTGTGCCGTCGGACTCACCAGTGTTTTGTGCGCCGTGCCAACGTGTTTTCAGTGTTGTTATCGTCACATGTGAACGACTCCGTGTTTTTTATGTCTCTGTGACCTCTCTCTTTTGCCCGTCACTTTGTTCATTGTCATTCACCATGTTTTATACTCTTGTAAAACGCTATGGCTGAAGAGCGGCGTAGTGTGCCGCTGCCAGCCTACCTGAATTGTACAGGTTTTAAAATAACAATAAAGTAAAAAAAAAAAAAAAAAAAAATAACATTCCCCCAGTGCGGACAGTATTTGCTTCGTGATACACTACCCGTGTTAAAATGGACGGTTTACCAATTGCAGAAAAGGTCGTTATCGTGTTGATGTATGGCTATTGTGATCAAAATGCCCAACGGGTGTGTGATATGTATGCTGCTCGGTATCCTGGACGATATCATCCAAGTGTCCGGACCATTCGCCGGATACTTACGAAATAAGAAACAGGAAGTGTTCAGCAACTTGTGAAACGTCAACCACGACCTGCAACAAATGATGATGCCGAAGTAGGTGTCTTAGCTGCTGTCGTGGCTAATCCGCACTTGAGTAGCAGACAAATTGCGCGAGAATCGGGAATCTCAAAAACGTCGGTGTTGAGAATGCTACATCAACATCGATTGCACCTGTACCAAATTTCTATGCACCAGGAATTGCATGGCGACGACTTTGAACGTTGTGTACATTTCTGCCACTGGGCACAACAGAAATTTCGGGACGATCACAGACTTTTTAAACGCGTTCTATTTATTGACGAAGCGTCATTCACCAACAGCGGTAACGTAAACCGGCATAATATGCACTATTGGGCAACGGAAAATCCACGATGCCTGCGACAAGTGGAACATCAGCAACCTTGGCGGGTTAATGTATGGTGCGGCATTATGGGAGGAAGGATAATTGGCCCCCATTTTACCGATGGCAATGTATGCTGATTTCCTACGTAATGTTCTACCGATGTTACTACAAGATGTTTCACTGCATGACAGAATGGCGATGAACTTCCAACATGATGAATGTCCGGCACATAGCTCACGTGCGGTTGAAGTGGTACTGACTAGCATATTTCATGACAGGAGGATTGGTCGTTCACCGGATCTATTGACCCCGGATTTCTTTCTGTGGGGAAAGTTGAAGGATATTTGCTATCGTCTCCACCGACAACGCCTGACAAAATGCGTCAGCGCAATTGTCAATGCATGTGTGAACATTACGGAAGGCGAAATACTCGCTGATGAGAGGAATGTCGTTACACGTATTGCCAAATGCATTGAGGTTGACGGACATCATTTTGAGCATTTCTTGCATTAATGTGGTATTTACAGGTAACACGCTGTAACAGCATGCGTTCTCAGAAATGATAAGTTCACAAAGGTACATGTATCACACTGGAATAACCGAAATAAAATGTCCTAACGTACCTACGTTCTGTATTTTAATTTAAAAAACCTACCTGTTACCAACTGTTCGTCTAAAATTGTGAACCATATGTTTGGGACTATTACAGCGCCATCTGTCACAAAGTGAAAAAAGTGGTCCAACTCAAACATTCATATTTCTTTACGTACTACACGAATATGCAATAAAAATGGGGGTTCCTATTTAAAAAAGAAAACGCAGTTGATATCCGTTTGACCTATGGCAGCGCCATCTAGCGGGCCAACCATAGCGCTATCTGGTTTCCCCCTTCAAGTTAGACAAGTTTTGTTCTTTGTAGTTTTTTTCGCTTGACGCTTAATTCGTGAGATATTTGGCCCGGTCACGATCAATGGGCCACCCTGTAATATATATATATATATATATGGACGTTTTAGGCCATCTTCACGCATCACGAGACTGAACAGATAGTCCACATATCAGCAAGAGTTTATAGCTTTTCAAGTATTCTTTTTCGAGGATATGTGGATTTTTGCGACTATATATTTATACTTAAAATACAAGAGTATTGGAATAGACAGATAGTCCACATATCAGCAAGAGTTTATAGCTTTTCAAGTATTCTTTTTCGAAGATATGTGGATTTCTGCGACTATATATTTATACTTAAAATACAAGAGTATTGGAATACACAAATGAACGTTATATTACATTACACTCAAAGTTTAAAAGTACAAGCATTTAAACGCCAAAACAGTACGAAATTGTGTAATGTCACAGACCACTATTTTATAGGGACAGCCGCGTGGGGTTAGCCGAGCGCTCTATTGCGCTGCAGTCATGGACTGTGCGGCTGGTCCCGGCGGAGGTTCGAGTCCTCCCTCGGGCATGGTTGTGTGTGTTTGCCCTTAGGATAATTTAGGTTAAGTAGTGTGTAAGCTTAGGGACTGATGACCTTAGCAGTTAAGTTCCATAAGATTCCCTTCGATAGGGACAAAATAATTGGTAAATGTGATAATCACCCTGGAGATAACACACGCAGAAAACTAACATTATCTAGAATTTTGGCTGTCAATAAACAACAATTACAGAGTTCTGAATGATCCTTAATGATCAAATATGATAACGTTCCATTAGTCACCTTTGCTAAGGAGTCAACAGCCAATGAATGTTCTTCTCACCACAAGAAAATATAATGTAAATAGATAAACAGTTCCCCATCCATATTAGACTGAGTCCACTTTTCGCTTCGCCCCTCCCTTTCTTGCCTGTACGTCACATTCGCCAGTTATTTTATAGAAGTAATATAGTATTCTGCGCTAGTACTCAATTTTGTTCTGCTTTGGCCTTTATACGCTTATACTGTTAACATTTTAGTATAATATAATGTAACGTTTATTAATTCTTAACTTTTTGTTTCTCGCATACATATATAATCCTGTAAGGTCACATATTCTTGGAAAAAGAAGCTTAGTACAGCTACAAATAATGCACAAAAAGGTAAAAAGTAATTTTATAAAACAATATCGACACCAGCTTTTGTATTTTTAAGTACGATATGGATTCTCAAAAAACTGGAACCTATTACGGATACAGAGTGCTGAAATGTGTACACTGAGCGAGAAGATAAGAAAAATTGAATGTGAACAAAACATGAAATATCTGCAATAAACCGAAAAAAATCAAACTTCGACATTACGGGAAAGGACGTGTAATCATAATGAAAAATGGCGGATTACCAGAGACATTTCACAATTATAGTCTACAAAGAAGAGGAATATAAGACGTCTGAAAAAAATACGGCAAGATTTGAGAAAGGTTTTAATTGTAGGTGTATCTGGCAAAAGCCTAATATCGGTCATCTGCTGTGCACGGAAATTCGATTTTTCAGGAGCTTATATAGTATGTCAGTGTCTAATTTCCTTCGAGAAGTATCCTGAAATATCCCCAAATATTTCAGACCTCTAGCTGAAACAGATTACTTGTGCAAAAATAAACATTTCAGAAAATTTAATTCACGAGAAATTCAATTCAAAGTTATAACTGATCTACGATACATCCCCGTCGTTTTTAATACATTCCAGTTGTACAGTCGTCTTGGTTTACATGTTGCTCATGCTCTCTTTCCTTTTCTTGCTTCTCTTTGTTATTTTGGCCTCTTTCAAGGACACACTTTTCAGCAGTGGCCACTCTTATGGAATCAATCGCCCGAAATGAATGTCTTGTACTGAACCCCGTATATATTACTATGACCTCTAGAACTTCACTGCTAAGCATCCCACCACTGAAACAAATTACAGCCTCGAACACAACTAATCTCATAGTTTTGAATTCGACAAACCCTGTATTTTTATACCACCTTTCCCACAGAGCGACATCCTCTAGACACACAAAGTACTCAGTTCAGCTGTTATGGAACCACATCGGGTTATATTGTCTGGTTCATTTCTCTTAGAAATGTCTCTCTGGGTCTGCAAATTTTTGAACTTTTGTCTTGAAGACTTGATGGAGTCGACGAACATCCAATATGTTTATAGATGTACTCACACAGTTTTAGAGTAGAAAAATAACTTTTTGGATGCATAAAAACTTACGAGATTGACAGAAAAGAAAGGTACGATATTACAGTAATGTTTATAAGCAAATCAACGCTCGAAAATCAAAGATATAAAAGGGAAAACATAAGAGCAGTAAAAAGCGTGTCTTTTAACAACACTGCCAAGTCGGAAAACAGCTGTATAGTGAATATTTCTCGAACGAGAGTCTAATGGCACACAGTTCACGCGCTAAAGCAACGTAGATATTGATACAGCCGCACACAGCGAGACATTTAAGTCGATTTTTAAATAACTTCCCGATGTCAAATTCAGTTCTTTTCAACTAATATTTCGTTCGAAAAACTTTATACACACATTTAAAATGAAAAACCATATTTTTTTTGAGCGGATTCACAAGCTAGCGACCTTAACACGCCCTCGTACATCGTATGGTGCCGCCCCCGCAGGTGGCCTGCTGGCTTGCAGCTTCCGCTGCTGTAGGGAAACCTGCGACCGCCGCTGGGAACCCAGCTCGCTGCGGAAATAAAATTCCGGGCCACGAACAAAAGCAGCTGCAGTTGTCTCCGCGCCCTACTTTGCGCGAAAACTCCAGCTCTGCCAACTGTCGCCACCATGGGGTCGTTCAATAAAACATTAACACTGCAGAAGCGCCAGACCTCTTGCCGCACACTTTCTCGAATATACTGGTTTCCCATCTGTAAAGGGTTTTCCAAGTAACATTAACCAATAGGCGAGTTCGGCTTTGTTGAGATTAAATTCGAAAAACTACTATATTAAGTTGGCATGTCTAAAAATAAAATCATACTAAATCAGTTGTTAGTCTCCATTAGGACCTCATAAATGTTAAATTTATTGACGATAAGCTAAATATGACCCCTCACAATTTTGTTTATTTTAATATGGTGTTGGATAAACCTGTCCTGACATTGTAAACCTATAATAATGTGCGGTAAAGAAATGCTGCAGCACTAAAAAACCATTTAGTCTTGTTATTGAAGCTTACCTGTAGAAAACGTTCATAATAATTAAATGACGATAGTTATTATGTAGTGGCGGGGATCAGAATAAAAATACTGTGTGTCAGAAGGAAATTAAATAAAACACGGGGTGGTTAGAAGAGATTTATCTGATTTCTTGAAATTATATCTCCTATATGAACGCAAATAGAAAGATGGGCTCAATCTTAACTTACTCTTCGGACTATTAAGTTTTAATTTTCAAAAGAACCCCCTGCTTTTGCAAGGACTTATCTTTTACAACAACCTTGGCTTCTCTCTTCAGTATCCAACCCGAAGTTTGGCTTGCAGCAGTACACCATTCCCGTATTGTGCGTCCTTCCTCTTCACTTGCGGATTTGTAGCCCTTCCACATAGTTCATTATCTGCTGCATGTATGGCGCCCTGGTCGACTTCGGCGATTCCTTCTCTCAATAGTTCCTTCTGCTATTGTTACAATGAGGATGTTGTGTCTTGGAAAGCGTCCCACGAGTTTGTCTCTGCTTGTTTGGATGTTCCTCCACAGAAATCTGGTTTTCTGTGCTCTTCGCAGCACCTCTTCATTCGTAAGCCTGTGCTTCAGCTGATCTTCACTGTCCTTCTGAAGCACAAAATCTCCGGGGCTTCTGGCCGTCTTATCTCTTCTTTTCCTGTTGTTGAAGTTTCATATCCCTATAGGGGCACACTCCGAACAAATGCTTTCTTGATCCGTTTCCTAATTCCCAGACTAATATTCTTGCTGGTGAGTAAGGTCTTCCTCAGATTAAATGCAGTTTTGGCCTTCTATATTCTGCTCATAATTTCTTTTCGGCTTCTCCTACCCCGTGTGATTCTGCTTCCCAGTTAGGTAAATTCCTCTATCACTTCTTGCTCCTCTCTTCCAATTATTCTTAAAACGTAATATTCTTGTTCAGTAGTCCATATCATCACTTTAGTTTTTTGATTTTTTTATTCTCATACAATACAGCTTACAGCAAGTCCTTTCTGTTTTTCTGCGGACCTTTTCTAGATCTTCTTTCGTCTCCGCGATCACAGCGTCATCATCTGAGTAACGTAGAGTGTCGATCGTCTACCCACTAATTTTGATCTCCACTTTAGTAGTTTCGCGAACTTGGTCTATAGCTTCTTAGATGTAAGCACTGAATCCTTGGCTCAAGCCTTTTCTAATTTTTTGTTTTTTGTTCCTTATGAAAATTTCTTATAATAGCCACTTCGTTCTTCTAGTAACTGACTACCAGTGGCATGTCGTCTTTTAGACCTGCTTTCTTCAGCACTCTGAACATCTCTTGACCGACAACATTATCAGATGCATTTTCCAGGTCTACAATGGCAATATAAGTTGGTTTATTTCTCTGTATTTGCTTTTAGAGAAGAAGCCTCAGTGCCAAATCGCTATTATTGTTCCTAACCCTCTCCTGGATCCAGCTTATCTTCACTTAGCATACACT
This sequence comes from Schistocerca serialis cubense, assembly GCF_023864345.2. Classification (NCBI taxonomy): domain Eukaryota; kingdom Metazoa; phylum Arthropoda; class Insecta; order Orthoptera; family Acrididae; genus Schistocerca; species Schistocerca serialis. The sequence goes on along the minus strand of NC_064639.1, from coordinate 653,187,276 downwards.
TCACCTTAAATTCCCCTCAGAGTTCTTTATGAGAGTATTTCATACGTGCAATTTAATCTTAAAATTCGCTACTGTTCACGTTTTGTAGCTGCTACCTTCTTCAGCATAGAATCCTTGATGCATTTCTGGAAGTCGATTGGCGTCTTTCCTGTCCTAGAGGTGGACATAATCACTTTCAGCAGTATCATTTTCATGGCGTCACCAATATTCTTGATTAGACCTGCAGGACTTTGTTCTCAAGTAGATCTTATGAGCTTTCTCAAATTCGTCTTGCGACATGTTATCTTCGACTTCTTTCTCTTCTTTTCGAATTATAATCCTTCGGCAACGGTGCGATATTGCAGTGCATGAGTTGTTCGGAAGTAGGGTGCCATGTTTCTTCGGACATGCATGTATGCATGCGGTGACTGCAGCTGTTATGAAATGCATGAAATATATTCGCAGCTGCGAATATGGACAACCATCTGTTGTATAATGACGACAATGAAAATTTGCGCTCGACCGGGACTCGAACCCGGATTTCCCGGCCAAACCTAAATTTCCATATGTCGTGAGACATGGGTTAAACAGCCTCCACTCGTACATTCATTATGTATATTCCCGTTCAGAGGAGACATTTTAGTTGAAAGTTGCTTACCATAACTGCTATTTGGTTGGTACGTTCTGCGATTAGTTTGGGTTTCATAGGTGTCGTAAAATAAGAAAGGCTTTCGCGTAACTTAACGTTATTTTCCTTTTTTGCTAAAGTGGCAAAGTGGAATCGCGAGTTATTTTGATCGGCGTTTCATTGGATTTGTAGAGAGATTCCCATGTTAGTTAATACTACAGAATCCGAGATCTATCATCGAGATCGACCATGTATGTCGTATGATGATCGTCAATAAAAAGTAGTCTCAGGAAGTTTATCACGTAGTGACATATATTGCGACTGTTTCTCATCGAAGAAAAAAAAAAAAAAAAAAGATGAATAGAGCATAAACAGTAATTCGTTTCCTGAAAATTTCTGGAACATTTTGGTTGTACCCCGCGTGTTTTCCGTTCGCAGGACAGCTGTTGCAGTGATCTTCAGTTTGTGCCATTGCACTTGCCGCCGTTTCACGCGGTCAAATCCTCTGCAGAGGAATTGTTAAGCCTGGAGCCGTTCCCAGTGGGACCTCGCGTCGCAAGAAACGCCGGCGCCGGCTTCCGCCACTACACGTGCTGCGCTCCACACGCAGAAGCGGCGCCGCTCATTGTTCGCTCTGCACAATAAACAAGCATCGCCGAGTAATTTACGACCTTCCTCTGCGTCGCTTTTGGAGCGCTGGAATGTGTCCAGCGGTCTCGGCGGCCACCACCGTCACCACCACCACCACGGAAGCGGGGAGAAAATATTTATAAATTTCGTCGCCTCGCCGGTTGCCATTTTTCCGTAGCCGAGTTGCCGACTGCCTTTTGGGCGTTGTTTATGTCTTCACGCATGGCACTCGCATTCTGGCACTGTGCGACGGCTGCAGCCGCGCGTCTGTAACTTCCCTGGCTCTGCCCTGCCTGTAATGGCTCGTGGTGGGGTTTGGGGTGGTTTAATTACGCAATCCACTTACGACGACTAAGTGGGAGCGTATTCAGCCTAAGCTCTACAGCAGTGCCCCAGTAGCGTCTGAGGCTACAGCGCTTGAGAGATGATAAGCTTGCAAGTGTTGTTCTGTTAGGTTCTAAGCCGCTGAAGGGTTAGAGCTATAGCGCGAGAAACATTCTGACGCAGATATCAATTTCCAGGTGCTTCCTGCTTCATATTTAAGTTACGGCGGATGGCATATAGCGGGCGATTATAACTAAACTTTCCCAGTGCCGCAGTGCAGACTGTATACAACGCAGGAGGCTGAAACAACGTAAACACCTACATTACTTGGTACGCACGCATAGTATGCTAAGAAAAGTAATATTTCCACTTTCTGCCACTAAGTGCAAATATGACGCTGTAAGCCGTCAGAATCTGTTGTAGGTGAACTAGAAAAGGAGGAATGATCAAACACCTTTATTAGGATATGATCCAAAGTTCTAAGTGTTCACTGTGGTCTCCCGTCTCAGAAACATACTGCATCCGTAACTCGACGTGTTAGACAGCGTCCATATTCGGTGTAATCAGAGTGACATATGATTGGTTGCTATCCTTCGGATCAGGAAGAGTTCAGATATATCCCTGATAGACAGGATCGTTCAGATGTCCCACAACCAGAATTCACATGGATTTAGGTCCGGGGGATGGGGAATATCATCTTGATATTGTCTAGGTATGATGTGGTCGTTACCTAAGGTTCTTCGAAGCAGGTCTTTCACCTGGAAAGTGACATGTTATGTCGCTCCATCTTGCATGAAAATAGTGGTGAGGACGAAGTTAGGTTCTTCCAAAGCTGGAATCACGTGTTGCACCATAAGGTAGCCCTTATAAAATGCAGATTCACTTTACACTTGACAGGCGTGAAAGGTGTCAACTATATGAGAAAAATTAACCGAGAATGGAGGAGATTGTTAAACCAAACCACACAGTCACATAAGCTCGCTGCAGTGTATGTTTCTGCACAACATGTGGCGGAGTAGAGCCCCATGTGCGGCAGTTTAGCGCGTCCACGGTACCATGCAGAATAAAATGTGTCTGGTTCATCCAAAGAATTTTTCCCAGCCACACGTCATTCGTTTCCAGAGGCGCAAAAAAAAAAAAAAAAAAAAAGGAGGGCCATACGTGGCAAAAAAAAAAAGGGAAAAGCCTGTCATACATGGGGCTCAACTCCGCCACATGTTGTGCAGAAACATACACTGCAGCCAGCTGTAGAATTGCATTATTACTTCTCTGTGTGCGACAGCACAACTTTCAGTGACATGGCATTAAGATACAAACTTTAAACTGTATTTCGGGGAAAATGACTCCTACCTAAGCCGTCAGTGATTGGATTAATACGCTATGCAAGAAAAGTACAGATAAACTGCGCAAAGTTCTGTGTTTTCGACTTAATTGAATATCCCACTGCTATTAAACTGTGGGTATTTGATAGTATTGTAATACACAATTCCCCATCAGGTAATAACACTATACCACGTGCGCTTTTCATACTTGCATTTATTTACCAACACAGAAGGCTTCATTTACCACGTCGAGCTAGGATTAAATGATTATATTTATGTTGTGCTAACATAGATAGTGTACCATTTTGCTTTTAGTTAATAGTCAGACATGAATAAAAGGTAACTTTCAAATAAACGCTCAGGAATAATTAACAGAAAAGACTTCATTTTACATTGAGTTGCCAGTCAGGCAACAGCAACCAGCCGAGACAGAAGCAGCAACAGGGAAATATCTGATTCTGTGACTTTTACGAGTTCCTAACCAGGAGCGAATTGTGTAATTTCATCTGTGTGGTTTTATAGTTTAGTTTGTTGAGTTTCTGCATTTTAAATCCATATCTAATAGTCACGGATCTTGTGACATGTCACAAGCTCCAAATCAGGAGAGTGTTATTTAGTCTCACCTGAGTACTTCAGAAGTTCGGTTTTTTGAATCTCTGCGAATTAATATAATTTATTAAACATACCTCTTGCGTTTTCATCAGGTTCTACAGCAAAGTTCTGCAGCAAGTGTCGATAGTCAGTTTGAGTAGTCTAGTTTTACACGGTCTTTAGTACGGATAGAGCCTGTGGTTATTTTGTGCGGATGCAAGTCGAGTTGGTGAGACTTCGCTCTTAGCTCCAGGCTGTGACAGCTTCGGTTACAAGACTTGGAGTTGCAGTAGATGGGCATCACTGTTGTTGGGCTGCCGTGGGGATCCAACGGATGTCCAGCACGTCCGAGTCCTTTGATCGGACTTCAGTAGTGGCCAGCCCAGTTGCTGCTCGCACTGAGGTTGGCCACTCACCTGTGCTCGAGTGGGAAGTCGCCTCGAGGCTTGGCAGGTGGCGAAAGGCTTCCCAGGGAACTGCAAGTAAGACCTCCCCGGCTAGCCTGACAAACAGGTTCCAGGTGCTGACTATGGCTGACTCTGTCGCTCAGCCAGATGCAGTCGCCTGTCCTGTTTCAGAAGAAACCGCTCAGACTGCAAGATCCGGGCAGTTACACAGGGTGGGATTATTAGTAGTTGGGAGCTCCAATTTTAGGCGCTTTATGTGGCTCCTTAGGGACATGACTGCCAAGAAGGGGGAGAAAGCCAATGCGCACTCCGTGTGTATACCGGGTGGAGTCATTCCAGATGTGAAACGGGTCCTTCCGGATCCCCTGAAGAGCACAGGGTGCAGCCAAATGGAGGTGGTGGCTCACGTCGGTACCAATGATATGAGTTACTTTGTATCAGAAGAGATTCTCTCTGGTTTCGAGTGTAACAGGAGTGGTAAAGGCTGGCAGTCTTGCTTGCAAAATGAAAGCAGAGCTGACCATTTTCAGCATAGTCGACAGGGCCGATTGCGGACGTCTGAAACAGAACCGAGTGGAGGGTCTGAATCAGAGGCTGTGACGGTTCTGCGACCGTGTAGGCTGCAGATTCCACGACCTGGTTCCGCTGAATAGGTTAGGTGTCCACAATAGACAGGAAGCGACTACAAGGGTAGCAGGGGCTCTGTGGCGTGGACTGGGCGGTTTATTAGGCTAGAGGGCCTCGGAAAAACACAAGAAGGGCTTCAGTCTCAATGGAACCATCGGTAAAACAGTTGTAAATTGTCGTAGCTGTTTTGGGAAAGTGCAGAGCCCCAAGCGCTAATACAAAGCACTGGTGCTCAAATCGTTATAGGCACTGAAAGCTGGCTGAAGCCGGAGATAAGTTCAGCCGAAATTTTTGCGGAGAACTTAACGGTGGTCTGAAAGGATAGGCTAAACAAAGTTGGCGGTGGCGTGTTTCTTGTTGTTAGAAGTAGTTTAACTTGCCGCGAAATTGAAATAGATAGTTCCTGTGAGTTTGTACAGCCAGAGGTCATTCTTGGCAACCGGAATAAAATAACTGGATCCTTTTAACGATCTCACAATTCAGATGATACAATTGCTGAAAGGTTCGAAGAAAACTTGAATTTGATTTCAAACACATACACGCCTCATACAATTATAGTTGGTGTTGACTTTAATTTACCCTCGATATGTCGGCGAAAATACATGTTTGCATGCGAAATTGTGTTAAACGCATTTTCTGAAAATTATTTCGCGTAGAAATACCTTGACCTCTTAGCAACATATAATCTTGACCTAATAACAAGTATCAAAACGGATACAGGGATTAGTTGCAGCGAGATTGAATATTGTAACCTCCAAACCTCCAAAAAGAAACGAAAAATATTCACATCCAAAAAGCAAAAAAAAAAAAAAATTCAGTTAACGCTTTCCTGAGAGACAATCTTCACTCTGTTCAAATTAATAATGTAAGTGTAGATCAGATGTCGCTTAGATTCAAAGAAATAGTATGGGCAGCATTTGAGAGATTTATACCAAATAAATTAACACACGACGGAGCTGATCCACCTTGGTACACTAAGCGGGTCAAAACACTGTCACAGGAACAACGAAAAAAAAAAATCATGCCAAATTTAAACGGACGCAAAACTCCAAGATTTGCGATGTTTTGCAGAAATTCGAAATGTGCGGTCTTCAATGCGAGATGCTTATAAGAGCTTCCACAACGCAACTCTGTTTCGAAACCTGGCAGAAAATCCAAATAGATTCTGGTCATATGTGAATTATGCTAGCGGCGAGACACAATAAAAACCTTCTCTGCGCAACTAAAGTGCTACCAAAGAAGGGTTACTAAAAACAGACTTCCGAAATTCCAGAATTCGAATCAAGAACAGCTGGCAACAGGAGTAGCGTAGAAGTATAGATCCTCGGAGTAGTGAAGCAACTTAAATCACGTAACGAAAGCAAGTCTTCCGGTCCAGACTGTACACCAATTCGGTTCCTTTCAAAGTATGCTGATACAATAGCTCCATACTTAACAAACATTTACAACCGTTCGCTCGACGAAAGATCCTTACCCAAAAATTGGAAATTTTCAAATATTCAAGAAAGGTAGCAGGATTAATCCTGCATATTACAGGCCCATATCGTTAATGTCGATATGCAGCAGGATTTTGGAACATATAATGTGGTTGAACATTTATGAATTACTTCGAAGAAAACTGTATATTGACAGACAGTCAACACGGATTTAGAAAATATCGGTCTTGTGACACACAACAAGCTCTTTACTCACACGAGGCGTTGAGTTCTATTGAAAAGATATTTCACGTTGATTTCGCATGTCTAGATTTCCAGAAGGCTTTTGACACTGTAACATACAAGCGGCTTGTAGTGAAATTGCGAATTTACGGAATATCGTCTCAGTTATGTGACTGGATAGTGATTTTCTGTCGGAGAGGTCGTCGTTCGTAGTAATTGACAGAAAGTCATCGAACAAAATAAAGTGACTTCTGGTGTTCTCCGAGGTAGAGTTAGAAGCCCCTTGCTGTTAATTATCTACATAAACGATTTAGGAGACAATCTGAGCAGCCGTTTAGCTTGTTTGCAGATGACGCTGTCGTTTATCGACCAGTAAAGTCATCAGAAGATCGAAACAAACTGCAAAACGATATTAGAAAAGATATTTGTGTAGTGCAAAAATTGCCAGTTGACCCTAAATAACGAAAAGTGTGAGGTCATACACATGAATGCTAAAAGGAAACCGTTAAACTTTGGTTACACGATAAATCAATCAAATAAAAGGCTGAAAATTCAGCTAAATACCTAGGAATTACAATTACGAACAACTTAAATTAGAAGCAACACATAGAAAATGTTATGCATTTTATTGGCAAGACATTTAGAAAATGTAACAGATCTACTAAAGAGACAGCCTACACTGCGCATGTCCGTCCTCTTTTAGAATACTGCTCCGCGGTGTGGGATCCTTACCAGACAGGGTTGACAGAGTACATCGAGAAAGTCCAAAAAGGGCAGTATGTTTTGTGCTACAGCGAAATAGGGGAGAGAATGTTACTGAAATGATACAGGATTTCGAGTCGACATCATTAAAAAAAAGGCATTTTTCGTTGTGGTGGGATCTTGTCATGAAATTTCAGTGAACAAGTTTCTCCTCCGGATACGAAAATATTTTGTTGACACCGACCTACATCGGGAGAAGCGATCGCCGTAATAAAATAAGGGAAATCGGAGCTCGTACGGAAAGATGTAGGTGTTCGTTTTTCCGCACCCTATGCGTGATTGGAGTAATAGAGAATTATTGCGAAGGTGGTTCGATGAACCCTCTGCCAGGCACTTATCTGCAGAGTATCCATGTAGGTGTAGATGTAGATACGTATGATTATATTTATTTCATGCTAACACAGCTGCTGTACCCTTTTACGATTAATTAATAGTCAAACGTAAATAAAAGGGATTCATTGTTTCAAGAGCTTTCAAATAAACACTCAGGAATAATGAACATGTTATTTGAAAATTCGTAGAGAATGGCATAAAATCGTTGTGAAAATGTTACTTTTAATTCTGAAATAAATGTAGGTGTAAAATTGATAATTTAAATAACAAAGCTATAACTGATAAATCTTTATGTATTTTAGTAGCTCTTCATCGATATGACAGACTCTCAAACATTAAGACTGGGATTTAATCACTCAAAATCACCATTTAAGCTACTAACTCTTGTGCTTAACAGCATAAATAGTATTTAAGCTTCTTAACAATGGATCTGGATTTGATTTATTAAACATTATTAATAATAATTAATGATATTTGACGAACGATATTTGATTACGAGAAATGGTTGACCACTGTATTGTGTGAAACCCGGCACTTTACTGTGCAGAAGTGAGAGATAGAAGCTAACTGTGAAGATGTTTGTGACAATGTCTTCCCCATCGATATAATAAGAGAGACTTAATTAGAAAAGTATGTTAAGTTAATAATTTATGACATGATTCCTGGACATTTATCCTGCATCGAAGTTTAGTGAACTACATTTTGTTGTTGTTCTAATTATATCTACAAGGGGGCAGTCAAAAGAAAACGAGGCAGATTGAAAAAAGTAAGTTAACTTTTTGTTATTTCAGAAGTAATCACGATAACTGTTATTATATTATCCCATTGTGAGACATGACGGGCATTGCCTTCAAGGAACAAAATTTGGGATTGCCTAGGGATCCATGAATGTACCCTGGCGTTCACATCAGACGCAAATCGACAGCCACGAACGTCTTTCTTCAGGGCTCCAAAAATATGGAAATCGCATGGCGAGAGATCGGGGCTGTAAGGAGGATGGTAACGGCTTCCCAACGAAACTTCTGCAGTGTAACCGAAACAACATTCACACTAAGTGGGTGGGCTTTTAGCTGGTTTTGCTGGGAAGCTCTTACATATCCTCTATACAGTTCCGATCTCTCCCCATGCGATTTCCCAACTTCTAGGGCCCTGAAGACAGACATTCGTGACTGTCGATTTGCTTCGGATGAAGAGGTGAACGCCTGGATACGGTCATGGTTCCGCACTCAAAGGCAAACATTTTCCCATGAAGGTACTGACTGTCTGGTCTCACAATGTATTAACAGTTACGGCGATTACGTTTGAAAGAATAAACAGTTTACTTATTTTTTCCCCGTCTGCCTCGTTTTCATTTGACTGCCCCTTACATTTCCTTCCTACAATGTAGTGATATACGAGGGCAGTTCAATAAGTAATGCAACACTTTTTTTTCTCGGCCAATTTTGGTTGAAAAAACCGGAAATTTCTTGTGGAATATTTTCAAACATTCCCACTTCGTCTCGTATAGTTTCATTGACTTCCGAAAGGTGGCAGCGCTGTACGGAGCTGTTAAAATGGCGTCTGTAACGGATGTGCGTTGCAAACAACGGACAGTGATCGAGTTTCTTTTGGCGGAAAACCAGGGCATCTCAGATATTCATAGGCGCTTGCAGAATGTCTACGGTGATCTGGCAGTGGACAAAAGCACGGTGAGTCGTTAGGCAAAGCGTGTGTCATCATCGCCGCAAGGTCAAGCAAGACTGTCTGATCTCCCGCGTGCGGGCCGGCCGTGCACAGCTGTGACTCCTGCAATGGCGGAGCGTGCGAACGCACTCGTTCGAGATGATCGACGGATCACCATCAAACACCTCAGTGCTCAACTTGACATCTCTGTTGGTAGTGCTGTCACAATTGTTCACCAGTTGGGATATTCAAAGCTTTGTTCCCGCTGGGTCCCTCGTTGTCTAACCGAACACCATAAAGAGCAAAGGAGAACCATCTGTGCGGAATTGCTTGCTCGTCATGTGGCTGAGGGTGACAATTTCTTGTCAAAGATTGTTACAGGCGATGAAACATGGGTTCATCACTTCGAACCTGAAACAAAACGGCAATCAATGGAGTGGCGCCACACCCACTCCCCTACCAAGAAAAAGTTTAAAGCTATACCCTCAGCCGGTAAAGTCATGGTTACAGTCTTCTAGGACGCTGAAGGGGTTATTCTGTTCGATGTCCTTCCCCATGGTCAAACGATCAACTCTGAAGTGTATTGTGCTACTCTTCAGAAATTGAAGAAACGACTTCAGCGTGTTCGTAGGCACAAAAATCTGAACGAACTTCTCCTTCTTCATGACAACGCAAGACCTCACACAAGTCTTCGCACCCGAGAGGAGCTCACAAAACTTCAGTGGACTGTTCTTCCTCATGCACCCTACAGCCCCGATCTCGCACCGTCGGATTTCCATATGTTTGGCCCAATGAAGGACGCAATCCGTGGGAGGCACTACGCGGATGATGAAGAAGTTATTGATGCAGTACGACGTTGGCTCCGACATCGACCAGTGGAATGGTACCGTGCAGGCATACAGGCCCTCATTTCAAGGTGGCGTAAGGCCGTAGCATTGAATGGAGATTACGTTGAAAAATAGTGTTGTGTAGCTAAAAGATTGGGGAATAACCTGGTGTATTTCAATGCTGAATAAAACAACCCCTGTTTCAGAAAAAAAAAGTGTTGCATTACTTATTGAACTGCCCTCGTATTTGCATTTTCTTGCCAAGAAAAATCACCTGCACGTTCAGTTTATTCAAAGATGAAATAGGATTGCATAGGATAATTCAAAGTCAAAAGGTACTGAGTCCATAATCCAATAGTATGACGCGCTTTCGATGCGACAGGTCAGAGGTATTCCCGGTCTGGAAGCTCCGGCTGATGAATAACGCAACTGGAAATGAAATGCTGAATTTCCAGGTGTGAATGGAGGCCAAGCGAGTCGCGCTATTGCCCTAATGTTAACGCAGTAGTATTGTGGTATAAAGGACATGATACATGATAGATGCGTGGGCGTTAACTGTTAGTTGTTGACGTTGTCAGTGCTTTATCGGTAGCTAACGCAGTTACGCTATATATGCGCAGCAGATCGGATTGTTCGATGTTTCACGTAGGCGGACATTACGGTCCAGCGCACTCTAATTTTGCCATAGTAGGCGTAGGTAGTTTTTTCAGAGAATTGCGGCACCGAGTTTTCGAAGCGCTCATGGAGGAGCAGCATCCCAGCCATTTCGGGAATTCTTTCAGTAGATTACTGAGAGCCACCACCTACTGTGTGGAGGTCTTAAAACGCGGCCACGGAGGTTCGACCACGTGACATACCGGTCTCTCCGCCTGCTGCATCTTGCAGGCGGTGACTAGATTCTCTGTCAAACACTATCGATGTCAGATCCGACAGAAGAACAGGATACAAGTGACTCAGTGGCTAATATTACATTATGGTGGCAGTTAGCGGCGCTCGCAGCAACACAAATAGTGCATATGAAGGCCTTCAACTAACACATCTTCACAACGGATGCACACTAGGCGTCCCAGAGGCCGTTGAAATGGCTGTCAGAAACCGTTGAGTTCTTCGTCAAGGTATTCACAGCAATAATACCGACTATGTTAACAATAGTACGAATTAACACTCATGTTACTGCAATGGTGACGAACCTAAGAGAAGATTAGTGAATATTTGTTGCATATGATCGTTCTCTCTCTCTCTCTCTCTCTCTCTCTCTCTCTCTCTCTCTCTCTCATACACACACACACACACACACACACACACACACACACACACACACCAGACGAAACGGAAAAAAACTGCAGGACAAACATTCCTCAAAACTATATGCACTACTCACGCAATTTTATTTTCTTATGAACATATATGGGTTGGATAAAAACATAAAAATACGGCGAGAAAGACATGCTAGAACATAATCGCAGATGCTACCAAACCTGGAGGTTAAACTATTGTGTCTGACAAACCACCGGATCTCAGTACATTGCATGTGTCACTTGTGATCAGAACACTGTCCCATGCAATTGTGAGTGCATTATGTAGCAGCTGACTGAATCAGAATGTGAACCAGTTGTTGAGCTCGTCTGATGGGTCCTTCCGTGACGCAGCAAAATGACTGCTGTTTCAAGATGGACCGCATCGAAGGTTTATACCCCATATGGGGAAGGTGTAAAACATCATACGCTTAGTCAGACGCGGGCGAATATTTCTTTCAGTGATCGTGACAAACGATTGCGGCAAAAACTAAGGGGTGACGGCTGCAAAAGTCACTGCAGAATGAACGTCGCGCCAAAACAACACGAGACGGAGCTCCATAAACAGGAAACTACAGGGCGACCTGGCATACCGAAACCACTCATCACTGATGCAAATGCCCTTAACATGGAAACGTGGTGCCTAAACCATAAAGTCTGACTATGGAACAATGGAATGACGGTAAGGATCCCTGAGGATAGCCAGCGATAATAGCCCTCGAACGTGTCGGTATCATAGCACATCTTTTTCAGTATCTGTAGACTATTGCAGCATTTCTAGTGATGGTCGAATCATTTAGTGTTTCCTGTTGACTTTGCTGGTGACAGAGGTGCAATGGATAACACCTATTCATCAACCCATGGAACACAGAGATTAAAAACTACTGGGTTCTATCTGGAAAGAGCTAAAATGAGTATTCTGCCACTGAACTTTAGGTTTTGGGAATTGGCTCTTGTGACTCCGGTACCGCTTCCTTTGAATAGCCTAGGTGCCACTCCTGTCCGAACCACCGGCAAATGAACTGGCGCTATTCTGGTCGAGATTGACAGAATATTAAAGAAGTTTAAGCTTACATCCATTCTACCTTCTTTCGTTCATTCAGTGTTCCTTCGTCACTGTAGTGCCAGACCGAATTAAAAAAAAAAAAGTCCGGCGGATGGTCTCAGCCATTTCTCGCCAGCTTGTGCAGCTACCTGGGATGACTTAATTAAATCCTTTTGCTGACGCCAGTCTCATAACGCTCGGCAGCGCCCCCTGTGATGGTCGCGCCAGAGGCAGCTCGCTTCGCCTCGCTTCGGCGCTACGCTTACTGGCGCCAGCGAGGAGAATACGGGAGGAGGGAACCTGCTGCCGGTGTGTCGTCGTCCACGCGTGCTTTAACAGCTCCACCGCGGCTATAAACTGGACACACTCGGTCTGACACTTCCACGGGAACTGCAAATTGAATTTCCTTGCCCACTCAGCCTGACGTATTCCCAGAAGTGTGTCACGGCTGCGTTATTTTCGCACTGCTTCGTCGTACTCGCTGGTTAAATAAGTCCCTTTTATGATTTGCCCATTAAAACTGCAGACTCTCCTCAAACTTCTTGTTTTTAATTTTTTATATCTTTGAGCCACCAACAGGAATGTTTGTAAAGTAGTAATGCTGTGCGTATCCTATATCGTGGCTGTCTACCGCGAGGGTAAACAAACGAGACAAACTAGAACTCAAAAGAAGACTGGGTCTACTCGTCGTCATCGATTTAGTTCTAATGTATGGTACGGTACAGGCAGGGCTTGGCCAGAAATGAAAGTGATTGAAGTGGGAGCTGCAGATGGACAACGTTTAGAAAAAGGTAGCATTTTTGGTGGGGGTCGGGCGTGGTATGAGTCATTTATGTTAGCGTACTTTACAGTGAGCGGGTGGCACAAAGGAAAGAGTACAGAACAGTAAATTGACGGTTCGGGGTCGAGTAAAGTTGCGGAAATTGTTTTTATTTTCAATTTTTGCTTTACTTACATTACAAAAAACCAAACTAGTGCTCACTATATTGCTTTTAATAACAGTGTCATGAAAGGCATGAAAAGGAAAACCAAAGGGAAATTTGGGATTGTAAATTAACTTCCAGGAAGGGATTGTGAGGCACACAAAAAAACTTTGCATATAAAACTAGACGCTTTTCTTATTTTAGAATTGCTGGGGTGCTACTCATCGTAAAAACAGGGCAAGTAGTAACTGTCTTGGCATCCTGCAAACGTCATGAATGCAATATTTTTACAATTATATGGTTTGGTTTGATGTTTCCATAGAAAACAAATTTGGTTTACATTGAAAAGGATCTCTCTTATGGCAGAGTATGACAATAAACCACGCATAATGCATATATTCGCGAACTATTAGCAAGGATATCTAGTCGTTTACAGCGGAATATGCACTCACGTTCATAAAAACAGAACACCTTGAACGACTAGAGATAAGACATTCATAAAATAAATGGTTCAAATGGCTCTGAGCACTATGGGACTCAACTTCTGAGGTCATTAGTCCCCTAGAACTTAGAACTAGTTAAACCTAACTAACCTAAGGACATCACACACATCCATGCCCGATGCAGGATTCGAATCAACGACCGTAGCGGTCTCGCGGTTCCAGACTGCAGCGCCTAGTACCGCACGGCCACTTCGGCGGCAGACATTCATATTCACGGACCATGTTCATTAATATGTTCTGCAGAAATTATTAGCATTTCAGTGACCTCGGTTCAGCATGTGTCCTGTTGCTTAGTAGGCAAAGGGTCCACCGTGGGCCCGTTTAACTTGCTCCATGCGTGATGGTTTCGACGCGTAAAAGGAGCGAATAGCTATCCGTGCTCTATTCACCTAGTTCGAAAATTCATCTGTGGTGTGTTATACTGTTCCACTGTTGTGGCAGAGCCGAGGAGGAGGCAGATCTGCTTTGGAATGCCATTCGGGTGAAGTGTCGATCTTCTCGGGATATGGTCTGGGTGGTGCACTCTGACCCATCTCGTCGTCTTCTACAGCCCTCTGTGAAACATTCCGCGCACACTCGTTGCTTTGCCGACATTTTTCGTCCCACGCGAGCAGCAGCTTCCCGGATGGATGCATCACATTCTCTCAGCCAATACTGCTACCTCTTTAAAATCCACTCATTTGACAGTATGGTTCGCGGATACGTCTGTGAGCCACCCTGCACGACTGCTCAAGTCGCACTGATCCATTACCTGCGCTTTATAGCGACAACGAGAGCCGTTGGCACACTTTTCCGGTACGTGGTGTTGCGCCGCTATAACGCTGTTGACCTTGAACCAGTTTGCTACATGGTTCAAATGATAATCATTTCTGCAGAACATACTAATGTATGTGTCGTTTGACTATAAACGTCCTATCTGTAGTCGTTCAGGATGTCTTGCTTTTTATGAACGTGAGTGTGTTTTGATGCCATCTTCTCGGGACGTCATTGCTTTCTCTGCCGATGGTCCTATTTTCCCTACATCAGGAATCTATTGTTGGCTTGCAGCTGCTGAGGGCTGCTAGAATGTCAAAATGAATGATTCAGTCACAGTCCTTGGAAATTTATTTGCAGAGTCTTCAAGGACGCTGTAAGTACAGCCCTTTCTTGGAAATTTGTTTCAGTCACAGTTTCCCTTTGACTTTTCTTTCTATGCCTTTTATTAAAATATTAATTATTTGATCTATTCGCAATGAGAGTAACTTGAAGAGTGAAAACAAAAATGAATAAAAAACTTTTCCACACAACAACGAGCCCACGACCTTCGATTTACTGTTCCATCCGTTGCGCCATCTGCTACCTGGAAAGTACGATAACGTAAATGGCTCATGCCTCGCCCGACACTCATCAAAAACGCTAATTATTTCTAAACGCTTGCCCATCTGGAGCTCCCACGTCTGCGACTTGCTAGACCGCCCGAGAGACGAGGGACGGAGGGGCAGAACCAGCCCTGTGTTCCTCTCTCTGGGCTTGTAGCCTACTCCGCGTCCTGTGCATCTGTTGGGGCAGAATTGGTCATAGGAATCGCCGATCCCCATGATGGACCATGATTTGTCTTTTCACTCACTTCAGAATAAGAAAACAACGAGCAGTGCACAACACAGCATCAAGTGGGGAAACAAAGCGTTCCCTAATGGCTATTGCGCAGTTATTTGCTGATGTTGGCACTGTCGTGAAGGCGTTAGTTCAGACCCGACCTCCACCGGAATCTTACGCAACCGTAGTTAAAGCCCCAAACTCCTCTCCGACTAAAAACATCATATTAAAAGTCTCCGCACAGTAGTAGTTGGTGTTGTTTTTGTTGTTGTTACGGTATTACAATGGCTCTTTTCATGCAGCTCTACACGCTATCCTTTACAAGCCTCTTCGTCTCAGAGAAAGTCCTGCTAGCTACATTAATCTTTCAATCAGTGTTTGCCAGGAATTCCTTTTTCATAATAAGGTACAGTGCCTCCTCAATAGTAATCCTATCCACCCATTAATCTTCTGCATCCTTCTGTGGGATCACATTTCAGATGTTACTATTTTCTTCTTGTACGAGCTGTTTATCGTCAACGTTTTACTTTCATACAAGGCTACTGCTCCATTCCAGTACTTTTTGCTGTCACGTACTAGTATATATAATAAAAGCGAAGACGGACAATGATTCTCTACGGGTTAGCTGCCCTCTGTAATAAAAAAACTGAGTGAATGAGTCAGCGACGAGCTTCAACAGGTGTAATAGGACATCCCCCGCAACGAACAATGCCGAACAAAAGATTTACAAAAAAAAGAAAAAAAAAAAAAAGAAAAGGAAGGATGGCGTAGTGGGCAGCGCATCTGACTAGCAGGCAGGAGACTCAGGTTCTAATCCTAGTCTGGCAAAAATTTTCAGTCTGTCTGGTCTGTTGGCAGGCCGCTCCATCATCATGATTCCGACTGTTTTAACTCATCTCATTCCTCAATTCATCACCGTGATTACCACTGGGTTCAGACAGACGACACGGGCTGCGTGAGGCCTAGCGCTGTCCTCGATCAGTATGAAGCGCGGTCTAGGAAACGCAACCTCTGGAATGATGTGTGACTCCACTATCTGATCCTGGTGGCACTGCGCGTTCAATGCTGGAGGTGGCACGACGATAAGAGGGGCATTTTCCTGATGAGTCTGATGCCACCCCAAACATGACACATGAGCCCCGGAATGCAGTCTGCGGGGTAATAAGGTCCGGATGATTCCCGCTTCCTCATCGTGACAAACACGAGTCCTAACAGCATGACCCTTCGTGGAGAAGCCTGACTCTTCTGCGAAGAACACCCAATTCCGACGCGCTGTATGCCACTGTAAGTACCGTCTGGCAAACTCCATGGCAACACAACGTGCAGATGTCGAGGTGGGCACCTTCATTGACATGCGCGGACGAATGTGCCATTTCTGCAGCCGTCGCCGAACTGTTCTTGCCGACACCACTCGGCCAGTCGCAGCAACATGGCAGTCGGCTAGAGTCTGCGCTGTTACTCGTCGGTCCCGGATTAGCTGCCCGCAGTAGTGCGATGCTTCTAAGCTGTAGAGCAACGACGAGCGCCCTGGCGAAAGACTGTCTGCCCATGCGGTTGCAGTACGCTGGATACCACACTGCGACACGCCTAGCACTTCTGCAATATGACGCTGTGACCTGTCATCTCCAGGCAGAGCAACGGCATGGATAGCCTCAGCGTACTGTACTCGTACTTCTGTAAAACAAAATAAACATTGCAAGTCCTCTGCTCTGAGATGAGCCAAAGTGTAAGGAACTTCGTTATTCACAGATACGTACCATGCAGTGACAACAATCATGATAATACGCGGAAGAAACACACTGCAACGTAGGGGAGTCTTCTGCACAATGCTTTGCTTGTCTATCAAAACAAGACAGCAGAGCTGCGTGTCTGTCCTAGCGTTTACTGGCCACAAGCGAACTGTAAGATCTATCGGAGTTGCCAGCGCTTTGGTATCATTGTCGTGTCTTCGTCCAGGTACATTTTTAATCCTCTGATCAAAGGAGCTTGGGTGGCATCAAGGATGTTGTTCAACTGGGACGGTTTGTCGTTATATTTCTGCATGTATCCATGTCACACCCGCTGTGAGCACGTCACATGAGGGTACAAAACAGGAGGGCTGAAAAAGCTGGAACACCGTTTGCTGCTTCGGATCACGTTCAAATTTCGTCGAATGATTTTGAACGGTCGCTCCTGGTTTCACCCCCAGAGCAAACATTTCAAACATTGCAGTCGTGGTACACTCCAAAGGGAAGAGATAATATTCGACGTGGTTGCAGGCAAACGATGTCCTCAGAGAAGGGATCAAACTTCCGGGGAGCGTCAGGAGTGTCAGTGGCTGTCAAGAATGTCGCCCTGCTGTTCTGCGTACTGGGAACTGTGATTTACGGATGCGGAATTGTGGGAATCAATGGCCCAGGGAAAGAGGCGATTTCATTTCGATTCTGAGCGGCGGCGTGTCTGAAATGTTTTCTGGGCCGCCCTTATTGAATCCGCGTGATTTAAACGCTGGGCCTTTCTGTTCTGACCTCCATCTCAGAGGATTCAGAAGTTGCGTATGAGGAGGTGTGACGACCTACGTTTTGTATGACACGTCGACGGTGGTGTTGGGTGAAATTTGATGTCAATGTGACATCACTGACCGACCTTAAACCTCATATGAACTACTGAGCTCCGGCCTTTTTCTCGCGTGTGTCGACATCTTCGTGTTTGAAGAGTGACGTAGCAAGGCCACACGCTTATACATCATTACAGAGGAATTTCAAACTTATGCTTCGCAATAGGAAACGGTTGTGTTGCGTCATGACCTGTTTCATAGTCATGCATGTTTCAAAAGCTTTGCATTTCTCCTCTAGCCATTCCTGCTATGTTATTTTGCTCTTCTTGACATTCTCGTTGGTGGACGTCGGTATCCTCTTTTTCGTGCTTCGTTTGCTTCATTTATATATTGTCTCATCAATTAAATTCAATATCTTCTGTATTATTCAAGCATTTATATTAGGTCTCATTTATGTGTTAGTATATTGCCTGAAATGGAATGCTTGCTTTTAAAGATTAATGCGACACGCTCAAATGAAAATAATTTCTTATATTTAATACCTGAGACGAATGCGGAAATATACGTTGGATCGTTTCCGCGATATGGCTGTTCGTATCGGTACCACCACATGCTGGGACCCCACTATGAAGCAGGACCTCCACTATGTGAAACATGGCGACTGAGCTCAGCTCCTGGAAATATATTTCCCACACTTTTGGACTCTGAGACTGATGCAAGAGTGGTCATCCCGGCAGAACCGTGCCAACAGGTGTTGATCTTGCTGTACCGAGGATATCCCTCAAAGTCCCTCATGAAGGTGTTAGTTCGATGTGTGTACTGGCCAGGGATCAAAAGTAACATCGAAAGAATGGTCCGAGGCTGAACGGCGTTCACCTGGCACGAGGCAGCGCCCTCACATTGTTTCATCCCCCGGCCTACCTTCGCCTCTCCTGGGACCATATCCACCTCGATTTTGCAGGTCCATTTTTACGATCGACGTTGTTGCTCATTGTGAATGCGTTCTCGAAATACCCAAACGATGTGCACGTGATGTCCACGAGGACCGATGCCATCCTAACCACCTTGAGGCAGGTCTTGACCTTCGAAAGGACGCCTCATGCATTGCTCTGCAAAGCATGGCCCCCGCCTTCAAAGGTTTCTGTGAGGCGAATGGTCTAAAATATATATGCAGACTACCTTTCCACCCTTCCTCAAATTGTTGTGCAGAACAGCTCGTTTGGAATTTTAAGCAGCAGATCAAAACAGCTGTCAAATCATCTGCTATTACTCTAGCCCTCACCTTCGTTTGAACAGTTATCGAACCACGCCAATTAACAATCACGGGCGGCAAACACGCAGACTGCTTTATCTTTTGACACTGCCCCCGCCGGAGCACCACTTCTGCCGCTCCCACGATTACGCGCCTGGCTCGGCTGTGTGGGGCTGCCCCTACGCAGGTATTGAAGCTTAGACGCCGGTGACAGTTATGCAAACAATGTGCACGTTGGTCCAGAGAGAGAAGCAGCCCGTATGCAGTCATCACAGACCGCTCCGACCTCAGTCACAGACACTGCATTCACCGAGGTGGTGAATGAATGGAGGACATCTCCACTGCCTTCTGGTGACAATTTGGTGCCACATCTTGAAACTCCGGTTGGTGACTACGACCCCCAACTATTGCACCGGTGAACCCCACTGCATCCAAGTTAATCAGTGGAACCCCTGGCATGCCCATCGGCAGAGATACCTCTCCCGGTATGCACCTTTCCCACAGCTGGCAGCCAGCAGTCGAACGGACAGGGCCTTCATCTGTAAATCTATTCGCACCTTCTTCGGGGGCGGAGGGGTCTAATATCGGTTCCATAGAAGTTGTATGCCTGCCAGAGTAAATGGACCACTGGCAGAGTATCAGTGTAGCCACGTGCGGAGTACTGTTCCGCACGGTTGCCCAGCGAATGGTCAGTCAGTTCTGTAGTATCTGATATTTTCAGTTATCATCACTGTACTATGGACAATTAGATAATCTTATTTGGTACTTGGTTCGCCTCTCTGGTTATGTTTCGGATAGTGCGTCTCTTTGTTCTCTGTCTGTTGAGATCGTTGAGGCGAAGGTTTTCGCTTTGCACTTCGTTACTGCATAGGTTGCTTTGGGCTTGTCTGTATCTTGTCAGCTATCAGTCAGACGTGTTTAGCTCAACTACCACTTGGTTTAGTGTTCTTGTCCACAGATGGCTGTTCCACCTTGCAGCTTCACACGTTTCTCTCCTGGATTCAGATGCGTGCGATGATATCCGGCGGATATAGCATATATTCCGTCACTATTCTTTTCAGTGTAACAGTTATCCTCGCTATTACTATTCTATGAGTAATTTATTGAATGACAATGATAGATTACGTAACTTACCTAGGGCACGAGTAACTACAGTTCTAATTAACCAGTTAATTACTTCTGAGAAACGCGTTAAATATTTCAGATTTAACTATTTAGCGGCAGATATCCTTCAAGTAAACGACAGAGATGTTTTAGTAATTTTATCTTCTTGGATGCTAGCTGTTACCTGAGGCTGCGCTCGCATTTGAATAGTTTTATTATGATGAGTGATGGAGACTAAGTACGCTATTGTATGTTCAGTAACCTCAGCTACCTCCACGTGACTGCCTGTTTGGGTACACACAGCATATGACGAGCAGCAGCATGCGCAACGTCACTATTGAGCAGTGCGTGTAGCATACATCTGTGAATCGCGCTACTGAAGTAACCACGCATTATAGAACGTCTACATCATGCAGCAAATTAAAAATTTTTTGAACATGGTGTTTGTTCACTGATATAAAAGAGGTGTCCCTTCCCTACTTCACCCTCTTAGGGGTCGATGTTTTCACGTTCTAGAGTACCCCATTTTCTTCGTTGGGGTTCAAGCTATCTCCACTTCAGATTTGATCAAAATCGGTTGAGCGGTTTAGTCATGAAGACGTAACAGGCAGACTTACTTTCACATTTAGAATAAAGCATGTATATTGATAAAAAATTAAACTCAGTGAAAAACAATCTTTGAACTGTAAGTTAAGTCTAAGCAAAATAATCACCATATAATACAGTGATAAAGAGGTATAGGTTTATTTTATTCCGAATGTGGTGCTGAAGATTATATCGACCCATTCATACGAGAACACCTGATCTGTAGCTAGCTAATTTTGGGTTAGAGACGACTGGCTGTTTTACAGAACCCTAGATATCAACAACGGGAGTTTAACAAATCGCTTTGTGTCTAATTTCTTGTTGCCAGTGTTACACACGTTATGATATGAGATTCCTATCTGTACTCTTCTCCGCTTGGTTTAGGTTTGTTTTGGATTTCACATACGCACTACAAGTAAATTAGGTAACTGGGGTACTAATTTCTGTTTCATTCAGAGTACCTTTACAGTGAGACAAGAGAGACTATGAAGTAAACGATAAATTTACCTCAAATAAGCCTTTTAATCTACATCAGAGTTCTTTACAGTGTCTGGTTCAGACAGTTTGTCGCGCACACAGTTCCGTCGCTCAACAAACAGTGGTAATATTCATGGTATTCGCTTTGAATCCTGTATTTCTTCTACTTCATGAACAGATCTGCAATTATTGCTGCAGCTGGACGTTTTTCTGTCTATGCATTGCGAACTGACAAACTTACCAAAGGCTGTACATTTTCTTTCTTCAGTTATAGCCCCATCAGATTCTGTCTTTCGAAACGTTGAAAAAGGTGTTCCTTCAGTTTAATTTTTAATGCTTATTTATTAATTTAACTTCGGAGTATGCGAACATTGTGCACCGAAGCTATGTGGATGTCCTTCTGGTAACTTTGAAAATTAGGAAAATAATGAATACAATCGTCCGGAAGAAGGCAGAATGAGGATCTTGCCTCTAGCTTCGAATGGTATGTGAAGTTCTTCAGGGAGATTCTTTATCTTGTAGTGAATACTAGTATAGTTTCATTTTGTTTCTATGTGCCCTGTTGAAAGGAATACATGACCTATAGAATACAAGTTTGGATCATTGTTACACGTACAAATAGGAACAAATGTAGGGCTCTTCTGCTGATACCCACATTCATCTGAAATTCGTCTCAGCTGTGTCATTGACATTCGTGCCTCTTCCACAAGTAACAAGTGCCGCCTTGGTTTCTCAGGTTGTATATCATCGAATTATACATTGTCAGTTTCCTCAGATACGAGTAGAGCATTTTGCCGTAAGGTCCTTTCAGCATACTCTCAGCACAACTTATCGATGGAAATTTTCAGCTGTAACACTTGAGGCGCTAAGTGCTAGCACTGTGTCTTGAATGCACTTAATCTCTGTGAATGTTTGCCACGATGTTCTTTCTTGTACATGTTTCCTTCCTCTGTCAATAATTGAAGTGCTTATCATATTCCTGGCTAAAGACTTTTTGTCAGTAGTTTTGGAAGAGACAGTGTCTTGTAATTGTCATCCTTACATTAGGCTTTATAGTTTTTGTACATTACTGTCAAATGTTGGAAGTATTTCTTTTTTTTAATACATTTTCAGAGCTGTTCTGAGAATTCACATTGCTCTGTCAAACTGTACAGGGAGCTGCTCACCACTAAAGTGTAAAAAAAAAAAAAAAAAAAAAAAAAAAAAAAAAAAAAAAAAAGCGAGTCCTTATTCCCGACTATACGTCTTTTTCTTCTTCTGTTTACTGTGGTTTCCTCTGTTTATCGGTCTCAGGACCATCAGTCGTCTCATCTGTTGGGTAGTCGTTTCCATTGCGGTCGTCCATGTTTACAAATTTTAGCAAGTCTTGTTTGGTCCATCCTTTGCACATAGTCTTTGCAATTTCTTTTCTCGTCTTCATCTGTTTACTTACATCTTGCATTCCATACTGTTTCCTTACTGATACTTTCGTTCTACTGTCCACACGGCTACACCTTGGATCTGTCGCAGTACTTTCATTTCCACAACCATTAACTTTTGTTTTTTCTTCATTTCCGCTCTAGCTCCTGGCCCTCGTGTCATAACAAGACACAACATTGCTTTATATATTTTTGTTTCCACTGTTGTTATAAACATGTTTTTCCACACAGTACTTTGCAGGCATATGTCTACTCTTACTGCCATTATCATTTGGTTTGTCACTTCAATACTCAAGTATTTGTAGCCAGTGATAATAGTCTTTTGATAATAAAAATTCATCACTTGTTCACATGACACACCCTTTAATTCTAACTTACATCTTACAAGTGTTTTTGATATTGTCATACTCTTCGATTTTTTAGAAGAGTTTTCAGAATAATATTGCGTAGCTGTTTTGGTGAATTAACCTTTGTAAATCATCCATATTGACTTCTTTCAGTACAGCATCATCAGAATAAAATGTAATATTTACTATTTTATTTCCTACTTTTTATCTTGATTTCTCTCTTTGATGTGGTCCATTATTTAGGCGAACAGGACTAGGCTTAATGAGTCTTCTTGTCTAATTTCATTACCTGTTATAACTTCATCTGTCAGTCCATTGTTTGTTTTAATTATCGTTTGTTTTTGTCTGATATATATCTTCTATGATTTTGTCTGAAGCCAGTGGCCTCTTTTGTGGACTGAGGTTTGAATCATGTAATTTTTCCTAATATTATCTATTGCTTTTATAGATACAATGGAACATACGTAGGATCGGTTATTAAACTCTTTAGATTTCTCCACAATCTGCTCATTTTTTCCCCTCAATCCTTCCTGCTTCTACATAATTCGGTGTTCTGTCACTAATTATTGTTTTTAACAAATCTAGCGTTGAATCAAACAGAGCTGAGCTACAGAATTGTGCAGCTGTAATGCCATCTATAATTAAATCAACACAGCGAACTGCTAAAATGTTCTCAAGCGCATTGTTTCACATGAACTGATGTAAATAATGCCAGATTTTGTGATTGGATCACGCGTAGTACAACGACAGGACAGAGGGAGTGCAGTGTTAATTTCAAGTTCTAACGGCTTTGCATTAGAGATTGATTTTATAGTAACAGTAAGTGTGAGAGCGATGTGCCCTAAGTTTATAGATCTTCGTAGAAGTAAGGTTTTGTCCTTGGAGCACATTTTTAATAGTTAATGACGAAAATACGAATAAACAAACTATTGACAGTAGCAGAGAGGGAGACGCCGCAAATAACGGCAGTTTTGGCCACTGAAACATCGAGTCTGAGCGGTGTGACTACACAACCGCGCTACCGGTAGTTTTTAAAACACTGAAACCCAATACTAAACACTGAAAGAATATCCTTGTCGCTGTCATCAGAGATGAAGGGAGCTTGGCAACGAATACCAAATAGCTCTCCTCTATAGACAGGCTCAGGCTGTGCGCTACTTTTCAGCTTTAACGGTTTGTACAAAGTAATTTTTCCTACACAAAATGGCCAGAGTCCTCCATTATTTAACACATCGTTTAAACACTGATTTACATATCTTGTCACTTAACTCCATATTATTACCAAAAATGTTCGCAAACTCTTGTTCAGTCATATACCTTAAATGCTGCAGGTTTAATAGTTTTCTAGTGAAAACATTGTCTTGCAATATGTCCCAAATTGAAAAATCACACGGTGTGAGGTCTAGTGAGCTTAGATGCCAATAGTTTTCACCCCTCCTTCCTATCTCTCTTCAAAATAATCATTCAAAAGTGTAAGGACGTATAACACGTAGTGCCTTGGAGCGCTGTCTCGCTGACAAATGAGGTTCTTTCGTATAACTATGAGTACAGAGATTTATTTATTTATTTGTTTATTTACAACATGCTCCCCTACAACTTTCATGTGACGTACTAAGTTTATACACTACGAGCGCTCGCACGCGCGAGCGCGCCTATGTGTGTGTGCGTGTGTGCGTGCGTGTGCGTGTACATGTGTGTGTGAAAGTTGTTTGCTCTGACTCGATCGTTCGTCTGTTTATGAGCATTAAAATGTTTGCCTTCTTTTTACTCAATACTGAATGAACCCTTCTCCTACGTTATAAAAAGGTTGAACTGAAACTACTTAGCAAACAGCGTTTCTCAATGGACATATTTGCATAAAAACAAAAACAGCTCGCGTTCACTGTGCAGGAAATTAAACCAAGAATGTTACCAAAAACCACTATCAAAATCAGACTGTGCCCAGCCCAAAAAAATTGAAACACTGAAATTACGTAGCAACGCTATGAAACACACTATGTTCACAGGCCCATTAAAAATCTGAATTACCAAGAAAATGTTTAGAATTTACGCAGTGGAAAAGTGCGATGAGAACGAAAGAGCCAAGAAAATATGAAAAGAATCTCACCTGAAAAATTACAGCATAATCAGCAGCAATATGAAAAAAACGTGCCAGCTAAAATGTGATAAATTAAAACTAAACTACAAGGGGAAATATTAGGATAATTTTCTCCTACAAAAAACGTCTTACTTGGAATGAAAATGCTAATCCGTTCATTATAATGACAATACTGCATTTCAAACTGTTTTTTCACAAGAACATAAAACTAACAGTGAACAGAAAACTATACTTTCTTTACAGAAGTCTTACAAAGCAATGCTTTTACGATTATGCAAATTGAAATGAGTTAAACTGAAATGCCCTAAACTGAGGCGGGGAGGTGGGCTGCTCTGTTGCAAGAAATGCCAACGTTAACAGTACGCGCCAGCAAAATTATTACCTTTAAAACAAATCCATAAGGCAAATGCATTCTCTCAGTTTCATAAATGCCGCGTCTGTAAATTGTTCTATCGGATTAATAATTCTTAACAATTTTCTTAAGCAAAATTCTCCTGCAATATTCACTAAGCTAGTAGTTCTACCAGCTTACTCTATGTCCAACACTCGACTACTCCCTGCTCTTCATCGATGCGAAAGGTACACAAGTCCAGAGATACTACTGTCACTACTGTTTAGTCGACTATTCCACAGATATCACAAGCGATTGCTTCACTCTCGTAACATGAAATTCCCAGTCGTTCTGGAACTATCCGCAAATAAACGTCCAATCTACCTTCATATGTCCACCTTTCAAGTGTAATGTAATGTTGTGTTGTGTGATGGTCGTACCGATGATAGAAGGGAGAGGATGAAACTCGGTGCCGACACAAGGGACTCGCATTCGGGAGGACGACGGTTCAATTCCACGTCCGGCCATCCCGATTTAGGTTTTCCGTGATTTCCCCAAATCACTCCAGGCAAATGCCGGGATGGTTCCTTTGAAAGGGCACGGCCGGCTTCCTTCCCTAATCCGATGAGACCGATGACCTCGCTGTCTGGTCGCCCCCCCCCCCCAACCAATCCAATGCAATCCAGTCGGTGCCGACACACAGCTTACTCCTCGCGAAAAGCACCAAGGGGCCCGCCAAGTTTAACGTCCCCATCCGACGGACGGATCACCATCAAAAGTGTCACATGCTTTCACTTCACGAGACATTGCCAAGATGTTTGGTATCTAAACCAGGGCAACGGTGCGACGTCTGGTGGTCAGGAACTTTGCGCCACCACCTCCACTCCACGTGCCGGCCAGATAGTGGCAGTGAGAAATTTTTCCTCCATCAGAATTCAAATCCGCTTACCCCCGCGTCGAGCACCATCGCACAAAAGTTCGTTAGTGACCTCGGCCGCGGAGGCAAGTCGAGTGGTACTGTTTAGTGTATAATGACTTCTCTTGATATTCCCGAAGTCATGATACCATCGAAAATTTGCTGCATCTACCAGCCCAAACAGTAACTCCAGGAGCATTTAACTCCTTGCATTTAACACCTCCCCAAAGACACACACACACACCTCTGAGAAATTCAAAACAACCGCTAATGACAATTTCAAATGTTCCGCTGTCTGCCATCTTGATTTTACACCTTCTACTGCTCCACAGTCCGCCATCTTGTTATCACAGCTGATAGATAGTGACACTGACAGTGACAGTGACAACTCAGAACCCTGAACTTCGCAATAACGAAGATGACGAAAAAAGAAACCGAAAGTGAAATATAAAATAAATACACACACACACACACACACACACAAATTATAAATCTCAGCCATAGCGACAACAGTTGTAGAAATCGTAATTTTTTGCGTAAATGTTTTGCCTACATTAAGTTGTATATAGTTGCAGGTGACAAACTGTAATGAAAAACAGACACTATAAAAACGTAATACAGCAGGAAAACCACACCATGTGATAAGAAGATATGAATACTAAATTGTATGTGCGCCTCAAAAACCTGTAATTACGAATTAGAAACTAATATTTGTATGTATTTAAACAGTAAGGAACATTCCTTATGTTTAACAGCCATAACAATTAAAAAACCACTGATGGTGCTGCAACTGCAGTGAAACATGTCTGGGACAAGAACAAAACAGTGTTTTGCTAAAGGCGAACCCCACTCAGAAACATATGTGATTGTTAAAGCAAACACAGACAAAAGAGCTTCAACATCAAGATGATTAAATCGCATACGTTCAGACCAATACCCACAGTTGTCTTTATCAACTCTTCTATCTACGTTAAAACTTTTGTCGTCAGACCAAAGGATTGTTTTGTAACGGTTAGGATCAGTTTCACTGCATATGAAATACCACTTGCGAAATTTACTTCAGGATCATCCTTACTTAGGGCATATAGTAAAGTACCCTTATAAGGCTTCGGGTCTAATGTTTTTAAATTCTCCTTATGTCGGAAAATTATATTTCCTTATAATATCTTCTTACAAATTTCTTGGGTTATTGTAGGAATGTCTGTGGAAGCAGCTGCAGATTTTCTTTGGTTACTAACTTTGGGCGGCCACAGCGTGGTAAGTCGGCTGCAGAATATGCCACCTCGAACCTTCGATTTAATTTTTAGATAGCTTTTGTGGTTTGTGGCTTTGTATGGGGGAACTTTTCAACGAAAGATCGTCTTACATCTCAATAACTTTGACCAAATTTGCTCCAAATTTGTAAATCACGAACCGTTCTGTAGACAATTTTTTGTATGTAATGTACACTTTTCATGATTACAAAGAATGCACAAATGACACCAAAACTCAGATTGTCACTTGTTAATAAAAATCCTTGTTCTGCCATCACTCTTTAAATAAATTTAACTTCGCGTAGCTTTCACGACTTTTCAGTGTGGGGGGATATTATTTAATTAATTAGTTAATTTTTGATCATCGTCAGAAATACACAGCGGTTGACTTATGCAGCACTCGGTGTTCTCATTTGCGTCCTCCTCCTGTACGAGACTGGTTTTAAGCTCGCTCTGCCAATATAGCTGTTTGACTGATCCTGATTCATTACATTGTTAAGTTTCGACTCTGCCTAAGATCAATCAGTAAAAGTGTACGTACAGGAATGTGGGGGCGTCAGTGGTAGATTTATAGACTTACATGTCAACAGAATTCGTGGCTGGCACTATTCCAAGATTTATGATTGGAATGAAAATGAATGCTCAAAATAAATTCAGCAGATAAATCCGGTGAGCGAAGCGATGTTGGACTCATTTATTACGTCGATCAGAGACGCGCCACAAACTCCAAAACAGTTCACGTCACACAAACACGCAGGCTCTGGTACACAGATATTTACATGATGCTTAGTTTGTTTGTGGGTTTCTTGCGTCAGCAGGTTTCACAGGTCACCGCTAAAGTTAAAACCGCCGAAGTTAATATTACGGAGTTTTAGTGTTAACTGAATTAAAAACAAGGGTCATCTAATAAGCGTACTGAAGCACGGGGACTCTCTTTCGTATCTAAGCTTGTCGAAAGCAGTATTTCACAAATTCTTTCAAGGCTTTCATCGTTGCATCTAAGGCTGTATAACTGAAAAATTTATAATAATTTCGCAAAAGATGGACTCACTTGTATATGAAATTTCCCTTGTAGAGTGCCATCTTGTTTATTTTTATTGAAATTGCACCTATTGACTATTTCGCAGAGCTTCAGTCTTCCAATTCCTAAACCTCATTATGATAGGTACTGCAGTATCCTTTGTGAGTAGTCTATTTATTTACTCATTGTATCCAGTTTTTCTTTACGTAATGAGGAATACTTACAGTTCAAGCTTGTAGTTATTAAACAAATTAATACGACGGGCTTGTTCAGCCTACTATGTTTTGCTGAAAGATAGTGATACCATCTCGAAACTTCTCGTGGCGTGTAAGTCTTACCTTGGAGACATTCGACTTCTTTGGATGGGCACTGAATAACACTGAAGCAGCTCATCACTTCGCCTCACGAGACCGAGAGAACCGCGATCCATATTTTGCATACATAGGAAAATCTGAGGTTACTTTGGGTCTAACAGAAGACACCACATTTACTAGTCTTTCCCGGCAAGTACGAGGAGACTTCAAAATGTAAGTTACACATTATTATGGCAGCCTAAGTATCTTTTATGGAATGCTGCACTGCCCTTAAAAAAAGTGACACAGATACATGACTTTTATTTTCAAGGTAGTCTCCAAGTCTCTGTAAACAATGATTGGAACATTGTGCTAATAGTTTTGTTCCCCGGCGATAGAAATCCGCTCCTCGTCACAGAGCCATTTGAGAGCCGCGGCATTAATGTCCTGAGCGTCGTAAAATTTGAGATTGCTGCGAAACGGTTCCACGATTGCCTGGACATTGTTGTTTGTGGAAGATACCCATGACCTTTCTTCCGGTAGGCAATTTTTGGATCCAAAATACACTGGTGTCCAAAATTAAAGCAACAAACAGCTATTTCCCCCTCCTGTGTCTAATTCACTATATAATCATACAAACTGTCAACAACGTCCGTACGATCGTGTTCTGCATGGAAGATGGGATTTCGGTCAACGGAAAACCACGCCGACCATGAAGTCAGGGTACCTGTCGAACGAAGTAGTGTTTGCGGGTACTCCGATATCCACAAATGCTGTGTGCGCACTCACAGACGGTGCAGTATGGCACAGAGAAGGCATCTACCAGACTCTCTGCGGTGGAGGGCCATAGGAAGAATGGAAGCAGGACAGTCGAAAACTCATATGGCCCGATGGATTAACGTGAACTGTTCTGTTGTTTCTCAGATATGGCGACAGTTTATAGAGACCGAAACTGTATCCCGAAGACCAGGGCAGGGCCGACCACATGAGGGATCAGAAAGAAAGGACCGTTATTTGGCTTCATGAAGTAGTACGGGTGAATCGGAAAAGTCCAACTACTGTCAGGTGTCGTGATGAGGTGTTGGGACCACATACTCGTATACTGCTGTTGCGAGGTGCCGTGCGCCCAGACTTCGTACTCGTAGACGATAATGTTCGCCTTCATAGAGCGGGAGTGGAAGAGGAAGATACGGCACACATGGCGTGGCCTGCCCACTCTCCCGATTTGAATTCCGTAGATCATGTCAGGGATGCACTAGCGAGACGAGTTGCATTACGTCAGCATCCACCAACCACTCTACAAGATTTGCAAGCAGCTCCGCAGGAAGCATAGACGTTATTGCCTCGACATGACATTAATGACGTTATTCACAGCATGCTCCGTCGTTGTCAGGCCTGTATTGCTACCAGAAGTGGTCACATCCCATAGTGAGCACAGTAAAAAGTTGTCGGAATGTGTATAAATCTCTTAAGTTGGAAAATATGAACATATTAACTGTTATGTATGTTACAGCACTTTAAGTTCTGTATGTCTTACATTGTTTCTACTATGCTATCAATTGTTAATATTGTTTCGTGGCAAAATAAATGCAACCTTGCAAAATTTCCGTTTGTTACTTTAATTTTGATCACACATATGTATGTAGAGTACTAAGCTATCAATGGTATTAGCTAGCCACGTTTTGTGTGGTAGGTGAAGATCAAAATCAAAATAAGAAATAAATAATGAGTAAAATACAGGAATTTATCTGTCGTCACACATTGGAGCTCATATTCAGCTTCAATTGTATGTGTGTGTGTGTGTGTGTGTGTGTGTGTGTGTGTGTGTGTGAGTGAGAGAGAGAGAGAGAGAGAGAGAGAGAGAGAGAGAGAGATAGAGAGTGTGTGCACATGTACTTTACTTACTCAGCTTACCCGTGTCTTGCTCATGATTATTGTTGCTTATTCATAGAAATACTTAGGGAATTTCTGTTAGTCTGCCTGACATGAGGAAGTCTCGGCGATACAGCTTATTAGAGAATGTTTTCCCTCAGTTAGTAATTTAGATTTAGTGATGATTTTGTAGTGTATTTTGATTCTTGCACAGTACACTCACATTGCTGAGCACGATTTGGCGCCTTTTGCAAGACTGGGTATATATGTATGTATATTGGCTGGTGTTTAATTCCATTATCAAGTGTAGTGTAGTTTTCAACGTTAAATTACATAGTTACCAAAGTTAACAATCGTGTTAAATTACATTTAGCTGTTATCGGAACAAGACGAGTTCTTCAATAAGTCACGAGTTGTACTATCAGATATTAATCCTGTAGTAAGAATATGGGTAAAACTATTGTCTTATTATTGTTTTGACAATAGTGGTTCACCATTCAGGCTACGACTAAATGGATTTTTCATTGCACCTAAACTGTAAAAAAGGTAGCTGTTTAGTCCTTTCACGGATATTCCTCCAAGGGTTTGGTATCCCTGCAAGTCATTCCATTTAACAGTCTTTGCATTCCTTGCTTTTTAAGGGTATGGAATTGAAAAATTCTATACTTAAGAAGCAAGGAATGCAAAGAGAGTGTGTGACGGATTTTCGGTTGTGTTACTTGTAGTCGCTTTACTGTGTTGTTTATACCCTGGTCGCCTACTAACTGAGTCATGTGTCAACTGAGTTTCATCGTTTTTCAAGCTATGCGTAGTGCGGAAAGGTGGAACACCGTTGTCTAGTTAACCACAAACATCTTCAAAATTGAACGGATATAAGGTACGCTACACACACACACACACACACACATACAAATTACGGAAGCATATTACTACTGCGAACGGACGTATGTCCGCATTTCAGAGATTTCAGCTGTATAGCTCACCAGCTTCTCTTATTTATTATAAATGCCTGACGTTTCCCCGGAAAGTTTTTCTTTGTATGGAACTGCGAAAATTTTGAGACTTTTCTGCTTTTAAATCGGAAACGTAAACAGAAGAGTACATCGACAGCCAAACTACAAACAAAAGACTGCGTGTGCAGTCAATACGTCAATGCCACAATAGGCCAGAAAATGTGAAACAAAAGTTCGGATGTATTTCCCTTGGGCAACGAAACTGCTCTATTGTTCGCAACTGCCTGGGAAAAGCAGCCAATATCGACAACATAAATTACCGCGACCATTTTTCAAACTTTCTGCCCTCATTCATAGAGGTGTTTCAGCGGCGTTATGGATTCATTTTCAGCTTGCTACTGCATCCTGTCTGAAATTTTCTTTCAGAAACGTGATACCGTCGGACCATGTAACACAGCGTAACTTTACAGGAGGTACGAGCCAGGAGCTGATTACCTGTACACGTACACAGATGCTGCAACACAAGAAAAAGTGGTACTTTTAATTTTTCTACTAACCCTTATATTTTCATAGAAATTTTGTCTCTGTACTTACTTGAAGTAGCATGTATGTTGTACACTCAGTCAGGGCATTTGTTGGTAGAATTTTCTCCCACGAACCTTTCAAATGATAGCAGCTTCTTTGTCGCATTGCGTTAAGTGCAAATTCGTGTACACGCTTTGTGTTAATAGAACGTTCTGGAATAAAATCAATACCCGACAGACATGCTAGAGAGAATTTAAATCATTTATAATCGTAACTCCGGGGAAAATATGAAATCTGTAGAAATGTATGACTTAGATTTCAGACAGAGTATTCTCACCGACAACGTGGATTAATTACGCGAAAAAGTGTAATACAGTAGATAAGTTAACGGTTACTTGAAGTTCCACCTAAATTGACAGCGTTACTCTTTTGAACGGGGCTAATACTTACTAGATCACTGCAACGTTTCAACTCTCACAATAATAGAAACATAGCAAAGAAAAAGAGAAATACTTCTAGTTTCCATTCGATTCATCACGAAATTCGTGGTATCCCAGCTGTTAAAAAGATAGCAGAAAAATAGTTGCCAGCTGATACCAGTCTTTCGGAGCTTCTGCGTTACTAACTCGTTATAGCAGAATAAAGCGCAAAAAAGATGTGTGGACGTCCTGCTGTCTAACAGACCGTGTCGGCCCGGTGATAGCTCTGAAGGCATTTTACCAGAACTCTTGGTTTTTATTGCGAGCAAATTCTGCACTTCGTTTTAAAAGACAAAAAAGAAAGGTAGATAGAAAACAACAGTAAACAGAGTTTGGATGCAACATTAACGTACTTCCATACTCTTCAATAAGTCATAAACAATTGAGCGAAGATCAATACATAATTCCGCATCAGTAAATACAAAGAGCTGAAGCGGTTGGCATTTTGAATTAAACACATTCTCATACAACGTTAGTTTTTATGGCCGGTGTTTACTTCAGTTAAAACGACCTGACTGACAGGCTGTGGTTGATGCACATAAGTACTAGCTGAGAAATTCGGCGTTGTCGCTTTATGTCCACCGCCTTGCCCCCTCTCTCTGTCCCTCTCCTTTCCTCCCCTCTCTCTGTCATTTCCTCCTCCCCCCTATCTACATCTACACAGATACCCCGCAAGCCACTGCACGGTGCGTGGCTTAGGGTACCGTGAACCACCACTACTCATTTCCTTTCTTGTTCCACTAGCACATACACCCAGTGAAAAACGACTGTCCCTACGCCTTCGTATGAGCCCTAATTTCTCGCATCTTATCTTCGTGGTTCTTACAAGCAATGTATGATACCGGCAGTAGAATCGTTCGGCTGTCGGCTTCACATGTCGGTCCTATAAATTTTCTCACTGGTGTTTCTCGAAAAGAATGTCACCTTTCCTCCAGGGACTGAGTTCCCATCTGGGTTCGCGAAGCGTCACCGCGACACTTAGGAGCTGTTGGAACCTACCGTTAACAAACCTAGCAGGCCCCCTCCGAAATGCTTCGCTGTCTTCCTTCAATCCGACCTTGTAAGGATCCCAAACACTCGAGCAATACCCGAGAATAGGTCGCACCAGCGTTCTACATGCGGCCCCCTTTACAGTTGAACCACTCTTTCCTAAAATTCTTCCAATAAACCGAAGTCGACCATTCGCATTCCCTACCACAATTCTCAAATGCTCGTTCTATTTCATATAGCTTTGCAACTTAACGCCCAGATATTTAAGCTACTTATACTATGCCAAGGAGGGCACTACTAATACTATATCCGAACATTACAGGTTTGTTCTTCCTACTCATCCTCATTAAGTTACATTTTCCACATTAGCTAGCTGCCATTCGTCACACCAACTATAAATTTTACCTAAGTCGTTTTGTATCTTCCTACAATCACTCAACCTCGACACCTTACCGTACTTCACAGCATAATCAGCAAACAACCGCAGATTGCTGCATATCCTGTCCTCCAAATACATCTACATCTACATGATGACTCTGCAATTCACATTTAAGTGCTTAGCAGAGGGTTCATCGAACCACAATCATACTATCTCCCTACATTTCCACTCCCGAACAGCGCGTGGGAAAAACGAACACCTAAACCTTTCTGTTCGAGCTCTGATTTCTCTTATTTTATTTTGATGATCATTCCTACCTATGAAGGTTGGGATCAAAAAAATATTTTCGCATTCGGAAGAGAAAGTTGGTGACTGAAATTTCGTAAATAGATCTCGCCGCGACCAAAAACGTCTTTGCTTTAATGACTTCTATCCCAACTCGCGTATCATATCTGCCACACTCTCTCCCCTATTACGTGATAATACAAAACGAGCTGCCCTTTTTTGCACCCTTTCGATGTCCTCCGTCAATCCCACCTGGTAAGGATCCCACACCGCGCAGCAATATTCTAACAGAGGACGAACGAGTGTAGTGTAAGCTGTCTCTTTAGTGGACTTGTTGCGTCTTCTAAGTGTCCTGCCAATGAAACGCAACCTTTGGCTCGCCTTCCCCACAATATTATCTATGTGGTCTTTCCAACTGAAGTTGTTCGTAATTTTTACAACCAGGTACTTAGTTGAATTGACAGCCTTGAGAATTGTGCTCTTTATCGAGTAATCGAATTCCAACGGAACTCATGTGGATCACCTCACACATTTCGTTATTTAGCGTCAAAGGCCACCTGCCACACCATACAGCAATCTTTTCTAAATCGCTTTGCAACTGATACTGGTCTTCGGATGACCTTACTAGACGGTAAATTACAGCATCATCTGCGAACAACCTAAGAGAACTGCTCAG
Source organism: Schistocerca serialis cubense (assembly GCF_023864345.2). Lineage (NCBI taxonomy): Eukaryota > Metazoa > Arthropoda > Insecta > Orthoptera > Acrididae > Schistocerca > Schistocerca serialis. The sequence goes on along the minus strand of NC_064639.1, from coordinate 653,152,395 downwards.
ATTGTCACCCAGGTCATTTATATAGATCAGGAACAGAAGAGGTCCGAGGACGCTTCCCTGGGGAACACCTGATATCACTTCAGTTTTACTCGATGATTTGCCGTCTATTACTACGAACTGCGACCTTCCTGACAGGAAACCACGAATCCAGTCGCACAACTGAGACGATACCCCATAGGCCCGCAGCTTGATTAGAAGTCACTTGTGAGGAACGGTGTCAAAAGCCTTCGGGAAATCCAGAAATACGGAATCAACTTGAGATCCCCTGTCGATAGCGGCCATTACTTCGTGCGAATAAAGAGCTAGCTGCGTTGCACAAGAACGAAGTTTTCTGAAACCATGCTGATTGCGTATCAATAGATCGTTCCCTTCGAGGTGAATGTTTGAATACAGTATGTGCTCCAAAACCCTACTGCAAACCGACGTCAATGATATAGGTCTGTAGTTCAATGGATTACTCCTACTACCCTTCTTAAACAATGGTGCGACCTGCGCAATTTTCCAATCTGTAGGTACAGATCTATCGGTGAGCGAACGGTTGTATATGATTGCCAAGTATGGAGCTATTGTATCAGCGTAATCTGAAAGGAACCTAATCGGTATACAATCTGGACCGTATCAAGCGATTTGAGTTGCTTCGCAACCCCTAAGGTATCTACTTCTAAGAAACTCATGCTATCAGCTGTCAGTGTTTCAAGTTCTGGAATATTCGATTCGTCTTCCCTGGTGAAGGAATTTCGGAAAACTGCGTTCAATAACTCCGCTTTAGCGGCATAGTCGTCGGTAACAGTACCATCGGCATTGCGCAGCGAAGGTATTGACTGCGTCTTGCCGCTTGTGTACTTTACATACGACCAGAATTTCTTCGGATTTTCTACCAAATTTCGTGACAATGTTTCGTTGTGGAACCTATTAAAGGCATCTCGCATTGAAGTCCGTGCCAAATTTCGCGCGTCTGTAAATTTTAGCCAATCTTCGGGATTTCGCTTTCTTCTGAACTTCGCATGCTTTTCCCGTTGCCTCTGCAACAGCGTTTATGTGCACAGAGAAAAACAGTGGTATTGCCACACTTCCCTGGGGCACTCCTGACGATACTCTTGTCTGTGATGGCTCGCCGTCGAGGACAGCATAATGAGTGCTATATGTTGAGCGCCCATAAACCCCAACACACACACATGAGCGCTATTACTTCGAGCCACTCACATATCAGTGGGCTTATTCCATACGCTCGTACCTTCGTTAACAACCTTCAATGGGGCACCGTGTCCAACTCGTTCCGAAAGTCTCAAAATGCGGCTTCTGCCTGTTTCTCTTCATCCATAGTTCGTAGGATACAGGGTGGTCCATTGATCGTGACCGGGCCAAATATCACACGAAATAAGCGTCAAACGAAAAAACTGTCTAGCTTGAAGGGGGAAACCAGATGGCGCTATGGTTGGCCCAATAGATGGCGCTGCCATAGGTCAAACGTATATCAACTGCGTTTTTTTTTTTTAAATAGGGACCCCCATTTTTTAATACATGTTCGTGTAGTAGGTAAAGAAATATGAATGTTTTAGTTGGACCACTTTTTTCGCTTTGTGATAGATGGCGCTGTAATAGTCACAAAAATATGGCTCTCAATTTTAGATAAACAGGTGGTAACATGTAGCTTTTTAAATTAAAATACAGAACCTAGGTACGTTTGAACATTTTATTTCGGTTGTTCCAATGTGATACATGTACCTTTGTGAACTTATCATTCCTGAGAACGCATGCTGTTACAGCGTGATTCCCTGTAAATACCACATTAATGCAAGAAATGCTCAAAATGATGTCCGTCAACCTCAATGCATTTGGCAATACGTTTAACGGCATTCCTCTCAACAGCGAGTAGTTAGACTTCCGTAATGTTCGCACATGCATTGACAATGCGCTGACGCATGTAGTCAGGCGTTGTCCTTCAACTTTCCCCACAGAAAGAAATCCTGGGACGTCAGATCCGGTGAACGTGCTTCGACGACCAATCCACCTGTCATGAAATATGCTATTCAATACCGTTTTGCCGGCCGGAGTGGCAGTGCGGTTGTAGGCGCTACAGTTTGGAGCCGAGCGACCACTACGGTCGCAGGTTCGAATCCTGCCTCGGGCATGGATGTGTGTGATGTCCTTAGGTTACTTAGGTTTAATTAGTTCTAAGTTCTAGGTGACTGATGACCTCAGAAGTTAAGTCCCATAGTGCTCAGAGCCATTTGAACCATTTTTGAATACCGCTTCAACCGCACGCGAGCTATGTGCCGAACATCTATCACGTTGGAAATACATCGCCATTCTGTCATGCAGTGAAACATCTTGTAGTAACATCGGTAGAACATTACGTAGGAAATCAGCATACATTGCACCATTTAGAATGCCATCGATAAAATGGGGGCCAATTATCCTTCCTGCCATAATGCCGCACCATACATTAACCCGCCAACGTCACTGATGTTCCACTTGTCGCAGCCATCATCGATTTTTCGTTGCCCAAAAGTGCATGTTATGCCGGTTTACGTTACCGCTGTTGGTGAATGACGCTTCGTCGCTAAATAGAACGCGTGCAGAAAAACTGTCATCGTCCCGTAATTTCTGTTGCGCCCAGTGGCAGAACTGTACACGACGTTCAAAGTTGTCGCCATGCAATTCCTGGTGCATAGAAATATGGTACGGGTGCAATCGATGTTGATGTAGCATTCTCAACACCGACATTTTTGAGATTCCCGGTTCTCGCGCAATTTGTCTGCTACTGATGTGCGGATTAGCCGCGACAGCAGCTAAAACACCTACTTGGGCATCATCATCTGTTGTAGGTAGTGGTTGACGTTTCACATGTGGCTGAACACTTCCTGTTTCCTTAAATAACGTAACTATCCGGCGAACGGCCAAGACATTTGAATGATGTCGTCCAGGATACCGAGCAGCACACGTAGCACACACCCGTTGGGCATTTTGATCACAATAACCATACATCAACACGATTTCGACCTTTTCCGCAATTGGTAAACCGTCCATTTTAACACGGGTGATATATCACGAAGCAAATACCGTCCGCACTGGCGGAATGTTACGTGTTACCACGTACTTATACGTTTGTGACTATTACAAAGCGAAAAACTGGTCCAACTAAAACATTAACATTTCTTTACGTACTACGCGAATATGTAATAAAAATGGGGGTTCCTATTTTTAAAAAACCCAGTTGATATCCGTTTGACCTATGGCAGCGCCATCTAGCGGGCCAACCATAGCGCCATCTGGTTTCCCCCTTCAATCTAGACGAGTTTCGTTCTTTGTAGTTTTTCCGTTTGATGCTTATTTCGTGAGATATTTGGCCCGGTCACTATCAATGGACCACCCTGTATACTGTGAGAAAGGGGCAAGCTGAGTTTCTCGCGAAACCATGCTGATTAGTGTCTCAAGAAAGTTTATTGTTTTCGTACCGAGAATATGTAAAAGGTTTCTGCAACAAACCGAAGTTATGGATATTAGCCTGTAATTTTGCAGGTCCGTTCCTCTACCCTTCTTATACATGAGTCACCTGAGCTTTTTTTGCCAACCGCTTGAGACTTCGTGCAGGGCGAGAGATTCCCGATAAATGCAGGCTACGTAAGGGGCCAATGCCGTAGAGTCTTCTTTGTAAAACTGAATTGGAATTCTATTCGGAGCTGGTGATTTATTTGTTTTCAAATCTTTCACTGTTTCTCTACGCCAAGGATGCTTATTACTATGTCGTACATACGGGAGCGTGTCTGATGGTCAAATAACGGTGTTTTTCTACGAGACTCCTGTGTGAGCGATTTCTGGAACCAGAAACTTGAAACTTCGCGTTCGTTTTGCTCTCTTCAACTGCCGCACCAGACTGAATGGAAGCCTTAGACTCGCTTAGCGGTTTTACATAGGACCACAATTTCACCGGATTTTCTGGCAGATCTTTTGCTAAGGTGTGATCGTGGTAGCTGTTGTACGCTTCACGCACAGACACACGAATCTCTTCTAAGCTTGTGCGATCTCTTTTGAACTGAGAGTGCATCAGCCTCTGCTTTCTCAGCAGCTTCCGAATTTCGTTATTAGACTACAGTGGGTGATTTCCATTGATTATCCACTTACTAGGCACATAAATCTCCAGACCACGCTTTATAATCTGCTTAAACTTCGCCCGTAATTCCTCTACGTCCATCTTCCTGGAATTAAATATCAGTTGACTGTTTCTGTGAGATGCTAACAACTGCTTATCTGCTCTGTCTGGCAGAAACACTCTCCTAGCGTTCTTGACTAATTTATTAAATTCCGTAACTTGATATAGTGATATTTGTAGCTAAAACGTCTAAGATATTAACACTGCATGTGAACTGCCGAGCTAGCTACTCAGGACAGTTTTCATAAAATGTGTTCCGAAGTATTTCGCATGACTGTCCGTCTGTACCCGCCGCAGTGAATCCACAGATATCCCAGTCTATACTCGCTTCCATCTACATCTACATTTACATATACATGATTACTCTGCTATTCACAATAAAGTGCCTGGCAGAGGGTTCAATGAACCACCTCCAAGCTGTCTCTCTACCGTTCGACTCGAGAACGGCGAGCGGTAAAAACGAGCACCTAAATTTTTCTGTGCGAGCCCTGATTTCTCGTTTTTTACAGCGATGATCATTTCTCCCAATCTAAGTGGGTGCCAACAGAATGTTTTCGCAATCGGAGGAGAAATCTGGCGATTGAAGTTTCATGAGAATATCTCGTCGCAACGAAAAACGCCTTTGTGTTAATGATTGCCACTCCAATTCGCGTATCATGTCTGCGGCACTATCTCCCCTATTTCGCGATAATACAAAACGAGCCGCCCTTTTGTGTACTTTTTCGATGTCATCCGTCAGTCTCACCTGATGCGGATCCCATACCGCACAGCAATACTCCAGAATATGGCGCACAAGCAGTCTCTTTAGTAGACCTTTTGCACCTTCTAAGTGTTCTGCCAACGAATCGCAGTCTTTGGTTTACTCTACCCACAACATTATCTATGTGATCGTTCCAATTTAGGTAATTTGTAATTGTAATCCCTAAGTATTTAGTTGAATTTACAGCCTTCAGATTTGTGTGACTTATCGCGTAATCGAAATTTAGTGGATTTCTTTTAGTGCCCAAGTGAAGAACTTCACACTTTTCTTTATTCAGGGTCAATAGCCACTTTTCGCACCATACAGATATCTAAAACATTCTGCAATTCGTTTAGTTCATCTGATGACTTCAGAAGACGGAAAACAATCTAAGACGGCTACTAAGATTGTCTCCTATATCGTTAATGTAGATCAGGAACAATAGAGGGCCTAAAACACTTCCTTGGGGAACGCCAGATATTACTTCTGTTTTACTCGATGACTTACCGTCTATTACTACGAAGTGTGTCCTTTCTGATAGGAAATCACGAATTCGGTGATATTCCATAGGCACGCAGTTTGGTTAGAAGACGCTTGTGAGGAACGATGTCGAAATCCTCCTGGAAATCTAATAATATGGAATCAGTTTGACATCCCCTATCGATAGCACTCATTACTTCATGAGTATAAAGAGCTACTAGTTGTGTTTCGCAAGAACGATATTTTCTGAATGCGTGCTATGTGTCAATAAACAGTTTCCTTCGAGGTACTTCGTAATGTTCGAATGCAATACATGTTCCAAAACTCTACTGCAAATCGACGTTAGTGATATGGACCTGTAATTCAACGGATTACTCCTACTTCCCTTTTTGGGTATTGGTGTGACTTGAGCAATTTTCCAGTTTTTAGGTACGGATCTTTCTGTGAGCGAGCAGTTGTATATAATTGCTCAATATGGAGCTATTGTATCAGCGTACTCTGAGATGAACTTGACTGGTATACCATCTGGACCAGAAGTCTTGCCTTTATTAAGTGATTTAAGCTGCTTTTCGACATCGAGGATATCTGCTTCTATGTTTCTCATCTTGCCAGTTGTTCTTGATTGGAATCTAGGAATATTTAGTTCGTCTTCTTTGGTGAAGTAGTTTTGGAAAACCGTGTTTGATAAATATGCTTCAGTAGCACTGTCATCAGTTACTTGATCGTTGTTATCACACAGTGAAGGTATTGATTGCGTCTTGCCACTGGTGTGCTTTATGTATGACCATAATCTGTTTGTGTTTTCTGCCAGATTTCGAGATAGAGTTTCATTATGGAAATTTTTACGAGTAAAAGCATCTCGCATTGAAGTACACGCGATATTTCGAGCTTCTGTAAGACTTTGTCAGTCTTGGTGATTTTGCTTACTTTTAAATTTGGCATGCTTTCTTCGCTGCTTCTGCGACAGCGATCTGACCAGTTTTGTGTACCGTGAGGGATCAGTACCATCACTTATTAATTTATGTAGTATATATCTGTCAACTGCTGTCGATACTATCTTTTTGAAATCATTTCACAAGTTTTCTACGCTTACATGGCCATATCGTAAGGAGTGAAGACTGTATCTTAAAACGGCGTTAATGGCATTTTTATCAGCTTTTTAAAAATACTTTGCGTTTCTTTTTGATGGTTGTGGTGTTACGGCATTCAGCCCAGCAGCAACTGCCTTGTGGTCGGTAATCCCTGTATTCGTTACGACACTCACTACTTGTCCAGGAGTATTTGTTGATAAGAGGTCAAATATGCTTTCGCAACCATTTACGCTTCGAGTGGGCTAATGAACTAATTGTTCAAAATAATTTTCTGAGAAAACATTCAGTACAATTTCGGATGACGTTTTATGCCTGTTAAATGTATAATTTCTCCAGCATATCGAGGGTAGATTTCACCACCAACTGTAGCTGCATGAGGAGGTACCTATATGAAATGACTCAAGTTTTCTTTGAACTGTTCAGCAACTATGTCTTCTGAGTCGAGAGGTCGGTAAACGAATCAATTAATAGTTTAGTCCGATTTTAAACATAACCTCTACCTATACTATTTCGCGGTAACTATCTACTTCAATTTCACTACAAGGTAAATTACTTCTGACAGCAATAAATACTCCACCACCAACTACATTTTATCTATCCTTTCTGAACACTGTGAGATTGTTTGAAAAAATTTGGACTGATCTTATTTCCGGCTTTAGCCAGCTTTCTGTACTTATAACTTTTTGTGCTTCAATAGCATCCAGCATGATCTGGGCATTTATACGCTACTGACCGTAGACTTTCTTAATAACAAATAATCCTGAGTTAATAACGAGCATCAAAACCGATTCAGGGATTAGTGAACCCAGGGTTGTCGTAGCGAGACTGAATATTGTAATCCCCAAATCCCCGAAAAATAAGCGACAGATATACCTATTCAAGAAAACAGATAAAAATTCACTTGACGCCTTCCTGAGAGACAATCTCCACTCATTCCAAATCAATAATATAATTGTAGACCAGATGTGGCTTAAATTCAAAGAAATAGTATCGGCAGTAATTGAGAGATTTATACCAAATAAATTAACAAATGACGGAGCTGATCCTCTTTGGTACACAAAACTGGTTAGAACGCTGTTGCAGAAACAACGAAACAAACATGCCAAATTTAAACAGACGCAAAATTCCAAAGACTGGCGATCTTTTACAGAAGCTCGAAACTTAGCGCGGACTTCAATGCGAGATGTCTATAACAGTTTCCACAACGAAACGTTGTCACGAAACCTGGCAGAAAATCCAAAGAGATTCTGGTCGTAGGTGAAGTATGTTTGCGGCAAGAAACAATCAATGCCATCTCTGCGTGATAGCAACAGAAATACTATAGAAGACAGTGCTTCCAAAGTAGAGTTATTAAACACAGTCTTCCGAAATGCCTCCGCAAAAGAAGACGAAGTAAATATTCCACAGTTCGAATCAAGAACAGCTGTCAACATGAGTAACGTAGAAGTAAATATCCTCTGAGTAGTGAAGCAACTTAAATCACTTAATAAAAGCAAGTCTTCTGGTCCACACTGTATACCAATTAGGTTCCTTTCGGAGTATGCTGATGCATTAGCTCCACACTTAACAATCATATACAACCATTCGATCGACGAAAGATCCGTACCCAAAGGCTGGAAAGTTGCACAGGTCACACCAATTTTCAAGAAAGGTAGTATGAGTAATCTACTAAATTACAGGCCCATACCGTTAACGTCGATATGTAGCAGGATTTTAGAAGATATATTGTGTTCGAACATTATGAATTATCTCGCAGAAAATTGTCTGTTGACAGTCAGTCAACATGGGTTTAGAAAACATCGTTTGTGTGAAACACAATTAGCTCTTTATTCACATGAAGTGCTAAGTGCTATTGACAAGGGATTTCAGATCGATTCCGTATTTCTGTATTTCCGGAAGGCTTTTGACACTGTACCACACAAGCGGCTCGTAGTGAAATTGCGTTCTTATGGAATATCGTCTCATTTATGTGACTGGATTTGTGATTTCCTGTCAGAAAGGTCACAGTTCGTAGTAATTGACGGGAAGTCTTCGAGTAAAACAGAAGTGATTTCTGGCGTTCTCCAAGGTAGTGTTATAGGCCCTTTGGTGTTCCTTATCTATATAAACGATTTTGGAGACAATCTGAACAGCCGTCTTCGGTTGTTTGCAGATGATGCTGTCGTTAATCGACTAATAAAGTTCTCAGAAGTTCAAAACAAACTGCAAACCGATTTCGAAAAAATATCTGAATGGTGCGAAAAGTGGCAGTTGACCCTGAATAACGAAAAGTGTGAGGTCATCCACATGAGTGCTAAAAGAAACTCGTTAAACTTCGGTTACACGATAAATCAGTCTAATCTAAAAGCCGTAAATGCAACTAAATACCTAGGTATTACAATTACGAACAACTTAAATTGGAAAGAACACATAGAAAATGTTGTGGGAAAGGCTAACCGAAGACTGCGTCTTATTGGCAGGACACTTAGAAAATGTAACAGATCTACTAAGGAGACTGCCTACACTACGCTTGCCCGTCCTCTTTTAGAATACTGTTGCGCGGAGTGGAATCCTTACATCGAAAAATTTCAAAGAAAGGCTGCACGTTTTGTATTATCGCCAAATATGGGAGAGAGTGTCACAGAAATTATACAGGCTTTGGGCTGGAAATCGTTAAAAGAAAGGAGTTTTTCGTTACAACGGAATCGTCTCACGAAATTCCAATTACCATCTTTCTCCTCCGAATGCGAAAATGTTATGTTGACACCGGCCTACATAGGGAAGAACGATCACCCCAATGAAATAAGGGAAAAAAGAGCTCGTACGGAAAGATATAGGTGTTCATTCTTTCCGCGGGCTATACGAGATTGGAATAATATAGAATTGTGAAGGTGGTTCGATGAACCCTCTGTCAGGCACTTAAATGTGATTTGCAAAGTATCCATGTAGATGTAGATGTAGAATGACAGTAGCACTGTCTCAGCGGGATCGGGTGGTCGGTAAAAGCAGCCAACATTTAACTTCGTTTACCTATTATACGTGACCAGATAACTTCACTGTAAAACTCAACATAGATTTCAATAGAGACAATATTTTTGTGAACTGCAATAAACACTCCCCCTCCTATGGCCTCTTATCTGTCTTTCCGCTATACATTCCACGACTCGCTAAATACCTCAGAACTTTCCACTTCGGGTTTCAGCCAGCTCTCGGTCCCAAGTATAATTTGGAGTGCAGTAAATTCGGGAACTTTATTACGAATACTCCGACAGTTTACTGATAAAATTTTAAGAGTCTAAATGTCTTTACTCTAAACGCCGTCTGACGTCCCTACCTCTGCACAGTTGTGCAGATGCCTGCAACGGGTTCCGATGCAACCCGCACAACATGCTGGTTCTGCAAGAAATCCAGTTGGACAGGCGATGCTCTGCATGCTATACGCCTATACCCCCTTTCGCAATCCCCAAGGTGGGTATTTTTACCTCTAGAAAGTAAGTCGTATGTACCAAGTCTGGTTGTCATCGATCCAGTGGATTAGCTGGAGAGTTTCAATACACATACATAAATATTTTATAAACATACGTACATTAATTCTTTATACTTGCTCACCAGACATGGTGCGTATCGGGGAAATAAAATACCAGGGGTGCGCCAAAGTAGCGGCTGCTGCCTTGTAGCGTGGTATTGGCTTATCAAAGGCTAAAGGAAGAAAACCTTGAGAGTAAATTACCTGGTCCCCAAAGTTGGGGGTTGTGCAGTGGGTCAGCTCCTCACACATATAAATTAAAATCCTAAAAAAACTAATAGTAAGCCTGAGAGAAATTTGAATCTTGGAATATGAACTGGCGAAGAGAAAAGGAAAATGACATTTGGCTGCTGGAATGTGCAAGGCATCTCAACAAAACTGAATATATTACCAACAGAACTTGACAGTTTCAAAACGGATGTTGCCATACTCTCTGAGACAAGAGGAAAGGCAAAAAGGAGAAAAACTTGGTAATTATGCAGTGGGGTGTCCAAAGCGGTAAGAGACAAAGCAGGAGTCTTCATTATGATAAAGTAAGAGAATCATAAAGTGGAAATTTATTAATGAACGTATTATTATGGTAAAAATGATCTTTTTGCCAGGGAATTTGTAACTATTGGTGTTTATGCACACACGAATGATGCAAGAGATCAGGAGGAAGATACTTTCTGGTTTCTGGACAATCCTAAGGGAGACTATACAAAAAATACCAAAGAGGGAGGAGCTGATTATCTTGGGGGATATAAACAGAAGATTAGGAATTAGAAAATCTTCTCCGATGGTGGGAAAATATGGAGAGACAGAGTATAATGACAATCGAGAGCGATTGATTGAAATTTGTGGTTTGATCTGAAAATTATCAATACATTTTTTAAAGACAAGGATATTCATAAATATACTTGGCAACAGAATACTAGCGAACTTCGTTCTATAATAGATCATATTATCATTAGAACAGTAGTTTCAACGCAGCAGATGTTAGATCTTATAGAGGAACCCAGTGTGGATCAGACCATATTTAGTAAAAATGAACAGTTTTTGGTCATGGACGAATGCAAAGAATGATTGTAACAATTTAAACCAATCGTGCTGAGAAAGCTCAAAATCTATAATTCAATATTGACAGCCTACAGGATGAAGGTATACTAACATTCTTTGCTGCAAGAATGGAAAGAAAACATTGGAAGAATCATTTGAAGGAAGTACAGAGGAAATATATGAATACATAAAATCCAGTGTAATACGTATAGCAACAGAGATGCTGGGCATAAGGGGAAACAACCACAGCCATACAGCAAAATGCTGGTCGTAGGAAATAGAGGTGGCAGTTAAAGAAAAGAGGAACCCATTCTACCGGTGGTTGGATGATAAATCTGAAGTAACAAGAACAATCTACAAGGAAAAGAAGAACGAAGCGATAAAAAAATAAAGATAGCAAAGAATGAAGCATGGGAAAGGGCATGTGCTAATGGCAATAGCAATCTAGGATTTGGAAGAGCTAAAGAAACGTGGCCAGTATTAAAAGGACTTCGACAAGAGATTCAACCCAAAACCAATTTTCAATTGATAACACCAAAAGAATGGGAAGAATATTTCTGGAAATTATTATATGAGAATAGTATCTGGAGGAAGGAACAGTGGAAGAAAAAGAACTGGAAGGGGAGAAGAACCAAGTTTTAGGAAGCGAGGTGAGTACGGTAACAGGAACAGGGAAGGATGGTAAATCACCTGGACCAGGCAGTATCAATCTGGAGCTCTTAAAATATGGTGGTGATAAAATTGTGAAACTAAAGTATTAATACTACATTTAAGAAAGGGGATCTGCAAAGCTGCTGGCACTAAATAGCAATTTGTGGGAAAATAATTAAAAATAAGCTGTAAATAAATTTTAAAACCCGGATGGAAAAATGTGGCTTCACAGCTGGTAGATCATGCGTAGATCATATTTTCACATTACGACAGATCTTAGAGGAAAGTAGGCAAAAATTAAGAGACCATAGGATTAATTTTCACAGGTTTAGAAAAAGCTTACTATACTGTCCCGAGAAAATTACTTTGGAGAGCATTACATAAGGTAGATATAAAGGGTCCTTTAATTAATATAGTACAAGAAATATATAAAGGTGATGATGAAGTCCCATACTACATAACGGAGCGTAGGGGACGATGCGGGAGACCCGCACCACCGTACTAGGCAAGATCCTAGTGGACGTAAAGCGTAAATATGAAACTAGATCTGTATGATACCCAATCCTAGTCTCGTTTAAACTTAGAATATGTTGTTCAGTGTAATTACACGCTGCGTAAACAAGTAGTTGCGTCATTAAATGAATTCATTAACTATATTATGCACAATTAATTGAAATGAATGAAAACGGTCGCTAATCCAATTTGAGATGTTCATCTTGGGTATCATTCACTTAACCGCCGAGTGAAATCAAAATTATAAGTTGCAGTGGTCATAGCTTCAATAACTTTTCGTTAGCAGTCCCCTACAAAACTGTTATTTACAATGTCTAAATATGCTGTCAATACTGAACAATCTGACTGCATCATGATCATAAATCAAAAGTAGGAATATGGATACATGATGAAGTAATTTGTTAGATCCCGCTCACTGTGTCCACCTACAGTTGCAAAACACTTTTAACCAGTCAGAGTTTAACAGATTCTTTCATATTGACACAAATAGGGACCCAGTATCAGCGCCTAGAAATTCGTTAACTAGAAAAAGTAATATTTTTATGCAGCTTCCAAGTTTCAGCAGTGCTCTTAGTTTTGCGTTACATGAGTTAGGAGCTAAAAGTTTCTTTTGTTGTTAGTGTATGGTACTGAACGCAATTTCTGTAACTGACTTTATTTAAAATTCCAGTGCCTATAACGGTTACTTTTACCACTGTTCCTAAATCAATTACTTATTAGACACTAGATTTCATTTAAGATCTTTAGTAAAGCACATAGATGGTTTTACTATTTTAAAAAATTAATTACTCTTCAATTTACAAATTTTTGACCACACACGAAAACAGTACTCTATCAAGATTAGGATCCGACGACGGACGCACCAGGTTAACAATACGAAATTTTAACATTTATGTTAACACAAGTAAAACCGTTAGGCCTAATCTGTCTTCTTACAGTTATGATGTGCTTTTGCATTGCCATGAGGCGAAAAAAACTTCAAGATTAAATGAGATGTCCATTGAGCTGCAGTCCATTAGCTGTAGAACAAATTGAACATGCAATTTTCTAGTCTGTTTTAATACTTTAGTGGACGATTAACAGTCCCATTCCCCTCAGGCTACCAGCGCCTGGACAACAGAATTAAACATATCCCACTATCAGCCTTTTGTTGCAATTTGCCCTCAGAATACGAGGCAACGTGTTATTGGTGCCTGATCTGTAGGGTCGCCCCCTCCCAAGTTCTCTGTTCCGTGCTTTGACATTGGTTGCAGCGTGCCTCACTAACTCCCCAGGTAAATTACGTTTCTTTTCACCTTTGTCCTCGCTACTTAGATCACACTCGTCGAAAATTTATTTTCTGTCACGACACTTACAAACGTACATCATTTAGTCACAAATTCTTTGCAAATTTGCTTTTGTTTTTAGTGAATGCTGCAAGGCGGACAAGGGTGTGCGGGTAAGGTTGTGTGATGTTTCGTCAGATGTTCTAAACAATCCTAAATAGCGTAAATGGATCCCATTCTTCAGTGCCATGTAGTAGCCGCATTGATATAATGTTCACCTGCCCGCAGTTACTAACGCGGACGCCTCAGTCATTTGCTACCTGTGGCTTGACATGTGTGAGCAGCCCATAGTGGCTTGCCTTCCCTGTATTCTTTTTTTTTAAAAAATCATTGTGACTAAAGCTTTACCGCTTGATATTTATTTTATAAGTGACATGTAAGTACGGTTTCTTTCTTGTACTGTTAGTCAGTACATACACTTTTTTAAAAAAATATTCCCTTAATTTTTGTACTTATAGGCCAGATTGAATGTTTTATTTCTGATGAAAGCACTCATAGAAGTGCCGAAACCAGGTCAAAAGGCTTAATTTTTGCGTACGAGGGCTGTAATTGTTTTAATTTCATTTTTCAGTATGTAAAATGATTGGTATCAAACGAGTCTAGAAATTTCACCGTCTAATGTTGTAGACGAAAACCTATATTAAGCCAGAACCAATTTTTAATGTAGAATCACAGCACAAGTTCATCATACACCGAAGCACTGTTGTTGAGCAGGATTTTGCAGTTTTTAATGAAGGATAAAAACAGGCAACCGGCTGCACAAATTTTATTGCACTGAACGGCTTTCGATATCGACTAGGGGTATCTTCATAAGAAAAGGTTCACAGAATAGCTTCACATTGCAAGATACCCTTAGTCGGCATCGAAACCTGGTCACTGCAATAAAGTCGTGGAAGAGTTTGGCTGTTTTTATGCTTCATTAAAAGTTAAATACGATTTCTGAACGTCAACCATAAACAAGATTGTAAAATATTGCAGATGTTACATACTGTTACTTGAAAGACAGAATGGAAGGTAAGCGGAGCAATAAGATTTGTGAGGGTAATTTTGGGAAAGTTTGATGCTTCTGTAAAGCAGACCACACTCAAACATACATAGATACACAATGAGCTTGGAACGAATCCAGAACGCGCTACTAAAATCGTAGCATTTTAACATAGCTCGTGCAAACATGTCTGGAATTCCTCAGAAAACTTCGACAGCCACCTCCTGGGTAAAATTGACGTTCTTCTCGTAAAATCCTACTGGACAAATTTAGAGAAACAATGTTCCAGAAAGAATATGCAACAATTGTCATGAAACTTCCTGGCAGATTAAAACTGCGTGCCGGACCGAGACTCGAACTCGGGACCTTTGCCTTTCGCGGGCAAGTGCTGGAAGGCAGCAGACGATGCACTGGCAGAAGTAAAGCTGTGAGGGTGGGACGTGATTCATGCTTGGGTAGCTCAGTTGGTAGAGCACTTGCCCGCGAAAGGTAAAGGTCCCGAGTTCGAGTCTCGGTCCGGCACGCAGTTTTAATCTGCCAGGAAGTTTCATATCAACGCACACTCCTCTGCAGAGTGAAAATCTCATTCCGGAAACAATTGTCATGTTTCCACAGCATATGGACCGTGTAAATAAGATGAAAAAGATTAGCGTTAGTGTAGGGTCACATTCCTCGACTTAATAAGCAAATGGGATAGTACAGAAAATCGCTAACATTGACGAAAAGTACCGTCCTTCTTGTCGTGTATAGGGACACGTGAACTTAAACGTAAATATTTAACGATGATTTAAATAATTAAATTCATAACTAAAGAACTTAAGAACTTAGGACACCAGACTTTCGATTCACAATCACATTAAGACTTCTTAATAACAAGCAGTGAACCCTGAGTGGAGCGCCGAACATACCAAAACAGTAAGGAGTATAAGGAGCAACTAGTTGTCAAGGAGACCATGAAGACTTTAATTGCTAAGATCGACAGGAACTGATAATTAGGAGAGGAAGAGAGTGCCGAAGTACTGCGCGCGAACGTGCCACCGCCTCAAGTCGGACTGAGACTTCGGGCCCGTAGCTGGACTGCGGCCAGGACGTGCTAACGAAGTTTGCGTGGCGCGGCAGCGCGATGCGCTCTGCCCCACACTAGATTCCACCGGTCGGCTGCAGCACAGCGCACAACAGCGACATGAAGACCGCACGGAATCTCCACTGTGGCACGGCGAGGCTAAAAAAACATCGCTGCTTCGTTAGACTTTCCGCTGTCATTAAAGCTGAAAACGAGTAAGAATTTTATTAGTCTGCTTGTATACGCAGACGTTTCAGAAAACATCCACCTTATTTTCCTCTGGGCTTGAAATGCTGTTCTGTAATGGTTATAACAATACACGTCCGAAAAAATATCATAGACTATAACTTTTGGACAGCTGAGCACCGTATTAACAACTTCAGTATTTTAGTCAATACAGCAGGTGCGAAACAGTTTCTGTCTGCTTGGAAAGTGATCGTTGAGCAACTATCTAAAATAATCAGTTGTATTAAAATCATCGTCAGTTTGCGCACCAATGAAGGTTTCTTTCGTTTCTTATCCATACAGTAACTAATAACTACGAAAATACGTTCGAAGTGCCTTTCGTTCAATACTTTGCATGGTCAGATCTGTACCATTGATACTAAAATTTAGAGTGTTAACAGAATCTTCCGTCGGTTCTTGCTAGAACCACATTATAATAAATGAAAAGCAAAAGCAAACTTTTCCTTTTCATTTATTAAAATTTAGAGTCTCCTAGGACTGTGAAAGTGAAATGATATCCATCTTTTCTCATGAGTCTGTACACATAGGAGTATGAAAAAGACATATCCGGACTCAGAGCAAAACATAAAGCTTAGACACTCGAAATAAAGATGCTACATTCCTTATATAACGAAACCACCCATCAAGAAAGGAGTGTTTAAAATGTAACTCCTAATGAGGTGAAATCGGTATACCAATTTTCTTCACAGCATTGACATGGAGCGCAATCACATTCTCTGCGCAGTTGATGAGCTACGCATGTTGAATCGCATCTCCTGTGCTCACTTCAAAATACCTTCAAAAATTTGTCACTATTAAGTGTCAATGTTTATCATTGGCCTTCCTAGGGTAAAATAACGTATATAAATCTAATAGTAACGTCTGACACAGAAACTTTGGCTAGTTACTTAATGCCTTCTCTTAAAACAACCTAGAACAGATAGTTAAGAACCCCACTTATAATGGAAATATATTCGATCTAATGGCAACGAATAGACGTGACCTCTTTGACGATGTCCACGTCTAAACTGGTTGGTTCAAATGGCTCTGAGCACTATGGGACTTAACTTCTAAGGTCATCAGTGCCCTAGAACTTAGAACTACTTAAACCTAAGGACATCACACACATTCATGCCCGAGGCAGGATTCGAACCTGAGACCGTTCCGGTCGCGCTATTCAGACTGTAGCTCCTAGAACCGCTCGGTCACCACGGCTGGCTCTAAACTGGTATCAGTGACAATAATGCGCTTATGGCGATAGTAATTACCAAAGTACAAAGGACAATAAAACAAGCAGCAAGATACACATGTTCAATAAACTAGATAAAAATCATTAGTGTCATATCTCAATGAAGAACTTAAAACTTCAAGCACGGGGCAGGAGCATGTAGAAGTTTATAAAAGAATAGTTGACCACGCGCTGGATAGATATGTATATAGTAGAACAGTGCATCACGGGGGAGAAACTCCATGGTATACAGTCACCGTAAAGAAACTTTTAAAGGAACAGAGATTACGGCGTAATAGGTATAAAAAACAAAGCGAAGTGCTGTAGATAGAGAAATGCTAAACGAAACGTATTTGGCTTTCAAGAGAGCAGTGGGTGTTGCCTACAGTAACTACCATACCAGAATATCGTCAAATAATCTTTCACAGAACCCAAAGAAATTCTGGTCGTCTATAACGGCTATTAGTGGCACCAAAGTTAGTGTCCAGTCCCTAGCGAATGGGACAGGAACTGAAATTAAGGGTAGCAAAGCAAGAGTTGAAATGCTTGATTTCGCATTCAAATGTTCCTTTACAAAGAAAAACCCAAGAGAAATGTCCCAATTTAATCCTTGTACCACTGAAAAGATGAAAGAAATAAATATTAGTGTCAGTGGTGTTGAGAAACAACTGAAATCGTTAAAACTGAACAAAACTCCAGGACCCGACGGAATCCCTGTAAGATTCTATATTGAATATGCGGCTGTGTTAGCCCCTCTTTTAACTATAACCGATCGCAGATCCCTCGCACAAAAACCCATGTCCAGTTTTTGCAGAAAAGCAGAGGTCTCAGCAGTCTACAAGAACGGCAGCAGAAGTGATCCACAACACTACCGTCCTTGACAACCGTTTGTTGTAGAATCTTAGAACATATTCGGAGTTCAAACATAGTGAGGTATTTTGAACAGAATGAACTCCTTAATGTCAACCAACATGGATTCCGAAAATATCGATCATATGAAACCCAACTTGCACTTTTTCACATGACATACTGAAATTTTTGGATCAAGGCAATCAGGTTGATGCAGTATTCTTGATTTCAGAAAATCATTTGACTCGGTACCACACCTACGCTTATCGTCAAAAGTACGATCATAGGGGGTATCAAGTGAAATTTATGACTGGATTGAGGATTCTTTGGTACGGAGGACACAGCATCCTATCTTTGATGGAGACTCGTCGTCAGATGAAGAATAAACTTCGGGTGTGCTCCAGGGAAGTGTCTTGTGACCCTTGCCGTTCATGTTGTATATTAATGACCTTGCAGACAATATTAATAGCAACATCAGGCATTTTGCAGGTGCTGCAGTTATGTGATATGGAGAACTGTCTGAAAGGAGCTGCATAAATATGCAAGCAGATCTTGATAAGATTTCAAAGTGGTGCAAAGATTGACAATTTGCTCTCAGTGTCCAGAAATGTAAATTTGTGCACTTCACATAACGAAAAAAACGTAGTATCCTGTGACTATAATATCAATAAGTCACTGTTGGAATCAACCACCTCATACAAATTCCTGGGTTAATACCTTGTAGGGATATGAAATTGAATTATCACATAGGCTCAGTCATGGCTAAAGTAGGTGCTAAACTTCGGTTTATTGATAGAACACTTGGGAAGTGCAGTCAGTCTACATAGGAACTTTCTTATCAATCACTCGAGCGACCCATCCTAGAATGTTGCTCAAGTGTGTGGGACTTGTATCAAATAGGACTAACAGGGGATACTGAACGTATACAGTGGAAGGCAGCACGAATGCTCACAGGTTTGTTTAATCCGTGGGAGAGTGTCACAAACATTCTGGAGGAACTGAACTGGCAGACTCTTGAAGATAAACGCACACTATCCGGAGAAAGTCTATTAACAAAGTTTCAGGGACCGGTTTTAAATGGTGACTCTGGGAACATTCTTTTACGTATCGCTCACATAGAGTTCGTGAGGATAAGATTAGAATAATTACTGTGCGCACAGAGACATTCACACATCAGAAGGAACTATAAAAACTTGAGGACGGTATAGTACAAGCTAATTCAAGTAAAATATAGTATGAGCCTGGTAAGTTCGTATCAAGATGCGAACGAATTATCCGGATGGGACGGAAACAAGTAGATGTGATGTGCATGTACAGACAAACAAACGATTAGAATTTCAGGGAAATTGGTTGATTTGTTCGAGCGTAAGAGTTTCACGAATTGAGCAAGTCAATATCGCTTTGGTTCCCATCTGGCCCTTATGGAAGCAGTTACTCGGCTTGACATTAATTTATGAACTTGTTGGATGTCCTGAGGGATATCGTGCCAAATTCTGTTCAATTGGCCAACTCGAGTTGGCTGGAGTGCCGTGCCCATAATGATACAAGCGTTCTAAAGTGGGAAGAGATCCAGCAAACGTGCTGGCCAAGAAAGCACGAAAACAAGCATTACAAACTCTTCCTGTGTGGGTGGGCATTGTCTTGCTGAAATGTAAGTCATGAAGGGCAACAAAACGGGGCGTAGTTTATGGTCGTCGTACCGCTGTGCTGAAAGTGTGTCGCTAATAACAACCAAAGAGGTCCTCCTATGAAATGAAATTGCGTCCGAGATCATCACTCCTGGTTGTCGGGCTATATGACGGGCGACCGTCGGTTGGTATCCCATCTTCGGCTTGGAATCTCACTGACTTAAACTGAATCGTTAAAATTCATGGTTAAACTCTCAACTGTCACTTATTTTGCACAATTCGCCACTAGTTTCAGTGAATGACCGTTATCAAGCTCAGCTGGCTTAAAAAATGGGAAATCTATATCACAATTTGCACAAAAGTAATTTGCTCACCATAGTACAAAAAAAATTTCTCACAGTAGTAACCGTATACGATAATTTTCCTCAAGAAGCAAATGTACATAGACCGCTAGTAACTAGTCTCTCATTTGGCATCTCCAGGAGGCGACTACCATGATGGCAGGAAATACTCCAAGAAATGGTAGAGTGACAGAGAATCTGAAATATGGCTAGGTTTTTTTGAAATTCGATAACAAGTTGCAGTTACATGATAAACTAAATCTGAATACATCTGTGATCTCAGATAAATGAGGCGCATCCAGTAACACAAAAATATTTTCAATATCTTTAAAACTACAGAAGTTAATATTTGACAGTGAATAAACATTTTCACAATGAACCTCTGAATTAACAACTTCAACTGCTTCATGTGATTCAACAAACTATATCTCATATAACAGCATTTCACTATAGCTATCATTCATGAAAGCTAAAAACCTGTATCTATTTTATTTCTTGATTACCTATGTTTTTCATGTCTTTTCATCATGCAAATGTTTGTAAGAACATCGTATTCTTCACAGTAACACAGAATATGGATGCAGCATGAATACCTCATATTTTGTCACACTTGTGTATTTATCTAATGAGTGTGTTACTATTTTTGACAAATATTTATACAAATTTTCGAATGTTTGATGTCATCAAGATGGAAGATGCCATCAGGATGACTGTGGATAGGGAATTTGAATACTAAATATGGCAGTAGTGGGTGGGAAACTTAAATATTAAATATGTTGTCGGGTGGTAAATTTAAATATTAGTGATAGCTAAACGTTTTTACAGCCAATGACAGTGCAATATTTTTTGTGTTACTGTTAATTGTACTACAGAAGCTTCTTTGGGTGAAATAAATTTCGTAAGATTCTTTACCTTAATTGTGTAAACTAGTGCTATTCAGCACACAGTGCTCTAAGCAATGCTGAGAAAAAGTCTGAATAAGCAACGAAAGGATAACGTTCTACGAGTAGGGGCGTGGAATGTCAGGAGTTTGAACGTGGTAGGAAAGCTAGAATATCTGAAAAGGGAAATGTTAAGGCTCACTCACTCTAAGTATAGTGGGGGTCAGTGAAGCGAAATGAAAACAAAACAAGTATCTCTGGTCAGATGAGAACGAAGTAATATCAATAACAGCAGAAAATGAAATAACGGGAGTAGGATTCATTATGAATCGGAAAGTAGTGGAGGGAGTGAGTTACTGTGAACAGTTCAAAGATGCGGTGGTTGTCATCAGAATCGACAGAAAATCAACACCAACAGCGATAGTTCAGGTATACCTGCCGACATCGCAAGAGGAAGATGGAGAGACAGAGAAAGTATAAGAACATGTAATTCAGTACGTAAAGGGATATAAAAAAATTAACAGTCAAGGTGGACTGAAATGCAGTTGTAGAGGAAGGAGTAGAAGCAAGGGTTACGGGAGTATATGGACTTGGCACTAGGAATGAGACAGGAGAAAGACTAATTGAGTTCTGCAAAAAATTTCAGCAACCAATAGCGAATACCTTGTTCAAGAATCAAAAGAGGAGGAGGTACGCATGGATAAGGCAGGGAGCTTCGTGAAGATTTCAGTTAGATTACGTCACGGTCAGGCACAGACTCCGAAATCAGATACTAGATTGCAAGGCGTACCCAGGAGCAGATATACACTCCTGGAAATTGAAATAAGAACACCGTGAATTCATTGTCCCAGGAAGGGAAAACTTTATTGACACATTCCTGGGGTCAGATACATCACATGATCACACTGACAGAACCACAGGCACTAGACACAGGCAACAGAGCATGCACAATGTCGGCACTAGTACAGTGTATATCCACCTTTCGCAGCAATGCAGGCTGCTATTCTCCCATGGAGACGATCGTAGAGATGCTGGATGTAGTCCTGTGGAACGGCTTGCCATGCCATTTCCACCTGGCGCCTCAGTTGGACCAGCGTTCGTGCTGGACGTGCAGACCGCGTGAGACGACGCTTCATCCAGTCCCAAACATGCTCAATGGGGGACAGATCCGGAGATCTTGCTGGCCAGGGTAGTTGACTTACACCTTCTAGAGCGCGTTGGGTGGCACGGGATACATGCGGACGTGCATTGTCCTGTTTGAACAGCAAGTTCCCTTGCCGGTCTAGGAATGGTAGAACGATGGGTTCGATGACGGTTTGGATGTACCGTGCACTATTCAGTGTCCCCTCGACGATCACCAGTGGTGTACGGCCAGTGTAGGAGATCGCTCCCCACACCATGATGCCGGGTGTTGGCCCTGTGTGCCTCGGTCGCATGCAGTCCTGATTGTGGCGCTCACCTGCACGTCGCCAAACACACATACGACCATCATTGGCACCAAGGCAGAAGCGACTCTCATCGCTGAAGACGACACGTCTCCATTCGTCCCTCCATTCACGCCTGTCGCGACACCACTGGAGGCGGGCTGCACGATGTTGGGGCGTGAGCGGAAGACGGCCTAACGGTGTGCGGGACCGTAGCCCAGCTTCATGGAGACGGTTGCGAATGGTCCTCGCCGATACCCCAGGAGCAACAGTGTCCCTAATTTGCTGGGAAGTGGCAGTGCGGTCCCCTACGGCACTGCGTAGGATCCTACGGTCTTGGCGTGCATCCGTGCGTCGCTGTGGTCCGGTCCCAGGTCGACGGGCACGTGCACCTTCTGCCGACCACTGGCGACAACATCGATGTACTGTGGAGACCTCACGCCCCACGTGTTGAGCAATTCGGCGGTACGTCCACCCGGCCTCCCGCATGCCCACTATACGCCCTCGCTCAAAGTCCGTCAACTGCACATACGGTTCACGTCCACGCTGTCGCGGCATGCTACCAGTGTCAAAGACTGCGATGGAGCTCCGTATGCCACGGCAAACTGGCTGACACTGACGGCGGCGGTGCACAAATGCTGCGCAGCTAGCGCCATTCGACGGCCAACACCGCGGTTCCTGGTGTGTCCGCTGTGCCGTGCGTGTGATCATTGCTTGTACAGCCCTCTCGCAGTGTCCGGAGCAAGTATGGTGGGTCTGACACACCGGTGTCAATGTGTTCTTTTTTCCATTTCCAGGAGTGTAGACACAGATCACAATTTAATAGTGATGAAGAGAAGATGAAGTTTAAGAGGCTAGTTAGGAACTATCAAAGCGCAAATAAGTGGGATCGGCAGTACTAAGGAACGAAGAGATACGCTCGATGTTCTCCAAGGCTATGGATACTACGTTTAGCAATAGCTCAGTAGTCAGTTCAGTTGAGGAGGAGTGGACATTTCTAAACGGGATAATCGCGCAAGCTAAAAGCAAAAACATGGTGCAAAGAATATATCTGCGAAGAAACTATGGGTAACAGATGAAATACTTCAGTTGATGAAAGAAGGAACTACAAAAATGTTCAGGAAAATTCAGCAACACAGAAATACAAGTCACTTCGGAGTGAAATAAGTAGAAACCGTAGGGAAGCTAAGGCGAAAGGACTGCGCGAAAAATGCGAAGAAATCGAAAAAGAAATGACTATCGGAAGGACTTACTCAGTAAATAGAAAAGTCAAAACAATATTCGGTGAAATTAAAAGTACCCGTGGTAACATCAAGAGAGCAGCGGGAATTCCACTGATAAATGCAGAGGAGAGAGGCACGTAGGAGGAAAGTGTACGTCGAAGTCCCTATGAGGGGGAAGTCTGAACATGTGACAGAAAAACAAACAGGAGTCGCTGTAGAATAGATAGGGGATCCAGTACTATAAACAGAATTTAAAAGGGTTTGGAAAACTTAACATCACGTAAGACAGAAGGTATGGATAACCCTCCACCAGAATTTCTAAAATCAGTGGAGGAAGTGGCAACAAAACGGCTTTTCATGTTGGCTTGTGGGATCTATGAGACTGGCGGTATACCATCTGCCTTTCGGAAAAACATTGTCCACACAATTCAGAAGACTACAAGAGCTGACAAGCGCGAGAATTATCGCACAATCAGCTTAATAGTTCGCGCATCCAAGTAGTTGACAAGAATAATATGCAGAAGAATGGAAAAGAAAATTGAGAATGTATTAGGTGACGAGCAGATTGGCAGGTAAAAGCACCAGATAGTCAGTTGCGACGTTGCTGTTGATAAGGGAACCAAGACTAAATAAAAAGCACTACACGTTCGTGGGCTCTGTCGGCCTGGAAGAAATGTTCCACAGTGTCAAATGGTGGAAGATGTCCGAAATTCTGAAAAAATAAGGGTAAGCTGTAGGTAAGGACGGGTAATGTACAGTATGTACAAGAGACAGGTGGGAACAATATAAGTCTAAGACCAAGAACGAAGTGCCATAAACGGCATCTATTTCTAACTACATGATTTGTGCTGCATGGCCACAGGTGCCGCTAAATAACTGATTACCCGTTGCTAAATTTATTGAGGCTGTTAAATGAAGCAAAAGATGCAAAGCTAATTCTTTATCTTAAATGTTCTGTTATTGTTTTGTATGTGTTCTCACATAGTTGTTTTTCTGATTTAGAGCTCTAGAACCTAACTGTTTTTATTCCATGTGTGTAAAAATTAGCGGAGTGGTCTCTTGGGACCAATGTCGACCGTAAAGACCAGCCTTGGGGCAAGTTTCTGAGGGCGGGGCCTTGGCGTTCATCGTCAGTTACTGTCTAACGATTCTGGTATAAACCAAGCACTGTAATTTAACCTGTTTTAGTGGAAGTCTGTTGGATTTTAAACTGGTCTTTCACGCTTTCAAATGAGTTTTTTTTACTGAAAACTATTATGACCTCTAATTGATGGCTTTAAGATAATTTTTCAAACTATTTCTCAACGGCGCCTTTGAACTGTTTCGATATTTCATTTAATTACTAGCGAATTTAAATTGTTTTGCAAGTTCATAGTCTTTCATTTATTCTGAGTGGCGTTTCTAAATGCCTTATGCCTTATGTATCTGTTGTGAAGCAATAAAAATTGCCCATTTTTTGCTGAGTCTGGGCTCAGTCGTTTACCACTCCCAGATCCCCGCATCCTACCACCGTTTCAGTTTTTGGTGTTTACAGAGATACTGTGCTTGAGGTACTATGGGTTCACTGAGTATCGTTCTTGTTTTTAAGCTCCAGTTGTGAAGTCGTCCTAGAGTTTACACAATTGGATTTTCTAACTGAGATTGTGTTAGTGAATTGTGGACTATTCTACTGTATTGTTTAGGTATGTCACAGGTATTTAGAAATTCTGAGTATGCCAATATGGTATCTGTGTATAGGTTTCGTAATGGAAATGCCGCTTGTGCTTGTAGAGAATAAGGCAGACGAATTCCTAACTGCAGTGTAGCAGAAGACTCTTTACTCGTGTATTCAGTAACCTGCGCGAGAATGGGACAGTGCCGAGCATCAATATATCACCTGAAAGTGCAAATGAGCATAGTGTGGGTGAACTACGAGACATTATTCAGCTGGTAGAATGTAATCACGCAGAATTCCTACACCTATCGGTCCCCCACATACAACAGAATGGCTGACATTACATGGCGAACTTTGTATGTCCCCCATCCTTGTCGTGTATGGCAAATTCAACTTGAAGGGTAGAAGATAACGATAGATAATTGCAATTTTTTCGCTAGCTAACTGCAACTCACGGATAATGCAATTAATACCTTTACTGATAAAGGCTCTTTAACTTGTGATGGTATCACTAACACTCGTGGTCCGACGAAAATCCACAAGCCCTTCTGGAAACAAAATTTCAAGAACGCTTCCAGCATTATTGGAAGACGTTCCTTTGGCAACACGCATGCATATGATTATTCTTCGAACATGACAGAGCCCCTTGCACATTTTACCCTCCAGGTGAGAGATGTCCGCCAAACCTAACGGCAGGTTATATAACTACCATCAAGCGCAGTTTGACTGTTATTTGACCTCTAAGGCATCACGCGATCATGAAGGTGATGCATCAAGTCGTCATCGACCTTGTATGTGGACATGTGACGTCATCAATGACATTGACTGTATGATCTCATCAAAGTGGTCGTGAGCAGGAAATTTAAATATTAAAATGGTGGCCGTGGGTGTAAAATTTAAATATCAAAGATGGCATTTAGCGATAAATTTAAATAGTAAAGAAGCGAATAAAGCGCTGGAGCGATGAGTCGGATGATCGGAATCAATGATTCTCCACGAGTGTCTTCTCCCAATTTTATATTCTCTACTTTCAACCAAACTGTTCTGAATATTTCAGAGTAGTTTCGAACCAGCAGCAAAAGTGTCTGCGTATGTGCAACGATGCAATTCCATGTTTCGCCGTCTCGTTAAATCCTGTCACGTCTGAGCTTGTCAACGAGTAAAAGTTTGCTACTGTTTGCCAGACGCACAGGATATGGCTACAGTCATATTTCATTCGTGAAACTTGAGCCCTAGATTCCTCTTCAGCTATGCAGCCTCGGGCGCTAGCCTTGTGCCGTCTTCAGCGAGTACACCTTATTACATCTCAAAATGCATGTCACGCCGTTTCGGAATTGAAACAATGGCTTCTGCGTTTGCCCCGTACAATGCAACTGCGTGACATACCGAACAGCCAAAAGTGAATTGCTCTTTTTTTAATCAAACTGTTATATATTGTCATGCTGTCGTGGCGAAGCAGTTACATGTTATCAGCAGCATAGGACCTACTAGATTAGAGCACAAACGCAATGTACTGTGTAAGAATACAAGTGCATCTGCTAAGCTTGTAATACCGGTTCTAAAATGTTTTTCTTGTTTTCAATTCTTCAAATACAATTTCTCGACAACTGTTCCCAACATCCAATGTGAGATGTTCTACATGCGAGATTCCACACAATAATTACATGAACTTTTGTATCGCGCCTGGGAGGCGGCGCGTGGGTAAGGAACAGGAAAAGGTACTAATCTCTCGGTACTACAAACATAGTGAAAGCACCTTTACTAGCGGATAACGCATGCAAACATATTACATAGCTTGCAAGGTGGTGCGAAGTTGAAGCGAAGTGTCCTGGCTGCCTGCACCTGATGAAATGGGAAGAATCTGTAGCGATACTCGTAGAGCTCTCCTGCGCCGGCTAGATGGCGCTGTCGCCGGTGTCTGTCGTAGTGCCAACCTAAGTAGTGGCAATCGTAGCTATCGATACCACATGAACAGTTCCCATATCTTCTGTTTTTGTGAAATGTGCCTTTCGTGGAGATCTGTCAACTGGCAGAATTTTCTCGTATGCAATATTCCATTCTGCATTTGGGTATTTCACTTACGAATTTTCGCCAGACATTGTTGTAAACTTCAGGCTACAATTGATGCTTATCGAAGATCCTGTTCAACAGACATTATTTAATTATCATGTGAATTATTGCCTGCTACTTTCAAAGCTAGAAAGAAAATTAATCGTTCCATCCATTCGTTTCGGTTATTCCGGTGAGCAAAATCGAAAAGTGCTGACGATACATTGGAGGCTTTCTTCCAATCGCGTTTTCGTTGTCCCCTAATAATGATTCACCATTTTGGCTAATGCGGCCTTAACGATATGCTTAAATTTACGGTCTCTGTTCGAATTTTGTTGTCTATAGGGGAAAGATCCTTGCTTAGGAACATTAGTAACCTTGAGAATTTTTCCAAATTTGTAAGATCTCGTCTTTTGTAATTCTTTTTAGAGGGTTTATTTTAAACAATAGATTATATAAATCCTCTAGTTACTGGGTACCTCACATTGTGAATTATCAAATCATCTCCATCGACAACAACACTTCTGCAACAGCTTGAAATATGATACCATATATAGTATCACAAATTTTGTGTGTTGCCTCAACAAAATATGATGCTACTAATTTATCTTCTGTCTCAGCACCAATTTTCTTTCGTGAGTTTTCTACACACCCATCATCATCACATCATCATCATCGCCATCATCTCCGTATTCATTATTATCATCATCTCCTCCTCCTCCTTCTCCACCTCCTCCTCCTTTTCCACCATCTGCTTTCATTGATATCGTACACTGTTTTCTTTGGCCTCATCTTGGCCTGTCTTTCCTTTCGGCATTGCTGCTACAATCTGTCTAGCGCTCCAGAAACAGGTTTAAATACATTTTTCAGTACAGAATCACCTTGAGCTTGTCTTTTTAGTAGCAACGCCGGTTTCCTGTGGATATTTCGTTGAGATTTAAACAATAAATTTTTAAGACTAAGCTTTCGCCTACTAAAATTTAGAGACATGTTGATAAGCGCAGCGTTTAATCACATTGAGCCGACGGGAAGCAAAAGTCTCACTTTAAACCAATTCGCACAGCGTTAGGCGTTTTGTGTTTGGCGTTCAGCACACCCTTCATTCTTGAGTTCGAATCTAGAGGCCCAGGCTTCATGTCAAGGTGAGAACATTTTTCCTATCACATTAAATACAAGCCTTTCTTGTGATGGTGAATAGCTTAAAAAACTAAGCAATAATCAGTTCGGCAAATATCTCAGTTTTATACCGGTGATAACATGCAGCACACGACGTTAAATATATAAGTATAACTATCGAAATTAATACGAAAACATTCAGATCACCTTTGTTTACAACTAAAAGATTGTGCACATTCTCTTCCCATGCTCGTCTACTCATTTAGAGGAATGCATTAAAAGTCGTATCTGGATTGAAACGTTCGCTGAAAATATGTCTCAAATTACATTTATCTTGCTTGAAAAGAATAACTACATTAGCGTTGTGTCTAATTAATTATTTCGGAATTTTGCTATATGTTTGACGTAAATGAAAGCCATTACGGCGACCCATCGAAAAGTAAACCTTCATATGTTCTTGCTTATGACAAGCAATATCGTCGAAATCAAAAATCTAAAACATTAGCGCTTAGTGGAGCAATATTACGTCTTCCTTACTCGAAAACGTGAAGTATTCAATGTCTTCCTAGATGTTAGCACTTGTCTTAGAAATTTGTACTTACTGCAGTGATTTGGAGTATAAATACACCTTCTTAAACCTGAGACCATTTCTATTAAGGAAAAAGTTAATAATCACATTCGTTTGCCACAGTTGGAAGGCCAATTGTTTGTTTGCAATTTTGTGACTGTAATGCATATTCGTCAGTTACAGGACTGGTATTAAGTTTGTCCATGCTTCTGGAGTTGCACCGTAAAACACAAAAGATCCTTCTCTCTGTTAACAACTTATGTATAATATAATTGCATAAATTCTAGTACATTACTTGTAGAAACTTTCATATAACTGCATTGCATAGATTCTACTGCAGCACCCGTGAGGTGGAATTCGAGCGAAGAAGAAGGCGAAGCAACGTGGATATCTCCTTAATCGTGTTGTTAAAAACTTACCTGTAGAACGTAAAATACTCGGCTACTAGTACTCTCGGCCAGGAAAAAAACTGATTTGACCGTTAGATAGAGGTGATATTGGAGCCAATCCATTTGATGCGTGCAAGGATTATGATATAACTTATGCATCGTACCCAGACAGCTTGTCGACAGACATCGAGCAGATCAGATTCTGGCTGATAAAGGATGGTCTAGAGTGAAGGCGAAAGTGCTAATCTGAGTGACAAGTTAAATGCCTTATCAGTAGCTAAAGTTAAGATTGCTATGGGTATGAAAAAAGTGAGGAAGAAGAAAATCTACGAAAAGAATAAGAACAAAGCAGGGAACATAATGAACAGAATAATTAAAACTGTTCACACTGGAGTACAATGTATGGAGCCAGTCAGTAATCTCATAGCAGCTGTGATAGTCGCTCGCAAAATTACTTCACAGGTTGCTTCAAAAGAAAAATCGTTTGGCAGGGAGCGTATAATACCCACCTCCAAAACAGGTAGAACATTACCACGCATTCAAATATTTGCTGTGTTATCTACACCTGAAGGATTAACAGAAGAATAGGCAGGGGTCCTTAAGGCCGTAAATAATGCGAAAGTTGCTCGCAAACAACTAGCTGAGGTGAGAGGAAATAATAATACAATGGAAGCCATAACACTTCATAAAGGGAAGGGGATGTACTTAAAACTATGTAGGAAAAACGGGTTCTGTCTATATTTAATTAAAAAAGTTTCTCGTTAAGCAGTCTTCCAACTAAAACACTTACTAATATTGACTTAAAACATTAAGCTAAAATGAGAAAATACCACATTTAGGTGCGTTTACCTAAAAAAAATGAGAGTCCGGTTGTTAATCTCCAGACTGAAAGTGAACCTGGTTCACATTGGGCATCTTGTAAGAAATAAGGTAGTTTTGTGTATTGTTTTGATAGCTTCTGCATGTTAACGTCTCCTCTGGAAATAATACTGTGTTTCAAAAATTATACAATAAAATACAACTACAATACGCTTCAATCACCTAACAGTAAGAGGTGTGGCCACCTAAACAAAGTTTCTGAACACCAGATAAATTACAAGTTTTGTACCTCATACTGACAGTATCACAACGGAAACCATTGAACATTATGTAACGTTTAGCCTCTCTAGTAAAAATTTGATTATAGCTGTTAACTTTAACCTCACGCTAAATTTATGTCATTCATTCGAAACTGACTTAACAACTTAATTACCTACAATTCCACATCGAATATTACATCGAGAAACAGTACCTTCTACTTTCATAATCAAATAGGCGATGTGGAAATCCTGGGCATAGTTACTTTAAAACATGGAGCTTATGAACTCCATTACATTATTTACAACATTCTGAAGGAGATAGTGTGATACAACATTAAGATTGAGCGCGAAGGTGATACATAGAAAAAGAAAAATAACAGTGTAAAACTTAACATAGGTTACAATAAAACACTTAAATGAAGCGAGATAAAGAGTGACGTATATGTTGATTTCGGATGGAATAAAAATGTAGGCTCAGATTTAGATTTTGAGAGAAACATGAATGGGAAAGAAACCTTAAAAAAGTAGAACATCCAGTAGAAACGATAACTAAATCGACACCCTAGCTGCAAACAGGCGTTGATATACATCATTGGGGACACGTTGAAAATCTGTGCCCTGACCGGGATTCGAACCCGCCATCTCCTGCTTACATGGCAGACGCTCTACCCATCTGAGCCATCGAAGGCACAGAGGATAGTGCGCCTGCAGGGACATATCCCTTGCACGCTTCTCGTGAGACCCACATTCCCAACATGTCCACACCACTACATTCGTAGTGCGTCTAATAGATGTCCCCAATGATGTATATCAACGCCTGTTTGCAGCTAAGGTGTCGATTTAACTATCATCTCATTCTAGAGAAGCTGCACGGTCATCGATGGTATCTGTCCTTTTGGGAACATATACTACCTTCATATATAGTTAAAATAATGCTACCAGGACATTGACCTTCTTGTGCGAACGCACGCTCTATGCCCCAACTCCTACGGGACTTGGTAGATTAATCTTCCACGAGTAATGAATGTGACGGGCAAACATCTATTAGGCGTTCTACAAATGTAATGGTGTGGACTTGTTGGGAATTTGAGTCTCACGGGGAGCAGGCAAGGGATATGTCCCTGCAGGCGCACTATCCTCTGTGCTCTCGGTGGCTCAGATGGGTAGAGCGTCTGCCATGTAAGCAGGAGATCGCGGGTTCGAGTCCCAGTCGGTGCACACATTTTCAACATGTCCCCAATGGTGTATATCAACGCCTGTTTGCAGCTATGATGTCGGTATAATTATTATTTCAGTCTAAAGAAACTGCACCGTCATAAATGGTATCTGTTCGTTAGGGAACACATACTACCTTCATACATCCAGTAGAGCTTGAGGAAGTTAACATCCTGCGTTAATTGCAACATTCCTGGAGATTTATTCCAAAAAACTCCCGCTACATATACCTTACATCAGTTCTGGCCCGCAGTACCACCTGGATATAAGACCGTGGGAACACCAACTCTATTAATTTACATGCCAGTCGTGGTAAGATACGAATCAGAATTAAATGTATCAATTAGAGATCAAAACGGAAATCTTGTTGATTTTAACGGTGAAGAAATAACTGCTCGATTACATATAAAGAGAGGCAACGGGCACTCCATTCAGTCGTCATGTTATGTTTGAAGAGAAAAAAACGAACACAAGGAAGTATTAAAAGAAGAAGACTAAAAATCGAAAAATGTGCTGACTCTTCATAATCGATAAATACTATCGTCGCTGGGATCCACAACATTATAAATACTAACAACATTCACTGTGAGCTCTCATTTGACGTTGGATGAATGGAGGAGAAGATGACGAGTCACACACTGAAAGCGGCAGACGAAATTTTCGTAGCCAACTCAATTACACACTTCGAATATCATAAGTAAAAACCATTTGGTCAATCAGTTTTTGCCAAAAGCGATTCCATACGGATTGTAATACGAAATGAAAACTCTTACCTGCTTCCACGGGAAAGTCGTTCAGATGTTGAAGGAAGACTTCTCGATGAAAGAGTTCTGAAAGCTACTAACATTGATTTAAATAAAAATTGAGCACATCACTTGTTTTCAGAAATTCAGTGTCATTTGAATAGCCAAATTATAGATTGTGTGTGTAACGATAATGAAAGGGTATGTGTCTTCGACACCAAACAACGCAATCGCGTTGCAGACTGCTGATTGGGGAACGAAAAACGGACTAAAGAATTAATTGGTGCAGGTCAACGTTTAGGTTTCTGTAGCCTGTTCAGTATGGTACTCGGGATCGCAGAGGATTGCAGGAAGGTTGTTTTAACCGCTCTAAGCCTGGTTCTAGCATTCCACCATAGGGATTTAACTGAATGTTTAGGACCAGGAATTAGTACATGGACGTGGCAAGCTAAATTGAATACAGCGCTCGAAACAGCAAGACACATAATTTTAGCTTTTCAGTCAAATAAGAATTTGATTACAGGTTGTTGCAACCTATTCTGTACGATGGACAAAACAGAGTTGAAGGTATACTTGAATTAGCCTAGTATTTCATGATTCAGTGTAGAAATGATACCTTGAATGAATTGGGTAATAGTGCGTAACTTTACATCAGAGATTTAATGATGTACATATGAAAATAATCTGGCAAGTTTTCAACTGCAATGATTTCAAGATGATAAATATAACAACGACTGAAAAGCCACAACAGGTCACCACTGTGCCGAACGTCTTACTGGAGGTGAAGGTGAAAAGAAACCTCTCCTGCTTGGGAGTTATTTTGTTGGCATTACATCGTTCATTGATATATTTTTTGTTTTTCCTTTCCAGAACCATAAACTACGTGCTCTTTGATTTCCAAGGATTCTGCACCACAGATATCGATTAGTTCCGAAGGAGCTTACATTTCGGATGTTGGGTAGTGCTCAAAATACCGTGGTTGCGTCTTGTGATTTTATTCTACAGTGGACAACGCCCTACTATTAAATGGCTATAATTTCTGCAAAATGGGTGATGGAAAATTACCATCAGTGCAGTATGTGCTCAGCTGGTGTGCCTTTGGCTCAGATATTGGCACACGCTCAGATATCGCATCTGAGTCACGAGTCTGAGGCTTGGAATAACTGAAGTGGATTAAAGACCAGAATATGATGATCATAATATTGAGGACAAGGGATGCCCGTCACTTTCTGCGCTGCGATTGAAAATCGGTGTTGAGAAATACGAACCAGTGACTGAAGTGTTAAATGTGAGCTGGTGGAAGTGTGGTGACGTGACTGTCACTTTTGAGATTTCTCAGATGATGAACGTAATGGCGCTTTTGTTAAATAAATGCCGCGTGTTTTTATATCCACAGAGGTGTGGTAATAGAATTTATATGCACAGAATTTTTATTTTTTCGCTTTTTCCCTCTACCTCTGTAATATATAAATATAAAGAAACGTATTGTTATTGATGTATTATTCCAGTAAGATCTTGCAGACTTCATTGTAATCAACATGGAAGCTGGAGTAGCTGACGAACTTCATTTCCCAGCCTGCAAAGTGTAACCAAGGTGAGCAGTTATCACAAAAGGAATTGAGGACTTTCATCAAGCCGATCTGGTTGTCCTGATCGCATATTCCGGATACAATTCAGGTTACAAATAAAAATTAACAGTAAACGATATGTACACCAAATATACATGGGTCGCTGCTCAAAAGAGTAAACTGGTACTGAGGTTGCAGAGGTGTTCAGAAAAATATACAGAAAAAGTAATAGGATTCTGAAACATTTACAAAGAGACTTACGTAAGGAATTTTACAACACTCATTTCAAAAACATAATGGGAAAAAGTAAAATACATCACTCCACAACGTTTTGCAACTTGAAGGCTTCAGTTGTCAGTGATACTATAGAACTGTTGAGGGAGATATGTTTAAACGTTATATTGCTCAGAGTCATTTCAAATTGATTAATATAGTGCAAGATCTATTCAGTCAGTATAATGACACAAAAACAGTAAAATTAATATGAAACCTGATGATGTGAAAAATAACAGCATTTCGTCTACTGAGAGATTAACACGACTGGTTCACGAAAAGCTGAATTCGAAGTCTGTGTTCTGTTAGAGTTAGTTAACATAAGTATAATTTCGAGAAAGGCTTAACACGAAACTGGTCTACCGAGATATTCAAATTTCGAGAAGTTCAGGAGACGAACCCACGAACGTATCTGCTACAAGATTACGTCTTGCGACCTGCAGCCGGAGATTTCTAGAGCAAAAAACTACAAAAAACCAAATACATGTCCATACATCTAGTTGATGAAATCATATGAAGAAAAGGAAACAAAGCTTTCGTAAACTGATCGAGTTTTGATAAAACACGCAGCTCTTGGATTAATTTGTAACAGGCAGTATGTGTAAGAATTGGAACAGACATTTACGTTGGTAAATTGTTTTTAACACTAACTTGTGTGCTGCATTGGGCGGCACGTATTTTACACATTATTAATGTGTGGATAGTTTTGAGAATAACGCAGAATACATCGAAGTAAATTATGCGGTGCGCACAGCACTTCAGCGGACAGTGGTAGTCAGCCCAAATCGAATGTCTCCGCCACGTACCGAGGCTGCGGCAGCGGACCTGGTTCGCGGCCCGCCCGTCTCAGAGGCAATGCAGCAGCCACGCGGTAATTTTCGTCTCACGTGTGAGGTGTGGCGTTCGAACGCGCGCACGCTGGCGTCGGATTTCAAAACAAGACGCCTGCTGCGTACGGCTGTCTCGACGACATTTGCACAAACTGCTAGCCGTATCATCAGCATTGCTGAGAGCACTGTGTGCTGAATAGCACCAGTTTACGCAATTAAGGTAAAGAAGCTTACGAAATTTATTTCATTCAAAGAACCTGCTGTAGTATAATTAACAGTAACACAAAAAATACTGCACTGTCATTGGCTGTAAAAACATTTAGCTATACTACTATTTAAATTTACCACCCACCACCATCGTTAAAATTTAAGTTTCCCACCCACTACTGCCATATTTAGCATTCAAATTCTCCATCCACAGTTATCCTGATGCCATCATACATTCAAGGTCATTATTGATATCACCACCGCCATATTTATGGCATCAAGCATTCGAAAATTTGTATAAATATTTGGTAAAAATAGTAACATACTCATTAGGTAAAGACACAATTGTGACAAAATATGAGGTATTCATGATGCATTCATATTTTGTGTTACTGTGAAGAATGCGATGTTCTTAGAAACATTTGCCTAATGAAAAGGCATGAGCAACATAGGTAATCAAGAAATAAAATAGATACAGATTTTTAGTTTCCAGGAATGATAGCTATTGTGCAGTACTATTATCTGAGACATAGTTTGTGAAATCACATGAAGCAGTTAAAAGTTGTTAATTCAGAGGTTCAATGTGAAAATGATTATTCACTGTGAAATATTAACTTCTATAGGTTTAAAAATATTGAAAGCATTGTTGTGTTACTGGATGCGCCTCATTTATCTGAGATCGCAATGTATTCAGATTTCCTTTATTATGTAACTGCGACTTGCTATCGAATTTCATGAAAAACCTAGCCATATTTCAGATTCTCTCTCACTCTACCATTTCTTGAAGCATTTTCTGCCTTCGTAATTGACCGACCCTCGTCAAAATTCTCCGTGCTGGGATTCATCCCAGTCTAGCCATGCTGACACCTTTGCACCTTAACTTGCCCGTATCGCCCGCCTAACCGGACTGGTCGTGGCACGCCCTCGGCCCTAGGGCAACACAGCTTTACAAACAAATTCGCCTCATCGCTTACCAATTCTAGGTGGCTGATTAGTTCACCAATATACACATAATGTCATGGAGGATACAGTGCTTTAAGAAGAAGTTAAAAGAGGTGTCATGCGATGTGGTATATATAGAAAGAGATGGTAACGTCAAATTCAACTTATCTCCAGTGAACGTTTGTCAATATTTGAATGTAGCTTTCCTAAAAAGTTATCAAGAAACTCCATTAAAAACAAGTAAGCCATGGATAACTAAGGGAATTAAATTCTCATGTAAGATGAAAACGAAAATTATATAAAGGCCACAATAAGTCAATGTCTGCAATCATTTGCATACTACCAAAAACACTATTATATTCTAAGAAAATGCAGTAAAATATCCAGAAGAATGCATGCCCTGAAATAAATTTAGAATGCTGACATTAAGATTGAAACTCTGTAGGATATTGCCAGACAGGAGTTGGGACTGTCAATCTGTTAACAATATACCACAAAAATTAAACCAAATGACAATGTTGTCACAGATGATTCACAAGGTGCAAGTATGTTTAACAATCATTTTCTAAATATAGTATTAAAAATAGGCTTTACAGTTCAGTACCAGCAGCAAGAGAATATATTAAAAATCTCGTTACAGAAACCTTTACTAAACTAGAAGCAACTGAAACATAAAATATCATTCTACAAAACTTAAAGAACTGGAAATAACACCATCATCTTTCACTGAAATTAATAGAATTATAAATATTTCAAAATACAAAGGCCGAAATGGTATTTATGGTATTTGAAATAGCATTCTGAAAAGTTGTTCTGATTTAACAAGTAATGTCCTTCTCGATACATGTAATGCACCCCTGGTAGAGGGAATTTTTCCAGACAGGTTAAAATATGCGATGGTTAAGCCTCCTTATAAAAAAAGGTGCTAAGAAAGACTTAAATAATTACCGCTCAGTTTCCTTACTGACATCTTTTTCCAAAATATCAGGAAAAGTAATGTATTCAAAAGTTTTGAGAATGTGCATTATATTTAGTTCTCTATGACAAATAGTCACATTAACAGTTGTTGTAACACGAGCTGGAGTTAGGAAGTAGGGCGGACTGCTCCAGATTTTTGGCTTTACATACTGATCAGAACTTGAAGTGGAAGAAGAAAGTTACTAAGCTTATCAAACAGTTAAGTTCAGCTACTTTCGGTGCTCGTGCAATTGCTTGTTCTGAAAACGAACGAATTAACTTCCTGACATATTCTGCATGTGTCTGCTCAGTAATTTCTTAGGGAATAATTTTCTGGGATGACTCACCAGGTAGATAGGAAGTGTTGATTGCACAAAAGTGAGCAATAAGAACAATATGTTGTGTTCACCTGGAGTCATCATGTGTATACTTCTATAAGGAATTGGGCATTATAGCTTCACCGTCACAATATAAATATTCACGCATTAAATTCGCTATTATTAATCCTTCACACTTTGAAAAGAACAATGATATTTTTATCTACAATAATAGAGGAAAAAAATTACCTTTATCATCCATTGTTAATGCTCTCAGTGTCTCAGAAAAGAGTTCAATATGCAGCAGCAAAATGTTCTGACAGTTTGTCAAACACCATAAAATATCTGGACAGTTACCAAAGCATGTTTTAAATCTAACCTACAATTTCTCCTGGATAACTCCCTGTTCCATGGACGAATTTTTATTTAACAATTGGTGGTCTTACAAAATTGGTTTTTAAATGTAGTGCGTAAGTATGACTAAAAAATAACGCTAATTATTTGTATCTGTAAACTGTATAGTTCCACATCATTTTGATAGAAGAATCTTTCAAATGATCTATCGAACATTTATATGCGTAACTAAGTAATGAGAAGACTTACCTAAAGACACTTCTGTAACTAGGCTTTTACTAACTATACCACACAACGTAGCAAGAAATAATACGACATAGGAACATTTTTTTAAACGTCATTACAGTCAAGTTTGGAACTGACTTGTGACGTGCAATACAGTTACATATTCACTGACAACGCGACAGTGACTTTTATTAATACATTTCGTCAGTTGAGATAAGTTAAGTAAAACTTCCGTAAACACAAATAAAGTAATTGCAGTCTGTCAAGAACATCGATTAAATATCAGGATGTAACGTTGAAAAACGACAAAAATAGAACGACAACGTAAAGTCGGTTGCAACAAAGGCGACAGGTCGACTTCTATTCATTGGGAGAATTCTAGGAACATGTAAAGGCGACAGAATGCAGAACACTTTTGTGACCCACTCTTGAGTACTGCTCGAGTCTTTGGGACCCCCACAAAGTTGTATTAAAACAAGTCGTCGAATCGGTTAAGAGGGATGCTGCCAGCTTCATTACGGTTATGCGAGTTCAGCAGAAGCGCTCCGAGAACCCAAATTGGAACCACAAGAGAACAGAAGCTCCTTTCGATAAACACTACTGAGCAAGTTTGAAAAACTGGAATTTACGACAGATTACAGAATGATTCCACTGCAACAACGTACACCTCCCGTAAGGACCATGAAGACAAGAGAAGGGAAATCAATGTTCGTACGGTAACAAGTAGATGTTCGCTTTTCCCTCGCTCCATTTGCGATGATGGTCGAAGTAGAGAGGATATCAAATCTAGACTGGCAATGGCAAGGACAGCGTTTCTGAAGAAGAGAAAATTGTTAACATCGAGTATAGATTTAAGTGTCAGGAAGTCGTTTCTGAAGGTATTTGTATGGAGTGTAGCCATGTATGGAAGTGAAACATGGACAATAAATAGTTTGGACAAGAAGAGAATAGAAACTTTCGAAATGTGGTGCTATAGAAGAATGCTGAAGATTAGATGGGTAGATCACATAACTAATGAGGAGGTATTGAATAGAATTAGGGAGAAGAGAAGTTTGTGGCACAACTTCACAAGAAGAAGTGACCGGTTGGTAGGACATGTCCTGAGGCATCAAGGGATCACAAATTTAGCATTGGAGGGCAGTGTGGAGGGTAAAATCATAGAGGGAGACCTAGAGATGAATACACTAAACAGATTCAGAAGGACGTAGGTTGCAGTAAGTACTGGGAGATGAAGAAGCTTGCACAGGATAGAGTAGCATGGAGAGCTGCATCAAACCAGTCTCAGGACTGAAGACCACAACAACAACAACATTTGCGAGTGGAACGGGAAAGAGAATGCCGAGCATTGGTACAACGTACTTTCCTCCTTGCACCGAATAATGGCTTGTGGAGAATGTTTGTAGATTTAAAAAGCTAATGCTGAATTGACCAAGAATACATACAAAAGCAGAAATAGTATTTCTACCATGCAAGAAGGTTTGTAATGATTAATCTAATTAACTGTTTCAGTATGTTGTTTTTGAAATAATATTTTACCTCTTTGTCCAATACTCAGTAGAGACAGCATAATTTACGTTAGCAACACATCGATGCACATTGGCACGCAGTTATATTTCAGCGTTTATGATAACAATAAACGGCTTGTAATAATAAGCTAATTCAGTTCAATGGTTACAACAATTATTTAGTTGTTTTGTTATGGGTGATAAAGAACTGTAGGACGTCAACTTTGGATATGGTCCAGTTACAGTCATTTCGAGAATACAGTATGGCATACTATGCACAAAAAGGATTCCCTCTGTGCCTTTACTGCAGCGCTGAAATTAAGAGAACCCACCATAATGCTGTCCATTGTCGAAAGTGTAGTTCATATCCCATTAGCACCACTCCAATGAAATTGGGGGTAAATGGAGGAGAGCTATCTGGAATGTCCAGTCAAACCTGCAAAATCACGACTGAAATGAACGCAAACAGTCTCGACTGAAGAAAAATTCTTTTGTGGTAACCGGTTTCGGTCAGTTTTTCACCTTCACACTCGAGTATGAACATAGAATGGAGTCGTCGGGGATTTATCACAAACTTACAGATTGTGTGGCAGCAAAGACAGCGATTAAGCGACGCCAGTGGTTCCCATGGAGACAGCGTGGTCATATCGATATGCGCCATCCAGCAGAAGACTATTTCAGAGCAGCGACAACGGCTAATTGTTAAATATGTACTTGCATGCAGGCCGACATGTAGAAATGCGTGCAAGGTATTGCATATTGCTCCTAGATAATAGTGCCAATAGAAATTCTGCCTGAATGATCTCGTTGTTTACCACCGAGGAGCCGTGGAGGTGTTAACGTGCACATTTCAACAATAGACGAATTCAAAGTAAGGACGGCGACTAGCGGTTACAAAAAACTGACGTCCAAATAAGACGACTGTCGTAATATGTATCAAATTGACATTGACCAAGTAACCAGCAAGATAACAAGTAAAGTAGAGTGCATAATACCAAAAGCATGGAAAAGTAAGTTACATCAAAAGAACTGAGGCACAAAATCTCATTGGCCCATTGAGGTAGCCAAAAACATAAAACAACGAGCATAACAAACTGAATATTAAAAGAAATGTAAACATAGTTATTTGCAGTCATAAATATTAATTTAATAAATGTTCTTTTTCAGATATCCCTCTAAATCAATTCCATGTTTATATTATAGTGTGAAGAAGTAGAGACTGTTTGCGTTCACTTTAAAGTACTTTTTGCTAGACCGCTCTTCTCCACGAGAAATGTTCTCAAAAACCACTAAAGCCTTCTTCATTTGCAGGCCACTTTCAGAATCTGTTCATATACCTATTACTGCATACTAACACCATACACATCCCTCCAGAAGCGCTCTTGAAACACATCTACTCTCATTCTCAGACAACATCCAAGTCGTATTTAACGACCAAGTTCTTCCTCTACATACTCGTCATGGTTACAAGGGCCTGCGAGAGTATTTTCTAATGTTAACCTAGAAGAACTCTTTACAAGTGCATAGAAAAGTTATTACAGTTTTTCGAAAATTTTCTGAACGTGTTCTGATAATATTTAAACACAGAAAGGTACATTACTGGCCATGAAAATTCCTACACCACGACGATGACGTGCTACAGACGCGAAATTTAACCGACAGGAAGAAGATGCTGTGATATGCAAATGATTAGATTTTCAGAGCATTCACCTACAACGTGCTGACATGAGGAATGTTTCAAACCGGTTTCTCATACACAAACAGCAGTTGACCGGCGTTGCCTGGTGAAATGTTGTTGTGGTGCCTCGTATAAGAAGGAGAAATGCGTACCATCACGTTTCCGACTTTGATAAAGGTCGGATTGTAGCCTATCGCGATTGCGGTTTATCGTATCGCGACATTGCTGCTCGCGTTGGTCGAGATCCAATGACTGTTAGCAGAATATGGAATCGGTGGTTTCAGGAGGGTAATACGGAACGCCATGCTGGATACCAACGGCCTCGTATCACTAGCAGTTGAGATGACAGGCATCCTATCCGCATGGCTGTAACGGATCGTGCAGGCACGTCTCGATCCCTGAGTCAACAGATGTGGACGTATGCAAGACAACAACCATCTGCACGAACAGTTCGACGACATTTGCAGCAGCTTGGACTATCAGCTCGGAGACCATGGCTGCGGTTACCCTTGACGCAGCATCACAGACAGGAGCGCCTGCGATGGTGTACTCAACGACGAACCTGGATGCACGAATGACAAAACGTCATTTTTTCGTGTGAATCCAGGTTCTATTTACAGCATCATGATGGTCGCATCCGTGTTTGGCGACATCACGGTGAACGCACATTGGCAGCGTGTATTTGTCATCGCCATACTGCTGTATCACCCGGCGTGGTGGTATGGGGTGCCATTGGTTACACGTATCGGTCACCTCTTGTTCGCATTGACGGCACTTTGAACAGTGAACGCTACATTTTAGATGTGTTACGACCCTTGGCTCTACCCTTCATTCGATCCCTGCGAAACCCTACATTTCAGCAGGATAATGCACGGCTGCATGTTGCAGGTCCTGTACGGGCCTTTCTGGATACATAAAATGTTCGACTGCTGCCCTGGCCAGCGATAGTTAACAGACCGCCGAATATTTAAAAAGATTATGACGAGACATTTATAAAACTACGGCGGCAAAAGCAACTTAAGAACTGAATACTCACTTGAGTAATATTTTGTCGACAAAAATTGTATGGGGGGGGGGGGGGATGATTCACAAGCCTAACTAGCATTCATAGACGGGCTGCAATTGCGAAAACCTTTAACGGAAGCCATCGCAAAGCTTTGGAAGAAGTGGTTCAACGATCATAAAACGTGGACACTTGATGACTGGTAGAAGTGGTATTGTCTTATGAAGCATCGTTTGTATTGTTTTCTGCAATCTGCCAGCTTTGTGTATGGAGAACTCCAAACAAGCCTACGATCCGGCCTGCCTGCGCCCTACTGTACGGTGGAGGTTCCGTTACGTTTTGGGCGGCTGTATCGTGTGCCACACACACACACACACACACACACACACACACACACAAACACACACGCACACACAGGTAAAAATGATCATAATGTCATCGAACATCTTCCCTGGCCAGCACAATGCTCATTTCTCAACATCATTGAGACGTTATATGGTGTTTTACAACAGAGAGCGAGGAACATATTTCCACTTCCAACATCGCTGATGCAGTTGGCGGATGTTTTGGTACAGAAATGGGAGAGTTTTCCACTGGAAACTATTTAGACACCCTACGACTCTGTTCCACAAATAAATGCAGCTGTTCTGTGAGTCAATGGTGGCCTAGTTCCTTACTAATAAATAAATATTTTGTATATGTCAGTGGTTCATATTATTTTGTCCACCCCATATACTTCAGGGATACATTTTATCACGACACAGTATTCCAAATTTTTGACAATGTAAGTCGATTATGTAGGTGGGCACCAATAGACTATTTTCGCAATCGGAAGAGAAAGTTGGTGATTGAAATTCCACGAGAAGATCCTGTCGCTAAGAAAAACGCCTTTGTTTTAATGATTGCGACACAGATTCATATATCGTGTCGTGGCCCTCTCTTCCTATTTCGAGATAATTCAAAAGAGCTGTCCTTCTTTGAACTTTTTCGACGTGCTCCGTCAATCCTATCCGATGCGAATCCCTCACTACATAGCAATACTCTAGAAGAGGCCGGACAAACATGCTGTAAGCAGTCTCTTTAGTAGATCTGTTGCGAAGTGTTTTGCCAATAAATTACAGACTTTGGTTTTCTTTCTCCACAACGTTATCTATATGATCGTTCCAATTTCGGTTATAGGTAATC
Organism: Schistocerca serialis cubense; assembly: GCF_023864345.2. Classification (NCBI taxonomy): domain Eukaryota; kingdom Metazoa; phylum Arthropoda; class Insecta; order Orthoptera; family Acrididae; genus Schistocerca; species Schistocerca serialis. The sequence goes on along the minus strand of NC_064639.1, from coordinate 653,109,196 downwards.
GTAATCCCTAAGTATTTAGTTGAATATACAGACTGTAGATTTGTGTGGTTTATGGTATATCCGAAATTTGGCAGATTTTTTTTAACATTAATGTGCATTACTCCACATTTTTCATTATTTAGAGTCAATTGTCACCTTCCACACTATACAGATGTCTTGTCTAAATTATTTTGGTGTTGATTTTGGGCATCTGATGACTTTAAAAGGATCAGGAACAGAAGAGGTCCTTTAATACTGAGGCCCTGTAACACTTTCTTGGGGAACGCCAGATATTACTTGCGTTTTACTCGATGACTTTCTGTCTGTTACTAAAAACTTTCCGACAGGAGCTCATGAATTGAGATGCACAAGTGGAGCGATAGTCCATAAGCACCCAACTGAATTAGAAGTCGCTTGTGAGGAACGGTGTCAAAATTTTTTTTAAAATGTGAAAATATCGAATCAGTTTGACGTGAACTGGCGGTAGTACTCTTTACTTCATGAGAATAAAGAGCTACTTACGTTTCTCAAGAACGATGTTTTCTGAAACTGTGCTGACTATTTGTCAATAAATTGCTTTCTCCGCGGTAGCTCATAATTTATGAACACAGTATATGTTCCAAAATCCTACTGCGAATCGTTGTCAGTGATATGGTTCTGTAATTCATCAGATGCGTGTTTTTTAAGTAAGGTCCGTTTGAACATAAGTACACAACTAGAGGTTGTTTCAAAAAAGTAAATTTATTTTCAGAAAGTACATAGCTTACTCTGTTTTTCGACATAGTTGACAAGTTTGTTCATACACGTATCATACCTCTCAACCAATTTTAAAATATCCTCTTCGTAAAAACTTGCCGCCTTCTCCGATATCCAAGAGTTCACTGCCGTTTTCACGTCGTAGTCATCATTTTAACGGCTGCCACTGAGGTGTTGTTTGAGGTGGGGGAACAGATGGTAACCGCTCGGCGCAAGATCACATTGTCATTGAGAAGGACAATTCCCTTTGTCAGCATGCCGCGTCTTTTGTTTTGAATCTCTCTGCGTAACTTTCTCAGGGTTTGGCAGTATGCTTCTGCATTGACAGTAGTTCCTCGTTGCATGAAGTCGACCAACAAAACATCATGCCTATCCCAAAACACCGACGCCATGATCTTGCGCTGGGACAGAGTCTGTTTGGCCTTCACCTTTACATGCGAGTGTGTGTGTCTCAATTCCATGCTCTGTTGCTTCGATTCGGGCGTGATATGCGAAACCCATGTTTCGTCTCTAGTTACGATCTGACTCAAGAAGCCGTCACCTTCTAAGTGCTAACCAATCAACTCCACGGTACACGCAAATCTTTGGTTTTTGTGGTCCTTTGTTAGGAGTTTCGGAACCCAACGGGAGCACAGTTTCCTAAACTTTAGGTGTTCAGGACCAATGTTGTAAAGCACTGATTTCGACACGTCAGGAAATTCGTTTGAGATACCTGTTATTGTGAAGCGCCTGTTCCCACGAATCTTCGCTTCAACTGAAGCCACCAAATCATCTGTAATCAAAGAACGGCGACCGGAGCGGAGCGGTCCTTATCATGGACGTTGTCATGACCATATTTGAATTCTCGTACCCTCTTACGCACTTTGCTTTCACTCATAACAGCATCACCGTGTTGTTGTTGTTGTGTGGTCTTCAGTCCTGAGACTGGTTTGATGCAGCTCTCCATGCTACTCTATCCTGTGCAAGCTTTTTCATCTCCCAGTACCTACTGCAACCTACATCCTTCTGAATCTGCTTAGTGTATTCATCTCTTGGTCTCCCTCTACGATTTTTACCCTCCACGCTGCCCTCCAACACTAAATTGGTGATCCCTTGATGCCTCAGAACATGTCCTACCAACCTTCTTCTAGTCAAGTTGTGCCACAAACTCCTCCCCAATCCTATTCAATACCTCCTCATTAGTTTAGTGATCAACCTATCTAATCTTCACCATTCTTCTGTAGCACCACATTCGAAAGCTTCTATTCTCTTCCTGTCCAAACTATTTATTGTCCATGTTTCACTTCCATACATTGCTACACCCCATACAAATACTTTCACAAACGACTTCCTGACACTTAAATCTATACTCGATGTTAACCAAATTTATCTTCTTCAGAAACACTTTCCATGCCATTGCCAGTCTACATTTTATATCCTCTGTACCTCGAACATCATCAGTTATTTTGCTCCCCAAATAGGAAAACTCCTTTACTACTTTAAGTGTCTCATTTCCTAATCTAATACCCTCAGCATCACCCGACTTAATTCGACTACATTCCAATATCCTCGTTTTGCTTTTGTTGATGTTCATCTTATATCCTCCCTTCAAGACACCATCCATTCCGTTCAACTGTTCTTCCAAGTCCTTTGCTGTCTCTGACAGAATTACAATGTCATCGGCGAACCTCAAAGTTTTTATTTCTTCTCCATGGATTTTAATACCTAGTCCGAATTTTTCTTTTGTTTCCTTTACTGCTTGCTCAATATACAGATTGAATAACATCGGGGATAGGCTACAACCCTGTCTCACTCCCTTCCCAACCACCGCTTCCCTTTCATGCCCCTCGACTCTTATAACTGCCATCTGGTTTCTGTACAAATTGTAAATAGCCTTTCGTTCCCTGTATTTTACCCCTGCCACCTTCAGAATTTGAAAGAGAGTATTCCAGTCAACATTGTCAAAAGCTTTCTCTAAGTCTACAAATGCTAGAAACGTAGGTTTGCCTTTCCTTAATCTTTCTTCTAAGATAAGTCGTGAGGTCAGTATTGCCTCACGTGTTCCAACATTTCTACGTAATCCAAACTGATCTTCCCTGAGGTCGGCTTCTACCAGTTTTTCCATTCGACTGTAAAGAATTCGCGTTAGTATTTTGCAGCCGTGACTTATCAACCTGATAGTTCGGTAATTTTCACATCTGTCAACGCCTGTTTTCTTCGGAATTGGAATTATTATATTCTTCTTGAAGTCTGAGGGTATTTCGGCTGTCTCATACATCTTGCTCACCAGATGGTAGAGTTTTGTCAGGACTGGCTCTCCCAAGGCTGTCAGTAGTTCTAATGGAATGTTGTCTACTCCCTGGGCCTTGTTTCGACTCAGGTCTTTCAGTGCTCTATCAAACTCTCATTTCATCTTCATCTACATCCTCTTCCCTTTCTATAACATTGCCCTCAAGTACATCGCCCTTGTATAGTTCCTCTATATACTCCGTCCACCTTTCTGCTTTCTCTTCTTTGCTTAGAACTGGGCTTCCATCTGAGCTCTTGATATTCATACAAGTGGTTCTCTTTTCTCCAAAGGTCTCTCTAATTTTCTGTAGCAATATCTATCTTACCCCTTGTGAGATAAGCCTCTACATCCTTACATTTGTCCTCTATCCATTCCTGCTTAGCCATTTTGTACTTACTGTCGATCTCATTTTTGAGACGTTTGTATTCCTTTTTGCTTGCTTCATTTACTGCATTTTTATATTTTCTCCCTGCACCAATTAAATTCAATATTTCTTCTGTCACCCAAGGATTTCTACTAGCCCTAGTCTTTTTACCTACTTGATCCTCTGCTGCCTTCACTACTTCATCCCTCAAAGCTACCCATTCTTCTTCTACTGTATTTCTTTCCCCCATTCTTGTCAATTGTTCCCTTATGTTCTTCCTGAAACTCTGTACAACCTTTGGTTTAGTCAGATTATCCAGGTCCCATCTCCCTAAATTCCCAACTTTTTGCAGTTTCTTCAATTTTAATCTACAGTTCATAGCCAATAGATTGTGGTCAGAGTCCACATCTGCCCCTGGAAATGTCTTACAATTTAGAACCTGGTTCTTGAATCTCTGTCTTACCATTATATAATCTATATGAAACCTGTCAGTATCCCCAGGCTTCTTCCATGTATACAACCTTCTTTTATGGTTCTTGAACCATGTGTTAGCTATGGTTAAGTTGTGCTGTGTGCAAAATTCTACCAGGCGGCTTCCTCTTTCATTTCTTTCCCCCAATCCATATTCACCTACTACGTTTCCTTCTCTTCCTTTTCCTACTATCGAATTCCAGTAACCCATGACTATTAAATTTTCGTCTCATACATTGTAGTATTGGTATGTCGGAAACAGTATACTTAATATTTCTATCTGTTAGACACGCAAACACTGTCGATAACATGGAGAAATATTAAAAATCTTTACAAAATCTCGTGAAGCACGAGACCTGAAGAAAGTCAAAATGGAGTGTGCAACTGGGGTGTGGCAAGACGCATGGGACCAGTCACTTAGTGGAAGTCCTCCCTCCAGTGGAAGTTTTGTGGCTGGGTGATCGGTTGTGCGCAGGGAAAATCCGTGTTGCGCTGCACCCAACTCCAGGAGACTCTCTACACAAGACTCCTTTAGATTGTGTCATCCAAAGTCGGTACCTCCGAACAGACATCTTTAGCATCGCGCCAAGTTCCACTCGACCAGGCTAATAAATCAAGAGCGCGAACAACCCATCACCACAACTAAGTATTTTTCCCTTGCTTACAGTTTTCAAAGTGCGATACAAAATGCGACAAAAAATTTCAATCAGTGGAAACAAAAATAAATAAATAAATAAAAATAAAAGATTTCTACACACAGCATGGTTGTAATTAAAATTTCGCTACTTGAGCCAGAAAAAAATTTACACTATGTGTACCAAACATTTTAGGAATGATGTTCCGTCTTTGCGCTGCAGGTGTTAATGTCACGGGCGTCGGTACTGGTACGGCGACTTGAAACACAAGTATCAGTGTGAATTACAGTTGCAGGCAATCACCATGGGTCTGGACAAGGTAAGCACGGCTTTTTACTCGAAAAGCTGTTTCATCAAAAACCACAGCAACAGTCCTGTAGCTCTTGACGAGTATCGACTCTTAAAGGAATGCGGATATTTTTCCCGCACTGAGGTTGAAAAACGTGATTCGGAATTAGACTTAACTGGAAATTTGAGAATTGCTTCTGGGCGAAGCCAAGGGCCAATTGCGCCACAAGTTGTTGAGGAAGTTACTGTTATGCTTGAGCATGCTGGACGCAATGTGCAGTTTTCAAGCAGTCCACGGGTTGGGTTACAACAGCTGAACATTCCATGGTCCACCAATCGAAAAGTGCTGCGAACAATTGTGAAATATATCAAGTGCGGTTACAGGTTGTCGTGGGTGCATGTGGTCTTCACATTGAACAACGTTTATAATCTGCAACATAAAAGTGGTACGCAATTAACGAATGTGACTCTCTCATGTGGAAATTAAAATGGTTTATTAGTTATTTATCTTCCTCATATCCATACAAATATTTCCATAAATTTTAATTATCCTATGGTCACTCGTTCTTCATGGAGGCTCTCCCAAGAAGAGGAAGTTTAATTATAACAACCCTGTACTTGGAATAACTTCAGTCAGATGTGGTAGTCCTCTTTTTTTCCGTAATATTCCATAACACACAGTATAAAAAGCTTTACTATAGTCTTACAGACTATGTAGGTTTTTAAATTGTACTCACTTCCTTATATTACTTTTTTTAATGCACCTTCGATGTTTTTCATTCTGTTTACTGTCTTCCCATATATTTTGCAAGCCGTATTAGGAAGACTTATAAATCTATAATTTCCACAGACCGTTCTGAATCCTGTTACGAAAGTAGTTGTTACAATTGCTTTCTTCTATTTCACTGATATTTTCCTTTGCTCTCAGCACTGATTTAAAAAAGTTAGAAGGCCCTCTTCTGTTAAATACCTAAAAACGTACATATGTAGATTGTACATTCCGGGAACTTTTCGGTTTTTAGAACTTTGTAAGGTCTCTTGAAATTCTTAAATTCCGTTTTATCAATTTCCGAAAGACATTTGTTCATTTATTATACTTCCTTATTCACCTCAAAAAAATGGTTCAAATGGCTCTGAGCACTATGGGACTCAACTGCTGTGGTCATTAGTCCCCTAGAACTTAGAACTACTTAAACCTAACTAACCTAAGGACATCACAAACATCCATGCCCGAGGCAGGACTCGAACCTGCGACCGTAGCAGTCGCACGGTTCCGGACTGCGCGCCTAGAACCGCGAGACCACTGCGGCCGGCTTATTCACCTCATCTTCAAAAATGGTTCAAATGGCTCTGAGCACTATGGGACTCAACATCTGTGGTCATCAACTACTTAAACCTAACTGACCTAAGGACATCACACACATCCATGCCCGAGGCAGGATTCGAACCTGCGACCGTAGCAGTCGCACGGTTCCGGACTGCGCGCCTAGAACCGCGAGACCACCGCGGCCGGCGAAGGAAATCTGCCGTGTCCTTTATACAGGAGTAATCCCGGCGCATTTACCTCCGTTATACTCACCAGAAATCCCTTGTTACAGCTGATTAACCTCTTGCTCTCCCTTGTGGGTCCAAGCGATTAATCTAGCAAAGGTGACAAGTGCGTTCAGACGTGTTGATTTTGTTTCACGCTATCCATGTATACAGGCAACGGCCTTGCCGCAGTGGATACACCGGTTCCCGTCAGATCACCGAAGTTAAGCGCTGTCGGGCGTGACCGGCACTTGGATGGGTGATCATCCGGGCCGCCATGTGCTGTTGCCCTTTTTCGGGTTGCACTCAGCCTCATGATGCCAACTGAGGAGCTACTTGACCGAACAGTAGCGGTTCCGGTCACAGAAAACCATCACAAGGACCGGGAGAGCGGTGTGCTGACCACACGCCCCTCCTATTCGCATCCTCATCCGAGGATGACACGGCGGTCGGATGATCCCGACGGGCTACTTGTGGCCTGAAGACGAAGTGCTATCCATGTATTTAGGAGCATTCTTACCCAGTCAGAGATGATTTTTCCCAGTGAATTTTGTAATAAATCCGTGTTAATCTCTTACATCCCTTGTGTGAATTCTGCTGAAACAGTCCACGGTGCTCTTTAATCTTTGGTTGGCATATGCTCCAGGTTCCTGGACACGTGGATTAAATGTCGATTATAATTAATATTTTCAGGCAGTCGGTAACAACCTATCTGAAGTTTATTATTCAAGTCATCTAGATTTTCGTATGTTTACCCTTCCGTTTTAACAAAACAAACAATAAAGTTTAACTACTATTTTCGTTATATCGGGTTACTGGCTTTAAAATGTACAAATTAAAGATAAGAAACATTTCATTTGTTAAATTACAGCCAAGATTGCTGAGCGTGTGTATCATGACTGAACAGGTGACAGCAAGCAGAAACTGTCTCTCTTGATCATACCCATTGAAGTAAACACTGAGGAGATGAAAGTCGTGGGATACCTCCTAATATCGTGTCGGACCTCATTTTGCCTGGCGTAGTGCAGCAACCCGATGTGACACGGACTCAACAAGTCGCTAGAAGTCCGCGGCAGAAATATTGAGCCATTCTGCCTCTGTAGCCGTCCATAACTGCGAAAGTGTTGCCGCAGCAGGATTTTGTGCACGAACTGACCTCTCGATTATGTCCTGTAGATGTCCAATGGGATTCATGTCGGGCTCGTCACGAGCTAGAATTGTCCAGAACGTTCTTCAAACCAATCGCGAACCATTGTGGCCTGGTGGCAAGGCGCACAGATATCCATAAAAATTTCAACGTTGTTTGGGAGCATGAAGCCCATGAATGGCTGCAAATGGTCTCCAAGTAGCCGAATATAGCCATTTCCAGTAAATAATCGGTTCAGTTGGTCCAGAAGACCTACTCTGTTACATACAAACCCCACACCATTATGGAGTGCCTTGTTGACTCATTTGGCCATGGCTTCGTAGGGACTGCGCCATACTCGAATCCTACCATAAGCTGTTACCGACTGAAGTTGGGACTCATCTGACCAGGCCACGGCCCAACCGATACGATCGTTATTGCTGGCATTATCATGTTGTTAGCAAAGGCATTCGCGTCGTTCACCTGCTGCCATAAGTCATTAACCCCTAATTTCTTCACTCTGTAGTAACGGACAAGTTCGTAGTACGTTCGACATTTATTTCTGCGGTTACTTCACGCAGCGCTGCTTGTCTTTTATCATTGACAACTCTACTCAAACGCCGATGCTCTCGGTCGGTAAGTGAAGGGCGTCGGCCACTGTTTTGTCAGTGGTGAGGGGTAACACCTGAAATTTGGTATTCTCGGCACACTTTTGATACTGTGGATTCGGAATATTGAGTTCCCTAAGGATTTCCGAAACGGAATGTCCTGTGCGTCTAGCTCCAACTGTCGTTCCGCGTTGAAAGTCTATTAATTCACGTCATGTGGCCATAATGTCCGAAACCATTTCACTTTGTTGATAATTCTGCCGGGTTATATGGCCGTGGTCCATGGAATACTTCTATTCCTAACGTTTCGTCCAATACTACGTTGGACATCCTCAGAGGTATAGCTGGACCTGTTGAGTCGGCACGACTCAACAGGTCCAGCCATACCTCTGAGGATGTCCAACGTAGTATTGGACGAAACGTTAGGAATAGAAGTATTCCATGGACCACGGCCATATAACCCGGCAGAATTATCAACTACAGTACCATCCGGTCGTGAAAGCCTTCATTGTATCATTTCACATTAACCTGAGCACAAATGACACCTCCGACAATGCACTGCCTCCCTTTATCACCATCTGTAGACTCACATATCGCTGTCCCAAGACCTTTGTCACGTCACAGTAAAGAACGTAAAATCAACTTACAGTCATGATTTACAGAAACATTTTCGGTTGAAATAAAGAGAACGAGGAAAATTCGGGGTGGGAATGGGTCTTTAAAAAAAAATAAAAAAAAATAAAAAGAGGCACTGCTTTCTGGAAGCAATGGATTAACGGAGAGGAAGAGAGGTAAGGAAAGTATCCGACGTGAAATATCTCCAAATCCGGGTGCTGTGGAGCGGACGGAGGCGAAAATGAGCGCTGTTCGTAGCAGACACGTTTCCGAGTGCGCACCGCACCGCACCGCACCGCATCGCGCCGCGCGGCAGAGCTGCGTGCGTGAAATATTCATGGGCGGCCCGCCAGGGAGCGGCCGCGGCGGCCGCGGCCGGCCCTGCTGCGGCTCACCGCCACCGGCAGCAGCGCCCGGCCTCACCCAGCACGTGCGTCTGGCCGACACGCCCGCTGGGCCGCAGGGCGCAGGCGCAGCGCGCGCCGAAGCAGGGTCGAGGATGCGGTAAACAAAATCCGTGTGTTGCATGCCGAAAGATATGTTCGAAAGAAAGAAAGTAGTACAACGAACTAGTCACTGGCCTGTTAAAACCGTGCGACTGACCGGCACTCGAAACCGGCCAGTGATCTTACCGAGTGAATTATCCGAGCACAACTCAAGACCCGTTCTCACCCTTATTACAGCATAGCCATTTCTGACTTCGATATTGTGCGGTGGCCGTCTGGCTCTAAAGTTACTTGTGGCGGAAGCCGTGGCGATGGTTCTCCAGTACAGCGGCGATAACGCAGACGAGAATGCTCACTGAACAGGCATGTTCTTTATTGCTTGACGCCTATGTAAAGAAGCAGGAACGTCCACAATAATACTTCTACCAGAAATTGTGATTCTCATGCCAAAAAATTAGTAAGACCACAACCGAACTTTTAAATTGTAGCGGAATTTAATACAGAAAACGAATTAAAGGTGGAGGAAACCAGACACTTTCTAACAAAATGTCTACATACGTTTTGGGGAAACGTAAACTATAAAATTTTAACTATTCGTAGAGTTAGCTGAATATTACACCCACACAGACTGAACCGTTTACTTCACTGCTTGACGACTGCAAAGTAACATAGACGTCATTGCGCAAAAGTAATCGCAGGCAATGATGGACGGCATGCAACACAGTTCATACTTAATAGATGTGGAATAGTATATTTGTAACGAAAAATGGTACAAATTTCACCACGTAAGCCGGCCGCGGTGGCCGAGTGGTTCTAGGCACTCAGTCCGGAACCGCGCGACTGCTACGGACGCATGTTCGAATCCTGCCTCGGGCATGGATGTGTGTGATGTCCTTAGGTTAGTTAGGTTTAAGTAGTTCTAAGTTATAGGGGACTGATGACCTCAGATGTTAAGTCCCATAGTGCACAGAGCCATTTGAACCATTTTTTTTTTTTTTTTACCACGTAAGAAAGCGGGATAACAGATACAAATAATGTCCATGTTTGACACTGGTCAGACTCGCAGCATAAAGATCGATACCGACTCTCCTCGGGCATTATTGAAATCGAAGTTGAGTGTGACAGTAAACTCGTCTGGTTCCTTGAAGTAGGTGTACATGAAACTAAGTTAATTGTTGGATGAACACCATGGTCTAATAACGAAATTCGGAAGATGCTGAGGAAGCAGAGGCTGTTGCACCCTCGGTTGAAAAGGGAAACGCACAGATCACGACAAGCGAAGATTAGTAGAGATTCGCGCGTCTGTGAAAAGATCTATGCGCGAAGCATACAACATCTACTATCGTCACACTTTAGCAAAAGATCTGGCAGAGAACAAGAGAAAATCTTGGTTATATGTAAAATCGTTGAGCAGGTCTAAGGCTTCCTTTCAGACCTTTGTTGTCCATTCTGGTGTGGCAGTTGAATGTAACAAAACGAAAGCCGAAGTTTTAAATGTCACGTTAAAGAAATCGTTCACGCAGGAGCACCGTACAAACGTTCCATTATTTGACCATTGGACGGACTGTCGTAGTGATGATTTGGCAATAAGCATACCTGGCTTAGAGAAGCAAATTAAAAATTAAATCCACATAGACTCTACTGATTACTTCATTCCCTCCCACCGGAGTTTCGAGTCCTCCCTCGGGCATGGTTGTGTGGATTGTTCTTAGTACAAGTTAGTTTAAGTTAGTTTAAATAGTGTGTAAATCTAGGAACCGATGACATCAGTAGTTTGGTCCCTCAGGCATTCACACATTTTCTACACTACTGGCCATTAAAATTGCTACACCAAGGAGAAATGCAGATGGTAAACGGGTATTCATTGGACAAATATATTACACTAGAACTGACATGTGATTACATTTTCACGCAATTTGGGTGAATAGATCCTGAGAAATCAGTACGCAGAACAACCACCTCTGGCCGTAATAACGGACTTGATACGCCTGGGCATTAAACAGAGCTTGGATGGCGTGTACAGGTACAGCTGCCCATGCAGCTTCAACACGATACCATAGTTCATCAAGAGTAGTGACCGCCGTATTGTGACGAGCCAGTTGCTCGGCCACCATTGACCAGACGTTTTCAATTGGTGAGAGATCTGGAGAATGTGCTGGCAAGAGCAGCAGTCGAACATTTTCTGTATCCAGAAAGGCCCGTACAGGATCTGCAACATGCGGTCGTGGATTATCCTGCTGAAGTGTAGGGTTTCGCAGAGATCGAATGAAGGGTAGAGCCACGGGTCGTATCACATCTGAAATGTAACGTCCACTGTTCAAAGTGCCGTCAATGCGAACAAGAGGTGACCGAGACGTGTAACCAATGGCACCCCATACCATCACGCCGGGTGATACGCCAGTATTGCGATGACGAATACAGCCTTCCAATGTGCGTTCACCGCGATGTCAACAAACACGGACGCGACCATCATGATGCTGTAAATAGAACCTGGATTCATCCGAAAAAATGTCGTTTTGCCATTCGTGCACTCAAGTTCATTGTTGAGTACACCATCGCAGGCGCTCCTGTCTCTGATGCAGCGTCAAGGGTAACCGCAGCTACGGTCTCCGAGCTGATAGTCTAGGCTGCTGCAAACGTCTTCGAACTGTTCTTTCAGATGGTTGTTGTTTTACAAACGTTCCCATCTGATGACTCAGGGATCGAGACGTGGCTGCACGATCCGTTACAGCCATGCGGATAAGATGCCTGTCATCTCGACTGCTAGTGATACGAGGCCGTTGGGATCAATCACGGCGTTCCGTATTACCCTCCTGAACCCACCGATTCCATATTCTGCTAACAGTCATTGGATCTCTACCAACTCGAGCAGCAATGTCGCGATACGATAAACCGCAATCGCGATAGGCTACAATCTGACCTTTATCAAAGTCGGAAACGTGATGGTACGCATTTCTCCTCCTTAAACGAGGCATCACAACAACGTTTCACCAGGCAACGCCGGTCAACTGCTGTTTCTGTATGAGAAATCGGCTGTAAACTTTCCTCATGTCAGCACGTTGTAGGTGTCGCCACCGGCGCCAACCTTGTGTGAGTGCTCTGAAAAGCCATTCATTTGTATATCATAGCATCTTCTTCCTGTCGGTTACATTTCGCGTCTGTAGCACGTCATCTTCCTGGTGTAGCAATGTTAATGGCCAGTAGTATAGTTGATTGCTCGAAAATTGCAAAGTAACAGAGACATCATTGGACAAAAATAGTCTCAGGCAATGATGGACGACATGAAACACAGAAAATACTTAATAGAGAAGGGGTGGTATATTTATAACGCAAATGGTACAGATTTCACCACAGGACAAAGTAGGATAATAGATATAAATAATGTCCATGTTTGACACGGGTCACACTCCCAGCATATAGGTCGATATGGGACTCTCCTCGAGCACTAATGCACATTATGCACCTGTTATTCACGCTGGCTGCTAAATTGCTAAGGAGGCCTTGAGTGGGGAGAGGGGGGATATTGTCTCACTCGTATCTCAACGCGGTTTTCATTTCGTGCACGGGTCGGGGGAGGGGTGTCAGTTCAGAGACCATCTGAGGCATGCTCTATAGGGATCAGGTCCGGGAAGTACTCAGGCCATTCCATACGTTCAGTATCTTCATTTCTGCAGTGTGGCCGACACCTCAGCGGTCCTATGTGGGCGAGCACTGTTTATGAAAAAAAGTCGGGACCTAGCGCATACGTAAACAAACGGGCGCCATCCAGAATGATCTCCTTGCAATGCCGCTGTCCTGCAAAGGTACCTCGCGCACAGATGTGCAGCGGTGTTCGGCCATCGCGCGTAGTACCTGTTCACACCATAATGCACCGATGACGTTCATAAATATTCTGTGGTACGTATCGCCTCCCTTCTCTATCCACGCTAACTGGTACTCAGAATCACTTGCCACAATTAAGTTGGTTAGTCGGAGAACATCGCTATGGATCACTGACGCTTACCGCAACCAGCATGCTCCCCACGCCAACGAACGTTACAAATCGTGCAATTATATTCAGAGCTAAAATAAGTAGATCAACTGAATGAGTACAAGACAATCCTTCTGCAGAACACAATCGCGATGATGGCGTTATTGAAGTGGGATACAAATAATAGGCTTCCGAGAATACAAACAGGCAGACCGAATTGCCACGAAGTGGTTCTGTCAGACAGACGTCTGAGAGGGTTTCTTTTTTTCTTTGGGGGGGGGGGGGCACCAGTCTTATGACTGGTTTGATGTTTGATGCGGAGGCGCCGGCCGCATTGGATGAGGAGTTCTAGGCGCATCAGTTTGGAACCGCGAGACCGCTACGGTCGCAGGTTCGAATCCTGCCTCGGGCATGGATGTGTGTGATGTCCTTAGGTTAGTTAGGTTTAAGTAGTTCTAAGTTGTAGGAGACTGTCGATCTCAGATGTTAAGTTCCATGGTGCTCAGAGCCATTTTTGATGCGGCCCCGCCACGAATTACTCTCCAGTCTACCAGTAGAGGCTGCAAAGTCTGCAGCGTTCAGCCTATGCGTGAGTGTTCCTTTTCACCACTAGGGCTACTTATCGATCCTTTTGCGGTTTGGTAGTCTGTCTACGACAACCGGCATGCTTTCGCATAGCGTTTCCAAGTTCAGCAGCCTTTTTTAATCGCGAGACGACACTTTTGGCCACACACATTACAGTGACCACAGTAGTGACACTTTGACCGGCTTCGAGCTGTCCATCTGCTCGTCCACGATCGTATGCACTCAAATGATGTCTTGCAGAAATGTTTTGTACCACAAGGAATGTCACACTAATCGGTTCCACAACAAGCTTCCTCAAAGACTGTACGGCTTGGACTGTCGAATGCCTATAGAGTGTTTGTGCACAAGCTTCGCTGCAGGTAATTAGCACGTCCCGCCCTTTAAATTTCCTTTTATTACCATTGGTCGGGTGTTCCATAGAAACTGTCGACTATTCCATTGCATTTGGCACACAGTGTGTTTGGAACGCCATAGTATGACCAGTGCTGATAAGCAAATAAATTCCGTACAAAACACATCTATCAGATTCAACTGAGGATTTCACAATAGAAAATACATCTCTTCTGACTGGCTGCTGCAAACTGACTTAATGACAGACACTGTATAGTGCTCTTATTTTAATAGCACATTGCATCAGACAGCACAAAGTTCGACATACAATTTGAATAAACGTCCAAAACACAGAAGCAACGCTTACAAATATTACATGTAAGCATTTACACTGCCTGACAAAAAATGCGAAGCACCGATAAGGGGAGAGGAAACGAAATGGAACTTCTCGGGTTGAGAGGGCATGTGGCGCCTTTTGAGTGCTTACGCTATCGAGTCAGAGTTACAAAGAACCAGGTATGAGCCCACTTATCGCTGACTTTGTGACATTGTACCAGCTTTGACCTGGGCACATACACCGATTCGGTTGAGAAGAGTATCATGAAGCCGTTGTAACGTCTGTTTATGGAAGCTGAACCAAAACTGCTACCCCTAGCCATTGATATGCCTGGCACTGGCACAGGGACGGAGTTGATATTGATTTTCTATCGGGGATAGATCTGGGTATTTTGTCTGCCACTCAGCATCTCGCAGACAGTTCCTGAAGATATGAGCCATGTGTAAATGAGAGATGTCCTGTTGAAAAAAGACACCACGAAATGTCACATGAAAGGTAACACACGAGGACGCAGGATGTCTGTAGCATAATGCTGTGACGTCAGAGCTCCCCTAATCGCTACCAGCTGTGTCCTGAACTCATGTTCGGCACCTCCTCACACCATGACGCCAGGAGTAGCACGCTCTGCTTCTCCAAGACTTTGAATGAATGGGACCTCTCCCCAGATCGCTGCCATACTTGCCAATCACGGTCATCCGGTACAGTGCCGAACCGCGATATATCAATGAACAAAATGCGATACCCCACATCAGCAGTTCAGGCTTCCCGGAAGCTGCACCGCTCCAAAGGAAGCAGTTCGTGTTGTGCATAGGATGGTAATCCCCAGTCCGGCTGCTACTAATTTCCGATCAAAGGAGCGGAATGACACAGAATGCTGCAGGGAGTCCATCAGTTATTCTTTTCGGATGGCAAGAGGAGCTGCGAAGGATTTATGGTGTGCTTGAACACAATGCGGCCAGTCTCGCTTGTGATGCTCAGACTTCGTCGACTGGAACATTGAGGACGAATGTGCCAGCCGTCATGTTCCATCCAGTCCAACGTAAGGCCACTGTTACACCCAAATACCCCGAAAATCTCCATAAGGTACGATTTGGCCAGCTGGTCTAACGGATACAATGAGGCTCTTTTCTGTCAGATGCTGATAACGCTCTCTCACACAAGTAAGCTGAAGCTCCGTGTCCTTCACGCTGATCACTTACCACCTGACACTGTTCACGCCACACATCTACCCTACCAGACCTGGTGACAACCGTAAACACGAACAGCAGTAGTGCGCTGTGGTGGCCGTACTTCTGTCATGGAAAACTGCAACTCTAATCATTTACATGTCTGCCAATAGCGTGTACACGTGTGAAGTTAGACTGACATCCAATCGTGTTAGTAGTGTAACGACAGCCACCCCACTGACGTCATCAAAGTTGGCGGCCATGATGTCAGCTGATGACGCGAGTACCGTTATCCAAGATAGCGTCTTTTGGCGGGAAAGTGCCACGCCCCCTTGCCACGCCCCTCTGGTAGGAAGTTTATATTTTGGTGGGAAATTGAATTATTTGCTTTAACGGGTCACCTGCCCCCTCTTTTTATACTTTACTGCATCATGGTGTGTCATCCTCTTGGAAAATGGGTGGAAATTTCAAATTTTGCAGGGAAATTGAATTATGTGCTTCTACAGGTCACCCGCCCCACTTTTCCGACTTTTTTGCATGATGGTGCGTCATTCTCTTGGAAAATGGTTCAAATGGCTCTGAGCACTATGGGACACAACTGCTGAAGTCATAAATCCCCTAGAACTTAGAATTACTTAAACCTAACTAACCTAAGGACAACACACACATCCATGCCCGAGGCAGCATTCGAACCTGCGACCGTAGCGGTCGTGCGGTTCCAGACTGTAGCTCCAGAACCGCTCGGCCACCAGCGGCCGGCTCTTGGAAAATGACGGGAATTTAGAATTTTGGAGGGAAATTGAATTTTGCGCTTCTTATGGTCTCCTGCCCGCCCCCCCCCCCCCCTTTCCGACTTTTTTTGCATGATGGGTCGGTATCCTCTTGGAAAATGGACGTGAATTTCGAATTTTGGAGGGAATTTTGCTCTAAGAGCTTATTCCTGCAGCTGAGGAGAGTTAGTATGGTGTTGCCTCCACTAGAGACTGCTCATGATGTCATTCAGTTCGAATATAATTTGTTTAAATTTGTATAAATTTGTTTAAATTTATTATCTACCTACAGCATTACTGGCTTAGTTTGGTGTTACCACCACAAGAGGGTGAGATATCAGTGCTTGTTGAGTGTGGAATGAGCATCAAGTAATGGTGATGCCAGAAAGGGAGAGTTTTTATAGCTGTACTACATGCACTCATTCAGCCGTTGAGTGCATCCACAGCTCGCTGCATGAAGAATGGAAGTGAGCATTTATGCTTGAACATATGAAGAAGGAGAATACTGTCTTTCAGATAAATGCTTTGCATTAAAGATGCATTGCACAACACATGGAAACATTGGTCTCTGCTCGAATTGTCTGTCATTTCTAAAACCTACGTCTAAGCTCCCAGCCCGCATCTCGTGGTCGTGCGGTAGCGTTCTCGCTTCCCACGCCCGGGTTCCCGGGTTCGATTCCCGGCGGGGTCAGGGATTTTCTCTGCCTCGTGATGGCTGGGTGTTGTGTGATGTCCTTAGGTTAGTTAGGTTTAAGTAGTTCTAAGTTCTAGGGGACTGATGACCATAGCTGTTAAGTCCCATAGTGCTCAGAGCCATTTTTTCTAAGCTCCCACCACACAAGAGACAATAACCTCCGATCCACCAAACCAAAGAACAAACCTAGTTCGTGAGGTCACCGCCAGAGGGTGCCATGATAGGTCACGTGATGCTGCAGTTTAGTAGATAGGAGCATCGCATCATGATGACGTCACATGTTTTTCTCAGCTACACATGTGACCCAGCATCCTCATCCCTCCCCCATCTCTCCCCAGGCGGTCTGGGCGAAATAGGCAGGAAAAGGTATCAGCCTGTTCTGGGCTACTGGAGAGAGGAAGGAGCGTACTTTATTTATTTTTGGAACAATTTATTTAGGGGGGAATTCACATAGTCTATTTATTACACTGATAAACACTCACCCTGACATGGTTGAGATCACAATAAACAGATTACAGACCTGGAAACTACTCATACATAATGCAGTACACTGATGTGCAGAGATGCAAAAATCTCGTAAATTATCGAAATAATCCAATACACGGCATAGAGACATGCAAACTACTCGTGTATCACCGAAATAATGCATGCAAACACGCTCGCAACGCTAAAACACCCGAAAATAACGCAGTGCACAAGCACTAAGCCCATGTAAAAAACGCAACTCATCAGCGACTCGAACCCTGATTCTACTGGATGGAAAGCCTAATGCACCCTGTAACACATGTCCAGAATCGGAAGAGGAAGTTTAGGTTAGTGTGCTTTATTTATTTTTGTCGGGAAACTGGCGCAAATATCCATCCTAATTACATAATTAATCTCAAAGATAGTAGCTATATTCATAGCGCTCTACAAGGACAGCCTAAAATCGCAAAACAGCGCAAAAACTAATGATACCATACAACTGGTGTTATACTGCTGGGAAAATATCTCGCAATACCACTCGAAACCAGCAACATAAACACTCAAACTCTAGCCTACACCTACAAGCTAGGGGGAAAAAGGCTGGCATGTAAGGTACTATCTTCATTCTTTTTGGTGGGAAATATCCTCAACTTACTAGATGCTGGTGTTGGACAGAGAGGAGTTTAAAAAAAGTGTATTACCTGCAAGGCACATAGCATCTATTGCTGTTTGACATTGGAGTTCACTACGCACATGAACTAAAAATCACCCTACAGCCCAGCTAACCGAAGCCAGTACACACTATCACAGCTGATGGAAAAAATGGGTCACAGCTATAATTACACCTTGAAACTGGCGCGAGAAAACCACCACTCATATTGCACAGGTCAATGCATCACATGTACTGGGGAAAATCGTCGTCCTAAAAGACTGCAGTCGTTCTTCTCCATGTACAATCACAAACTGCCGAAAATCTACCTACGCTATTTTACGGACTGAGGGATCTTCTACATCAGCAATCTCACGACACGTGCTGGCCACTGCCCACCTTGCCACTGCCCACCTTACCAACACAAAGCAGGTATAGTGATCTAGGAGATAAAAGGGCAGCTTTCCCCAAATGCATCTTATTCGTCTAAAGTATAGTGGTGCAGCCTCCCCTAATGGCTAGGAGACGCCGCTGTTACAGACTAGACAGATCCCTAACGCCTCTGGTTCTGTGATGGAAAACACTTTTGTTTAACATCATGTAGCAAGCTCAAGTAGGGACCGGACAAGAGCCACAGTCTCGTAGAGAATTCACTCGCCATTGTGCGATGTATTAATTAACATCAACTCGACTCTTATAATAAAGTAAATATTAACAAAAAAACATTTGCAATGATAATAAATGTCCTATTTCCACGAAAATACAAAAAGTCCAGTTTCATTGAGATTTATGAGAAAATCGGTATAGTTTTTTATGTTCGACTGAGAAACTTATCCCATCTGCAAAGACCTTTATGTGGAAACTCGAAGGAAGAAAGTAGAGGCAACTGATATTTTCATTCACAAGTACTGATGTCGGTCATGTAATAGATTCCAAATCACCCCTACAATTTACAGGGTGAAATAAGGTGTTTCTGCCGGCCGCGTTGGTCTAGAGGTTCTAGGCGCGCAGTCCGGAACCGCGCGACTGCTACGGTCGCAGGTTCGAATCCTGCCTCGGGCATGGATGTGTGATGTCCTTAGGTTAGTTAGGTTTAAGTAGTTCTAAGTTCTAGGGGACTGATGACCACAGTAGTGAAGTCCCATAATGCTCAGAGCCATTTGAACCATTTTTTAAGGTGTTTCTCAAGTCTAGAGAACCAGCAAACCGTGACATATTCATATACACAGACATACAGAAAATAGAGTAAACGTTCTCCAAATGTGGAATATCTGGGATGGAGGACTGGATACAACCGAGTAAAGTGCTATACTACAGTTCCTGATCAGTGCATTTGGGCTAGGTGTTGTCAGCTGTACTACATTTAGAAGGAAATTTACAACACAGAACGAGCGGTTATGTCATGATCGCATCGATAGACCTGCCATAAAATTGATAGAATTGCGAAAAATGACTGGAGAATACGTATAAGTTGAGCGAATATACACTAAAATGCGGGGAAATTGACGAAGTATTTGCGTGTCTTCTGGTTGGCACAGAACAAGTCTTCTGTATGGGGACAAGTATATGACAGCAAGAGAAATCTGAGATAACGTCGACATGGAAGCGAAGGGAACCAGGGAAACAGTTACTTTTCTTATGTTGAGGCTGTATTGTACTATATGTCTGTTGAGGTAACAGTGATACACGCGAATTGACTACCGTGTTTGGCGCTTTTCAGGAAGACGGAGAACCATATGCCTCTAAACTTACTTGCATCTGCATTAAAGGATAACAGAGAGTGGACGGGTTGCTTTATTGAGATGGAGTTGTAACGAGGTATGACTTAATGGTAGACTGATGCTGCATTCTAGAGAGGGAACAGTTGCTGCAGGTCAGTTTTCCGCTGTTCTGTCAGGCGGCATCAGTCGCGTGACATAGCCAGAGTTGGACTCGTATACGGCCAAGTTTCCTGTATCTGATTCAAAGCACTGTCTACTTGCAATCGTTAGCGGCAAACCTGTCGGTCGTCAGAGGACTTCTATTTCATGTGTGATGAAACGTGACACTTTCCTCTAAACGAACTATGATTTATGCGATGTATTCCATTCCCCTGTCGCATCATGAGTGTAAAATCGAGACTTCAGCTTCATAACTAAGATGATTCTAAGTTAGGTGTTTGTGAGGCACTACAATCCATGTGTATACATTTGCCTGACAGATGTACCATTTTTAGAGTTAGTGACGGAATGACTGATAATTTAACATGTCGGACGCTGCTGCTATGCGTTTATCTGTTCCCTTGTAAGAGGTATTCTGTGTTACTAACGATCATTTTATATAAGACTGAAGCGGGCATACTATGATTCCTGAACCATGATCAGATGTGAACAGTGGACGCTATACGTATCTAGAAAGCTATATTGTGCTTGTATCACACAGAGCCAATGTTTTAAGGAAGTAGTTTTTTTTCTTTTTACGGTTCAATAACATAGTTTATCGTAGAGAAACCGGGAAGAAGGGTGTGTGTCATTCGCTTGAAACATATTTCTTATATTGGAATATTAACAGCGCTGCATTCCATATGACTGACTGGTCGGAAAATCAAGCGATCGAACATTATAGCCTGTTTTAAGTGTGGAACGTTGTAGCCTTAGGAGTGCGTCTGTTTATGTTCTTTCTTACCAATACCTTCGAGGTACTGATCCTAGACTCTAGAACAATGCTTTAAAATTGGTAGCGTGGTTGACTTACGTAAAAATGCTTCGAACTCTATCTGTCTGCAGTTCTATCACACATAAAAATCTTTTCTTGTTCTTCTTAACTGTCTGCTATTACATCACAACACTTTCAAATCTGTTACTATATATCGATAAGGACTGCTAACCTAATCGACTTAGGTGCATCTCGAGAAATCTTGTGCACTTGGATGGGCGAGGACTCAGCAAGCTCCATTCATTCATAAGACATGGAATGTAGCGGTCTGCTTCTGGTGAGTTGCAGATTAAATTGGTTACGGTGCTGTTGGTCGGGTTGGTCAATGACCCTGTGAGGGGGTCTTTCAGTCTCTAATTTTATCCTAAGGCTGTTCTGTGACTCCCATCAGCATAGAAATGGATCGTAAATTAAGCACTATGCTCGAGGTGTTAGAAACATGTGTCTGGTATACATTGATTAACAATGACTGGACATACTGCACAGTCATCTATCTACATTTGCGATTATACTCACGAAGTGTAGAATGGGTTGTTTATCTATAATACTGAAATTGGGAAACATGCTGTTGCATCATTGGTTGATGTTGAAGTTCCTGTAAAATTGCTAAAGTTGTTCGCACTATCAACTGTGATGCTTATTATTTCAGTACATCCATGGTGTCTTTTCTATCCCATCCGTCCACTGGCACACTGTTGGTTACCACATAATGATTTACTGTCAACGCTTGTTTGAGTTGGAGAAAGAGTTTTGTGGAGGGGTGACACCTTCTGGGGATGGGTAATAGCAAAACAGTGAGGCATACATGACTGCAGTGTGAGTAATCAGATGAAACAAAACTCAGGGCCATCAGCTATTCTGTCACTGTAACACATGAGTTTAAATGCAAAGGTCATGAATCACCTTTGAACTGTAGTTTGGAAACTCTCCACAATGCCGCAAAACTCTTCCAGTTTCCTTATGTTGTAACTGACTTTTATTTAAAAATCATCCAGTGTGATGGTCTGCTATGGTAGCAGCAGTAACAACATGATTTATACCATGCAATGTCTAATTTTCTGCAAGAGTCCATGGATCCTAACATGTTAACGTCAGTTTCGAACCTGACACAGACCTTGAAGTCGTGGCAGAAAAACAAAATGTATGGCTGTGTACCAAGCGTGTTACAGCAGGAAAAAAAAACAATGTTTCAAACAATGAGACAGGGTCACAGGGAGCGTCTCTTGCAACGTACAGTACAGTCCACAGGGTACGATCATCCTCCTGCAGTACAGGTGATGAAACTTTAAACTAATCTGTGCTGTTGATGAATACCTGTACATTTAACAAGATCGTCACATGTGCTCGATGCCTGCATGCATGCGGTACTTATTTCCGACGTATGGGAGGAGAGAGATGCGGTAAAAACCTTATCGAGCTCTCTATTGGATGAAGTTAGTGGAACTTTTGTAGTTCGTAATTATTCTCTGTTGGATGATACAGAATAACGAAGATAGCATATTGGTGTGATAGATGTGAATGAGCATTGAGGGACACGGATCTGTAGTACTTGTATGTAGTTGGCGGACGCACCATAGTGCAGCAGCAAAAATCCTCCTCCTCCTCCTTCTCCCAGTTCCCGTTTCCATTGAATGGTCAAAACACAGTCTTGTCGCAGTAACGCAGCTTATCCTGTTTCTACACAGGATACAGAAGGTGGTAGATATAGTTTTCTCTGACTCCTACTCAGTTCCGACTTACATTGGAACGATCAAATGCGTAAAGCTCCAGAAATGTCAGCAGTTGCAAAATGCGTAGGGGCTATCTAAAATTTTACTGTAGCGGATAGGTTCGAGAAAGGTGATACATTTCGAGATATAAGGGTGCCAGAAAAATGATTCACTAGTGGATGTAATCATTAAAGGATTTCTTCATAGGATCCAATGCAGGCATGTGCTTGAATAAAAAGACTTGATTCCAAATCCCAGACAGCATTTCTACCGAAAGCCTAGCACTAGAGATGTGAAACGCTAGTGTACATTTCTTATGAGCTCAATCAGCACATCATCTACTACTGTTTGTGATCCTTCTCTATCAACCATCGCCTATAGCCCAGTCGATAAATCACCAAACCTCCGACATGCCATCGAGACAGAATGTGTTACAAATAGTGGGGAAAATATCTAGCGGCGGCGGCGTGAGGGAGTTGCAAATACCGGTTTCATACCACACTCCTTAGCTGAATCACTTTCAAAATTCGGTAATTTTATTACGAGGTTGCGTCATCAGCACGTGTAATTGCACTGTTGGTTTGATACTATACACTCTGGCGATCAATGTCTACATTCAGTGTCACGGTATTTATCTGAAAAAAAAATACCACTTCATTCAGAGGTAATGCCATACCTCGATTTATAAAGCGAGTATAGACGTTAACATGGGTATTTCTATGCACCTGAAGTACCAAGACCGTTTGTGATGGTAACAGGTTTTTGTATTTTATCTTTCACTGTTTGTAAGACGATTATGCCTCGCTTTCTAGGACACAGTGGTACCACTTGCAAGAAAGCTTATTAGACATGTCCACCCATCGTTGATTTTCGGTCAGTATTATTTTGTATCATCGTCAATCAGTTATTGATGAAGTATTATACTTAGTAGTAGGGGAGGTGTTATAGGTTCGCCTTGAGCATCAGGCCTATAAAGTATATGTTTATGTTCAGACATGTGCAAAGGAAATATGTCCAGTCGTAAGGAAGGCATGGATTGGACTTGGAATACTATGATAGCAAAGGGAGGAGAAGTATGTCAAGTCATAAGAATGGTACAGATATTTATATTTCCAGAGCTACAGCCGTCAGCTGTCAGTATTTCTGATACTTCGCTCATTGTCGAATGTCGTTCAACTGAAATGGAATCCTAGCATTTAATTGTAAGTATAGCTATCAAATATATAAATATGTGACGGAATCAGTAGGATGATTCCGTCTATGCATGCTTGGCACGGCGTTAGCCATCCAAATGGAGAGGGCTGTTGCAATGCCGGAATGTACTTGACTTCAGTGTGTAGTCCTCTAGACGGCTGAATAGCGAACTAATACAAGGTATGTGTTGGACAGCTTTCGTGATTATTCCCTCCCATGTAAATTGTTTGATTGACTGCTTCTTCACATTTTGGGTCTTTATTTGGTTGAGAGAACATCGATTGTGGTGTGTACATCTATTAGGTAGAAGACACTATTGCAGGATCTCTAGACATGAGTAACACCTTACTTGACTTTTTAAATTATAGGGGTGATTTGGAATCTGTTACATCACCGACATTGGTATTCACGAGTGGAAATATCAGATTACTCTATTTTCTTTTTTCGAGTTTCCGCAAAAGGTCTTCACAGATGGGATACGTTTCTCAGTTGAATGTAAAAAACTATTCCGATTTTCCCCATAAAACTAAATGAAACTGGACTTCGTCTATTTTCGTGGAAAGAGGACATTTATTATCGTTGCAAATGTTTTTTTTTTCTTTTTTGTTAATAATTGCTTTATTATAGGAGTAGAGTTGATGTTAAATAATCCATCACAGAACAGCGGGTGAGTTCTCTACGAGATTGTGTCTCTCGTCCGGTCTATACTGGAGCTTGCTATATTATATTAAGCAAAAGTGTTTTCCATCCCAGAACGAGAGGCGTTTGGAATCTGTCTAGCCTGTGACAGCGGCGCCTCCTAGCCATTAGGGGCGCCTGCAACACTATACTTTAGACGAATAAGAGGCATTTCGGGAAAGCTGCCCTTTTATCTACTAGTTAACTTACCTATTTGTGTTGGAGAAGGGTGATAGTATGAACGCAGACGGTGCTGGCGTAGAAGCTCCTTCAGTCCTTGAATCCTGTCGGTAGATTTTCGGCAGTTTGTGATTGTACATGGAGAAGAACGCACATTCAACTGCAGTCTTTTGGGACGACGATTTTCCCCGGTTCATGTGATACATTGAGCTGTGTTATATGAGTGCTGGTTTTCTCGCACCAATTTCGAAGTGTAATTATAAATGTGACACATTTTTTCCATCAGCTGTGATAGTGTGTATTGGCTTCGGTCAGCTGGTCTGTAAGGTGATTTTTAGTTCATGTGTGTAGTGAATTCTAATGTCAAACAGCAATAGACGCTATGTGATTGCAGGTAATACACTTTTTTTAAACTCCTCTCTGTCCAACACCCGCACCTAGTGAAGTTGAGCATATTTCCTACAAAAAAAAAAAAAATAAAGATAATACCTAGAATGAGATTTTCACTCTGTAGCGGAGTGTGCTCTGACATGAAACTTCCTGGCAGATTAAAACTGTGTGCTGGACCGAGACTCTAACTCGGGACCTTTGCCTTTCGCGGACAAGTGCTCTACCAACTGAGCCACCCAAGAATGACTCACGCCCCTTCCTCACAGCCGTACTTCTGCCACTTGCCCGTGAAAGGCAAGGTCACGAGTTCTAGTCAGTCATGCATTAATCAACACTTCCATTCTTCATACGGTGAGCTGTGGATGCACTTCTCGGCTGAATGAGTGGATGTAATACAGCTATTAAAACTCCGCCTGCCTAGCATCACCATTTCCTCATGCTCCTTCCACCCTGACAACTCAACAAGCACTGATATCTCAGCCTCTTGTGGTGGTAACACCAAACTAAGCTATTGATGCTGTAGGCAGGTAACAAATTTCAACAAATTTATATAATTTCAAGCAAATTTAAACAAATTATATTCGAATTGAATGACATCATGAGCAGTCTCTAGTGGGGGCAACGCTGTACTAACTCCCCTCAGATGCTGGAGTAAGCTCTTAGAGCAAAATTCCCTCCAAAATTCGAAATTCCCGCCCATTTTCCAAGAAGATGACACACTATCATGCAAAAAAGTCAGAAAGTGGTGGGGAGGGGGGCGTGGGGGCGGGGGGGAGGGGGCGGGTGACCCGTAGAAGCACACAATTCAATTTCCCTTCAAAATTCAAACTTCCCATTCTTGGGGCATCGCAGGTGGGTGTTGCACTTCCCCACCAAAAGCCACCATCTTGGATAACAGCACTCTTGTTATCAGCTAACGTCCAGACAGCCATCTTTGATGACGTCTGCGGTGACTTCACGGCCGGTTTTTGGGATAACGGTACTCGCGTGATCATTTGACGTCATGGCCGCCATCTCGGATGACGTCAATTTGGTGGCACCGATGTTGTTATATCACTCATATTTTTGGGGAGCTTCACTTTTCTCGTCAGGGAGTTTATATGCATCAAAAACTGAAAAAATTTCTGTATCACTTCAGATAAGTACGTAGCACACGTGTAAATAAATAAAGTATTCGAAAAAATGTAACATTTCTCCTGGTTAATCATTTAATAAGGGAATTTAATTTTGATTTAAGTTTTCACAGTTACCGAAACTGTTATTTAATATGCTCGGGATTTAAGTTACTTGATAAAAGTAACAACAATGAGAATATGTAAAATTAACTTCGTTACAAATGACCGCAAGAGGTTTCCTATCTTTTTTAAATTACGATGAATTATCTCTTGAACCCCTGCCGTGTGAATTAAAGCGCCACTTCCCGGACGGGGATGTTCACTAGCCACCGATCGAATCCGCTCGCCATATTGACGACGAGGGTGGGTGTGCTGGACAGCGTGGATGTGGGTTTTATACTGTTTCCTACACCTTACTACGTTAAAACCTGGCTGGCATCTCAGATACACAATTCAGAGACAATTAGGCAAGTTTCGCTCATTTTCGCATTCACAATACAACACCGAGACAGTTCGGGTACGCCTGCTGCGTTCTTTGGGATGGCAGGGTGGCGACAGGAAGGGCATCAGCCCATTATTTAAATTAACCATGCGAATTCCGTCAAATGTTGCAACTATGTGGAACAAAGGCATAAGAAAAAGAAGAAAAAGATGGATTTTCTCTCACATAAGGAAACTGGGGTGTGATCGTCTCGTCCTGGCAGCTCAGAACCGGTAGTCTAGTCGTCATTAAAAATTTTCATGGGCACTGGTCTAGCTAATGCTGAAGAAAAGTGTTATATTTACAAAATCCTCTTGATCGAAGCATTTGCAGTTAGCAATGTAGATCGTATGTGATTCACTAAGCAAACGGATGGTACTTGCCGACGTCACAGTAATTGTTAATCGTTTCTAACAGCAGTTCAAACTTTGTTAATTATAATGAGAAACATTTCGAATGTTTCAGTCCGTGATGTGCCCCAGAACCTTTTCGCATGTTAAACACATCGCTTCATAGCCGCAACATTATAATGCTTCAATTGTTATTTCGCGAAACGTTAGACCGTGGCAAGAAATTCATTCTTGTACCACAAAGTTGAAAGGTGGAAAGTCTTGAGGACTTGCCTCCTCTTCATTTTTATTATTGTTATGATGTTTAATGAGACGGATTGACAATAGTGGCGAGCGCGTGCCCCGCTGTCTACTCGCACTGCGTAATTAGAGGTCGCTGGTCTTTCCTTCAGTTGACAATGATTCTGTGAGCTCTCTGTGCCGCTGTTTTGTGGCAAGAGACGCGCTGCTCAGAGTGTTACCGGAATGCCGCCGTAATGAGCCGAATTCTGGGAAGGCGGAAACTGCCGGCCTCCGATAGACTGGTGGAGAGCACGTGAGGCCTGGTACCCGCTTTCACGTCAAGGGAGGTTTTCGCAAAGACCGGGACAAAGCCACGGGGAGTCGCCACGCAACCAGCAGTGACGTGCTGCTAACGCAGTATGGCGTATTATTACCAGTGCTACCCGGAGTGTTTTTATGACTTTCAGGCCCTCTCGCGCGACATGCCGGTGCCCTCCAAATTGTTCCCTGTCAGGAGAGAAACTTTTTCGGCATCTGCAAGTACTTGCAGGCCGAGTACACGAGGACCTTTTTCTTTTTCAGAGAATTATATCTGCTAGCATTGTAAAACTTTTCTTCTCTGAATCTCAGTGCCACACTGCTGGATGCCCCACAAATCGTCATAGACACCACCAATGTCTTTTTTTTTTTTTTTTTTTTGGAAGCTAAGTTCCCACACCAAGTGATTTTCCATGTGCACCAAAAAGAAGCGTCACTATTTGGAACTAGACTGTCAGAGACGTACAAGTAGCTTCAGTAACCTTTGGCGACAAGTCAATATATTGTGAGAATGACCTTTAGCCGTCTCCTGGAGGGAGACTGCGCTCGAACTTTTGATAATACGATTAGCGCGAAGGAATCTCGCAGCGAGCCATTGACAGGATGAGTTTTAGAGGTGCTCCATGTGCAGCATATTTTGGAAGAAAGGATTTAGAATGATTTTTAGGGGAGGTCATATGGGGATGGCGTGATATACGCATAGGAGCGTTGACCTGGAGACACCAAGAGAGGAAGTTCATTCGGTTATGGTGAGCAGGTGAGTTCGTCTGCGGACGGCTATCGAGGTGAAGCCAGTATTCGAACCTGAGTAAGGATGCCCTGGACCCAGACTTGCAGATTTTTCGCAGCGCCAAGCACGGGGTTCACCCGCGATGGGCCGCTTCTATGGTGAACATCTATGCGTTTCCTGTACTTACGAAATTTACCGGTTTTGTTTCATACCATCAGTGGCGTCTTCATTCGACGTGCGGCAGCATTTGTTCAATTAATGCATGCTGCACACATTCAGCTTAATGGTTCACGGTCAGTGTCACATAAGACAGAGTCAGTCAGATAATGTTACCATTGGTACACAAAGAGGGAGACGTCGCGTAGAGAATTCCATCGTTCATTCAACTTTGCCAACCGATCATTACTATTGACATAACTGTGACTTATATATGTTTTATTAACTCTGTAGTACTTACTTTTAACATCATATGCCATTAAAGTTTATGTTGTAATAAATCAGTCGTTTCAAAGAATAGCCTTTCTTATGTAAACAGAAAATATACCTTACTTCCTCCCCCCATGAACCATGGACCTTGCCGTTGGTGGGGAGGCTTGCGTGCCTCAACGATACAGATAGCCGTACCGTAGGTGCAACCACAATGGATGGGTATCTGTTGAGAGGCCAGGCAAACGTGTGGTTCCTGAAGAGGGGCAGCAGCCTTTTCAGTAGTTGCAGGGGCAACAGTCTGGATGATTGACTGATCTGGCCTTGTAACATTAACCTAAACGGCCTTGCTGTTGTGGTACTGCGAACGGCTGAAAGCAAGGGGAAACTACAGCGTAATTTTTCCCGAGGGCATGCAGCTTTACTGTATGGTTAAATGATGATGGAGTCCTCTTGGGTAGAATATTCCGGAGGTAAAATAGTCCCCCATTCGGATCTCCGGGCGGGGACTACTCAGGAGGACGTCGTTATCAGGAGAAAGAAAACTGGCATTCTACGGATCGGAGCGTGGACTGTCAAATCCCTTAATCGGGCAGGTAAGTTACAAAATTTAAAAAGGGAAATGGATAGGTTAAATTTAGATATAGTGGGAATTAGTGAAGTTCGGTGGCAAGAGGAACAAGACTTCTGGTCAGGTGAATACAGGGTTATAAATTCAAAATGTAATAGGAGTAATGCAAGAGTAGGTTTAATAACGAATAAAAAAAATAGGAGTGCTGGTAAGCTACTACAAACAGCATAGTGAACGCATTATTGCAGCCAAGATAGACAAGAAGCCCACACCTACTACAGTAGTACAAGTTTATATGCCAACTAGCTCTGCAGATGATGAAGAAATTGATGAAATGTATGATGAGACAAAAGAAATTATTCAGGTAGCGAAAGGAGACGAAAATTTAATAGTCATGGGTGACTGGAATTCGAGAGTAGGAAAAGGGAGAGAAGGAAACGTAGTAGGTGCATATGGATTGGGGGAAAGAAATGAAAGAGAAAGCCGTCTGGTAGAATTTTGAACAGAGCATAACTTAATCATTGCTAACACTTGGTTCAAGAACCATAAAAGGAGGTTGTACACATGGAAGAACCCTGGAGACACAAAAAGGTATCAGATTATATAATGGTAAGACAGAGATTTAGGAACCAGGTATTAAATTGTAAGACATTTCCAGGGGCAGATGTGGACTCTGACCACAATCTATTGGTTATGAACTGGAGATTAAAACTGAAGAAACTGCAGAAAGGTAGGAATTTAAGGAGATGGGACCTGGGCAAACTGATTAAACCAGAGGTTGTATAGAGTTTCAGAGAGAGCATAAGGGAATAATTGTCACAAATAGGGGAAAGAAATACGGTAGAAGAAGAATGGTTAGCTCTGAGGGATGAAGTAGTGAAGGCAGCAGAGGATCAAGTAGGTAAAAAGACGAGGGCTAGTAGAAATCCTTGGATAACAGAGGAAATATTGAATTTTATTGATGAAAGGAGAAAATATAAAAATGCAGTAAATGAAGCACACAAAAAGGAATACAAACGTCTCAAAAATGAGATCGACAGGAAGTGCAAAATGGCTAAGCAGGGATGGCTAGAGGACAAATGTAAGGATGTAGAGGCTTATCTCACTAGGGGTGAGATAGATACTGCCTACAGGAAAATTAAAGAGACTTTTGGAAAAAAGAGAACCACTTGTATGAATATCAAGAGCTCAGATGGAAACACAGTTCTAAGCAAAGAAGGGAAAGCAGAAAGGTGGAAGGAATATATAGACGGTCTATACAAGGGCGATGTACTTGAGGACAATATTCTGGAAATGGAAGAGGATGTAGATGAAGATGAAATGGAAGATACGATACTGCGTGAAGAGTTTGACAGAGCACTGAAAGACCTGAGTCGAAACAAGGCCCCGGGAGTAGACAACATTCCATTAGAACTACTGACGGCCTTGGGAGAGCCAGTCCTGACAAAACTCTACCATCAGGTGAGCAAGATGTACGAGACAGGCGAAATACCCTCAGACTTCAAGAAGAATATAATAATTCCAATCCCAAAGAAAGCAGATGTTGACAGATGTGAAAATTACCGAACTATCAGTTTAATAAGTCACAGCTGCAAAATACTAATACGAATTATTTACAGACGAATGGAAAAACTGGTAGAAGCCGACCTCGGGGAAGATCAGTTTGGATTCCGTAGAAATTTTGGAACACGTGAGGCAATACTGACCTTACGACTTACCTTAGAAGAAAGATTAAGGAGAGGCAAACCGACGTTTCTAGCATTTGTAGACTTAGAGAAAGCTTTTGACAATGTTGACTGGAATACTCGCTTTCAAATTCTGAAGGTGGCAGGGGTAAAATACAGGGAGCGAAAGGCTATTTACAATTTATACAGAAACCAGATGGCAGTTACAAGAGTCGAGTGACATGAAAGGGAAGCAGTGGTTGGGAAGGAAGTGAGACAGTGTTGTAGCCTCTCCCCGATGTTATTCAATCTCTATATTGAGCAAGCAGTAAAGGAAACAAAAGAAAAGTTCGGAGTAGGTATTAAAATCCATGGACAAGAAATAAAAAACTTTGAGGTTTGCCGATGACATTGTAATTCTGTCAGAGACAGCAAAGGACTTGGAAGAGCAGTTGAATGGAATGGACAGTGTCTTGACAGGAGGATATAAGATGAACATCAACAAAAGCAACACAAGGATAATGGAATGTAGTCGAATTAAGTAGGGTGATGCTGAGGGAATTAGATTAGGAAATGAGACACTTAAAGTAGTAAAAGAATTTTGCTATTTGGGGAGCAAAATAACTGATGATGCCAGAATGAGATTTTCACTCTGCAGCGGAGTGTGCGCTGATATGAATCTTCCTGGCAGATTAAAACTGTGTGCTGGGCCGAGACTCAAACTCGGGACCTTTGCCTTTCGCGGGCAAGTGCTCTACCAACTGATCTACACAAGCACGACTCACGCCTCGTCGTCACAGCCTTACTTCTGCCAGTACCTCGTCTCCTACCTTCCAAACTTTACAGAGGCTCGCAGAAGAGCTTCTGTAAAGTTTGGAAGGTAGGGAGTGTCCCTAAAGTTCATTGTGCAGAACTTTCGAAAGTGTGTCAACTGTTCCATCAACGTTTTTTATTGTTGAAAGATGTTTTATTATTGCGAATTGAAGCGTGCTCTTTGAAGCGTATTGCTGTTGATCTACACAAACTTTACGTCACTTTCTACATTTTAGTTTATATCCACATCATGGCGTGAATTTCGAAGCATTTTTATTCACACGAGGGATCAGTCTGCAGCGAATAACGTCATTAATATTAAACCCTACACGCAAAATGGTACTACAGAATTGTCTACTAATAATTTCTGGAACCTATCCTTTATAACTAATTAGCGTGTTCACGATTTTATTGTCGGGTACGAGGCGTTTTTTTTAAGTAAGTACCGTTTTGAAATTAAGAAAAAGAAGTGCTAATATATCTCAATAATTTTATTTTACATGAAAGTCTGTACCATAATCTACTTTTCTACATAATTTCCGTCAATATCGAGGCACTTGTCATAATGTTGCACCAGTTTTTTAATACCCTCCTCATAGAAGGCTGCCGCCTGACTTGTTAACCACTGCATCACCACTGTTTTGACTTCGTTATGAAGACGCTGACCGCCCAGGTGTTTCTTCAAGTGCAGTAACAGATGGTAGTCACTGGACGCAAGATCGGGTCTGTACGGAGGATGATCTAGAGTTTCCCGTCGAAAAGATGTGATGAGATCTTTGGTCTGATTCGCCACATGCGGACGGGCATTGTCTTGCAGCCAAGCAATGCCCTTGCACAGCTTGCCATGTCTTTTGTTCTGAATTGAACGACGCAGACTGTGCAATGTCTTACAGTAAGCTGCTGCATTGATTGTCTCATTACGAGGCAGAAATTCCACAAGCAATACTCCTTTTCTGTCCCAAAAAACTGTGCACATGATTTTCCAGGCAGAAATTGTTTGCTTAAACTTAACTTTTCTGGGTGAATCTGAATGCCGCCACTCCATGGGCTGTTGCTTTGATTCTGATGTGACGTAGGCCACGCATGTTTCATCTTGAAGAAACACCGGGGCTGTCAGCGTCTTCAAGAATATGACGAAGTCAAACCAGTGGTGATGCAGTAGTTAACAAGTCAGGCGGCAGACTTCTATGAGGAGGGATTCAAAAACTGGTACAACGTTATGATAAGTGCCTCAATATTGACGGAAATTATGTAGAAAAGTAGATTAAGGTACGGGCTTTCATGTAAAAATAAAATTATTGAGATATCTTAGCACTTTTTTTAAATTTCAAAACGGTACTTACTTAAAAAACACGCCTCGTATTTACCTGTTAGCATATTGCCATTCATTTTACTTAGTTGTTGTCTTTTAATTTTCTATAGTAACTTAGTTACTGTAGGTGCTGGATTAACGTTCCTTACTCCGAATTTTTACTAACAGTGCCTCTTTCAGAAACTCTGAAAAGCCCTTCCAATCGCCCACCTCAATGCAGTGCACATGTGAGCAATGGCCCCATTGATAGAGAAGAGGCGACGGGAACGCCTCGACGCTCACGCCGACCTAGCCGCAAGCCAACCTGCAGACTGTCTTCCGTAAATGCAGTACAACTGTGCGGCGTACAACGCCACCAAGCAATAGCGTTTGCAATTAGCCAGAGCTGTCACACCATGCTCCCCGTGAGTTTAACCGCTACACATAGTTTCAATTCTATGATTTAATGTTTTATACTTTTCATGGTCTTATACTTTCAATGATTTAAATTTTTAAGGACACTTCAATCAGTTCTAGGTATACTACGTAACTGTCGATTAATCAAGAAACTCCAACATTCAATACAGCAATGGTGGACCCGAGACAGGCGATCTAATAGATGTCTGCAAGTGCGGACTAAGAAATGCCCTATCACGCTGAAGGTTCAAATGGCTCTGGGCACTATGCGACTTAACTTCTGAGGTGATCTGTCGCCTAGAACTTAGAACTAATTAAACCTAACTAACCTAAGGACATCACACACATCCATTTCCGAGGCAGGATTCGAACCTGCGACCGTAGCGGTCACGCGGTTCCAGACTGAAGCGCCTAGAACCGCACGGCCACATCGGCTGGCTATTACGCTGAAGCTGCCACTTATACTTACCATAATTATTCATGGACAACCGTGGTGATCGCCGCTGTCATGTGAATGGCTATGCCATAAATAAGCCGAGAGTGCATTGCTGCAGTTGCAACTATGGACCGCGTTCATCTCCCGTGATGCGTACCGATTCCCGTGGCTGATACCCGCAAGATGTGCACAGCGCCACGTCTCTTCCGAATTGCTCTCCCACATGCATAACCAACACCAGCACACAAAATCCCGCCATGGCAATGCATCACGGCGCACTTCCGATCATTTGACCAAACGCCTTCCCACTTTTAAAAAAAAGTCCGCCACCACTCCGTCTCTGTTAATGACAAATTTACCTACGACGTGCTTTCGTTCCCAGCTCTGGCCTCGCGTTAGAGGTCCTGTGAATTTGGAAAGCAGCTCATGAGGATAGGCAGGATGTGTTTCTTTCGGAAATCGTGCGGTAGTTATCTACAAAAAGCTCCCAGCATAACATGAGGGAACAGAGCTCTCCTGATGCTTACGTGGCGTCCTAGCCACGGTCGCTAGGCAGGGCCCAGGCTGTAAATACACAACGGCCAATAACCCCTTGGAGCCCTGATTTCTACAAAGACTGACAGTATAACCGGTATTATTCAACAAGTCACCTACTTTATAAAAAAATTTGCCTCTATAATTTGTCGTAATATAAATGTGGTATGCAAAGACTGTATAGAAAGTGTGATATGTCTAATGTTGGAGTGCTTTGCTAATTTACGTTAGTAGCTGATATAAAGAAATATGGGAAATGTATGATTAACTAAGTAATATTTTATCGTGGCTTAGTGAAACGAAAATGTTCGGGTATGTAATTTTATATATTTATGCAAGTTGTCATTTGTATAAAATGGTACTTGCATAGGGACAGTGTGTAGGATATGTGTTATGTAAGAAATGTAGTGCTTTTGTACTCTACGGAAGTTACTGTGAGAAGCGTAAAAAGTGGCTTGGGTTTTTGGCGCTCTACTTGTAGAGCGACCGGGAATGCGAGGACACAGCCTGTAGACAGCAGTCAAAGAGGCAACACTCGGACGGAGCAGGCGATGTCTTGCCTGGAAATTGCTGCATAGTATCCTCGGATGACAGCTACTGAATTATTACGGCTTTGCTACAAGTTGTTGGGCTATGTCACGGACGTTAAAACGACGCCAATAAGAGTTAATTAGTCCATACTTCAAGAAACTTGTATGCCATACTATGGGTAGTGTAGGCGCCGTTACCATCTGCCACACCCGACGCCTAAGGCCAACAAGTTACGAACTAAAATAGAATTGTTGAAGCGTGAACCATTATTTCAAAATTAACTTTTTTTGAATAATTATTGTGTTAAACACAAAACCGGGTTCACCCTGTTATTTTATTCCTGTTCATTCACCTCTGTAGGATCCTTTCCTGGTGTTTGATTATTACGAGTAAACCTGTTATAAAGATATTTGGAGTGTTTTATTCTGCATCTACCGAAAAAAATGTTTGAAATTATTGTTGTGAACTAACTTTTAAAGTGAAGTGAAATTTGGCTTATATACTGAAGTAGATGTTTCAGACAAATTTAACGATTTTAATATGCTTACTGTCTTTGTGGCAATAAGTACAGCGAAAGTGAGTAAATGACTTTTGCGTAAAGATAAAATTCTTTCAGTAATAAACGAAATTCAATAAAGAGTTATAAATAGAAAATTGCTCATGTGGCTCAGTAACACTGAAGTAGGATTGCATAAAATTAGTGAATGACAATATAGAGCGGTCATACTCTACCTTTGGCTTTTGACAGATCATTTGTTAAGAGAAAGGTGTAAGCTAAAGTGTATTAATAAATTTAAATGTGTATATTATACTCTCAGAATATTTAAGTATTTATTTTGTTGGTTATATAAAACGCAAGCGTAGAAGTCCACCATGGCTAACCTGTTTTTAGCACACGCGATGATTAAAAATTCGTGGCCTTTCTAGATCAAAATTATTTATGTATGTGAGTGTAATAGCTAAAAGAATCCTGTGTCTTTCTCATAACCATATCCTTAAAAGTTGTATTTCTTTGTGTAGCTATGTCACGGAACAGCAGGAAAGTAGGCTTATTTACTCCTTTTGCTTGTCTGAAAGTTAACCATTTCTTTGCCTAGATAAGCTGGCGACCGTAAATCCACCAGACAATTCACTTAATGAACTTGGTATAGAAGGTCCTACATTCAATATTACTCGATTTTATGAAAAGAACTAATAGTCTGATTTCCATATCCATTTGTTTCGAAGGGAAGAACAAATCGAAGGCGTTAGCACACATACCCTATGGGGGAGCTGTAGTTGAGAACATCAGGAGAATTCTGAAGAAATTTGGCATCGAAAGTGTGACGTGTTCAGTCATCATCACAACCAGCCTACATCATAATGGAAAGGACAACTTAAGTTCATGAAAACCAGCCAACTAGGTCATCTCTTGTGAGTGTGGAACACCATACACTGGTCAAACAACAAGATTTACGATGAATACGAAAATACACTCTTAGCAAAATACTGGTCAGCTGGTGTACAGAACTGAGAAAGAAGTGTTAAATCGGGTATCTTTCTAGCCCCATCAAGGAAGTTAACGGAAACACAAGAGATCTGATATACATGTACAAACAAACAAATGATTACAATTTCAGAAATACAGGATGGTTTTTTCAAGAAAAAGAACTTCACAAATTGCGCAAGTCAATAACACGTTGGGCCACCTCTGGCCATTATGCAAGCAGTTGTTCAGCTAGGCATTTATTGATCGGATTGTTGCGTGTCTTCCTGGGGGATATCGTGCCAAATTCTGTCCAAGTGGCGCATTGAATTGTCACAATTCCAAGCTAGTTGGAGGGCCCGGCCCATAATACTACAAATGTTCTCAATTGGAGAGAGATCCGGTTACCTTTTTGGCCAAGGTACGGTTTGGCAAGCACGTAGACGGGCAGCAGAAGCTCTCGTCGTCTGGGGCGGGCATTATCTTGTTGAAATGTAAGCCGAAGACGGCTTGACGTGAAGGGCAACAAAACAGGCCGTAGAATATCGTCGATGGATGGCTGTGCTGTAAAGGTCACACGGATGACAACCAAAGGGGTCCTGCTACGAAAAGAAATGGGGCTTCAGACCATCACTCTTAACTGTCAGAACACGTGGCAGGCGATTGTCAGATTGGTATCCCCCTGCTGTCCAGGTCACTTCGAGACACGTCTTCTCAGATCATTGTGGTTGAATTCGAAGTGGGACAATCACTGAAGACAATTCTGTTCCAGTCAATGAAATTCCATGCCGGAGACATCTCTGGAGACGTTCCAGACAGCGGTGGCACACCAACCTGACTGTTGCTTGCCGCAAGTCCTAACAACCAGGAGTGATGTACTCGGGTACCATTTATTTTCAAAGCAGCACCCTTTGGTCGTCATTTGTGGCACCCTCACAGAACAGTGGTACATCGAGGTATTCTATCCCCCGTTATGTTGCCCTTCATGGCAAATCATCCTTGGCTTACATTTCAGCATGATAATGCCCGCCTCTACACGACGAGAGTTTCTACTGCTTGTCTTCACGCTTCCCAAATCCTATCTTGATCAGCAAGGTCACCAAATGTCTCCCCAATTGAGAAAGTTTGGAGCACAACGAACAGAGCCGTCCAACTGGTTCGGGAGTTTTACGATCTAGTAGGCCAATTGGACAAAATGTGGCATGAAACTATTCAGGAGAGCATCCAAAAACTAGGTCAATCAATGCCAAGTCGAATAACAGCATGCATAAGGCACAACTTGTGAAGCTGCTTCTCTGGAATATATCATCAAATTTTTCTGAAATTGTAATCAGTTGTTTTTCTGTACATGTCCATCACATCTACCGACTTCCACTCCACTCGGATAATTCCTTCGTGATACCTTTTCTTTCTTTTTTTGTCGTAGAGTTCATATGGAAAAATATCTGAACAAAGCATGATACCTGCACAACTCAGTTGCACTGTGATGTGCAAATTTTTAAGGCAAAATTCCCTACTCCGATTAGAGAAAAGCTAATAAACGTGTCAAAGTCTGGCCAGTCGCTGTGGCCGAGCGGTTCTAGGCCCTTCAGTCCGGAACCGCGCTGCTGCTACGGTCGCAGGTTCGAATCCTGCCTCGGGTATGGATGTGTGCGATATCCTTAGGTTAGTTAGGTTTAAGTAGTTCTAAGTATAGGGGACTGATGACCTCAGATGTTAAGTCCCATAGTGCTTAGAGCCATTTGAACCATTTTGTCAGACTCGGTCGTCAAAGAAGATCTATGAGTTTTACATTCAATAGACTTGATATGTGAAGGTACCAAAACAATAACTACAAGAGGAGTCGTAATGGAGAAAAAGATAAAACTTATTCTAATGCCTGCCATGATGTGACAGGGAATGAGTGAAATAATAATAGTGTTAACAGTAACAATAGGAATAATAATAATTCGTTTTTGAAAAGGAAGCAAAAAGACTTGACCGATATAGTCCAAGATATTTAAACTAAGACAGCACTAGACGGCTTCAACACTCATGGAAGAATTGCAATGCGATTTAAAACTGAACTGAATGAATGCTGAGAGGATGGAGCGGAGGATGTGAACTGACTATCAACATCACAGCAGGAAAACTAAATCCTATCGCAGTGTGCTGCGACCATGCAGTGTAGAAAAGGGATAGGGGGTGCAGTACAAGAACACCAGCTTATCCGGTATGATAGAGGATCTGATATAAAAGAGAAAATAGATTCTAATACCAGTCGAGCTAAGAATATACGTAAGATAGTGTGGCAGTCAGTATTCCTAGCTTTTGTAGGGGATATACTCGTTACAACTGTAGTAGACATGGAGACTGCAATATATCTAATATCAGCTGAAGTGTATGGCAGAATTCGTGAGAAAATTGACTCACCATCTTACAAGTGAGTAATTGTCATGTACTGGGAGCTACTGGAACGAGGTCAAAAAATATAAAACGGCAAGTTTGTTTACTGTTAAAATTGGAAACTGGAGCAACATTAGGTATGTCCCTAGTAGTGAATTCTTTGGCGTTGTACTGCATAATGGAAATTGATTTTTAAAGGCAAGCTATGATTGACTTCTCAACAAGTATTTATACACTTATAACTGATGGTATATAGATTGTTGTGGAACTGATTAAAACTCGATTTGGCCATGAGAAATATTGCCGTCATACGTACAGAATAGATAGCTAAAGAGAATGAAGAATGTAACAACTGGAGGCCTATAGTACCACTGATTTCAGGGAACAAATAACACAAAAAGTGTTGGAATCGACTTATTTAAGTGAAGAGCAGCAACAGACCAAGTGTAATAAAAGGATATAAACATCATCTAACGTAAAAACTGAAAGAATTTTGCTATCCTCCGTATCCCATTCCTTGGGCTAAAAGGTCAGCTGTAACTAAAGAGATCAGAAGAATGTCAAACTGGGAAATAGTATAACCATCACTAAGCCAATATTGTAATTCATTAGTAGCAGTGGCGAAAGCAGGTAGTAGTATTCGACTGGTAATTCATGTGAGGGCTATCAATAAGATTATTATACCAGTGAGAACACGTCCAGAGGATATAGATGAGCAGTTTCAGAGACTCCACAGAGTGAAATATTTAAGTAGTATCGACTGTGGACTAATATTGGAAGATTCCATTTTATGAAGAATCAAGCAAAAATATGGGTTTTATTTTTGCAGGAAGGAGCTATCAGTTCAAATTTCTGCTGTTCGGATTGAAAATAAGTGCTGTAGTTTTTATTGCTGCACTAGATACTGTTCTTCATCCAGAGTTAGTAGACATGGTCACCTTGTATGTTAAGGGGACCCAGAACGTCCTACACCTCCAATGTTAAATGTAAGGAACATTTTCTTATGAACTATTAACACCAGAATGATGAAACATTTACAGTATAATATTACATAAATTTAATACCATGTACCATATGGATTTTAATTTAGTGGTGTTTTTTTGGGAAGATATTAATTATTTTGTTACTGAAAATAATTGACACATTTTTGGCTTAGTATCTTTGAAATAAAATCTGTTATCAATTATGTATCACAAAAAGGCTATGATACAAGGTGTATATTGGCACTGTTTACATTCCTTCAAAATTTTAAGTCTTTATCTCTAATAGTTTAGCAGAAAATGTTCCTTATATGGCAAAAAAGTGAACTTGTGGAAAACGAGTTTCAAAGTTTCAATAATATTTTAGTGGAGTCCAGCACAATAAAGGGATTTTCACTGTCACTAGACATCACCTCATCTAGCCTTCTTTTCACACCTTTTGTTATTTGTCTGGCTTGCTTCTCACACTCCTTTTCTTTCCTTTCCACATCCCGTTTCCTCTCATTGTCTATCGACATCATTGCACTCACCATGTACTTTCCGGGCATCACATCCAACTTCTGCAGCACATTGCACTTTATAATGTTACCTATGTTGTACGTAGTAATGGCATCCTATATTCCAAAATGAAGAGTATGAATTTCCACAAACACATTTTTTGGGATTCTGGTCCAAATTACATTATTCACACTCTCATTTTGATTTTGTGTACGTCCGTGGAGACATTTCTTCAAAAGTTCAGTTGCAGAAAGATCCCTGAAAATTAGTTTTATAGCCTTCATAACAGTTTCTGGTAGACTGTGGTGATGCTTGTATACACGTTCAGATCCCTGATATTTGTTGTACTTGCACCAGGAATTGGGTCTCTGTGGGCACAGTCCATGTAGTGGCTCCTCGTCAGTCGATAAGATGTGGTAGTAAAGTGCCATTACAGCCTTTTCCATTGCGTCAACACTGTGAGTATTTTGTCTTATTGCCAGTCCATAGTCTCTCTGCAATTTGTCTGTCAATCTTGTCTGTCAATCTTTTAGCTCCACCCAAAGGTTTTCCATCACTGAGTACTTGGCCTTTCATTGTGGTCTTCAGTCGACGCTGCCTTGTTCCCATACGTTTCTGAACGTGACCTATGCACTCCTGTTTAGTAATGGTAACATCATTTCGATAAGGTTTCAGCTCAGATACAGCAGCAAAAGACTTCGAATCACCATCATCCAGGAACTGTAGGTATCTGACCTTGTACCATAGAAGAGAGCGACTGAAAATGTCTTTCACACCGGAAACTTTCGTGGCCCCACTAGATCCACTGTAATT
Source organism: Schistocerca serialis cubense (assembly GCF_023864345.2). Taxonomy (NCBI): domain Eukaryota; kingdom Metazoa; phylum Arthropoda; class Insecta; order Orthoptera; family Acrididae; genus Schistocerca; species Schistocerca serialis. The sequence goes on along the minus strand of NC_064639.1, from coordinate 653,068,258 downwards.
CCTTCGACAGTTTTCTACATGCTCATCCTTCACTCTTTTCGGACACCTACAGTGCTTGGATTTAATTACAACATCTACAACTTTTGTAGTATCAGCACTTGTTGCCGTTATTACCCCATTATGTGAAGTGTGCCCGCGCTTCTGCCACGTACCATCTAGTGCGACAGTCATGACTCGAGGATTCTGAACATCTGGAATTTCTTCATTCACCGCCACAGCCTCCTCCACTGCTTCTTTCATGGATTCTTGGGCAATATCTTCAACACAGGATCCAACAACCGAGTTATATTTTGAGAATTTCGTTGGTGGTGGTTCAAAATGGTTCAAATGGCTCTGAGCACTATGGGACTCAACTGCTGAGGTCATTAGTCCCCTAGAACTTAAAACTAGTAAAACCTAACTAACCTAAGGACATCACACACATCCATGCCCGAGGCAGGATTCGAACCTGCGACCATAGCGGTCTCGCGGTTCCAGACTGCAGCGCCAGAACCGCGCGGCCACTTCGGCCGGCCTTGATGGTAGTGGTAGATTCATTACACCACAAAACATTTGACCAGCAGAGTATCCCCTACCGATTGACCTTAGAGCATAAACACATATAATATTTACACCATAGTACTTGCTTTTCTCACTATCAGTTTTATCTTGGCCTATTTCGACATAGTCTGAGTTCCAAAATGAAACACTGTAATGACAACTAGTACAATGGAGACAGATTTCTGCTGCAAGTCCTATGTGTCGTTTGACATTTACTGACATACTCAATTTGAAACATTCCTTACACAGTACTGAACTCTCAATCACCTTTGAGAGCAATGAAATGTTAATTATTTCGTTCACATTATCCTCACTACACTTCTCCAATAAACTGCAGTATTTTTCAGTTGATCCATGCAACTTCTTGCTTGTGCTAGAGACAGGAGTAGATTTCACTTCATGAATAACCTCACTATTTTCAGAATCATTTCCCAAGGTAGGAGAAATTGTCACAGTTCCACTAGTGTACCTCGGAGGAGGCTTCTTCCTCTTGTAAACTCTGTTACTAAATTGAGGCATATTTGATAAGTTCCAGTTACGCAATAGAAATACAACACAAATCGTGCAATAACCACCAAATGCTCAATGTAAACAACAGTACCCTAAGACTACAATATGCAGACAAAAAAATTGCCTATCAAATCGTGTTGCCAACATAATATAAAGTCTTTGGAAAGACCGGAAGTTTTGAAAAACGATGTTTTCAATGAACATGTATCCATGGAAATTCAATGTCGCGACATGCCCTCTACAGCACATTATTGAAAATAATATTTTCAGTACTTGGAGTTGAGCTACAGGTAAGATTAATATGTCATTTTAAAAAGGAAGATCTGTAGTATTTTATTTCACAATTAACTGAAAACCCAAAATTTCATCATTTTTAGGTTCCAGGTTCCCTTAACGATCTATTAATAGCAACCTCCACATTGGAGGAACATAAAGAGTTGATTAGCTGAATCTTGGAAAATGTTTCAAGATTATGGAGTGATGGCAAATCTGCAAAAAAAAAAAAAACAGAATTTGATCATGAAAAATTAAAAGTTTTGGTCCATGTTGTGACACCACAAAGAGTACTGCTGGATTAAACTAAGATCAGAGTAATAAAAATACTTTCTGGTGCCTAAGACGAAGAAAAACACTGAAGCATTCCTAAGATTACCACGTTTTATCACCATTTTGTACCAGACTAGTTGTTAAATTGTTGAACTTTACTACTTTTACCGCAGAAGCAGTTCAGCTGATTCTGGTCAGTAAAATGTCAGGTAGCTTTTTCACAAAATCAGAGGCACTACTTAAATCCAAGTTACTTCTATCCAGATATGTCTGAGAAATTATCTTTAACTACAGATTCGAATTGGGACTCATCTGTTGAGGCTAGGAACATAGACGAAAATACCCACCGTGTGTTCTATAGCGTTTACAAGTCTAGTACCAGTAGATTGTGAATGAGCTTACTTGACTACAGAATTGGAAGCTCTAGCTATAGTATGGGCACTCCATAAATTCCATTACCACTTAGCAGGAACACATACCAAAGTTTACAGTGATCACCACTCGTTGATCTCCCTGCTGACTTGCAAGTTATTGCATGCCAGACTAGTAAGGTGGTCTTTAACTATTCGAGAATAGAATTTTGAAATCATAAAGGCCAAGGCCGGAACTAATGCAGTGGCTGATATGCTAGCATGTTTGCTAGAGAGATGTAAGTATATAACTGAATGTGAGAAGGGAGTAATGGATTTTAATGTCTTATTAATATAAGAAATAGTATATATTTATAGTCGATACTATCTGACCATGTGAAAGAATATAAAATGCTTACAAAATGTAGAAACAAGAAGCAGAGGTGTAAAGGAACAGCTGACCAATGATCCAAAAGAAAATTTAGTATACCATAATGTATGCAACGTAAAGCATTATTCTACTGCTGTGATTTACAAAAAGATAATTGGTGTCTCTGTATACCTGAGAAGTGCCAAGTGTGCTTAATTTGGTATACCAGCTATGTAGTGGACATTTTGGTGTTCCAAAGTGTATGAATAAATTAAACTAATTGTTATTTTCCCAACATGAGACAGAAGATACAGTGGAAAGCTTCCTCATTCAACGAGGGGGTGGGAGATATATGGTAGCTATATATGATCTGTTCGTTAAACATCTCAAACTAAATGCACTGAAAAGGGCTACAAGCGTTCCAATAATAAGGAGATGCCATATGCTCAGAAATCTGAAACAAAATTCTCCAACAATGCAGCGGATTTCACTAGTGCATGTTGGCGATCTCTTAGAATACTAATTGATAAGGCTGCTAAGTGAAAAAAATTATTGTAACAAAAAATTGAGGAAGTTCAGCAGAGGAAAGACCTTGATTCCGTAGCCATCTTCAGTCTTCACTGGTTAAGAGGAAGAATGACAAACGGCAAATGTTGTATACTGGGCTATATATAATAAATGACGTTGTTCATGAAGGAGCATACCTTTTAGCGTAATCCATAGGATAAAAGGGTTATGTGCCTTACCGGTTGAAGAATTTGTTTTCCTTTTTTTTTTAATTCTTGGATGTACTTTGGTTATAGTTGAACATGTGCTTGCTAGTATTTGCAGTTACGTATTATAAAATTAGTTAAGGACTTCTTAGTTATAAGACGTGAGTGGAGAAAACAATATGCTTAGAGGCATAAGAGAAGAGGTGATATGCATGGATAAGTATCAGATGTACATATGTGTAAAGGGAAGTGTGAACTTTAAAGGTAGACAAAGGGAGATATCCGTGTTAGTAGTATCAGGGCAGTCTATCGAAATAACTCACAGTATCTTACAACCTTGGGGAGTCTACCGAAAAACTTCGCAAAATTAATGAACTATGAGGAAATAATCGAAGGGAGGAACTTAGTCAAAGGACAAATTACAGAATATGTAGATTAACGTTAGTGATAAGTTTTACTTTCGTATTTTGAAGTTATCCCAATTTTTCATGTTTGAAAAAGTGTTGTGTGTGAGCTAGTAATAAACACCAGCTTCTACGTACAAGGTGTAGTAAGACATCGAGTAGTTCATGGTGAATGGGAAGGCGAGATGCGATAAACGTAACTGGTCAAGTGCACACGTCAGCAGCTATTACACGTAACAGACTGATGGAACAAAAGGACTGCGCACAAGATATCTTAGATCAGACTTCGAAACTAAACTAGAGTGTATTGGATGCCTTGCAATTAGAATTTTTACCTAATGGTTTAGGAAGGGGACTAGATATGAAAATGTTATAAATGTTCTCTAATTGTCAATGACTGCGTAAACGGTTTAACCAACAGACAAGGATGTTCATTTGGAACATAATACAGAGGGTCACAGAAGGTTTAAGGAAACTTTTAAGGAAATTTTTAATTCGTGCTCTGATTTTGTAAATTCAGAATTTTTGCTGTAGACTTGAGTTGATCTGTGATAATGATAGTGCCGAGAAAGAGGTCTACGAAAATCCTGTTATGCTCATGCGGCGTAAAGAAACTAGCTTAATACACTCCGAATGTTAGCGTGAATATCTCATTACTAAGCTGTGAAATTACTGGGACATGAGAAATATTCGAAGATAAACTTTCTACGGAAATTATAAAGACATGAACGAACGACAGAACTTAATTTGATGTAGACGTGTTATCGTAGAGGATGCTGACCTCTGATATGTGCTAAAGGAGAAGAACCGGCTACTGAAGAAGACCGTGTTCTCTGTGCAAGAGGGGTGCGCTATAAAACGAAAGGTCAAGGTCCAGAATTAAGAAGTATTTAGGAAAAAAAAGAATATCTGTACGCTTGATAAATGATTGAGTATTCATATATTTACTACATTAGGAAGCGTAAAGTTTTTCGCGCTTAGTGATTTTTGTTTATTTCATTGTGTCATGTTCGCGAACATCCTATGAGGCATGGAGAGGTAATCCGCCAAAGTACCTTACTTTCTGCTGAGCCTAAGAGGGATACCATTCAGCCTCACCCTGGCTGAGGTGACAACCACCGACGACGCAGACGTCTACTGATGAAGAGTATTTCAAGTAATACAGTTCACACGGAAATTAAGACAAAATTTCAGGACTACAAAGGAACTGCCTAAATAAACGTCTGTAACCTAAATCAGTATGAACAAAATATCAATAACATCTGTGACTATCACTCTCCACTCATAAAATGAATATTGCAGAATTACACAAAACAATATGTATTAATTTTGTAATTATTTTAAGCAACATAAACATAATCGAAAATAACTGGTTAACTCAAACGATTTTTCTGTGAATTGAGACATGATTTACTAAAACTAAACTTCATAAAAAGTAAATCTGCAATTTTAATCTGTAGATTAAACGTCTTATGAGAGTATAGGCCTCTTTTGCGGTATTGTCGGTTCCCCGTAAAACTTTCCTGAGTGGGGAGGTGTAAGTAGTTTATTCCGGGCAAAGAAAAGTTTCCAATCTCTTACACAGCCGAAGCAAAAAGCGTTTACGCTAAAGTCATTGTAAGTCAATTAGCACTGATTGTAGACAAATTTATTTATAGAGTAAAGAAGTTTGTCACCATTGGGTTCGTATGAAGTATCCCATTTCAGAGTACTTATTTTTCGTAAATTTTGTATTTGCTGGTCTGTTAACTGCTAGCCATATATAATATGTATGTGAAGCAATTTAGGTTTGCGTGCAGTATTTTTTGCTGCTTACTATCTCCACTGGAGGAAACTTTGGTACGACAAACAGTATTGAAAAAGGCCCTTTGTTTTTGAGCTGATCTCTGTTATACATGTGTACTTCGCTTGTGGACGTATACGTTTGGTTATTTATGCTAAACAATTGCGACGAACCTATTGCAATGCGAGATATTCTGAAACCGTTCTCAATGAAGGATGAAATCGAGAACTAAGGTAATTCCTGGTGCCCGTGAACATGATTGCATTAAATACGTATGTCTTGATTTTCTAACAAAAGAAATCTGTTTGAGAAGACTGATGGTAGTTTTTACAATGTGCTGTGTATTTCGTGGTACCTGGTGTGGTTAGCTTCCGTAATAACTAGTAATCATTAGTCCCTCTTGTGAAATCGTACCTGTACTTTGATGAAGAAGTCCCACTTGACTCATTAACAGAATTAATTACTTAAGTTAAAATAACATTTTATGTGTTAAATTCTTCAGCGGCAGAAGACATCTTCTTTCGTATGTGGACACGGCAGTGGTATTTCATCAGTGTTCACTATCGAGGTTATATCGCGATATAGTACATATGTGAGAGAAGGTGGTATGTTGCCTGACTCTTCACGGAGCGTACCTCATCGGAATTTCGACAGAAACGCTATGCGTGATGCACAACATTTTCCTCGCAGGATGTCAGCGAATTTGGAGGAGAATTTCCTCTATGTTCTCGCTCCTTCTAAACGCACTTACGACAAAACTTCCTGGCAAAGGCTCTGCGACTGCGCTAGCCAAGCACGACTCACGATCCGTCCTTACGGCTTTACTTACCTTTCTCCTACCTTATTTTTGTTGCAAACATCCGCACGATTCTTGGGGTGGGAGAAATTAATACTTTCTCATGTCACCACCCTGAACGAACTCTTCCTGCACTGATGCTGTTCTCATTCCCCTTACGAAAGTATATCTACGAGACTGTTAGGCCAGCTTAAGTAAAAATGTCTGTTAGATTTCAGTTTCGACAGCACTTGGTCACAACGGTCAAGATTAGGTATTTTGTGTGTGATAAATTTATTAATAGTGCATAACAATTTTTCTTTTTGAGAGCCTATTACTTCTGTAAATATTAGCTGTTTCAGTTTACTGCATCGCATTCTCCTATTTTGACAATCTCATGATAAATGATCAGAGTAATGAGTATTATATTAAAATGTTTTATGTTTTTTATGTTATACGTTCTGACATGTTCCACACCAACGAGAATCATCCCTTTTTTTGGGTCTATGGAACGAAACTGAATCTAATCTAATCTAATCTAAGAGTTCTAACAACGAAAGTTTTAACTGTGTGCCCATGTTCGTATCTGTTGTCCGCTGATGATGTCAACAAGCTGCATATATAACAATCCCTGCATCCAAATCGTTTATAATCCAACGTGCACTACAATCAGGTATTGGCTGTTCAATACACATGGGGACGTACTGAGAGATTAAAACTGTAATAACGCTTGCCAGGCCATGCCGTAAATATACGACCTCTACCAGGACAGAGGTAATTGTATTGTAGTTTCGAGGGATAAAATTCAGCACGATAATAACGACCATCTCGTCTGCTGGCTGCTGACATTGGATAAACCTATTTGTTGGAGGTTTTAAACCAAATGATCTGAATCTCTATAACTGATACGTGCAGCACGTTAATCGAACAGTAAACTGTGGTATATGATATTACAAAGTGTCCCTTTAGCTCATCTTGATCTCAAACTACATTGAACACCACAAATACTGCGCACTGTCTCATATCAATACTACAAGACAGCAATCATAAAGTGTGATTGTATTGTTGTTGAGATAATATTGTTAGAAATGCTATGTAAATATAGCCGAGATGAGATCTGAAATGTTCCCCTCGGATAGGAATCACCGTCTCCAATCTCCATACTACATTGAGATACAAATTTTTCAGTTCTCACATCCATTAGCTACACCGATCAGCCACAACACTGCACACCGCGACGTTGGACGCCGCCTGGTGGCGTTGCGAGCACGTAACATGGTAGCAGAAGTAAGTAAGAGGAGCAGACACGGACGGGGGATCATCCTAGCGAACATACCGGTTGCAAATGGGAAGATATGAGACTCTGACAAAGGTCAGACTATTACACAACTAGCCATTAAAATTGCTACACCACGAAGATGACGAGCTACAGACGCGAAATTTAACCGACAGGAAGAAGATGCTGTGATATGCAAATGATTAGCTTTTCAGAGCATTTACACAAGGTTGGCGCCGGCGCCGACACCTACAGCGTGCTGACAAGAGGAAAGTTTCCAACCGATTTCTCATACACAAACAGCAGTTGACCGGCGTTGCCTGGTGAAACGTTGTTGTGATGCCTCGTGTAAGGAGGAGAAATGCGTACCATCACGTTTCCGACCTTGATAAAGGTCGGATTGTAGTCTATCGCGATTGTGGTTTATCGTATCGTGACATTGCTGCTCGCGTTGGTCGAGATCCAATGACTGTCACCTGAATATGGAATCGGTGGGTTCAGGAGGGTAATACGGAACGCCGTGTTGGATCCCAACGGCCTCGTATCACTAGCAATCGAGATGACAGGCATCTGGTCCGCATGGCTGTAACGGATCGTGCAGCCACGTCTCGATCCCTGAGTCACCAGATGGGGACGTGTGCAAGACAACAACCATCTGCACGAACAGTTAGAGGACGTTTGCAGCGGCATGGACTATCAGCTCGGAGACCATGGCTGCGGTTACCCTTGACGCTGAATCACAGACAGGAGTGCCTGCGATGGTGTACTCAACGACGAACCTGGATGCACGAATGGCAAAACGTCATTTTTTCGTGTGAATCCAGGTTCTGTTTACAGCATCATGATAGTCGCATCCGTGTTTGGCGACATTGCGGTGAACGCATATTGGCAGCGTGTATTCGTCATCGCCATACTGGCGTATTACCCGGCGTGATGGTATGGGGTGCCATTGGTTACACGTCTCGGTCACCTCTTGTTCGCATTGACGGCACTGTGAACAGTGGACGTTACATTTCAGATGTGTTACGACCCGTGGATCTACGCTTCATTCGATTCCTGCGAAACCCTAGATTTCAGTAGGATAATGCTCGACCGCATGTTGCAGGTCCTGTATGGGTCTTTCTGGATACAGAAAATGTTCGGCTGCTGGCCTGGCCAGCACATTCTCCAGATCTCTCACCAACTGAGTACGTCTGGTCGATGGCGGCCGAGCAACTGGCTCGTCACAAGTTGCGAGTCACTACTCTTGATGAACTGTGGTATCGTGTTGAAGCTGCATGGGCAGCTGTACCTGTACACGCCATCCAAGCTCTGTTTGACTCAATGGCTAGGCGTATCAAGGCAGTTATTACGGCCAGAGGTGGTTGTTCTGGGTACTGGTTTCTCAGGATCTATGAGCCCAAATTGCGTGAAAATGTAATCACATGTCAGTTCTAGTATAATATGAATACCGTTTATCATCTGCATTTCTTCTTGGTGTAGCAATTTTAATGACCAGTAGTGGATTAAGCAGAGCCTGTGAACCAGAATCTCAAAAACGGCGAAGCTGGTCGAACGTTCACGTCCTACTATCGTGAGCATCTACGGAGAGAGTCACAAGGCCAGTGAAACTACCACTATGCGCTAAATGGCTGGACGTCCGCGACTCTTCACAGAACGTGGGGTTCGGAGACTTGTCTTCTCTGTAATGTAGGATAGATGGTGATATGTGGCATCTCTGCTGAAAGAGCACGATGCTGGTGCATGCACAAGTGTTTCGGAGCACACCGCCCATCGTACAATGTTAAACATGGAGCTCCGCAGCAGACCACCCCTGGGTGTTCAAATGTTGATTCAACGACATTGTCTGTTAGAATTGCAGCGTGCACGGGACCATCGGGGTTCGACCGTCGATCAATGGAAACGTGTCTGTTCTTCGGGTGAATCACATTTTTGCTTCACTAGGTCGCTGGTCTTCTCCACAAACGCCGTCATCGGGGTGAACGGCGGCTCTAAACGTGCAGCGCGCCACGGATGCAGCGTGGCGGGGGCGGTATTATGCTATGGGAGACACTCTCCTGCGCTTGCACGGGACCTGTCGTAGTAATCGAAGACACGCCGACTGCTGCGAACCACCTGCAGCCCTTAATGCATGATATCTTTCCCGACAGCGATGTCATTTTTCAGCTGTACACTTGTGCGTTTCTCGGAGTCAGAACCACGATACAGCTGTTTGGGGAGCGTTATAGTGAACTCATATTGATGCATCAGCGATCAAATTCGCCTGACGTAAATCTTACGGACCGCATCCGTGGGTCCCTATAAGGCGCCATCACCGCGTATGCAAATCAGCGGCCCATTATTTACGTGAATTACATGGCCTGTGCGTAATGGACATCTAATGCTACGTACCTCCACAAACCTATCAACAAACAGTCGGAGCCCTGCTATGCAGAATAACTGCTGTGCTTCGTTCCAAAGACGAACAAACAAGCTATAAAGCAGGTGATCGTAATGTTTTGGATCGTCGGCGTACGTCTCACCGTGGAATAATGGATTTTATTTCGCTATCAAATGCAATGCTGCATCCATTACTTCAATTTCGTTTTGTATTGCAATTGAATTCTAAGAGTCAGGCGACACTACTTGCGTTTGTGTGTAACTGTTCCTGCTTGTAAGTCATTTGCTTTCGGATTTCTGTTTGCCTTTTCTGATAGTCTGGCCTCCTTTTTTTTTTTTTTTTTTCAGGAAATGCACCATCTGTTGTCCGTCATTTACATTCTTCACACCACTGTTTCTTATACATTATGGCGAAATAAACTTTGCATTGAGTATTTTAGATCACATTCTTCCCATAACAAATTAACTTGATATGAAATATGCATATCGCTGATTATTCAAAAGACAGCTAGACGCAAATGAATTGCCGCGGGCTGTATGAGTCTGTCTTCGACGTAAATCGCAAACACTTGTGTCAAATCTACAAGCAACGGTTTTGGGGAAAGCCATTGGACTCGATGTCGGCTCACTGAACAACGGCGCCAAGTTCGTTGGGAAGCTACCCGGGGCGATTTATTGTGACACTGGATGATTAATCCAACAAGGTAGGAGACTAGTAGAAATAGAAAAAGGCTGTGAAAGAGAAGAAGTATGTTTGTTTGCCAGTAGCGAAGAACGCATCGACAACAGTGTATACAAATACTGCAACGTACGGTTTGTCGACAGACAAACTGGTAAAGCCCCTTTCACACACTCGACTTTCGCGTCTCAGTTGACTACTGGAGGCAAGTGCGTCTATTGCAGCGCCGATGGCGTTCCATTCCTGTACTGACAAGGGAACCTCCCCATCGCACCCCCCCTCAGATTTAATTATACGTTGGCACAGTGGATAGGCCTTGAAAAACTGAACACAGATCAATCGAGAAAACAGGAAGAAGTTGTGTGGAACTATGAAAAAAATTAGTAAAATATACAAACTGAGTAGTTCATGCGAAGACAGGCAACATCAAGGACACTGGGAGTCAAGCAGCGCCGTGGTCCCGTGGTTAGCGAGAGCAGCTACGGAACGAGAGGTCCTAGGTTCAAGTCTTCCCTCGAGTGAATAGTTTAATTTTTTATTTTCAGTTTATGTGACAAACTCTTATGTGTTCATCACTTTTTTGGGAGTGATTATTACATCCACAAGGAAACCTAAATCGGGCAAGGTAGAAGAATCTTTTTACCCATTCGCCAAGTGTACAAGTTAGGTGGGTCGACAACATATTCCTGTCATGTGACGCAGACGCCGTCACCAGTGTCGTATAGAATATATCAGACGTGTTTTCCCGTGGAGGAATCGGTTGACCTATGACCTTACGATCAAATGTTTTCTGTTCCCATTGGAGAGGCACATTCTTTCGTCTACTAATCGCACGGTTTTGCGGTGCGGTCGCAAAACACAGACACTAAACTTATTGCAGTGAACGAACGGACGGACAGATCGTAACTTTGCGAAAATGAAGGAAGTAAAATTTTCAGTCGAGGGAAGACTTGAACCCAAGACCTCTCGTTTCGCAGCTACTCACGCTAACCACGGGACCACGGCGCTCCTGAGCTCACATTCTCCTTGATATTGCTTATCTTGCATATGGACTACTCAGTTTGTATATTTTTCTTATTTTTTCATAGTTCCACACAACTGCTTCCTGTTTTCTCGATTGATCTGTGTTCAGTTTTCCAAGGCCTATCCACTGTGCCAACTTATAACGAAATCTGAGGGGGGTGCGATGGGGAGGTTCCCTTGTGAGCCTCGTCTGTTACGAGTGGTCATTTTTGTTTAGTCGTCAGCGCCAAAACTGAAAGATTTGTGAGAGCAGTCTGCTGTGAGGTTTAGCGTATGATCGGTAACATTATGAGGGACTATCCGTTTTACGAAAAATAGTAAAAATCTAGCAATAATATGTAGGAACAAGCGATGATAATAGAGTTTATTAATGTCCAAAGCACAGTTGATGGTGAAGGCCGCTTGGTAAATCATTTGCACTCCTGAGAACTGAAAGAATGGGGAAAGTGGAAAACGAGTAAGAAAATATCTTTGTAATTTTTTTGTGTGTCACGAGAAAGCAAACAACACATTACAGATTAAGAAGACTCCAAAGCACATACCCCATTTTTGTAATAGGAGTGAGTCCGGATAGAACAGGTCAACTTCCGATGCTGGCAGACGCCAGCAAATTCTCTATCTGCACATGAGTAGTGTGAAGCAAGCTCGGAAATTTAGAGCTGCACACTCCCGAAATTCTATAAAACTCGCCTCTTGGTGAGTTGCCGATTGACACGCAGGCATAACGGCCCACAAACTTCGAGTAACCGATTTTGACCAGAAAGTCGCAGACTTGGGCTCATTAAGAAATTAAGGTAAATCTGTTGCTCGTATACAAGTAAATATTTCTGGAAATAATTGTTTCGTCTAATTACAAACTAAATTGTAGGCTGACCGCCGCACAAAACATTTAAATATGATGTTACTAATGTGAGATAAAGCTTCCATTAATGACTTGTCAGTTACAGTGTACTGCAAACTGTAACTGACGTAAAGAGAGTTCGTAAAAGAGTGATGCTGTGTATTTTACTGCTGTGACGTATTCGTTTCTGCGTAGTGACACCACGAACAGGAAAGCGAATCACTGAAGTGTGTGCTGTAACTTGGTCTTGATTAAACTCAGCTGCATTCCAAATTATTTATTTGCGTTGGTGACGGTGAGAAAGTTAAATTCTCTTTTTAATCAATTTGTTTCAATTGGCCGCAGATCTCTCCAATTACTCCTCCAATGACCAGTTGGCTGCAACCGTTTATGAGTATCGTGTCATTCATTTTCAATTATACACATGTTTGCGTGACTAGATTAACTCCCGACGGTACATTTTTTGTATGAATCGTAATTTAATTTATGAGAGAAGAGTAATTGGGCGAGGGATTCTGTTATAATGTTTCTAAAGATTTTATATCGAATGTTTTGCTATGAACGATGTGGACACGGCGCATGTTATCCACAAAGAGAGACAGAGGCACCTATATGTTATAAAGTTAGAAGCATAGTTCCATAGTTTTCACTTTCAGGTGTTTCTGGCAGTTACTCTTCGTCGCGCGGGCGCACAACGCTGCAGCCAGAGTGGAGAGGAAAAATATCAGATTTTCGTCCCGCTGCACCGGACGGGGCTCTGTTGCCGAGAAGGATTTTCGGAACTGGTGCCACTGGATACCACCAGTGCTTTCTGCGACTAACGGCGACGCAACCTGAACCCGTTTCTGCGCAGTGGTAACGACACTGTGCTGCGAATGCATAGAACTGCTGTCTAAGAATCGACTGCTGTTTGCACAAAAAAATTTAAATTGCACTCAGTTAACACTGCCTTGATAATGACTTTACATGAATTACTAAGCTTCTTTCACATTTTAGCACGTTGCATAGCAATCTTATATTGGTGTATAGCTGCAAGGAGGAAAGTTATCAAAGCGAAGCGAAGGAAATTAACTTGCAGACACCAGATGTGCATGTAGCGAAAGATTTCAATACACATAGTAGCGAACAAAGGGAAACATCTTATCTTCAGTAGTTCAAAAATGGTTCAAATGGCTCTGAGCACTATGGGACTCAACTGCTGAGGTCATTAGTCCCCTAGAACTTAGAACTAGATAACCTAACTAACCTAAGGACATCACACACATCCATGCCCGAGGCAGGATTCGAACCTGCGACCGTAGCGGTCTCGCGGTTCCAGACTGCAGCGCCAGAACCGCGCGGCTACTTCGGCCGGCTCACTACGTTGAACCGAAGGTCTGTGACTACAGAGCTTTGCGCGGTTGTACCTGTGTATTTTCAAAGATAAGCTTGCGGCGAGTGGTATAATCATAATCGCTATTTCTCATCATCGAGTACAAAAATCTACGGAGAGAGCATTCAGATGCGCAGAACGAGAATTCTGTTCGCAACATCTGCTGCAGCTCGAGTCACGTGATTTTGGGATGTCGCATTGTAGCTTACATTGCGCTTAGCGTATTTTGAGTGTTATTACATATACACATTACACATAGATCACTTTCAAAAGAACTGTAAAACTTTGTATACGTTTTTACAGCCATAGTAATAGTTTGGTACCAGAAACTGAAGTTGGTTTAAAGGTGTGAAGAGCAATAGTATTCTGCTTTTTGGCCACAGTGCCATAGCTCAGATTTCACTTCATTTACGTTTTTTCGGTAACAGGACGTTTTCTATTGCATTTATTCATATTGTAGAACTTCTGTTCTAATTAATTGCGTTATAATGACACTGTAGCCGACGCCGAAGTGTCACGGAAAAACAACGCATACTGATCTGCGAAACGGATACAGCAAATACGATAAGCGATTTTCGGCATCAGCTTGTCCATTATCATTTTCAATTTTTCTTTAGTCACCCTTCTGCTGTTTATAGACAAGTAAAATATCTATAACTTTTTTTTCACCATCTTATCATAAATGTAAACCCATACACTACCAACAAATAAATAAAAAAATACAAGATCAGTGCTCGAATTTAGGAGTAATAAAGAGGATGACAGTCAACAATTTTTTTCTTACGTTTGTAGTTCCGCTGATTACATTGTCGAGTCTGTTCTGATTAATTGCTTTACAGTGACATTTTATAGGAAAGTGTCTCGTGGGCACAAGGATTTGAGAAGCTGCATAAATAAGAGGAAATTAATCATATAGTCAGGTATAAATTCTATATGCATATGAACCTATCACCAATAAGTATACACTGACTGGCGATTTACGCAGACACACTCGCAAATTTATCTAGCACTCGTCTCCTAAACACATGCCGTAAAATCGCAGATAATATTTTTGCAGTACAAAGCTTTATATATAATGCCGTGTCTCGATATCTCTCAGCATATAAAGAGCCTCATATCAGTATGACATTTACAATTATACATTTGTTGTACATACCTGTGAAAAGTTGCTGGTCCGCCTTTCACATACTTCTCTTTACATTCGTAGCAACGACAATACTGCAACTGTTACTAAAATTCAAACGTGTAGAAACGTATATAAGACAAGGTGAATACGTGCAATACTCAAGTTAAGCTACTACCACAAACTGTAGACAGGCGTCGTCGTCCCGGAATGACGTGGTTAGCCTGGTTTGATGTTGACAACATGCGCAGTACGCTAAGCTATGCTCATTCTGTAGATACGTATCCTCTATTTCTCAAACACTGTGCAACTTCTAAGCGCAGAAGACTTCGCATATCACAGACCTCCGAAAGACTAAGTACCAGATTTCAATGCCGAGCGACCACGAAGTGGTAGCTCAATCTCGGACATGATAGAACCATTAATAACGATTTGGAGTAAATATTTTTGTCAGACTTGAGCAACGGAACACACAGTAATAACTGACACGATAAAGAAGTTCAACTTGGTGACTACGCTGTGAGTAAAATCGTAGTCTTGTTGATACTCTCTCCGTAATGACGGTTCGAAAACCTCACACAATGTATTTTTAACGCGAAGGGGGTCGCAGCAAAATTGACAGAGTTGAGCGAATTCATTACTAGGCATGAAGTGGACGTACTATTTCTTATCGAGGCTCACCTAGAGCTACACAGCCTTTCAAGCCCGAAACATGGTAGGGTACCGAACCGATAGGGTTAACAGGCATGGGGATGGCACTGCCATATTCCTTTAAAACTCGATCTCCCACTCGGTTGAAATACTGCCACAGATGAACACGTTGGAGCACACTGCGGTGACTACCAAACCGACTTATGGAAACGTCACGTTAGTTAGTCCCCAAGACCCAATTGACGAAAAGGATATTTTTGCATTTTCGATAAAGTAATAATGTCCGGAGACGTAAAAGCTAAATATTTTACTTGGAACTCGCGGCGGAGCAACCAAAAGATATGGCATTATACGCACCATTGAAGAGATTACGTGCCATAAAATATGGACCACTGGAAGCAATTTGTATTACTCTAAATGGAAACCTCCATCCAGATATGCTTGATATAGCTATAGTTAAAAATCTAAGAGTCGCTCTACAACTCAGGACAATAATTGACCTAACGTCCGACCACGACTCCGTCTCAGGCCTCTTGACAAAGGTTCACGATGGCCCGGCGACTCCGTCCCAAAACACCACAAACTGGGAGCAGTTTGAGGCAGAAGGCGAATATCATGAAGATGGAAAAGAAAATTGAGAATGCGCTAGGTGACGATCAGTTTGGCTTTAGGAAAAGTAAAGGGTCGAGAGAGGCAATTCTGACGTTACGGCTAATAATGGAAGCAAGGCTAAAGAAAAATCAAGACACTTTCATAAGATTTGTCGACCTGGAAAAAGCGTTCGACAATATAAAATGGTGCAAGCTGTTCGAGATTCTGAAAAAAGTAGGGGTAAGCTATAGGGAGAGACGGGTCATATACAATATGTACAACAACGAAGAGGGAATAATAAGAGTGGACGATCAAGAACGAAGTGCTCGTATTAAGAAAGGTGTAAGACAAGGCTGTAGCCTTTGGCCCCTACTCTTCAATCTGTACATCGAGGAAGCAATGATGGAAATAAAAGAAACGTTCAGGAGTGGAATTAAAATACAAGGTGAAAGGATATCAATGATACGATTCGCTGATGACATTGCTATACTGAGTGAAAGTGAAGAAGAATTAAATGATCTGCTGAACGGAATAAACAGTCTAATGAGTACACAGTATGGTTTGAGAGTAAATCGGAGAAAGACGAAGGTAATGAGAAGTAGTAGGAATGAGAACAGCGAGAAACTTAACATCAGGATTGATGGTCACGAAGTCAATGAAGTTAAGGAATTCTGCTACCTAGGCAGTAAAATAACCAATGACGGACGGAGCAAGGAGGACATCAAAAGCAGACTCGCTATGGTAAAAAAGGCATTTCTGGCCAAGAGAAGTCTACTAATATCAAATACCGGCCTTAATTTGAGGAAGAAATTTCTGAGGATGTACGTCTGGAGTACAGAATTGTATGATAGTGAAACATGGACTGTGGGAAAACCGGAACAGAAGAGAATCGAAGCATTTGAGATGTGGTGCTATAGACGAATGTTGAAAATTAGGTGGACTGATAAGGTAAGGAATGAGGAGGTTCTACGCAGAATCGGAGAGGAAAGGAATATGTGGAAAACACTGATAAGGAGAAGGGACAGGATGATAGGACATCTGCTAAGACATGAGGGAATGACTTCCATGGTACTAGAGGGAGCTGTAGAGGGCAAAAACTGTAGAGGAAGACAGAGACTGGAATACGTCAAGCAAATAATTGAGGACGTAGGTTGCAAGTGCTACTCTGAGATGAAGAGGTTAGCACAGGAAAGAAATTCGTGGCGGGCCGCATCAAACCAGTCAGTAGACTGATGACCAAATAAAAAAAAAAAAAAAATGTAAGACCCACCATAGTTGTGTCTGCCGCTGCAGAGATTGACAACGCCATTAACAGCTTACACAATAAATTAAGATAGCGTGCAAATGGGCAACAATCACAACAGCGTATGTCACACCGTTTAAAGAGTAATTTTCCCCACTGGTTCAAGACTTGAAAACGCTCTAAAATAGGGATTAAAACAGTGGAAACGTTTCCAAAATCCTGTGCACAAAAGAGAAACGAACTGAATCACAGAGACTGGAAAGTTATAACGGCCTTCCTCGATCGCAAGCCCCCAAGAAAGCCCTCCGAGATGCTCCTGGGCCTACTTTGACCTACTGCATAAGGCAGAAGTGTTTGCGGAAACATGTTAAACGCAGAACAAATTGATCGAACATGACGTCCACTTACAGGAGGAAGAGATTCAGATGGTCACACAGGTTGAACGAGAGGTCAGGCTGGCTGTTCCGTTCAACCAGCCACAAAAATACTACACCGACGAAACTAAAGAAAATAGTTAGGAAGCTCGGCACAAATCCAGCACCAGGGCCCGATGGAATATCTAACGAACAGCTTAACCACTAGAAACCACTGGTGCTGTTAACGTGAACATTCAACAGTTGTTTGATGCTAAATTATTTCCCAGACACGAGAAAGACGTCAATAATTGTTCCTATTCCAAAATCAGAGAAAGAACCGAGATTTCCGACAAACCACCGACCAATCAGCTTGCAACTCCGCCAACCACTACAAGAACATTACACAATTCGACCAGAGAAAATTGCTTTTCAAACGAATCTGTCGCCTGAACTACAACTAATACCTGTTATCGAACTCATAGCTTACAACATCAGGTGGGTATATTACACGACGGCAGTGTTCCTCAACGTAGAGAAAGCCTATCGAAAGGTATGGAAGGCCAAACTGATTATACAACTACGCGATTTCGCTGTCATACCAGATTGCCTGACCAGGATAATCGAGGCTTTATTACAGACAGGCTAGCTACTCTTCGTAAAAGTTGAGGACTAAAGGTCAAGTACACAATATCTCCAGCAAGGAATACCGGGAGTCGGTCCTATTACCAACACTGTTCATGCTGTATGTAAACGATTTATCTACCACACCAAACACGGTAACCGCACAGTTCGCTAATGATAAGGCCTTACTTACAACTATCAGAAGAATAAACACTGCCATAATCAGACTGCAACGCCAACAGAGACTCACAGAAGAGTGGGCACACATAAACATGTTCAAGCTTAACGCCGAGAAAGACAACGCAATAATACTTGTGGAAACGCCCAGACATTAGAGCCAGACTAATAGTGAATAATGTGGGAATTCAATTGCCCGATAACGTTCGCTACCTTGGTGTAATCTTGGACAGAAAATTACTGTTTAATATTCACATACATGTCAAACATACTCTAAAGGTGGCAGGGGTAAAATACAGGGAGCGAAAGGCTATTTACAATTTGTACAGAAACCAGATGGCAGTTGTAAGAGTCGAGGGGCATGAAAGAGAAGCAGCGGCTGGGAAGAGAGTGAGACAGGGTTGTAGTCTCTCCCCGATGTTATTCAATCTGTATATTGAGCAAGCAGTAAAGGAAACAAAAGAGAAATTCGGAGTAGGTATTAAAATCCATGGAGAAGAAATAAAAACTTTGAGGTTCGCCGATGACATTGTAATTCTGTCAGAGACAGGAAAGGACCTGGAAGAGCAGCTGAAAGAAATGGACAGTGTCTTGAAAGGAGGATATAAGATGAACATCAACAAAAGGAAAACGAGGATAATGGAATGTAGTCAAATTAAGTCGGGTGATGCTGAGGGAATTAGATTAGGAAATGAGACCCTTGAAGTAGTAAAGGAGTTTTGCTATTTGGGGAGCAAAATAACTGATGATGGTTGAAGTAGAGAGGATATAAAATGTAGACTAGCAATGGCAAGGAAAGCGTTTCTGAAGAAGAGAAATTTGTTAACATCGAGTATAGATTTAAGTGTCAGGAAGTCGTTTCTGAAAGTATTTGTATGCAGTATGGAAGTGAAACATGGACGATAAATAGTTTGGACAAGAAGAGAATAGAAGCTTCCGAAATGTGGTGCTATAGAAGAATGCTGAAAATTAGATGGGTAGATCGCATAACTAATGAGGAGGTATTGAACAGAATTGGGGAGAAGAGGAGTTTGTGGCACAACTTGACAAGAAGAATTGACTGGTTGGTAGGACATGTTCTGAAGCATCAAGGGATCACAAATTTAGCATTGGAGGGCAGCATGGAGGGTAAAAATCGTAAAGGGAGACCAAGAGATGAATACACTAAGCGGATTCAGAAAGATGTAGGTTGCAGTAAGTACTGGGAGATGAAGAAGCTTGCACAGGATAGAGTAGCACTATTCGATCACTACATAAACTGTGCCCCTTATTGTCGAGCACTCAGACGAATAAAACGAAAATATTGAGATTTTACAAAAAAAAAGAAAACTGTCATACCAGGAATGGCCTACGGCCGTTCCTCATGGAAGACGGCGTGCATGATCAACATCAGCAGAACAAAATAGATGGTTCAGACGTATTCTAAGAGCAACACTCTGACGCGAATGCAAGATCTACAGGCTGAACTAGAGGTTGACACGATTCAGGAGTTCATGAAACATCACAGTACAAAGCTGCTAAATAAATAGGAAATACTTAGAGCCACAACAAGATACCTTGAATACAGGGATGTGTAACCTCCCCCACACTTATCGACCGAAATGACAGTGAAAAATTAAACCGCGTGTACCTAATGGAAATTTGGGAAAAGCAATCGTCACCGAAGTTAATTTGTCGGTAAAGAGGGAGGAAAGGGTTACATCTAAATGAAAGGAAAAATGCAAATGAAACTGGTGGAAATTAATTTTGAAAAGGGGTAAAGTTAATAAACAAAGTAAATGTGCGGCTGTTACGTTAACAATTAACTAGCGGTAATTAGATATTTGAGATATTGGGGAAATCACGGTCGCCAGTCCTAAGGACAATTACTATAGTAACTGAAAAAGAAAGGTTTTTACACATATAATTAGCACTAGAAGCGTGGCAACTAAAGGTTGACACGTGTAGTGTGAAAACTGAAAGTTTGTCAGAAGTAATAAATTTCGCTACACTCTGGCTTAATTTAGCAAAAGAATTAATAAAACCGGAATATCGAAAGTTAATTTAGTGACAGAAGTTAATAGTGAGCTTTCTTTCTGAAGCACATCGAAATTCAGTAAAACACGCTTAGTCTTGGACTACCTCAACAATCATTTCAAAAGCTACTTGAATCTACGCAATTTAAAAATAAGAGATTTAACTTTGATCTTGAATTAAATGATTCTGAACAATTAACAATAGTAAAATTTAGTACGTACCAAGCTGAGCTGCAGTCGCAGGAAAGCTAAAATACGGTAACAAAACTCGCACTCTTAATTTGTGCTTGTGTAATCTAAATATTGTAGCCAGCTATGAATACCTTAACTGAACTTTGAAATTAAAGCAGTGAAATGGAATGATGCTGGCGTTTGAATTTCAACGACACTCGGGTTCATTCCGGAAAAGGAAGGGACCCCGCTTGGTAATGCGATTGGGACAATGAGCAACAAAGGTTTCATGCTACGTTGCTGTAATTTTGTGATTTGAACAGTTTGAAAAGCTGAGGTCTCCCATACAGTTCTAAAACTATACGTGCTTCCAGTCTTCCTTGTTGGCTGATTGAAGGTTTGAAGCCGTCGATCGAGGAGGTGGCGACAGTCACTCATTGTCGGCCGTCGCTGTTGCCGAAGCTGGATGTTGGCGCGCCTCCTTCTCGACACGGTCACCAGGCGAAACGGGCTCTTGATGTGCGCCACCGTGTCAGAAACTATCATAGTAAGTCGAGCGCAGTTACATTCTGCCCAACCCCGAAAGCGCGGCAACTCGCGGGAGCGTCACACAACACACCTGCTCCACTGCACTACCCCAGCCAGACTCTCTCTGCTCTGCCCGCGCTCCACGCGGTAGAGTTAACACTACCAAAGATCCTAAACACATGGGTTCTCCACACGACCTATCGATGTATTCGTTCGATAGCATAGTTTTCCCTAGGCCAGACCCAGCGTATAAATACAAATAATATTCACAAAACGAATCTATTATAAATCGACATAAATGCATAAATATATAGAAATTTTAAAACAATTACAATATATGAAGACACAGAAATGTCATATCTTTGGGTAACAAAATAAGGAAAAATCTATAGTACAATAGATGGAAATAGAAGGATATGCATTTCCGGCGTTACAGGTGCAGTAAACCCAAAACCAACTCACAGAGTACGCGTATCCAGAGCTATAATTGAAGACCCGATGTAATTTTGTAATCCACATCTCTGCAAGAGTGCGTTAGTCTCAGTCAGTTGAACTGTGCATTTCAAAGAATTTGGATTAATGACATATTATCTCGTCATGTATGCATAATCATGTGCATTGTTAAACAATTCAGTATCTAACAAGCATCAGTGGAATGTTATGTATATGGACATCACTAGTTACACAAAGTGCTTTTTAATTTTATTGTTTTTGTTTGTGACAAACCTGTTTTTATTTTTATCAAACTTGTGGTGAATGTGCTACATATCCACAATAATGTCAATATGGCGCGTGTGTTACGGTCATAATGGAACAGGACGTATAACAACAAAGTTTCTGAACATCAGGAGATGAGAGTCTTAGCTGTTGTAACCGGTTATTAGGAATAAATAATACTGAATGCGATCTTTGCTATTAAAAGTTTCTTAAAAGCAAATACACGACGCTCCTTCCAATCTTTAATTATGAGAAGTTCCAACTATAATTACACTCTATATATCACCTTCAACGATTAGAGATAGGACTTTCATATTCACAGGTCATGTACATTAGTGTGTTCTGCAGAAATTATTAGCATTTAGAACCATGTCGGCCCGCGGTTGAAGGTCACTATCGATATTGCGGCGCAACACCACCTACCTACCGGTAATGCGTGCCTGCGACTCTCGTTGTCGCTACAAATCGAAGGTAATGGATCAGTGCGACTTTAGCAGACGTGCAGGATGCCTCACAGACGTATGCGCGAACCGTACCGTCAAATCGAAGAATTTGAAAGAGGGTACATTATTGGCACGAAAGAATATGATGCATCCATCCAACAAATTGCTGTTAGTGTAAGACGAAGTGCGAGTGTGTGCAGAATGGTTCAAGGAAGGCCTAAAACACGATCCCCTCCGAAAAGGCCGACACCCCATCCAAATGGCACTGCGAGGCAGATCTGCGTCCTCCTCGGCTCTGGCGCAACAATTGAACAGTGTGACACATCGTACACTATCATGGGTGACAGTCCGTCGCCGTTTATTACGGCATGGGTGATATGCACATATTCCACTACTCCGCCTACATTTGACGAATGTGCAGAAACATGCTAGACGGCAATGGTGTATGGAACGACATCTCTGGAGACAGGAAGGACATCAGCTAGTGTTTTCGGACGAATAAAGGTTCTGTTTGTTTGAAAATGATGGTCGTATTTTGGTTGGCCGCAGACAGGGGGAGCGGCATCACAGTGACTGCATTCGCACAAGACATGCAGCGCCAGCTGAAGGCCTTATGGTGTGGGTTGCTATTGGGTACAACCACAAATTACAGCTGGGGTGCGTGTCCAGGGCACTGCGACCAGTGTGACCTACGTGAATGACATCCTGCCACCCGCAGCCATACCCTTCCTGCACAACACCACAGACGCCATTTTTCAGCAAGACAATGCACGACCACATGTTGCTGCACGAAAACGTGCCTTCTTGGTGTCTCATGTACTGATGTAATGATGTTCAATACATTGTCCTGTCACTAATGTAAATATCTGCACTCACAGTCCTAAGATCCTGTGTACTGAAACTGCAAATCCAGTGCATCAATTTCTGTACGTTTTCCAGTACCGCATTTCAATAAAATTTTTAATTTGTATGTAGATATGCACTTTTTAGTGTGATTAACTTAATAAACAACGTTGATCTGTATTATTACAAGTATTTTCTTCTTATCTTTTGTGTGTTTTGTGACTGTGTAGCTGTCGAACTACGTGGCTGTGGATTGGTCCAATTTGAATCTGTGCTAATGGTGAATTCGAAAACCCATTAAAAAAGCACATTGTTACAGTGACCAAGTGAAACTTATCCGCTTAAATTACTACCAGGTCAGTTTTAGTTCAATTTAATGCGAAAATAACTCACAATAATGAACATCCTTCGGTTGCCAGGATGCCATAGTGGCAGCCTGTTACTACGACAGTGGCAGAGTATTGCTTCCAGGCAATGTATGAGAATCTTACAGTGGCACGTAATTTTCACGTGACAAGGCTACAGATAGCAATGGGTGAAGTGATACGTAAGACGCTCCGGCGATGGATATGCTCCAGAAAATTTTCTTGTGCAAGAGCTATGTCGACTCTAGTGAGGTGGCCTGCTGGGCTGCTTATTCGATTGAGGATCCCTGACGCGAGCAGAGCGATCGAGGTGGTCCCACACATTCTAGACTTGGTTAAAACCTGGAGAGATTGGTGACTAGGAGAGTATGATAAACTCATAATGGTGCTCGCCGAACCACGCACGTATACTGCGAACTGTATGACACGTTGCATTGTCCTGCTGGTATATGCCGCCTTTCCGAGGAAAGACAAACTGCAGTTAGGACTAGACATGATCCCTAAGGATAGACCATATTTCCGTTGATGCATTGTGCCTTCCTTAATGACGAGGTATTATTGGGAATGCCACGAAAAACACGCCAAGCCATAACGCTCTCTCCTTAATTCCTTCCAGACGTTTCACGACGTACATGCGAACCGCCATGTGTCCGATGGAGCATACAAACTGATTCATCACCAAAGACCAAATGTAGCCTGTCAGTGGACGTTTTGTTTCGGTACTGGCGTGCAAATTCGAGTCTTCGTCGCCGGTGAACAGCGGTCAGTATATTTGCATGAACCAAGCATCTGCTGCCGAACAGAAACGTTCACTGAACGGTCGTTGAGGAAAATGTTGCTAGCGCCTTGGTTCATCTGGCCTGTCAGTTGCTGGAAAGTTGCACGTCTGTTCACCCGTACACATCTCTGCCGCCATCGTTCACCCCTGTCATCCATGGCTCGTGATGAGCCACAATTGGCTCGGCACCGATTTTGGACAGCACAATTATCTCAGTACACTATAACCACGGCCGCACTCGAACATTTTACAAAGCCGTTTCGCAAATTCTTCGACGCTGTATGTATTGTATGTTAACCGGGGACCTAGAAACGACGGAGAGGCTCCGCCCCACCGCAGCCGCTGTGGTCCACAACCGCACATACGACTACCGCAGTCCACTTCACCCTCCGCCGCCCAACACCGAACCCAGGGTTATGGTGCGGTTCGGCCCCCAGTGGTCTCCTACGCGTACGGTGGAGAACTTGTTTGCGCAGCAATCGGCGACATAGTGTAGCTGAGGCGGAATAAGAGGAACCAGCCCGCATTAGCCAAGGCAAATGGAAAACCGCCTAAAAACCATCCACAGAGTGGCCGGCTCACCGGACCTCAACATAAGTCCGCCGGGCGGATGCGTACCGGGGACTAGGCGCTCCTTCCCACTCCGGAAAGGCGTGCGTTAGACCGGTCGGCTAACTGGATGGGCTTCTTCGACCCTTGTCACGAAAGCCAATGATAATGCTCTTTTGAACTTCTGATAAATCGCTCTGTTTCCTTATTTTACTGTGTTCCACGTCCCCCAACAAGCTCTATATATCATCTAGTGTCTGTGAGTGGCTATTGCACGTTAGCATCGAACGTAGGCGGTGCTCATGTTAATGCGACTGGTGGACCGTGTATCACACTGTGCTCCTCTTACCATAAAATAGTTGTTCCACAGCGAAATAATCAACTCCAGCTAGCCGCTAAATATCTGTACGCTGCTATGGGCGCCACATTGGCCTTGACTCAAACACTTGTCTGTTAAATTTTGCTTTCGAATGGTTCACTTATGTGTCATGTAAGGATGGATAGATAGAGAGAGAGAGAGAGAGAGAGAAAGTTTTATTGGACAGTCTGTAGGAAGCTTTTCACACATTCATCAAATTTTTAAGCAATATTTGAACAAATTACAATGAAATTAATACCCCTCGCTGCATACAGGCGTTGATATAAGTCAACGGGGACAGTTGAAAATGTGTGCCTCGACCGAGACTCGAACCCTGGATCTCTTGCTTACGTGGTAGACGCTCTATCCATATCTTTTATTTTTTTATTCCGAAAGAACAGATACCATCTTCATGTATAAATATTTCAACAGTTTTGCGACTCACAGACGTAGTACTGAACTCTTGTGCCCTCACCACGTCGGCAGGCTCAGTCCTTTAGATCGAAGGACTCGTTCCCTTCTGTAAGTTTCGATAAACATTAATTACGTGACTTTTAGAACGAAACTGACCAACAAAAAATACTGAAAATTCCCCATTCTGGAACCGGAGTCCCCAGATTATTAATTGTACTGCAAGCCCGATTGAAGTAATGAAAAAGTTTCCTCGTTCAGCATGTGCCGTACAAAGAAAGAAGTACGGTTCTGGAGCACTCGCCGGTCTTTCATAACGGCCTGATCAAAGACGAACGCCCGCTAGAGTTTGAAGAGCGGGGCGGCCGCGGCCGTGGCCGTGGCGGCTCCGTGCCAAGGGCCCGCTGCGCCCCGGCCGCTCTGCGCTCCCAGACGGGCGGCCGCCCCGTTTGTCCCCATTAGGCGCGCCGGCTATGAGTCGCGCTTATGCGCTGCGCCACTCATTTGTCAGCCGGCTAATTGCTTTATTTTCTCTCGGGCACGCGGAACGGTCGACACGAGCGCTCTCCGTGCGGCGAATTCTCGCGTAACGCTCCGTTCGAGGGCGCAGCCGGCATTCATCAGCCTTAGCAGCCTCCACTCTACTTGGCAAGCGCAGACACACACAGGCACCAGACGACTCTCCTCCGAGCGGGCTGCGTGGTGAGTACAACTTGCAAGTAATGCGAACTAGAAAATAGTGAGCCCAATGCAATGATGGATATAACAAGTTTCTTAGCAGTAGTTTGAAGGTACGTTATTACCAGGGTTGGAACTATAATTGTGGCAACTATTTATTTACAGCTCGTACAAAATACACAAGAGTTTGGAAGTGTCACTGACCTTCAAAGTACTCACCAGCATTGTGTATAACCCGTTGCCAGGCGCGGGATTAGTCGGGCGGTCTCAGGCGCTGCAGTCATAGACTGAGCGGCTGGTCCTGGCGGAGGTTCGAGTCCTCCCTCGGGCGTGGGTGTGTGTGTTTGTCCTTAGGCTAATTTAGGTTAAGTAGTGTGTAAGCTTAGGGACTGATGACCTTAGCAGTTAAGTCCCTTAAGATTTCACTCACATTTGAACATTTCGAACCCGTTGCCAGCGATGTGGAAATCGTGGGATACTCTTAGCAGGGCCACTTGTGTTGACAGTTCGAGCGGCGCGGTCTATTGCCCGACGGATTTGTAACAAAAAATGGTTCAAATGGCTCTGAGCACTATGGGACTTAACATATGGGGTCATCAGTCCCCTAGAACTTAGAACTACTTAAACCTAACCAACCTAAGGACATCACACACATCCATGCCCGTGGCAGGACTCGAACCTGCGACCGTAGCTGTCGCGCGGTTCCAGAGTGAAGCGCCTAGAACTGCTTGGCCACCGCGGCCGGCAACATGTAGTTACATGTAGACATATTACAACCGTTCAGGAAATTTTTTGTCGCTCAGATATCGTTGTTTCGTGGTGGGAGACTTGGTGATCACGCTGAGCAAAGGACAGGACCACCACTTCGTGTTACTCAGGTACTCACGACAGTTATTAAGTGGTATGATGCTCTGTCATGTAAATATGCGGTACTAGGTTGGCTGATTTGGGGGACCAAACGGCGAAGTCACCGGTCCCACCGAATTAGGGAAGGGACTTGATCGTGTCCTATCAAAGGAACCATCCCATTATTTGCCTGAAGCGATTTAGGGAAGTCAAAGAAAACCTAAGTCAGGATGGCCGGACGCGGGTTTGAACCGTCGTCCTCCCGAATGCGAGTCCAGTGTGCTAACCACTGCGCTACCTCGCGCGGCCATGCGGTACTGCTGAACGTTATCGAAATGGCACTGTCACCTTCGGTATTATAAAATTTCTGGAGACCGAAAATCTCGTGTGTAGAAATGAGCATGGGTTCCCAAAACAACGATTCTGTAAAACTTAGATCGCTCTGATCGTCCACGACATAAAGAATTCGGTAGACACCGGCGCCCAGGGGTATGCAATGTTCCTTGACTTCCGCAAGCTATTCGAAACGGAACCGTCCTGACGCCTAATGAACAAAATGCGGACGAACTGAGTATCAGACCAACTACGTGATTTACTTATTTGGCTATGGTCTCTGTTCTTTCGGACATGTCCGAAAGCAGCTATCTAGAAGGAAATTAGAATTACATTAATACCTTCAGCTACTAACGGGCGTTGATATATATCAGCGGTGACAGGTGAAATTGTGTGCCCCGACCGGGACTCGAAGCCGAGATCTCCTGCTTACATGGCAGACGAACTATCCATCTGAGCCATCAAGGGCACAGAGGATAGCGCGATTGCAGGGACTATCTCGCACACGCCTCCTGAGAGACCCACATTCTGACTTTGTAAGTCCACACACTACATGCGTAATGTCCCACCCCAACACACTCATTACTCATGGAAGACATATCGCGCTTGCAGTTATTCGTATCGCCACATTGCTGTTCGCGTTGGTCGAGATCCAATGACTGTTAGCAGAATATGGAATCGGTGGGTTCAGGAGGGTAATACGGAACACCGTGCTGGATCCCAACGTCCTCGTATTACTAGGAGTCGAGATGAGAGGCATCTTATCCGCATGGCTGTAACGGATCGTGCAGCCACGTCTCGATCCCTGAGTCAACAGATGGGGACGTTTGCAAGACAACAACCATCTGCACGGACAGTTCGACGACGTTTGCAGCAGCATGGACTGTCAGCGCGGAGACCGTGGCTGCGGTTACCCTTGACGCTGCATCACAGACAGGAGCGCCTGTGATGGTGTACTCAACGACGAACCTGGATGCACGAATGGCAAAACGTCATTTTTTCGTGTGAATCCAGGTTCTGTTTACAGCATCATGATGGTCGCATCCGTGTTTGGCGACATCGCGGTGAACGCACATTGGAAGCGTGTATTCGTCATCGCCATACTGGCGTATCACTCGGCGTGCTGGTATGGGGTGCCATTGGTTACACGTCTTGGTCACCTCTTGTTCGCATTGACGGCACTTTGAACAGTGGACGTTACATTTCAGATGTGTTACGACACGTAGCTCTACCCTTCATTCGATCCCTGTGAAACCCTACATTTCAGCAGGAAAATGCACGACCGCATGTTACAGGTCCTGTACGGTCCTTTCTGGATACAGAAAATGTTCGACTGCTGCCCTGGCCAGCACACTCTCCAGATCTCTCACCAAGTGAGAAAGTCTGGTCAATGGTGGCCGAGCAACTGACTCGTCACAATGCGCCAGTCACTACTCTTGATGAAGTTTGGTATCGTGTTGAAGCTGCACGGGCAGCTGTACCCGTACACGCCATCCAAGCTCTGTTTGATTCAATGC
Source organism: Schistocerca serialis cubense (assembly GCF_023864345.2). Classification (NCBI taxonomy): domain Eukaryota; kingdom Metazoa; phylum Arthropoda; class Insecta; order Orthoptera; family Acrididae; genus Schistocerca; species Schistocerca serialis. The sequence goes on along the minus strand of NC_064639.1, from coordinate 653,039,383 downwards.
TCAAGCGTGTCAAGGCCGTTATTACGGCCAGAGGTGGTTTTTCTGGGTACTGATTTCTCAGGATCTATGCACCCAAATTGCGTGAAAATGTAATCACATGTCAGTTTTAGTATAATATATTTGTCCAATGAATACCCGTTTATCATCTGCATTTCTTCTTGGTATAGCAATTTTAATGGCCAGTAGTGCATTAAAGTTCCGAGAGCGTAGGTCAATAGAAAAGTCAGCAAAAATATGGCTTCGTTCTACATAGATCTCGCGAAAAGACGATGAAGATGAAATTAGAGAGATTCGTGCCCACATGGAAGCTTACTGGCAATAGTTCTTCCCGCAAATCTTTCGTGACTGGATCAGGTAGACGGGAGGGGCGGGGGGGGTTGGTAGTGATGCCACACACCACAATGTGGCTTGCGGATGTAAATGTAAGGCGCATTGATGCCACTGATGCACGGAGACTGATGTTAGTTATAGACCTTAGGATCTGAAGTTATTATATTCTTACACATGATACCAATCTGTATTGCGATAAAATATTAAATTTTCATTTCTGGCCACTGGAGCCACAGTTCAAGGGGCTGCGTCCACTGTCCATTGTTGAGAGATAAGGGAACGTAGTCTCAGTGTTTCAGTTGCTCTCCCTCCTGTGCTATCCGGTTCGATAGCCAGGGCAAGGGAGACAGGAACACGTCGAACGTGAAGCTGGCCACAGACACGTAGACGGACTCAGGTAAAGCTCCTTTTTACCTCGAGGTGGAGCAGACACACGTGTCCGCCACTCCTCAGACCCTCGTGACCTCTCGTTGCTGCGCACTGACGAAACGCTGCGGCTGCGGCCATGAGACAGGAGCGGCGGAGGTTAGTGGAATTGGTGGCGAGTGACGAAGGACCAGAGCGTCAGCAGGATCTCTTTAAGGCCCCGTGGCGCAGAGCCTCGGAGCAAAAGGATCGTGACTGGCAGCTGCGTAGTGCAGGCTGTGCAAATCGATTCACATTTCCGCTGAGTTGTGACGCCGAACTCTTCGCTGCTGGTAGACCATGGAGCCTGCCGATCTACTGTGTCCCCGCGCCGAGTTGTATTGCTGTCTGTAGGTGGAAGGCATGCATCGGGGTGGAACGCATGCATTGGGGATTAATGCAATGCTGTGTTGGTGCATAGTTGCTGGGGTTCTGCTTCACATTGGCGTAACGATGACGGTGACTACAAGGTCAACTTGTCGTTAGCCACTTGCCTTCGAGGATGATGAGGGATCACCGCGCTTCAAAATTACTTTGCGTCGTGGCACTCCGTACGTTCTGCGACAGTGTGTAATAATACTGAGTTAAGGTTCTTGCATTGTCTATGTAATTTAACCCGAAAGTTTCCGAAGAGATTGTATATTTTGTACGTAAACTATAATAAAATCGAGAGAACATCTTTGTAAATCCTTTGGCCGAAATGAACACGAGGAAGGTCTGAAATAACCACTTCTCCTTCACAGAGGAAAATGAAATAAAAATAAATAACTAAGAAAATTAGAAATAAGGAAGATAATACAGAAAAAAATCTCGAAAGAACCAAAAAAAGGTAAAGAAGACCCATTCTTCTTTCGGAGTAACAAACACTTCATAAAAAACAACGCGACGAACAATTATAAGATTTGTAAACAAAAATAACCAAACAGAATTCACCGACCCTATAACTATAAGGAAAAAATTTTAAATATTTCCCACAGCAATAAGGATAGTTGCGGAATATTGGGAGCTTATTTCAGTCACTTCCTTAACTGTGAAGAACCGTTTGAAAATGGACTTTAATACTTGAACAACCACCAACATAATTAAAAGTCGTACGTTCAAAATGGCTCAGAGCACTATCGGAATTAACATCTATGGTCATCAGTCCCCTAGAACTTAGAACTACTTAAACCTAACTAACCTAAGGACAGCACACAACAACCAGTCATCACGAGGAATCGAACCCGGGAAAAAGTTGTACGTAACACACAGTTGACAAACCTTTAAATAAGACAGACTACGTGTAATAATTCAGCTTGACCGTTACAGATTTCTTTTTTGGTCGGGCGCGCTGCATCGATTTTGAATTACTGCAGTGAAACAGTCAGATTAACTTGCTGCAAGTTCGCAGATAGAGTGAGACTAAAATTTGAATCGTTAGCGTATCACCAGTTCCGTAAAAGTCCGTGATTTCCTACGAATTGACAACCTTTAATAACTGAAGAATTCTCCAAAAGACTTTATCACAAAACAACAGAGATAAAAGAATTTAAAAAAATTATATTTTCGAGAAAAATCAGAGTCAAATTTAATCTTTTTGTACTTATACAATCACTTTAAGTTTCTTCATGGATGAATAAATGACTTCCCACTTCCTCGATCCATATAACAACATCGATGTTGATCATAAGATGTCAAGTTAAGAACTAACTATTAATCGTTACTTTTTTCGTTTTGAACATTGATCGTCCACGTTTTATGTTTGTTACAAACAGTTAGTTGTTATTCCTTATGGAAATCAGCGGGCGATAGTACATTCCGACACTGTCCTCAACCGCACGATGGCCTTCGCCTGGTGAGCAGCTGTCGGCTCTTTCCTTGGCTGCAGCACAGAAGATGCTTGTTGCACCGTTCTCCTTCCACATCAAACAGATACAGAAAAAAAAGTTTCCGTATACAGTTGAAACTTTACAACAATACAAATGTCAGTGGTAATAGTACTACTAAGTATTTTACGTCAGACACGTGTAACAGATACGAAAAGTTTTATTATCTGCAGTCTGAGTGGTAGGAGACATGGTGTAGCTGCCTCAGTATTTGATTACACCACAAACCACTCAACGTGGTGGAAACACACACAAAAACACTGTGAGGCCTCGACAGAAAGGCAAATCACCGATGAACTTTCGGAAAATGTCAAAAAATACCACATATAGGCTCCGCAGAACATCTTGGAAGAAATTTAGATAAATGAAAAAATCCCATATAAATGGAAGACGGTCCTCATCCATCCAAACGATAAGAAACGATGTGAATCAGGCCCCAATAACTATGGATGGATCTCACTCCTAGAAGTAACGTACAAGGTATTCTCTAACCTTCTATTAAACAGAGAAGACCCCAACCAGACCATTAACTTAGAGATCACTAAACGGATTTCCGAAAAGGAAGGTCCCGCCAAGAACAGTTACTGAGCTTTAAAAACCTCAGGGCCTAGCAAAAACCAGTAACATGACTTTATTGACTTCCAAAAAGCTTAAGACTCGCCAGACCAGGAATCCTTATCTCTGTACAAAAGTACTAAACCTAGGCAACAAAATCACAGACATAACCAAAGAAAACCTTGTCAGCAAATACTGTTAAATTCATGGGAGAACCTTCTGAACATTTAATAAAGACTGGTGTACGGCAGGGAGACAACTCGAGGGGACTGGAGGTATCCGGCGGTGAGAACAAAAATGGTTCAACTGGCTCTAAGGACTATGGGACTTAACATCTGTCATCAGTCCCCTACAAAAATGTTCAAATGTGTGTGAAATCTTATGGGACTTAACTGCTAAGGTTTTCAGTCCCTAAGCTTACACACTACTTAACCTAAATTATCCTAAGGACAAACACACACACCCATGCCCGAGGCACGACTCGAACCTCCATCGGGAGCAGTCGCACAGTCTACGACTGCAGCGCCTTAGATCGCTCGGCTAATTCCGCGCGGCTCAGTCCCCTGCACTAAGGACTACGTAAACCTAACTAACCTAAGGACATCACACACATCCATGCCCGAGGCAGGTTTCGAACCTGCGACCGTAGCAGCCGCGTGGTTCCGGACTGAGGCGCCTAGAGCCGCCCGGCCACAGCGGTCGGCAACGCGGTGAGCACAGCATGAAGCTATGAGCGCATCTGAACTGCTTAGTCGGTGAGTATCTCACAACGCTGCTACAGTGCTAGTGGTGTTGATACAAAGTAGAGCAATGGCAACGATAAACAAAGCTAACTTTGCATTATATCTAAAACAGCAATTTCCGAAGTTGACATTTCGTAAAAAAGGAGCCCAAGGAATTTTGCGGAGTGAGAAAGAAGTGGCAGATGACATACCAGCGTTACAACAAGAAGAGTCATTGGACTGTGTGGTGTGGTATGCGATCGACTGTGCGGACAATATATATGAGGACTACAATGCTTAACAAGTGAAAGTGATATTGAAGCACGTGGCGAGTCATGGCGTTCACTATTTTTTCGAACAGGGAGCCACAAATCCCTTCTCCAGTGAAACGTAGAAAAGGACAATCATTGTCCAAGGAGCGGATATTAAAAATAATTACGTTTATGGAAGATCATACGCAGCATAGTAAAAAACAGTTATGAACACATTTCATACAAGTCCTCAGCAATATGAACGGGTAGCGCGTAAGAGAAACTATGGTATTCAAGACCCACTTGCTACAAAAACTGCTGTTTCCGCATTTCACGGATGCTCGGTACTGTTTACAGAATGTGCGTGATAGTGACCTCCTACGTGCAACATGTATTACAGTAATTTGAAGGGAAGCAGTGGGTGATTACATATCATCAAACAGTGCTACAGAATCAGAATACGTAAGATACTGAAATTTCAAACAAAGCGTCAACTTGACGATGTACAGCAAATTGTAGATCGGCCCGAAAATTTATGGATGAGATAGACGAACTTATCCCATACTTCAGCAAGGAATTTGTTTTCAACTCCGACCAATCGTGGTTTGAACAGAAAACACATACGAAAGGAAACAAGAATATTAGAGATACCGAGAGAGTTGTATCAAGATCATCTAACATAAATGCCTTAAAGCATTCATATACAATTATGGCGAGTGTTAATCTGGATGGTAAATTGGCTGGAAAGTTATTTATTGTGCTGCGAGAAGTTGGACTTGCGCCGTCCCCTACAATTCATTCTTATGTTTGTGAACTTGCAAGGGCAATACACAATATTTACCTCACAGCAAGCAAAAACGGAAAAATGGGCGAAGAGAACTATAACTATTGTATGAGCACTGCTTTTGGACAATAGCTGGTCAAAATAAATTGCTATTTTTTATTCCTGGCCTACGTATAAAAATCACACTCCTTCAGCGCAAACTATCTCTCATAAAAGTGTGTGGCATTGCAGTTCGTGCCACGTGGAACCACTGGACAAATTCAGTCTCTGGATGTTTGTTTTCTCTGTGCCTGTAAAACAAATTATCGCACTACATGTAGCTATGCCTTGAAGGATAGACTGTTTCGCATTCGGTTGCATTCCAACGCATTCCACCAGTTCTCAACACCCCGTTACACCAATGTGATTCTATATGCATTTCTTAAGAGAGGATACCTAGCTGAATGTCCTGCATGGCTTGTAAGTCCCACATTGTTCGCCTTCGATATTGATGGTGCGAACGTTGGTGATCACTGTGACGCGACATTTTTTATTCGGTGTTCATGGCGCAAGTTAATGGTTTGTTTTGAACATTTGTTGGATGTCGACGTGTCCATTTTGTGAAGTATACATCCCACAGAAGACTGATCTCTGCACCTCTCAGGCACTCATTCTCCGTCGCCCTCCTGATGCACAGGGCGCGTCATTAGCAGCTAATATTTTTCCTGTCATAACACTTTCAAATGAGCTTTACTAAAAAGTTAACTTTCAATCTTGCACCCAAGGGGTTCCTTGTAAATTGAAATTATCGACATGTCCTGTAAGTGTGTATGTTCACAAGGTAGTGTTAGCAACATTGTATGTCACAGAATGCCAGCTAATTCATCAACGTCATCGCGAACGAGCAGCCGTCAAAGGAAGCTAGGCTCACATCATGTGTCCTACTTAAAAATGGTGCCCAATATTCTATAATAAATGGTTCAAAATTCTCACCTTCAAGTTTCGTATTTTAATCAACGCAATCAGCAGCGAAGTGTTAGCCATTTCTTTGTAAGCACGCGACATATATCTGCTCTGGATACATTGCTACCAACAAATACGTGAACAGAAGTCTACTCTGTGTCCATCACCTTGGTAAGGTTAACCTGGAGAATATATCCAAACAGTTTCCTTCAAACGTGGGCATGAGGTTGCAATGCTACAAGTGAACCATACTGTATGAGGAACAGACATATCGCGAAAAATGTTTAACGACAAATACAGATACGAGAAAGTACAAATGGATGTCATCGTTGTTAGTGGCCATGGAGTGGTACTTTTTTTGTATGAACCAGTAAGCATAACTCCATATTTAAGACATCTAAAGTCAGAAATTCATTAGTATGTTTTAGCGCATGTCAGGGTGGACTCTGGTAGTTAGCATTGTGTGTTCGATGCTAAAGGAACTTGTTAGAGTATGCAAGAATACGTATTTGGCGTCCTACAAATTTGTCAATTTTACGCTCTATCCTGCCAGTTTGCCAATTTCCTGCGTTCGCGTCGTACCAATGTGCCGATTTCACTACGTATCCTGCCAATTTGTCAATTTTATGGCCAATCCTGCCAATTTACTGATTTAACGCCATTAGAGAAACGTTTTATACCATTTTCAAGAATTTCGACTGGAAAAATCTCATAATTTTACTTGAAGCCGTGATATCTGTCTGCAAGAGGAAGATAGCTGAGTGGCTAACAATAAAAAACACTCAATATTCAATAACCATTTAAATTATTATAAAAATTATAACAACTAAAAATTCGAGAATGGTGGTATTTCCAAAAGCCGCATAGCTGTTTGAGGATGCTTTTTTCGCAACTGCAGGTTTCATGCAACTTCATGTTTATAATAGTTATATTTTCATAATGCAGGTCGACTGTTATGCAGTCCCAGTATTCGGGAAGTTATCCACCTCAAGATCAAACTATACCCAAAAGATGTTTGTCAAGAATGTACAAAGCACGACTACTGAATGAGCCAGGCCGGATAGCACCCTGCGGGAAATCTTACAGAATGCGGTAGGAGCCAGCTGTATGACGTACGTACATCCACCGGTTTTGTTTTCCTCTTCGGCACCGTGGCCTTTCAACTTCCAGCCCTCCAAGGACACCACATCGGCCTGTTAGCAATAAGGGATTTTAAGTTTTATTACGTCGGTTTTATACAGTTGCTTTCTAACGAATCTTGTAACATTTTCAGATGGTTCAAATGGCTCTGAGCACTATGGGACTTAACTTCTGAGGTCATCAGTCCCCTAGACTTAGAACTACTTAAACCTAACTAACCTAAGGACATCACACACATCCATGCGCGAGGCAGGATTCGAACCTGCGACTGCAGCGGTCGCGCCGTTCCAGACTGTAGCGCCTAGAACCGCTCGGCCACCTAGGCCGGCTGTAACATTTTCTACAGGATGTTACCACCCTGGCTCATTCAGCAGTCGTACTTCGTACAGTTTTGACAAAAATCTTTTACGGAATTACAAAATGTGTGATTGGCTAACATTGAGCCATGACTTGTTTTTCAAGGAAGAAGGTTACGATAAGACTGTTTAACTTGAACAAGCTCCAATTGTAAAAATTCTTACACATTACTTTAAATATTTTGTATGGAAAGATTTGGAAACCGTAGGGGAAATACAACATATCCGCAGTTACTGTAAACAGAGAGTGATTATGCATTGGAGTTTCCTCCCTAAGTAGGTGTTTTGGCGTACAGAGTACTTCTATGCTGGAATGAGACATTGTCAGTTATTGAGGGATGTTTGGGGTAAGTGATCAGGATGGGAGAAGTTGGCATTCTATTCCATTTAAGACGGATATAAGTTATACAAAGAGTTAAAAAACGAAAAATCACAGCGTAAGGTCTCGGTAACGCAGACCGAGAAAAATGCAACCTGATCTGAATGTAGCGGATTCTATTTCTAGAACGCACTATGCACAAATCAGTCCCAGAACAAAATAAAGTCATGAATGCGACGTTCTGATAACGTAGATACGTAGTAATAAACTGATACACGTGCAACAGATGTCATTTATCGGGATAAGTGCGTGATAAGGTGAAAAGGGTGGGAGAAAAAGAGCACCAGTCGTTCTAACACAATCCATGAATTCAGTCTCCAAAACAGAACTCCGTATGTTGGACCACATAAAATGGTTATTTTGACAGCTAGCATTGAGTTGATGTAGGTTTTTCCAACAGAAACGTCCAGATTTAAAAGGGTAAGGCGACGATAAGTTACACCACCGCCCCAACAGCTCAGCCCGTTTCCGCACTCAAATGGATGGGAATGCTTTGTAACACATCTATATAATATTTATGCTGAAATCTGTGTTACCGATTCCCACAGTTGCTATGTTAGTCTTTCAGAGGCAGCGAACTATAATTTTTATGGATCACAAATACTAGTCTCGATTACATGCAACCACAAAATACAATCGCTCCATATGTTATCTTGTTACAACAAAATCGCGGTACATCATCATACATTATAGTGACGTCATGCTACAGCAACATCCGACGTTAACAATGGTTGACAATATCTTTTTTTGTCTTCACTAGTTCTATAAATTTGCCTGAGTGGAACGTAATGTTTGTTTGAGAATGACATCGCACGTATAAGAGACACCTAGGGCTATAATTTAATAAATACAATACTCCTAATGCATACAAATCAGCGTGATTGTCACTTTATTACTGGTATTAGGTTAATGAGATGTATTTCGGCAAGCGTCACGGTCTTACTTAAAAAATTTGGAGTTTATGCTGATTTTACAAACAGAGAAATACCCAGTATGCTGTTATTGACCTATAAATAATAAAGTGGAATGGTGTGGGTTATATATAAAGAGCATGTAACTCAAAAAACATAGCTCGACTATCCCTGTAGCATGTGGCTAACTATATCATCAGGTAAAGATTATAGCGTGACGTCGACAGTTGCTTGTGTGAGACTTAATGTTCGTTTGGGATGACATCCCGCATTAAAATGACGCCGTTGATGATATTTTAATAGTTATACACTGCTAAATTTCCTCCTTTTCACAGGTGTTAAATGGTACAAAGTAGTAGATGTTGCAGAGATACTCAATAAATTCCAGTGTGAGACGTTAAAAGAGAGGCGTTCTGCATCACGGAGAGATTTACTACAGAAATTTCGAGAGAGCACTTTTCGGGAAGAGTAGGACAGCATATTACTTTCTCCCAGATATATCTCGCAAAATGACTACGACGATGAAATTCGAGAAATTAGAGCTAGTACAGAGAATTACCGACAATCATTCTTCCCACACACCATTAACGAGTTGAACATGAAAGGGAGCATCCGTTATTGGTGCCAGAAGTACCTTCCGCCACACACCGTTACCTGTCTTGCAGGAGTGTGATGTATATGTGGATATAATAGCAACTCGCCGCCTTTCATTTGTGTGCTTTAATCGTCCGTTGATGGTTGATACATAACAGTCAGGACATTAGTTGAATAACGAGCGAAATGGAAAAGAAATTAGCCGCCTGATAAGCCTAAACATTACATCCTAGTCAACGAAGACAAAAAATTGTCGACTAGGAGAAAAATTCGTGTAGTTGCTCTTTTTTTTTACACTGGAGAAGTGGGGGGGTCATGAACAACATAACAGCATACAAAAAATTGACATGTGGTATGTGAGCGTGGGGATGCAGAGGGCGTTTAAAGTTGACAAACTCGAAAACAGCGGCTTATAGCGAAAACGTTCCGCAGTACTAAATTAAACTGCATTAAATTTCCTATAAAAATGTCATTAATTTTTTTCTTTAAGATTAATACTTTCCGCGTTGCAGGGGATAGAAAAATCGCACAAGATCAAAAATAGTGTTTCAATGGTATACAATTAATGTATATTTTAAATAAAGTGGGTTAAGAACACTTTTTGAATTTGTGTACCACCTCTAAGTGTAGTAGTATCGTATTAAGTGATAAATTGTGTTGTGGGATTGTAACAGGGGGAAAGGCGGGGTTGGTGGTTGGAAGCGTGACAGAAGGTAGATCGTGGGGTTCTGGTCATGCACTTCCTTCCTTCATAAGCCTGTAAAAGAGCAAAAGAGCGAGCAGGCAATTCACCATTATTAAGATACCGAGGAATTACATACGTTGGCTGCGAGCGGGTATTCATTAAAATCAAGTTGAAATTTTTTCGGAATGGGATTCGAACCCTGGTCTCCTGCTTATTAGGGAGATGCTCCGACCGAAAAGACATCCGGACACATTGGTCAGTGCAACTGCACGGACTGTCCTAACATTCCTCCCGTCAGACTCAAATTCTCAACACATACCACACCCCACTCTTGCCCATTACCTCGTGGCATTTCGCCGACTCCCGTGAGAGTTTGAGCCTGGTGTGCATCTCCACTGAAGAGACAATGGGCCGTTTCACTTTAGTTATACATCTATGTGATGTCTGTTCTTTCGAGCATGTCCGAGAGAATAGACACAATATATATGCATAATTCCTCATACTCACTAAACCACTGCACCACAAAAAAGCAACTACAGGGCATTTCACAATGTTACACGTACCAACCGTTCCGAGCTCTTCCTATAAATCAGTGGAGACACAGTGCAAAGACACTCACTCACATGGGGGTATTTATTTTCCACAAAATGTGTTAACAGTAGATTGACTACAGATGTCAGTTGCTAATAATAAAAAAGCAAGAAAGACAATGGACGGGTTCTACGTAAATCTGTGCCAACTGTTCTACACTGCCATAGGCAGTAGGGCAGGTGTAGCGTTATTTCAGGAAAGGCGACCTCCTTTATCATGAGAACTGCTCGCTTTTCAGTTTACAGACGAACTGTATCTCCCGGGAATTTCCTGCCCAGTTCTGTTTTGTAAGCAGAAAAAATACACTACTGGCCATTAAAGTTGCTACACCAAGAAGAAATCCAGATGACAAACGGTTACTCATTGCACAAATATATTATTCTAGAACTGGAGATTGTGATTACATTTTCACGCAATTTGGGTGCATAAATTCTGAGAAATCAGTACCCAGAACAACCACCTCTGGCCGTAATAACGGCCTCGATACGCCTGGGCAGGTCAAAAAGAGCTTGGATGGCGTGTACAGGTACAGCTGCCCATGCAGTTTCAACACGATACCAAACTTCATCAAGAGTAGTGACTGGCGCATTGTGACGAGCCAGTGGCTCGGCCACCATTGACCAGACTTTTTCAGTTGGTGAGAGATCTGGAGAATGTGCTGGCCAGGGCAGCAGTCGAACATTTTCTGTATCCAGAAAGGACCGTACATGCAACATGCGGTCGTGCATCATCCTGCTGAAATGTAGGTTTTCGCAGGAATCAAATGAAGGGTAGAGCCACGGGTCGTAACAAATCTGAAATGTAACGTCTACTGTTCAAAGTGCCCTCAATACGAACAAAAAGACGTGACCGATACGCGTAATCAATGGCACCCCATACCATCACGCCGGGTGATATGCCAGTATGGCGATGACGAATACACGCTCCCAATGTGCGTTCACTGTGATGTCGCCAAACATGGATGCGACCATCATGATGCTGTAAACAGAACCTGGATTCATCCGAAAAAATGTTTTGCCATTCGTGCACCCAGGTTCGTCGTTGAGTACACCTTCGCAGGCGCTCCTGTCCGTGATGAAGCGTCAAGGGTAACCGCAGCCATGGTCTCCGAGATCATAGTCCATGCTGCTGCGAACGTCGTCGAACTGTTCGTGAAGATCGTTGTTGTCTTAGAAACGTCACCATCTGTTGACTCAGGGATCGAGACGTGGCTGCACGATCCGTTACAGACATGCGGATAAGATGCCTGTCATCTCGACTGCTAGTGATACGAGGCCGTTGGGATCCAGCATGGCGTTCCGTACTACCCTCCTGAACCCACCGATTCCATATTCTGCTAACAGTCATTGGATCTCGACCAACGCGAGCAGCAATGTCGCGATACCATAAACCGCAGTCGCGATAGGCTACAATCCGACCTTTATGAAAGTCGGAAACGTGATGGTACGCATTTCTCCTCCTTACACGAGGCATCACAAAAACGTTTTACCAGGCAACGCCGGTCAGCTGCTGTTTGTGTATGAGTAATCGGTTGGAAGCTTTCCTCATCTCAGCACGTTGTAGGTGTCGCCACCGGTGCCAACCTTGTGTGAATGTTCTGAAAAGCTAATCATTTGCATATCACAGCATCTTCTTCCTGTGGTTAAATTTCGCGTCTGTAGCACGTCATCTTCGTGATGCAGCAATTTTAATGGCCAGTAGTGTAACTTCACTTAGTTTGGTGTTTATGCAGTGGAGCTATTTTCAGTTTATTATGTGGGTATTTATTTGATTTTGTTAAACGAGCTATTATGTAAAAAAAGTTCAACAGCTAGAGCTGTCAACTGTCTACCTCATTGAAGAGCCTTTGCCAAGAGTAACACGTTGACAATATGTATGTATAGATAACATTGTCTACACTATGAATGTGCGGGATACTTTTCTTAACTGGAGGGTATCAGATGCATCACCCATGACTCAGCTCTCCCAACATCTAAAAAGAGCCAGAGGCTTACATTGACTCCCTCTGTAACAGTAGTATGTCACCTAGGTGTTACAGAACTTGAGATTTTTGAATACAATTCAGACAAGGCATTACAGCGAATTGTTGTTCGAGATGTGTTATTCCTATCAGGTATTTTGACATCCCCATTGCAAGATATACGTTGGGCGTAGGGTATGCGTCTCCACTCAGTGCAGTCCAGTTTACAAGAGCGAGAAATTCCTGAGCGAAATGGAAGAGATTTGTGCAGTCTTCTTATAACACAATTAACGGCGCGAGAACAACAGTACATTTCTGGTCAATCATGAATTCACCACCAAGTAACTAGAACATCCCGACCGGCTAGCCGCGCGGTCTAGCGCGCTGCTTCCCGAGTGGGGAGGCGTGCCGGTCCCCATCACGAATCCGCTGGGTGGGCTGGTGTCGAGGTCTGGTGTGCTGGTCAGCTTGTGGATGGTTTTTAAGGTGGTTTTCCATCTGCCTCAGCGAATGCGGCTGGTTCTCCTTATTCCAAGTCAGTTAGACTATGCGTACACCATAATTACTCTTCCACGAAAACATTTGTGGTACGCTCGCCTGGTACGAAACGTTCCCGATGGGGCGAAGGGGGAGGTGTCCACTGCGGGCCGAACCGCACAATAACCCTGGGTACGGAGAGGGGCGGCGGTGGGGGAGGGGGCGTGAACCACTGTGGCCTGTTGTGGAGTTGTAAATCGCTGAGGGCTACGGTGGGACGAAGCTCTGTCGTTTGTAGGTCCACAGTTCAATACAATACAATACAATACAACTACAACATGGGTACACGGCTCTGTAGTATGCTGTCAACGACAGACAGAAGCAAGACGTCACATTTGCAATCCAACCCAACTTAAACCTAACTAACCTAAGGACATCACACACATCCATGCCCGAGGCAGGATTCGAACCTGCGACCGTAGCGGTCGCGCGGTTCCAGACGGTAGCGCCTAGAACCGCTCGGCCACTCCGGCCGGCGTTTAGCTAATTGTGCGATAATTCTCGCACTTGTCAACTCTTGCAGTCTTCGGAATTGTGTTGATGATATTTTTCCGAAAGTGACATGGTGTGTCGCCAGACTCATACATTCATTCTACACACCAACGTGAACAGTCGATTTATTGCCTTCCCCCCCCCCCCCCCCCCCTCAATGATTTTAGAAATTCTGATGAAGTGTTATTATTCCTTCTGCCTTGTTTGATCTCCTAAGCTCTTTTAAATTCTGATTCTAATACTTCGTCCCCTACCTCTTCTAAATCGACTCCTGTTCCTTCTTCTATCACATCAGACAAATCTTCCCCCTCATAGATGCTTTCAATGTATTCTTTTCACCTATCCGCTCTCTCCTCTGCATTTAGCAGTGGAATTCCCGTTGCACTCTTAATGTTACTACACTTACTTTTAATGTCACCGAAGGTTCTTTTGACTTTCCTGTATGCTGAGTCTGCTCTTCCGACGATCATCTCTTCAGTTTCTTCACATTTTTCATGCAGCCATTTCGTCTTAGCTTCCACGCATTTCCTATTTATTTCATTCGTCAACGACTTGTATTTCTGTATTTCTGAGTTTCCCGGAACATATTTGTATTTCCACCTTTCATCGATCAAATGAAGTAGTTGTGGACTACGTTAACATTATTGCGTACCACCTGCATCCCGTCATTCTTGGTGTCTTTCCAGAAGGCGATGCCATCTCACAGCAGGATAACAATCGCTGTCACATAATCAGAATGTGCTGTGGTGGCTTGAGGAGAATGATAGTGAACTGTCGTAGATGTCTTGAAAGTGATCGTAATTATTGTTTGTTCTGCTGAAAGACATACGGAAATATGTGACGTTGCTCCTTTGAAAATAATAGAATTTTGATTGAGAACAGAAAGAAACAGAAATTAATTACTCTGCTTCAAATCACAAAGAAATGCATTATCAAGTATATCAGTGAGAGTTTTAAAATATTCTCTACCAGCTCCTAAAAACTGTTCTGAAACGTTCCTGTACGTAACAGACAACTTACCTCGTCTTACCACTGCAACTGCATGTTCAGAAATATGATAAAAATATTTCAAAAGCAATACTTCGATCCCAGCAGAGTGCAGTGCATTGTCATAATAATTGCAACTATTACTGGCATATTATTTTGATACAGTTATTGAGTGATCACAAGGGGTTTGGTCAACTAACCTTAAACAGTTTAAAAAAAAATGAAAGAAACCAGTTAAGACTTTAATTTACTATATTCGCCAAATAGATTAGTTAAACACTGACGTATTTTACACAGACCTTAATTATTCCACAATGTCTGTACTCAGTAAAGATCAGTCTATTCACAGCAAAGATACGAATATTACTCTCAATGTATGGGTACACAAATCTGACAAAATCCCTCTAGTGCGCAAGCAAGTAACAACTGCGTGCAGCAAAAAGGCAAATTATCACGAAATCCTCAATTAATACCGAAGTCTCCTCCAGTGCTACTAGAATGGTCACGGCAGGCAGAGACCTCTCATATGGTGCGGCTTCTCTCCACCGCAGGCTGCGTCTGATCGCTGCCGTCTCCACTTAACAACTGTTCGCTTGCTACTACTCGCAGTAATAATATCTCAGACTGAGAGTTTGTGTATGCACACCACAGCAGAATCATTGGTAAACTTCGCAAAGAAGTATTAACATCCAAACTTAAATAACCCCACCCTCACTTTTAAGAATTGTGTGGTGTGATTCTTGTATAACACATTGGCAGGGAATGAACGCAAAATTGCTACATAACAAAACTGAGAAAAATAGCAATGATATTTTTCAAAAGTGGTAGATTACATAATCATAAGCAAAACATGTACATAATACGAAACTGATAAGCTGTATGGTGTTGTAGAAAAAAAATCTATAAGTATCATCTTGTGCTTGTAAGGACTAATATCCACCTGATATTGACAGTACTTCATTCGACAGGATAACAAAATGTTGTTTATAGCTCTCCAAGAGAGTAAAAAAATGTCTCAGTTGTGTAGATACAAATATTACACAGAACTGGAAATAGAGCAAAGAGAGAGAAAATAAATATACAAGTCTCATTGTGCAGGTAAGCACTTACATTTTCATGACATTAGCGGTACTTCTTTTGAGAATATAACAAAATGTTATCTACTGTTCCTTAACAGAGTAAAAACCATCTGGCAATAGAAAAACAGGTAAAGAAACACATGTTTTAGTTGCAGCAGACTCAGCGACAACTCGCACTATGTATACTGACAAGCACATCGAGATGTTAATATATTCATTTTACGACATACAAGCTTGAGATATACGCAGACTCAGGAACCAATTACATACATTATTTCCACTGACAACCACACCAAAATGCTTTAATGTGTCACTGCATTTCATATTCAGATGAAGATACTGTACAGAATCAAGAGTGTAGTAAAAGGCACCTCTTCAAAGAATCGTGAAGATCATAAAAACATTGACATTGTATCGCTTAGAGAAAACAGGTTCTCATAACTGACATAGAAGATCAGAAGTCTCATACATGGCACAATAACAGAAACGAACGATATTGAATAAATGAATAATAGTGAGTTATATACACTTGTATATGAAACTCAACATTATGTGAATAGGCACTTAAGCTCAGTGCTCAGTAAATGACTCAAAATATGTATGACCACAGATAATTACTTAAGTGTGGCAAGCTTCTTGAAGTACAGTTGTTATATGAACTTTAGTCCAAGCACATTGTGACAAACACGTTCTATATGAATTCATTTTCTGATGTTACAGTACCCAGCGTACTGTAAAGTACATGTTTTGATCCAGAAAACGCAAAATGTGTGACATATAACGTCACTGAATGACATACAGACATTAATAATGGCATATTTAAGAAATGTTACAATTAATCGTAGATCCCAGAGTTGATATGTAAATAGTAATTACATATGATGACATTAGAAAATTACAGGTGAACAATCAAAATATAAAGTTCATATAATCCAGTTTCTCTGGCAGATATTTAAGAAAAAATATATGTGAGTATACACAATTCCTTCTTATACAGTAGAAGTGACTTGAGCTCCAGTCAACATAAGTTAGTAAAGACTGTCATTTCTTATGACTGCATATTCAGTTTCGTTCTCATAACTGATTCAACATTCAGTCATTGAATAATGGATCTGCGATTATCACAAGTACTTTCTTATTATTACAACATAATTATTTCATTTTTTGAAAATCATAGTAGGGTTTACATGACGATCATCGAATAGAATATAAAAAGTAGCATCACAAGGTCAATATCGTCAGATGTTAAATGTCAACTCGTCTGTGTGTGGAGTCGGATTCGAATGGAGTCAAAACTGAATGGAGTCATAGTATGATGGAATCATAATCGTATGCCCATAAATAATTAATCACAACAGCAAAATAAATACAGCATTCAAAAGACATATTCTATAAAGCAATTAATAATGGCGCAACTTATTCTAAGATGCAACACAAGAAAGATTTATCCCCGAACTTTTGAGTAGTAGCTGAAAGAAGTGGTTTATTAACCGAAAATGAAGCAAATAACTTCTCTTGAGCTGCAGGATTGCTTAATGACAAGAGAAAAATCATCATCTTCCAATCATTACCTTAACGTGATGGAATAGGTACTGCATCACTGCTGCAGCAGAACCATAAGAGAAAGCCTGAAATAAAATTGTTTAAATAGAAAGATACTAAAGTATTGAAGTAACTTATTTTGCACGGTTTCGTACGAGATCCATAAAAATGTGGCTGATTAGCTTGCATCAAAGAGTAAAAATTCTACAAGCTGAAAAGAAAAAGTTGTCAAAATGCATAATATATTTATATACAAGTCACGGATCAATGTTTTTAACACGACTGGGTACATCTGGAATGTCTAGTTCTCTGTAACGTACCACTGCAACATTTTGCTCTGTTAGAATGCAACGAGCTCGCTTCGTACGCTACTCTCCGACCTGAAAACATTGTTTAGTTCGTAAAAACGCGTACAGTTCCCATCATCATCATCTTGGACAGTTTCCAGCCACTGGCTGGGTCTGTCAGGAACACAAGCCTCTCCATCGTGTTCTGTCTTTCCACCATTCCCCCTCTTCCACCTTCGTCCAGTTCTCTCCTCTTCTCATCACACATTCCTTCACTCCCTTCACCCATCTATCTCTTGGTCTTCCTCTGGGCCTCTTCCCCTCCAGTTGCAGATCAAACATCCTCTTTGGAATTCTTCCCTCATCCATTCTCTTCATGTGTCCATACCACTGCAGTCTTGATTTTTCTATCCTGTCCTGTACTGGTTCCTCCTTTAGTCTTTCCCTCACATACACATTTCGCAATCTGTCTCGTCTTGTTACACCCAACCTGCTCCTCTGGAACTTCATTTCACTAGCCTGTATTCTACTTTTGTCGCTTTTGTGCATTACCCATGTCTCACTTCCGTATGCCAATATGGGGACAAAGTAGGTTTGGTATATAATTCCCTTGGATTTCTGTGGCACCTCCTTGCTCCAAATAAGCCCCCTAATGCATTTGTAGAACTGCCCTGCTTTTCTGCACCTTTCATTTATTTCCATTGCGTTTCCCCCCTTACTTTCAATCACGCTTCCCAGGTACTTGAAGTTCTCTACCACTTGTAGTTTTTCCCCTCCACAAGTTATATCCACATTTGGCCTATTCTTCTTCCTTGTTGTGACAATTATTTCACTTTTCTTTGCAGAGAAATGCATTCCATATTGTGCTGCCGTTTCCTCCCATGCATCTAACTGCTCTTGCACCTCCTTCTCGCAATTTCCCCATAACATCAGGTCATCGGCAAAAAGCACTGCTTTCATTTTATAATCTCCAATTGCATCTGATACTTGCTGTAGGATTTCATCCATAACAATAATAAACAATAAAGGCGAAAGTGCACTTCCCTGTCGCAGCCCATTTTCCAGCTTGAACCATGCAGTACGTTCCCTCCCCACTTTCACACAACTCTCACTTCCCTCATACATTTTTCTGACTTTTCGTGTTATCTTTTCATCTATCCCTTTTGCGTTCAGCACATCCCAGAGCTTGTCCCTACAGATACTGTCATACGCCTTCTCAATATCTAAAAAGGCCATGATTAAGTCCTTCCCGTACTCATAGTGCCTTTCCTGCAGTTGCCTTACCGCAAATATGAGGTCCGTTGTTGATCTTCCCGGTCTGAAACCGTACTGCTCCTCTTGCAGTCTACTTTCAATACTGCTTCTTATTCTCTTCTCCAGGATCTTTTCATAGATTTTTCCACAGTGGCATAGCAGGGTGATTCCTCTGTAGTTCTCACATCTCCTTTTATCCCCTTTCTTGAAGATTGGGACTATAATTCCTTTCTTCCAATCCTCAGGAATTCTGTTCTCCTTCCACACCACCCTTAGCACTCTGTATAGCCACTGGGTTCCTACTTCTCCTGCTGCTCGTATCATATCCACTGTTACTTCGTCCCAACCTGGTGCTTTGCCCCCTTTCATCCTCTTTATGGCTTCTTCCACTTCATTCCTAGTTAGATCATCAATTTCCCCACTATTATAATCGTCTGCTGCCTTAGGCTCTCCATCGCTGTTAGTTACCCGCTTGGCGGCATTCAACAGATCTTCAAAGTACTCCTTCCAAATCTTTTTGAGCTCATGCATTTCCTCCACAACTCTTCCATTATTATCCATGATCCTCAGGCACTCGCTTCTGTCGTTCCTCTTATTTCTTACCATGGTGTAAAGAACTTTTTTGCTCCCTTCACTGTCCTCTTCTAACATTCTTGTCCATTTTTCCATCCACTTCTTCTTCTCCGCCCTTACTATGGTCTGTGCCGCTTTCTTTTTTTCCTTATATTTTACCCTAGCTTCCTCTGTTCGGGTCTGGAACCATTCTCTGAAGGCTTTGTTCTTTCGAAGTACTGCCTCTTTACATATGTTGTTCCACCATGGGGTTTCCCTACTTCTCCTCTTTGTGCTAGTTCTTCCGCACACAGTCTCAGCTGCCTCAACTAGAGCCCTCTTAAAATCTCCCCATTCTTCTTCCACTGTTTCTGGTCTTCCTTTGGCAGCTTCTTCCTGATCAGTGTCTGGTACTGGGTCCTCCGTTCATCCTCTTTCAGCATCCATGTCTTCTACCTTTTCTCCTGTATATCTGCTGCCCTCCTATCTTTTTTCTCTCTCAGGGTGGCTACCAACAGCCGATGGTCACTGTCTAAGGCCTCAGATGGAATGACCTTAACATCTGTGAGGCTGCTCATCATCTGCCTATCCACTAGTACATAGTCTACTACTGAAGTTTGGGACCAGTCTCCACTGTACCAAGTTATTTTGTGGCTACTTCTCTTCTTGTACCAGGAATCTGCGATCGCCAGCCCATTCCTCTTGCAGAATTCCAGCAACAATTTTTCCCTTTTTAAAAGCAGTTGATTTATCCACTACTGGCTTGCTAGGCCTATCGCAGCTTCACCAGAGCCCCGTTAGCCGTCACGTTTCAGGGTTCCCATAGGGCCTTCTCAGCTACCGTAGCGGTCCTGGGGCACACGAAGTCCCCGCTGTACATCGCCCCTATAGGCAGTCCCCTACTTTGTGCCGTTGCCCATCTCCCACGACTTGGACGAGGGGTTGGACTTATGGGAGACAGTACAGTTCTGCTTTTTTTATCGCTTTTGCAACAGAGAGAAAATTCACTTATGATCATGTCATACATAAAAAATAAAATTCACTAAGTGTGAGCAGTAATAAGTTCTGAATGGCTACAAGATGCGATAAAAGTGATATAAATACTGGTTTACTGGTACTTTTACTTTTTACTTCTTTTACTTCTCAGAGTTTTTAGCCATGTATTAGAATGAAATGTTGACCACTGTCAGATATTACTTTGTCAGCATGCCTTTCTTCCTTCAGAAAACTCTTTATGAATGCTGTAGAAACAGATTTTGCAATTGCTTCTGTAAAGGTTTGAATGAGACATATTTAGCGGTAAGCTCAATAGCTACAAAAACAAATGAATAACCATGTTTCGATCTCGTAACAAGACCAAAAATGTCAGCTAGTTCTCTTAGTTTCACAGGAATGATCGGAAATAGTAGCGTTTTGTGCGTAAAGGTAGGTGGTTTTGGCATAGTTTGCATTTTGTCAAGACAGTGGGAATTCGCTTTTCCATATTGTTGAAGTATCATGTCTCCTGTAATTTCTGAAAACATTTCTTAGCACCAAAGTGTGCGTAACTGATATGTGTGGACCAAAAGGATTTGTTGACGAGTACGTCTGAGACGCAGAGTACCCAAACAGGACATCTACGTATGAATAAAATGTGTTTACGTACAAGGTAGTACTGTCTTGTCGCAGTGTTTTATTTGTTTTGCCATTTCTCCTTCATCTCTTTCCAGATTGCCCCCTTCTCCTGTTCGTGAGCAATATCACATAATGAACATGAAATAAAGTTTTCAGAGCCTACTTGTTGCATTATAACAAACTAAAATTATTTTCCTTGAAACCTTCCTCATTACACTGGACTAAACCAACAGGTGCACGTAAGGGCATCAGCAACAATGTTTTCTCACTCAGATATGTAAATCACAGTAAAACTGAATTCCAGAAGGAACGAAGCCGAACGTCTTACACGATCATGATTTAGTTTAGTCGTCATAAGAAACTGAAGTGTCCAATGACCGGTATATACCTTAGTGTGTTTACCTTGTAGAAAGGAACGAAATTTGTCAAATTCCAAAGCTATGACGAATGCTTCGAGCTCAATGACAGAATAGTTACGTTCGGCTTTGGTTAAAAGCTGGCAAAAGCTATAGTTTCCTGGGTAAGAATACATTTTCTATGATTTATTGAAACAAGTGTACACCAAGACCAGATCTTGAACTATTCGTCGAAAGACAAAAATCGAAAGATAATCAGGATGGGATAATATGGATGCATTATGCAATGCAGTTTTCAGATCATCATATTCGGTCTGGGCGACATCATCTCAGCCGCGAACAGTATTGTTGCCTGTGAGTTGCATATAGTCTAGGTGTAGATAAGCTCTGTAAGCCGATAACACGTCGATAAATATTCACAAGAATTAAGAATGCTCTAAGTTGCCATTTGTTTATAGGTATAGGCATTTTTTCAATTGCTTTCAGTTTTTCTGGATTGGGTGATTACTTTTCGTAGAGACAATGTGGCGAAGAAATTTAATTTGCGTTTTACCAAATTCTGATTTTTTAAAATTTACTGTAATGCCATGCTCAAGATATGTCCGTAACGGTTCACTCAGTACTTGGTTGTGTACTGCAAACATATCACGTTCACGAGAGAAGTGATTAGCATTTACAAAATTAATGCGTTCACTGTGATTTCCAACGTGATAATTATTGAACTTTCTGGTGTCGTTATCACGACCCATATTTTCTTCGATGCTGGCAAGCTGTTCCTATCTCTTTCTTACGTCACGTTTATTTTGCTGATTAGTGGTCATCTGCCCTTCTTTAAAACATGGCATAGACTGAAATTCTTCAGCATGAGCGAACAGAACCGGCTGAGTATCGTCTGACCCTTTGTCTGAATCATTGTTCCATTGCGTCACTCTCTCGGATAATTCTTCTAGATGTTTTGCAACAATAATCAACTGATTTTGCGTCTTTGAAACTTCAGTGTTATTCTGTAACTGTAAGGACTGGAACTTTAGTGCTAAGTCCTCTATTTTCCATTCTTGTAGTGACTCAAAATATCAACAAACGGTACATGGTCAAGTCTGGACTCAAGATTATTAATATCAACCATGAGTTCCTCACGTACCTCAGTTTTTAATCGTTCTGAGATTTTCTCGAATTTACAATTTAAGTTTTAATAACTCTCACCCCAAAACAATTAGAAGTTCTCTTCCTATTTGCTACCAGATCCCTTGATGTCGCCACGAGGTTAAACATTACTTTTTTAATCTATTATTAAATCCTATAACCCCCCCCCCCCCCCAATGGACCTTGCCATTGGTGGGGAGGCTTGCGTGCCTCAGGGATACAGATGGCCGTACCGTAGGTGCAACCACAACGGATGGGTATCTGTTGAGAGGCCAGACAAGCGTGTGGTTCCTGAAGAGAGGCAGCAGCCTTTTCAATAGTTCCAGGGGCAACAGTCTGGATGATTGACTGATCTGGCATTGTAACACTAACCAAAACGGCATTGCTGTGCTGGTACTGCGAACGGCTGAAAGCAAGGGGGAACTACGGCCGTAATTTTTCCCGAGGGCATGCAGCTTTACTGTATGGTTAAATGATCATGGCGTCCTTTTGGGAAAAATATTTCAGAGGTAAAATAGTCCCCCATTCGGATCTCCGGGAGGGGACTACTCAAGAGGACGTCATTATCAGGAAAAAGAAAACTGGAATTCTACAGATCGGAGCGTGGAATGTCAGATCCCTTAATCGGGCAGGTAGGCTAGAAAATTTAAAAACGGAAATGGATAGGTTAAAGTTAGCAAAAACAGACATAATGTCTTATGGGACAACCGCAATCAGTGATTTTATAATGTTACTTAAAATCCGTCTTGATTGCAAATGTTTTTTTTATTATTCATATGACCGGTTTCAGTTCATTCAGAACCATCTTCAGATCTGATATTTAAGTTACAGGAGTAACCCGTCCAATTCAGCAACTTTCACATAACGTAGCTGAATTGGACGGGTTACTCCTGTAACTTAAATATCAGATCTGAAGATGGTTCTGAATGAACCGAAACCGGTCATATGAATAATAAAAAAAAAATTTGCAATCAAGATGGATTTTAAGTAACATTATAGGTTAAAGTTAGATATAGTGGGAATTAGTGAAGTTCGGTGGCAGGAGGAACAAGACTTTTGGTCAGATGAATGCAGGGTTATACATACAAAATCAAATAGGGGTAATGCAGGAGTAGCTTTAATAATGAATAAAAAAATAGGAGTGCTGGTAAGCTACTACAAACAGCGTAGTGAGAGCATTATTGTGACTAAGATAGACACAAAGCCCACGCCTACTACAGTAGTACAAGTTTATATGACAACTAGCTCCGCAGATGATGAAGAAATTGATGAAATGTATGATGAGATAAAAGAAATCATTCAGGCATTGAAGGGAGACGAAAATTTAATAGTCATGGGTGACTGGAATTCGAGAGTAGGAAAAGGGAGAGAAGGAAACATAGTAGGTGAATATGGATTAGGGCTAAGAAATGAAAAAGGAAGCCGCCTGGTAGTGTTTTGCACAGAGCATAACTTAATCATTGCTAACACTTGGTTCAAGAAACATTACAGAAGGTTGTACACATGGAAGAATCCTGGAGATACTAGAAGGTATAAGATAGATTATGGTAAGACAGAGACTTAGGAACCATGTTTTAAATTGTAAGACATTTCCAGGGGCAGATGTGGACACTGACCACAATCTATTGTTTATGAACCGTAAATTAAAACTGAAGAAACTGCAAAAAGTTGGGAATTTAAGGAAATGGGACCTGGATAAACTGACCAAACCAGAGGTTGTAGAGAGTTTCAGGGAGAGCATAAGGGAACGATTGACAGGAATGGGGAAAGGGAATACAGTAGAAGAAAAATGGGAAGCTTTGAGGGATAAAATAGTGAAGGTAGCAGAGGATCAAGTAGCTAAAAGGACGAGGGCTAGTAGAAATCCTTGGGTAACAGAAGAAATGTTGAATTTAATTGATGAAAGGAGAATATATAAAAATGCAGTAAATGAAGCAGTCAAAAAGGAATACAAACGTCTCAAAAATGAGATCGACAGGAAGTGCAAAATGGCTAAGAGGACAAATGTAAGGATGTAGAGGCTTTTGGAGAAAAGAGAACCACTTATATGAATATCAAGAGCTCAGATGGAAACTTAGTTCTAAGCAAAGATGGGAAAGCAAAAAGGTGGTAGGAGTATATAGAGGATCTATACAAGGGCGAGGTACTTGAGGACAATATTATGGAAATGGAAGAGAACGAAGATGATGATGATGTGGGAGATACGAAACTGCTTGAAGAGTTTGACAGAGCACTGAAAGACTGGAGTCAAATCAAGGCCCCAGGAGTAAACAACATTCCATTAGAACTACTGACGGCCTTGGGAGATCCAGTCCTGACAAAACTCTACCATCTGGTGAGCAAGATGTATAAGACAGGCGAATTACCCTCAGACTTCAAGAAGAATATAATAATTACAATCGAAAAGAAAGCAGGTGTTGACAGATATCAAAATTACCGAACTATCAGTTTAATAAGTCACAGCTGCAAAATACTAACACGAATTCTTTACAGACGAATGGAAAAACTGGTAGAAGATGACTTCGGGGAAGATCAGTTTGGATTCCGTAGAAATACTGGAACATATGAGGGAATACTGACCTTACGACTTATATTAGAAGAAAGATTAAGGAAAGGCAAACCTACGTTTCTAGCATTTGTAGACTAAGAGGAAGCTTTTGACAATGTTGACTGGAATACTCTCTTTCAAATTCTAAAGGTGGCGGGGTAAAATACAAGGAGCGAAAGGTTATTTACAATGTGTACAGAAACCAGATGGCAGTTATAAGAGTCAAGGGACATGAAAGGGAAGCAGTGGTTTTGAAGGGAGTGAGACAGGGTTGTAGCCTCCCCCCGATGTTATTCAATCTGTATATTAAGCAAGCAGTAAAGGAAACAAAAGAAAAATTCGGAGTACGAATTATAATCCATTGAGAAGAAATAAAAACTTTGAGTTTCGCTGATGACATTGTACTTCTATCAGAGACAGCAAAGGACTCGGAAGAGCAGTTGAACGAATGGGCAGTGTCTTGAAAGGAGGATATAAGATGGACATCAACAAAAACAAAACGAGGATAATGGAATGTAGTCGAATTAAGTTGGGTGATGCTGAGAGAATTATATTAGGAAATGAGACACTTAAAGTAGTAAAGGAGTTTTGCTATTTGGGGAGCAAACTAACTGATGATGGTCGAAGTAGAGAAGATATAAAATGTAGACTGGCAATGGGAAGGAAACCGTTTCTGTAGAAGAGAAATTTGTTAACATCGAGTATAGATTTAAGTGTCAGGAATTCGTTTCTGAAAATATTTGTATGGAGTGTAGCCATGTATGGAAGTGAAACGTGGACGATAAATAGTTTAGACAAGAAGAGAATAAAAGCTTTCGAAATGTGGTGCTACAGAAGAATGCTGAAGATTAGATGGGTAGATCACTCAACTAATGATGAGATATTGAAAAGAATTGGAGAGAAGAGAAGTTAGCGGCACAACTTGACTTGAAGAAGGGACCGGCTGGTTGGACATGTCCTGAGTCATCAAGGGATCACAAATTTAGCATTGGAGGGCAGTGTGGAGGGTAAAAATATTAGAGGGAGACTAAGAGATGAATTCACTAAGCAGATTCAGAAGGATGTAGGTTGCAGTAGGTACTGGGAGATGATGATGCTTGCACAGGATAGGGTATCATGGAGAGCTGCATCAAACCAGTCTCAGGACTGAAGACCACAACAACAACAACAAATCCTTTTAATTCACTGTTAGACTTTCTAAAGCATTATTTATTGGATTTTCTGATCTCATGAAGTTGAGCTAGTATTAATTGTGTAACATTATTATTGGGAGAGGGAACGATGAAATTATTTTTCTCTGTATAATTGCTTGTAGTTCCCTGCAGTTCATCATGCAGGACTGGTGAGTAATACAGCATGCACTCTTATTATTCACAGTATCATTCGAAAAGTATCTGACTTCATTGTCCCAAGAAGAAATTTTTACACCATGCCTTAGTTTTTTCTAAACTTCATTTGAAGCTACTTCTACCATCTTGTCCATTCCTGCCTTTCTCTAATTTTCATTGTCGTTGTAGTAATAAAGAAAACAAAATAAATTGCAAGACACCTGTTTTACACAAAACTGTTAACTACACTGTTACAAAATAAATACTGAACTAGAAAAGTTTTGAACAAAATATTTTGACTTAATGTGGAACAACATACAAGAATCAAAAATACTATGCAACACCTAATGACCAGATACAATTGCATAACATTTTGCAAATGCAGTAGAAAGACGAAGCATCTCTAACTGCAAAATCGTCCAACAAAATGAGCTCCTGGCGGGGTCGCCAGGTGAAACTGATTAGTAATTGCTGTTTGTTCTGCTGAAAGACATACAGAAATATGTGACATTGCATCTCTAGCAGTAATATAATTCTGCTCGAGAAAGAAAAGAAAAGGCTGGCCGAAGTGGCCGTGCGGTTAAAGGCGCTGCAGTCTGGAACCTCAAGACCGCTACGGTCGCAGGTTCGAATCCTGCCTCGGGCATGGATGTTTGTGATGTCCTTAGGTTAGTTAGGTTTAACTAGTTCTAAGTTCTAGGGGACTAATGACCTCAGCAGTGGAGTCCCATAGTGCTCAGAGCCATTTGAACAAAGAAAAGAAACAGAAATTAATTACTCTTCCTGCAAATCATAAAGAAATCCATTCTCAAGTAACTGACTGCAAGTTTTGAAATATTCTCTAACAACTCCTAACAACTTTTCTGAAATGCTTTTTTATGCAACAGACAACTTACCTCGTCTTGCCACAGCAACTGCGTGATCAGCAACGTGCTACAAATATTTTAAAACCAACACTGCAGTCCAAGCAGAGTCCAATGCATGGTCATAATCATTGCAACAACTACTGCCATATTCCTCTTTTTATACAGAAATTGAATGAACAAGAAGGGTTTGGTCAACTAACCTTGAACGGTATAAAAAATGAAAGAAACCAATAAAGACTTTAATTCACTGTTCGCAAAAGAGATTATTTACACTTACAAACTTTACACAGACCTTAATGATTCCACAGTGTCTATACTCAATAAAGTCGCCTCTGGCCACAACAAGGATTCGAATATTACTCTCAGTGTATGCATACATAAATCTGATAAAATCCTTCCAGTGCGCAAGCAAGCAACAACTACATGCAACAAAAAGGGAAATTACCAAAAATCCTCAATTAAAACCCAAGTTTCCTCGGCGCTCCTAGCATGATCACGGTTGACTTCAGCCTCTCATGTCGTGAGGCTTCTCTCCACCGAAGGCTGTGCCCGACGGCTTCCGACTCGTCTCAACAACCGTTCGTTCGCTACTACTCGCGATAATAATATCTCAGGCTCAGAGTTTGTGTATGCACACTACTGCAGAATCAATGCTCAAGCTTCCAAAGAAGTATTAACGACCATCTTCCAGTATTGCTCACCATATCCACCTGACCTGAACGCGATGGAACACGTTTTGGACGCTATTGGGGGCCATCTCCGATCTCATGAACCACCGGTCCGTAGTTTATGTGAAATGTGTGATCTGTGCGTAAACGCCTTGTGTCACATACCTCCGGAAACCTACCATGTACTTGTTTAATTCATATCACGTAAGGTCATTGCTGTATTGTGTTCCAAAGGTGTGTCAACACGCTATTAAACATGTGGTAAGAATAATATAAATGGCCCATTAATCTAAAAGAAAAATAATAAATACCAAAATAATATCTAATTGTATTCAAATCGGCGTATGAATATACACAAATTATAAAAACAAAACTCAACAGAAACCTTGAAGAATGAACCAACCTGTATTTGTTAACAAGTCATCGCTTCGATGCTGGCCAAACCCATTTATGTATTAAGTCGTTTGTGAGTAAGAGTCCTCAATTTCCCGGTCAATATAGGGAATGTCTTAGCATGTTCTTTTGGTTTTTCTCTTGCATATAAAAAAGTATGCATCAATTGTTCATGTTCTGATTCCTCACACTAAATGATAGCTACGAAAAGCATTTCTAGGGTGTTGGTATCTCTCTTGTATAAAATCACTTGAGGAGGGAAGCTTGAACAATAACATTTTCTGAAGTAACTAAAATTTTGCTTGCACATATTTTAGTATCGTTTGGTTTTTGCGCACTAGATATTATAACTATGATAACTTCTGCTGGACGCTGTTTGTTTAAAAACGTATATAACATGAAAAGTGATAAAAATAACAACACACTCAACGATGCAATATTGAACAGACCGTCGTAACGCGTTTCCAGTGTTTTTCCTGACACACTCCTTACAAACACTGGAATAGCCTTTTAAGGATGCCATAATTGATTCCTCCTGCCATTCTGTTTGAAGCTCAGTTCTCAACAGGCAATAAGCTCTAGCAATAGTAGTTTATCGATGTGGTGATTGCATATTTAACAAAACCTTTTATATGCCTGTATGAAACATTTCCTCATTTGTCATAGACGGAACGCTTCTGCGGAAACGTTTCATTCCGCCTTTGCCCTTGGGAAATACCCGCACGCTTTGACTAAATTTATATTCGGATAATTTACCTTTCAATTTTACGCGATTGTGAAACTTGTCTGCCATCACGGTATATTTAAATTGCTTTTCGCCGATATATGACATTCGCTAAAAACTCTACACTCCGTCGATGAAATCGGCATAATTGTGTACTTGTTACAGCCGTCGCTGCAGAAGATAACTGACCAGTTAGATTAGCTAATAATTAATATACAGAAACAGACAATCTTTTTGATGAGGTTTACAAGGCAGCGGGCAAATAACTCCATCTGAACTTCCATCTGCATCGTATTTAGGAGAACATTACTGTAAGATGGAGAATGATAGGTACTTATGCGAGCAGACAACACGGTAAGAGAGAGGTTCAGATGGTTGAAATGGCTCTAAGCACTATGGGACTTGACACCTGAGGTCATCAGTCCCCTAGAGTTAGAACTACTTAAACCTGACTAACCTAAGGACATCACACACATCCATGCCCGAGGCAGGATGCGAACCTGCGACCGTAGCAGCAACGCGGTACCGGACTGAAGCGCCTAGAACCGCTGGGCCACAAGGGCCGGCCTAACAGAGAGGAAACCAAGTTTCAATTAAAATAAAAGAAAGGGAGTACATCAACGAAATATTTGAAAACTACGGCGTCATTTGGAGGCTTGCTACGTAGTATTTGCTATTGGAAAACGGAAGGCAGGGGGCGCTAGTGGTACTCAGTGTACGTTCCGCCGCATACAGTAAAATGGCTTCGGAGTATTTATGCATATGTAATCTGGAAATGTGCGTAACGAGGAAGTTGAGAGAGAGATATATACACTCCTGGAAATTGAAATAAGAACACCGTGAATTCATTGTCCCAGGAAGGGGAAACTTTATTGACACATTCCTGGGGTCAGATACATCACATGATCACACTGACAGAACCACAGGCACATAGACACAGGCAACAGAGTATGCACAATGTCGGCACTAGTACAGTGTATATCCACCTTTCGCAGCAATGCAGGCTGCTATTCTCTCATGGAGACGATCGTAGAGATGCTGGATGTAGTCCTGTGGAACGGCTTGCCATGCCATTTCCACCTGGCGCCTCAGTTGGACCAGCGTTCGTGCTGGACGTGCAGACCGCGTGAGACGACGCTTCATCCAGTCCCAAACTTGCTCAATGGCGGACAGATCCGGAGATCTTGCTGGCCAGGGTAGTTGACTTATACCTTCTAGAGCACGTTGGGTGGCACGGGATACATGCGGACGTGCATTGTCCTGTTGGAACAGCAAGTTCCCTTGCCGGTCTAGGAATGGTAGAACGATGGGTTCGATGACGGTTTGGATGTACCGTGCACTATTCAGTGTCCCCTCGACGATCACCAGTGGTGTACGGCCAGTGTAGGAGATCGCTCCCCACACCATGATGCCGGGTGTTGGCCCTGTGTGCCTCGGTCGTATGTGGTCCTGATTGTGGCGCTCACCTGCACGGCGCCAAACACGCATACGACCATCATTGGCACCAAGGCAGAAGCGACTCTCATCGCTGAAGACGACACGTCTCCATTCGTCCCTCCATTCACGCCTGTCGCGACACCACTGGAGGCGGGCTGCACGATGTTGGGACGTGAGCGGAAGACGGCCTAACGGTGTGCGGGACCGTAGCCCAGCTTCATGGAGACGGTTGCGAATGGTCCTCGCCGATACCCCAGGAGCAACAGTGTCCCTAATTTGCTGGGAAGTGGCGGTGCGGTCCCCTACGGCACTGCGTAGGATCCTACGGTCTTGGCGTGCATCCGTGCGTCGCTGCGGTCCGGTCCCAGGTCGACGGGCACGTGCACCTTCCGCCGACCACTGGCGACAACATCGATGTACTGTGGAGACCTCACGCCCCACGTGTTGAGCAATTCGGCGGTACGTCCACCCGGCCTCCCGCATGCCCACTATACGCCCTCGCTCAGTCCGTCAACTGCACATACGGTTCACGTCCACGCTGTCGCGGCATGCTACCAGTGTTAAAGACTGCGATGGAGCTCCGTATGCCACGGCAAACTGGCTGACACTGACGGCGGCGGTGCACAAATGCTGCGCAGCTAGCGCCATTCGACGGCCAACACCGCGGTTCCTGGTGTGTCCGCTGTGCCGTGCGTGTGATCATTGCTTGTACAGCCCTCTCGCAGTGTCCGGAGCAAGTATGGTGGGTCTGACACGCCGGTGTCAATGTGTTCTTTTTTCCATTTCCAGGAGTGTATATATATATGATGTAGTTGTACCTAACAGCTTGAAGCTAAGTGAATGAGGAATGAGCTTAGAAAACAGTGTCTCATAAGAGAAATACACTTGCTCTGTTTGGTTATTACAGAATTTAACTGCCTTCTTTAGAGCTCTTTACAAATGTACCCTAATTGAGTGCTTCAATGTTTCATGACACTTTTTATTTGAGTCATCAGTCTTCTCAGTTTTCTCACTGGTTGATGCGGCCTCCACGACTTATTCTCCAGTGCCAAACTCTTCATCCCTAGTTATTTTCTGGATATATTTCAATCTCTGTCTCCCTCTATAGTTTTCCTCCTCTACAGCTATCTCTAGCACCATGGCATATATTCCGTGATGTCTTAACAGATGCCCTTCCATTCTGCCCTTCTTGTCAGTGTTTCCCATATTTCCTGTCATTGCCGATGCTCTCAGAGAATCTCCTCACGCCTTATCTTATTATTCCACCTAATTTTCAACATTCTTTTGTAACACCACATCTCAGATGCTTCGATTCTCTTCTTTTCTGATTTTCCCACAGTCCATGCTTCGCTATCATAAAGTGCTGTGCTCCAAACGTGCATTCTGAGAAATTAAGTCCTAGTTTGATACTATTAGACTACTCCTAGCTAGGAATGTCCTTTTTCCCAATGACAGTCTGCTTTTAATGTCCTTCTTGTTCCTTCCGTCATGGGTTATTTTACTGCCTAGGTAGCAGAATTTCTTATTATCATCTACTTCGTGATCCCTAGTCCTGATGTTAAGTTTCTCGCCGTTCTCATTTCTGCTGATTCTGATTACTTCCGTCTTTCTTCAGTTTACTCTCAATCCATGTTCTGTGCTCATTAGACTGTTCATTCCATTCAGCAGATTATGTAATTCTTCTTCACCCTCACTGAGGATAACAATGTGATCAGCAGTAGCGGACAAAAATTGCAATCCCAGAACTGCTCAGACTTACACGAACTGCACTAAGTCTTCCTTTCTTCTACGGACGAAATTGTTTTTGTAAAAAAAAGTACTAGAGGTTTAGCTGTATCTATTGTTCATGTTGTTTGTTTTTCACATACAGGCATTGCTACCAGGCTAAGAGAAGCAAGTGCTTCATTAAATACAAGAAACAAACAAATGTGCTCGCTTTACTAAAGGAATATTTATTGTGATGAGTTTTTGACTTTGACCTTAGGCTGGTTTCATCAAATTCGACCAACTAACTGCCAGTTGGAAAGCAATTTACTACAGATCTGATTCTGCGCACATCAATACGACGAATACTTTCTTAGTAGAACGAGCAACCTCGTTTCTTTTGCGTCGAAGTAACGCGGAACTATACAAAGCAAGGAGTTTGTGACACATTTCACTTCGTAACTGAATGTGTAATTGAGCCTACACGAAAAGCTCGAGCGAGCTTCCACAGTTGTTGAGACACTAGATGCGCCTACTTTCCAGATTTAGATTTTAGGTGTTCTCCTTAAAACGCACAGCGCAGTTGCCGGAATGGACTCTCCTGGATACCAGCTTCCAGGGTTAGGAGAAGCGCTCTGGCGGTTTAAACGACGAGGGTCAACATGTATGTCGTATTTAAGCGGTCGCACATCGCACTTCCCTCAAGATGCATACGGGGTTGGCACAAACTTCCCACCTTAGTTAACCGATTTGTAAAAATTTCGTAAATGTTTACACAGTTTCACATGGGATAACACTTGACCCAGAGAGGTGGCGTGCACAGATTCTGTACCGCGTTGGGGAAGGAGTGGCAGCAGTAAGAGAATCCATACACCATCTACCAGTAAAATGGCCTAATCCAGGTTAACACGCCAGCCCTGTCAAGATACAGGACGAGGTCAGGAATGAGAAGAAATGCTGGGATTGCTCATTTAAAAGGACAGTTTCGATTTCCTTAACTATTCCGAAGATGTGCTCCATCTATAATGCTTTCGTTGTCTAGGGGTATTATACCACAATAATAATCATGAACCTTCCAATTAAAACACCTTGTGTCACAAACACTTTGTATCAAGCTACAGAGGTTTCATGTATTTGCCGTTACATGGTGTAGCGTTCCCCCATTTGACTGCATTTAGGGGCTGCCATTGCGTTAGTTTCCTGATTTCAGTTCAGTACGTTTAAATGCATGTACGAATTCAGCAGATCTGCGTAAAGGGATGCGAAACAATTTACTGACGTAGAAAGCGCTTTTCCACAGGATTTATAACGTGTTATTACATCATTTTCATATGGAGTTTGCTTGTTACGATAGATGGTGGAGCACCAGTGACTTGCTATGGCCAGAGCAAGCGTACGTTTTCACCAACCATCAGCTGCAAAACGATAACGGTCGCCTCAGAGTTGTAGGATCATTACTCTTGTAACTCCTTCTGCACTGTCGAAAAGCATGAAGTAATTTACAAGAGAGTTGTTCGTGGATAAGTCTGTAAACAGTCGGCGACCATAGCACCTTAAATTTTCGAGAACAGTTGTTTGCTGAACCCACCTGCAGCAGAACAGTGAACAGGAAAAGGAATTCATTGACTACACTGGGTGTCACCGCTCTGAGTCTCTCTCCAGACAGATAGGAGAGTACAGATCTCGCACTGGACCATTTGCCTCCAAAGTCGTCGGTTTATGATTTTTTTCTGGGATGTAAAGGAACAGCTATAGGGAGGCAATACAAATATTGTTATTCATTATATTTGGTAATAAATGCCATTACATTGAAACATTAAAAACGCACGTATTAGAACTTAAATGTTTCAATGTATCGTTAAGTATCTTTCCTACTAGGTTGGTGCATAAGGCAATAACGTTGCAGTTGGTCGGTTGGCATGGAGCAGTGAGGAAGTCTGTGGCGCGTGTCTGGCCGGCGACGCTGGCTGGGTCCACGCGGGGTGGGAGTGTGAGGGGCTGTTCCTATTGCTACGAGATCGGTAGCTCACCGATCCCGGACACGAAAGTTGAGTCATTACTTAATTTACCAGCCACTCCCAACTGTTCACATTGTGTTGTTTGAATTTCATTTTGGGCTGTTGGGACATTCCCGCGAGCATCAACGTGTGTTTTCAAGTTGGCAAAATTCTAGCCGCCCTCCTGTGGAGTTTAACTTAACTTGATTATTTTGGAATTGAAGTGCACCAGCGGAATCTTCTGCCCTGTGGCCGTTAACGTTCCGGTTATCTGCCCTGGCCGTTGACGTAAATTCAGGCAGCGTATGTTCCTCGTCGTGTTGTGACTCTCCAGCACGGCGTGTAGTTTGACAGCCGAATGTGTAATACGTTGTGGGCTCTGATAACTTCTCCATTGTTCCATTGAACTCCCTGTTGTGTGCTGGTCAGGTGGAACGGAAGTTATTCTGTCGCTTGGTCCGTTGACTGTCTGTCGGTTGGGTTGCCGTCGGATTGAGAATTGTTGGGTCGACTGCCTCTCTCACCTAAGCGAGCGTTAGTGTTTGAATTCCAGGCCGACCCTTGGTATCTTCTGAGCGCCGTTTGATGTGCTGACTTTTCTTATCTGTCCTTGTTATTTTTTATATGGCTTCTAGCCGATTTTAAATTAAAGATGTTTTGCCCTTGTAAGTAGGCTGTTTAGGCTTTTATGTTGGTAACGCCACGTAGCGCTCTATATGAAAATCACTGACTGTGCTGTGTGAAGTCAGTGGCTGGTTTGCATTGTTGCAATATTTGCTATTGTAGTGTTCGGCAATTGGATGTGAACAGCGCGTAGCGTTGCGCAGTTGGAGTTGAGCCGCCAGCAGTGGTGGATGTGGGGAGAGAGATGGCAGAATTTTGAGAGCGGACGATCTAGACGTGTGTCCAGCAGAAAGAGTAAATTTGTAATACTAGATATCATGAACTGATATATATATATATATATATATATATATATATATATATATATATATATATATATATATATATATATATGATGACTTTTGAACATTATTAAGGAAAATACATTGTTTGTTCTCTATCAAAATCTTTCATTTTCTAATGATGCCTGTCAGTGCCTTCAGTAGCTAGAATCTTTTATTTAGCTGTATTGGCTGCATTGGCGCTCGCTGTATTGCAGTAGTTCGAGTAACGAAGATTTTTGTGAGGTAAATGAGCCATGAAAGGTATAGGTTATTGTTAGTCAGGCCCATTCTTTTGTAGGGATTATTGAAAGTCAGACTTATCTTAGAAGCTAGATTAAGGACAGGCAAACCTACGTTTCTAGCATCTGTTTACCTAGAGAAAGCTTTTGACAATGTTGACTGGAATACTCTCTTTCAAATTCTGAAAGTGGCAGGACTAAAATATAGGGATCGAAAGACTATTTACAATTTATATAGAAACCAAATTGCAGTTATAAGAGTTGAGGGGCATGAAAGGGAAGCAGTGGTTGGGAAGGGAGTGAGACAGGGTTGTAGCCCCTCCCCGATGTTATTCAATCTGTATATTGAGCAAGCAGTGAAGGAAACAAAAGAAAAATTCGGTGTAGGTATTAAAATCCATGGAGAAGAAATAAAAACTTTGTGGTTCGCCGATGACATTGTAATTCTGTCAGAGACAGCAAAGGACTTGGAAGAGCAGTTGAATGGAATGGACAGTGTCATGAAAGGAGGATATAAGATGAACATCAGCAAAAGCAAGACGCGGATAATGGAATTTAGTCGAATTAAGTCGGGTGATGCTGAGGGTATTAGGTTAGGAAATGAGACCCTTAAAGTAGTAAAGGAGTTTTGCTATTTGGGGAGCAAAATAACTAATGATGGTCGAAGTAGAGAGGATATAAAATGTAGACTGGCAATGGGAAGGAAAGCGTTTCTGAAGAAGAGAAATTTGTTAACATCGAGTATAGATTTAAGTGTCAGGAAGTCGTTTCTGAAAGTATTTGTATGGATTGTAGCCATGAATGGAAGTGAAACATGGACGATAAATAGTTTGGACAAGAAGAGAATAGAAGCTTTCGAAATGTGGTGCTACAGAAGGATGCTGAAGATTAGATGGGTAACTAATGAGGACGTATTGAATACGATTGAGGAGATGAGAAGTTTGTGGCACAACTTGACTAGAAGAAGGGATCGGTTGGTAGGGCATGTTCTGAGGCATCAAGGGATCACCAATTTAGTATTGGAGGGCAGCGTGGAGGGTAAAAATCGTCGAGGGAGACCAAGAGATGAATACACCAAGCAGATTCAGAAGGATGTAGGTTGCAGTAGGTACTGGGAGATGAAGAAGCTTGCACGGGATAGAGTAGCATGGAGAGCTGCATCAAACACGTCTCAGGACTGGAGACCACAACAACAACATAGCGTTGCGCTAAAAACATTGTATGTGAGTTTACTGATGATCAGAATAAGTAAAGAGTGAAATGTCTGAGTACGTTCAGTTTTGCTCAGCTGTTTGAAAATCAAATAACGTAATGGGTTTACCACCACAGTAATTTATGAATTTTTCTAAGGGGAGGTTTCACCCTTAAGGCGTGGGATTGTTTGGGCCTTCAGACTGATTTAAAGAAATCTTAGCCGCGCGGGATTAGTCGAGCGGTCTAGGGGCTGCAGTCATGGACTGTGCGGCTGGCCCCGGCGGAGGTTCGGGACCTCCCTCGGGCAGGGGTGTGTGTGTGTTTGTCCTTAGGATAATTTAGGTTAAGTAGTGTGTAAGTTTAGGGACTGATGACCTTAGCAGTTAAGTCCCATAAGATTTCACACACATTTGAACATTTTTTAAAGAAATCTTAGGATAAGGCCTTCTGCCTTTTAAAATTCAAATTCCCGTTTGGAGGCTTAAGTTAAGGCCTTCCGCCTATTTTATGTTAAAGTTGTTTTGCCCTTGAGGCGTGAAATTGAATGGCGCATTTAGCCAGGAATTAAGGTCTAAAATTAATGGTTCAAATGGTTCTGAGCACTATGGGACTTAACATCTGTGGCCATCAGTCCCCTAGAACTTAGAACTACTTAAACCTAACTAACCTACGGACATCACACACATCCATGCCCGAGGCGGGATTCAAACTTGCGACCGTAGCAGTCGCGCGGTTCCGGACTGAGCGCTTAGAACCGCGAGACCACCACGGCCGGCCTAAAATTAATGTTTGG
This sequence comes from Schistocerca serialis cubense, assembly GCF_023864345.2. Taxonomy (NCBI): domain Eukaryota; kingdom Metazoa; phylum Arthropoda; class Insecta; order Orthoptera; family Acrididae; genus Schistocerca; species Schistocerca serialis. The sequence continues at coordinate 653,002,232 of NC_064639.1, read as the reverse complement.
CTTGCTCTGTTTTTAATGTTTTCTTTACTCTTGTGATTTTTGTTAAATGAATAACGTAGTATGTTCGAGTGCAACTGACAGCCACTCATTTTGTCCCCTTTCCACAGATTAAACTACCTGTCCTGTCCTGCGGGTATAGCAGGGGATCTCAGTATTCTCCGTCATTATTTATAACAGTCTGCCAACGCTTGAGTAACTTTTAGATTCCACGTGGTTTTATGGCTAAGAGCTCGTCGAGCCATGTTCGGTGCACATTTTCTTTTCCTCTTTTAGCTTGAAACACCATTTCTCGTCACCAGTAACGATATAGGAGAGTTGTGGTCGGTGTCGTTACGAGCCGTTTGATGACAACAAGTAGAGACGCACATATGGCCACCCACTGATTTTTGTGATTTTGACTTACAGATTCCTGTTCTTATACACCAGATTTTTGAACCTTCCCCATTGCATGCAAATGTCGCACGATGGTGGAATTATCACAGTCGACAGTTTTAGAGTATATTGACGTGGATCGTTATGGATTAATGCGTTTAAACGATCCTCATCAGGCCTCGAATGACTTTCTACATCTACATCTACATTTATACTCCGCAAGCCACCTAACGGTGTGTGGCGGAGGGCACTTTACGTGCCACTGTCATTACCTCCCTTTCCTGTTCCAGTCGCGTATGGTTCGCGGGAAGATCGACTGCCCGCAAGCCTCCGTGCACGCTCGAATCTCTGTAATTTTACATTCGTGATCTCCTCTGGAGGTATAAGTAGGGGAAAGCAATATATTCGATACCTCATCCAGAAACGCACCCCCTCGAACCCTGGACAGCAAGCTACACCGCGATGCAGAGCGCATCTCTTGCAGAGTCTGCCACTTGAGTTTGCTAAACATCTCCGTAACGCTATCACACTTACCAAATAACCCTGTGACGAAACGCGCCGCTCTTCTTTGGATCTTCTCTATCTCCTCTGTCAACCCGACCTGGTACGGATCGCACACTGATGAGCAATACTCAAGTATAGGTCGAACAAGTGTTTTGTAAGCCACCTCTTTTGCTGATGGTCTACATTTGCTTAGGACTCTCCCAATGAATCTCAACTTGGCACCCGCCTTACCAACAATTAATTTTATATGATCATTCCACTTCAAATCGTTCTGTGCCCATACTCCCAGATATTTTACAGAATTAACTGCTACCAGTGTTTGTTCCGCTATCATATAATCATACAATAAATGATCCTTCTTTCTATGTATTCGCAGTACAGTACATTTGTCTACGTCAGTTGCCACTCCCTGCACCAAGTGCCTATCCACTGCAGATCTTCCTGCATTTCGCTGCAATTTTCTAATGCTGCAACTTCTCTGTATACTACAGCATCATCCGCGAAAAGCCGCATGGAACTTCCGACACAATCTACTAGGTCATTTACATATATTGTGAAAAGCAATGGTCCCATAACACTCCCCTGTGGCACGCCAGAGGTTACTTCAACGTCTATAGACGTCTCTCCATTGAGAACAACATGCTGTGTTCTGATTGCTAAAAACTCTTCAATCCAGCCACACAGCTGGTCAGATATTCCGTAGGCTCTTACTTTGTTTATCAGGCGACAGTGCGGAACTGTATCGAACGTCTTCCGGAAGTCAAGGAAAATGGTATCTACCTTGGAGCCTGTATCTAATGTTTTCTGGGTCTCATGAACAATTAAAGTGTGTTGGGTCTCACACGATAGCTGTTTCCGGAATCCATGTTGATTCCTACAGAGTAGATTATGGGTTTCCAGAAATGACACGATACGCGAGCAAAAAACTTGTTCTAAATTTCTACAACAGATCGATGTCAGAGATATAGGCCTATAGTTTTGCGCATCTGCTCGACGACCCTTAGCAGCCACGGTAGTATCTCAGTTTCAACGCAGATTCAGTGTCAATGTCTGGTGTGGTGTTGTGTGTGATCAGTTACTGGGACCGTTTATTCTCCCGGGAAATTTAAATGGTCAGTGTACGGAACTTTTTACGAGAAGACTTATCGCAGCTTCTTGAAGATGTTCCTGTGGAAACAAGACGCCACATGTACGTCCAACATGACGGTGCAACTGCCTATCTTAATCAGCAATTCCCGCATCGATGGCTAGGTGCCGGCCGCGGTGGCCGTGCGGTTCTGGCGCTGCAGTCCGGAACCGCGGGACTGCTACGGTCGCAGGTTCGAATCCTGCCTCGGGCATGGGTGTGTGTGATGTCCTTAGGTTAGTTAGGTTTAAGTAGTTCTAAGTTCTATGGGACTTATGACCTAAGATGTTGAGTCCCATAGTGCTCAGAGCCATTTGATGGCTAGGTCGCGGGGGCCCCACAACTCGCCTGCTAGATCCCCAGATTTAACACTCGTAGATTACTGCATCTGGGGGTGGATGAAAGACATCGTGTACGAAGGTAAGGTGGAAACACGAGAAGAATTGATTGAACGCATTTTACATGCCGCAACGTCAATAAGGAACGAGCATGTGAAATTACGAAATGCTACTGGCGCGGTTCACTCCCGTGCGAATCTTTGCCTTCATATGCAGGGAGGAAATTTTGAACACTTGCTTTAAATGCACTCTGAATGCAAGAGACTGCTACAAAATTGTTTAATTTAATTATGTGCATTTTGATAGTGAAATCCTGTAATAAAAGTTGTTTTCTGCCATTTTCCTGAGGTTTTCAATTATTGCAGCTCCTTAATTATGTATCTGATCCCATTACTGTATTTACATTTTTTGCTCCAAATAACCTAAGGAATACCCTCCAGAAACCGGGGGAAAACCTCGTGACTCACCCTGTAGTTATAAGATACTACGGTTTTCATAGGATATCATGATTTTCGATTTTTTTTTTCGATTTGTACAGCTTTGTTCAGACTGTACAGCATTGTAGGTAATTGCATTGCCTACGAAAAGTTTGACCTCACTATTAATATTATCCGGAATATCATTAATATACAGCATGAAGAGTAAGGATTTCAGTGCCCTTCCCTGGGGCACACCGGAAGTTACTTCCACATCTGTCGATGACTTTCCATCCGAGACTGACTGATGGGTGGGCTTTTCTGTGAGAGGACTCACATAAAACTTTTAAAGTGATATGTGAGCTATATTAGCATGAAATGCAGAAAGACAGTGGTTATTGTTGAGTAAACTGCGATCTGCGTGCTGTGCTTTTACTCCTGGATGAACTACGATAGTTTTCGAGTGTGCAAAGGACGCAAATCGGTGGGTAACTGTTGAAACCATGCGTGCACGCGATATCAGATTTTAACATGACGAGAATTGTACTTTAAGATGAACACACTTTCAAGTGTGTCGTGTCACTCATTGAACTGAAACTGTTTCACAAGAGCTACGGAGTAAGACATTATACACCAGTGTCGTGTTTTTTTCAGGGATTTTAACATGCCCCGAGATGACTGAGTCAGAGGAAGGCAACGGCAAACCACCTCCATTAAGACCTTGCCTAGTACGGCGGTGCGGGTCTCTCGCATTGTTCCTCTACGCACTGTCAAGAAGCATGTGAATTCATTCCCACATTCAGAAACAATGTTTTGAGTTGACAGGTGTATGTATCGTGTATGAAAGGGAAATATACGGAGCAAAGAAGCGTAAACCAATACAATTCATCCCACCAGCATGCAAAAGATTTTGTGAACGAATTGCATTTGGCAGAAATTTAAGCTGGGAGACAAGAATGTAGATGAAGAATGCAAGGTTGGTCCAGTCATAAGTTCGTAAAATGCCAGACTCCTGAAGTGTTCCTGTGTTTCACTTGAGCAATGAATGGCTTTAAAGCTTTGCACACACTATGAAACAACTTAGAGTGTGAAAGCAAAAATCCAAAGTTCAGTAATCGTCGTATATAAGTAATCACATATATTATTATATAAAGATATATAATGAACATTGCATTGAAAAGTTTAGTCTCTGAAATAATTGTATCTCTGATATTTTTACATGCTGTACTTTTTAGAACTATAAGGTTTCAGATAGATTATGTAATGGTACGACAGAGATTTAGGAACCAGATTTTAAATTGTAAGACATTTCCAGGGGCAGATGTGCACGACCACAATCTATTGGTTATGAGCTCTACATTAAAACTGAAGAAACTGCAAAAAGGTGGGAATTTAAGGAGATGGGACCTGGATAAACTGAAAGAACCAGAGGTTGTACAGAGTTTCAGGGAGAGCATGAGGGAACAATTGACAGGAATGGGGGAAAGAAATACAGTAGAAGAAGAATGGGTAGCTTTGAGAGATGAAATAGTGAAGGCAGCAGAGGATCAAATAGGTAAAAAGACTAGGGCTAGTAGACATCCTTGGGTAACAGAAGAGATACTGAATTTAACTGATGAAAGGAGAAAATACAAAAATGCAACAAGTGAAGCAGGCAAAAAGGAATACAAACGTCTCAAAAATGAGATCGACAGGAAGTGCAGAATGGCTAAGCAGGAATGGCTAGAGGACAAATGTAAGGATGTAGAGACTTATCTCATGAGGGGTAAGATAGATACTGCCTACAGGAAAATTAAAGAGATCTTTGGAGAAAAGAGAGCCACTTGTATGAATATCAAGAGCTCAGATGGAAACCCAGTTCTAAGCAAAGTAAGGAAAGCAGAAAGGTGGAAGGAGTATATGGAGGGTCTACACAGGGGCGTTCTTGAGGTCAATAATATGGAAATGGAAGAGGAGGTAGATGAAGATGAAATGGGAGATATGATACTGCGTGAAGAGTTTGACAGAGCACTGAAAGACCTAAGTCGAAACAAGGCCCCGGGAGTAGACAACATTCCATTAGAACTACTGACAGCCTTGGGACAGCCAGTCCTGACAAAACTCTACCATCTGGTGAGCAAGATGTATGAGACAGGCGAAATACCCTCAGACTTGAAGAAGAATATAATAATTCCAATCCCAAAGAAAGCAGGTGTTCACAGATGTCAAAATTACCGAACTATCACTTTAATAAGCCATGGCTGCAAAATACTAACGCGAATTCTTTACAGACGAATGGAAAAAGCTGGTAGAATCCTACCTCGGGTAAGATCAGTTTGGATTCCGTAGAAATCTTGGAACACGTGAGGCAATACTGACCCTACGACCTATCTTAGAAGATAGATTAAGGAAAGGCAAACCTACGTTTCTAGCATTTGTAGACTTAGAGAAAGCTTTTGACAATGTTGACTGGAATACTCTCTTTCAAATTCTAAAGGTGGCAGGGGTAAAATACAGGGAGCGAAAGGTTATTTACAATTTGTACAGAAACCAGATGGCAGTTATAAGAGTCGTGGGACATGAAAGAGAAGCAGTGGTTGGGAAGGGAGTGAGACAGGGTTGTAGCCTCCCCCCGATGTTATTCAATCTGTATATTGAGCAAACAGTAAAGGAGACAAAAGAAAAATTCGGAGTACTTATTAAAATCCATTGAGAAGAAATAAAAACTTTGAGTTTCGCTGATGACATTGTAATTCTATCAGAGACAGCTAAGGACTCGGAAGAGCAGTTGGACGAATGGGCAGCGTCTTGAAAGGAGTATATAAGATGGACATCAACAAAAGCAAAAGGAGGATAATGGAATGTAGTCGAATTAAGTTGGGTGATGCTGCGGGAATTAGATTAGGAAATGAGACACTTAAAGTAGTAAAGGAGATTTGCTATTTGGGGAGCATAAAACTGATGATGGTCGAAGTAGAGAGGATATAAAATGACGCGGTAGGTATATACTGTGCTTTGTTTTAGGATGTTCGTGTTTTGTATCACTCTGTGTCCTCTTGGACTCCTGCCTAACCTCACCCTTGAAGCTCGTGCCAGATTCGAAATAAAGACGGTATTTGTAAGAACCAAAATTATATCTAAGATTGCTACTCGTTCCACCTGCAGCAATTTAATCTATGCTATTAGGTTCATGCTTGACTGCACCATTGGAAGTCGAGGCACATACGGAATAGAGAGCATCGTTTACACTGTCAACTGAGACAGTCACAGATTGCATTTAATGACAATCCGGTCAATTCATTCACATCGTAAACTCAAGGTATCACAGGTGTGTTAAGTTTTATCTGTTTCCACGTTTTATGAGAGTTTTCAAAATGTTTTAGTTGCTAGTTAATGCCCTGGAAAAATTTTAAAATTACATCAGCTCACTATGCGATAGGCATTTCAAGACTGATGATGATGAGAGTAATGGTTATTTATAGCAAATTAGATACATTGAGGGAAATTTTATAATTTCTTTTGAAGCCTATGGAGCACGTGATTCTAGCTCTTATGTGGAGGTGTTAGGCATTATACACTCCTGGAAATTGAAATAAGAACACCGTGAATTCATTGTCCCAGGAAGGGGAAACTTTATTCACACATTCCTGGGGTCAGATACATCACATGATCACACTGACAGAACCACAGGCACATAGACACAGGCAACAGAGCATGCACAATGTCGGCACTAGTACAGTGTATATCCACCTTTCGCAGCAATGCAGGCTGCTATTCTCCCATGGAGACGATCGTAGAGATGCTGGATGTAGTCCTGTGGAACGGCTTGCTATGCCATTTCCACCTGGCGCCTCAGTTGGACCAGCGTTCGTGCTGGACGTGCAGACCGCGTGAGACGACGCTTCATCCAGTCCCAAACATGCTCAATGGGGGACAGATCCGGAGATCTTGCTGGCCAGGGTAGTTGACTTACACCTTCTAGAGCACGTTGGGTGGCACGGGATACATGCGGACGTGCATTGTCCTGTTGGAACAGCAAGTTCCCTTGCCGGTCTAGGAATGGTAGAACGATGGGTTCGATGATGGTTTGGATATACCGTGCACTATTCAGTGTCCCCTCGACGATCACCAGTGGTGTACGGCCAGTGTAGGAGATCGCTCCCCACACCATGATGCCGGGTGTTGACCCTGTGTGCCTCGGTCGTATGTAGTCCTGATTGTGGCGCTCACCTGCACGGCGCCAAACACGCATACGACCATCATTGGCACCAAGGCAGAAGCGACTCTCATCGCTGAAGACGACACGTCTCCATTCGTCCCTCCATTCACGCCTGTCGCGACACCACTGGGGGCGGGCTGCACGATGTTGGAACGTGAGCGGAAGACGGCCTAACGGTGTGCGGGACCGTAGCCCAGCTTCATGGAAACGGTTGCGAATGGTCCTCGCCGATACCCCAGGAGCAACAGTGTCCCTAATTTGCTGGGAAGTGGCGGTGCGGTCCCCTACGGCACTGCGTAGGATCCTACGGTCTTGGCGTGCATCCGTGCGTCGCTGCGGTCCGGTCCCAGGTCGACGGGCACGTGCACCTTCCGCCGACCACTGGCGACAACATCGATGTACTGTGGAGACCTCACGCCCCACGTGTTGAGCAATTCGGCGGTACGTCCACCCGGCCTCCCGCATGCCCACTATACGCCCTCGCTCAAAGTCCGTCAACTGCACATACGGTTCACGTCCACGCTGTCGCGGCATGCTACCAGTGTTAAAGACTGCGATGGAGCTCCGTATGCCACGGCAAACTGGCTGACACTGACGGCGGCGGTGCACAAATGCTGCGCAGCTAGCGCCATTCGACGGCCAACACCGCGGTTCCTGGTGTGTCCGCTGTGCCGTGCGTGTGATCATTGCTTGTACAGCCCTCTCGCAGTGTCCGGAGCAAGTATGGTGGGTCTGACACACCGGTGTCAATGTGTTCTTTTTTCCATTTCCAGGAGTGTATATTAATGGGTTGTCAGTGGCAGCTCCTCGCCGACAAGCTTCCCACTGTATATGACATATCTGTAGGAAAAAGAAGTATTACTTTAAGTCAAGGGAAATAGGTAAACAGTGTGTCGCATAATATCACCGTGATGTTGATTTTTTCCAAGTCTGCGTTAGGAGAGAGTGTTGTATCTGGACGTTAGTGTGCCTAGGGACACAAACTGTTTCTTGGTCGGTACTTCAGTCCTGCGACCGATTTTAAAATCAAATATTTTCTGCAGCATTTTTTTTTTTTTTTTTTTTTGGTACATGAGATTTGGTTTTGTGCAGCATTTTTAGATTTTATGTGTCCTACACATTTAAGTGCTGCATAATATATTAAAGCCACGTGGAAAATATTGTTAAGTCTTCAGTTATAGATTTTTATGTCAAGTGCAATTCTGTATCTTTTCAAAACTAGTTGTATGGCCTGTAAGTTTTTAAGCAATACTTCGTCCGTCATGGACCATATTGAACCTACGAAAGAAGGTCTTTTAACATCGAACATGTGATACAAATGAATTATTTTCTTCAATGGTGGTGATAAGTTCCTATGGGACAAAGCTGCTGACGTCATCGGTCCCTTGGCTTACACACTACTTAATCTAACTTAAACTGACTTACCCTAAAGACAACACACAAGCCCATTCCCGAGGGAGACTCGAACCTCCGACGGGGGCAGCCAGTTTCTTCAATGTCTTAAAATTATTTCAACTGATTAAAATAGCTACTCCTGGGTTTCAGGCAGTATCCTCTGTTTCGTTCGATAATGAGGTGCTATTTCAGTAGAGTTGGAGAGTCTGAAATTCTGTTCGAGTTTTGGGGTGAAATGAGGCGTGAATGGGAATTTGGATTTAGGATGGAGGCGTGCTAAGGTAGTCTGTGCAGTTGTGACAAGCCACTGTGCCAGGGTAGCGTAGTGGTTAGCGCATGAGCGGGAGATCTCGGTTGAATCCTGCCTTGGTACAAATTTCCATTCGTCGTTTCAGTCTGCGTATATGTTTATCAATTCTGTCTTGAAAATGGAAATGTGTGTTAACTTCCAGTAGCTTCTATTTCAAAATGTAATGGCTTTTCGATAAAACTTCAACTTCATTTGATATCACTTACTCCTTATTGATGCGTGATAGAGTGCTAATTAAACAAACAAATCATTAAATACTCTGCTGACAATATTTTCTCGGTTGCAACGCTTTTTAAATTTCAATACATGACCATGTAGCACCTCGAAATATTTTTTCACACTTGGCCATCCCTTACTTTTCCAGAGTAATTTTTCTGTTTTGAGAAAAAAAGACTGTAGCACAGAGAAAAGGAATGCCACTATTTAAGAATGAAGTGAGAAAATATTTTAAATTTGTATTATAGCGCCGACTAGAGGCAAAAGTCTGTAAAGCGTTCTTAGCTTCAACACCCTTCTCTGCACTGTAAGTTATACAAGTGAGAATTACCAGCCCCTGACTGGCTAGCACAGCATTTATTGTGTAAACTGTACGGATGATGTCGCTGCTTCCACAGGACACTTTTTCAAGGAACTGGTGGCTGACAATGCGGCATACGTTTTTTCCTGGAGAGATATTATGTTTTGTTTGTTTTGCTCTTGTTCCACTGGTTTCCCAAAAGGAAAACGACTCGTGAACTGCTCGTTCTAGGGTTGTTGTAGTTGTGGTCTTCACTGCAGAGACTGGTTTGATGCAGCTCTCCATGCTACTCTATCCTGTGCAAGCTACTTCATCTCCCAGTACCTACTGCAACCTACATCCTTCTGAATCTGTTTGTTGTATTTATCTCTTGGTCTTCCTCTACGATTTTTACCCTCTGCGCTGGCCTCAAATACTAAATCGGTAATCCCTTGATGCCTCAGAATACGTTCTACCAATCGATCCCTTCTTCTAGTTAAGTTGTGCTACAAATTCCTCTTCTCCCCAATTCTATTCAGTACCTTCTCATTAGTTATGTGATCTACCCATCTAATTTTCAGCATCCTTCTGTAGCACGACATTTCGAAAGCTTCTATTCTTTTTTTGTCTAAACTATTTGTCGTCCACGTTTCACTTCCATTCATGGCTACACTCCATACAAATACTTTCAGAAAAGACTTCCTGACACTTAAATCTATTCTCGATGTTAGCAATTTCTCTTCTTCAGAAACGCTTTCCTTGCCATTGCCAGTCTACATTTTATATCCTCTCTACTTCGACCACCATTAGTTATTTTGCTCCACAAATAGCAAAACTCATTTAGTACTTTAAGAGTCTCATTTCCTAATCTAATACACTCAGCATCACCCGATTTAATTCGACTACATTCCATTATCCTCGTTTTGCTTTTGTTGACGTTCATCTTATATCCTCCTTTCAAGACACTGTCCATTCCGTTCAACTGCTCTTCCAGATCCTTTGCTGTCTCTGACAGAATTACAATGTCATCGACGAACCTCAAAGTTTTAATTTCTTCTCCATGGATCTTAATTCCTACTCCGGATTTTTCTTTTGTTTCCTTTACTGCTTGTTCAATACACAGATTGAATAACATTGGGGATAGGCTACAATCCTGCTTCACTCCCTTCTCAGCTACTGCTTCCCTTCCATGCCCCTCGACTCTTACAACTGTCATCTGGTTTCTGTACAAATTGTAAATGGCCTGCATTTTACCCCTGTCACCTTCAGAGTTTGAAAGAGAGTATTCCAATCAACATTGTCAAAAGCTTTCTCCAAGTCTACAAATGCTAGAAACGTAGGTTTGCCTTTTCTTAATCTCAGTGTTGCCTCGCGTGTTCCAAGATTTCTACGGAATCCAAACTGATCTTCCCCGAGGTCAGTTTCTACCACTTTTTCTATTCATGTGTAAAGAATTCGTGTTAGTATTTTGCAGCCGTGGCTTATTAAAGTGATAGTTCGGTAATTTTGACATCTGTGAACACCTGCTTTCTTTGGGATTGGAATTATTATATTCTTCTTCAAGTCTGAGGGTATTTCGCCTGTTTCATACATCTTGCTAACCAGGTGGTAGAGTTTTGTCAGGGCTGGCTCTTTCAAGGCTATCAGTAGTTCTAATGGAATGTTGTCTACTCCCGGGGCCTTGTTTCGACTTACGTCTTTCAGAGCTCTGTCAAACTTTTCACGCACTGTGGTATCTCCCATTTCATCTTCATCTACATCCTCTTCCATTTCCATAATATTGTCCTCAAGAACATCGCCCTTGTATAGACCCTCCATATACTCCTTCCACCTTTCTGCTTTCCCTTCTTTGCTTAGAACTGGGTTTCCATCTGAGGTCCTGATATTCATGCAGGTGGTTCTCTTTTCTCCAAAGATCTCTTTAATTTTCCTGTAGGCAGCATCTATCTTACCCCTAGTGATATACGACTCTACATCCTTAAAGCTGCATGCCCTCGGGAAAAATTATGGCTATAGTTTCCCCCTGCTTTCAGCCGTTCGCAGTACCAGCACAGCAAGGCCGTTTTCGTTAATGTTACAAGGCCAGATCAGTCAATCATCCAGACCGTTGCCTCTGCAACTACTGAAGAGGCTACTGCCCCTCTTCGGGAACCACACGTTTGTCTGACCTCTCAACAGATACCGCTCCGCTGTGGTTGCACCTACGGTACGTCTATCTGTATCGTTCTAGGGTATAGAATATAATAACAGAGTAAGAAGGGTGTTATGTTTATGAGAAATTACTCGCGGAAATATGCATAGACTGACTGAGAAAGATTTAATGAAATCAGTGTGCAATGTTCGTTTGACTCAGCAGGAATGTTATACAGTGCTAAAAGTTCTTAGACCATTAACATGTTAATGATCCAAGAACGTTTAGTACTGTACTTGACAATGGCATGAAAGCCGAATTCTTGGTCGTAGTAATACAGAGTCAAAATACTATTCAATAAAAATGTATTTCAAGACTGTGGACAACTTCTTATTAATGTACTAGCTTGATGGCTCATTCATTCAATTGTGTTTTGTATATGGCTTCCTTCACGATTGATTCACGATGTTGCAACTTTCTAAACGTGCATTTCATCCCCTTTTGGAAATGTACAAATAATTGTGATAATTGAAGGCATGTTCATGGCAAGTACGGGCGTATTTGTACTGCTAGGGGCGCAGACAGTGCCCATTAGGAGCCGTTTCACGTGCTGAGCGCCGGCGCTGACATATGAGCTGGCATCAGCAAGCGCCGCGGGCCGGCTCGGTCACGTGTAGCAGATGGCAGCACGGTTGACTGGCAGAGCGGCGGCGGCCTGCGGCCGCGGCGCGTCACACGCGCGGCTGACCGCGCCGCGCCGCGCCCTCTGCACGTCCCACTCATTATGCAGATGCTGCGTAATGGACCCGAAGCAGGGCCGCCGCGCCAGACAGCCGGACGCCCGAGTGCGGTCGCATTACGGGCGGTGCAGCCGCGGGGCATGTCCCACTCCGGGACTCGCCAGCCGTCTGCAGGGATCGACGTACAAATCGTAAAAGAGGCAACAACCGTACCTCCAAATCCACCCATTTCTACGTTACCTTTTACCACCGTCGTCTCTTGTAAACTAACACTCTACAACATTTTGGACTAACCCTCGACTGGCAGCTAGCGTGGAAACCTCACCTACTAACCATCCAGCAGAAAGCCCACAATAACACCCGCCAGGATAGCCGTGAGCGCCAACGCGTTGCTTCCTGGACTCGTGTAGGCGCGCCGGCCCCGGATCGAATCCGCCCGGCGGATTATCGACGACGGCCGGTGTGCCGGCCGGCCTGGATGTGGTTTTTAGGCGGTTTTCCACATCTTACTAGGTGAATACCGGGCTGGTATCCACGTCCCGACTCAGTTACACAACCCACAGACATTTGAAATACATTCTCGGTATTTCACGATTTACACTAGACGCAGACAGCTGGGGTACACTAATTCCGTCCCGGGGGGTACGGGGTGGCGGCAGGAAGGGCATCCGGCCACCCCTGAAAATTAACATGCCAAGTCCGGTTAACCATGGCCGACCCTGCGTAACCGCGGGACAAGGTGCAAGCGATAGAAAGCCCACAATAGACCGAAACTACCAACAGGCCAACTTGGGGAATAAATACCTCCACTATTCTCCACACCTACAAAAACCTGATCGAACCCAATGAGGCGACAACCATCCCTCCATATCTACCAAAATCAGTTTATCTTCTGGTGTAACCAATGGTTCCTCAAGATCCACCCCTCCAATACACAGGCAACAAAAAAACGGTTCAAACGGCTCTGAGCACTATGGGACTTAACTGCTGAGGTCATCACTCCCCTAGAATTTAGAACTACTTAACCTAAGGACATCACACACATCCAAACCCGAGGCAGGATTCGAACCTACGACCGTAGCGGTCGCGCGGTTCCAGACTGTAGCGCCTAGAACCGCTCGGCCACCCCGGCCGGCACACAGGCAACAACCATAGGGAGAATCACCAGTACTTTCCACCGCCATGGCTTCTACTTTATCTTTTACAGTCGTCCTATCCATTTAATTAACACACTACAACAACTTGGACTAACCCTTGACTGGCAGCTAGTGCGGAAACCTCACCTATTAAACATCCAGCAGAAAGCCCACAATACACTAAAACTACCAACAGGCTAACTTGGGGATTAAACACCTCCACTGTTCTCCACACCTACAAAAAGCTGACCCAACAGTCCTCTGCTATGCAAAGATTACGTGGATCTCCAACCCACCAAAGTTCCTACAAATCCTGATACGGCACGCACTTACCTTCTCTCACATGGATACTCTACCATGTCATTAAATTTCCACCCCGCCTCACACACGTCTAGCACCTTCGCGTCTCCTATACTATCTGCAAACTAGATTCCTATGTTTCTACACTACACACACTCTATATCGAATTCCAAAGCAACTTCAACCAACTCCCTCTCCTAGCAATGAGATCCGCCCCCATATTTATCCGTCCTACCAACTTTAAGTCTTCTCCATCTTTCCCACTTCACGTCAGGGCTCCTCTCTCCTTTTCCCTCTCCATCATGTCTTCTAAAAGGAAACACGTTACGCTAGACCTCAAGCAGAAACTCGAAATTTTAGATAAGTTAAATCAAGGTTCTTCGCAGAATGCTATTGCTTTTTAGTTCAGTGTTGGACGAGCAACTATTTATGACATCAAAAAGAAAGAAGATGTTATTCGACATTAGTCAACACAAATGGATAGTGAATTTGGAAAACGGAAGATTATGTGAAAGAGTGAGAATTAAGAACTGGACGTATCTATTTATAGATGGTTCATACAACAACTCGGTAAAGGAATTACGATCAGTGTCCCGACTATAAAGGAAAAAGCAGCTGCATTTAAAGAACAACTTGGCGGTAGTAACTTGTTTGCAGCGAGCGAAGGTTGGCTATCAAACTGGAAACAATGACACTGCACTCGGCAACTGACAGTCACCGGGGAAAGTCGCTCACCTAACGATAAGGATGCCGTTGAGTTTGTAAACAAGATACGGAAGGTAATAGAGGAAGATTTAACTGCTGATGCCTTGTATAGTGCTGATGAAACAGGACTCTTTTACAAGGTACTTCCTTCAAAAACATTAGCTGCTAGTAGCGAGAAGGAAGCTCGTGGTTACAAGCAACAGAAACAGCGCGTAACATTAGTGGCGTGTTGTAATGAAAACGCGAGTCATAAACTACCGCTTATGGTGATCAGAAAATCCCAGCATCGACGTTGTTTTCAACACACTGACATAAATATTGTACCAGTGCAGTATTGCGCTCAGAAGAAAGCGTGGGTGGACAGACGAATATTCTCTCGGTGGCTCCATGAAACGTTCGTACCAGCAGTGAGAAAAGGGCTAAAGAAGGATAATCGAGTCCATCAACATGAGGTGAGAAATACGAGGTATCCAAAGAGTTGGAAACTTGGGTTCTACTATGCCAAGACTGCATGATAGATACAACAGGAAAACAATTAATTAGCAGGAGTACAAAATAAGAAAGTATTTATTATTTAACTTTGCTGTAGTCCATGATCAGTTGGTTGACAATTATAAAAGACGCAACTACACTAAGCGTCTGTAAAATGACATAATTTACAAGTCACAGATCTTGCAGTGAAGAATTAATCTCTCGTAATCTTTAATGTCGAATCCGATGAATTTGAAGGCTAACTTGGAACGTAGCTACAAAGACTTGATGGCAGCAATGACTGAGCTGCAGACGATGGCTAACATCGGCGCTGGCTGACCATTGAGTGCGGTACGAACTGTAGACTGGCACAACACTGCACTACTCTCCTGCTGCACATGAAGTGGCCAAGCGCCGCATCGCGGGGAGCATCTGTGTACTCTTTGGCTAACACAGCCGTTCTTCTGTTCCGTTTATCGAGAGAATCGCATCCGGCGGATCGATCTCTCAGGCGGCGGTGTGATCGTATGACTGACGACATCACAAAAGAAAACCTTCCACTAAAAGCTAGCATTATAACTGACAATGCTACCACTCATCCTTCAGACGTTTCTCTAAAGTCCGATGGTATACAAGCAATCATTCTCCCGCCCAATGTGACAGCCCTAATTCAGCCCATGGACCAGGGAATTTTGGAATCAATTAAACGTCATTATCGACATTCACTTCTCGTCTCCTTGCTGAACGAAAGTGAAAACACTCTATCGAGACTATGCTGAAGGCATGGAAAGCATTTAACGTACGTGGTGTTGTTTTCTAAGCAGCCGAAGCATGGGATAAAGTGGAGAGCACTACCATAATGAAGAGCTGGAGAAAATTGTGGCCATCCATTGATGCCGAGTTGGATCCAGTAGTGAGTGACAGCGATGAGCCAGTCAATTCAGAATTATCAATTACTTCGTACACTGACATGTTCCACAACCTTCCAGACGGAGAAGAAATTGATGATGAAGATGTCACTAAGTGGCTGAATGAGAAAAACTGTAACACGGACCAAAATTTTACAGATGAAGAAGCAATCAAAAGTGTGCAAGAAAGTAATGATGAAAGTGATGAAGAAGAGGACACAGGAGGAGAGAGCATGAAGATTTCTCACACCCCTGGTGCTGAAGCTGTCGAGGTTTTCCAGGAGTACGTTATGCAATAACCAGATACATGTAGTACCGATGTAAAGCTTGTAAAGCAGTTACGTTATAAAGCGTGCCACCGTTGCGTATCATCATTGCGAGAGTTAAAAATTAGGGACATGTTTCATAGTGCTTGATACGACAGTATAATTATTTACAGTATACACTCAAGGACTAAGTTTTCCATGGAAATTGAGGTATTTTTGGATATAATAAAGTCTATCCTCTATGTTTGAAAATTGTAGCCTTCGGTTTAATAAAGTACAGTACACTATATCCCCTTTGTTTTCAAAATAAATAAAAAACAAAATAAATGAATAAAATAAATTTCAGACACTCAATAATCCGGCAGTTCCGCTAATCCGGCATCCATATGTGCCAGGAATGGCCGGATTATCGAGAGTCTAGTTTGTATGTATAATATATTTTCGTTTTTTTAACTACACAAATATGGTGTTTTACCCTTAAAGAGCGCAGTTGGACTAAACCACATGGCCAATTCCTTTTGCTGCCTTTCTTGCTGCCCAAACTTCCCTCGTTCGCTCGCTCTGTTTCGTTTCCGGTCCTCTGTCCATGCTTCTTGTCGGCTTTGTGTCTTCGGCTTCATATTGGTTGCCTTTTTGGTTGCCCATATTTCTTTCATCTTGCGGGTGTGATCTTGTTTGCGTTCTTCGGTCCATTTTACGCCTGTTCGTTTGTCACAGTGTATCTCATGTAGTTTACTTTTCTTAATGATGTTTCTGAATTTTATTCTGTCGTTTATTGCGTCTGGTGTGATGTTGAGTTGGTTGAGGTCGTTTATTGCCTCTGCAACTCATTTGTTGTTTCAAGTGTTACCCAGTCAAAGATCTGTTTGGTCAGTCTGTGTGATAGCATTCTGTATAGGTTGTCCATAGAACTGTAGTCTGCGTTTTCTAATCTTTTCTGGGATTGTCTCCGTTTGTACAGTTCCTCTGTAGGTTTCTTGACCTATATTCCATTGTTGTTAGATGCGCCAAATATTTTTCTAAGTATTTTCCGTTCTACTTTATCTAGTTGTCTGATACGTGTATGCGCTAGGATTAGTGTAGTCTCGGATGCATACAGTGCCTCGGGGAGCATAACCTTGTCGTAGTGGCGTAATTTAGCTTTTTGTGAGATAGACGTCTTGTTCTAATGATTGCACACTACTTTGAATGCCTTGTCCAATTTAGTTTTTCTTTCTTCGTTTGAGTCTCTGTTACGTCCGCTCATTTGTAGTGTTTTACCGAGGTATTTGATGTTTGCCGTTTTGTAACTCGTGTCGTACTTTGTGTTCAGGGATGTGAGTTTCTTTGTGCTCATAAACTGTGCCTTTTCGTGAGAGATCTGTAGCCAATTTTGGAACCGATTTCGTGTAGTTTTTCAATAGCTTATTTTGTTTCGTTTATACCTTTCGTGACAATCGCCAAATCGTCTGCAAAAGCCAGGCATTTAATCTCCAGGTTTCCTAAGGTTATCCCCTGTTGTGATATTTCCATTCTTTTATTACCTTATCTAACACTAGATTGAAAAGGAGAGTTGAGAGGCCATCGCCTTGTCGGACACGTCTGCGAATTTTAAAGTCGTTTTGGTCAAGGTTTGGTCTATGATCGTGTTTTGTTGTCTACTTTGTATTCAGCTAGATTTTGAAGAGAGTTTTCAAGTCGATAGAGTCATACGCCTTTTTGAAGTCGACAAAGGTAATGATCAGGTTCTGTTTGTGTTGTAAAATCATTTTCAGGTTCAAAATTTGTTCCGCACAAGGCCTCCCTTTACGGGAGCCTGCTTGGTATTCCCCAATCAAGTGGTCGGTCTGGCATTCTAGTCTGTTTAGTAAAGCTTTAGAGAGGATCTTGTATGTGAAGGTAGTGGGGTTATTCCTCTGTTGTTGTTCGGGTCAGCCTTGTCACCTTTTTTGTGTAGTGGGTGTGTCGGGGCAGTTTTCCAGTCGTCAGGAGTTTTCATGGTCTCCCAGATATCTTCCAAGATCCTGTGGATGTTTTTGGTTAGTTCTGGGTCTTGTAACTTCCAGATTTCCGCGATGATGCAGTCTTCTCCCGGTGCTCTACGATTCTTGAATGACTTGATTATTTCTTTAACTTCTTCTAGAGTTTGAGGTTCACTATCTGGATCGTACGTACTCGTTTCTGTCATCAATTCTTCCCTAGGGGGGTCCGTGTTGAGGAGTTTTTCAAAGTACTTTGCCAGAATGTCACAATTGTTTTTGGTATTGGCTTCTAGAGTTCCATCCGATCTTCTGAAGCACAAGTTGAGTGGTTGATATCCAGTCATATTTTATCTGAACGGTCTGTAGAAGTTTCTTGTATTGTTCTTCGTGAAGTCCGATTCGATCTGCGTCAGTCGCCATTTATCACACTGCCGTTTTTCGCTGCGGATGATTTTGCTTGATTGTTTCTGTGTTGTCAGGAAATTCATCCAATTCTCTGGGGATTTATGGCTATTAAATTCTTTTCCATGCACTGATTGGTTGGTCAATAGCTTGGTCACATGTGTAGTTCCACCAACGGTGTTTCCTTGTGCGTGGTGCTTGTGCTAGTTTCATGGCTTCTCGGATTCTTCCTGAAAGTTGTGTCCAGTCTGTCGTTTTCTCCATTTTACTTTTGTCTAATAATTGTGCCTGTTTTAAAGTAAGGTTTATGGATCTGTTTAACAATTTTGTTTTTCTGGAGCTTTATCTTGGGCAAAAGACGAATGCTGATCTGTAGTAGGAGGTGGTGGTCTGAGTCGAAGTAGGTTTTACGTGTGTCTATGTTCGAAATTTCTTTTTGTGAGTCTTTCTGTTACGTGGTCGATTTGTAGTTCTTGCTTTCCGCTGGGGAATTTCCGTGTTTCCGTGTTGGTTTCTTGAATATTGCTGACATAATAGCGAGGTCGTGGCTTTTGCAAAAGTCTATCAGGTGTTTTCCATTTTTGTTTGTGTCCTTGTGTGGAGTATGATTTCCTATGTTATGTCTGTAGTTCTTTTTTTTTTCGAGTTTAGCGTTGAAGTCGCCCAGTATTATTTTGAGTCTATGTGCAGGAATTTTCCTGATAGTTTCTTCCATTGTCGTCCAGAAGTTATCGATTTCGTCCGGGTTTTTCCTGTTTTAGTCATTAGTCGGTGCATGTGCTTTGACCATTGTGTAGGATTTGTTGGCTGATTTCACTGTGATGGTGTGTTTGGTGACGAAAAGTCGATTATGCTGTCCGTGATGGACCTGTGTACTGCAAATCCTGTGCCAAAAATCCTTAGGTTTTTCAGTTGTCTCGATAGTTTTCCTTTGTATTTTCTAAAGTTCTCCGTGTTGAAATGGTCTTCGTATGTGAATCGTGTTTCTTGCAGTGCACATATTTTGATTTGAAATTTTTCGATAGTGTCTGTGAGTTGTTTCATCTTTCCTGTCTTCATCAGTATGTTCACGTCGAGTGCGCCGATGTAGTGTTTGCGTTTGGTCTTGTTGAGGGATTTTGAGAAGCTCCGATTCTTCCCATGATGTCCGTGAGCCCCCGGAATCTGATGCTCACGACGATCCCAGTCTATTGACTGGGGCCCGGGGCAATGAGATTTTTCTCGTTGTACCATCATGTTGTTTAGTAGCTGGATATATGGCACGCTGCCGAGTACAACCTGACTTTCCAGATGAGGAGGTTGGTTGAAGCCACCACTGGCATGTGGAGCAGACGCCTTTTGTAGCCGCCCACTGACGGAAAAGACGCTGCTAGTGGTTTTGGTCCGCCCCGAATATTTCGTTTCCTCGGTAGCACCTATATCTAGGAGGCATTCCTCTATGCGCCAATTGAGGAGGCGCTCGGTTGCGGTACTACTAACCGCCCCGCTATATTAAATCGCTTGGATGAAGAGCCCCTCGCCCGAATGGAGCGAGGGAGTTGGAATAATAATTAGGGGAAAAAAATTCAAGGAGGCAGCTCACGCGACGCGTTACTCCACAGACTTGCTTGGAAGCGTTCAATGCTTGATTTGGATTAACTACACCGGTGGTATTACATGCCCCTTAATTGAATGAGCAATGATACACGATCTGATTATTTTATAGCTTGACTGGTTATGATATCTGAGGAGTCGGTCATACTCCGTCACTTTGAAGCATGTACATTAAACACTGGACCAATCCTTATTCCCCTTGTAGTAAATAAACATACCAGCGGAATAAAAAATTATAAGTAATATAGAAAATGGTAAGGTAAACGAAAACAATGTTATACACTCTAAGACAAAGAAGGAGACATATCATGTAGGAAATATCCGAAAGGGAGGGAAACATGTAGATGTGATGTACGTGACAAACAAATAATAACAGTTTCAGAAAAATTATATGATTTATCCAAGAGAAAGAGCGTCACAAATTGAGCATATCAATAATGTGTTGATCCACCTCTGGCCCTTATGCAAGCAGTTATTTGGCTTCGCACTTACTGACAGTAGTGTTAGATGTCCTCCTGAGGGATATCTTGCCAAATTCTGTCCAATTGGTGCGTTAGAAAGTCCCGGGCTGGTCGGAGGGCCATGTCCTTAATGCTCCTGCAGTTCTAAACTGCGGAGAGATCCGGCGGCATTGCTAGCCAAGGCAGGGCTTAGCAAACACGAAGACAAGCAGTAGAAATTCCGGCCGTGTGCGAGCGGGCATTGTCTTGCTGAGATGTAAGCCCAAGATGGTTTGCTATGAAGAGCAACAAAACGGGGCGTATGTTATCGCCGACGTATCGCTGTGCTGTAGTGATGCCGCACGTGACAACCAAAGGGATGCTCCTATGATATGAAATGGTACCCAGATCTGACTGTCGTGCCATAACGCGAGCGACAGTCGGTGCGGTATTCCGGGCGTCTCCCAACACACCCTCGCTGGTCATCGGGGATCAGTTGGAAGCGGGAGTCATCGCTGAAGACAGACCTACTCCAATCAATGAGTTCCAGGCCGAAGACGTGTTTGGAGACACTCCGGCGTGTGTGTCTGTTCACGTACCGATCACCACATATACCGATTTCCACCCGATTGGGATTATTCCTTCGTGGTCCGTCACTTCGTTTTCTGTCTTACAATTATGTTAAAACAAATAAAGTTTAATTAAATAAAGTTCAGACATAACAGAATGGTGGACTCACACGAATTTCAGAATCAAACAAAAAATTAAATAATAATGAATTATATAGTTATGTAATTAAGTAGTGCGAGAAGAGAATTGAAGATAAAAAACCACGTGGGAGCAAAGTTCGTTTCAGTGCACAATAACTCACGAGTCAGCCAAACACGGAGCGCGTTGATGCGGAAGTTAGCACAATGGACGAGGTTCGAATTACCGTCCAACCATCTAAATTCAAGTTTTCCGTGATTTTCCTAAATCGATCCTGACAAATGCCGAGGCGGTCCCTTGAAAGGGCACGGCCGATTTCCTTCTCCATCTTTGAAACATTCCGAGCTTGTGATCTGTCTCTAATGCTCTCGATGTTGATGGGACATTAAACCTAATCTGGCTTCATTCCTCTTTTAACAGCGAACACTAAACATCCGAAAGAGCAGTTTCCACTATCAATCTGAAAATAAACTAAAATTCACTGCTCTGAACAACCACTACGAATAATATGCAACAAGTCCATTGCACTCGAATACAAATATCAACGGCAGCAAAAAATCACGGTTCACACCTTCCTCATATTCCACAAACAAAATTTAAGTTCATGCAGTCACGCAAAATCGATCACCGAAACACGCAGTCAGTTGCTGTAAGTCTTGAGAAGAAACAGACTGCGTAAATGACACTCATAAATTATTCTAAGTCGGCTCAAATGTTAAATTATTTAACCTGCATGCAGCTCACCAACGTTAACAAAAGCTCTACAGAAAGAGAGACTGACTACAGAATCACCGATCTGCAAAACACCTTCCAGTCACGCTTAAATGTCCTCTGTGAAGCCACATACCATTGATTCCAAATTAGCTACTTAAATAATGACCACCATTCAAATTTGAAGCTAATTATACATACTCATGATGCCGTAGACGTCGGGGAAAATTTTGTAGCTGTTTTGCGATCTCTCAGTAAAATGTTAAATCAGTATTAAACAATTTTAACAAAGTTCATGAATGCATGGCTACATCCTACTTTCCTTGTAACAAAACTTACGATATGATGCAAATACTTATGAAATAATAAACTGGGGTTCCCCATTTAATAGAAATATTAGTTAAACATCTGGGAAATTCCTGCCACTTGCGACATGTGACTACATTTGCACATTAGTTTCTAATGACCTCATCTGTAGTTCTTTATACAATGCCTGTTTTGAAATGGAGGTTATTGGAGTGTTATTGACTTAATCAGTTTTCATATGGGGGGTTGTATGCTCAGACTGCTCCAGTGAATTAATTATTACTTTTAATGTCTTAATTATAGACAATATTAAGTTGTACAAAAAAAGCACTCAGCAGCTATGCTTCGAGTTGGAATGAGGTTGTCTCATCAATGCTATTTCTCTGGACTACTTGGTTTTTCTGTATCGTGTATGTAGGCTCTGTAGCGTAATTCCGCTGAAAATAATTACACTCCTGGAAATTGAAATAAGAACACCGTGAATTCATTGTCCCAGGAAGGGGAAACTTTATTGACACATTCCTGGGGTCAGATACATCACATGATCACACTGACAGAACCACAGGCACATAGACACAGGCAACAGAGCATGCACAATATCGGCACTAGTACAGTGTATATCCACCTTTCGCAGCAATGCAGGCTGCTATTCTCCCATGGAGACGATCGTAGAGATGCTGGATGTAGTCCTGTGGAACGGCTTGCCATGCCATTTCCACCTGGCGCCTCAGTTGGACCAGCGTTCGTGCTGGACGTGCAGACCGCGTGAGACGACGCTTCATCCAGTCCCAAACACGCTCAATGGGGGAGAGATCCGGAGATCTTGCTGGCCAGGGTAGTTGACTTACACCTTCTAGAGCACGTTGGGTGGCACGGGATACATGCGGACGTGCATTGTCCTGTTGGAACAGCAAGTTCCCTTGCCGGTCTAGGAATGGTAGAACGATGGGTTCGATGACGACTTGGATGTACCGTGCACTATTCAGTGTCCCCTCGACGATCACCAGTGGTGTACGGCCAGTGTAGGAGATCGCTCCCCACACCATGATGCCGGGTGTTGGCCCTGTGTGCCTCGGTCGTATGCAGTCCTGATTGTGGCGCTCACCTGCACGGCGCCAAACACGCATACGACCATCATTGGCACCAAGGCAGAAGCGACTCTCATCGCTGAAGACGACACGTCTCCATTCGTCCCTCCATTCACGCCTGTCGCGACACCACTGGGGGCGGGCTGCACGATGTTGGGGCGTGAGCGGAAGACGGCCTAACGGCCTAACGGTGTGCGGGACCGTAGCCCAGCTTCATGGAGAGGGTTGCGAATGGTCCTCGCCGATACCCCAGGAGCAACAGTGTCCCTAATTTGCTGGGAAGTGGCGGTGCGGTCCCCTACGGCACTGCGTAGGATCCTACGGTCTTGGCGTGCATCCGTGCGTCGCTGCGGTCCGGTCCCAGGTCGACGGGCACGTGCACCTTCCGCCGACCACTGGCGACAACATCGATGTACTGTGGAGACCTCACGCCCCACGTGTTGAGCAACTCGGCGGTACGTCCACCTGGCCTCCCGCATGCCCACTATACGCCCTCGCTCAAAGTCCGTCAACTGCACATACGGTTCACGTCCACGCTGTCGCGGCATGCTACCAGTGTTAAAGACTGCGATGGAGCTCCGTATGCCACGGCAAACTGGCTGACACTGACGGCGGCGGTGCACAAATGCTGCGCAGCTAGCGCCATTCGACGGCCAACACCGCGGTTCCTGGTGTGTCCGCTGTGCCGTGCGTGTGATCATTGCTTGTACAGCCCTCTCGCAGTGTCCGGAGCAAGTATGGTGGGTCTGACACACCGGTGTCAATGTGTTCTTTTTTCTATTTCCAGGAGTGTACATTCCATCTTTCGTTTCGTTCATAATAAACTGAGGTTCCCCATTCACTAAAAATATTACGTAAACATCTGGGGAATCCCTGCCATGGTGTCATCTCTACCCCTTTTAGCCAGCCTGTACAGTCTAGTCAATGGGGCCTTCTTTCAGTGCTCAAGCACATAGATGCCACGCATTCCTAATTCTGTTCGCTTAGGCTGCTTGTGCCGACCAAACTGTCACTCAGCACTTACTTTTACCCTGCGAGCCGTCTTCTCGTAATGTCATAATTATTTGCAAAGCTAACCTGTTAAAACCACGCTAAGTAATGTTGAGTATCTCACTTGGACCCATGAGACTTAAAATTGTCACTGCTCCAAACTGTATAACCACAAGTCCTGTAACTAATTACTCGTAGGAAGATTCTGAGAACCGTCCTCCTGCTTAGCTGGGTGGTAACGTGCTTGCCTCCCACGCAAGCGGCCCGTGTTCGATTCCCGGCCGGATTAGAGATTTTCTCCTCTCGTGGACTGTGTTGTCCTCGCCATCATTTCATCCTCATCCCCGGAGCTCAGATCGCGCAATGTGGCGTCGAATGAAATAAGACTTGCTCTTGGCGGCTGAACTTCCCCGGTAGTGGCCTCCCTGCCAAAGCTGCCATACGCTCATCTCCATTTTTTACCGAGAACCGCACACAAGGCTGGAATATATACACCGCTAACAGATCGTACATCTTCCTCCGCCAGCCACTACAGCAACAAAACGGGAGTACAGCTAACACCGACAGCTCACAAAACACGCAAAAACACAAAGTCAGATTCGTTCAGCAAACACTACCTTCAGCTAGCTATTGAGTCGACGCTATGATGTAAGATACCTCTTCCTACCTGGTACTTGCACACTCCTTAAACGGTTACACAAAACTGGAAAAGAACTAAACTGAATTCCGCCTGTATACACGTATTGCACTTCCAGTTCTTGTAGTCTTTCCGCGTTTAAAATGTATCTTTTCTTAATTATTAACTCCTGACTTCCGTTAAACACAATAAAACTCTAAATCCTGCCAACCGGGTCCACGTCACGGCAACGAAACAACTTCAAGGATTCGCGAACACCAAATCCCTCCACTGAAATTGTTTCAACATTCGACCTGTCGACCTGTCAGACTCAACAGTTCAGGCACTCTTTTTTTGCTGATTCCCGCACGCGCTAATAACACACCACAACAGTACATTGTTTAATCTCTGGGCTTTTCAAAAGTTTATTTCCAGCAGGTCCCGGAAAACAACTGCCATCCTGGTCAAACCACTCACCCTGGAGCCCACCTCTTAGGCCACTACCAAAGGCCATTTAGGAAGATTAAGAAAAGACCAGATCGTCATGTAGGCTGCAGAAAGCCTCCTTCCCCCAGGTACCGGAAACTGACTATACTGAACACAATAGCCACAAGACGAACGCACAGACGCGGCCTCGACAGAATGCGGTATCATGTGGTTTGTGAGGCGATGGCAGTTTTTATATGCTTAGTAATGTTTTGTTGTGGGTATGGATAAGCAACATGTACAGCAACTAAACAAAATTGATAAAGATGTGGCATATAAGGCAACACAGAAAAAACTTCCTTTTTTTCTGGCAGGGCCCCTCGGATTGTTCCGAGATATTTATATCACATATTTCCAACGTCATTCTACTGGGTGGCTTCCGACTTTTTTGGTCGGGAAGAATCGAAAAGAACCTAATGGAGGATGTTTCTCACAAAGTGGAAAATATAATTCTGAAGTGTTACCCATAGATTGGGTAACATCTGCATCACTGTACCTTTTATTAATATTAATGCAGTTCGACAATTTGGCATCAGCGACAGTAGACTGGGAAGACCTGAAGTGCTTTGTTGTAATGAGAGACATTTATTCGCAGCACCCAGCGCTCTTTGCATTTAGCGTGCTGTCAAGTGTTGGCTTACGCAACGGAATTCCACTGGCCGGACGAGAACCAGTCAGTAGCTACTATTAATCCGCTTTGAATGGACCGTACCTTCTGAGTAATCTTGGTTCCTGGGTAAGAAAATGCTTGCTCATTTTCTGCTACCACGTCTTTACCAGTTCTGATCTTAAACATATTACAATACTCCTTTTCACGAATTTTCATCACCCTCTTCTTAGCTTACTACTACTACTTACTTACCAACCCAACCACCATGATCACCATTATTTGACATCCACTAAAGACTTGCTCCGAACTTCTCCATGCATTACTTTCTTCAGTCCTATACATCCTAGCTACAGCTTTTAATTATATCTGTCCACTTTCCATTGAACTTTTCTTATCTCTTGAGAGTCCAGGAAAGAACTTCCTGCTATATGCACAATATGTGGTTAATGATAATTTGTTTACTACTCTAATGTTCATTATTAACTTAATTACGTCTTAAGTTTCAATCTATTGTCTTGCATCATTAATTTGTTTCTTTATTCTCTTAGTAAGTCCCAATACGTGTCTCTCTATTTCTCGTTGAGAGTCCCTAGTTTTTGAATGCTCTTCGCGTTAAAACTCCGCGTCTCACAACCCAGTTAAAACTGCTCAACTTCCCATTTCACACAGACCAAAAATCTAGTATTGAAAACATCTTAGTTTACCAAAGACGCTCCAGTATTACTCTTCCGTTTGCTTATTTTTCTATGCCATAAGTATAAACGTTCATCAGCTATTTCTAGAATTTCATTGTTAAACTACATTATTTTCATTTTGATGCGTTAACCCACTATCTATTTCTTATTAAAATTGATTTTCAACAATATTTTTAAACCTTCACCGTTAAGTCTTTCCACGATTTGTTGTGTTTGTGAAAGGTTATTAGCACTAGAGTCAAAGCCTACGATGAGAAAACGATTGTTGGGGTTTATTCAAATAACGCGTACCGATAAGTACACTTTTTGTGTCATGGACTCTCCTCCTCTGACTCCTCTTTCAATTCCGAATTTACCGCTGTTTTGACGAAGTGGAAGGGAAATGAAGCTTGATTTATATAGTCTTCAGTTCTCTTATATTGACTGAATCAATACTTTGTGCCTGAAGCGCCCATAATTCAGATGTTTTTGAAAAAATGTAAAAAGAGTTCTCAGAAGCTCTGAATCCCAGACAATGTGGTAATTATTGATCATTGAGTTATTCTGTTAATCTCTCATGATTCGCATACTTTCTATTGTTCCAAATGGTTCAAATGGTTCAAATGGCTCTGAGCACCATGCGACTTAACTTCTGAGTATTCAGTCGTCTAGAACTTAGAACTAATTAAACCTAACTAACATAAGGACATCACATACATCCATGCCCGAGACAGGATTCGAACCTGCGACCGTAGCTGTCACTCGGTTCCAGACTGTAGCGCCTAGAACCGCTCGGCCACTCCGGCCGGCTTCTATTGTTCCGTATCTACCAGTAACACCAGTTAATTCCTTCTTCTATATTATTCGTTATAAAGGTACTGAATACCGCGCACACTACAGAAATGAATAGACCTATGATCTTCCTTCATTTAGAGTAGAATTTTTTTTCAACTTCTCGAAATTGTCTCCCTGCGGAGTATTCTGAAATGTTGCAATTTTCATATTCTTTGGTAAAATAGAAAATATGTTGCATGCAGTGGATAGTACAAGTGTTCCTTACTATTGGCCTGATGGTGAATGAAGTCTACTAATGTTATGCTTAGTATCTTCTCCCGTTGTACTTCTATTACTATCCTGAAATAGAAGTGAAAATTATGTCCTCAGTTATATACACAGCACCTGTAATTTGACTAATAATTTGACCAAACGATGCGGTAACTATTAATTGTTACCAGTGAAGCGATTGTAAAGGTTTAAAAAGTAAGCAATCGAGTTCTTTATAATGTCTACTTACCCCTTCAGTTAATTCAAATAAATACGTCAGTTAAGTAATTCTAACGGTGCGCTTATCGTAAGTAAATTAATAAACATTATTGTGTGCCTATCACATTCATTCCGTTTTAGAATATACACACTTAGCTAAGCTCATTAAGAGGCGAATAAGGGTTTGTGTTTCCCTAATTTATCTGAGGTCTGTCTACACAATTTATGTGCAAGCCAACGAATAAACCAACCGTCCACTTTTGAACGGTATATTTTGTATTAATGTCAGGCAAACTACAAGTATAACAGTGTTTTTTCTTTTCCAGAGAAAATTGCTTTGGTGTATGAATTCTGGAACTAACAAGAATGGAGGATAGAGACATTATGAGCACTGACGCAGTATCCGAGTGGGATAACCTTGCACTAATGTGAAATCGCTGGCATGACCGAAGAAATGATATATATATATATGACCATCTCTGACAACCTGTCGCAAAGAGTTTGATATTCCATGCGGGTGCCACCAGAAGGCAACAGTGAAGATACGGACCCATGTCCTACATATTTAAAACACAGCCAACTTTAACAACTACATCATCATCTTATTTGTTCGGCGTAACTCTATCTGGTCACTAAGACCGATAATAAGCTACGACAATGAGCACAGTTACTTGCGCCAGAGTAATAAGAAAAAGGCGCTAAACTACAGCAAACATACAGCGCCAGGAGCGCCGGCGCACGAATTTTACAATGTCTCAAAAAAATTACTATAAAGTAGAATACGATGTCAAGTATGGTTTTGATGGCAGTCCTTAGTATCTTAGGAATCAAGCTACAACGAATTTTAAGTAGAGTTGTTAGCCGCTAATATATTTTTTTCTGCTTGTTTAAGATTCAGCACGGGCAGTGCGAAGTAGCTACGTTGATTAAACTTTGTTTCAACTTAGAGTTAAGAGATGCCGGGGTACTAAGGAGATGAAGCGCAATATTATAAGAGGAGTAAAGCCTCTCTTACCTTGCTTCTAATTAATTAGGGTAAATTACATTACAGTATTAACTCGGGAAAACATTAAGAAATTAACATGAGTGTAGAGTACGTTATTTCATAATGGCGACGCCATAAACTCCTACATACAAATTAGTTGCGTTGCAGTCCGTTTGCACCTTCTGAGCACAGCAGACAACTGCATGCTTCGGGGTGGAACGACACTCGTGGCTGTGAGAGTGAAGCGCGATACCTGACGTAGGCCTGTTCGAAATTGTATTAACAATAGTATTCGTCAGAAATACCTGTTATTGACCGTTGTAGTTCCTCAAAACCTGTGTTTTTATCCCACAATCGTCATTCACTTCCATGCATATATCGCAAAGATGCGTTAGCCTCTTCAGAACCTATGCACAGAATTTCTCAGCCTCAGAGTTGAACCAGATAGCATTTGCCGTCTTGAGTTCATCTTCAAATGGCTCTGAGCACTATGGGACAACATCTATGGTCATCAGTCCCCTAGAACTTAGAACTACTTAAACCTAATTAACCTAAGGACAGCACACAACACCCAGTCATCACGAGGCAGAGAAAATCCCTGACCCCGTCGGAAATCGAACCCGGGAACCCGGGAGTTCATCTTCAAACAGTTGTCCACCAAACCATTGTTTCGGGTAGAAGTAGAAATTTTTGTCGTCAGGTGCGTGGGTGGTGGAAACGTTTCCAATGGAAACGCCAAATATTATCGTTGCTTCGGGCAGAGATAGGTTTACGTGCGTTTTTCTCGGAGACGAACTATCTCGGACAACAGTTTCACTCGAAATCAATTTTACACGGTACGTCACAGTTTGGTAAACGTTTCACAGTATCCGTGACCTGTAATTGCTGACTAAAGTTCCATGAATTCAAGCAGACGAAAGCCCTTTTTGTCCGGAACACGGCACCCATCATTTTTAAACTCGAGTAAGAAGATGATATTCTTCGCCATGGTGAAGTTGCACATCGTCACTATATTGACTGTAATTATGATTCTTAGTCGATGTAGAACATCCTCATCTCGCCACCCGTCATTACTTGTGAAAATAAATCAACCACATCTTGTTGATAATGGTCCAAAAATATTGGTCCGATTGGCATTTTTTACTCTTTGTGTGTCGATGGGTAAGCATTTTCGTAGCCAATTTGAACACGGTTTGCAGTAAAAAAAATTCTCCGTGACAATTGTGTATATAATGGTGCGTCTAGCATAAGGAGATTCTAAGATTTTAAACATGGCTGCAGCAGCAACTGTTAAAATTCTTCACAATAAAGGATGGCAGCCAAAGACAGTTGCAGGATAGAATTTTTTTATTAAAATTCTTGACCAAGGTTTCGGTACATATAAATATACCTTCATCAGAAGTACAACTTCTAAAATTACATCATGCACTGGAGAATAATAAAACAATTATGCCAAAAGGCGTCGTCAGTAATTAAAATATCATCTCCATTTGTACAACATGTGTAATGGGCAACATGTTATACAAATGGAGATGATATTTTAATTACTGACGACGCCTTTTCGCATAATTGTTTTATTATTCTCCAGTGCATGATGTAATTTTAGAAGTTGTACTTCTGATGAAGGTATATTTATATGTACCGAAACCTTGGTCAAGAATTTTAATAAAAAAATTCTATCCTGCAACTGTTTTTGGCTGCCATCCTTTATTGTGAATAAGGAGATTCATCGGCCATAGCACCAATCGTCAGTTGTCCATCAGATCATAATGTCTGATCGACTTGTCGCACGATGTTATCTATCAGGATACTGGGATTGCCGTTCCTTGTATTTCATCATGCACATTCGTGCGGCTACTTCCAACGTCTCCACACCATTGTCTAACCTTTCCTGCACTCAATATTGTAAGCTCACAAACTAGACACATGCTGTGGACCCTTCTGCACACAATAGTCGAACAACAGCTAGCGCAAATGTAGTCCTTTGCTTTCACCCAAACAACTAACGGATCAAAACAATGGCATCCATGCAACTTTCCTCTGAGCTACCAAAATTCGGATACAGTGAAGAGCCAAAGAAACTGGTACACCTGCCTAATATCGTGTAGGGCCCCCACGAGCTCACAGAAGTGCCGCAACACGATGTGGCATAGACTCGACTGATGTCTGAGGTAGTGGTGGAGGGAATTGACACCATGAATTCAGGAGGGCTATCCATAAATTCGTAAGAGTACGACGGGATGGATATCTCTTCTGAACAGCACGTTGCGAGGCATCCCAGATACGCTCAATAATGTTCATGTCTGGGGGGGGCGTTTGGTAGCCAGCGGAAGTGTTAAAACTCAGAAGAGTGTTTCTGGAGCCACTCTGTAGCAATTCTGGGGGTATCTGGTGTCGCATTGTCCTGCGGGAATTGCCCAGGTCCCTCGGAATGCACAATGGACATAATGGATGCAGAAATCAAACAGGATGCTTGCGTACGTGTCACCTGTCAAAGTCGTATCTAGACTTATCATGGGTCCCATATCATTCCAACTGTACACGCCCCGCACCATTACAGAGCCTCCACCAGCTTGAACAGTCCCATGCTGACAAGCAGGGTCCATGGATTCATGAGGTTGTCTCCATAACCGTACACGTCCATCCGCTAGATAAAATTTGAAGCAAGACTCGTCCGACCAGGCAGCATGTTTCCAGTCATCAATGTCGGTGTTGACGGGCCAAGGCGAGGCGTATAGCTTTATGTCGTGCAGTCATCAAGGGTACACAAGTAGGCCTTCGGCTCGGAAAACTCGTATCGATGACGTTTCGTTGAATGGTTCGCACGCTGACACTTATTGACGGCCCAGCATTGAAATCTGTAGTAATTTGCGGAATGCTTGCAATTCTGTCGCGTTGAATGATTCTCTTCAGTCGTCGTTGGTCCCATTTTTGCAGGATCTTTCCCGGACGAAGCGATGTCGGATATCTGATGTTTTATCGGATTCGTGATATTCACAGTACACTTGTGAAATGGGAAAGTCTCCATAACATCGCTACTTCGGAGATGCCGTGTCCCACCGCTCGTGCACCGACAATAACACCACCTTCAAACTCCTTTAAATACTGTTAACCTGCCATTGTAAGAGCAGTCACCGATCTAACAACTACGCCAGACACTTGTCGTGTCATATAGGCGTTGCCGACAGCAGCGCCGTATTCTGCCTGTTTACATATATCTGTATTTAAATACGCATGCCTATACCAGTTTCTTTGGCGCTTCAGTGTACAAACAAACGGTACTTACTTTTCGAATGCGTCTCATAGACATAAACACGGCCTCGTCTAATCGCCTAATCATATCGCTTACTCGACGGTCTTCAGTGGACTAGGTCAAACCCAGATATGCTGAGATAGTTAAACGTCAGTGTTTCTGTTGTTGTGAACCACATCAACAGTTTATAACCATCCAACTGGGTCCAGAATATTCAGGCAAAAAATGGTGCCAATATTTGTTGTAAAGGGATCACTTCTATGGCAGTTCTGTTGCGATCCCCCCCAAGTAGGCGCCAGGTAAAATCTAGCCTGTGAATCCTGTTGTGAATTAGTTTGACTAAATAAATAAAGATCTTATCAGCTAAGAACTGCTACAATTTTCACTGAAAAAAGAAAGAAAGTAAGTTTACGAGACGAATTCATACATCTCGATAATGTTCCACGTTTGAGCAGAGAATTTTGTTTTTATATTTTGTCTATATCGCGCTACAGTTTCGGCGAAGTTAGTCATATTTTACAAAAACTTTACTTCGTTAATATTATCTTCGTGAACTTTCCTTCTTACATGGAAGCCAAATACGTTCCAACAAAATTTTGATCACAATTTACTGCACGTAGAATCAGTTTCCTAAAATTTACAATGTTCTCCGCAAAAGCAAAGGGAATAAATTCCGAAGACTGAAATCCCATGTAAGGTTTGAGTTAAGAGTCTGTAGCAGTTCTAAAAAGCTACAACTGTAATGAAAAAGCAATACAGTCTCACTTATGAGAGAGAAATGCGTATACTAGGTACAACTTAGTGAACGTCACGTATTTTGCAATCTCAGTCAGTTCTTTACACCTCCATAACTTCTGGATGGGGCCACAACTAAATGTTGTTCTCGCTGGAGAAATAGCAAATTGAAAGTTGGGATGCAAAAAACATAGCACTCATCCGCAAAACAACTGGGATAAAAAAGCGAAGAACAGAGGAACAGGGATCGACTCCTCCCATTTTTCCCCGTGTTTCCTCGGTCATTCAATATCTTCAATATCTGGAAAGGAATAGTGCCAGCGAACTGAGATCGACAGGTGCGCCTCGAGCCGGTCCTTAATTCCGGTGCAATGTTCGTCTTCCTCAAAGATATTTCTGTGTCCATAAACAAATCAGCACTGACATTCCTATTTGTGTTTACACTTAAATTCAGAATATTAGAAGAACGTTAGTGATAGAGGGATTTTGTATTGAGCTATGTGCTAATTCTTGTCTTATTTCAGTTCATGTATTGTCTGGGAAGGGGGGGGGGGAGAGGGGGGAATGACTGCATTAATTTACGTGATGTTAGTTATTAGTCTCATTTTATCTTCAGTGTCCCACGCAGTGTTTTTGCTGCCATCCGATATGCTGTACGAATATTTGTTGTAGCTTTAGCGGCAGCCATTCGGTAACACATCGGCCAGCACATCTGTTACCTGCGATATTTAACTGTGCGTAATCCGGGTGTT
This sequence comes from Schistocerca serialis cubense, assembly GCF_023864345.2. NCBI lineage: Eukaryota > Metazoa > Arthropoda > Insecta > Orthoptera > Acrididae > Schistocerca > Schistocerca serialis. The sequence goes on along the minus strand of NC_064639.1, from coordinate 652,968,847 downwards.
AGTTGCATGAACATTGCTAACACGTAAAGCTCGTGGTACTCATAACGTCATTGGACTGTGCGAGCAAATGTGAATGGTAATTTTAGAAGCGCTTCGGTGCAATGTTTTGTCATAAAACGTGTAAACAATTTCTATTTTTTCACGAATGTCGTACAGTCACCTATACTGTTTTTAACGAGAATATAGCACACAGTTATTTTATATCCTCTCTGCCGATGTCTGCGAAAAGTTTGATTTGCGTAATGCTCTTTACGTTAGGGCACGCATTACTGCTAAAGCCTCGCTGAAGTGCAGAGATCAATTCTGTAACATTATTCTGCCATTCGATATCAGTTCCTACAGAAGTTTTGTTTAGTACATTTCATGTCATTTCCACTAACAACAACTAGACTATGGTCTTCCTTACCATGTACAACCTTTGTGACGTTTTCTGGAGCATTACACTTTACAGACCCAGTATATCACTTCAGCCTTATGGTTTCTTAAAAATAATTTTTACAGAGCTTTAGTGCAGAAGACCTGACCCCATCAGCTTTGCATCTTCATGTGTCTTTCCCTATTCTTCGGTCCAGCCGCTATGTCTTCACGGTTAACGTGACGACCCAAATTTTCCGCTTAAGTGTGCTTTTTCATGTATCCTCCACTAATTGCCAGAATTTTCTCCAATGATTCGGAAGTGGAAACTTCGTGACGTTTTCGGTAAACTTTAGCCTCTAAGTGCCGTGTCTGAAGAAGATCTCGGAAACGGTATTTACAGTACTCAGTTGAGGAAAACCCAATAGGCTAGTAGCGTTGCTGCTTGTTGGACTACTTGTATCAAATTAGCTACGATTTTTACCTGTTAAGGTTTAAACTATACCTCAAGTTTTAACCCGTTGTCATCGTATTATGAACACTGAGCTATATTTTGCTGGTCTTCCCTTATCTTATTTCTACTACTATTCCTCTAACATTTACATGGTTTGTCTAGATGCAGTTTTCCTAAGACATCTTTTCCCACCCTCAGTAGGGGTTTTCTTTACTGCAACAGAAAAAGAGTCGTCGCTATATCTACTTACATCACTGTTACAACAGCGTATACTAATACTAAAAGAATACGACTAATACAATTATAAAACGTTTAAATTACTTCTACCACTGTCTAGATTTTTCTTCAGCTTCTCCTATTCCTACTACTGAAAATTATGTCACTAATACTAACACTACTACTATCGGAAGATGTGACAGATAATCAAACGATTGAAGTTTCAGGAAAATTGGATGATTTATCCAAGAGAAAGAGCTCCACAAATTGAACTGGTCAGTAACACGTTGGTCCACTTCCGGCCCTTGTGCAAGCAGTTATTCGGCTTGACATTGATTGATAGAGCTGTTGGATGTTCTCTCTAGAGATATGGTGCCAAATTCCGTCCAAGTTAGATCGTCAAAATCCCTATATGGTTGGAAGACCCTGCCCATAATTCTCCAAAAATTCTAAATTGGGAGAGATTCTGATCCCCTGCTGGCCAAAGTAGGGTTTGGCAAGCACGAAACAAAGAAGAAAACTCCGTGTGAGGGCTGACATTATCTTGCTCAAATGTAAGTCAAGGATGGTTTGCCATGAAGTGCAACAGAACGGAGCGTACAATATCGTCGACGTACTGCTGTGCTGTAAAGGTGCAGCGGATGATAGCCAAAGGGCACTCCAGGCTATGCCTCCAGTTTGTAGGGGCTGTATGGCGGGTGCAGTCTAATTGGTATTCAACCACTGTCCTGGACGTCTCCAGACAGGTCTTCGTTCGTCATTGGGGCTCAATTCGAAGAGGGCTCATCATTGGCGGGATTGATGACCCAGTAGTTTAGTCCACATAATCATCATCATCATCATCATCATCTCATCACTGAAGACAATTGAACTCCAGTCAGTGAGATTCCAGGCCGCATTTGCCCGGCGCCGCTGCAGACGGGCTTGTCGGTGTAGACTTCAATGGTAGCCGGCGCAAGGGGTGCCGTGAACTCAGCCCTCTTTCTGTGAGCCGGTTATCAATGATCCTTATGGTCACTGAAGCACCAGCTGCTCGCCGGATCGATGACACTGGTAAATCCAGGGTTCTGAATGCCTCTCAGACGAAAGCTCAGTCCTCTTGTTCTATCGTCTCTCTAGACCTACTGCTTACTTCTTGACGCTGTGTTTGGCAATGCTTCATCGATTCCTGCCAACACTGTCGAATAGTAGAATTACTCCAACTGGCTTCTTTGAGCCCAACTACACGTCGTCTCTCAAATGCAGACATCTGCGTATATTTACGCGCGACTAAAGCATAATGAGATTACAGCAAAATAAGAAAATCCCAAATAATAAAATGCACCATACGAAACACCATAACAACAATCACACTTACATACACTATTTCTTTACAAGGGTGGTCAATCTTACAAACACCAAATGAAAACGAGCAACAGCTCTTAGAAAAGGGTTTAGAAACAATGTTGACTCACCAGCAAATGAACACCAAATAGATCTGATTGTAGAATCTGAATATACTCTGACTACAGAAGAAAACAATGATAACAGTAATGTAAATACAGGGCTAACTAGGGAATTAATGAAAGAAGACATTAAAAAGATAGCAGAACAAACTTTAAAAAAATTTAAAAAGTTATGATGAAACAAAACTTAAAAATCTAAAGAAAAACAGCAAGCACAAAGTCTCATAATAACAAAATTGACAAAGGTAACAGTGTTGTCCTTATGAAAACAAAAGAATACACAGAGAAATCAAGCTCTACTAACAGATTTCAAACACATGTTGACGACAAAAAATGGTTCAAATGGCTCTGAGCACTATGGGACTTAACATCTTAGGTCATCAGTCCCATAGAACTTAGAACTACTTAAACCTAACTAACCTAAGGACATCACACACATCCATGCCCGAGGCAGGATTCGAACCTGCGACCGTAGCAGTCCCGCGGTGCTGTACTGCAGCGCCTAGAACCTCTAGACCACCGAGGCCGGCTGTTGACGACACACTCAAAAACATAGGGTATATGTTTACAAACAGTAAGAAACAGAGACTTGTACGAAAAGATATTGAAGCCTCCAACATGAGCTGTCAAGCAAAGGTCCCTAAAGAAAATTATCCTGTTTATCCAATAGTGGATTACAGAGCCGCACCCACATACCTGCTAGCAAAACAAAGGGAGTCACAGCTTACCTAATACCATAAACTAGAAAAGATAGAACAATACGAAATACTTCTTAGGTAGCAGAACATACAAGACGCACTAAAATCCCTGGCACATCACCATTGCTCTCCTTTGATGTAGATCGACGAAAACTGAAGAAAACCTGAAAACACACAACCAGCTACCTCATGAATACGCAGATGAAAGAATAAAATAGTTACAGTTAATAACACAACAAAATTATTTGGAATGCAATCAAGAATACTATGTACAAGAAGAAGGTTTACCAATGAATTCACCTATTTGAAGAACATTTGCCAACATTCTCATGAATCATGTAGAAAATTTCACATTCCACGACACAATAATAAAGAAAAGCTACGTCATCTACTAGTACAGGTACAAGGATGACATAATATGCATGGTAGATGAACCTAAAAATAGTATACAGCAGCTACACAAAGACGTAAATACTGTACACAAAAAAAATAATGTTCACAATAGAAGAACAACAAGAAACTCACTCAATTTCCTAGATACAATCATCTGAAAAGACAGAAACAAACTTACATTTTACATACACCGAAAAGCCACAAGAAGTGACACTATCTTAATTGCAAACTCCAACCAGGTGCAGAATCAGAAACAGGCTGGTATCAGATACACTTTAAACAGAATGAATAGGATTCCCCTAACAACTTCTGATTAAAAGCGAGAGCTGGCCATTAAAAAAAACAAACAGCGTTAAAAATAACGGAAATATAAAAACACCACATGCAACATGCACTAACATAAAAAATGGCCTACTGACCTACCACATCAAATTCACAAATAAAATAGGTAACACATTCAAGAAACAAGACATAAACATTGCTTAAAAACAAATGGATACAAAAACGTAGATACTGATCTATATTAACGACATAGGAGACAATCTGAGTAGCCGTCTTACATTGTTTGCAGATGATGCTGTCATTTACCGTCTTGTAAAGTCATCAGATGATCAAAACGACTTGCAAAATGATTTAGATAAGATATATGTATGGTGCGAAAAGTGGCAATTGACCCTGAATAATGAAAAGTGTGAAGTTATTCACACGAGTACAAAAAGAAATCAGCTAAATTTCGATTACGCGACAAGTAACACAAATCTGAAGGCTGTAAATTCAACTAAATACTTAGGAATTACAATTACAAGTAACCTAAATTGGAACGATCACATAGATAATATTGTGGGTAGAGCAAACCAAAGACTGCGATTCACTGGCAGAACACTTAGAAGTTGCAACAGGTCTGCTAAAGAGACGGTTACACCACGCTTGTCCGCCCTATTCTGGAGTATTGCTGTGAGGTGTGGGACCCGCATCAGGTGGGACTGACGGATGACATCGATAAAGTACAAAGAAGGGAAGCTCGTTTTGTATTATTGTGCAATAGGGGAGATAGTGTCACAGACATGATACGTGAATTGGAGTGGCAATCATTAAAACAAAGGCGTTTTTCGTTGTTACGGGATCTTCTCATAAACTTTCAATCACCAGTATTCTCCTCCGATTGCGAAAACATTCTGTTGACACCCATCTAAATAGGGAGAAATGATCATCACGATAAAAGAAGAGAAATCAGGGCTCGTTTTTCCCGCGTGCCGTTAGAGAGTGGAACGACAGAGAAACAGATTGAAGGTGGTTCATTGAACCCTCTGCCAGGCACTTTATAGTGAATGGCAGAGTAATCACGTAGATGTAGATGTAGATGTAGATGTAGATGTAGAGATCAAAACCCTACAGATACCAACTATCTGGAATCTATCAGCTCAGTTCTGAGATTGTGAAAAAATATACATTGGGATGATTGGCAGGATCTTCAACACAAGATATAAACAACAAGCCGGAACATTTAAATACAGTACAAAATATTCAACCTTTGCAGATCATCTAAAATAAGAATACCAATAGACCAGGCAATATTGAAAAAGATATGTACATCATAAGAATCAGTAAAGACAGACACCTCCTCCCTCTCCAAGAAAATTTCCACATACACAAAGCATTAACACAACAAGCAGTTGCTCAATGGCCAGATAAATATTGGAAACCAGACACAATATAATACATTGAAAAAATCACATGAAAAAGAAAAGAGCCTTTTCCATTGTTTACCTTCTCCCACTCAACCAGCTCCTCCCCCCTCCCCTCCCATTTCACTTCTTGCTCCTCACCTTTTCCTCCATCTAACTCTCCTTCACACTACTATGCACTTATCTCTACTGAACTTTGCCTTTCTTTCCGTACCTATTCACAAAAAAGGTACACTGCATTAGTATTCCTTCATTGCTCTTACGCAGTTTGTAAGTACACAGGAACATGATTAAATAGAATAACACACATATAATTAATTAAAAAATAGTATAGGTCAAAGACAAACTAGTGGAAAATTACGTTGGCATCACTACAAAACGCAATACACACTTAGAAGTCTACAAATAAACAGTAAACAGAGGTGTATAAAAAAGTGTGGCGCGTAAAACGAAAGAAATGCATAGTAGTTCAGAGCAACGTAAAATTAGACTACATGTACCATTGTCTAATGAAGGAAGATACCAAAGACGTGATAACAGCCGGCGTTTCCTGATATCGGCGCGAAACCAAGCAGAAACCATCGTAAGTAAAATTCAACAAATTGTTAACGAACCATTTTTCGATCTTAAAAACAAATCGAATTGTAAATATCTTTATTTACAGACCATCGATGATGCTTTACCTCAATAATGCGAAACGCGTCGGGTGAGAAAATCACGCAGTTCTCTGTAGTTATAACGACTGAGCGAAAATATCCTCAGGAACCTGCGTGTATTGTTCACGCGCCTGTATGCGAGGCTTAGTTACTATTCAGCTGAATATATGAAATGAAATTCGCAGGTACTTTATGCCCTGGTACCCACATGTCCCCTGGTTACAATCTTTGCCAGCTGCGCGGTGAAACTGTGCTGCACCCTCACACATTCATCCATCGGCCGCCAAAGTTTACAATTTTGTATATTTTTCGTCAATACCTGTATTAGTATCAGATTGTGACCAATTTGTATAACTCCTCATGGTGCGTCTTTTTTTATCTTAGAGTGTATTTCAGAAACCTAGAAACGGCTTTGCAGGCGAAACGGTCAGAAGTGAGGCATAATGCATTGTTGTCATATAACATTATTGCTAGCATCTGACTGATTCAGGCCCAATGTAGTATGTGTCAGCACAGCAGTGTGTCTTGGCGGAAAGCGAAGGATGTGTAAGAGAGGCAACATCGCTGCCGAAGTGTTTGTAGGTAGGTGCCAATGAACAGCCTTCAAGTCGCCAGGAAAATACGCTGTTACTCGACAAGCGAAGTCTAAACTTAGTCGTGAGGCATATAATTTCACTGTGTAGCTGTGCGAGAGGTTTGCAAACACACTGTTCGCTCCTACGCGAGTTCGACCTTTAATAACTACTCCTGAAATCTAATAACACAATGTGACACATAGGTTGTCTTCAGTACGTTACTAGAGATTGATATTATCGTATAGTTAGAGTTTCATTTATTTAGATATGAGAGAAAAATTCTAACGTATGAATGCTCGAGACGTAACACTGAAACGGGATAATCCTGTGTAACCTCTTTATTCTTTACAAGTGTTCTGTTTTAAGTGGAAGATCCCATTACGCTGTTTTGGAGTAGTAGCTTCTACTTGCGATTTCAAACACTGCAGACCATAATCTATCATGAATTAGAATCATATTGTTGTTAATCTCGCTTTCATAAATATGCTGTTAGGCTTCAAGACATGGGACACTGTGCTACAACATGCTTCTGAATCACCTGTGATGTCTCGCATTATATCTGTTACTAAATTATGCATGTCAACGGGAAACTAGCTCTCATTATCGTATAAGCGCTTTTATTTGCATACAGCGGCGAAGGTAGTTAAAAACGAAGTGGTTTAGTCGATGCAGAGAATAAAGCCAGCGTAACTAATAATCTGTATGACATATGATCATGTTGCACACATCATCCCATTTCCACCATAAACTCCTCTGCCAGTACTCATACAGGCGACCGTTAACAATGATGCGGCAGTGCCTGCCTTGATTAGACGCCTTAGTAACACACAGCCGAAGTTGTAGAGAAACATAGAATGTCTCATAGACGAATAACATTAATTTTATCAATTGCTTTTGTTTGAAGACATATCGCCTTTGTATACTAAGATTCTTTGTATATAACTCTTTTTGTAACTCTAATTTGACATGAAACATAATTGTGTTGACGATACCTTTGTGGTTTGGCCTCATGGTAGGGAGAATTTGAATGCCTTTCTAGAACATCTGAACTCGAGCCACCCGAACATTCGTTTTACGATGGAGGTGGAAGAGGATTGTTGCCTTCCCTTTCTTGACGTGTTGGTTAGGAGGAAGGATGATGGATCATTGGGACATTCAGTCTGCAAGAAACGTACTAATACCGACTTGTACTTACACGCTAATAGTTGTCACCATCCGGCTCAGCATGAAGGGGTACTTCGTACCTTGGTACACAGGGCACATGTCGTTTCCGACGCCGAGACTTTGCCAGCTGAACTGTCCCATCTTGAAGTTACGTTTCGTCAAAATGCTTATAATCATAGACAGATTGAACGTGCCTTGCGCTATCGACCCACTTTACATCGGGTGATTGATGATAATTCTGAGTCGACACCTAAGTCTACTGCCTTTTTGCCTTACGTGGGAAACACTTCAAACAAGATCGGTCATATTTTACGGAAATACGATGTGAAATTTGTTTTCCGACCTCCATGTAAGAGTGCTTTTGAGTTCTGTTAAGGGTGATCTTGGTATGAATAAGGCGGGTGTATATCGCATTCCTTGTAGCTGCGACACGGCATATATTGGTCAACCTATCAAGACCGTGGAGGACCGATGTACTCATAATAAACGGCACAAACGATTACAGCAGCCAAATAGATCTGCTATTGCCTAACATTGCTTGGATACTGGTCGCCCCATGTTATATAACAACATCGAGATATTGGCATGCACGTCCAGCTATTGGGACAGTGTTATTAAGGAGGAAGTTGAGATTAAATTAGCGAGCAACCTCGTTAACAGGGATTGAGGTTTTTGTTTAAACTCTGTTTGGAATCCGGCTCTCTCCCTCGTAAAAAAAAAAAAAAAAAAAAAAAAAAAAAAAAAAAAAAAAAAAAAAAAAAAAAAAAAAAAAATCTCTGACTTTGTTCATCTTTGGTGGCCCTTGCGTCCAGTGTGTGTGTTATCTTTCCTGCATCAGTCCGGGAACTGAGGTTTTAAATTTACATGTACGTCGCCTGTTCGTTGCAGTTTGCCTTGAAAATGGCGGGGTGTTCTCCCGCCGAAATATCGGCAGTCGCTGAAAGTGTTACCTGGCTGAATTCCCGGAAGTTATTTGAAAATAATTATACCAAGTTCATTCAGCAAATATATAATAACTTTAGAATGTTTTGTGGGTAAAATTTGAGAAAGTAAATAAAATTTCTGGTATCTCCGTAATTTTGGTAAGAGAGATGATAAACAAAATGAGACAGAAATAGAGGTGAGGTTGTGTAAAGGTGAAAACGCGTTCCTAGCTCCGTGGTTTGATGACCAGCACCCACTACACGACTCTTTGCCCTGACTGCAGCTGAAGCATCCAGCTGAAGCAGCTACGGGCATGATTCGATGGCATCTACAAAATAAGAGAGACTAAGGACGAAAGGAGACAGCACAACTCTACTTAAATATGAATCCACCATTGACTCAATTAATGTGTATTCTTTTATAAAAGCCCACAAATTTGCTAACAATGGAACTCACAGACTGAATGAGGTAAAAAGGGCACTGAAATGGTGGAAAAACTGCTTTGTTACAATAAAATAACCGGCCCGGTAGATAATACTCCGTCAACAAAGAACAAGCTGAACTGACATGTAATAAGAGGACATAAAATAAAAAATAAAACACGTAATTGGTGGAACGAGGCAGTAGAACGTGGCCGATTTCCTTAGCCATGACATGGAGGTGTCTGTGGAACGGATGCGATCGCAATCACGAGTGTCATCGTAATTCCTGATGAGGCGATTGTCACAACTAGCGTGCAGCTAGATCGCTAATTGTTTCTCCAACTAACCATTAATCTTTCACCGTCCTTACTGGCGCCCGTAACACTCGAACTAAACGAAGTAACATGTAGGACCATGTGGTCAGGACACTGACTGAACCAGCCACGGAAACTCGCCTTGACAGCAGAACAACTCAGGTCCCAGTGGTAAAGAGCTCTTGCTATGGGGCTGCTTAACACCCCGGTTTCAAAAAAAACTGTCGCCTGCGCAGAAGGCACTACTTGTAACTTTTATAGGTAACGTAACTCGCTCATCTACACAGTTTTCGGTAGGATGTTCACTTGCTTTAGCCTGCCACACACTGACTTCTTTTAAAATACAGACCCTCTTCTCTGGCACTTCTCTGGAGTATTCCTACATGAAAGACCGTCAAAAAGCATCACAAAGGGCACCCTTGCAACGCCATCTTGGCGAAAATTAACGACTTCTGAATTAATTGCAGGTACAATTAACAAAAATTATGCATAGTCCCTCTATACTGTGACATCATTACTGTCTATTTATCTCTCGTTCCTCCTTGAACACACATAAAATCACTTATATAACCACTACCAAAAGTGATTAACATCATTGCAAGCATCAAAGGCATGTTAATCCGTAATTACACTAATTATTAAGTGGCGACATCAGCTTGCCTCGTGAGTACGGCACCACAATCCTTCATTATCCTTGTTCATGTTTAAGGGAGGGGGGGGGGGCGGAGGAGGAAGTGCATCTCAAAAAACATCTAGTCTAGAACTCTACGCAACTGACAGCTTTATTAAATGTACTCACAATCTATTATCAGTCAGTTGTGTATGCATTGACGCACTTTGCGTAATTAGATTAGAGACTCCCGTTCCTTTCTGATGCTTAACGTTAACAGAACTGCTAAGAACAGATATACCGACTGTATGTAAAAACAATAATTAGTATTTTGGAACGGTTTACAGATAACTGATATTTCATTTTCCGTATATTCAGCCTTCCTTTCCCTGCAGTTCAGGAATCTCTGGGATTGACCAAGATTAGATCTTGTCTTAACGATACAGGTATATTTCTTTTAATGTCGACCGTACACACTTCAAGAATCACAAATTATGCATCTTCTCTCTCGACGTTGATTTCAAAGTTCGCTATGTTCGTCCTGTTCATGCTATATCGAAATCAATACTCAAGCCCCCGGTCAGACATCAGACTGCAGCACCTTGTTTATCGACAACATAAGTTACACAGCACGATTGAAAAGCAGTCGCCATGTCATGAAAGAAAGAACTGTTTCACTGACGTATACACCTCTCTTATACCAACGCTTTCAGTAATTATTTCATTGTTAAAAGACGTACAGCAAAGGTATTCGGAGCAGCGCGGTGTAGCCGTGTGTTCTAGGGCGTCTAGTCACGTGGCTCCCCCCCCCCCTCTCCCTCATGGTGTGTGTGTGTTTTGTCCTTAGCGTAAGTTAGTTTAAGTTAGATTAAGTAGTGCATAAGCTTAGGGACCGTAACCTCAGCAGTTTAGTCCCATAAGATCTTACCACGAATTTCCAATTTCCAAACGTATTCGGTTTGATACAACTTGCTTACGTCTGTAACACGAAGAAATCGAAGGCAAAGAATAAATACCACGGCCGAAACGCTTTAGAGTGCGCTAGACAAACATTCAAACGTAATGAAATCCAATAAACCATCTTAAAAATATGCTTCAAATGGACTTTACATTTGAATATTTTTACTTGCATTATGCTGTGGAAATGCACATTAATTCCTGCAGTTTTCTTTCTTTCATCTCTCAAGAAAAAAAAAGAAACTGAATGTGTACAAAGATATGTGAAGTATATTAAATACATGTGAAATACACATATTTGTGAGAAATACGTGGCATTCTGCCCGTAAAAAGCCAGTACTGAAATAAAAAATATCCCTAAACAACATGTGAATCAGTGAGTTCTGATTCATAATATACACATGTGATAGGAACTAACAGAAGCTCCATGAGGATATTCGCGAATGATACGTACGGAACTCGCATGCCCAGAAATTAAACAAGAAATGCTAGACGCTCTGAAAACAGGCCGTACAAGAAATGGCATTGACTCTCACAGTAAATAAGTATAACCTATTCCACACAAAAAGGAGGAAAGTACGATACTCTTCGATTAAAAGACCAGAGCTCTACCACTGGAAACAGTAAGAACCATAACATATCTAAGAGTAGATTTGGAGAGACTTAAAACGAAACTACTGCATAAATTAACTGTAGGAAAGTTAAAAAGGAAGGTTGAGATTATTTGAAAACATCGTAAGGAAGCAAGTGTAATCTATGCACAAAAAAGGAGGTTGTCAAAATCCTCGTTCAACCGATTCATGAACACTGATCATCTGCGAGACCTACCATGTAGACTTAATAGAGAATATAAAGAAGATTTACCACAAGCAGCTCCTTTCACCCTAGATTCGTTCATTGAGTGCCAGAGCATCTTGTAGATGCTTACCCAACCCCAGAAGCAAAACCTATAAGAGACGTTTGTAGTTAAAATTCCATGAACGCACATTTCAAAAAGAGTCACTTGTCACGTATAACATTACTTCCCTCTACATACATCTCACAATACATCCACGACAGGAAATAAAAAAATATTTCATGTTAGACGGAAGTTCACTGATTTCAGTTTGTAATTAATTTACGCAGTCACGTCGTAAAACAGTACGTCCATGATCTCCAGCTATTACTCTTTAATTGTCAAAAAACCCTAAGTAAACTTTTGAAGCAGTGACGTGTAACCACGCATGCAGTACCACTCAGCTTCGCGGCGCCATGTTCCTGGGAAAAGATTGAGGTAGGAATACTGCAGCAGTTATTCAGCATTTTCATGGTGTAAACTACATAGAAAGTTTCCCAGGTAAAACCCACCCCAAAAGGTTTTTAAGTTGTTTTAGAGGACTGTGAATTTTTCTCTAGCGTGCTCTAGAGGGTTTAAGCTGTAGTATTTGCTCGTGTCAGTTTCAGTTTAATTCATTGTTCATTCTTTGGCTTTCAATTCTTTGTTTCGCAAATATAAGCAGGCAGCATCAAACCGCTTACGTTTGCGTGATGTATATGAAAGCTATACAGGCTAGTTCAGGAAGAATAGTAAATATTTTAGAAGGTGGTAATATAGACTAAACCGAATAAAACATTCCATTAGTGTACATTCTTTATTGGTTAAAGAGATACAACTGATTACATGGCTAAATTGTCATTTCGCATATAACAGCTGCCGTCTTTATTTTGAAGCTGAAGTTGTAAAGTAGTTCTCCAGTTCACGTTTTCTGGCCAATCCTATCGCATCATTAATCATTCAACACGTATTTACAAACTGTATTCTGTTACGGGTTTTTCTGTAAGTGTTTTGTGACGGAAACGCCGTTGCTGCTTGTAGAGAATACGGTAAACGAGTTCCTAACTGCAAAGTACTAGAGAGGAGACTCGTGTTTTCCGGTGTTCCGACGGAAACCCATATGCTTCTGCGGAGACACATGTTCAAGAACGCTTCTCTGTAAACGTGTGATGTGGTACAGCAGAAAATCAGTGGGCCAGTTGTGTTACCGCAGCGTCTTACAGGACCCCAAAATCTAGATCGGTGGTCGCCAATCTTTTTTGCTTAGGGGCCAATACTGTTACTTTGTGGGGGCACTTCTGGTAGGCGCATGTGCAACCTTATTCATTGGCAATCTATATAAATTAGTATGATATGAGCCCACAATAGACAAATTACAGTTGTTGTTGTTGTGATCCTCAGTCCAGAGACTGGTTTGATGCAGCTCTCCATGCTACTCTATCCTGTGCAAGCTTTTCCATCTCCGAGTAACTATTGCAACCTACATACTTCTGAATCTGCTTAGTGCATTCATCTGTTAATCTCCCTCTACGATCATTACCCTTCACGATGCTCTCCAATACTAAATTGGTGATACCTTCATGCCTCAGAACATGTCCTACCAACCGGTCCCTTCTTCTAGTCAAGTTGTGCCACAGATTTCTCGTCTCCCCAATTCTACTTAATACCTCCTCATTAGTTATGTGATCTACCAATCTAATCTTCGGCATTCTTCAGTAGCACCACATTTCGAAAGCTTCTATTCTCTTCTTGTCCAAACTATTTATCGTCCATGTTTCTCTTCCATACATGTCTACACTGCATACAAATACTTTCAGAAACGACTTCCTGACACTTAAATCTATACTCGATGTTAAAAAATTTCCCTTCTTCACAAACGCTTTCCTTGCCATTCTCAGTCTATATTTTATATCCTGTCGACTTCGACTATCATCCCCAACTAGCAAAACTCATTTACTACTTTAAGTGCTCATTTCCTAATCTAATTCCCTCAGCGTCACTCGGCTTAGTTCGACTACATTCCATTAGCCTCGTTTTGCTTTTGTTGATGTTCATCTTACATCCTTCTTTCAAGACACTGTCCATTCCGTTCAACTGCTCTTCCAAGTCCTTTTCTGACTCTGACACTATTACAATGCAATCGGCGAACCAGGAAGAGTTCCGGGCTTGTGAGTGCCATCTGGAGACTGCTGCGTGGCATTGAGAGAAGCCAGGCGAGTGATCGTGCCTCCTGTGTGGTGCCGGCCTCTCTCACAAGGGGAAGGCCTCAAATTTGGCAGGTCGCTTGTGTTCAACCTAAAACGAAGGAATCTGAGATATTTTGGGTCAACACGCCTGCGTTTTTTTTAGAAAATCACCCCTGAAGGTTATGACGAGCAATCGACTCAAAATTGGAGGGATCGATAGATAACTGTAAATAGAGCATTTTTCATCATCAGGTATGGGGTCCGCAAACGCAAACTTTTCCATAAATCGAGGAAAGGACTTTTACAACTGCCATTTCTGTACCCACATGGTAAACGCCCTTGCCGACAGCGCCGATAGCCAAGGTAACTTGCTGGGACTCGGAGAACCCGGCTAAGAATCTCGAAGAAACCTAGTTTGTATTTTTCCATATTTCAATTGATAGGTATAGGAGGGTTCATAAGGAAAGTAAATCAATAAGGAATGATAATAATAAGGTAGGCAAACTAATTTCCCAAACGCCGTGAGTTAATTAAAATATTAAACTTTTAAGCCTTGTCACATGAAAACAACTCCTAGTAAGAGTGCTGCGAATTCCTCACGAGGGATCACAGATAGCCAACTGCGCGAAGCTTGTTTACAGCGAGGCACGGGACAGAATGCACGCGGGAGGAATATATTGTCCTGGTTGATCTTCGTCATGTCATAGTTACCTGGAAGAGTGAAAGTGTCCAGCACGAGCCTTATAGAAGTCGATGGGAAAGAGTTGTTTTTCACCATTAGCTGCCGCGTAATGATTTTTCCATCGTTAATGCACCAAATGAAACACGTTTTGTGAATGAATACTGTGTTCTTCCGTAAGTAACATATGACGAGTACTGTATGTAGTTTGTAGTAATTAGCTCGTCTGTTTATGCCGTAGTGACTAGTTATTGTTTGTTGTGTCATATCTTTCAGGTGCATAATCTGGATAATGGAGGATGCACACCCTTCGACTAGGGCTGTAATATATAGTTGGGAGCCTGTCACAGACGATGGCAAGCGGAAAGTTACCAATGCTGTGTTTTGGTTTGTAAACGTGTTGCAAGACAGACGCATTTTCAATGCACTTCCAGAAGCAGGCAGTTCTGTTTCTCGGCGTTACAGATTAATAGGAGCGGGTATGGTCGAGCGATTTTTGGAGCTGATGAACGAAATGACTTTTGTTGATACTGAAGTATTATACCATGAAGACGAAGCAGAAGGTGATTCAGTGGAAGATATCCTGACTAGTGAATCGCAAAATGGTCATAACACTTTGGAAATCTCCACGTCACTGGGAATATGTGCTTCATCTCTTCCCGATGAATATTAAGAACCGGTTACTAAACGATTGAATTACGGCGCTATACCCCTTGAAGTAAAAGTAAAGGCGGTAGTGCTAGCCAGGAATCATCCAAATTGGAACTTACAAACACTGCAAAAGAATGGAGCAACAACAGTCCTGAAAAGGAAGAAGGACTTGAAATTGTGGGAAAGTGATATCGTTAAAGGAGGGACAAGATACGACAAATACCAGGCAATAAATAAGTGGACATACGACCGATTTGTCGAATCTCGTTGTCGTAACCAGAATGTAACAACGAGAATACTTCAGGAATGGGCTGCAGGTGCAGCGCTTCAATATACGGCCAACAAGGATTTTACGTATGCTGCATCATTATCTTGGGCAAGAAATTTCAAATCGAAGTATATAATTCGTCAACGGCACGTCACTAAATACGTCTGTCATAAGGTGGTACAAAATATAGAAGATATACAGAAAGTGGCGGCTCTTTTCAGCACGCAAACGGCGTTACTTATGACCAGTTTAATCGTGATTACGTGATCAACATGGATCAAACAGGATGCTGATCAACATGGATCAAACAGGATGCGAGTATCGGGTGAACTTTCGACGCACTTTATTGCATAAGGGAGAAAATCGAACCCTTGTCGCAGTTGGTAGTAAAAACAAACTAACATATTCGTACACGGCGCAATATGCCATCACAACCTCTGGAAAAGTGTTGCCTAAGGTTTTCCTGAGTTTACGAGAAACGAATGCTACATTTGGTCCTCGGGTTATAGAAGAGGTCAATCGATTAACCGACTCGTTGAAAAATGTTTACATTACCTGCTCCAAATCCGGAAAACTGACGAATGCGATTTACAGAACATTTCTTGAGAATGTTCTAAAACCATATGTTTCTGATAACAAGTTTTGTCTAATATTCGATTCCTGGAGTGAACAAACTAATACTACAATATATGACACAATGTTTATAGATGGCGAGAGTCAGCCGACGTGCACAGTAAAAGTAATACCGCCAAACTGCACACGTGTGTGCCGGCTGTGTGATGTTTATTTCTATCGCCAGGTTAAAAACTTTATTTCCAGGCTTCAGAATTGCTGCAGTGTGCTTCTGGAAACACAGAGGGAATTGCACAACTGCACGGATGCAAAAACTATTCACTTCATAATTCATAACCAACTTTCAGCACCGATTTTTCAGGCAATGATATCGTATGCGTGGTACGCATCAAAATTAATTCCCGAAAAATGCATATTTTAAAATGTAAACCAGGTTTGTTTTCCGCCGACTCTTCGGAAGGAACAGTGTAGCTGTCGAAAGATTGCATTCATTAGATGTTCTTGGTGCCGCGAGTATATTTATTTGGAATGCTTATATGACAAGCACCATCCATCTAGTTGTTTGAAGAAAAGTGAGGACACGTAATAGTGACTGGGAGAGCCATTGTGAAGTGACCTATAGTAACATTTCAGTTGTTTACTATCTCAAGAGGTTTGAGAAATTTATTTGCCGACCTTATTATTTTCATTCCTTATTGATTTACATACCTTATTAACCCTCCTATCCCTGTCAATTGAGATATGGAAAAAAAGACAATTACCATGTTGGTACAGAAACGGCAGTTTTAAAAGTTTCTTATCTCGATATCTGGAAAAGTTTGCGTTTGTGGACGCCATACCTGATGATGAAAAATGCTCTATTTACAATTATCTATCGATCCCTCCAATTTTGAGTCGACTGCTCGTCATAACCTTTAGAGGTGATTTTCTCAAAATTGCGGAGGTGTTGACCCAAAATATCTAAGAGTTGTACTCAAGCGACCTGCCAAATTTGAGCCGAATCGGTTGGCCGTGTCTGAGGCCTTCCCCTTGTCAGTATTGGGTGCGTATCTCTAGCTTTGTACACAACATCATTAGGACACGAAGCGCAAGGCAGAGAAATATGCCTTGCACCACGACCTAATTCCCATAAATCAAAATTCATCATGGACACAAATATTGGCGTTGTATGATCAAACTATCCAACGATTAGCGTAGAATATGTACAAAAAATGGCTCTAAGTACTATGGGACTTAACATCTGAGGTCATCAGCCCTAGACTTAGAACTACTTAAACCTAACTAACCTAAGGACATCACACACATCCATGCCCGAGGCAGGATTCGAACCTGCGACCGTAGCACCAGCACGGTTCCGGACTGATGCTTCTAGAACCGCTCATCCACCCCGGCCCGCAGAATATGTACAGGATTATTGAATAATGAGTAATGAAACTGGATAATTCAGTGTTATTTTTTGCCGAGGTTTGACGGGCGCCAAATCGCTTTTGTGACAAAAGCCGGTCTCATGGAAGTAAAGTCGGAACAAGTCGACACATGAAGATACACAGTGCTGTGAAATCAATTCAAGGACGAGCAAACGAGGCGAGTGGCGAAGAAAAATTAATCATGTTACGACAGTTCGGAATTTCGAGGATCGCATGGTGTTGAACACACACTCCTATGTAAAAGAGACAACTTCAAGTGAGATATTCTAAAGCAGCTCTATGAGAACTTTTAAATGAAGTAAAAATTTTGCTCTTCAGTGGCATTCGTCTAATTCACCGGGTAATCGTTAGAAAATTGATCTTCTTTACACCTCATAAACAAAATGACACCATCATTTTCACACGCTACGAATTTATAAAGAATTTAGTATTTGGTGTGTGAACAATAACCTAGAATGCTTTTCCTTGTTTGACATTGTGAGCGTATCATACACACAATAATGTTTGTTTATTCTTCTTATTTCTGTATTATTGTGCTATGCTGCCTGCACAGGGCACGCAGTGACGCAAATCGAGTGATGGAACTGAGTATTGTTGTTGCCAAACTTACAGATAATATCGTATTTTTTGCGTTGTTTTGTCAAAAGATGGTTTTCTAGTTGTTGCCTATTAAATCAATATGTTAAGACCTTGGTTCTCCTGTTCCATTAATAAGTGCTCATCGATTTTTAACAGAAAGATGATAAGGCCGTATGGAACACCTTGATAGAAAATATCAACTGCCGATGTAACTGGCGGAATACAGGTACGCGCGATCTAGTCATACCGGGGCGTACTTGATGCGTGCGTCCTCTCCTTGCTGATCAGCGTCACCGCAGCCTGTCAAATGTTACCTGACTTAACTAGTTTGCTTTCGTTCTGACGCTGCGCACCAATTGGTAATACATATTCACTGTCGGATTTGAGAGGCCCAGGGAAAAAGGTTGTTGTTCAGCAGAGTAAGGAACCAACGCGTCTGGTGAAAGCAGACTATATTCTCTATGCTTGTGGCCTCCAGTTAAGTTGGGTACATTAGTAATAATTTGAAAATCAAAAGTGAATATCCAACGCACCAGTATTCACGGAGGTTTAGTCACTAATTGCAAGTAATCGCCTTCACAGCTCAACATTGACGAACTAACGACCTCGCAAACGAAACGCCAGGATAGTTCTGCTGCTGCTTAGCACCGGAAGCACCAAAAATTCTCCTCTGATATGAAAATTTCATGTCCGGAACCGCGCGACTGCTACGGTCGCAGGTTCGAATCCTGCCTCGGCCATGGATGTGTGTGATGTCCTTAGCTTAGTTATGTTTAAGTAGTTCTAAGTTCTAGGGGACTGATGACCACAGCTGTTAAGTCCCATAGTGCTCAGAGCCATTTGAACCATTTTTTGAAAATTTCATTCGACATCGTGATCGGAAGGTCATCAGCGATTATTTACTGTAGCACTGAATATGCACGGAGAAAGACAGTAAGCGGTTGTCACACATGCCAGTACTGATGTGAGAAATGATGTAATAGCATGACATAAACTTTGTTCCTAAGATCCACACCCGTCTAAATCTGAAGTTACTATCACAGCCAAATGTATAACATTTAAGCGCCAATTAAAGTTACTTCTTGTGCGACACAAATAACGCCCGACACGATCTGCTCCTATTGTAAGTAGGCTGTTCAAGTTTTTTTATTGGTAACGCCACATAGCGCTCTGTATGAAAATCACTGGCTGTGCTGTGTACAGTCTGTGGCTGGGTGGCATTGTTGTAATACTCGCCATTGTAGTGTTGGGCAGTTAGATGTTAACAGCGCGTAGCGTTGCGCAGTTGGAGGTGAGCCGACAGCAGTGGTGGATGTGGGGAAGTGAGATGGCGAATTTTTGAGAGCGGATGATCTGGACGTGTGTCCATCAGAAACAGTACATTTGTAAGAATGGATGTCATGAACTGCTATATATATTATTGACTTTTGAACAGTATTAAGGTAAATACAGTGTTTGTTCTCTATCAAAATCTTTCATTTGCTAACTATTCCTATCAGTAGTTAGTGCCTTCAGTAGTTTGAATCTTTTATTTAGCTGGCAGTAGTGGCGCTCGCTGTATTGCAGTAGTTCGACTAACGAAGATTTTGTGAGGTAAGTGATTTGTGAAAGGTATAGGTTAATGTTAGTCAGGGCCATTCTTTTGTAGGGATTTTTGAAAGTCAGATTGCGTTGCGCAAAAATATTGTGTGTCAGTTTAGTGTTGATCAGAATAGATAAAGAGCGAAATGTCTGAGTACGGTCAGTTCTGCTCAGCTGTTTGAAAATCAAATAACGTAAGGGATTTACCAGCACAGTAATTCAATAATTGTTCAAAGGGTACGTTTCACTATTTACAAACTTTTATTCGAATGGTGACGCGCACTTACCTGAATTCTGATGCTCTACTCAGTTTCGAGTCACATAACTCGTTATCTAAGCATCGTGCTTAGATGCGATCTTTACCAAACAACTGCTAAAGTATATATTTAGAAGATGTTCTGCCATCTATTATCTCTATTTTCGACTTAATATAGTGCGTAACGTTATCTCTTCGAAATGAGCGTGAGCAGTGAGATAGCACATCCCCGCCGCGTCTCAACGTCTACACGGAAATTCCTTTCCCCATTCCAGTACCATCCTCTAACAGTCATAAATCAGTTCCTTAATCTTCAATTAGTACTGATTGCAATGGGTACGAGATTTCATAAGTGACGCTACACGCTATGCCGAAACACAGGAAAATTGGTCCGGGTGATGCACGGTGCAGCGTATCATCTTCTCAAGAGCTTGGGACGAGCGATGGGCGATAGAATTAGCAGTGTGGCGGGTGATTATCGGCTGCAACTGGACGCAGTTGTCGTAGCAGCTCAGCGGTCGTCAGACGCTTAACGGCCCGCGCCCTGCTCGCCGATAGAGCGAGTCAGCTACGACACTGGCTTCCACGCGATACGATTGCTTCCACCCACTGGCCTCACCATCAGTGATCTATTGCTCTTTTCCACTTCCGCCAGGCAATCTCTAACAGAGCACAGAATGGAATGATAGCTCATTTCTGAGTGCGAAGCATCACTGGCGTACTGCGCTTCGCTCAGAACCAGAATCAGACTCGGATGCCAACGTAATATAGCTATCTGACACTGTAAACAGGAGATTGATCTCTGAATTTGAATAATGTAATCTTCTTACTAGAGGAGATAATTTTCCCAGATCGCAATAACCATATACACAGGCGACTAGTTTCAACAAGTTAAATTGCCAGCAACAGACCTAAAAAAAGGATTACAATTCTTTTTACAGTATAATAATCGTTTTTCTTTATAAAATGTTCAAATCTTCAACTGTGTGTGAATTCCTAAGGGACCAAACTGCTGAGGTCATCAGTCCCTAGACTTACACACAACTTAAGCTAACTTATGCTAAGAACAACACACATGCACACACTCACACCTAGGCCCGAGGGAGGACTCGAACTTCCGGCGGGAGGGGCCGCGCAATCCGTGACACGGCGACTCACACTGCGCGGCCGCTCCGCGAGGCGTTCTTTATGAAGAAGGAATTGTTCTACACGTATTACATGCCATCTACATACGCTGACCATTGTGCCACTGTATTTAGCGCCTGTCATTTAGTCACGAACATATTTGTAAATAACTGTGATATAAGGAAAGACGCTTTTTGAAAATCCAACGTAAAAAATATAAAATATACCATTCTTAAGGTCAACATCTCTCACTGAAGAAGGCGCTTTAGTTAACGTTATACCGGGTGATTAAAAATTCAGTATAAATTTGAAAACTTAATAATGTAGCTAGAGAGGTAAAAATTGACATACATGCTTGGAATGACATGGGGTTTTATCAGAACCAAAAAAAAAAGTATTGCTAGACGCGTGAAAGATCTCTTGCACACGTCGTTTGGTGATGATCGTGTGCTCAGCCGCCACTTCCGTCATGCTTGACCTCCCAGGTCCCGAGACCTCAGTCCGTGCAATTATTGGCCTTGGGGTTACCTGAAGTCGCAAGTGTATCGTGATCGACCGACATCTCTAGGGATGCTGAAAGACAACATCCGAACTCTGGACATGCTTTACAGTGTTGTTCACAACATTATTCCTCGACTACAGCTATTGTTGAAGATTGATGGTGGACATATTGAGCATTTGCTGTAAAGAACAACATCTTAGCTTTGACTTACTTTGCTACGATAATTATCGCTGTTCTGATCAGATGAAGCGCCATCTGTCGGACTTTTTTTAACTCTTGTATTTTTTGGGTTCTAATAAAACCCCATGTCATTCCAAGCATGTCTGCCAATTTGTACCTCTCTGTCTACATTATTCCGTGAATTATTCAGTTGTCAAATTTATATAGACTTTTTGATCACCCGGTACATTATACAAGAAAATCATGATTTTGTAAGACGTTGGGCTCTCCTGAACTTCATTGCTTACATATTCCGCCCTCACAATCATATTCCACACATCAAGACGCTTCATTCGAGCCCAAACTCGATAAGATAACGCCAATGTTGTATGAATTCATGCAAACGATATGCAGATAATTAGTAAATCGCAAGTGCACACCGAGATTGAAATACTCGAGGCTGGCGTATAAACACACATTCAAGACACGATGGTCACAGGGGCTTTTAGTTTGGGAGAGGCAACCACACGCCAGAAGGCTGGTCCCTTCAGAGGACGAGACAACCTATCTACGTTGGCCGGTGACCGCCCGTAGAGCAGACAGCATTTGCCCGAGTGAAAGGAAGAATGACCCCGTGTTTGGCTTAAAAGCAAATTCCGCTACATTGTGTGAGAGCGCCCAGCCTAAGCATTCTTTACAAACATAGCACACAGTTTCAGAGGTTTTCAGAGGGAGACAGCAAACGCCAAACGCCGATGCTACAGATTTCCGGATTGGTCGCCGTAAACGAAACGTCATTCTCCTGTTTTAGAAGAGCAATGCTGATTGGCAGACGATATTCCACGTCTGGCGTGGAGAGGGGCCGTTCCCTTGTCGCTCTTGGAGCGAGAACACGTAACGAGAGTGTGTGCACTCGTACGTGTATTCAAAGAGCGAGGAACAAGCCTCTCCTCAGTACTTCACTGGGAGAGCACCTCTGTTGAGAGTGAATCGGAGTGTGACTCTATATTCAGTCCTTGCGATTAAGCGTTGTTCACTGTGTTGGCCGCCACACTTATTGTGCAGTGTGAACAGATAGAGTTATAGGTAAACGCCTGCGAGCGAATTTTTGAGTGGCATGGTGGTGGACTGGTTATCTGACCGGTGTACCATGCCAATAGTTAGACTAGGGGCGAATAGGAGTCCTTGACTTCATCAAGGTGGAGGGAGAATTTGATTGGTGAAGGTCAATCCAGATAGAATGAGAGTTATCTTATTTTTCAGCAGCGAGCGGCGTGGACAGCAATCATCACAGCTTACGGTATTGTGTGCTACATCTCTTGAGAGCCCCATATTTCCTCCACAACAGTACACTTCACTGCATTTCACACACGACAGCCTTGACCGTACCTAGCAACATTCTAACGGATAATTATTCAAGTTGAGTAGGTGCGGCTCTCAGCCATTCTGCCAAGTCGCTAACAATCTTAAACTTTGTATAGAAATTTCATTAGCGAATCCTATCCGTTAGAGGTAACTTCACATTCCGAAAGGAACCCGGAAATAACTCGCTCAGTTCATAATTAAAATTGCCATTTTGATTTCTCAAAATTTTTGCAAAATAAATAATAACTTTCGTTAGTTTCACGTTTTTCTTACACTAACTAGCACTACTCCAGTACCCAAGTACCCTCCACTAGTTATGTAAGAAATTTTGTGAATTTTTGTGTCTTTTCCTTACAGCAGACGACTCTAGAAGATATTTATTGCTGAAAGTTTTTCAGGCATTTCTCTTTAGAACGTTAGGGGCGTCTGTCTGACTTCTGTAGTAGTGTGGGGGTGGAAATTGCATCTTGCAGGAGCCAAAGGGTAAGGGTACATCTAAGATTAATCCGTTGCTCAGAATGACAGAATAGCACCCACTTCGCTCTCAGAAAATGGCCACTCTGCCAGGATAGGTAAAATAGGCAAGCTACGAGGATAGGAAAGATTGGGATCAGAATAGACACAGGTAGTGAAGAAAGCAGAATTGTAGGGAAAAGTTTGTGTGTTATTGTGTTGGAAAATTTTGTATTTTTTTTACGAATTTTGTATAGCTGTAAGGGCATATGATTTTCAGGTGATAGGCACAGACGTAGGGTGACGGAGAGACGCATTGTGACGCAGCATCATATAAGTTAGAATTAAGAAATAACATTTCTCCCTATGCAAGCGCACAGGTGGATATTGGAGACTGTAGCAGAGGAGACAGAACATTATCCGAGAAGTCACGATGTTGTTGTTGTTGTTGGTTCAAATAACTGGTAAGTGGTCGTACAGTTTTGTAGATAGGATTGTGATGTGTTGAAAGAATTTCCATGTTAACGAGAGCACAAGCCAAAAGGTTACGTGTGAGACAGCAAGTAGACAAGATGGGGGAGAATCAACCAGATAGACAGCAAGTAAACGAGCTTATTGAGAATAGGACGAAGGTGAACCAGGGAATAGGACAGACAATTAATCAGAGAATAGGACAGTCGAGGAGCTGCAGAATCAGCAGGCTCAGTTAGACCGGGATAAAATTGAGACCGATCAGACAGATGGGAATCGAAGGGACGAGAACATCGAATTTCCAGAATATGAAAGGCCACATTCTGAGACAGAATTAGACATCCCACGTAGGAAATGGCAAAGATTAGATGCGAAACGAGCACAGGAAACACGATTGTTTGCCGCATATTCAGGGACAGAATACGCGTCAATACAGTCAATGAACCGGCAGTTAGCTAACGTTCAAAGAGAAGTAGACAGTGAGGAAGATGGGTGACATTTAGCATACGTCGAACCTATTGTACACATTCTAAATATGCCCCAACAACACACACAGAGTTTTGCGGAGTTATGAGCGCCACGAAAAGGTTCCGTAAGTGACGCAACTGTACCTGCAAACACAAGACATACACAACAGATAGGGCAGAATGCGGAGTTGTTTGCGCCAAGTAATGGTTCAATGACAAACGCAACTAGTCCTCAACACAGACGTCACGGGTTATTGCAGTTATCAAACTTAGAAACGCCACAGCATAGCCCAGTAAGATCAAGACCACATAGTTGAGCAGAAGGTAGTGTTACAGGACAGGACGCGATCATGGAGATGTTACAAAAAAAGAACGCTAGTATGACGAAACAGAATCAGGATATTAACACACAGATGACAAAAAAGTATCAGGAATTGAAACAGGATAATCAGGCTATTAAGACACAGACCCAACAGGTTAAAATCCAGGTGGGAGAAGGGATCGCCAGAATTGATAGCCAGATCACTCAGATAAACAAAGACGCGAAACAATCTAGAGAAAGAATTCAGGTACTAACACAAGGTCAGCAGCAATTACGCACTGACGTGGACAAGGTGCAATCGGACTCGTAAACGTTTTTACGAAAAAAGCCACTAGAACAGCAATACAAATTTCGGAAGAACAAGCAATTCAAAACAAGGTCGCAAAGGTTGCATTGAAAAAATATAATCGGCGGACCAATAAAATATAACTTAAAAACAAAGATCAGTTTGAAAAGCTTCGAACAGAGTTGATACAAACTATCGAAGAAAAGATCGAGACCGATTACACCTGTAGCGAAACAACTGACACGTCAAGCATTAATTCAGTACACGAACACGTGCCGAATAAGAAAGTTCAAGTAGAACCAAGGCTAGACGTAACACTCGCGCAGAAATCGAGACAGAAACCCCCGATTAAAGTAATACATGACATGCCACAGGACTAGCACAGTATCTAGAAAAACGGAACACATACATTCAGCCGATACCAATTGAAAGACAGGCAACTGAACCAGTAAATCCAGTGACACAACAGAACAGCAGCACAGGTACTATACCACGAACGACGAGAGTAGAAACACACGAACAACTCTTTTGTTCAGCAGTGATACGATATGACGCGGATATGAATCACGAAATTGAGAATAGGCAAACAGGCAGTAGAATACCAGAGAATAAACACGACGACACAAGCAGTGGCAGATTATTTGAGTCCACGAATCAGTCACAAACCGGATTTAAGACTAGATATGATACAGGCCACTTCCTTACAGTTAGAAAATTTCAACATTTCAAGGAATAATGCGGTAGCTTGCATGCACGCACATTCATCAATCAGTTTCAAGTAGGCTTACTAAACCACTGGAGTGTAGCTCACAAACTTGCCTTTATTTGTGCGCACATGTCAGGGACAGTAGATGCAAAAGATCGCGGCTACCTGTAAGTCTTACCTACAGTTCAGAACAGCATTTTTCGAAAGATATTGGTCTAAGGAAGCGCAAAACAAAATTAAATACGAGTTACTTCAGATGACACCATATGAAAACTCAGGAGAGAAAAGCGTGGTAAAATTCTTTGATACAATGGACAAAAAGAATCAATGCCTAGAAAAATCACAGAGTAACGGAGAGCTGATACGCCTACGTAGAATGAAATTATCGGTAAACTATCAACAGGCGACAGTAGGAAAAAATGAAAATACCGAAGAATTCAAAGAGGTTTTAAAGGAACTTGAATTTATGTTTAAAGTAGACGAGGTGAAAGAAAAAAGAAAGGAAAGGGAACAGCAAAAGGAGAGGAGTAGGAACGAATATTCCAATAATAATAATTGTAATCCTAACACCAATAATTTCAGGCAAGTTAACAGACAAGGACAGTGGCACAATGGAGAAAATTGGCATAGAAACGATAACCAGAATAATTGGTACCGATAATTACAGAGGAAATTATGGTCCACAGAGACAAGAACAACACAGCAAAGAGAAATCAGATGTAGAAGTTAGGCCACCGAATACTGCAAAACGTAAAGATTGAATTGAAAAATGCGGAAGAGGTTAGGCAAACTAACGTCCACCCTATCTTATACTAACCACTAAATAAAAAAATAAATTAAGAATGAACAAAATAACACGTTATTTAAAAGAAAAAGACACACAATACACACTAACAATCTCTTGCAGTATCAAGTGCACTACAATATGTACTCAAACAATAAATGGTACACAACAATTAAAATAATGAAGAAGTGGTAGGCTATAAAATTGATAGATACATGCTTTAATTAAATTATCATATGAGAAATAAATAATAATTTTCTTCATTTTTATAAACATTGCATTGTATAGAGTCAAAATCTCTTATTTTTTGTATAAAACAAAACATTGTAACCATTTTCTCTACACGAAAAAAGGTACATCGCCACCAGCACCAATCACCAGCTCCCTTAACACCAGAAGCTTCGAGATAGCGACAGAGAGGGTACAGACATGCTGAGAAAGCACTTAGGGCAATAACAACAACATGAAGACCAACGCCACACTGGAAATGCAGGTTGGACTTAAGGAGGACTGTTGTGTCGGTATCTGGGCCGACACCGTGAAGTTGAGATGGCTGAAAAGGCAAGCTAGACTAACGCAGACGGGCGTGAAGTACTGGAACAGGATACGTAATTAATGTTAGGAAGAAAAGTACTGAGCAGGATTAATACTTATCTTTAATATCATTGTGGTACATCGATCTTGACGATACACAGGAGACTTTAATTACAATCACTGTATGGCTAATGGCGCCTTGCTAGTTCGTAGCCATTAACTTAGCTGATGGCTATTCTGTCTCTCGGCTAATGAGAGAGAAAGGCTTGGTACATCTGGTCGGTAGCTAGGTTCTCGTACAACTGGGGCGAGTGCTCTCTCGTATCACGAGACCTGCCTTGGTGGTGGCGCTAGGTCTGCGATTACACAGTGGCGACACGCGGGTCCGACATGTACTAAATGGACCGCGGCCGATTTAAGCTACCACCTAGCAAGTGTGGTGTCTGGCGGTGACACCACAAGGACAACGCGCAGCATGGACATTTCATATGTCATGACACTGCTACACAATGGAAGAGCGTGGGGAGAATCATAATACGACGAGACGACAATGAAGGTACAAAAAATTACTAAGATCTCCAAACTCATCAAGTAACATTTGGAAAGGCAGTCAGATCCTAAACATTCTATATCACTCCTACACTAAAATTCACATATTCCTAGCCCGAAAAGAACAGAAGAATGCAAGAAAGAAGAACATACGATGCAAGATTTCTATCCTACAAAGGAAATTGCTTCAAATGTCCTTCCATGAACTTAGAGGCATGGCAACTACTACAACCACCTCTCCAAAAATAAACCTTAAATCGTCAAACAAATACAAGCGAACAGGAAATGGAATATTAAGTAGTACCAATCAACATTATCTAGAAATAGATTCAGCAAAATGAACAGTATTCTCCCTACCAGGGAGAACCAGGTGTGAAGTACCAAGACGTCACAGCACAATATTGGGTGACGATCGTCGGTAGTCAACTACAATCGTCGAACTGCCATACCATCCCAGGTGTGACAGCAAAGGAGTACCAAGGCATCACTGTTTATGCAATATACCGCATTCACCATCATCGGTTAAAAGTACCACTCCATGACGACGATGTCAACAAGGAAGACCCAGCATCACATGATAGAGTGCTTCTCTCATGATATGTGACACCCATACAAACGAGTCGATGCCTTCCAGTATTTCAGTGGGCATTGTGGAGCACAGAAACTGACACAGCACAAAAAGAAAAGACTGATAAAATACAAATGTAGAGTTAAGAAAATGATGTATCTGTAAAAATATTTTTTCCTTTTTTGTAAAAGTAAATATTTTACCATATATGTAAAGCCCATAATGTGATAGAGACCTTAAAATATTATGTAAAGAAAATTAATTAGTATAAGTAGATAATCTCAAAAATCCCTGTAAAGCCGTTAGCTTTTAATATAGTAAAAGGTTCTGGTTAATCATAGGTTGAAAGAGGATAGAATAAAGAAAAAACACTTCTTCACTCTTAAAACAGTGACACAAAAAAGGAAAGCAATGCCTAAATAAATAAAACAAAATCACACAACAGAGCTTTTGTGAACATTCACGTGAAGCTTAACTAAAGAAAAGTTATAACCACACTAAAACATGATACACTGTACACTAACGAGATTAGAAAAATTAATATTGTAAAACATTTTTTGGAAATGAAAAAGAAAAACAGACACATGTACTGGCAACGACAAAGAATAACAACCTTTGTAAAGTCTATATTTGCCTAACAACAAAACATAAATTGTAGAATTAAAAAATAGAAACAATAGCTACAAAGAAATCATTAAAAAAATTGTTAAGAATGGCTGAGAAAAGTTTATTAGAAATTCTAAAAGAACAATTTTTGCCTGACTTTGTCAATGTTTTCCTCGGCATTGACAAACCCCAGACAAAAATTTTGTCAGCAAGAGGGAGGTATGTAAGACGTCGTGGTCTCCTGACCGTCATTGCTTACACATTCCGCCCTCACAGTCATGTTCCGCACATCAAGACGCTTCATTCGAACCCAGACTAGATAAGATAAAGCCAGTGTTGTATTAATTCATGTAAACGATATGCAAATAACTAGTAAATCGCAAGTGCACACTGAGATTGAAATACTTGAGGCTGGCATACACACACACATTCACGACACGAGAGTCGCAGGGACATTTAGTTTGGGAGAGGCAACCACACGCCAGGAGGCTGGTCCCTTCAGAGGACGAGACAACCTATCTACATCGGCCGGTGACCGCCCGTAGAGCAGACAGCGTTTGCCAGAGTGAAAGGAAGAATGACCCCGTGTTTGGCTTAAAAGCAAATTCCGCTACACTGTGTGGGAGCACCCAGCCTACCCATTCTTTACAAACAGTTTCAGAGGTTTTCACAGGGAGACAACAAACGCCAAAAACCGATGCTAAAGATTTCCAGATTGGTCGCCTTAAACGAAACGTCATTCTCCCGTTTTAGAAGAGCAATGCTGATTGGCAGACGATATTCCTGACGCCTTGAGCTGAAGGAGTAATGAAAGAGACTGAAAGATACACCCCTTCACGTCTGGCGTGGAGAGGGGCTGTTCCCTTGTCGCTCTTGGAGCGAGAACACGTAACGAGAGGGTGTGCGCTCGTACGAGTATTCAAAGAGCGAGGAACAAGTCTCTCCTCAGTACTTCACTTGGAGAGCGCCTCTGTCGAGAGCGAATTGGAGTGCGACTCTATATTGAGTCCTTGTGATTAAGCGTTGTTCACTGTGTTGGCCGCCACACTTATTGTACAGTGTGAACGGACAGAGTTATAGTTAAACGTCTGCAAGCGAATTTTTGAGTAGAATGGCGGTGGACTGGTTATCTGACTGGTGTACCACGCCAATAGTTAGACTAGGGGCGAATAGGAGTACTTGACATCATCAAGGCAAAGGGTGAGTTTGATTGGCGAAGGTCGATGCAGATAACACGAGAGTTATGTTATTTGTCAGCAGCGAGCGGCGCAGACAGCAGTCATCGCAGCTTATGGTACTGTGCGCTACAGCTCTTGCGAGCCCCATATTTCCTCCACAACAGTTCACTTCACTGCATTTCACATGCGACAGCCTCAATCATACCTAGCAACATTCTAATGGATAATTATTCAAGTTGAGTAGGTGAGGCTCTCAGCCATTCTGCCAAGTCAATAACAATCGTAAATTTTGTATAGAAATTTCATTAGCGAATCCTATCCGTTAGAGGTAACTTCACATTCCGAAAGGAACCCGGAAATAACTTGCTCAGTTCATAACTAAAATTGCCATTGTGATTTCTCAAAATTTTTGCAAAATAAATAATAACTTTCGTTAGTTTCACGTTTTTCTTACACTAACTAGCACTACTCCAGTACCCAAGTATCCCACTAGTTATGTAAGAAATTTTGTGAATTTTTGTGTCTTTTCCTTACAGTGGACGACTCCAGAAGATATTTATTGCTGAAAGTTTTTCAGGCATTTCTCTTTAGAACGTTAGGGTCGTCTGTCTGACTTCTGTTGGAAATTGCATCTTGCAGGAGCCACAGGGTAAAGGGTACATCTAAGATTAATCCGTTGCGCAGAATGACAGAATAGCACCCACGTCACTCTCAGAATTGTACCAAACACTTGGAAATATTTCTGCCAAAATACATTTTGCTCATAGGATATTGCCTGCTGTGTTCACGTTGACAGCTGGCGGCACACTGCTGGCAAGTAGTCAAACGGACTATACAGGGTGTTCGGAAATTCAAGTTACAAACTTCTAGGACATGTAGAGTGGAGTGAATGTATAATATTCCGATAGAAAACCATGCCCAGAAACGTACCATTTCCGTTCTACGATGGTTTCAATTCAAATGTTTAACTCATTCACTTCTGCTTGCGGAATTCAATTAGGCGTAACGCAGTACAGTTATAAGGCAACAATTCTAAAGGAAACATAACGAAACGTCCGTTTATCACTTAAGAACATCTTTTTGTATTAACAGCCAAACATTAAAAAGTGGTAAATATGATTCATAATTTCTAACTTAGCGTTATAGATTGACACGAAATACACCTAGACTATTTAAAACAGTCAGCGACTAGCTATTAGAATTAGCACGCGCATTATGTTTCTAAACGTTGAGATGCACTACTCATTTACAACAAAAAATGGTCCACGCACCCTCCAAAAGATTTAAACTGTGTTCACATTAAAATACAAGAAGAGAAGGGGAGAGGGCTACTTGGATGGAATCAAAGACAGCGTTGTGAAGTGGCCTGTCTCTATTATATTTAGTTATATGTAAATATATATAGTGGCACTGCGTTAGCTGAGACATACCCTTACTACAGTAGGAGCAGCGTCAAACCCATTGACATTATAGAGTCTTAAGACCATACGTTAGTATAAAAACAGGTTCTGACTCTGTATTACTTAACGCTTAATGAATAACAAACTGAAAAATTATAAACTCATAATATGTTTATGTATTAGGGTGATGGCAATTATTAAATATTGGACCTTGTATGAAGTGTAGCCCTAGGTCTAGGTTAATGCAGACTGTTAAAAGTCTGCTCCCAGACGAAGGCGTAGGTCATGATGACAGATGTATGTTCATACACTATGTACAGATCCAGAGAAATTAATGGTTAAGAAATCGAAGGTAACCCTGCTGTGTGTGTGGAATTGCAAGTATGCCACAAAATCTTCTCCTTCCGAGTGTATATCAGCATGGGTACTTCCGTATAATGAGCCCGTTAGGTATGTTGTCATTGTCGATTTGCGTTCAATATTCAAAATGTTTGTGTGTCGTTGACCAGTAGTTGCTGCTCCTATCTTTCCAACTTTTGTCAAGTGACAGTTCAAATCGTCTAAATGCCTCCACGTTTTCTTGGAAGTGCAACTCCCCTTGGCTACCAATAACATCTTTCACAGTCTTTTGTGAGACCAGTGCAGGTACGCCCGGAGTTTTAGCGTGCAATGTTGTTTGCAGCTCTTCTCGGCGACGTGTTCTACGAATTTGGTGACGAAGTACTTGTTGCTGAAACAGAGCGACAGCCAGTAAAAAGAACGGTGTAACTTACCACAATCGCAGGTAGTTCCCGCCATAGCCTGAAATATCTGTACTCTATTCTCTGGGGAGTCAGATGCGCACGTCTTTCCCAAGAGAACACAGTAGTGCCCTGCACAAAGAGACAATACACACACAAATGCCTAATTCGACAATTGCACTATATACATTTTATTCTAAAATTGGCCGAAGTTCCATGGACTAGGAGATCTTGCCCCTTACATCACTACACTTTTATTTTATGTTTCTTCTGTTTACTTCTTAATTTCCATGCACAGGTCAGACGAACATTTCGTGGAGAAATAAAAACGAGATAAGGTGGCATGTATTCAAGAAACTTAAATAGTAAATTGAATTCATCAGAGTAATCTGCAAGAATCGATGAGCCGAAACATTATGACCACCTGTTTAATAGCCTATTGTTCCACTTTTCAAACACATAACAACAGAGATTCTGCTTGGCATTGACTCTATTAGTCACTGACAGGATTTCAGAAGTATTAAGCACCATCTGACAATGCACAGGTCGAGGAATTCCCACAAATTACGGGACGGTGATTTACGGGTACGCAGCTGGAGCCCGACATGTGTCCCAGTGGGTACAGATCAGGCACATTTTCTGGCCAAGACATCAATGTGAGTTCACTATCATGCCCCTCAAACCAGTATAGCACGATTCTGCCCTTGCAGCACAGCTAACCAGCCGGAAGGCGTCATCGCCGCAGGAGGAGACTTCAAGCATGAAGTAATGCAGGTGGTCCGCAATAATGTACACGTAGTTCGCTGCTGACGTGATGCCTTCGGTTACGACCACGGATCCTATGCAAGCCCAACTCAATGTACGCCGCAATGTAATTCTGCATTCACCGGACTGAGGTTGTGGTGCTATGAATGTATAGTGCAGCCATTCGCCTGCATGACGGCGTATAAGGACCCAATCATCAACCTGGCGTTACAACAAATGCGATTCATTCGACAGCCGACACGATTCTGTCATCCACGGTGAAAACTCAGTGACGATGCGCCCACTGCATTCATAACTGACTATGTCGTTGGAACACGTAAGGGTCGTGTGATGTTGAGCTCCATTTTCAAGAATGGGCTTTAAACGGTGTGCTCCGAAACACTTGTGCCTGGATCAGTGTTGTACTCTGTTTTCAGATCTCCCACTGATTGCTGCCTATACTGGCCTATCATGGATTACACAATGGGGGATCCTCCGACCTCTGCGCTTTGTGCTGCGACGTCGTCGTCCAAGACCATGCGGCCTACCGGTTAGTTCACCATCCTTCAATCACTTTTCATAGCTGCTCACGACAGAAGAACGCCAACAGGCGACCAGCTTCGCTGTTTCAGAGATTCTCGGGCCACAACAATGTGCCCTTTGTCAAAAGCACTTATATCAGGGTATTTCTCATTTGCGGCCGTATCTTCGCTATAATGACTACCTATTCATCTCCCTTCCGCTTACATTCTTTCCTTGCCGCATCGCGTGCCCGCGATACCAGCAGGAGGCATTCAACCTAGCTGTGGGCAGTGGTCTAATGTTTTGGTTCATCAATGTACATTGTATGTACTAGAGACATCCACACACTCTATATGTATTTTCTGTGCACACAGTTTTCACGCAACACGTAAACAGTATTTCTAATACACACATCAATTAGTGGTACCGTACTGCAAGGAGGAAGTGGCATATTTTCACTTACATATTCAAATCGCATAATGTACTTAAGTTTATCAACTACAGTATGAAGGTAAAACATTTTTTATCATTACTACACCTGAATCAAGGTCTTTTGATACAACAATGTTACAGATTATTTCGATAAACTCGCCTTTCAGCACTCAAATGATGGAGTCAGTACATTCAGTAATGAAATAAAAAATGAAATACCTAAATTGAAATAATACTTTTTTGTGGATGGAATGATTTATTTTGGTAAGTTTGGAATGAATGGTCCTCTTTGATCACCATACGTAACGAGAATGATATAGTTATCCGGTTATATGTACACTGTGATACAGAGGGTGCTCTGTATCAATTTCATTCAAATTGCATTTTAAAATAATGGTGCATCGAAGAAGAAAGACATTGGTTTTGCAGTTGGAGTACAGTAGAAATTACAGAATTACGGACTGCATAGATTTTTTTTTTTCATTTTCAAATTACTCCAGGCGATTCCTCCTGTCCCTTAAAAACAAAAAAATACATTCACATACATTTTCAAAGGTGTCGCATATGTGAATGCTGAGGATTAAGTACACCATAATGATTTTTTCTGCTATATGACATCGCTCCAGGAGATTTATTCTTTCAGCTTCTACAGTCAAACAAAACAAAATTCCACAAGCATTGTCACACTGTGTATCACAACGTTTGTAGTAAATATTAAACAGACGATTGAGGATATGAAATTGAATACTTTGAAGTAAGTAGCCCATGCCTGGAAAAAATGCGTTCGAGTGCTAACAGATAGCAGTGCTTATGTGTCACGTATCTGTAAACTACTTATGTTTCGTAAGCGATACACAATGTTTCATGACGCGTCGACGGTGCACTTTATTGTTGTTTACAGTTCGTGGGTGGTTCTCAAAGACGCAACCTTGTATGTGGTATGTTATATGTTAACCGGGGACCTAGACACGATGGAGAGGCTCCGTCCCCGCCGCAGCCGCAGTGGTCCACAACCCTCCGCCGCCACACACCGAAACCAGGGTTATTGTGTGGTTCGGCCCCCGGTGGAACCCCCAGGGAACGTCTCACACCAGTCGAGTGTAACCCTTATGTTTACATAGTAGAGGAATGGTGATGTACGGGTACGTGGAGAACTTGTTTGCGCAGCAATCGCCAACATAGTGTAACTGAGGCGGAATAAGGGGAACCAGCCCGCATTCGCCAAGGCTGATGGAAAACCGCCTAAAAACCATTCACAGACTGGCTGGCTCACCGGACCTCGACACAAGTCCGCCGGGCGGATTCGTGCCGGGGACCAGGCGCCCCTTCCCGCTCCGGAAAGTCGTGTGTCAGACCGCTCGGCTAACCGAGAGGACAAGACGCAAGCTTATTCGTTACAAGAATTTGGAAACGTGCACTTAATGTATGGTGTACCAGGATACGGTATCCAGACGCTTGTAGAAAGACGTTTCGCACCACGCACCATTCTAATTATAGTGGGGATCAGCAGCTTACCAGAAACTGGGCCGCCCAAGGCACGGAGAGCTGGTCAGGAATGAATTGTTCGCTCTCTGGAATTGGACAAGATGATCATTGACATTGTGGGAGAGGATTCATGAATGATTATTCGTCAAACGGCCAGTGCGGCATACAATTCAGAGAAAGGAGTGAGAGGAGTTTGATGAAGCGGCAGCTATACCTTCTTATAAACAATATGTGCAGACAATGAATGCATATGATTTCGAGCCAATAGTTCACATTGCCAATGAATTACGTTGAAATCCTTTTGCTAAGACTGGTGGCTGTCACTTCGAACGAGCTCTATGAGCTGCTGTTGTTATTATAAGATGGAAGTTGCCTATGTCAAATGGAGCATGTGAAGAAAGACTGTTCTGCTTGAACTCGAGTCTCTCTAATTTTACGTTCACGACCTTCTGCGAGATATGCGTCAGAGAAAGCAATGTACTGGTTGAATCTTCTTGGAGAATATGATATCGGAAGTTTTAAACCGTACCTTGATGCACTGCACTTAAACTTTTGTACCTCCTGTATAATCAAATGCGTCAACAAAAAGTTTTAATTATTTCAAATTCTCGTCCGTCAGTGGATAACTAAAATATATTCATTAATTATCAAGAAAGAATCAGAGTGCTGCCTGCCAAGGTTTCATCTTCTACAGAAATTTCCTTATCTCGGTACGGGGCTACAGAACGGGAAATTATAGATTCCATAATACATTAAGTACAAAAATGTTCGGGGAAACTCAGGAATACAGAAATACAAGTCTCTGAGGAATGAAATAAATAGAAAGAGCAGGGAAGCTAGGACGAAATGGCTACATGAAAAATGTGATGAAATCGAAAAAGAAATGTTTATAGGAAAGACAGACTCAGCATACAGGAAAAGCAAAACAACCTTCGGTGACATTAAAAGCAACGGTGGCAACATTAAGGATGCAACAGGAAATCCACTGTTAAATAAAGAGGAGAGAGCGGATAGG
Organism: Schistocerca serialis cubense; assembly: GCF_023864345.2. Taxonomy (NCBI): domain Eukaryota; kingdom Metazoa; phylum Arthropoda; class Insecta; order Orthoptera; family Acrididae; genus Schistocerca; species Schistocerca serialis. The sequence continues at coordinate 652,932,553 of NC_064639.1, read as the reverse complement.
TGAAAAGCATAAGATTTTATTTGAAGAAACCAGAGTAATAGCCCACACATCGAATTACTGGGACTCTGTGATCCGGGAAGCAGTCGAAATTAGACTTAGCGATAATAACTTTAATAGAGACAACGGCTATGCACTTAGCAACACTTGGAAGAGTGCACTGGATAAAGAAAAATCGCAGAGAAAAACTTCTCGCACTTTACCTCCTGATTCAAGGGATGGCGCTGCAAGCAACGCGGGATAGCAACTACATCTATGGAAGTAGAGGGCACCACTTCGCTACGCGCCATATCGCTGACGTATTCCAGCCAGTAAGAAGCCGTCCTTTGCATATAAAAGTGGGAACCTCGCTAGTTCACGACAGTCAGTTTTAGCCCTGACGACGACCGTGGAGGTAGTGGTCGAAAGCTTGGAGATTTATCCTGATTTGACGCGGCATGTACACCGAGAAATTTTTACTCATTACTGGAACATTTCAGGTAGAGATAACGAACGACACTTGATAGGTTTCTGTTAATTCAGCCACCCTTCATTTCGATCATGTATTTTTGCATATCGATTAAGGCGATCTTTTGGTATATTTTCTAACAGCTCGCTAGCCGATTTCGATATCCTTCTACAGTATGGGAAGTATTTAGGTTTCACCTACGATCTTTGGAGTGAGTATCTCAGCCAATGAACACCTAGCAATTGGTGGTGTCACGTGAGCGCGTTGTATTTGATGGAAGGGAAAGAAGCAGCTGTAGGGAAGCACTTGTACTGAGGCACTCTCTTGTCGTATGTGTTCAGTCCTAAGTGGACTTGCCTTGTTGTGCAGTGCACGTTATTATGAGTTAATTTGTGCTGAGCAGTTTTGTGCCTGAACTGCGAGTTGTTTTGCGTTGGTACGAGTAAGCAGTGCTGATCCGGAAGACGCTGGTTGGAGGTATGGTCTGATAATTCTGTTACCACTAAGTTGAAAAGAAGAATATTGGCCTGCTAATGCTGTTGCCACTAATCTGAAAAGAAGGAGTGCATGATATCGGTATTGGTACTGAGAGTGGCTGCAATATTAGTTCTGAGAGTGCAAGATACGTTTCTTGAATTGATTTTGGCAAGCACATCTTCCCCTCGCTATGCGTTCTGCTTAGCGATCCGACGTAAGGCGTTGCTACTTTCCTTATTCTTACTGTATGCCGTGTGTCTTGTGGCAGTGTGACTGATTGGGTTTTATGACGAACCACGTATCAGAATGGCTAATAAGCTGACCCAAAAGTTCAGTACTACTTACGTTCGTGTCTGCCATTTAATCCAAGATCACAAGTTAGAAAATCATTGTTTTCATTCTCAAAACAGATGTCAACTATTAGGTTGGTGCATAAGTTCGAAACGTTTTTCTTTTGCATGTTGGAATTCCGTTTACCACGGGTTCATTTATCGATTGCCATTTCTTATTTGTAGTTCACTGTTGCTATTTGAGTTTACATTTCGTCATTTTGTCATTTGGAAATAGTGAGTGGAACTGTGGACGCTAGAAAGTTAAGTGCCGAGTGGAGAATCGGAACATTTCTGACATATTCTTCTGTTTGAGTTCAATAGAAGAGACAGCAGCGGAGACAGCCAGAAATATTTGCACCATATAAGAGGATAATGTATTTGGACAGAGCACGGCACATTAGTGACGCTCCACGTTTAGGAAGACCTCCGGGGTTTGATGAAGGTGGTTTAATCGTATTAGTCCACACTGTCTCTGGTGAATAGCGTTGGAGACAGATTACTGGCAGATAGTTTGTGGTCGTGTGTCCTGTACTACTGACACGAGTGGTTCAAGGCGCTACAGTCTGGAACCGTGCGATCGCTACGGTCGCAGGTTCGAATCCTGCCTCGGGCATGGATGTGTGTGATGTCCTTAGGTTAGTTAGGTTTAAGTAGTTCTAAGTTCTAGGGGACTGATGAACTCAGAAGTTAAGTCCCATAGTGCTCAGAGCCATTTATTTATGTATTTATTTTTGAGGATGACACGGCAGTCGGTCGATATCATTAGGCTTTCTAGGTTTGTTCGGACGGTGTTTGTTTATATGTATAAGGATAGGAACTGACCTGAGAAATTGTCTATTGATCGAGCCACACCAGAATATCTCTAAAATACTGATAGAATGAACCGTTGCGCAATTCATGTACTGTTGTCTGACGAACCGTTCTCGGAGTTAGTGAGATGCTCTTCGTCGATACAAATATCTCCTTTTCTTACGGTCACTATACAGGCTGTGAGCATAGGAAATGTACGTACAGCTTATCATCATATTTCGAACTTTGAGGAAGGTCTAATCATTGGTGTGAGAGATGTAAGAGTATCATAAACAACAGATCGCACATACATTTGGCTGTAGCACACTGATTCAATAACGACTGGTGACAGGACAGGTTGAGGACAACGTGTGAGTGCAAGACTAGGTGCGAGTTCGTGCAGCAGATTTACACCACGAGCACGGTGGAATTGTGCCCGACTGTCCCTGGTGAACAGCGTTGGAGACAAGTTACTGGCAGCTAGTTTGTGGCCGCGTGTCCTGTACTCCTGACACGATACCACAAATAATAGACGCGTGTAAAGAGCCAGAGTCAACTGAGACATGGGTGCCGTTCCATGGTGTTCGTCGATGAGATCCTTGTGTTTTTGTAACGGTCCGATGGACACCGGCGTAGAAGGCCTAGAAGCTGTCCTCGAGACCCATGCATCACCAACTTCTGTGATCGTTGTGTGAGGAGCTGTCGGAAATGGAAAGTGGACGTGTGGTAATTGTTCAAGATAGCCTGATTATTAGCCAATGCGTGTTATGAATGGTTATCACTGCTGCCGTACCTTTCATGACTAGGGTACCAAATGACGTATTGCAACAACATAGGCTAAGACGCCCATACTGCAGTACACACCACTGGCCTACACACTCCGCTGATTTATCACTAACAGAGCACATGTGGAATGCGATCGGAAGACTTAAATTTGAAACTACGCGCCAGCCAGACAACTTCATGAACTGCCAGAGCATGTGTTTCAGGTATGGCAAGAAATCCCTCAAAATGAAATTCACCGGCTGTTTGCTTCCATGTCATAACGAATATTAGAGAGTATTTGTGCCAGCGGAAGCTACATCTGGGACTTTGGTGGAAGGAAAGCTTAACCAACATCCTTTACATGATAAACATCTCCACAAACTTTCATAAATATCAGACTGATGTTTCAGTGTTGAATTGCCCCCTCTTCCTCTCACTTCCCGTCCCCCCCCCCCCCCCTCCCAGTCGAAACAAAATTTAAGACTTTCTTGTGTATCTCTATCAGCTTAGCACTAAAGTTCAGACAAACGAAGTACAGCATAAGAACAATCACAAATACAAGAGAATGGACAGGTTACGTTCTAATTCGAGAGTGCTAGGAAAATAACTCAAAGGCAATAAATTTTTTAAATTCAATATTTTATTACAAGGATTTACTTAGACTAAATAGCCGTAATTAAAAACATGATTAACTGCAAGACTGTTCAACCACCTGTTACAAGAGACGGCACAATACTGCCTCCAGGGCCCATATTACTCCTACATCGCCGCATGCATTAATATGAACAGTCCAGTTACGGGGCAGCACAGGATACTTTAAAACAATAAACGAACGTATGTATAACAACTAGAGCACAATTATTTTAAAGCCCATAGTATTAAGGATTGTAAACCGCCCCGAGCTCGGAAATCGGAATAAACACACAATGGACCTAAATTCCAGCAGCTGTTAATTAAAGGAGCTTTACATTTCCTTATAACAAAGCCTTAAAATACACGACATCTACTGAATGATGCCGCAATAACGACTCAAAATTTGCTTCAAAAAATCAATCACTAGCGGTAACCATTCAGTACTACAACAGTTCACGAACGATCACTGCCTTTAATTAATGAGCTGATGATCCCACTCTGGGGTAATTAATTGACAATCTCTTTTAGTAAACCACTGCATCGTTTAAAATACTTCGTAAAATCTAAACCACTAAAAGACAGTTTAAACAAACTTTAAAATGCTGTCGGCAAATCGGCTAATAAACGTAACACAGAAGAAAAAATACGTACTAACGTAAAACTAATAAGGGTCATTGCAGTTGGACAAACAAAAAATGGTTCAAATGGCTCTGAGCACTATGCGACTTAACTTCTGAGGTCATCAGTCTGTTGGACAAACACAAATACCACGGGCAAGGAGTAACGTTCATTACATAGACCTGCAGATGCTCGCCCTTATAGTTTCATAGTGAAGTTTGCCTTTACGCGCATAGCATCCACAGTACATATATTTAGCGTGCTACGCAGTGCCACCGCCCAGTGCGGTTAGAACCGCCGTCTCAGCTCGATGCAGCGGGGAGCTTACTTTCACACGGGACGGTGTGTCCCAATACAAGCTCACGCAGGGTCAATAAATAACGCTTCACACTGAAAGAAGTACACTTCTGCCGATGTACTTTCCAGACACCACATTGCCGACACAGCTGCCGCTAGCTACATATGCATCCATACACATTGCTCGACTTCGACTGCTGTCTGTCACTATCATTAGGGTGACTTTTGCGCCACGCGATCTAGGCCCGTTCATAAACCAATAATAAAGCGGAGCGCAGCAAGTTGCTTGGCCTCCCAAACCGTGACACTCGCGTGGCCGTCCAGAAGTGCACTCTCTCCAGACGATCTGTCTCGTCCCGCCATGTTTCGGGCGCACAGCGCTCGCCACCTAGCGGAGAGCGAAACAGTGCGCGAGGGGAACAAAACAATGGCTGGAATCGATTACAGACCGTCTCATTGTGTATTGGAGATTTTCTCTTGGATTAAAGGTAAATGACAGAAGCATAAATCTCCTCCTATTATCCCACTGTATTCCACTGCTCCAACCCCAGCACGTTGGTATCTGGGGGAAAACATGAGCGTAACATGTAGGCCGAGATATAAACCAGTTCGCCCTACCCACTTGGAATGGAAATTAAAAAAAAGAAATTCAGCTGCTGAAAACCGTAACTTCTGCGCACAATGAAGACTAATTTCATGAAATTTTACTCACATCTTTAGGTAACAAACAATTGGCATAAAGAAGATACCGAAATCGTAATTAGAATTATCTTAATGCAGGAACTGCTAAATTAATATACTGCTGATTAGCAAGTGAGGTATACGGACCTTAAAATCTCCGTAAGGATAAGTAATAGGAGACCGTTATCTTGCTGCAAAAAACCTGGCGTCAGAAGTACACAACCATCCAGAACAAAATAGTTAGTGGAACTAGAGAAAGATGTAACCCTTGAAACAGAAACGAATAGAAACCGGCATCATAAAACGTTGATAAGAAACCCCAGCCTAAACAAGCTTAGCGGACTTACACGGCCCGTCTTCTCAGTTACAGGGGCTAGCCACCACTAGTATAACACACACTACCTAAGCCGGTCCCGTCCAGCAGCGCATCGCAGAACCAGGGTAACCGACATAGTGGAACAGAGGCCATACAGAATCGTGAAGAACAACAGCAAAGTGCCAAACGAAACCGGTGCGTAAATGTGGATAAGCACTGGGAGTTAAGAAAATCTCTTACACAACAAAAACCCGGGACTGCAAGTCTTTAAAATTAACATTAAAACTTGTTCCCATCTGATCATCATATTTTTCCGTCATTTGAGATGTATCATCACAGGTGTGATTGCTTCTCGTATTAAGTGATATCACCAAGAGCGTCCAATGACTAATGCAAGACATTTTTATTTTCTGAAAGCAGGTTGGATTTACTCAAGATTCAAATACACCACCTATTTCCCACTCTTTGACTACAAAACCCTATTCTTCAACGTATTCTCCGTTCAGTGCGACTGCATGACGCCACATTACTGGGAGTGCCTGTTTGCCAGCGTGGTACCACTCTACTGATCGACGTCGGAGCCAACGTCTTGCTGCAGCAATATCTTCATCATCCTCGTACTACTTCCCGCAGAGTGCTTCTTTTACTGGCCCACACACATAGACATCGGAAGGGTACGATATCAGGGCAGTAGGGAGAATGAAGAGCAATCCAATGTTGTTTTGTGAGCTCCCCCCCCCCCCTCCCCCGGTCCGTTTTCTGTGGGGCCTAGTGTTGTCAGAGATGTCCATCTGTGCAGTGAGGTGTTTGGTTGTGATCTGCCGACCGCCTCGAATAAGAGTGTCCGCACGTTCCAGCATTGCAGGAGTCACAGTGGTGTGCGACCAGCCGGCCACAGTCCTACTGCATCAGTACCACTCTGCATCATCAATTTTTGGTACTGCGTCCTGCGGAGTGCATCGCCCATTGTGCCAAACAGGTGGAAGTCCGAAGTTCCGATATCCGAGCTAGGCGGTGGATGAGGAAGAACAGTCCAATGAAGTTCCATGAGCTCCTCTCGGCAGCGCAGACATAGTGTTACGGTTTACGTTGTCACAGACGTCCAGTTGTGCAGCAAGGTGTTTGACTGTGATTCGTCGATACCTCGAATGAGAGTGTCCGCACCTTTCAACATTACAGGCGTTACAGCTGGTGCTGCCACCGGAGTACGAAAGGTCGGACAGGTATGCGCAACATTCTTGCGATATTGACAAATGCTTCGCCCAACGATTCGCCGTTTTTTTGCTCACAGCCAGGCCTCCGTAGACATTCTGCAAGCTCCTCTGAATATCTACGATGCTCTGGTCTTCCGGCAAAAGGAACTCAGTGACAGTCCTGTGCTTCGAACGCACCTCAGACGCAATTCTGAAGGCTGCTATAGCGCAGTCGCCTATCGGAACTTCATGAAACCGTAGCAGCTGAAGCGGATAATTCCACGATGTCCCACAATAAATTCCGCACGTTTTCAACCGAAATTGGCTGAGCAGAAAATGTATTCTCGAGGAAAATCTGCTGGGAATTAAATTCTTCATGGGGCTAGAAATGTAAGGACATTGTGCTAATTCAGGGTAATTTTCTTTCTGAGTTTTTTTGAGACGTAAGTGCACGCGACGGCCTCGGCGGAGGTAAGTATGCATGAGGCTCCAGCTGCTTCCAGAATCGGCCGGGTGACTACTGCTGACAAGATCGCCAGCCGGGCACTCGGTCGCGAGACCTTTGCGTGAGAATGAGATCGGTTTATCGGTTTAGGAAGACAAAGGTCAACCACGGTATCAGCAGATGTGCAGGCGTGGCGCTGGACGGCAAGCGCCGCATGGTGGGGGTGGCGTCGGAGGCACGGCGGCTGGGGGGGAGGGGAGTGGTGGGGGAGGGAAGGGGCGAGCGGCGGAGGGGCGGGGCGGCGCGACGCCGCAGCCTCAGCCTCACTGTGCCCCGGGGCCCGGACACTCGCGCCGCGACGCCCGTACCGCCCGCTCAGCGACGCCGCCGCCAGCCGCCGCCACCAGCGCCGCCGCCGCCCCCGTGAGTACTGCTACTGGCTGCCTCCCTGCAACCACTGTACACCCTTGGTCTCGCAAACGGCTCTGCCTAGCGCAACACTTTACGAGCACTATTCCACTGTAATATCACGTTACAGAGGAACAGAATTTATTACATAATAATTCAGGAGGAAACAGTCATGCCGCCTAAGACATTTACTGGGAATGTAGAAACTGCAGTTTGGAGTTAAAAATAGTAGAAAGTAGCTTATCAAGTTTTAAGAACCTTTCCATCAGAAGTAATTCTGGAGTTACAAGCACGTAACACCGTTTCACTGGCTTTCAATACGATTTATGGTCTGTCAGATTTCGAGCATTCGTACTTCTCACTGTCTTTGGACACCTCCGTTCGTATACTAACAACCTCTGTCACGGCGTATCAGTGACTGATTCGTCTTGACAACGAGTGGAAGGTCTTCGACCAAAGTGTAGGAACAAGTATTAACCATAACCCAAATGTTAGCTGAGTCGATAATAAATTCTCCGTAAAGTTTCAAGGAGCATACCCTATGATTAGTAGTTGTTCCTTCGGAAACAACCAGAAGTGGTAAGGTAAATGAGGTAGATCATTAGTTATGATATGAGAATCGTATTCTGGGACAGACGAGTTAAATTTCCCATCGGCCATGCTGATTTAGATCCGCCGTACTAGTCTCAAACCATCTGAAGCGAAGGCCAGTGCTGATTCCCATATCAACTTTCGTCCAGGCCGAGTTTCTACTGCGTCTCTAACGTCCTACATATCGGTGCGACAGTTACCTCTAATACTCCTTACGTAGTGAGTTTGTGATAATTAGAACAAAAGTAAGGTTAAATTTCAACCTTCGTGGCCAGAAAGATCATTATAGACGGGACACGAGCTCTCAGTTGGGCACATGAGGGGAAGAAATTTGGTCGTAGCCTTATGGACGATACCATTCTGGCACAGGCGAGAATCGATTTACGGGCAACCTAAATCAGGAGTTTGAGGTATGGATTTGAACTCTGCTCTTGGAATGTCAGTCCTGAATCTTAAATTCTGCTTTGCTGGGCTTAATATAGTCGCCCCATAGATTATTTTATTAGCAACCAAAAACATTTTTATGGTGAAACACTATGATGCTTATAAACCCATCTGTGACGGTAGAAATAAGCATGTTGGAAGGTATTCCTGTGGTTCGAGAACTACGCTTGAATGTCGCTTGTATGTGCCGGTCGTAACTAAAATAACCCGGAAGTGCTCCTTTGCAAGCTACAAAGAGATGTTGCTCTTTATGTAGAGGTTAATACTGTGCAGAATTCTGGATTGCGGAAGTAATGTCTCGTGGCGAATGACTTCAGTTGTTCACCATCATGATAAGTGAAACACATTTAATGTTGGTAGAAATAAGTGAAGCCCCGATGTGTTGTTTTGTCACCTATTTTTGTTCTCGTGTCTTTAGGAAACAGAGTCGGCCTTTGCAAAAAAGTAACATGCAGTCTCCTTAATGAGAGACGTAAAAGTGTTTGATCACAGTCAATTAAATTGGTCTTGGAAGTGGATTATTGCTGCTCCAACTTTGTATAAAAGAGGTATATATTGCAAGTCGATTATTTGGTATGAAAGTCTTATTAATTTCTTTAGGGCCTACCTTCCTGCAGTTTCTTTATAAAACGCTCAGAAATAAAGTCACATACCCATTTTCGAGTCGAATGTACAACTGCAAGTACTTCAGCTACCGGCGTTCTCGATGAAAAGATTTGCTGAGCAATGCTTACTTCCTCCCATAAAAGTGGTTATCGCATCATATGCAGAAAATATATGGAAACTACGTCAAAGATTGCTTTTTTGTCTAAAAGTCAGTCTTATAATAAGGGGTTTAGCAACAGCAAAATGTATAAAATTGACAGAAATAGCCGAGAGAGAAGTACGGTATTATTTCAACATCGACTTTTCATCTTTATAATGCGCATTGAAGATGTCCACCCTGTGGCTGCCATTTTCTAGATGCTTCAGAAAATAGTTCTTTGCTAAATTTCTGTAATGGAAAGAGTTACTTACGAAGGATACTATGTTACAGATTAGAGCAATGTACATGTCGTTTATAGCTCGTGGAGTATAGAATAAGAAACGCTATGAAGTTCGACTTGCAGAAGAAGCCACGCCCCAACATGTATGGAGGAACAGTCTCTAGCAGAGTTGACCACGGCCATTTCTTAATGGCTAAAGGCGGTTCAGACTTCCCACAGATAATATCTCCTTAAGCTGGGAAATTTCGAACTAAGCTTCCCACAAATTTTTATCTCATTAAACTGGGAAATTTCGTACTAAACGTAGTTTTCATGCTAAGTGAGGGAGAAAAGAATTTATGAAAATATTTACAGCGCAGAGAAAATATCTTTCTCTTATCGCCTTTCTTCCTAGTCATAATTTCATTTCTTTCATTGTTTCACCTACTTTTTCTGTATGGCTCCTATTCGTTCCCTCACCGATAAAGAAAATACTATTCATTGATTATTTTAATAAATGTAGAAGTCTGCAAGTAAAACTTATATGCACGAATTTAGTCAGATACGATTAGAAGAATTTCCTCAGATGCCAGAGAAGATACGAAATGGCTGCATTACAGAATCAGAATCCATATAATTCCCCTCTCTGCTTCCAAATTTGGTTCACATATTACACAGACGATGTACCTCATAAGCAAACTTCGTAATTTTTCGTTTTAGGTATGGACCAGATAAATCATAATTCACCACCAAACAGAAATTTTTGGCCTCAAATGTACCAAAAGCTATTTGTCTAGTCATCGTCGAATAATTTCCTTAAATGTAAAACTAGGTCCACAAGGCTGTGGTTTGAAATAAAACATCGATTCTTGTAAGTGTAATTGGGGCTTGGCTCTTATTTGTAAAGAACAGATTTAAAACCAGCAGCCAGCCTTTCAAGTTTAGTTTTGTCGTAGTTTTCCGGAGACAGCCGGCACACGCGCTACACCATGGCGACGGTCTGCCCTTCTTCCGTGCTTGCCCAGTAAAGATAGAGCGCCGTCTCTAATGAAGTCGTCGATGTGACGTTAAAAATCCATGCTTCCGCAGCCGTGCTGTCACCGTACATCGATTTCCAAAGGGCGCGCCTGTGACACGTAATGAAGTGTTCGTACTGGGTGTTTGAATGCTCCTCTTACGATCCGTCAAAGCACGTAGTTGGCTTTGGCTAGATAATGATTTGAACAGAAACCGTTTCCGAGCTACAGCAACAAATATATGAAACACTTTATTCATTTTTCCCGAGCTTGTAATTTACTGACGAGCTATTATTTTGACGCCTGGCACCAAATGACAGTGGCCAATGTAAACCGCTGTTGTAGCAGTGAATTAGGATGCGGATCGGCAGCGTGAGAACCCATACTAAACATTTACTTGTATTCTTTAGCAGTGGGCATTGTTGTCGCATTAACTAGTTAGTTACAAATATAATAATTATGAGGTTTCCAGTGAATCACTACTTCTCATTTACTCAGCAGATGCAACAAAATGGAACACACTCTCTCACATGTTTCTTCCTGCAGCAGAAAAACTGGGATTCTATTCAAACGTTTCCTGCTCAGCAGTAACTGCAAGTTCTAATGGTTTGTGGGAACTGTCAACTGCTCTGGAAGTTCTATGGTACTTGACTCGTTGGTCAGTCAGAGAATTTGAATTATGAGAAGTATGTCGCTGCGAACAGCTCAACAGCAACAATTTACAAAATGTACGATGCTTGATGCTGGTGAACACTTTTACATGTGGAGATATACGAAAATTTGCTGCGCGAGAGATAAATCTGCTGATTAAAAGGACAGTCATGTTGTCTCCATTGCACTGGCATGTTTATGAAATACTGACAATTCATAAAGACCTTCTTCTCATAGAGCCATTGAAGAGATTTAATTTTTATAAAAACGTGTTAATCTTCCAGCAGAGTTCGCGCAACGTAAATTACATTACTATTGAATTTTATCGGACGATATTACTCGTGCACGGAGTAACGCGTCTTTTATATTTCAATACAACACAAATAGGATGGAAAGGGAATAAATATGCAAAAACCACTAAAGAAACATAATTCGACATCTAATGTAGCGAAATTCTATGCATTTTAGAGGAAAGATACCTGTTATCTTTTGTTCTGTAATGCAGACCAGAGTTTGTTAAGCGTGAAGGAACTTGCGAACCGTAGACCTAGAAGTGCTTCTAAGTCATCTAATCTGAAAAAATAGAAGAAAAGAAGATCAAACTTTAACATCCACTCAATGACAAGGGAACCTTCTCCATTCAGGAACTACACGGAAAACATGTACTTCAAGTGCAACGCAGCATTATGACAAATTTATTAAATATTATGGTATCACAATGATAACGTTAATTATAATGTAACTTAATGCGTTAGTATTAAGACTGTATGTACTCGCAGGTGCTCTTCAATGGAGTAGAATGAATTTTTCAGCGGAAAGATCTATAATTCACTTATAACTTCACAAGTTAGTCACGGATAATTTAACTCTCCCAGACAAGTTTTGAACATTCGTGTAGCAACGTATGCGACTCTTTTTTCGCGAATGTTAAGACCTGGAAGTGTATACTAAAAATTTTTTGGTCCTGGTATTATTATCAGCCTTTTTTTGAAGTAGCGGTAATTTTAGAAACGGAAAACATTATTACTGAGAAAGTCTATTATCAAACATTTGTCAGAATGGAAAATATTTAACACGTTTTTGTAACACTAACTTCAACAAGGAAACATACGATTTGTACCACAAACAAGAAAAGAATTTAATTTTTACAGTTGTCTGTCTCATTCCAGTGTGTCATCCACTTCTAAGAGTATATTTTTTCCTTTACTGACTATTTATTATATTAAAGAAACGTACACTTTGAACAAAATTTTTCCACTCACTAAGAAACTCGTGTGGTTCTTTACTTTCCGAAAACACTGTTTTCGTAGATGAGAAATAAGAAAAATAGCACACTGCCAGTACGTTTCACGCGGATGGAATATTTCGGCTTAGCAGAAAGTCTGAGTAATTAATATAGAAGTAGTTCACAAGTCAGTTATGCAAATAAGCTTTTAATTACACTACTGACCATTAAAATTGCTACACCAAGAAGAAATGCAGATGATAAACGGGTATTCATTGGACAAATATATTATACTAGAACTGACATGTGATTACATTTTCACGCAATTTGGGTGCACAGATCCTGACAAATCAGTACCCAGAACAATCACCTCTGGCCGTGATAACGGCTTTGATACGCCTGGACATTGAGTCTAACAGAGCTTGGATGGTGTGTATAGGTACAGCTGCCCATGCAGCTTCAACACCATACCACAATTCATCTAGTGCCTGGCGTATATTGACGAGCCAGTTGCTCGGCCACCATTGACCAGACGTTTTCAATTGATGAGAGGTCTGGAGAACGTCTTGGCCAGGGCAGCAGTCGAACATTTTCTGTATCCAGAAAGGTCCGTACAGGACCTGCAACATGCGGTTGTGCATTATCCTGGTGAAATGTAGGGGTTCGCAGGGATCGAATGAAGGGTAGATCCACTGGTCGTAACACATCTGAAATGTAACGTCCAAGTTACTGTTCAAAGTGCCGTCAATGCGAACAAGAGGTGACCGAGACGTGTAACCAATGGCACCCCATACCATCACGCCGGGTGATACGCCAGTATGGCGATGACGAATACACGCTTCCAATGTACATTCACCGCGATGTCGCCAAACACGGATGCGACCATCATGATTCTGTAAACATAACGTGGATTCATCCGAAAAAATGACGTTTTGCCATCCGTGCACCGAGGTTCGTCGTTAAGTACGCCATCGCAGGCACTCCTGTCTGTGATGCAGCGTCAAGGGTAACCGCAGCCATGGTCTTCGATCTGATAGTCCATGCTGCTGCAAACGTCGTCGAACTGTTCGTGCAGATGGTTGTTGTCTTGCAAACGTCCCCATCTGTTGACTCAGGGATCGACACATGCCTGCACGATCCGTTACAGCCATGTGGATAAGACGCCTGTCATCTCGACTGCTAGTGATACGAGAACGTTGGGTTCCAGCACGGCATTCCGTATTACCCTCCTGAACCCACCGATTCCATATTCAGCTAACAGTTATTGGATCTCGACCAAAGCGAGCAGCAATGTCGCGATACGATAAACCGCAATCGTGATAGGCTATAATCCGACCTTTATCAAAATCGGAAACGTGATGGTACGCATTTCTCCTCCTTACACGAGGCATCACAACAACGTTTCACCAGGCAACGCCGGTTAACTGCTCTTTTTGTATGAGAAATCGGTTGGATACTTTCCTCATGTCAGCACGTTGTAGTTGTTGCCACCGGCGGCAACCTTTTGTGAATGGTCTGAAAAGCTAATCATTTGCATATCACAGCATCTTCTTCCTGTCAGTTAAATTTCGCGTCTGTAGCATGTCATCTTCGTGGTGTAGCAATTTTAATGGTCAGTAATGTATTTTTTCATCTTCTTTGAGTTTGAAGCATACTGAATCCATCTGCAGACATTATTTTGACGGGGATGTTCATATTGACACAGAGTAGGAATTAAAATAAACTAGGAGTATTAGTGATTTTCCAAGATTGTTTGACATATGTATTCCACCATGTTAAACGAACTAGAAGATATTCTCTTTTTACCTAGTTTTTCAGGAAACATAAAACACGACCCTTAATAAAACTCTGCCTCTTGACGTGGTATATGCTGTAATTCCGTCTGTCTAACTCTCTACTGAAATTGAAGTTCTTGCATAACATCATGCAAAAGTATTGCAAATAGAAACCAAGAAAGATATTATCGTTGTAAACTAAATTGTTTTGAAAATGTATCTATTTAGATTTCATTATCTGTAAAATAACTAAGGCCTTTATTTATATTTTAAAGGTAATGTCCATAATGCTCAGTTTAATGGAACATGAAACGGCCTCATGAAGTTCAGGAATATTCTCCATTAAGCGAAACATCCCGCGTCCGGGCATTCCTGATTTAGGTTTTCCGTGATTTCCCTAAATCGCTCCAGGCAAATTCCGGTATGGTTCCTTTCAGTGGGTACGGCCTACTTCCTTCCCCGTCCTTCCCTACTCCGATGGGACCGATGACCTCGCTGTCTGGTCTCCTTCCAGAAAACAACTAACCAACCAACCAACCATTAAGCGAAACAACTCCATCTTTTCTGCATCGCAATGGTGTTCGAAACCACTGATGTCCCATACAGTTCAGTAACAAACTAGAATCAGCTTCAATCAGAAACGTCATACACATAACGCACGAGGCGTGTTGTACCATGTGGGACCATTTACATTTTTGGGCTCTCGTTCACGATAGTTTCACAGTCTATTCAGAATATTTGTGATAAGGTTTACTATGTTGCATTCATCTGTAAAATTGTGCCATTCATAATCAGTTATGTGTGTATCGTATGATAACTGAAAAAAAAATTAGAAACGCAAGATTCAAATATGAAATAAAATGCACATGTTTAAATTTAAATGCAAGGTTAACAGAAATTTCGCTCGCAATGAGGAAGTCCACACGACAAAAAGTACTCCCTTACAGTTTGCTCTTTAACGACATGTTTGGCGGATGGCTTCTTCACTTCACACGCGGTGTTTTGTTTTGGTGGTTTTCCATGTCTGGCATTAGTATTTCAAAGCATATGCTAACAGTGTGGAACAAAACAAGTGTCCATCAGACCTACCTAACAATAATGAGGATGAAATTCTCTCTCCATTACTACGTATATACTCTACCGTATTTTGGAGACATTGTTTTACTATTTGTTTCGAAGATGGTATGACATTTGTATCTATCCACTAAAGGGATAATCATTGTCTCTAACATTTTTAAGACTTAGAAATACTTCAGGTTTTCAGAATTTTGTAAACCAAAACATTAAACTATTGGACGGACATTCTTCAATTTTTAGTGAAGCGTTATTTGACGACTTTATTGGAGGGGCAAGTCGTCAGTTTACTCCCAATCGTTAATGTAAATTTGCGAAAATGTAAAAGGAATGCATGTTAGAGTATAACGTTCCATCCCATCGACAACGATATCAGTACAAACGGAACTGAAGCTTGGACTGAACAAAGATATTGAAGTCGGCCGTGTTCTTTACAACGCGACCAAGTAGCCTTAAGAGGCCTACGGGCACCATGGAAAACTTTTACAAGGCCTTCGTCTCTTGAATGAGAGTCCAGTTATTAATCCCTTGGAACGTCGATATGCATTCGAAACGATAATACCTATATGTGCCCAAAACAGCCCATCGGTTGCCCTTCCAAGGCTGAAGCGACCACTTTCCATTCCTCCCGCTATGGAAGATTTCGCCAAGATTCCACTTATTTTACCTCTCTCAACAGTAAATCTCTACCCAATCCATGCACAAAATGTG
Source organism: Schistocerca serialis cubense (assembly GCF_023864345.2). NCBI lineage: Eukaryota > Metazoa > Arthropoda > Insecta > Orthoptera > Acrididae > Schistocerca > Schistocerca serialis. Next base: position 652,916,702 of record NC_064639.1, on the reverse strand, counting down.
ATCGATGAAGACATTTACCTTGGCACGGTATACCACACATTGGTCACTACAATCGCACGAAGTTACTCTTTATCTGGTATGGTTACAAACTCTTTCGTAACGGAGTCCTTAGACAAGAAGTCTAGTGTATCTTGCCAGTCAAACTGTCGCGACAAGTTAACTGAATACTCTTTACCTTCCCCGAGCGAATGCTGTCCTTTTACATGAAGTTTATGCTCAAATGGAAGAGTCAACAGTCTGTTGTCCTCGTAACATACGAGTCACTGTGCGCTACAGTTTCACTGCGAGTGTTTTATATTATGAGAGGAGGGCAGCAATAACATACGGTTTTGCCCTCTACTTCTGATAAATGGAAGGCTACAGAGGGTATCTCATAAAATGTTTTGCCCTTCCCGAGAGTCATTCTCTGCTGTTAGGGAACCAAATGACACTCTCCAGAATCATGATCAAAATATCTTTCAGCATGTTGCATACACCCTAAGAGGCACCGAAAGAGCTGGTGAGCCAACATGACGAGCCAGCCGTTCACAATTTATTGGTCAGAGCCGGATCCAGGACGTACATATCTCACTTGATGGACGTCATATTTCACTTGATGGTGTTTATAATGTGCACTACAGCACTGAGATCAGGTGACCTGGATCGCGGCACTAGCGCCTTTATGTACTCGTATGTGACGCGTTCATTAAATCATTCTGTCAGCGTTAGGAATGAATGGGGCTATGGCTTCTGTACCAACAGTGAGGATGAATGGCTTCCTTGAACACCGGTTTCTTGCCTCCCAGACTTGAACTGGCGAGTTTTTTTCTTTTTTTTTTTTAATTTTGGCCGGTCTGTTCTCCATTGCAATCCGCAGTAGTCAACGCGTTATTACCCATGACAGTCTGGTGGCGGTGAATTTATACTAATGGTATTCGCTGTTCAGAGCACAATAGTCCACACTATTACCCACGACAATTTTGTGGCGATCAATTTATGCTCACGGTGAACCCTTGAGAGTGTGACCCGTTAAAAGTCTAGTGCCTGCGCAGTCTCAGAGATTACTAAGCGCCCCATGGGTGGGACATTCACGATGTGGCCAACATGAAACCCACACATCCTACCAGTCACACGATACGCCGAATGATTAGTCCACTCGCCGCAACCGAAGCCCGATCTCTCTCCAATAATATTACTCATTCATTTTAGCTTAAGTTTATACATACCGTGTGTGTGGGTGTGTGAGGTTGGGGGGGGGGGGGGGGGGGTATAACGAGGAGAGGAATCTTAGGCTTACGGTTTAATTTTTGTGGTTGCTTTTAAACTAACGCGTCAGCTCATATAATTCAGTACGGGCGCCATGGACTTCGTTATTGTGAGGACAATTAATCATATCACCATCATCAGTTAACGAAATGCATGCCCGAGGAGATCAGTTTTGTATCTGTATGCTTATTACAGTACGTGATCTTGGTACTTCAGTCGAATTATGAGTAAATATTCAGTGAACATGATTTGCCTTTATCTGTTTACGTCCGCTGATTACTGAGTCTCATCTGTATTTACACATGTGATGTCTGAAAAACTGAAAAATTAAAATAAAAACACAAATGGCCAAGTGCGAAAAGGACTAGTACACAGAAGGTTTCATACAAATTTATTTCATCTACGATTTTTGGCTGTTGTCGATATCGATACTCGCAAGATATTGGTCCTGGGAATTCAAAGACCGTATCAAGGTCTCTTCTCATACTAGCCCGCTTATACAAAAAGAAGCGAGCAGGAGACTTCAGTGCAGAGAAAGAAGATTTAATGAAACATTTTTATTTACTTACTAAAACATGACCACAATATCCATGCATTGCATGCAGTAATGTTCAACTATTATGGATGATGAATGCAATGTATGTTCAAATGGCGAAAGATACTTTTATGTGGTATAATGACGACGATATAATTACAATTTAGCAAATTTTAGATTTTTTGCTGTACTTGCACTGTGAACCATTGCTTCTTGTGGGATCTCATGATTCTATGTTAACGGAAAGTACCCTATAGATTTTGATGGGTGAATTTGCTAGAATCATAATGTGTGACATAACTGACCGAATCTTTTAACTACATTGACTTAAAAGCTTAAATATTTTATACCGCCAAGGGACCATAGACTTCAGTATATGACATAAGTTTGAGCTTGATACGTCAACCTGTTCGAGAGAAAAAGGGGTCTTAAGAGAAGGACAGACAGGCGGAAAAAAAATTTTTTTAAAAATCTTATGATATAAATACAAATTAACAATGTTCGAAATTTTTCATTTACTTTCAAACCTGGCTTCTTGCAAAATTTCATGATTATAGGTGAACTGAAAGCACCCTGCACATTTCCGAGTATCAAAATATGTGACATAAATGGCAATATCTTTTGATTTCATTGACTTCTTACAATTTTTACACCTCCAAGGGACCATAGACAATAAGTGACATAAATATGAAACGGATGCGGTTGCTGAGAAAGTGTTCTTAACAGTCGTACAGACAGACAGACAGACCGGCGAACAACAAAGCGATCCTATAAGTGCGTCGTCTTTGCAGATTGAGACACGGAATCCTAAAAAACTAAAACGAAAATCAAGAGAATTTAAGTCTGTCCACTTCTGATTTTGTGCTTCACTTACTTCAGCCATTATTAGTGTCGACTGGTATGTATCTTCTGCAACCATTTGAAATCAGGTGCATCGAAATAATGGTAAAGGATAAGGTACGATCTAAAGACGCAAGGATTGAGTATGAGGGCTAAGGATACATCTTACCACGGAAAAGGTTGTTTAGCGGGACATCACTATATGAAGAAGTTATTTCAAGGCTCAGCAGTGAGGGGAAAACAATGTAGCTCACCGTAAGTAAAAATGTAAAAGGACTACAAGGAAAGTTGGACGTAGTAATGTAGTTAATGCCCCGAGAAGCAAACTTTAGGAATGACATGAAAGATCGGTGACTCACAACATAACGAGTGCAGTTTCTCGTTTACCGTAAGAAGCCTGTACATTCTTCCGTCAGCAGAAAAATGTTTACTTCGCTAGTCGACTTGATGTTAAAGTTCGACAGAAATAAATGGAAACAGTGCAGTTTGTGTCTAGCTAAATACCGGTAAATATAATATTGTTAAGCATTTTTGTAATTGTACCACTGATTTGGATATAGATTAAACAAGTTACAATGACCACGATGATCAAGGAAACTACGAAAGTCGCATTCGAAAATTAAGCCTAACTCGATTATTATCAACAGGCCCACTTCGCAAGACACCATGAGAACAACCCAGAATGTGGACAACGTATTACTTATTCCACGGTGTTGGTAACTTTCTGTCGCTAATGATAGCGCTTTTTCTCTCTTTAGTTTTGTCTTCCTTAGTTTATATCACATGGAATAATTTTCTGGGGAAATTTCGCACATGAAAACGACGTATAAATTGCACACGAAAGTGTTATAAGGATGCCATTTGATCTCCATCCTGTAAACTCACACAGGCAGCTGTTTAGAAGCCAACAATTTCTCAATACTTTTACTCTTGTATTGTTTGTTCTGAGGAACCAGTCATAATAACAGTTGAAATACCTTCAAAAAGTGAGTTGGAGAACCGCAGTGTGAACCTCCTCATCATTGGAAAATCTCTTTCCCGACGGATGTTCTTTCACCTTTCCGACTGCTTGAACGTTGTCATCTGTCGGTGATGTCGATGGCTTTCCTTCCAGATCAGCATCGTCAACATCTGGGCCTCCTTGGTCAAATTGTTGGTACCATTTCAATACTGTTGGAAGCGACATTGCATTTGGTCCAACCCTGCTAGATATTCATAGTGCATCTGTGTGATATTTTGCCAAGAATCTTAGTGTGTCGCTTACTTCAGCTTTGGAGTACGCCTCACTCTCAGATTGTGATGCATCTGTTACCCGTACTGCAGCAAAACTGTGTCTGCAGGCAGTGCGGAACATGCACTCTACACCAAGGCCGGCCAGAGAATGCGAAAACGCACGAGAGCCGAATGTGTGAGCCGCGTGAGGACTTTGCTCGCCCTACTCGTCTTTGCTCGGTCCTTCTCAGAAGTGCCTCATTTTAGTATTACTGTACAGCATTTCTCGGTCGATACAACTCTGTTCATCTCGGCAGAATCGTGATATCAGTGCTGTTTAGACTTCGGTATTTGTTCATGGTATGAAGGACTTTCACAAATCCAGCGGCTGTGCGCACGAAAGGCGGCAATCTAGCAATCTTTCCTCAAAAGCCTTTAAAACTGAATGGGAATGACAGAAAGATAATAATTCTCAATATCTACTATGCAACACACGTTCACAAAAATGACGGATACCGCGAATTTACTTTGGAACAATGTAACACCACCTTGCAGAAAGAATTTAAAGATTTAGTTCACGATGAAATATCAACATTAAATTACAAAGGTCGACAGATGGGATTGCTTGCTCTAGAAGCAAATTGTCCTAAATTTGTAGGCAAGTAGCACGTGAAAAATTTGGTGGTACATACAGTAACATTTCTAAGTTTGCAACATTATTTTACTCTCAGTTGCAACAGTTTTCGATGGAACTGGACGAGGAGTGTGGAGACTTTTAATATTATTGCAAGGTACGTTCGTTACGGTTGGCTGTGCGGTCTAACGTACGGCTTTCCGGGCGGGAAGGAGCGCCTGGTCCCCGGCACGAATCCGCCCGGCGAATTTGTCTCGAGGTCCGGTGAACGGGCCAGTCTGTGGATGGTTTTTAGGCGGTTTCCCATCTTCCTCGGCAAATGCGAGCTGGTTCCATTATTCCGCCTCAGTTACACTATGTCGGTGATTGCAGCGCAAACAAGTTCTCCACGTACGCGTACACAACCATTACTCTACCACGCAAACATAGGGGTTACACTCGTCTGGTGTGAGACGTTCCCTTGGGGTGGGGGGGGGGGGGGTGTCCACCGGGGGCCGAACCGCACAATAATCCTGGGTTCGGTGTGGGGCGGCGGAGGGGTGAAGTGGACTGCGGTAGTCGTCGTGGGGTTGTGGACCGCTGCGACTGCGGCGGGTACGGAGCCTCTCCGTCGTTTCTAGGTCCCCGGTTAACATACAATACAATACAAATACGTTCGTTAAGACAAGGAATTTGCCTGGAACGATTTTTCGATTTAAAATCGGCCATTGTTGAATTTACGAAGAAAAAAAGGAGTGCAGGAGCTAAAATTGGAACCTGTGGAATGGCCTACACACCTCGCATTTTAATGTACCTCACTGCACAGTGCCCACAGTAAGACTTTGCAAGGTCAGAAACAAGTTATTTCTGATTTTATGGGGATGCATTTATAAGGAAAATCACATCTTAGAAGGGGCAAATTATGACAAACGCGATTCAGTTTCTTAAGCTCACTGGTATTAAAGAAAGAATTAACTGTGCCCTTGAAAGAATTACAAGGATAGTTTCTAAACGTTTTGAAGACACACCCAGTCTTACCTCTCTTTTCCATCTATTTTTGACGTAGTTTGCACTTTCAGTTGAATGCGCTCCTGTGCATGCGCATTGATTGATCTGCAACGTAATACCAAGTCTGCATTGTTTTCCTGTCAGAGTTTCCATGTCTCCATAATGAAGTTAAAAACTTGCTTAAGTATTTCGATCAATGTACTTGTATGAAAGACCTTCTTCCAAAACTTTCTATGAAGCTAAATAGGTCTGTATTATGTGGCAATCTGACTTCAAAAATTTTTGTAACTCTCTACATCTGTCCACAAGGAAACAGTATGTATTGTGTGAGCGGAAAATAATTAAATAGTACTGAAAATTTATTTCATTTATGATCTATATTGTTGAGAAATGTGAAGTATAAAACCAAATCGTATGTAGTGCAACTGCACTGCCATTTAAATGCAGCACGTTCGTAGTTTCCCCGTTTCTCCTTCCTCACCGTTACATAGTGTCCTGTGGTGGTGGGGGGGGGGGGGGGGGGGGAGGGGAGGGGAGAGTGCAGACAGGCTGAGCCTTATGGCAATCGTGCCAGAAGACTGGTCACAAGTCGAATTCTTGGCCACCCTTGCTCTATGCAGTGGTCTTAAGGTGCGGCGAGATGTGTAGCTTATTTCCTGAAGTCCCTATGTAAATACACAAATCGATTCACGTAACTTTACTGTTGCACAGGAAGGAGCAAAGTGTACAGCCTAAAAATATTTGATCATCTTCCTCGTCGATACCAGCAAATGGCAAACAACAGAAACAGTTTTTAGCGCAACTGAAACTATTTTTGTTTGACAAATTTATGTGTGATTGAAATAAATTTAGTAATTTGAGATGTAGTTTAAAATTAAAGTGAACAACACCATCGTTATCCTTAGGGTCTTGGACTGCTGTACTGTTCCTTAAAGTAAAAGTAAAATTATGTGAATTGTCAGCAGTAGTTTTCACTGTAAATTATGATATTTGAAAATGACACTCCACAATCTGGCGAGCTGTCATAGATGTTATCCACGGACCATGTAAATAAATCTATATCTTCGTCTACATAGATACTCCGCAAGCCACTCTGTGCCACTACTTGTCATTTTCCCTCCTTTTCCATTCGCAAATATGGTGTTGCTGTCATGGTCTTCAGTCCTGAGACTAGTTTGATGCAGCTCTCCATGCTACTCTAACCTGTGCAAGCTTCTTCATCTCCCAATACTTACTGCAACTTCCATCTTTTTGAATCTGCTTAGTGTATTCATCTCTTGGTCTCCCTCTACGATTTTTACCCTCCACGCTGCCCTCCAATGCTAAATTTGTGATCCCTCGATGTCTCAGAAATTGTCCTAACAACCGGTCCCTTCTTCTTCTCAAATCGTGCCACAAACTCCTCTTCTCCCCAATTCTATTCAACACCTCCTCATTAGTTATGTGATCTACCCATCTAATCTTCAGCATTCTTTTGCAGCACCACATTTCGACAGCTTCTATTCTCTTCTTGTCCGAACTATTTTACGTCCATGTTTCACTTCCATACATGGTTACACTCCATACAAATACTTTCAGAAATGACTACCTGACACTTAAATCTATACTCGATGTTAACAAATTTCTCTTCTTCAGAAACGCTTTCCTTGCCATTGCCAGTCTACATTTTATATCCTCTCTACTACGACCATCATCAGTTATTTTGCTCCCCAAATAGCAAAACTCCTTTACTACTTTAAGTGTCTCATTTCCTAATCTAATTCCCTCAGCGTCACCCGGCTTAGTTCGATTACATTCCATTATCCTCGTTTTGCTTTTGTTGATGTTCATCTTATATCCTTCTTTCAAGACGCTGTCCATTCCGTTCAAATGCTCTTCCAAGTCCTTTGCTGTCTCTGACAGAATCACAATGTCATCGGCGAACCTCAAAGTTTTTATTTCTTCTCCATGAATTTTAATACCTACTCCGAATTTTTCTTTTGTTCCCTTTACTGCTTGCTCAATATACAGATTGAATAACATCGGGGAGAGACTACAAACCTGTCTCACTCCCTTCGCAACCGCTGCTTCCCTTTCATGCCCCTCGACTCTTATAACTGCCATCTGGTTTCTGTACAAATTGTAAATAGCCTTTCGCTCCCTGTATTTTACCCCTGCCACCCTTAGAATTTGAAAGAGAGTATTCCAGTCAACTTTGTCAAAAGCTTTCTCTAAGTCTACAAATGATAGAAATGTAGGTTTGCCTTTCCTTAACCTAAGATAAGTCGTAGGGTCAGTATTGCCTCACGTGTTCCAATATTTCTACGGAATCCAAACTGATCTTCCCCGAGGTCAGCTTCTACCAGTTTTTCCATTCGTCTGTAAAGAATTCGTGTTAGTGTTTTGCAGCTGTGACTTATTAAACTGATAGTTCGGTAATTTTCACATCTGTCAACAACTGCTTTCTGTGGGATTGGAATTATTATATTCTTCTTGAAGTCTGAGAGTATTTCGCCTGTCTCATAAATCTTACTCACCAGATGGTAGAGTTTTGTCAGGCCTGGCTCTCCCAAGGCCATCAGTACTTCCAATGGAGTGTTGTCTACTCCCGGGACCTTGTTTCGACTCAGGTCTGTCAGTGCTGTGTCAAACTCTTCACGCAGTATCGTATCTCCTATTTCATCATCATGTACATTCTCTTCCATTTCTATAATATTGTCCTCAGGAACATCGCCTTTATATGGACCCTCTATATACTCCTTCCATCTTTCTGCTTTCCCTTCTTTGCTTAGAACTGGGTTTCCATCTGAGCTCTTGATATGCATACAAGTAGCTTTCTTTTCTCAAAGGTCTCTTTAATTTTCCTGTAGGCAACATCTATCTGACCCCTAGTGAGATAAGCCTCTGCATCCTTACATTTGTCCTCTAGCCATGCCTGCTTAGCCATTTTGCACTTCCTGTCGATCTCCTTTTTGAGAAGTTTGTATTCCTTAACTGCATTTTTATATTTTCTCCTTTCCTTAATTAAATTCAATATTTCTTCTGTTATCCAAGGATTTCTACTAGCCCTTGTCTTTTTAACTACTTGATCCTCTGCTGTCTTCACTATTTCATCCCTCAAAGCTACCCATTCTTCTTCTACTGTATTTCTTTCCCCCATGCCTGTTAATTGTTCCCTTATGCTCTCGCTGAAACTCTGTAAACCTCTGGTTTAGTTTATCCAGGTCCCATCTCCTTAAATTCCCACCTTTTTGCAGTTTCGTCAGTTTTAATCTACAGTTCATAACCAATAGATTATGGTCAGAGTCCACGCCTGCCCCTGGAAATGTCTTACAATTTAGAGCTTGGTTCCTAAATCTCTGTCTTACCATTATATGATCTATCTGAAAGTATCTCCAGGATTCTTCTGTGTATACAACTTTCTTTTATGATTCTTGAACCAAGTGTTAGCTATGATTAAGTTGTGTTCTGTGCAAAATTCTACCAGGCGGCTTTCTCTTTCATTTCTTACCCCCAATCCATATTCACCTACTACATTTCCTTCTCCCCATTTTCCTACTCTCGAATTCCAGTCACCCATGACTATTAAATTTTCGTCTCCGTTCACTACCTGAATAATTTCCCTTATCTGATCATACATTTTATCAATTTCTTCATCATCTGCAGAGCTAGCTGGCATATAAACTTTTACTACTATAGCAGGCGTGGGCTTTGTGTCTATCTTGGCCATAATAATGCGTTCACTATTCAGTTTGTAGTAGCTTACCCGCATTCCTATTTCCCTGTTCATTATTAAAACTACTCCTGCATTACCTCTTTTTGATTTTGTATTTATAACCCTGTATTCACATGACCAAAAGTCTTGTTCCTCCTGCCACCGAACTTCATTAATTCCCACTATATCTAACTTTAACCTATCCATTGCCCTTTTAAAATTTTCTAACCTACCTGCCCGATTAAGGGATCTGACATTCCACCCTCCGATCCGTAGAACGCCAATTTTCTTTCTCCTGATAACGACGTCTTCTTGAGTAGTCCCCGCCCGGAGATCTGAATGGGGGACTATTTTACCTCCGGAATATTTTACTCAAGAGGACGCCATCATCATTTAACCATACAGTAAAGCTGCATGCCCTCGGGAAATATTACGTCTGTAGTTTCCCCTTGAATTCAGCCGTTCGCAGTACCAGCACAGAAAGGCCGTTTTGGTTAGTGTTACAAGGCCAGATCAGTCAATCATCCGGACTGTTGCCCCTGCAACTATTGAAAAGGCTGCTGCCCCTCTTCAGGAACCACACGTTTGTCTGGCCTCTCAACAGCTACCCCTCCATTGTGGTTGCACCTACGGTACGGCTATCTGTATCACTGAGGGACGCAAGTCTCCCCACCAACGGAAAGGTCCATGGTTCATGGGGGGGGGGGGGGGGGGGGGTTCGCAAATATAGCGAGGGAAAACCGAGTGTCTGTACGCTTCTCGTATCTTATCTTCCTGGTTCTTAAGCGCGGGAGTAGAATCGTTGGGCGGAGGTTCGAGTCCTCCCTCGGGCATGGGTGTGTGTGTTTGTCCTTAGGATAATTTTGGTTAAGTAGTGTGTAAGCTTAGGGACTGATGACCTTAGAAGTTAAGTCCCATAAGATTTCACACACATTTGAACATTTGAACCGTTAGGCAGTCAGCTTCAAATGCGGGTTCTCTAAATTTTCTCAATAGTGTTTATCGAAAAGAATGTCGCCTTCCCTCCAGGGATTCCAATTTGAATTCCCGTAGCATCTCTGTAACACTTACATGTTGTTCTAACCTACCGGTAACGAATCTAGCAGCCCGCCGCAGAATTGCTTTGATGTCTTCCTTCAAACCGACTTGGTACAGATCCCAAACACTCATACAGTACTCAAGAATAGGTCGCACCAGCGTCCTATTAGTGGTCTCTTTCAGAAGTGAACCACTCGGTCCTAAAATTCCCCCAATAAACCGAAGTTTCCCCTTCATCCACAGTTCTCAGTATATCACGTGAGGAAGGAAGTAAACTGAACGACACTTGCAGTTGTGATACAACATTACATAGAGAGATGATATCTTCCTGTTTGTGAAACTCAGCTTAACTTTTCGTCCCCAGGAGCAGTAAGTTCAATGGTAAATATGGATCATGACGCCACAACCAACAATGGATTGTTACTTAAAATTTCGTTTACTGAGACGCAAGCAGGAAGTTCAACAACTGAAATACGTTATTTACTACTCTAGATAACAGCGGACGGATTTCCTGTTTTCGGTGAAATGTAAGCGTACCGTAGCTTCTCTGAAACGTAGTGCTGTCAAGCTATCTGAGTCACCACTCTCAACGGCGAAACTTCAGCCTTTTCCTGGAAGAAGCCGCATCGGTGCAAAGTTTTGGTAGCGGAGAGGGCCCGGGCGAATGGCCGCTCGGCGGACTGTTCTGCTGCAGAGGAAGTTGCCGGCAGCTGGTGGCTGGACCAGGGCTGGCCGGCGGAAATCCGCCCTCTCCACCGTTGCCATACACTGAACGTAGGTAATAAAATGAAATTAAGAGGAAAAATGCGCCCTTAGTTGCTAATGAGGAAATAATTAGTTCTCACATCTGTGAGCCTCTAAACTTGTTTATTAACGCGCAAAATGAGAACACGCGTCTAGCGCTTGTAGGAAACCGCAGAAATGGGTCTTAAAAAAAAAGGAAAACAAAAATGAAAAATGTTACACATACTTCTTTAATTAAATTTTCGGGGATAAATTAAACACGAAATAAGAGAGAACTTAAGTACAATTATGCAAAATGAGCAACAAAGAATTTTCTTTATTGGTTTGTAAGTCGTATATAACATTCTCCAGTTAAAACACAAGACGCCCATACTACTTTGTTTCTCTTTCAGTAGGAAGGATATAAAGCGTGCTTTTGGGCCACAGAGATTTTTATATTAGGGCAGTATGCGTCGTATATTTGACAGTAGGCAGCACATGCTACGTAACTATGGAGTAACGCAATTAAGAGTATTCTGAGATTAATTCAATGTCTCTAGCAATTTCTTTCACATCAAAAGGCATGTACTCGAAGAAAATTTTCTATATCGATGTATGAAACTGGATTGACTCGACAAATAATACTTGTGTCGCGTCTTGACGCTTTCGAGATGGGCCATAGTCACCTTGGTTGGAGCACCTGGACGGTCGCTTTGCACGCATCTTCCGACCATCATAACATTGTAACTATGAAAGCAATATATTCATGTGGTGTGTCATTTGAAACAATGAAATCTGTTTTAAATATTCGTGAAATGTGGATTATGAAATAGTTTTGCAGATATACTACTCGCTTTACGAAAACGTGTTTTTAGTTTTTATTCCGAAAAAAATTCGGCATGGCCGTTCTTACACACAATACCTGACATGTGTGTGCTATTTTTTCTAACACTTTAGACACTGTCAGGAAGTTTCTTTTCGGCACGCTTTTTCCTTTAGGCTCTTACTCACATCGGAGCACACTTTGCAGACACTGGAGAAGAATGAATCTCTTGACTTGCTGCTCAAGAATGCCCTGACTGTACACGAACTTGGGATTGAGTGCACTTCTGCCTTTTACCCACATTCCATGTCTCCTGGTACAACACGAATGTATTCGTCACGCCCATCAGAAACAACTAGAAGACCGATTTTGTCCGCAATTTCAACAACTATCTTTTGAAAGTTTAATAAGCAATTGTGTGGTCTGATTTAGCCACTCAGTACAGTAAAACATGAGACGCTGACTTCGCGTACGGATAGGTCAGAATTCGAACACTACGTGGTAGCACAATGCAGAGACCCTTCTTCGTGCAGTCTACATTGTTACCGACAGACGGAAACAATTTTACGCACTGTACTTACAAGCCAGCAGCAGAAAATGGTATAACGGGAATAGGATTCGTTATGAATAGGAGGGTAGGGCAAAGAGTACGTTACTGTGAACAGTTCGGTGATAGAGTTGTTCTTATCAGAATCGGCTGCAAACCAACAGCGACAACGATAGTTCGGTACATATGCCGACGTTCACGCTGAACATGAATAGGTAGAGAAAGTATATGATTATATTGAAAGGGACAGTACGTGAAGGGAGATCAATATCTAATAGTCATGGGTGACTGGAATACAGTTGTAGGAGAAGGAGTAGAAGAAAACGTTGCAGGAGAATATGGGCTTCGGACAAGGAATGAGAGAGGAGAAAGGCCAATTCAGGTTTGTAATAAATTTCAGCTAATAATAGCGAATACTCTGTTCAATAACCACAAGAGGAGGAGGTATACTCGGAAAAGGCTGGGTGAGACGGGAAGGTTTCAGTTAGATGAAATGGTTCAAATGGCTCTGAGCACTATGGGAATTAACATCTGAGGTCGTCAGTTCCCAAGAACTTAGAACTACTTAAACCTAACTAACCTAAGAACATCACACACATCCATGCCCGAGGCAGGATTCGAACCTGCTACCGTAGCGGTCGCGCAGTTCCAGACTGAAGCGCCCAGAACCGCTCGGCCACACCGGCTGGCTTAGATTAAATCATGGTCGGACAGAGATTCCGAAATCAGATGTGGATTGTAAGGTGTACCCAGGAGCACACATAGATTAATATCACAATATACACTCCTGGAAATTGAAATAAGAACACCGTGAATTCATTGTCCCAGGATGGGGAAACTTTATTGACACATTCCTGGGGTCAGATACATCACATGATCACACTGACAGAACCACAGGCACATAGACACAGGCAACAGAGCATGCACAATGTCGGCACTAGTACAGTGTATATCCACCTTTCGCAGCAATGCAGGCTGCTATTCTCCCATGGAGACGATCGTAGAGATGCTGGATGTAGTCCTGTGGAACGGCTTGCCATGCCATTTCCACCTGGCGCCTCAGTTGGACCAGCGTTCGTGCTGGACGTGCAGACCGCGTGAGACGACGCTTCATCCAGTCCCAAACATGCTCAATGGGGGACAGATCCGGAGATCTTGCTGGCCAGGGTAGTTGACTTACACCTTCTAGAGCACGTTGGGTGGCACGGGATACATGCGGACGTGCATTGTCCTGTTGGAACAGCAAGTTCCCTTGCCGGTCTAGGAATGGTAGAACGATGGGTTCGATGACGGTTTGGATGTACCGTGCACTATTCAGTGTCCCCTCGACGATCACCAGGGGTGTACGGCCAGTGTAGAAGATCGCTCCCCACACCATGATGCCGGGTGTTGGCCCTGTGTGCCTCGGTCGTATACAGTCCTGATTGTGGCGCTCACCTGCACGGCGCCAAACACGCATACGACCATCATTGGCACCAAGGCAGAAGCGACTCTCATCGCTGAAGACGACACGTCTCCATTCGTCCCTCCATTCACGCCTGTCGCGACACCACTGGAGGCGGGCTGCACGATGTTGGGGCGTGAGCGGAAGACGGCCTCACGGTGTGCGGGACCGTAGCCCAGCTTCATTGAGACGGTTGCGAATGGTCCTCGCCGATACCCCAGGAGCAACAGTGTCCCTAATTTGCTGGGAAGTGGCGGTGCGGTCCCCTACGGCACTGCGTAGGATCCTACGGTCTTGGCGTGCATCCGTGCGTCGCTGCGGTCCGGTCCCAGGTCGACGGGCACGTGCACCTTCCGCCGACCACTGGCGACAACATCGATTTACTGTGGAGACCTCACGCCCCACGTGTTGAGCAATTCGGCGGTACGCCCACCCGGCCTCCCGCATGCCCACTATACGCCCTCGCTCAAAGTCCGTCAACTGCACATACGGTTCACGTCCACGCTGTCGCGGCATGCTACTAGTGTTAAAGACTGCGATGGAGCTCCGTATGCCACGGCAAACTGGCTGACACTGACGGCGGCGGTGCACAAATGCTGCGCAGCTAGCGCCATTCGACGGCCAACACCGCGGTTCCTGGTGTGTCCGCTGTGCCGTGCGTGTGATCATTGCTTGTACAGCCCTCTCGCAGTGTCCGGAGCAAGTATGGTGGGTCTGACACACCGGTGTCAATGTGTTCTTTTTTCCATTTCCAGGAGTGTAGTATGACGAAGAGTGGGCTGAAGTTTATGACATTAGGCAAAGAAGTGGATTACGAAAATACTAAATACTGACGAGAAACGGTTGAAGTTCTCTAAGGCTATTGATGCAGCAATAAGGAATAGCTCAGTAGGCATTACAGATGAAGAGGAATGAAAATCTCTAAAGAGGGTCATCACAGAAGTTGGGAAGGAAAACATAGGTACAAAGAAGGTAGCTGCGAAGAAACCATGGGTAACACAAGAAATACTTCAATTGATGGATGAAAGAAGGAAGTACAAAAATATTCAGGGAAATTCAGGAATACACAAATACAAGTCGCTGAGGAATGAAATACATAGAAGTGCAGAGAAGATAAGACGAAATGGTTGCATGAGAAATGTAAAGAAATAGAAAAAGAAATGACTGTCGGAAGGACTGGCTCTGCATATTGAAAAGTCAAAACAATCTTTTGTGAAATTAAAACCAGGTGTAGAAACACTAAGTGTGGAACGGGAGTTCCAATGTTAAATGCTGAGGAGATGTTCAAATTCGATGTGATGGGCCAAGCCCCACCCAACTGATGCTGCATTCTAACCTTTCAAGAAGGTATTTCCTACTCACCCGCATTAATTTACATTTTTCGACGTTCAGAGCTAGCTGCTATTCATCACACTAACTAGAAGTTTTGTATCAGTCGTCTTTTATGTTCCTGAAGTCACCTACCCGTACACCATTGCAGCCCATCCTTTTCGTCGGATCATTTAAGTGCATTGGGAATAAAACCGGTACCATCACCCCTGGGGCACTGCTTAGGATACCCTTGTCTTCGGTTAAGACTCCCCGTCTCCCAGCCACTCACATTATTTGGAAATCTAAACCATATGCTCGGACCTTCGTCAACAGCCCGCAGTGGGACACGTGTATAATGCTTTCCTGAAATCTAGCTACATGGAGTCTCTAGGGGCGTCTTGTTTTATTGTGATGTGGTCGCTGCAGACATGTATCTGCAGACACACAAAAATAATTACGCAATTTATTTATTCAAGACCATAATTACAACTTCATGAATACGGTTCACTGTAGAAAGCGGCAATTGTAAAACACCCCCGAAAAGCGTTGTTCCATTTTTTTATAGGAACACTTCATTTCCTTCAACCACCGAATATTTCGGCGTAGCTTGTAGAACGAAATACCAGTCTGTCTCAGGTTGTTCGCTTCCGCTGAAAGTTTGTGGAGTTAAACATGTCGGAATTTGTGTGGCCTACGCCAGTGCCGGAAAATACTGGTGGCCTTACACCGCCTACAGGAATGGACAGGCTCTACCTGAGCGGCCAGCATGTTGGCTCGTCATTTCCTGTGAAAACAGTCAGACATTTTGCTCGCTCGCACGGTGTTTGCTGGGAAAACACGGCGATGAGCGAAGAAAAGCAGCCGCACCCGTGTCCCCCGCGTGTAAGCGATCAATTGAACGACGGGAACGAGGCGGCGGCGCTGTTCGCCTCGTGTATTTTTCCACCAATTGCGATTGTGTAAAGCGCGATGTCGTGTCCGCAACTCACAGCGAAGTTTTAGCCGAAGTATTGAGCACCACCTGCGTTTGACAAGCTGCAAAGGTTTTAAACTTTTCGTCGAGGTCGCAAGAACTGAAGAAAGTGTTACCGATTTCAGTGTCTCAATACAGTCAACCTTTCTAATGACATCTAGTACACAACCTCTCAGATCTACGGTATATTGCCACCGAAATGTAATTCTTCTTCATTCTCGTGATGAAGCCGGAAAATTCTAAAGTTAAAACAGTGTGACAGCTCGATTTGTCCCATACAAGAAGTAGTCATTTGCTACCACAAATTTTGTTTTAGGCTATGCGCCAAACTCCGTATCGATACGCTGTGGTCATGTAGTAAAGATTTTAAATATTTCATAAATGGTTCAGTATACCGAAGCATCAGCTTTAACAAACAATAACCAAAGATGTGAGTATTCCATTTGATCATTATTCGTAACATTTTTTACGTATCGAGGAATAGAAACTTCTGTAGCTTTATGTACCGAACGAGGTAAACTATTGATGATGTTTAATGACACGTAGAAAATAAGAGCACAATGATGCATCAAATTTCAGCCGTATTAAAATTTCCTAACAGTTATGCCGGCACATTGCTCCTTGCATAAGAAAGTGGAAGTGAAAACTGGTACAGCCCGATTTCGCAGACGTTGCTGATACATTTGCAACTTTTCTTGTCAACAATTTCGACTGGTTAAAACTTGCTTTTACATTTAGCTAAAAACGTTAAGACTTAGAACCACACGCTAAAATGATCCCCCACCCCCTCCTTTTCCTACTACCATTTACCGGAGCATTCGTTTCAATATCTTCAGCGGATTCTAGAATATTATGGATTTTGCGGTTCAGGTAAATCATACTATGTGCACATTTGAATTCAGTCTCTGTGTTGTTATTGTGGTCTTCAGTCCAGAGACTGGTTTGATGCAGCTCTCAATGCTACTCTATCCTGTGCAAGGATCTTCATCTCCCAGTACCTACTGCAACCTACATCCTTCTGACTCAGTTTAGTGAATTCATCTCTTGGTCTCCCTCTACGATTTTTACCCTCCACGCTGCCCTCCAGTATTAAATTGGTGATCCATTGATGCCTCAGAACATGTCCTACCAACCGGCCCTTCTTCTAGTCAAGTAGTGCCACAAACTCCTCTCCTCACCAATTCTATTCAATATGTCCTCATTAGTTATGTGATCTACCCATCCAATCTTCAGAATTCTTCTGTAGCACCACATTTCGAAAGCTTCCATTCTCTTCTTGTCTAAACTTTTTTTCTCCCACGTTTCATTTCCATACGTGGCTACACTCCATACAAATACTTTCAGAAACGACTTCCTGACACTTAAATCTACTCTCGATGTCAACAAATTTCTCTTCTTCAGAAACGCTTTGTTTTCCATCGCCAGTCTACATTTTATATCCTCTCTACTTCGACCATCATGAGTTATTTTGCTCCCCAAATTGCAAAACGCATTTACTACTTTGTCTCATTTCCTAATCTAATTCCCGCAGCATCACCCGATTTAATTCGACTACATTCCAAATCCTCGTTTTGCTTTTGTTGATGTTCATCTTATATCCTCCTTTCAAGACACTGTCCATTCCGTTCAGCTGCTCTTCCAGGTCCTTTCCTGTCTCTGACAGAATGACAATGTCATCGGCGAACCTCAAAGTTTTTATTTCTTCTCCATGGATTTTTATTCCTACCCCGAATTTTTCTTTTTTTTCCTTTACTGCTTGCTCAATGTTTAGATTGAATAACATCGAAGATAGGCTACAGCCTTGTCTCACTCCCTTCCCAACCACTGCTTCACTTTCATGTCCCTCGACTCTTATACTGCCACCTGGTTTCTGTACTAATTGTAAATAGCCTTTCGCTTCCTGTATTTCACCCCTGCCACCTTCAGAATTTGAGAGAGAGTAGTCCAGTCAACATTGTCAAAAGCTTTCTCTAAGTCTACAAATGCTAGAAATGAAGGTTTGCTTTTCCTTCATCTTTTCTGTAAGATAAGTCGTAGGATCAGTATTGCCTCACGTGTTCCAACATTTCTACGGAATCCAAATTGGTCTTCCCCGAGGTCGGCTTCTACCAGTTCTTCCATTCTTCTATAAATAATTAGTGTTAGTATTTTGCAGCCGTGGCTCATTAAACTGATAGTTCGATAATTTTCACATCTGTCAGCACCTGCCTTCTTTGAGATTGGAATTATTATATTCTTCTTGAAGTCTGAGGGTATTTCGCCTGTCTCATACATCTTGCTCACCAGATAGTAGAGTTTTGTCAGGGCTGGCTCTCCCAAGGCTATCAGTAGTTCTAATGGAATGTTGTCTACTCCCGGGGCCTTGTTTCGACTTTTTCAGTGCTCTCTCAAACACTTCACGCAGTATCGTATCTCCCATTTCATCTTCATCTACCTCCTCTTCCTTTTCCATAATATTGTTCTCAAGAACATCGCCCTTGTATAGACCCTCTATATACTCTTTTCACGTTTCTGCTTTCCCTTCTTTGCTTAGAAGAGGGTTTCCATCTGAGCTCTTGATATTCATGCAAGTGGTTCTTTTTTCTCCAAAGGTCTCTTTAATTTCCCTGTAGGCGGTATCTATATTACCCCTAGGGATACATGCTTCTACATCTTTACATTTGTCCTCTAGCCAATCCTGCTTAGCCATTTTGCACTTCCTGTCGATCTCATTTTTGAGACTTATATATTCCTTTTTGCGTGGTTCATTTACTGCATTTTAGTATTTTCTCGTTTTATCAATTAAATTCAATGTCTCTTCTGTTACCCAAGGATTTCTATTAGGCCTCTTCTTTTAATCTACTTGATACTCTGCTGCATTCACTATTTCATCTCTCAAACCTACCCATTCTTCTTCTACTGTATTTCTTTCCTCCATTCTTGTCAATCGAATGGTCTCCCTGAAACTCTGTACAACCTCTGGTTCTTTCAGTTTATCCAGGTTCCATCTCCTTACATTCCCACCTTTTTGCAGTTTCTTCAGTTTTAATCTACAGTTCATAACCAATAGATTGTGGTCAGAGTCCACATCAGTCCACATCTGCCGCTGGAAATGTTTTACAATTTAAAATCTGGTTTCTAAATCTCTGCCTTACCATTATATAATCTATCTGACACCTTCCAGTATCTCCAGGCATCTTCCATGTATACAACCTTCTTTTATGATTCTTAAACCAAGTGTTAGCTATGATTAAGTTATGCTCTGTGAACAATTCTACCAGGCGGCTTCCTCTTTCATTCCTTAACCCCATTCCATATTCACCTACTACGTTTCCTTCTCTTCCTTTTCCTACTATCGAATTCCAGTTACCCATGAGTATTAAATTTGCGTCTCGCTTCACTATCTGAATAAGTTCTTTTATCTCATCATATATTTCTTCAATCTATTCGTCATCTGCGGACCTATATGGCATATAAACTTGTACTACTGTTTTAGGCATGGGCTTCGTATCTATCTTGGCCACAATAATGCGTTCACTATGCTGTTTGTAGTAGCTTACCCGCATTCCTACTTTTTTATTCATTATTAAACCTACTCCTGCATTACCCCTATTTGATTTTGTATTTATAACCCTGTATTCACCTGACCAGAAGTATTGTTCATCCTGCCACCGAACTTCACTAATTCCCACTATATCTAACTTTAACCTATCCATTGTCCTTTTAAAATTTGCCAACCAACCTGCCCGATTAAGGGATCTGACATTCCACCCTCCGATCCGTAGAACGCCAATTTTCTTTCTCCTGATAACGACGTCTTCTTGAGTAGTCCCCGCCCGAAGATCCGAATGGGGGACTATTTTACCTCCGGAATATTTTACTCAAGATGACGCCATCATCATTTAACCATACAGTAAAGCTGCATGCCCTCGGGAAAAATTACGGCTGTAGTTTCCCCTTGTTTTCAGCCGTTCAGGTTAGTGTTCCGAGACCAGATCAGCCAATCATTCAGACTGCTGCCCCTGCAACTACTGAAAAGGCTGCTGCCCCTCTTCAGGAACCGTACGTTTGTCTGGCCCCTCAACAGATGATACCCCTCCGTTGTGGTTGCACCTACGGTACGGCGATCTGTATCGCTGAAGCACGCAAGCCTCTAATTGTAAAACAGATACAGTACTGTTAGTATAATCTTCAAGTCAGCGGGCAAGGCATAAGGATAAACGGTTTTAATAACACTAAACTGTTACGTGCCTTTCTACTTCCACATGAAACGTGATAAGATAGACTGCTTAATAGCCTCTATGTTTTTATATTACTGAGCAAGTGATATGTGGCGGTGAATGCGGCGTTTACTTAGTAGTTGGAAAGAGTTAGTTATCAGTTGAGTACCACAGGATAAAAGCAAGGTCTCTTCCTGTTCCATGCATCTCCAGCTAAAGGCCTTCATGTCCATGATACGTTCTTTAGTTTTAGTAAGTAATGAGTCGTTGCTTCCACGTTGAGCCATCACAGTGAAGGTCGACTAGTTAAGAACTTATATTCGGACTTGTGATTACTGGCAGTTGTCTCATAATTTCTAACGCCGCCTTAATGCAGGCCACGAGGTCTTCCTCGAAGATTGGGAATAAACCAAAATTTTATTACCATCTAACAGGGCTTCCTCTTCTGATCCACCTCTTAGTTAATAGTGGAATCACGTGGCCGTGAACAATTTTATTAATCAGTACTTGAATCTCAGCGAGATGTCATATTTATATGCCAGCCAGGAGCCATTAAATTTCAATAATAACATCCCCTATAGAAACAACTTGTTTTCACGTACACTTTCCTAAGTACTTTGTTCGTGTATCAGAAGTTTTTGAGAGTAGTTTTTTTCTACAGCATGTAGTCTACGTTATTGGAAATGGAAATGCCATATGACTAGGGACTCCCGTCAGGTAGACCGTTCGCCTGGTGCAAGTCTTTCGAGACGACGCCACTTCGGCGACTTGCATGTCGATGGGAATGAAATGATGATGATAAGAACAACACCCAGTCCCTGAGCGGAGAAAAACTCCGACCCAGCGGGGAATCGAACCAGGGCCATTAGGTATGACATTCCGTCGCGCTGATCACGCAGCTGCCAGGGGCGGACATGTACGTTATTGGTTAACAATGCTTTCTACGAAAGAGAGAGATTGTTCTGGAACTACATACTGTATTCTACAACAGGATCTACCAACTGTTAATCGAAACAGCGAAATTCTCTTCAATAACGAAAATACCACTGCTCATCAAGCATGGTAGTCTCTGACACATCTTAAATAAGTAATTCTGATAATCTTGACAACAATATTCCGTCACACTCAATGTACTGTTGTAACACGCTGTTGTTACCATCGATTTTTTGCAATAATTGTGCTCTGAGACTAATATAAAATGGAAAGCAAAGGGTATTCCTCGTATCTGAATCTCATTTCTTCCAGGGATTTGTTGTGCGGCTTCTGATTTATAAAAGTAACAGTTGTGCCGCTTCTGATTTATAAAAGTAACAGTCTTAGTACCATTTCGCTCTGAACTACTCTAGAAGGTCAATGCCATTCTGTCTACGCACAGATTGCCATAAAAAAGTTGCGAAGTTGTGAGGCTGAGTTTTCTTTTCAAGCCGAACGCAGCCTGTGAACGCCAACTGCGTGTCTGCGGCCTGCATTTGCATCGCCTTCGGCCTCCCATGCGACGTGTAATATTTACAAGTCAAAGAGATGGGTGGCTGGGGTAGCCGCCAAGATCCAATACTTGGCGAAATCAGGCCAGGCACGCAGCACACAAAGAAAACGAATCCTGTTGCTGCCGTTATTTATGGTTGGGATAATACGTGTGATATAGCACCGCGCTATGAATATGGACTCCAATAATTCCTGACCACAGTTGATAAGACGGTATAAATAAAACCTCTGTGCAACTTTTATGCATCGGACTATACTGAGCGGAAAAATATGTCGTTCTCTCTGTAAAATGAGGTTTCTTGCACTATCCTGCTGCAAGTTTTTACTAGCAAACGCGCTCCGTTCGGAAGTCAGTTTTCATTCCCTGATGAGTTTTCAGTTGCTAAATCTTATAAACGAAAATGGCTTAATGTTGTGTAATTGTACTTTCCCATACCCGCATTGCCCGTATAAAGACAAGATTCCTTTTTGGGGCATTCTCAGACACGCAGCTGTAGTCTACCAGTAAGTTTTTCGTCGTACTAAAAACTAAACAGAAATGAAGCGCAAATCCGTTACTTTGAAGTTACAAGCTCGAAATGTGGCTTGGATCACACGCAGATATGTATGTACCGAAGACATGCACATTATATTGCTGTCATTGCTGTCATCTGATATCTTCTATACTAGTCTTTATGTGTACATGTCAACTAATTCACTTTTATCCAACAGGTATTATCACTTTTATCTGTCAGGTACAACTAACTTTCAATAATTACGGTCCTAAGAGCAACAACTGTTTGATATGACTACACGTGTACTTGCCACATGAACGTATGTTGGAATTTAACGCCATAATCAGTTATAAATGGAATGCAAACTTCGCTCAGGTATACAGTATCATTTTTTATCTCCTTTCACTTGAGCAAAAGTCTATTTTATTAATGAATCTCTGGTTTGGTCAACCTGAGCAGCCTTAATGTTAACAGTATTTTACTACACAATATTCGCTATCCTTGGGAACATCTAGTATTTAATTTACAACCATGTCCATAAGCGACATGATTGACGTAGACAATGTGTGCTCTAAAGGTGCCTTGTTGTCATCGTGATGTATGGCACAGTGAAACAGATGAAAGGTGTGGAGAAGTTAGGCTCACTCTCTGTACCGCGGATTCTGTCAACTCTGCGATGCTCGACCATTCCTCCTGCAACTACTTTCGCATTAACCAATTGCAGCTCAGTGGAACTGCGACAGATTAGGCCTTTGGCAACACCTTCCTGCATATGTGTGCACGAGAATCCTTCTGAAGAGCATGAATACGGGTTTGATGTATATGAGGCACGGGAAGGAGTGCCAGACAGAGGTATCAGAGCGACGTAGATTGGGGCCCCTCGCAACCTTGGGATGAAGCAGCCACAGAGAGACTGGTTGTGTTCCCGGCGCGCCGCCTGCTGCTAGGCAGCAAGGCTTACAAGTGCGCCGTGGCCTGCGACCGGGGCTTCCCTCGCTCTTAATGCTTCGGCAGAAGGTCCGTGACGTCAGCGTTATTCAATGCCTGCGGGCCACTAGCAAATCTACTATCATTCATTAGATATCACAAACGCTTTCTTTCAGAGGGAGCCAACCCAGAATAAATATACCAGCATGTTTTCGAGCGCACTCACCAAGTAAACAACTGAGGTCAAGATACTCACAGGTGAGACAGAGACAGTATTCTTAGCAGAACGAAACTACTCGCTGACTGTGGCCGTATCAATGTATCGACAACCTCTTTGTGTCGTGCCTTGCATGTGAATGAAGATGGTATCAAGTACTGTAGTACTACAATGAACTCTTTAACGTACAGATTTGTTGCAGTCCCATCGTCACAGGTTTTCTTTAACAACATCACTGATCTAATAGAGTAGCCAATATTCTAGTAAATATCTAGGCAGTATAATAATGCACGATCCAATAATAGTTTCTCGATCTGCCGGTCACCACTTGGCAATCGAGAGGTACTTTTCCGTAAGCTCGTGAGTATTAACCAAACGGTAAGAAGATGAGCTGCAAATGATCTGAGCAGATTAGTCTCTGCGAATATCTGTGGACATACTGTCTACACTGCTTCCCTTAGCTACTGAACAGTGAGTGGTGACGAATTCATACAACGAACAAAATCCTACAGATGCTCAGTGAGATTAAGATCAATTGAACTTGATGCGAGGGAGATATATTGATGCCTTTATCATGCACCTGAATCGATTCTTGGGCAGTTGTAGCCCTGGGGAATGGCACATTACGATACTTTATCCCCAAGAAGACAAATGTCATCATATGAGTATGATCAGATTTGTAATCATGATGCCATATCAGTCAAGAGTACGTTTTAAATGGGTGCTCGTAGTCAGAGTCACGATAATGTGCATCAATTTGTACAGGTAAAATAATCATATAAATCACTACATATGACTTTACGGCTAGTATTGTTAATCTGTGAGGCTTAGGAAAAATACACACCTTGCAATGAATTTGTCCTGTTGTAAGAAGCACTTTGGTTATTTTTATTTCATTGTGATGCATTTTCCAATATCGGTACGCACTGCTCAAGAGCTTGTTGCTGTCTACTTGTTCTGGCTGACTAGTACTTTCACGTAAGGGAGTACGACACTGTAGCGTCCATGACCGCCTTAGAAATCCTCATCTATATAATTTCTCGTGTTTGTTAGAGAGCATGTGTCCTCACTAATCTGCCTTGTTCTTTTATTGCCGCTAGAAAAAGTTGATTATTGACTCGCTGCTTCTTTGGTTCGTTAAAAAAAACCACTCAATGCAGAGTTCTGAAATTAAATTTCTTAATGTTTTCTGTTTCAAACTTTCACTACTGACTGAAAGAATGTGACAGACAATAAAACGGTGCTGTGTTCACGCGTACTGCTCTTTAAAGCGACACCCTGACACTCGTTTGTTCTTGTGATTGCGTCCGTCTGAGATATAGTTTAAATTGTGCAGCTAGGAATTACCACAATCTTCTCCAGCACATGTTTTGAGACCATTTTCAGCTAATCTCCAACTCGATTACTTGATTAAATATCCGACTGCGCTATGTTCTTTAGTATGATAAGGAAAGATTAGGAGACGTGGTTGATAATGAAAAGCTGAGTTGCTGTCTAATGGGCAACGTTCTGTTTAAAATAGGAAACTCACTCCTCAGGGTCTGCAGAGAAAGGCCTGCAAACACTGTAGCTGAATTACTGAGAAATTTCTTTTCATAACAAAATGCTTGGTATACTTATCTTTCATAACGAAATGTGCTTCCCGCCGCAACTGATGCACGTGATTTGCACAACAGCTGCTACGGTGTACTGTGAGTATACAACTTTGCATGTCCGCACAGCGTAATTACGTACTGTAGTTAGAAGCTACTAGCCGATTACTTCCCTCGGAGACCGTTTTACACCGTATTACAGAGATATGAACGGTAAAAACGGCGAATATAGTCATAATGAAACAGGAATGATACACCTCAGTTCTTGCAGAAGAAGATGTGATAGGTAAATAGGCTTGTGACGTGGTTAATGTGTGCACTTACAGGGTGAGCAGTAATAAAACCGACAAACTGCAGGGACGGATTCGTGACAGGGAATGGAGGAAAAATTATCGTATGAACATGTGTCTGGAAATCAATCGTTTCTACGGTAGATGACGCTGACGAATTAAAGTTCTTTTGGCATTGTGCCTTTTGTTCCTTGTGTGTTGCAGGCCGCGTGATTGACGCAGGGTACTATACGCAGCTGAATGGTCCGGTATTCATGTAGTGAACAAGCCGAGATAGTGTTTGTGTACGGCCAAACAATAGAAAACGGTCGAGATGCCTCACGGCTATACCAAAACAAGTACCCTCACTATACCAAACACTTCGCACAACATTTCAAGCGCTTTCCGGACGTTAGTGTGATCAAGGGTTCTTCCAGACGGATAAATGTACGGGAGAGGTACATGTTCTGGTATAGCCGTACTGCCTCTCGACCGTTTCCGTCCGCTCGGCTGTACACAAACGCCATCTCGGCTTGTTCACGACACGAATACTGGACCACTCTGCTACCTACACTTTCTTTCGCTTACGCCATAGTCCCGCAGCAATCGCAGGGTCGGCGTGGTTACAACGGATTTGGCAGTGTTAGGGATTGCCGGATGCCCTTCCTGCCGCCATCCCGTACCCCCCAGGACGGAATCAGTGTACCCCAACTGTCTGCATCAGGTGTAAATCGTGAAAGAGTGCGGACGTGTTTCAAATGTCTGCGACGCGTGTAACTGAGGCGGAATGTGGGGACTAGCCCGGTATTCACCTAGTGGGATGTGGAAAACCGCCTAAAAACCACATCCAGGCTGGCCAGCACACAGGCCCTCGTCGTTACCGAAGCAGCGCGTTAGCGCGTTCGGCTACCCTGGCGGGTACAGACTCTGCTACTTACACTGCGCTGTGTCAATCACACAGTCAACAACACACAAGGAAAACACGGCACGTGGTGAGACGAACCTTCATTCGTCAGTGCCATCTACCGTGGCAACGATGTATTTCCGGACACATGTTAATATGCTTTTTTTTCTTCATTTCCAGTGAGGAATCCCTCACTGCAGTTTGTCGATTTTTCAGCCTGTATTTTTAATTTTTGTTCTGGGTTCTCGGACTTGCATCCGACGCATTTTATTGTTCTACTACGGAGTTGTCGACTCTGAAGATCTGATCTGCTGCAGCCCTGCGAGCGGCGGCGCGCCATGGGCAGGCTCTCGTGTCCCCGGCCGGCTTCTGGCTTCCTGCCGCGGCTCTGCCCCTCGCCACGTCTTAACGGCGACACTGACAGCGTCCCAGACGGGCCGGCGCGCTGCCGGGTTTATGTAAAGGAGATTAACCGGCAGCGGCGGCCGCACACGGAAATCTAATTTGGCGCCGCTGGCGGCAGGTGCTAAACAGAGGCTTGCAAGGCGCCGCGCGTGGTCGCCGGCGGCACAATACAGGAATTAACTAAAGAACAAGTCGCTCTGGCACTGTCACCTACAGTCCCGACATACCTGTCGTGGGTAGAAATAAACAGACATTGGAAACTAGGCACGAACTCATTCCACTTTCAGAATATCAGCTACACACATATCGGGTGGTTATAGTTAAAGCGCTGTGGAGGTCCAGTGTGGGCTGTAATTAGTTAACGTGGAACCAATATACGCAGAAAAAAATTTAGTTCCAATTTTGACCACCAAGTGCAAATTCGGCGCTGTGAATGCAAGAAATATGTATAGCAATGTTTCCATATGTAACGGATTAGGAACGAGCCGTGAGCAGAAAAGGTCAAAAAAGTCAGAAAAGCATAACGTTGGTTTTATTATAAATCACCGTTTACACGATGTGTCCAATAAGCCCACAGGAGAAGTCTACTAGACGCTGCATCCGCAGTATGACGTGATCAACAGTTGTTTGCAGCAGTTCGCGAGGAATCTGTACAACGTGTTTCTGTTTACTGGCTTTCAGATCAAGTATATACCGAATGTATCCCTGTTAAATACGGTCTTTTAGACGTCCTCAGAGCCAAAACTCACATGGAGTCAGATCAGGTGATCTTAAAGGCCATGGATCTTGAAACCTCTAGAGAACGTGGAAGGTTGCATTAAGCAGATAGTTCGTTGGGCAAGCGACATGAGGTGTTGTCCCATCTTGCATGAAAACGATGGTTTTCACACAATTGCCCTCTTCTAAAGTAGGAATCAAATACTGTGTATGGAGGTCTCGATAAGGTGCAGACGTCACAGTACACCAGACAGACACAATAGGAGTCTTCTCTTCAAAGAAGAACGCGCCGAGAATACAGGTGCTTGTAAATCCATACCATACAGTTACAGACGCGGATGCAATGGCTCTTCAGGCACAACAACGGTTTAACAGTACTCTAAATTCGACAGTTACTGTGTGTTCACTACACCTGTAGCGTGGGATGTGCCTCGTTACTCCATAGAATATTATACCGCCAAAAATCAATTTCGATCCGCGCCGGAAACCGAAGAGCAAAATTTAGAACACTATAGATCATCAGGATTCAGTAGCTGCATCGTATTGATTTTGCTCGTGAAGCAATGTAAAATGGATAATGAAGCTTTCCATACTGTTGACCATGAGATGGACAAAATTTCTGATTCTGGACGAGCAATAGAACTACCTGGAGTTCGTGCTGCGTGGTCAGTTACAGCAAAACAACCTCGTCAGTAACTTCCACCAGGATGCGAACCCTTCTTCCAACCTCAGCCTCGTATACGAATTTCATTACCATCTTCTTTAAACCATTTGATGATATTGCGCCTCTCCTGATAGCTTTCAGTCGGCGGTACTCTGTCAATGCAGCACTATAATTGCTGCCGTTCACATAAAACCGTTTCTCTCTTCTCGGTAACCATACTGTTCATTCACGTTATGGCTTGTCAAATGACAGCGTGCATGTCATAGTGTAGTACAAATGATGTACAGCGGTACAGCGCCAGATTTTCACTTGCTGGAAATAAATGGAACTACTTTCTTCCAGCGTATATTGGTTCCGCATTAGAGCATTAGCGTATCTACCAAGTTTCCCTGCCATACGATAATTACAGCCAACACTGGACCTCACTGAGTAGCTGCACTTTAGTTATGACCACCTGGTACATAATATCATCTACATACGTATTCTGTAAACCATTAGACGGTGCATTGTGGGGAGCCCCTTGTACCCCTGCTAGTCATTCCGTTTCCTGTTGCACTCGTTTATATATAATTTTTTTTGAGTCATCAGTCTTTTGACCGGACTGATGCTGCCCGCCACCAATTTCTCTTCCGTGCCAACCTCTTCATCACAGAGTAGCACTTGCAACCTGCATCCTCAATTATTTGCTGAATGTCTTCCAATCTCTCTCTTCCTCTACAGTTTTTGCCTTCTACAGCTCCCCCTAGTACTATGGAAGTCGTTCTCTGATGTCTTAACAGTTGTCCTATCATCCTGCCCCATCTACTTGTCAGTGTTTTCCACATATTCCTTTCCTCCCCGATTCTGCGCAGAACTTCTTCATTCCTTACCCTATCAGTCCACCTAATTCTCGACATTCGTACGTAGCACCACATCTCAAATGCTTCGATTCTCTCCTTTCCGGTTTTCCAACAGCCCATGTTTCGGTATCAACAATCCTGTGCTCCAAAAGTACTTTCTCAAAAATTTCTTTCTCAAATAAAGGCCTACGTTAGATACTAGTTAGACTTCTCTTGGTCAGGAATGCTTTTTTGCCAGTGTTAGTCTGCTTTTGATGTCCTCCTTGCTCCGTCCACCATTGGTTATTTTGCAGCCTAGGTAGCGGAATTCCTTAACTTCATCTACTTCGTGACCATCAATCCTGATATTAAGTTTCTCGCTGTTCTCATTTCTACTACTTCTCATTACGTTCGTCTTCCTTCGATTTACTTTCGGTCCATATTCTGTACTCATTATACTGCTCATTCGATTCAGCAGATCATGTAATTTTTATTCACTTTCACTCAGGATAGCAATGTCTTCAGCGAAAGGTATGATTGATATCCTTTCACTTTGAATTTTAATCCCACTCCTGAACCTTTCTTTTATATCTGCCATTGCTTCTTCGACGTAGAGATAGAACAATAGGGGTGAAAGACTACATCTCAGGTCTGACAGCTTTTTTCATCCGAACACTTCGTTCTTGGTCGTCCACTCTTATTATTCCCTCCTGGCTCCTGTACATTTTGTATATGACCCGTCTCTCCCTATAGCTTACCCCTATTTTTCTAAGTATTTCTAATATCTTGCACCATTCTACACAGTCGAGCGATCTTTCCAGGTTGACAAATCATATAAACGTGCCTTGATTTTTCTTTAGGCTTGCTTACATTATCAACTGCAACGTCAGAATTGCTCCTCTGGTGGCTTTACCTTTGCTAAAGCCAAACTGATCGTCATCTAGCAGGAAAAATGTGAAAAAATCGAAAAATAAATGATGTTTGGAAGTACTGACTGAGCATACAGAAAAGTCAATACAGCATTCGGTGAAATTAAAAATAAGGGTGGTAACATTAAGAGTGCAATGGGAAACCCACTGCTAAATGCAAATATTAAGCCTTTCAGAGCTCTCTTAAATACTGATTCTAATACTGGATCCCCTATCTCGTCAAAATTGACTCTTGTTTCTTCTTCTATCGCATCGGACAAATATTTCCCTCATAGAGGCCTTCAATGTACTCTTTCCACCTATCCGCTCTCACTTTTTCATTATTATCTATTACTCTTATGTACCTAGATTCTCATATTGCACTTATTTTTTCTCTGTATTCGTCGTCGTACTAATTACGATGAATGTTTTTGTGTATGTGTGCACTATTAGGCAAATACTTAGTATTAGCAGTAGTAGGAGCCTTTGCCCATGTGGAATATATTTCTAACTAGAACACAAGCAAAGTGAAGAGGCTTTAAGAGCATTCCACCAAAATTATTTACCTTCAGCATAGTATCCTGGATGCAATCGTAACATAGCTTTGCTAAATTCTTTCAACATTTTGTCAACATCAAAGCAAAAACAGCATACCAAGCACTTTTGACTGTGTGTCGATGGAAATATTCTTGGCGTTGTGTCACATACAAGTCGATTCTCCCCACCCCATCTCGGCTTGCTAGATTGTTCTTTACCGAATAACGACCCGACGGAAGTCGTTCCCGGTTAAATCGCCAAATAGCTGACGGAAGTTTAATTTTCTAGCACTTCGTGTTCATTTCTTAAAAGGTTTGAGACGCACGAGCTGGCATCTTCAGTGTACTCCCTTTAATTAAAAAACTTTACCGACGGGGTACCCGAGAGTTAAGCTCGAGATTCATAGCCTCCGAAATAAATACTGGTACTAATTGCTAATTTATATCCACGAAACTGGTTGGGGTTAAAAATTCGACAAAGCGAAGTTCAGTTTAAAAACAGTTCGTTGCACAACTTAAAAACGGTGGACGATGTAACACAAAAGTTGGGCCAAATTACAACTGGAGTTGCGAACATAAATTTCTGTTTACAAGTTAAAGCAAGATGATGTTTTTGTCGTTTCTCAAAAAATTCATTACTTTCAACATTATAGTGTCCGTTTTCTGTTTAATCCACTAATAAGCTTTTTCTCTCATATGGATCATCTCCGTAATATTACTTATTACCATGTTGATGGATCCTTCATTTGACGCTGGATAAAATACTTTTATGTTCACCAATGAATACGCAAACTGTGGATGTTCTGTGTTATTTATTTACGTTAGAAACCAGATTTGATGTATAAGCAAGACATTACTTAACCAAAAATCGTCACGAAAGATGTTAGGAAGTTTATGAAAATTTTTGGCAAGATTTTCGATAATTGGTAAAAATTACTTTAACCACAGCAATCGTGACAACACTAGGCAAGATTGGTGGTGGAAAATGGATAGGCATTTATAAGTTGGGGCAGATGACCAGGATAAATGCCAAGGAAAATGCCCAAAATTCACAAATGCGCAGCCATTCATACAGTTTAAAGATTTCTTGATACTCGACGCTTATAAAAGAATTTTAAGCTAATATTTTGTATGGGAAAATGTGTTTTGCAACACTGCTTCTTCACTGTTGGGTACCCAAGTTAAAAAAGCCGCTTGAGAGTTAGGGGAGAGTAACTAGTGGAAATAAATTGGACTAGGAATAATTTTGGGTTAGTGCATAACAAAGAAAGAAAACGACACTCAAGTTTATAAGCAAATTTTGAAATAAAGGACAGTTTGTATTAAGTAGCTAGCCTGCCTGTAGTACTTTTACACATAATATACTACTGTAAAAAAAAATATTAAAAATCTGTCCTCAATCAATCACCATACCTAACCCAAGCACTTATTTCAAATTCTGAGGGCACTTTAAACACTTTGATACGCTTATCGATTTTGTTGGAATGTAACTGTTGTATTACATAAAACAATATTTACAAGAGACTCCTTTTCCTTTTAAATTGAAAAAATTTCAAATACATCCTTTTTTCTTAACTGTCCTGCAACTGTTCAATAGCCTACTGTTTACAACACTATAAACAACACAAAGACGAGGTTATAGTGCTTCTCACTCAACCACATAGGTTTGAATGATTGTCAGACGGTCACACCTGTGTTGCCAATTCCAGTTAACTAAATAATGCACAGAATTCCTTGAATTACCTGAAATTACCAGCCACTCACTCGAAATTTCATCTACAACCTATTTTCAGTAATAGCAGTAGCATTAATGTTTCCTTAGAATCACTGGAATTAGAATTTATCAAAAAGATTTTTGATACGGATGTGTATGTACCGATTCCGATTACACAATCACAAGAATCGCGGGTTCTCTAGGAATCGATTAATACCGGAATCGAACTATTCCAGAGTCTTGGGCATCGATTCTTTGTTATTAAATCTTTTTTATGGCAGTGTTCCTATTTTATCTGACAATAAAACATTTTTTTTCTTTTTTCACAGGAAACAGTTAAACATTTAAGAATACATTTACAATCAAGAAACACATGGCAGCTGTTTAACACATTCAGTAGTAATTTTGTTATCAATAATCATTCTTCAATAATATTCAGGAATTTGACATGGATTATAAAGTGTGTTAAATTACAAAGCGATGACCTAAAGACAAGGTGTTTTTATACCGGCTTATCCCTACAAAGCCATTCAACACGGTTTGTAAATGTGTGTGCGTGTGTGTGTGTGTGTGTGTGTGTGTGTGTGTGTGTGTGTGTGAGTGTGAGTGTGAGAGAGAGAGAGAGAGAGAGAGAGAGAGAGTGAAGAGTAGAACTGGGAAAAATAAAAATGACATCATAAATGATAAGCAGCTGTCAGCAACACGCGCCCTTCCTTGGTACAGCAAGTTTGAATGCTAGTAAAAAAAATAAAATAAAATAATATAAAAAAAAATTAAAAAAAACATGTTTCTCTCTTCTTTCCTTTCGTTCTTAGTAATAAAGCCAAGAGCGGAATTTATTAACTTTTAATATCGGGGGTGTCGTCCCATTTCCTTATTTTAATTGGTAAATTCTATATTCTAGCAGTAAAAACTTGAAAAGTATTTTTTTAATAACTGCTCAGATTTTGGGCTTTTAAAACTGCTTTGGGCCAATTCCCAGGCAAATGCCCATTTATAAATGTGCTGCCCACTGGGTATTTGCCCGGGCCACATCACTAAGCAAGAGTAATCGTCGCAAAATTAAAAGCAGTCATGAAAACATTAAAACCAATCACAAGTAAATGCAACGTAAAGGGAAGAAGGTGGCTGCACAATGGGACCCAAAATCTGATTATAGGTTCGAACTATAATATAACTAAAATGAACTTCTTATCTAAAAATTACGGAAGTGACAGATTGTATTATACATACAGAACTTTGTGTGTCCTTCAGCTGACAAACATCGTTAGTTAAACGATGTGCAGTTAGCCAATGAACCCTTCCAGTAAGCTGTCACCCATGAGATTACATATTGTTTGCAGGAATCTGCAGCAACTATTTGGAGATGGTTTCATCAGCTTTGTCTTCAACGTTTGTGGTTTTGAAAGCCGGAAATGCGTCTGTATTTGCTTTCTCGGAGAATTTATCACTTGGCTATTATGCGAGTACCGTCATAACCAATTAGATGCGTTCAGTATTTGCCAGTTTATCTGATTTTACGGACTTGTTGATTAATTACGCGTGTTTGCTACGGTAGGGTTGTTATAGATCTTAGTAGATAACAAGTGCTGACACGATGCATCGCATAATATGTATTCATAAAAATGTTCACAATATCTGATCAAGAAACAGCAGGTTCATACTCTGCTTATCTTATTAAGCCTGTATAGCGTCGGTGACAAAGTACAAGACGTCTGCCACTTTGTAAAAGCATGTCATTCATATTCACTTCTTCTTGATTTATGGACTTGATGGTAAAAACTTTTGCCTGCCAAAACTGCTTCCGTAAAACCAAATAGGAAAAGAACTGAAGCGCTTGTGTACCAGAGAAGGAAGAATACTGAAAATTAGGTGACCTGCAGTGAAGCACGGTTTCTCTCAAATCGTCGAGCAAAGGAATATTCCAAAAAATTATAAGAAGAGACAATATGTTATGACATGTA
Source organism: Schistocerca serialis cubense (assembly GCF_023864345.2). Lineage (NCBI taxonomy): Eukaryota > Metazoa > Arthropoda > Insecta > Orthoptera > Acrididae > Schistocerca > Schistocerca serialis. The sequence continues at coordinate 652,882,883 of NC_064639.1, read as the reverse complement.
CGAAGAAAACCAGGAATAATTTTCGAGGTACTAAAGAAACAAACTCAGAGTGGAAAACAGATATTCGAAAATACACACCAAATAATTTAGGAGTTTCGTTCTAAGCGCTTTCTAAGAGGAAGAGATTGTCATAAAGGAAAAGATATGGCAGGCCGTACCAAATCAGAAGATTAATCATTCTCCTCTCCCAGTTCTTCCGTTTAACAAACAAAATTGTGTAAGACATGGACAAATACATGGAACACAGAACAGCCAAAATGACGAAATCTTTTTTTCAGCAATATACGTATTTCATCATAGATAAGAAGTGTTCGCACTGTTGATTATTCATTTGTGATGGTCACTATTTTTTTATTTTCAACTTCTCTTCGCGTTTCAGATTTCCCCATCATCAGACCTGTGGCATAAGAATACAGTGTAAGACGAAATAGAGAGATATACATAACACTGACGCAGTGAAGCTAATATACCATTAACAATGATACACAGAATCTTTCACTTATAATCATTCCATTACATGATTAGTGCCCAAACTGCCTCAGAGAGTACCTAATGTGAACAACCTTTGCCATTATGCGGTGTCAGCAACAGTATGAAAATACCTATGACAACAGGCATGTGACATGTCCACGCTTATTACAAGTACATGTATTATTTAGCTTCAGTTATATAGAAAACTATAACAGAGGCAGTAATATATAGAAGCAACTAATACATGGTGCATTAAATTACAAAAAATTAGTGCCCTTAAAGGGTGATAATGGGGTTACAAGAATATTACTAGAATTACAAAGGATCTCTGTCAGCAGCCGAAAATGTTTGCAGTGTCTAAACCGTCATTACATTTACATTACAGTTAGCGGAATGAAAGCAATACATCTTTAACCAAACTATATGCTGTGAAATATATAATTCAATGTGTATAACTTTTCTAACAAATATTTACACCAGATACTTGAGAATAATAGGAACAATACTTTAACAAGCCATCAAGTTGCATAGTGCATGACATTCAATGACAAAATCTAGCTACTGTAAAATATGGGAAGGAGGGAGCAGGAGCATTTATTAGGAAAACCGGATGGGATCCTATTTCTTCATTTGAAATGGAGTGCGGTATACATGGGGAACATATGGAACTTTACATTATGTAATAGTCAATATGAGAACTTTGATCTCGGTCTCCCATTCGTATTGTTCGTTCTTGGTTCTTCTATGTACTGTACATCGAAGAGCCAAAACATTATGACTATCTATTTAACAGCGTGTTCTTCCACTTTTCAAACACAGTACAACAGAGATTCTGCTTGGCTAGGATTCTAAACGTCCTTGGCAGGGTTTCAGAAGTATGCGGCACCAGATGTCTACGCACAGGTCAAGCAATTCCCGCAAATTACTTGATGGTGATTTATGGGCAGGCAGCTAGCACACGATATGTTTTCCAGTGGGTACAGATCAGGCAAATATTCTGGCCAAGACATCAACTTGAGTTCACTATAATGCCCTTCAAACCACTGATTCTTACCTCGCAACACAACGGTTGTCCTGCTGGGAGATGTCGTCGCCGTTGGGGAGACTTCAAGCATGGAACGATCCAGGTGGTCCGCAATAATGTTCACGTAGTTCACTGCTGTCGTGATGCCTTCGATTACCGCCACAGATCCCATGGAAGCCCAACTCAATGTACCCCATAGGTCATGGGCCTGCATCTGTGGCGCGGTGCATGTATCGTGCAGCTATTCGCCTAGATGATGGCTTATGACAAGAAATGCGATTCGTTCAACAGTCGACACGTTTCTGTTCAGTGAATCTGTGCCCAATGCAACCGTAACTGACGAAGTCGTTGGGTCATTACGAGAACACGCTGGGGTCGTGTGATGTGGAGCTCCATGTTCAACAATGGGCTTCGAACGGTGTGCTCCGAAACACTTGCGCCTGCACCAGTATTGTACTCTGTCGTCAGATCTGCCACAAATGGCTGCCTATCCTGGAGCACATAGTGGGGGATCTTCCGACCTATGCGTTTCGTGACGAGACGTAGTCGTCCATTACCATAAGGCATACTCGTTATTTCACCATCCTTCACCCCTTTCTATGCTTCGACAGTAGTACGCCGACAGGCGAATAGCTTCGCCGTTTCAGAGATTCTCGTTGCCGCACGGATTGGCCGCACGGTTTGAGGCGTCATGTCACGAATTGCGCCGCCCCTCCCGCCGGAGTTTCGAGTCCTCCCTCGGGCATGGGTGTGTGTGTGTTGTTCTTAGCATAAGTTACCTTAAGTAGTGTGTAAGCCTAGGGACCGATGACCTCAGCAGTTTGGTCCCTTAGAATTCACTCACATTACAGATTCTCGTTTCCAGCCGCAGCGCCACAACACTGTGTCCTTAGTCAGAACCGCTTATATAAGTGGGTTTCCACTTTTGCAGCCCGTATCTTCGCTCTTCGTCTCTCTCCCGCTTACATTATTTTCCTACTGCGTCACGTGTCCGCAGCACCAGCAGCAGACATTCAGTCTCGCTATGGGCAGTGACCATAACGTTTTCGATCATCAATCTATTTTACCCGTCGTATAGCTCACACCTACTTTCCTGAGAATTTCAAACATCTTGCACTCTTTTACATCGTCGAACGCATTGCCTAGGTCAACAAACCCTATGAGGTGTCTTGATTTTGCTTCAGTTATCAAAGCGCAATGTCAGAACTACCTCTCTGATGCCTTTACCTTTTCTATAACCAAACTATACGTCACTCATAGAATTTTTAGTTTTCATTCTCCCGTATATTATTCTTACCAGTGACGTGGATGCATGAAATGTTAATCTGTTTGTGTGTCACGCCCGAAAGTCTAGTGGTACATCTCAAATATCCTAGATTCTACCCACCAACTTGGATTGTCATATGGTTGCCACTTCCGCCAATGATTTTAGAAATTCCGAGGGTATTATCTACGCTTGCTGCCTTATTTGATCGCAGTTCTTACAAATTTAATACTGGATCCGCTTGAAACGAGTTTACCAGTCCATTAGACTTGTTTCACGCTGTCTCCCATGTCGATTTCCATTTCATCCCTACCGAGCGAGGTGGCGCAGTGGTTAGCACACTGGCTCGCATTCTGGAGGACGACGGTTCAATCCCGCGTCCAGCCATCTTGATTTAGATTTTCCGTGATCTCCCTAAATTGCTTTCGGCAAATGCCGGAATGGCTCTTTTGAAAGGGCACGGCCGACTTCCTTCCCCACCCTTCCCTAATCCGATGAGATCGATGACCTCACAGTTTGATCTCCTCCAAATAAACCCTCCCTCCCGCACCCCCCCCCCCCTCCCCCTCCATTTCATCAGACTGATCCTCCTCCTCGTAGACGCCTTCAGTGTATGTTTTTCACCTAGCCACTCTCTCCTCTGTACCTATTCCGCCCTCAATCTTAATGATGATGCCCTTCAAAAATGTTCAAATTTGTGTGAAATCTTATGAGACTTAACTGCTAAGGTCATCAGTCCCTAAGCTTACACACTACTTAACCCAAATTATCCTAAGGACAAACACACACACCCATGCCCGAGGGAGGACTCGAACCTCCGCCGGGATCAGCCGCGCAGTGATGCCCTTCACTATCTCTGTAGTTTGTTTTGATTTTTCCATGTCCTGAATAAGTCCTTCCGTCGACCATTTCTTATGTTTCTTTGTATTTTTCTTGCAGCCGTTTCGCTTAAGATCCTTCAACTGCCTCATTCAGTCATAAGTAACTTTTATTACTGTATTCGTGTCTTTTCCTCAACATTCTTAGTTTTTACGTTGAACGATTGAAGAATTTCGTTTGTTCCGCCCGATTTCTTAATCATTACATTCTTTGTATCAACATCTGTCTGCCCTTCTCCTTTATTACCCCCATTTTAGGGATATCCATTCCTGTTCAACTGACCTACTTGCTGCGGTATTATAGCAGCATCTACATCCTCAAAGGACTTCAAACACACCTCATCATAGTTCTATACCTCAGTATCCCAAGTTCGTTCTTCCTGGTGATTCTTTTACCTGTAGGCTATGTTCATCTTTACTAAATTATGGTCTGGGTTTATATCTAATACTGGGTATTCTTTACCAACTATCTGTGTCTCACCCAGCTGATATTTTCCCACATCTCCAGACCTTTTCCAAGTTTACGTCCTCTACTTGCGATTTTGAATTGTGTATTCACTGTTATTAGCTGAATTTGCTGCAGATCTCCATTAGCCTTTCTTCTCTCTCATTTCTACTACTGAACCTATGTTATTCCACTGTTTCGTTTTAAATTTCTTCCCCTGTCCCACCTTTACAATCTCTCGTGGTTATTAAGCTATCATCTCCCTTTACACATCGAGTTATCTCTTTAATGCCATCAAATACTCTCCATCATATGCTTCTGACGCTGACGTATAAAGTGCGTCCCAGAAATGTTGCGACAGACTTTGAGGAGTTGTGGACTCTGTCTTAAAGAACGAATCGAGGATAGGAACCTGTAGCCGAACACGTCACCCACTGACGCTACAAGAGCGTCGAAATTATAGGCGCTAGGGTCTGCTCCTAGTCCAGCCCTTCTGCAGCAAACGTGACCGTACGCTGACGGACGGTAAGCATAACGTTTCGCACTGTTGTTTGTTCTTCTGTGTCTCCTATGAATGCGATGCTCTGTTGTCTTCTTGGATGCCGATTTTGGACACGGGTTTCCATCAGCAGTTTATTTTTGTCATGTATACCGAAAGGTATCAGAGATTTTAGAAGGTTCCAGGAGAAAAATAAACTGCGTATAGAAATCTGTTTCTGAAATCGTCGTCCTCCGAGGCAACAGGGCATCGCATTCATGAGGGATAAGGCGCTTATACGCGACGTCTAGCTCCATCTCTTCTATTGACCATCGTGGCAATATGTCGGGATCAGTGAGGAACAACAATGCAAGACGTTCCGTTTAAAGTCCGTCAGCGAACAAAGTCACGTTTGTTGCCGAAGGGGTGGTATAGGTGCCTAAAACTACGAGGCTCTGTGTCTTCGTTAGATGTTTCTTGACACGGATTCCTACCCTAGATTTGTTCCTCAAGACAATCTGTACAACCCCTCGAAGTCTGTCGTAAAATTTCTGGGACACATTGCGTAGCTGAACTATTGTTGCTGGCGTTGGTTTCCTGTCGATTCTGACAACAATAATCGCGTCACTGAATTGTTCAAACTAACTCACTGTCTGATGTACATTACTATTCATGACGAATCCTACTCCTGTTAGACAATTTTCGGCTGCTATTGGTGTTCTGTATATTCGTCTGACCAGACATCCTTACCCTTTTTTCATTCCACTTCACCAAATCCAGACTGAGCCTTCACATTAGCATTTTCAAATTTTTCTAGCTTTCCTACCACTATCAGACATCTGACGTTCCACGCTCCGACTCGTAAATTGTGGCATCTTCATACTGGAATTTTGTAGGCGTTCTGTAAACGCAATTCAGGTACGTTATATGCTCGTTGCAAAGCGTTGCACATTGCTCATTGAAATAAAGGACCACTATAGTGAAAGATAAGTAGCGCTGTTTTGTAAGCGTGACCCTATCTAGTACTGCCGCAGCGGAGCCAGTTGGTGTGCTCAAGGTCTATAGCATGGCTAAGATGTCTCGTGACGAATGGGTTATGTATCCGGTTACCTTGGTGTCTATTATGTGTGGCTTAGTGGCTGATGGGTCAAGTATCCAGCTGCTTTTACACAAACTGATGATGCCCCAAAAGGATGAAACGCGTCTTGACTGTAAATAATTTCGTAACAGACTGTTTCTGTTCTGAAAGATATCTTTTATTTAACCCTTTCGTGAGCCGTGGGAAACATGCTTCCCACTACAAAGAATTCGCTCCTAGTCCCGTGGGATTCACAGTTCCCACCTCTGTACGGTGCTACCACCTACTGAACAGTACAGGGTACTACTTCCAATCGGAAGTTCCCGCCGTTTTTGCTGTACCTTCGCGCAGAGGAATTGTATAGCTGAGTGTTGCTCTGTAGAGGAGCCTTTCAGTGCTGTTTGCGTGACATTTTATGATTTTTTCCTCAAAGCTTTAGTACAAGGTAAATACTTTTGATTTACCCAAATTTATGAAGGAAAACGTAAAAATGGAACGGGGAGAATTCCAGTTTGAAACAAAAGGAGCCATTTCTGCACTAAAATGGATTTATAACCGTCCAGTCACTTTCCTGTCTTCAATTCATGACCCATGAGAAACAGCCACAGTGAAAAGGAAAAACAAGGATGGTACTACTACAGAGATTTCTTGTCCTGAAGTTGTGGGAGAATACAACAAAATAATGGGTGGTGTCGATAAGTTTGATCAATTACTAGAAAGGTATGCTATAGGAAGACGTTCTGTAAAATGGTGGCACAGAATATTTTATTCCCTGGTGGACGTTACTGCAGTGAACAGTTTTATCCTGTGGAAAATAAGTAAAAGAGAAAGTGGACAGCATGATCAGCTCACATACAGGATCCATCTAGCCAGACAATTGATCGCTGGCTTCTCATCCCAAAAAAAGGAGTGGACAAAAACCTGTCTTTCTGGCAAAAAGGGGTAAAGTACCTGAAGATTTTCGTCATGTGGCTGTAGTGGAGCATCAACTCATTTTAGGAGAAACCTACTGGACGTGCCGTCATTATAGTACCAATGCTGCGGAAAAGAGCACTCGTTGTGTTTGTACATATTGTCAAATACCACTTTGCATAGACCCATGTTTCAGAAAATTTCATGACAAGTAATTATGAACAATCATTGTAACAAGAGAAGTAAATTTATCAAATAAATATGACATATATTGAAAAAGTTGTTTTGTCTTTTAACTCCAAGGAAGGGCAGTGGGAAGAATACTTTCCACCTTGTTGTTTGACCTCACTTTTTCAGTTGGAGCAAATTTGATATTCTGTATGATGAATATACCTATCTGTTAACTACTATCTGCTCTCCATTCATTAAAAAAACATTGCTCAAAAATTTTGCCCACGAAAGGGTTAATGAAGACTTCCACTGTCAAACCGAGAACTTTTTCTTCTTGAAATAACGTCGAAATGTAACTACGTTCGGATCATGTGTGGGTGATACAGTTGTGACTAGAAAAGAAATAGGACGGGGGCGTGTTGTCACAAAGGTAGCAATCTCTGGAATCAAGTGTTGTCAGATTAGCAGCTGCAGGTGAGGAATGCTGTTGGTACCAGCCGCCGTGCACTCGGCCGCGCCGCACCGGTCTGGCACTAACTGCCAGCACAATGGCGAGGCTGCCGTCGACGGCGCAATTAGCCCCTGGGGGTGAGGCGGGGGGAGGGGAGCGCTGTCGCTCTGCTAACGACGGGCTGCCACAGCAGCCGCCGCGCGCCGGCCAGCAGCGTCCAGGTCGCTGCGATACGAGGGCTCCGGTTGCTAATGAGGAAACAGGAATAGTCAACAGGAGGGCTCGTCCTCAAACACGACAGTGACGTCCTCTCGTAGGGTGCCCTACGAAAATGCCTTCAGTGCCTGTAATTAAATACGAGAGTAATGTTCAATCGAACAACTCGATAACTTGTACCACAGCAGTCAACGCACCGACGTCGCATTCGGTGGGGGTGAAGTCCAAATCCAGCTCCAGCCACATAAATTTAACTCGTCTGTGATTCCCGGGAATCGATTACAGCGAATACCAGCATGGAGTCTGAAACAACGTAGTCGATTTTTTCTACAACCTTCCAAGGTATGCTCTATCTCTTGAGGAACTCGCCGTCGGCCGGACGATAAGCGCAAATCTTCGATTTTACGTTTATACTTCCTTGTGAGTATTACTAAACTGTAAATGAGCCATCCGGTTAGCCGCACGTGTTATCACACCGTTCTTTGTGTTCGGTGTGGCGCGCAGGCCCCGACTCGAATCCACCCGACATATTAACGATGAGGGCTAAAGTGTTCCGCCCCGAAACCGTTGTCGCATTTTTACATGGGGTGGAAGGAAATCTGCTATACCTCTTTCAAACGTACATTCCGTGTCGTCTCCTGGAAGGTCCAATAAAAAAATTTATCACAACCTACCAACCAGTTGTGTAAATGTGAAGTCTAACAGATTATATATATATATATTACAGCATAATACGCAACGTGGATGGAAGTTTTACTTTTCTATAATTTTTGGCATAATATATATATAAGGTTTAACATCAGAAGAGGCACCAATGTTAGCACTGAATAGGGGATCATGGAGGAACTGTATAAGGGGGGCTATGCTCCAGACTGAACGCTGAAAGGCATAATCAGTCTTAAATATAAATATATATATATATATACGCCGTAATACAAACCAAGTCAATTACCAATTCCGAGCAATATATCGGACACTTCCAAATCGTGTAATATGAAATTTAAAACTGGAATGTCATCATTCGAAAATTAGGAATGAAATAATAGGAAAAATCTGGAACTCTGAGAATGTATCGTGAGAAATGTAATTGCACTTAATTAATTTCGCTATTACAGTATAGTAGTTTGTCTTCCTTCCGCTTGGCCTTGTCTGATATCTTCATGGTGTGTGTATCTTCATCTGGAACTGGCAGCATTAATGGTAGAGAGTGATAGCATTCCCATTTTCATTTTCACGTAGTGATAGAGGGGGACCAAATGCCTTTCCTGCCCCTTCCCCAAACCCCCCCCCCTCCCCACACCCCACCGCGGTACTGATTTGTGTGTACACCATCTGCCCGCGTCTAGTGTTTGGAAATGTGTCTAAAACAAATAAACGTGCACAAAGCTGAACATAATAGACGACTTTTTCATGGAGAGTTATAAAATGTTCTTGGTTACACTTGCCAAGCAACACCATAGTAACGTAGAAACATTTGTAAAAGTAACATAGAGACATCAGTATGACGTTTGTTCGTACTGTATATATATGAACATATGGAATGCAACCAAGAACATTTTATAACTCTCCATGAAAAAGTCGTGTATGTTGAGCGTTCCAAGTGGGAAGACTGACTCCTGATGTGACAGCAACCCCGACGACTTTCTAGCATGGTGGGTTGCCTATCAACATGCAGCGAGGGGCGGAGGGCCGCTTTGAAACGTAATATTGTGCGAAAGGAGAATGAAAAGTTTAATGTGTTGTCAATGACGAGATAATTACAGACGGAACTCTTGCTAGAATTACTCAGAGGCGTGGAAGGAAATTTGCCCTACCCTTTTCCGTGTCGTCTCCTGGAAAGCCCAATAAAATTTAAATTAAATCTATACCAGACCTATAAATCTGAAGTCTAAAAAAGCTACAAAACTAAGTGTATTTCTGTTGCTACAAACCGTAGCTAATACGACAGATAGCTATAAAACCCGCAACGCGTCAGTATGATACTTTTGTGTTAATTTACGTATTTTAGTATCAAAGAGTAACTATACCGGGTATAGACATTCTTTGTAACCATGAACATCTTAGCTCATTAAGATTAAAAAAACTTATTTCAAAGGACGACTGCTACTTTTGCCTGTGCTGTTGAAAAATTAAGTCGCTTAGCTGTCCTGATGCACTAAGTATATGATGTACGTATTACATTCTATAATATAAGGTAGAAAGCGAATTTCTCCTGTTCTTATGCAAAACCTCTCGCTCCCTGTGGAAATATTTTAGTGAAAAATATTATGTAAAGCGAGTTGTGTAGAAGATTGCCCGTCTGGCTTCCTTTTGTTGTAATTTCACACAGGCAGCCATTACGTAATATTTAATTAAATATTGGGCTTCACCGTCAAGTTAACTTTATAAATACTTCGAGTACTGATAGTAATTTTCAAGTATTAATATTTGAAAGTTCATTTTATCAGAATTTTTGCGATTTTGCATAGACAGATTAAACTGCAGTAGTCAACAAGGCTCATGTATGCCTTACGATATCTTTGAGTTTTTAATTAAATTTATTTCTGTCAAGGAAATGCTCAACCTAAAACGAAGCCAATTTTCTCTCAACGAAAATTATTTACCGTGAGTAGAAATCCTTATGCTACGTCGGTGTTTATATGAAGCGCGTATTTCAATAGTGGTACAAGTCCATTTTTGTTCGTATTGACATGCAGAGTCCTAAAGTTAAATGAGCGCTGAAAAATCTGCAGTTGAGATACCAGAAATATTCAAGCATATGACTTCTTGCTACAGGTTAACCTTTCTTTCTGTTTGTTTGGCTCATTAATTTCAGAAGCATTATAGACAGAAAAGTGGAGGTAATGGACCTGTACCACTATTGAAATAAGCCCTTCATATAGCCTCTCTCTTCGCAACAATTAGTTTAACGGGTAATAACAGCAATAGTTTCATGCTACTTCTGATTATCTTCGAGTCGGCCGCAAGTTTAGATAACGTAATTAATCCATTACAAGCAAAACTGCACCCATTTTTACTAATATTTGTGTCTGAGTAGTAACCTCGATTTTCGGCGGCGTGTGTTATATGTAAGCCTCATTTACGAGCGTGCAGAATATACGCTACGCCAACAGTATATTAAATATCCTCTAATTTTTTTTCCAACAATCCCGACCACATCGTACATTAAAAAATCGAAGTACTTTCATAATAAAAAGGGAAGAGAGAGAGACGATATAGTTCCAGTCAATCGCTTTACGCGATTCAGAAAATTTTAAGCCAGGAAACCTTAACTTGATAGGTGGTCACTCTTTTGAACCTCATTAGACTCGAGATGAACCCCTTTCACAATACTTCTGCTGCTACTATTATCAGACGAGCTCATTCCAATAGCCACGTTTACATAAATACGACGCAAAACATTTAATTTTGTTGTTACGTGCCGTTGTCAAATATGGAAACAAGCGATTCCTCCTTTAAAATGTGTGGATTAAAAGTCCTAAGTCAAGGTCGCAAAAATGCCTTGATTGATAACTAGTTTCAGTTAATTGACGATGCCACTTAAGATCATTGTAATTATTATTTTCTTCGGTATCAGCCACCAGGCATTATACATCGTCATAATCTCCTGAGCTGAGTCGCTCTTATTAAATTTGATTGCATAGGCAAGTGCACACTTAAGTAAAAGGTTGTCATTTTTACGTCATTGACCATACATTGATCCAATGTTCAAATTCCCACACACCAAACTTGTGTGTTAATACGAAGTGATTGACATCGACAACAACCCATATGTGATTGTAAACAAGAAGTGTCACTCTCAAAGCTACCTACAGGAACAAGTAAGTACCTGTACTATAGCTACTTCGGTTATCAGAGAACTGGCAGGTATGTAGCGTCATGGCTACACGAAATTTCTAACTGCCAGTTTCAGCTAAACGTGCTTATTAACAAAAAATTATCGAGTACGTGACCATTTCCCGGTAGCAGCTCTCTCAATGAAGTAATTATAAAGTGGATCAAAAGAATTAGCAGTGCATCCTAGTTCCATTAGCAATAACGGCACCAGAGTGTCAAGCGGGCGCGTGTGAAAGACTTGTCCAAAATCCCACCCCTCCAGCGGCACAGAGACTGCCTCAGGAGGTGTCGACGGTATTATGTGTATAGCATGGGGCGCGGACACACGTCGGTTTCAGCACTTGAACTTTTTTTGTGTGTGACCGAGTGAGGTGTTGCAGTGGTCGGACACAGAACTCGTATCGAGGGCACGGTGATTAAAATCTCTACCGCGTTTAGGTTTTCTGTAATTTACTGAAATAGAGCGAATGCCAGGACGGCTCCTTCGAAAATGCTTGACTTCCTCCCATATCAGTCCTCAGGTCGAGTTTCTATTCCAATGACCTCGCCATCGACGCGACGTTGAACCCTAATCATACTTGTTTCGTGTTCAAAATGATTTTGGCTTTGTTTATTGGCATTAATTTGAAACCACGTTACTTACAGTCGTTACATTTGCGTCCTACTATGCTTCTGGACAGTGACAGCATCGACCATGATTCCCACACTGAACATCGTTCGTGATAGTATCCTGCCTAGCTGGTAACAGGCAACGAACGAACCGCCTGCCTTGCAGTGTAACATGTCTGTAACTGCAACCAAAATACTACAAAACGGACTTTCAGAAGCCAGAAATATTACAAAGGGGAATGCTAGGAACAGACGTGCAATTAATTCAAATTTACGTTAGCCGTGATTACACTTAGACAAGTGATTTATCAACAATTCATTAATAATTCCGAATTAAGCAATCCTGATACTAAACTGATAGGTTATAGCGGAGTTAGAATTGTTAAAACTTCGGACAGGAGAACCAATGCACGTTCAGTTTCCGATAGAATGAACTTACTGTCCGAAGTAGAATAAAGATATTTCTTACCCTACGGGGCAACGATGTAGAGAAGCACACGCTGTTGGTGAAACCACTGCAGGTCTTCGTGTGAGTCCCAGCTGTCAGTTCCGGCCCCCCAGCAGCTGATCGACTGTCTCCCGGCATATTTATATCCTCGCGCCCGTTGCTGACGTCAGGTGCACTGCGCGGCGCTCCCTTCTGCTGAAAGGTCTCTCTCTCTCTCTCTCTCTCTCTCTCTCTCTCTCTCTCTCTCTCTCTCTCTCTGTGTGTGTGTGTGTGTGTGTGTGTGTGTGTGTGTGTGTACGTGTGGCAGCCTCGAGTGCCAGCGAATACGAGATGTCAGGGGCTCTTGTTTCTTTGCTACAAATCCTGGTCCTCTTTCTAAGACGTAGGATTCTCTACCTGCTGAGTGAATTCTTTTTTGACAGGTAAGTGCGATTGCTGCCTGACCTCCATTTTATAGTGAGTCGTACTGAACATCAATATTCCTGACATTTCATGAACGACGCTACATGTCTGGAAAAAAGTTTCTGGTGTATGCGAACGCGCATATTTAACATTTGGAACTCTCTTAACTATTGAGATATTGAAAAAAGTATGATTAAAACAGGAAAACTGTGTTCTTTTTTTAATGGCGTTCATTAGCTCTACGAACGAATAGTATAGCATTGTGACACTTGTCAATGTCAACAAGTAAGTATTTTCAGGAACTGTGGTAGCAAATATGGGGATGACGAAAACTGCGATATTCCAGTCCTACAACACGCCGTTTACCACCCTTTCGAATTCACAACCTTCTCGAATTTAGTCCGCACAGCTCCTTTACACTTGGTCTCACACTCTGCTCAGATATGGTTATTATGGCAAAATTTTTAAAATAAAATATAAATCGTATTAATATTATCTGCGGGAAACTGTTCAAGTGTACAGCCTTACATGACACACTTATAAATGTGTCTTTATGCCCACACATAAAAAAAGTTACATGTCTTCTTGTTTAACCCTCATGGCTATTTAGCAGTATTTATTTACAATACGTGTTTAGGATATTCTAAGCTGCCTTTCTGAATAATGTTCAAGTTTATAATATCTTAGTAATTTCGGGGTTACATAACTCGGTCCTTGTGGACATCTGAGAATGCAGCTACACAACAATGAACCAATACAGTGTATAATTAAGCAACGTAAATACAGTTACATCTATTGGGTATACGACAAAATGTCTGCATAATGATACACCGAAGGGAAAAATCATAGCATCCAAAAATAAATAATGCAGAGTAATTAAATTTCGGGAATACATTTGGCTATGTCACAATTAGGTGATTAACACTACAAGATCACAAGTCAATGTAAGCGTGAAATTACGCATTGCAAATGCGAAATGTGGGTACATCAATAACCGGTGTAACCACCAGAACGTTGAATGCAAGCATGCAAACGTGCACACATTGTACTGTACAGGTTCCAGATGTCAGTTCGTGCGATGGAGTTCAATGCCTTTTGTACTTGGTCGGTTAATACAGGGACGGCTATTGCTGTTCGCGTGGATGACGTTGGAGTTATCGTCCGAACATGCCCCGTGTATGCTCGACTGGAGACGAGTCTGGTTATTTAGCAGGCCAAGACAACGTGTCCACACTCTGTAGATAACGTTTGGTTGCAACACCGGTATGTGGGTGAGCGTTATTCTGTTCGAAAACACCCCCTGGAATGCTGTTCATGAATTTCCATTCATGAACAGAATTCCAGGAGGTGTTTGTTTAGTTATCTTTAGACTGAACATTCACTAAAGAAAATGTGTTACACCTATCAACAGCATTCCGTAAATAAACTGTGTGAATGGATGACTGGCTGAGTCATCCAAGAACAAAGCATAACAAGTCGAATCCCTAGTTAGACGTTTATTTTTGTAGTCAGAGTGCTCAGAGTGCTCCTGTTGTCATACGATATCGCCCCCTCTCCCCAGAATATAAATCCATGTGTAGGTCCAGTGTGACTACCACGCACACAGGTGGTTTCAGGTCCTCAACTGACGTCCTTCTACCCAACACAGGGCCATCACTGGCACCTAGGCAGAAACAGCGTTCACCAGAAAACACAACAGACCTCCGCCCTGCCCTTTAATAAGCTCTGGCGTGACACCACTGAAGTTGCAAATGATGGTGGTTTGGGATCAGTGGAATGCTCACTACAGGATGTCCGGCTCGGAGCTGTTCTCGAAGTAGCCGATTTGTAGCAGTTCGTTGTGTCACTGTGGAGCCAATTGTTGTTCAAGTTGTTGCTGCAGTTGCAGTACGATGTGCGAGAGCCATACACTGGTCTACCATCTCAGTAGTGGCACGTGGCCGTCTGGAACCTCGTCTCCTTGCAGTTATGTATTCTCGTGACCGCCACTGCCAGCAATCGTGTACAATAGCTGAATTCTTGAAAAGCCTGCAATATTTCAGAAGGAATATCCGGCTTTTCGCATACCCTGTCACATGACCTCGTTCAGACTTAGTGAGGTGACGGTAACGGCGTCTTTGGCGCCATAAAGCCATTCATGACACATATCAACTTACCAAGTCTACGTCCACGACAGTTACAGCGTGTATTTAAATTGTTTTGGATCCTCATAGTGGTGTTACTAGCTCCACTCTCATGTGACTGGCGCCAGATGAGAACAGACATCATCTTTGAGATGTATAAGCACGTCTACTAACTTTAGTTGATGGCGCACAACTCCTTCTTGGTGTTGTGATTTTTGTTTTTCGTCGGTGTATTTGCCATAACTATTTTAGAAACCTCGATGTATACAGGGCGTTTCAAAGCCATTGCATCAAATGTCTAGGCTTCATAGATCACGTCATAAGGAACAACTTTCATTAGAGGAAAAATGTTTGCAGACGCTCTCGACGCGGATACGCGTCGTTGTATTGAATTCTCCGGCCCTGAGACGACGAGATTTAACGAAACCAACGGGATCTACCAACCAAGTGTGGTGCATCTGCAGACTACCAACCACAAAAACTAACAGCGTTTCTCAACAAGACAACTTTAAGAATGAGTGTGTCTAGTCGGAGCTGGGCCCACCTCCTTTGACGTGGAGCAGATGACTGTATTATAGGCAACACACACAACATGCGAACACCACAGAATGCTTATGCCCAGTCTCCTCTCAGGAGTATAAACAATTATAAAATATGAATAATTTGCCTCTAATAAAAGTTGTTTCCCATGGCGTTTTACAGATAAACGTTTGGTGCAAAGACGTTGAAGGATCATGTGGTTAAGCCGGCCGGTGTGGCCGTTCGGTTCTAGGCGCTTCAGTCTGGAACCGCGTGACCGCTACTGTCGCAGGTTCGAATCCTGCCTCGGGCATGGATGTGTGTGATGTCCTTAGGTTATTTAGGTTTAAGTAGTTCTAAGTTCTAGGGGACTGATGACCACAGATGGTGCTCAGAGCCATTTGAACCATTTTGATCATGCGGTTAGCGTTTTTTACGTTGTGTGGGGCATCCTGAATATGTTCCGTTATTTCGTTTACGATCGCTTTTCCGTATCATGTGCTCTCTCTTTTTTTTATTTTCATTTTTATTTCGTGTTTCCTTTATTTTGCATTGAAAGGAAGCTCATGCATAGAAAAATGCGAGATCTTTTCACGAAATTCCAGTCACCGACTTTCTCATCTGAATGTAAAGATATTTTACTATCTCAAACCTGCACAGGTGAAAATGATTATCATAATAAAATAAGAGGTTAGATATCGTACAGAAAATATTAAGTGTTTAATTTTAATTGGAGACTTAAATTGCCAATGAATAGAAATATTAATCTGCATGTTTCGAGAATAAATGGCTTTGTTTCTTACTTTCATGACCATGTCAGCCTCGAATTTCTCAAGTGCGCCAAAACTGTTCACACTAGCAAGTCGGACTACACAAATAAATAGCAGGCAAGTTCTGAATTATTACTACAATTCGTAGCGATCTGAGTAAGACAGCAGTCCGTAATGGTCGCTAAACAGACATCGTGCTAGTCTGTTATTCGTTTTCTTACAATCAGACTCACACGCACTTCCATTGTAAAACCTGCCAGTAGCACACCAAGGTTATTAGCTGCAGAAAATATTATAACATGACAAGGTTTGAGCAAAATTGAGTATTTTCTTCTCTGAACTAAACTTACATTGATACATACGTATTAATAGATCGCAGCTGGGAGGAGAAAGGTGACGAGATAAGTAACAACCAGGTCTTACGCATTATGACTGCATGTCTTACATGCATGTGGTTTTTCTTCAAGGAATTTGTTACCACATTACTTATTCATTCATACCTCTGAGACAGTGGTAGCAATGCAAAAGTGTGTCCACCCGCAATCAAAACGGGGACCCCTTGCGCCTTAGGCAGACGTGATAACCGCTACACAGCGGGAAATGCTACACCTTCCGTTGCACCTCAGATAGAACTTGTAGGAAGAGCACTATTTTATCATAAAAAACATTGTGGAAATGCACCGTGTTTTTATTTTAGTTAACACAGATAGGTAACATTACCTGTTCTACATGAGACAGTATCTGTTTTACTACATTTTACATATTCATTCGTTTAATTACGTTACTTCTGGGAAGTCGATCCGTTCGTCCCTTTCGAATATTCTGTATTCTCTACCAACCCACACCTAAATACTTATTTGCGTGTTAAGTCCCATTGTGCTTAGAGCCATTTGAACTTATTTGTGCCAAGTCATTTCACTCTATTCCTTTTTAAAAACTTACCCTAAATTTACAGAGGTCGTATACCTATCCTTCCTTACCACAACAGATCGTACCTACTGAATAACAGTAACTATCCACCAATGTATTCTAGTCACTTATAAAATAGTATTAAAATTCATTTAGTAGAACATAGGTAAAGTATCTGGGAGGTGAGGTACAACGTCATTCATTTCACAAGACAAGGACAATGACTGTTCACTTTCATTTTTGCATTAGTTCAGCCGCAATTTGAAAGGATACAGCGGCTCCTAACTGAACAAGTAGTTTCTGACCCAGTTGTTCACTTTGTACTTCAGTAATGGATGAAAGTATTTCTTGAGGTCTCTCTGCGAATACAGTCTTTAATCTTTTTGGTAATGGGATATTCCAACAGATAATTGATTTGGAATTAAATTTCCCCAACCCATTCTGGTAATCCGTTGTTTATCTAATGGTTTATAGCATGTGCAATATGTCATACTCAGTGTAATGTGTCATAATCTGGAGGACAGTAAGCATCTGGGTTTCCGTCCGTCTTATTTTATTGATACCAGGTAGGCGGCACTCTGCATGTCGTGTGTGTCGCAGCGGCTGCGTCATGGCTCGCGTCAACGAAATGACGTCTCCATCTTTATTGATACAAGGCCGCGCTCTGTCGAGCAAAACGTAGCTGCCGCCTGATCTCTCGCGTCACCGAATTGACGTCTTCGTCTTGTGACGTACTGAGCTAACAAAACTTGCTGCTGCGAGAGGTGAACTTTCGAAGTCGCTTGTATTCGAGTAGAGTTTTGTCTGGCAGAATAACAGAAAAAGTTGACTCAGCCCCTGTAGCCCTAGTCGTATGGCTACATATCACTACAATGCATAACAGAAGTACTTTCGTTGAGTACTAGACTATGATAAACATCTGATAAACTATCCGATAAACTACCTGAGCCGCCTGCGATGTGTCATTCTCAACTTGTCTTTTTAATGCTTTTAATTCATTTTCTATGTTACCTGACTGATTATTGAAGCGTGTAGGGACTTTTTCCCGTCACTTAGGCAAATTTTGTGTCAAGACTTTCTGTATGTGTACCAGTTGACTTCTAACGGCTTATGCTAAGTGTTCTGTTCGGAATACACTTTGGTAACAATTTTTTGCACAGCTTTTTAAATTTCTAATTATAATGTTTTCTATAATTTATTCATCCTTTCCTTTAAAAATTCACATAATTTGTTTTCGTTATCAGTGGAGAGATCTTACATTTGGATTAGTAAGTGTTGGGAGTGAATTTCAAGGTTTCTTGCTCTACTTGCAAAGTTCAAATGTTTTCACTCAGTTTCTCTACAGATTCAGGAATACCTTCGATGATGTTTCGTAAGCCCATAATCTCGCTTATAATTTATAGATCAGCTCGCAACTCGTTGATCACGTGTCTAGTAACCTCAGGTTTTAAAAGCTCGGTCTGATTTTTGACCGGGTCATTAATTTGTGCTACTTGACCAGATACGCTATCTTGTTGCTGTTTCGTAGTACCTGTTCCATGATTGACAATACTTATTTACTGTTTCATGGTAGTCATATCATTTTTTAGCTCCAGGAATGGTTGTATAACAGCATCTGTTGCACCACTAACAGGCTTAACAGTATTCTCGTATCTACCCGGCCACGTAATTTCAATCGTCGCTGCTATCGTGTTATTTAAATTTTCAGTGGCTAATTCCCCTTCTGGTGTCTGACTAGACTCAGTGTCTGTTTGTGAGGAAGCCATCATCCTAAAATGCTGAAGGGCTATCACCATACTAATGTGCAATACAATTTGTCCAATCTATTGCTTATCGTAATGCAGTATGTGCATAAACAATTCAGAGATGATATTTGCACACAACGTGTCATCATAGCTAATACAGCTATCTTTGGAAAACAATTGCTAATCGCTACTACAAGCTGCACGCACTTAATTGTGGTTATGTATCTTGTGGTTCTTTTACAAAAACGTAATAATTACGTCAGAATTACGAATTTTGATATTAACTAAATTTTCTTTTTTGTATAGCCCAAAATAAACAGTTTTACAGATATAGAAAGCAGAATTATACAGAATGTATGAGATATCACCTTACCTCATGTTGTAGCCGTTAATGATGATGCCTATGAAGTAATTTATCAGTTTTGATTTCTTGCAGTTTTATACATGTACATCTGAGTTCACTGGATTTGAAAAAATTAATTCCGTTCATTTATACAGAAGGTTTTGAATCTTTCAAATAATCGTAGCTTGGCTGTTAAATATTGCACGTCCGTATTGTTGGAGTACATAAAAAGAAACAGACGCTCATGAGACAGACATATTTTGAAATAAAATTATACGTATACACAGCATATTAATTATCTATTTCGTTAGTCCTATGAGTGGCCGCCAGTTTATATCTACTGGAGGGTTAAAGTGACGAATGGAAATATTAATTTGTCCGAAATATTAAGGTTTCGGGAATAACTGCCTTGGTTCCTCATTTGAAAGACCACGTCATCTTTTAATGTGTCAAGTGCGCCAATATTGTACAAATCGGACTTAGTAAATTAAAAAGCAGCCAGGTTCTGAATTGTTACTACAATTCGTAGCGATCTCAATAAGACATTCTGCAAGCTGGTTATTCGCCTTCAGACGATCAGACTCACCCGCACTTCCATTGTAAAACCTGTCAATAATGTGCCAATGGCTTTAGTTATACAACATAAAATAGCATAACACAAGGTTTCAGCAAAATTGAGTGTTATTCTCGCTGAACTAAACTTACATTGAAACATACGCCTTAAAAGGTCGCAACTAGGAGAAGGAAAGGCGAAGAGAGAAGTAACAAGTGAAGTATGCCAGATAAAAGATGGATATTGTTTTACAACGATAACATTTTCTAAACTGATTACTCCAGAGTTCACGCATTTTTACTGCATGTCTTATATACATGTGTTTTTTCTTCATCTTATATAACTCATTTGTAGTCAGGCTATTAAATTTGCACTAAAATAAAAAAGTTTTACTAAAACAAGGAAAAAAACGTGAAAATTTTTAATACTTCGTTATAAGTGTTCGTGGTTCGAAGAACCCCATGCCAGAAGCTTTAGTGTGAATTGCAGAGTAGTCATGTAGATGTAGGTGTAGAATGTGTTACACTGAAGGATCTTGACTGCTATTTAATATCACACATAAGAAATGCTTCAAGTCGTTGTTCTGTTTATCTCATGATTGGTGAAGACGGACAGTATCATCGACAGAATTGCTGATAGTGGTAGGGGGTAGGTAATGTCCATTTGAAACAAAAAAAAAAGAAAAGAAAAGTGTGGCGCCAAGATGCGCGTGCGTCGGTTCTATTGAAGTTACGATGACTGAACGTAAACCTTTGTCTTCGTTCCTTCCGTCAACTATCAACAGAGCTGTTAAGCCACCTCGGTGAAAGCACGCCAAGACGCAGCCCATGATGTAGGGCACGTATTTCTAGACATATTTTCATATTTCCTATCAATATTTCTTTTTTTTTTTACTGAATAAACTGGAACAGTTTCGTTTGTCTGTTGTCTGTTATTCTAATTTCTTGTTTGGGGCAATGTTGTGCTAATTGTCATTTGAATACGTTTTACGGGTTCTATACATAACCATTTTACCATAGCGTTCAGGAAGAATGTCATTGCTGTTCCGGACGCTTACGTATTTAATTTTTAATGTTTCACAGAGGTAAAATAGTTCCATTAACGCATAACTACCTATTAAATATGGAGATTTTAATATGCGCTAATGGTAAAAAATAAAATAAAATTCGAAACACCAAGAAGAAATTGTGCCACATGAAATTATATCCGAAAGATGAGGTCTATTTAGATTTCGTGCAGGTCGCGTAAGAATAGCGCTAGCGGCATCACAATGAGGACGCAAATCAGGTTTGCCTTAAATACACGCTGTAACGGAAATAGGTGTTAATTCCCTTTGAGATTGGACGTTGTGCGTTGATGTTGGTGAAGAATGCCTTTAAGGGGACAAATGTGCCACTATCAGCACCTCGCTGAGTTTGAGCGCGGTCGTGTCATAGGACGACGAGAAGATGAATGTTCCTTTTGCGATAGTGCAGAAAGATCTGACAGGAATGTGGCCACTGTACATGGCGACAGTGGTGGTCACGGGCCCGGACGGCCACTCGGCATCACCGAGAGCGAAGACAGTCGTGTTCGGCGAGTGGCTCTAGCGCATCGTACTGCCTCTGCAGCAACGAGTAGCAGTTGGCACCACAGCGACACAACGAACTGTTACAAATCGGGTACTTCAAAGGCAGCTCCGAGCCAGACGCCTTGTAGAGTGCGTTCCACTGATCCCAAACCACCGCTATTTGCAACTTCAGTGGTGTCTAGCGAGAGATCACTGGAGGGCAGGGTGGAGGACTGTTGTTTTTTCTGATGAAAGCGGTTCTTCCTCGGTGCCAGTGAAGGCTGTGTTACACACAGTAGGCTTACGCCTGGAGTTATCGTCTGAGATGCGATTTCGTATGACAGCATTCTCGCTGTTATCCCACGCACCATGCCCGCAAAATTGTACATCAGTCTGGTTTTTCGACCTGTTGTGCTGCCGTTCATTAATAGCATTCCAGGGGATGTATTCCAACAAGATAACGCTCATCCGTGCACCACTGTTGCAACCCAATATGCTCTACAGAGTGTTGACATGTTGCCTTGGTCGATCACCAGATCTCCAGATATCCAATAAAGCACTTATAGGACATCATCGGATGACATCTCTATCGTGATCCACAAACAGCATTAAACGTTCCTGTATTGAAAGGCCAAGTGCAATAGACATGGAAATTCACCCCAAACTGACATCCGGCACCTGTACAATGCATCACTTTTGCACGCTTGATTTCAACATTCTGTCGGTTATAATGTTTATTAATGTACTAGAATTTCACACTTCCAATTGACTATCTCGCGCTGCATTAAATTGTGATTTGCAATGTTGCTCACTTAACTATATTATCTAGACAAATGTATTTCCGAAATTTATTACTCTACGTTAATTATTTCTTGGTGCTGCGGTTTTCTCTGTCAGTGCATTTTGGAAAACAGCTATTCTGCAAGTATAGGGCAGACAGACAAGAAAAATTACAAGTACGTAACAAACGTAACACAAAAACTATTGCAGTTACAATTTTAAAACCGAATCCATATGAGTGGTTATAGAGAAAATTATCGTTACAAATATTCAGTTGTGTTCTAACACTTGCGATTTCTATTATACATTAAAGAAAAACTCGTAACCGCACAGCCAATGCAGAGATAAAAATACATAAAGAATTCTTACCAGGATCTCTACATCTATAGATATAGGGATTTACACTTTCAATGGTCACGAATAGCCCTAATAGACAAAAATGTTGATGTCAGCACTGTAAAAAGTTAAATAGTGACAGCTGATGCAAATACTGCTGCACCTATCTAATTTAGGTCTTAAGAAGTCAGAACAGATTTATCAAAATTTGATTCGATTGTTCACGTGTAACTGAACTGCCTATTCGCACATTGCACGCTCTCTACAAGCTTAGACGTACCATACATTCACAGCGCTAAATTACTCATTTCCATACCTACACGCCACAGTTACGAGAAAGAGGAAATCGAGGTAATCTGATCACTGATAGAAACTCAGCGCAGAAGCTCGTTAATCAGATTTTGGTCCCATTCGGTTCATTCGGCTATTTAATGCGGACGCCACTAGAAAGCAGACTGGAGCGGGAATATAGAACGGCGGGCAAACACGATTAAAAAGTTATCTACTCGTGCGTGGCATATATAGGCTACATTTCAGAATATTTGATAAAAATAGATTCACGGTTATATGCTGGAGGAATAATGTTGATTAAAAACTATTCGGTTGTGGGAAAATAAAGAAAAGTTCATATATTCTTCAAACAAACTAACTAGTAATTTGTCACAAACTTTTCTTTGTTGAAACAAAAAGCCAAATTTAGCTCATTTAAACGAAGTTGTGTATCAGTTACGGTAGAGGTGACAGTACGTTGTGAATCCCACGTTACTGGCAGACAGTTGAGGACAACACAACAGCATTCATGACAGCAATATTAAGATTTCAAGTTGTTTTCCGCGAGAAAGCAAGTTCTTTGTTGCAACTTCTGGTTTCTATTGGCTTTAGATTACCAGTCGAATACAGATATCGGGTTGTGCTGTTATTCTGGTGTGGTAAAACTGTCAAAAATCTTGCTTTCAATCACCTTAGTGAAGTAGCGATTCAGACGCGATAAAGGCAGTCTGAAAGGGCAGAACACTAAAATGAACTTCGGGGACATTGCAGCAAACAGAATTCGTATCAATATTCGTGTTTACGGATGAGACTAAACTCCAGCCTTTGTGTTATCGGACTGGATCAGTTACTAATGACTAACATTGTGTCTCGTGCTCAAACTGAGCCTTTCATTGTGGAATGAAATGCATGCCACTTCCTGACACACGTTAAAGCTTGCATAATACAAAGGAGCGAGGCCTTAAACCACGGACTAGATATATGGCAAATTATTGGGATTACAGAATTGCTCACAGTCTTTGACTACGTCCGATGGGCGAATTGTTTAGAGAATATTCTGAGCAAGGAAGAGTGGTGATCGTCGCACAGTGAACAAGACTTTCTCAACCCACTCCACCTGTGGTCCATTAATATACAGTTGAAATAAGGCATCTGTTGTTCTCGGAAGGAGTGTCTGTATTCCGAATCCTGAACTTCCCGGATGTGGAGGATTGCTGTTCAGATTGCCTTCAATAATCAGGAGCAGCTGCCATCAGTATAACTGTCAGCGGAGCCGAGAAACAAATCTGGTTAAGTAAAAATGTTTATTCTGTTTCTGTTAATCGTATGTTGTAGACACATCGCAAGATTCAACATTTAATGATATACGCAGAGACCTATATGTTTAAATATTGTATTAGAGCTCCGTGTAAGTATGGTGGTCACCATGGTCTACGAGTAGCTTCTCGGGCTTGCAATCTAAACGTCCTGGGTCCTTCTTTGCATCCAGGCCACTGCTTAAATTATGAATAAAGTCATCGGCAATGGCTGCCGCAGACGTCAGACATAACGAGTCAGTCTCGTTGTCTCAACGGTCTTCTCATACAGAACGGGTGTGCGGACAGAAGCTCGGGGAACACTCTTGCCCTTCGGGTGATATACAGCCCCTAGAAAGGCGGAATAATCAGTAGTTATCAACAGTATGAGGCCACAGAAAACTACTGCATTAAACATAAAAAACAAAAAAAGTTTATACACAGAACACGTGACCTTTAGTAGAAAATGTGTTATCGTAATCTCTCCTAGGGCAAAAGATTCGAGAATAGCCCCCATTTGAATATCGGGAAGGGGATTGCCAAGGGGGAGGTAACCGTGAGAAAAAATTGATCAACCAACGAAAGGTAAACACTCTACGAGTAGGAGACTGGAATGTCAGAAGTTCTGAATGGTAAGAAAGCTAGAAAATCTGCAAAAAGAAATACTAAAGCACAACCTAGATATTGTATGTGAACCGGGGGCCTATAAAAGACGGAGAGGCTCCGTCCCCGCCGCAGCCGAAGTGGTCCACAACCCCACGACGACTACCGCAGTCCACTTCACCCCTCCGCCACCCCACACCGAACCCAGGGTTACTGTGCGGTTCGGCGCCCGATGGATCCCCCAGGGAACGTCTCACACCAGACGAGTGTAATCCCTACGTTTGCATGGTAGAGTAATGGTGGTGCACGCGTACGTGGAGAACTTGTTTGCGCAGCAATCGCCGACATAGTGTAGCTGAGGCGGAATAAGGGGAACCAGTCCGCATTCGCTGTGGCGGATGGAAAACCGCCTAAAAACCATCCACAGACTGGCCGGCTCACCGGATCTCGACACAAGTCCGCCGGGCGGATTCGTGCCGGGGACCAGGCGCTCCTTCCCACCCGGAACTTGGCGGGCTGCAACCTAGATATAGTAAAATGAAATGGAAAGACGATAAAGATTTGTGGTCGGTGAATAAATGGTAATATCAATAGCAGCAGAAAATGGTTTAACAGGAGCAGATTTCGTTATGAATAGGAAAGTAGGACACAGGACAGTTAATCTGACCAGTTCAGTGATGAAATTATCCTCATCAGAATGACTGCATACCAACGCCAACAACCATAATTCAGGCATACGTGCCGACCTCTCAGGCAGATGAAGAGATAGAGCGGTTTCGTAGTAGCAATGAGAAAGGAGATCGATAAAGTTCTGCAATTAATTGCAGCTCGTAATAGCGAATATACTGTTCAAAAATCACAAGAGGAGGAGGTGTACTTGCAAAAGGCCTGAAGATACGGGAATATTCCACTTGGATTACATCATGGTCAGACAGAGAATCTGAAATCTGATATTGGATTGTAAGGCGTACCCAGGAGCAGATATAGACTCAGATCACAATTTAGCAATGATGAAGAATAGGCTGAAGTTTAAGGAACAAGTCAGGAAGAATCAGTACGACAGAAAGAAATCTTGTCCTTCCTGCG
Organism: Schistocerca serialis cubense; assembly: GCF_023864345.2. NCBI lineage: Eukaryota > Metazoa > Arthropoda > Insecta > Orthoptera > Acrididae > Schistocerca > Schistocerca serialis. The sequence goes on along the minus strand of NC_064639.1, from coordinate 652,857,318 downwards.
CTACATAATTTCTATCGGTCATTCACTTCTAACGTCGTAGCTAGCAAACATTTCTATTGAGCACGTATTGCCATATACGGGCACACCTCTTGCTTCAGCATCGTACGATTTGGTCTGCTTCCACGGCATGTTTAGTCATAAATTCTTAGTAAATTTATGCTACTACTCTGTACAGCTGACAGAGTACATGCGCCTGTGTGGCTTAAGCTTTTAGCTTATGTAACTTTCATTGCACGGTACAGTCTCTGCAATAGCAGTAATGTGTTAGACAGGTATGTCATTGCATTTAGTTGCTACGGAACCTGTGGGTACTAAACTAAATGCAATGACAACTAAATGCAATGACACACCTGTCTAATACATTACTGCTTTTGCAGAGATTGTACCGTGTAATGAAAGTTACAAAAGCACCTCTCGGCTGCTGCAAATCCATTGAACTGTTTGGTAATTCATGCCATTTCTAAGAGCTTTATCGTGTTTAAGACTTTTCTGTGACAATTACGTTCACCTTCTAGGTAACGAACACTCTTATTACATTCTGCATGTACTCCAGTCACGATCTTTCCCTACAGTGTATACTCCTACAGCCCTCTCTAGTACCATAAATATTATTCCCTAATGTCTTAACACAGATCCTATCATCCTGTCCCTTCTTCTTGTCAGTGTTTCCAACATATTTCCTTCCTCCCAAACTCGCAGGAAATCTCATTCCTTACCTTATCTGTCCACTTAACTTTCAACATCCTTCTACAGCATCACATCTCAAACTCTTCGATTTTCTTCTTTTTCGGTTTCTACACAGTCATTACAGTGCTGTGCATTCTCAAAAATTTCTTCCTCTTATTACGACCGATGTTTTATACTAGTAGACTTCTTTTGCCCAGGAATGCCCTCTTTTCCTGCGCTAGTCAGTTTTTTATACCCTGCTTACTTCGTCTGTATTGTTTTACTTCGCTTCAAAGGTAGTAAAATTCCTTCACTTACTCTGCTCCGTGGTCATCGATTTTGATGTTAAGCTCACGTCATTTCTGCTACTCCTCATTACTTTCGTCTATCTTCAGTTTGCCGTCAGTTCATGTTTTGTGCTCAGTAGACTTCATTCCATTCACTGTTTCTTGTAATTCTTTCTCGAGTTCACTGAAGATATCAGCATCGTTGATATTCTTTCTACCTATATTTTAATTCCACTTCTGAACCTAACGTTTATTTCCGTGATTTCCTTTCGATGCACAGACTGAACAGTAGGTCGAAAGACTAAATCCTTGCTTTATTCATTCTTTAAACCCAGCACTCCGTTCTTGATCATACATTCTTATTGTTCCAACTTGGTTCTTAAACTTGTCGTTATTATCCGTCTTTCTAAATTTTCTGAGAATTTCCAACATCTTGCACTGTTGTCCATCGTCGAGCGCTTTCTGTAGGTCAATAGATCCTGTGAAGGTGTCCTGATTTTTCGCAAGCATTGCTTCCGTTATAAGAGCAACATCAGAACTGCTCTCTAGCACCTTTACATTTCTTAAAGCCAAACTGTCACCATCTAACAAATCCTGCATTCTTCTGTCGGTTTCTAGTGACCTCGACGTCGACGGGACAATGAACCCCCATCTTCCTTCCTTCATTCTTCTGCACATTATCCCTGTCAGCAACTCGGATGTATGAACCGTTACATTGCTTGTGGGATAACTCTCGCATTTAACTGCCCTTGCTGTCTTCGGAACAGTGTGGATGATAAATTTCCCAAAGTCTGGAGGTATGTCTCCAGAATATTACTCCTGATTCATTGATTTTACACATCAGTATGAATAGCCGCTTGGTTGCCACAACCACAAATGATTTCAGAAATTCCGGAAGAATGCTGTCCACCCCGTCTGCGTTTTTTAATCGAAAGTCTTTTAAAGCTCAGTTATACTCCGACTCTAATGTTGGATCCCTAATGTCTTCCATGCCGACTCCCGTTTCTTCCTCAACCACATCACCAAACAAGTCATCCCTCTCATAGCGGACTTCAGTTTACTCTGTCCATCCATTCAGTCTCTCCTCTATGCTTAACAGCGCTATTCCCATTGCACTCTTAATGTTAACGCTCTTGCTTTTAATAACATTTAAGTTTGATTTGACGTTTCTATTGCTGAATCAGTTCTTCCAATAATCATTTCTTTTTGGATTTCTTCACGCTCTTCTTGTCTTCTTGCCGCCATTTCGTCTTAGCTCCCATGTACTTCCTGTTTATTTTATTCCTAAGTGATTTGTATAGCTGTATTCCTGTCTTTCTCTGTATTTTTTTTTATTGCCTTCTTTCGTTGATCAATTGAAGTATTTCTTCCGTTACCCAAGGTATCTTCCGTGTACCTATCTTTATCTGTCCAACATCTGTGATGGCCCCTTTTAGAGATGTCCATTATCTTCAAATGAAATGCATACTGAATTATTCCTTATCGCAGTATCCATAGCCTCAGTGAACTTCAAGTGTATCTCTTCATTCATTAGCACAATACAGAACTAACTGGAACTGTTCAGTAACCTCTACGTAGGAGATAGTAAATCTTCGTGACCAAATGCGTGTCAAAAGTTTACAGTGGCATCCTAAAAAGGAATCGGTACTATTTACTGTATTTCTTCAGTTAGCTGCACATATGAGCCACTCCTTGATTACTTAAATGTCTCTTGTGCTACTGCGTTTTTTCTGAAGAAATATTGTAAAACACCTGAGGGTATTTTCGTTCCGTCGTTACAACTACAAGAAAGCGCGTGTTTTCCTCAACAGATGCGTTTCGCTTTAATGAGGTAAAGCATCATCAGTAGTGGTAATGTCTGCTTTCTTTCTCGCCTACATTAAGAAATACCATCTGCTAGCACGTTTTTGTCGTCTTTCTTCATTAGACACTGATACTTTTAGTCTAATTTTTCTTTGCTCTGCAGAACTACGTCTTACACAGCACACTTTCTCGTACACCACTGTTTACTGTTTACTTTTATACTTCTTCACCTCAATAAAGCGAAAGATAACTGGTGAGAAAAATGCGCATTTTCGTTTGGTTGTAACGACGGAAAGAAAATTCCCTCAATAACTGTAAAGCAACTACGGACAATATGGTCACACAAACGAAGAATTGTGAAGGACGCTTACATACGTAGCTTCTGTTGTTTCTTAACTAACTTCCGCCATAACATTCTTGTTCTGTGTCGACGGACAAAATTCCGAATCTACGTGCTGGTCCACAATTTTCTTATGTTGAAACGTACAAGTACGGCACTATAAGGAATACTTGCTTTCTGAGTCGTATTCTCGATTTAGTTTTTGCGATTTGTAGATGGAAACAGTCCACACAAAGGCTTTTTGTGGAGTGCTCCATTAGGCGACAAGTGAGTATTTTGGTTCCTATCATAAACTTCATAGCGCAATTTTCTGAGTTCAGTCGATGGAGCGAAATCAAATTAGTAAGGATTGATATTCAAGGTCAGAAGTAATACAAGCGAAACTGAGAAAAATTCTTTGAAGTGGTGTACACCACATGATACACTCATAGTTAGGAAGTTGGCGGGTGCCTGGCGAACGGTTTTGCATGCGTGTAATATTGGCGGGCGATGCGACGAAATACTGTTAGACCGTTCTCCTTGGTTTGCACACGGAACATGAGCTTTGTACGTTAACCAAAATGGACGTGGGGTATAAACACACCGGACAAAAGTCGCCCCTAGGAGACATGACGCTAATACCGCGGAGTCCCACCTCAAGCCATCACAGTGGTCTCAGTTCGCAGAGGAAGAGAGTCGACGTGGTTCCTCAGGTACGACATAAGCACTTGAAGCCACTCATTTATGATTAGATTCTGTAGAGCTACCCAATTGCGGGATGTTGGTTGTTGACTTCCTCCCGCTGATGCAAATGTTGTTGTTGCGCAATCTACATCCTTCTGAATCTGCTTACCGTTTTCATCTCTTTGTCTCCCTCTATAATTTTTATTCCACACGCTTCCCTGTGGTACTAATTTAGTGAAACATTGATGTGTCAGAATATGTCCTGTCAACCGTTCTCCTGTTTTAGCCAAGTTGTGTCACAAATTTATTTTCTCCACAATTCTATTCAGTACTTCCTCATTAATTACGCGATCCACCCATCTAAATATCAGCATTCTTCTGTAACACCATATTTCAAAAGCCTCGTCAGTGTTTCACTTCAATACGCTACATGGCTACACTTCAAATACCTTCAGAAAAGACTTCCTAACACTTAAATTTGTATTTGATATTAACAAATTTCTCTTCTTTAGAAACGTTTTTCCTGCCATTATCAGTTTACATTTTATATCCTTTCTGCTGCGCCCATTATCAGTTATTTTGCTGCCCGAATAACAAAACTCCTCTGCTACTTTTAGGGTCTCATTTCCTAATATAATTCCCTCAGCATCCCATTTCCACTATCCTTCTTTTTCTTTTATTGATGTTCATCTTATATCCTTTTTTCAAGACGCTGTCCGTTCCGTTCAACTGCTCTTCAAAGACCTTTGCTGTCTCTGATCCAAATAGTTCCAGATATTTTCAGTGCGTTTAACATTTGATGATTCGGGGTGCCAGTCTATGAGCGATATAATGTCTGACTGCACGAAAAACAAGAATGTATGCATGCATCCCTGTGAACATGACGAGTTGGGTCAAATCATGGTACGAAAATCATTCCCAAAACGATACATAATCCCCTCCTGCCTGAACTACGGTACACTTCCACAAGCTGCGAATTAAGCACCTGGTTGGTCCGTCTGTGTTTCTTTCGTACAGAGACAAAATCGCGATTAATCGAACTACACTAGAGGCGTCTACTCAGCTTCTGTCTAGCTTCCGTGTCGTTTGGCCCATTGAAGATGTGCAGCATTTCGTGCAGTTGCGAGCAATGGCCCTTTCCGAGATACTCTACTCCAAATATCTATTGCATGCAGTTTCCTTCACAATGTTCACTTGGAACTTGGATGAGATGCTAACACTAATATCGGCAATTTCTGTCGGGTTTGAAACCGATTGTCATTTCAAGAAGAAACGTACGATTAAATCATCCTAATGGAAGAACTGGAGCCCTACACAATTGCTGCAGCATTCACTGCCCTTTAAATACAGTTTCCTTAAATGATTGCAACAGGTGCCAAAATTTTAAAAGTAATAAACAGTTATTATGCAGACAACTCATATGACCCTTCCCTCTACATTAGTACAATTAGGAAAAAATTCTGAGAGCTGCCACAATTTTAAATTATCAATAAACAGCTATTACGCAGACAGCCCCAAATCACTTCTTGGTATACCCAGTTTTTTAAAAAAAACATTCTGAGAGCCGTCACAGATTTTTTTTTAATAGAAAAACAATTATGAAGCACACGGCTCATATAACTTATTAGTATTCACCAATCTAAGCAAAATATTCTAACAGTTGTCGCAAATTTTCTTTAAATAGCAAAACAGTTATTAATCGGGCAGCTGAAACGCTTAGTTGCTGCGTACCAGCTCATGCCACGGTTGTATTTTAGGATCGGTACTATACTTGAGGACTAACGGTTCAAACCCAAAGAAAGGAAAAATTAGAAACCAAGAAGCACGTGAAAAATTACTTAACTTAAAAGGTAAGGGTGCCGTCCATTGGTTCCATAGGGGTAAATCAATTACAAATCGTCTCTGCATTCAAAACTTAGGAGAATGTACCATGTTCCTACTAACAGACGCTGAGCTCCAGAACAGGCATCGTAGTCGATGCAAACCAGGCTGATGACGCTGCCCAGAAGCAGCTGATTGTGTCTGCAGAACGCCAGTATCTCAACACACTAGCTCACACTGCCGAGAGTCGCCGCAAGATAATCACCTACGAAGGGAACGTTTCATCTCCATGTCAGACCACTTCGACTCACACTGCCGTTCCACCTGGCTTACCTCTTTCTGCGAGTGAGCACCTATGCTGCCACCGGAAATACTCTGCACTATCGAGGCAATGATCTCGAACCGGAGCAGAAACTGACAAGGTACAGAGCCGCCACGGCTCAACCTCCGCCACTGAAACCCAAAGATGCCCTGGCGGAGAGTCGGTACCTTGGGGAGAAGGTTAGGATGAGGCTAATTACTATAAATACAAATAGATGAAGGCATATTATGCCTTCATCTATTAGCTACTTTAGACAACGGCCTTGCCGCAGTGGTAACACCGGTTCCTGTCAGATCACAAACGTTAAGCGCTGTCGGGCTGGGCTAGCACTTGGATGGGTGACCATGTGGTCTGCCGAGCGCTGTTGGCAAGCGGGATGCACTCAGCCCTCGAGAGGCAAACGGAGGAGCTACTTGATTGAAAAGTAGCGGCTCCGGCCTCGGAAACTGACATACGGCCGGGAGAGCGTGTGCTTACCACTTGCCCCTCCATATCCGGATCCAGTGACGCCTCCAGGCTGAGGATGACACGGCGGCCGGTCGGTACCTTTGGGCCTTGATGGCCTGTGCAGGAGGAGTTTAGTTTATTAGCTACTTCATATTTTTATTGTATAATATGAATGAATTGCTGTTAAGTATTTAGTACTGTTACTTACTGGTACCTTCCTCTTTTGTTGTTTCTACATCTACATCTACATCCATACTCTGAAAGCCACCTGACGGTGTGTGGCGGAGGGTACCTTTAGTACCTCTATCAGTCCTCCCTTCTATTCCAGTCTCGTATTGCTCGTGGAAAGGAAGATTGTCGGTATGCCTTTGTGTGGGCTCCAATCTCTCTGATTTTATCCTCATGATCTCTTCGCTTGATGTACGTAGGAGGGAGCAATATCCTGCTTTTCTTCTCGGAGAAAGGTATGATCTCGAAACGTTAACAAAAGCCCGTACCGAGCTACTGAGCGTCTCTCTTGCAGAATCTTCCACTGGAGTTTATCTATCATCTCCGTAACGCTTTCTCGATTACTAAATGTTCCTGTAACGAAGAGCGCTGCTCTCCGTTGGACCTTCTCTATCTTTTCTATCAACCCTATGTGATGCGGATCCCACACCGGTGGGTACATAGAAATAGCAGACATATCCTTAATCTTTTAAAGCAAATGAAGCACTGCGTTTCATTACTATGACACTTATTTTCAGGTTAGGGCCACGAGACAACGGATGACCGTCGACAACTCGACAACTGCAGAAAAGTCACGTATAGACCAGGTGGGAGGGGGGGGGGGGGGGGCAAGTACACGCGTACCTTAAGCCACGAACACGGCAACAGGGACGTTAGTGTCTCAGAAATGCTGTATCAACTCTTATGCCGTATGTTTGTTGCTCGTTTCTGTCAGTTCGTTATTAAAGTAGCACTGAGTGCTTTGCCCATATTCTATAATAGCGCAATACTTCAAACCAATGCAAATTTTACGAATAAATATTACTCCTTTTTTTTATAGACAGTTTATTTAAAAACGAAAATTTTTAGCACTGCAACTATGTTTAGCTGACATTTCGACTTTTTTACTCAGAAGTTAGTTAAAATTAAAAACACCTGTTACAATCGAGAACAAACGAATTCCGAAAGCCGGTCGGAGTGGCCGAGCGGTTCTAGGCGCTTCACTTTGGAACCGCGAGACTGCTACGGTCGCAGGTTCGAATCCTGCCTCGGGCATGGATGTGTGTGATGTCCTGAGGTTAGTTAGGTTTAAGTAGTTCTAAGTTCTAGGGGACTGATGACCTTAGATGTTAAGTCCCGTAGTGCTCAGAGCCATTTGAACCATTTTTCAGTTCCGAAAAAATCCGGTTACCCAAGTTTAAAATACCGGTATCGGTTTTAAACGGTCGGTTTTTCGCATTCATACCATTTACATCGCTCCAAAACGACTAGTGTGGTCTTTTCAAGGAGTGACTTGTCTTATCCGACTAGCTTATGTGGCTGGCGCCTTTGGAAGGTATGGGATTACCTGAAGGCGTGTGACAAATCTATGAATGTGTTAACTGAAAACTGCGTTACAGCCCAGAGCCCTTTCGTATTGCGAACAAGCCAGACAAAATTTGCTAGTACGTGCCTTACTTTGCTTTGGTTTCAGCCAGACGCTGCCGTTGAACACGCACCTGGCTGGGCGGCACGTTCGCTAGGGTATAAGACGTAGCTTATTTTCTTTGAGAGTCGAGCGCGTTGCTCTATTATGAATAAAGAAGAATGCAAATTGCCGGTAAGTACGTGGAGCACAATACGAGGCGCTAACGGACAAGAGCGGAGCAGCGCTGCATTGTGCCCACTGGTCCGGGGGCGGTCTCTCCAGCCATAATGGCGCCACGCCGCGATGACAACAGAAAGACAGAGACAGAAGCAGCAAACGCTGACTCCCTCCTCTGCAGCGGGCGCCCGGGAAATCCGCCCTGCTGCGGCGCGTACTTCTGGTTTCCTCAAAACGCAGCACGCGTGTACAGCAACAACGTGATCGTAATTTATGTCGGCAATAAGCTATAGTAGTTATTTATATCGTACTGCGAATGTTTAACTATATCAGAAAACAAAAAGTAACATCAGGTATTCCTCAAGGAAGAACCTATTTCTAGCTGAAGATGCTGTCGTTTCCTTCTTCTTCTTCTTCTTCTTCTTCTTCTTCTTCCTAGGCTAAAGCCTGTTTCCTTCAGTACCCCTCAGTCTACCCTGAGGTTGTCGCTCTATCTTTTACCAGCAGGGAATTTATTTCTTACGATTTTCACAATCTTCCGTACATCAAACTTGACTAAATGTTCGTTCCATTCATGCTTTCTCTTATGAACCCACTCATTAATGGAGTGCACTTTACATCTTTTTCTGATGCTTTCACTTCTCTCTCTATTTCGCAGTGTCTTCCCTGTAATCCTTATTATTCCCGTAGTTTAAAAAAGTTTTTTGTTTGTGATGCTTCTGATCTTGTTTCAACTGTGTATGTCATATTGGCTCTCACCATTGTTTTGTATATTCTTACCTTTGTATCTTTTTCTATGTGATTGTTTTTCCAAAAAGTATCATTTAAAAATGCTGCCACTTCATTTGCTTTTGCTACTTGTTCTCCAACTTCCTGTTCGGCATTTCCACTTCTTGATAGTTCAATACCAAGTAAATGTCATTATCAGTTGCATAATTTTTCCATCCACTTGGAGTTTGCATCTAACTGTTTCCACATACGTGGTCACAGATTTGGGGTTTTGAGTGGCTATAACCACATTTAGCTTTCTGGCTCCCACATTAAATATATGTAAAAGTTTCTGCAGGTTATCTCCACTTTTCGCAGATTATCTTCACTTTTTGCCAGAAGAACTGCATCGTCAGCTTAACAAATGATTTTTATTTCTTCGTACCCCACTCTATAACAACTAACAGCCAATACCTTCCTTTTCATATCGTCCATGACTACATCGAAAAGTAGTAAGCCCAGAGAGACACCTTGTGTAATACCACTATAAACTGCTATGTGCTATGAAGCTTATTAACCTGGAAGCAATTTTCACATGCACGTCGTTTTCATTTATTTTTATTTTACACCTCTAGTTCCGTAACATCAGACTGAGGATCATCTTCGTCGTCATGGAACGAATCAGTACATAAAAGATGAAAATAGGTGAAATAAAACTTACACGAATCCTATGCTGACGACTAGGTGCTGAGTATTGTTAGCATATCCAACGATATAACGCAGGTATTCACTTAAGTTTTTTCCGGTAAATCTCTGACAGAATAGGAGGGAGCCATGAAGAAAATGCGAGGATTACTGCTAAGATATTTTAATTCTTATGGTAACTTACTGAAAATGGATGCAGCACAATACTGCACGCCATTCGGAACAAGGGTCTAGGAGGTTCCATCCAAGTTCAGGTTGGATTTCTGCCTAGCGTTAACTGGTTGGACGTTGCTAATCCTTGGGAACAAGATCACATTGTTGACAACAAAGGAAATTAAAGAAAATATTTACTGAGAGGCTTATGTTAGGATTCCCAGGCCTCTGAACAACGGTTGACAAGAGGTTTGAGAATTTACACCCACATATTGCTCGAACTGCCTATTTGTGAGCTAAAACTACCCTTTGTGAATAACACCTTATATCATAAGCGAAGAGAAATAAGTACAGTAGACTCATTTTTGTGATGGATTATCACTTATTTTCTACAAGCCATGAACTTATGTCTCGAACTGCTCTGTTTGATACGCTGTGTTGTACTAGGCATCCTTGACTACCGAGCTAGTGTCACCAGCAAAATTAAATATTTTAGAAGACATATCATATATAGATTGATAAGGCAAAACATTATGACCACTGCCGGCCGAAGTGGCCGTGCGGTTAAAGGCGCTGCAGTCTGGAACCGCAAGACCGCTACGGTCGCAGGTTCGAATCCTGCCTCGGGCATGGATGTTTGTGATGTCCTTAGGTTAGTTAGGTTTAACTAGTTCTAAGTTCTAGGGGACTAATGACCTCAGCAGTTGAGTCCCATAGTGCTCAGAGCCATTTGAACCATTATGACCACTGCCCTCCGCGACGTTGGATGCCGCCTGAAGACGTTGCGGGCACGTGACGAGGCAAGAAAAGTATGTAAGAAGAGCAGACAAGGACGGGGATCACCTAGCGAAGATACGGGCTGCAGACGGGAAAGTCCATTGAGATAAGCGACTTTTGTAGAGGGTAGATTGTTATTACGCAGAGCCGTTGAACGAGTACCCAGAAAACGGAGAAGCAGGTCCAATGTTCACGAGTTACTGTCGTGTCTACGGAAAGAGGTAGAAAGCCAGTGAAGCTACAACTAGACGCTAAATAGTTGGACGTCCACGACTGTTCCCAGAACGCGGGGTTCGGAGGATTCTCTGTCCTGCAAAGTACGATAGATGGTGATCTGGGTGAATCACATTTTTGCTACACTAGAGTGCTTGTTGTCTCCACAAGCCGGTTTGTGTGGCCGAGCGGTTCTAGGCGCTTCAGTCTGGAACCGCGCGACCGCTACAGTCGCAGGTTCGAATCCTGCCTCGGGCCTGGATGTGTGTGATGTCCTTAGGTTAATTAGGTTTAATTAGTTCTAAGTTCAAGGGGACTGATGACCTCAGATGTTAAGTCCTATAGTGCTCAGATCCATTTGAACCAATTTTTGTCTCCACAAACGCCGTCATCGAGGTAAACGGCGGCTCAATACGTGCAGCGCGCCACGGACGCAGGCTGGCGGAAGCAATATTATGCTGTGGAAGACAGTCTCCTGCGCCTGCAGAGGATCTATGTTAGTAATCGAAGACGCACCCATCTGTATCCCTTTATGCTGGACGTCTTTCCCGCCAGCGAAGTCATTTTTCAGCAGTAGAACTGTCCGTGTATGGTAGCCGGAACCGCGCTACAGTGTTTGAAGAGAGTTATAGTGAACTCACGTTTATGTCTCAACGACCAAATTCGCTGATGTAAATACTATGGAACGCATCTGGATCGCTATCGGGCTCCTACGCCGCGTACGTAAATCAGCAGGCCGTTATTTACGCGAATTACACGAACTGTGCATAGACATCTATTGCCACATACCTCCACAAACCTACCAACATTCTGTCGGATCTCTGGTACGTAGGAGCTGTGACCAGCTATTAAGTAGGTGATCGTAATAGGTCTTCTACATGTTTTATAAATTATAGAGTGCGGCAATCTGTCGTCCCTTTTTAGATTTTATTACGCAAATCCAGATTTTGGCTAGTAGCCAGCCATTCTGAATGCACTATTTTCTATTCTCAATGCATGTAAGTCCCTGTTGTTCGGGCGTCAGTCACAGTTCCTTGAAATCTACATGCGTCGGCAGAACAGAATACACGTGCTCCTTCAAGTGTACCCGCAGCAAGAAATTCAGAGACTTCACGTCAGGTGAATGCGGAGGCCATAACACAACTGGACCTCGCCGTCCGAACCATTTCCCTGGAAATGTTCCTCTGAATACCGTCGAATATTAATTCCAAAGTGTGGAGGTGCACTTTCATGTTGGAACCGTAACCTCTGTCGAATATGATGTGGAAAATCTTCCAGTGCGTCAGGCAAACAGTTTGAGAGGATTGCGTATACCTTCGCGCAGTCAACTGGTCAGGCAAACACCTGGCTCCAAGTATTCCGGACGAGGCGTCGATGCCAAACCGAGGTTGATACCCACGGTCGCGGGTGACGTGCTGGTTAACGTCACACCAATGGTGGGCGTTGTGCATATTGAAGACACCTTCACGAGTCAACGCTGCTTCATCTGTCCATTAAGTGCCGCGCGGGATTAGCCGAGCGGTCTGATGGCGCTGCAGTCATGGACTGTGCGCCTGGTCCCGGCGGAGGTTGGAGGCCTCCCTCGGTCATGGGTGTGTGTGTTTGTCCTTAGGGTAATTTAGGTTAAGTAGTGTGTAAGCTTAGGTACTGATGACCTTAGCAGTTAAGTCCCATAAGATTTCATACACATTTGAACATTTTTTTGTCCATTACAGTGCTTGTGAAGTCGTCGTTGGGTTCTTGTTGTTGTCGGAACCATTCACAGAACTGCATCCGCAGGCGGCGGTCGGCAGGATGCAGGTGACGCGTTAAAGGATAACGACAGCCCATGCTCGTGCAGCATGTCAACGACCGCGCATTGCGAGACACGCAACTGATACGGTGGGGCTCTTAGTGTATGACCTCCAGATCAGCTTCCTCAATAACTGGAGTACGGCGTGTCCGTGAACGATCTCTGTCACGCGATGGCGGAAGAAGACACATTTTTATCTGGATGACGGCGATCAAAATATCAAGCAGTTTGTTCACGAGCGGCGACGAAAGCCCGGTTATGAGATGCACCAAAGACCAAGAGCATATTCCACCTATTCATCGTCTGCGTATGTCAAACGTCTGCCAAACTGTTTTAGAATAACACGACATGAAAGTACGACAAGTGTACGGATGTACATGGAGCCTGTCATGGGCGCGCTACTCCGTTAGCACCTAGTCCCTGTCTGTCTGCAGCGCATACACTATAAACACGTCATTAGTCACAGCAGGCTGTTGCACCTAACGTGCATCACCTCTCTTGCAGCATTTGTTCTGTATGATTCATCCCGACACTGCTAATTGTGAAATGTTCGTTTTCGAGTTACACTGTTTCACCAACGGTATTGGACGTGATGTTTCCACAGTCCCATCGATTATAATAAAAGTAACGTATGGAAATACTAAACATCATGCTTTTATCAAACTCAATGCTGCAATACATAATTAGTGGTTCCATTGTGATAATACACACAAATATTAACCGAATTTGGAAATTATTTGCAAAGCACGTTGTTAGCCCTAATGGTGACGCAAAACTCCAACGAAATATAGTGGACTTGAACGTGTCAAGAATAATAGTTGGGTTGGGTTGTTCGTGGGAAGAGACCAAACTGCGAGGTCATCGGTCTCGTCGGATCAGAGAAGGACGGGGAAGGAATTCGGCCGTGCCCTTTCAGAGGAACCATCCCGGCATGTGCCTGGAGCGATTTACGGAAATCACGGAAAACCTGAATCAAGATGGCCGGACGCGGGATTGAACCGTCGTCCTCCCGAATAATAGTTGATATTAATTGATGGGACCACTGGGGAGGGTACACAGATAACAGGTTTTGAATCTAGTAGATGAAGCGGTGCGAAACAATTCCCGTCAACGATGTGTAAAACGCTTCTTTAAAATCTGACCAATGAAAACGATTGTACTTCCATTTCTATGTCCCTAATATGTAAGTTAAAATGTTCTGCAGAAGACACAATACAATCTCTGTATGACGGTTAAGACAACAGATATCGTGCAACGCAGATTACTTTTAGCAAATAAGAACAAATACACCCCGATCCAGGATCGAAACCTCGACCTCCTGTGATAACCCAAAACCGTATCCACTGCACTGATGGCACAGCACTACTGACACGTGCTGACAGAGGGAGTCACCGTGCGTGTGATTACAGTGCTGCCAAACTGAAAATCTCTCTGTCCACTCATAAAGTATGAGAGGAACCAGTTGTGAGCTGCTGCTCTTATTCCGTAACGGTCTAACTTCTGCAGGAATATTTTGTGGGCAACACAATCAAACGCCTTAGTTAAATCAAAGAAGATGCCTACTGTTAACAACTTCCGTCCAGTAGATCACAGAAAAAAGAGAATATAACATTTTCAGTTGTTAAACTAATTCTATGTCCACAGCGTACGCTTCATGTCAAATTATGTTAGCTGAAATTACCAACAAAAGTATTACAAAGGGATGATGTTGATAGTATTTCTACTAATGGTATAGATGATAATCCTCCTTAAATATCATTAATGAAGCACTATGCGAATGAACAAGGGAAAATACCAGTCAGCGACATACTTTTGTGCCAGTGCCAGTGCAATGACATACTTTAAGAAGTCTATCACATCGTTAAAATACCTTCCGCGGAACAACGAAGCGATTTCAAATGGAAGTAGCACATTAAAACAGTATTAGGGAAGTCGTGTGGCTGACTTTAATTTTCTCGAGTAGATTATGGGGAAAATGAAGTACACTTGTTATGGATGTAGTGACATGCACGCACCTCCAACCCAACTCCGAATATCTCAGAGATTTCTAGTAAATATTTATCCTATTTCTGTAGTTAGTCTGTCTTTTCTTTTTCTGTTTTTTTAGCATTTGTATAACTTTGAGCAATGAAGGATGAAGTAACATTTGCTATATCTTTGCTGTGGTTTGCTTTCCATACACACATTTGTGATCGGCTAGTCTCTTGAGTTGTTAACAACTCGCTAACGACCAGTTACATCAGTACTTTCACATCTGACTCAGCGTCTGTTGAGTGCGGACATCTGATTGTTCTTTTGATGTTCAGCTGTTCAGATGGGGCCGTATTAATAATATTGACATGTTGATATGACATTACTTGACACGTGTTATACAGGATGTTACTGAGGACGGTTTACTGAACAACATTACATCAGTATTTACGACATCTGAGAACTAATAATTATAGTTATTACAAGTCATATGTTTTTAGGTTGGGTTGTACCTCCAAGTACACGTGGCGCAAGGAAGCCGTTAATATTCCTTTCTTCTACGGCAGCATGTCCGATCTTGAAGTGTAGACGCGTGGGTGCGAAACGGGTAATCTATACTGCCCGGAGTCCTTCACTTCACGCGCCAGCTACGACCGTACAGAAAACATCAGGTCATAAACTTTAAAATGTGTTTGCGCTAAGACTATCGACGCAGACAACAAGTAACCATCACATTCATGTGTGTATGTATTAAGGTACCACACACAAAAATATTTGCACCTATACCCTTTGTGCCATCTCTGCTCCAAACAGAGATGATTTTAGTATGTTTTCAGTATCGATGGCTCTTCCAGTTTTTAAGAGATAAGCTGGCCACATTCACTTCATTTTTTTGTAGCGCTTTCCCTTTCAGTTTAATTCCCTTCCTCAGTTTCGTTTCGTTGTCTATTTTTATGAAGATTACATTAAGTACAGTATTCTTCAAAAAGACTGGTCCGATTTCAGGACACTATATCTTTTACATGAATGAAGACAGAAACATGGGGTGACTTACCAACTTACACATCGAAACCAACAGTTTCCCATGGTTCCATTTGTAAGCTGCCGGTTCTTGTGGCTACCGGCGGAAGTCTGCCTGATGCAGGTTAGTCTGGAAACAACCGAATGAAAACAGTCCATTCAGTCAGTTGTACTTTTACATAGAGATTGTATTATTAGGCGTTAATTACTTTCAAGTGAAACCACTCTGTAGTATTTCTGTGATTTCTGCTGGTCAACTGGAGAGTAGTTTTGGTAGTCGAACACTGTAATGATTAATAAAATATTTTTCGCGAAAAAAACTGTTTCCCACAAGTGACAGTATACGCACAAGAAGCAAGTCATTAAGTTACCGAAAAGTTAAAAAAGTGTCCTTTTGCTTACGTTCACATTTCGGCATTTACCGAAAGACAATTATCGTTGCCGGTTGCAAATCGGCAAGGAGAGAATATCAGTCAATGCCAAACCGAACATCTGCTTGTATAAGAGCTAGAGGTGGACAAACACATTATTGACTTCCCGATACTGTAAAGCTGCTTCCTTGAATAAGTCATCCAATTTGTCTGAAACTGTTTGTTGGTAAGTGTATATCTCCGTTCCATTCAGGTATGTCCGTCACGGTGCGTTTTTTTTTCTACTTTCTTTCTTTTTCCCCCCTTAGAGTGTACGCCAAAGTGGTAAGGCGTGTTTGTGAAATTTGACGGTTGTTTTAAATATAATAACTTTACAGTCCTGTATGTAAGTTAAAATTTAGCCCTCGTTTCTGTCGTCGTTTTTGTAGAAGATACACTACTGTGTGATCGTATGAAGCATTTTGAAGCAGGAGATATAATAAATGTTATGGTTTGGATGAAGAAATGTGACAGAGAATGCAAACAATTGAATTACACTTTGAATAAGTACCTGATATAATCATTGTTGATTTTTTGTAGGCATTAGCCAAATCCAGATCTCAGTATTTCAACATAACCCAATCTTTGAACGCCCTTGTTATACGTTGTAATCGACGAGTAAATCTACTAGTATCTAGTTGAAAGCGTTTCTTTAATGCACTACAAAAATAAATAATACAATAGAAGGTTATGTTTGTGAAACTGTTGTTTCGCCTTCTATTGCTAGTACATTCACTGACACCTACTTGGGAAATACTCTCACAGTAGCCATATTTTAGTATCAACAAATCCAGGTACACGACAGAAGATTGATTAAAAATGAGTTCATCAACGAAAACACTAGTTTTGGAAAAAAAAAGCTGTAGAGTGGCAGCTGCACCTAGGGTACTATTCTGAAGATGAGGCTTTCCTGGCTCTACTCTTTTATTTTGTCTTCGTTTCTATTTCAGAAAATACTTGCACTACTTTGAAATTAATGCGACATACAAATTCCCTTAGTAATTCATATTCCATCTGCACACTAAAGTGAGCTACTAATTGATTAATAATACGTAGAAAAAAATGGTCCCCTTTCTATCGAATGAACCCTTAATACAGGAGGATTTAACGAGTCTCATTTTTCTTTAGTTTCAGATACAGTTGAATTTTCCACTAGTATTTGCATTGAAAACTACATCTTTTATTTGACTTCAAGAATCCTCCGAATCATGGTCGTCAACATCTGGTGATTTTCACGTTTGCTGTCAGAATCTTTTAATATATCGATTGATACACATTTATAGCACAAGTGTTTGCCAGCTACCTTCATCTCTGGTTGACACTCCAATTTGAGTCGTTCCTTTTTCCGGTTAGAAGTACTACTAATTCTTAACTAATTGGTCCAAATTGCTCTTGGGTTTACTGTCTAACATGATTTGTAACTCCAAAAGCATTTAAATGGCGAAGGATTGACGAAACTAACAACTTGATGCTTTAAAATTACGGTATTAGACGCAGTAAATGTGTAAACGCGTGTGACCTTGTTCATATGTTTTTTTACAAAATGCATGTCGAGTGATCATTGTATTGCGTATGATATTTACTGAAAGGGCAGTGGAAGCCGGTTTGATTCAACTTCGCCTGTTCACACCAATGTGATTCATTCTCAGAGCGAGCGCTATGTATTTTTATCGGTAGTGGGTTTTTCCTCTTTGCTAGGTATATTTTACTTCTTCATTTCACATAGATCATTCGAGAATATTTTCGTTGCGTTGCAATAGACATAAAATATACGTCAATTTAGCTTTCCATCAAACTTTACCTCGATTTTCTAAATAACTTCATACCTCAGCCATTAATAACCAGGGTGTTCTGAATTCATAATGGCTCCCCCACGTTCCTCGTGACGTAGAGGAAGATAGATGGTCTCACTGGGCATTGTCGACGGAAGTTTGCAAGATTAAAAGTGTCTCGAAAGAATTTGTATTCGTTCTCGCTGCTGATTAGAGTACAGGGCTTATTCTCTATGCGACGCCTTTATTACGCACAGATCCTTCCCTGATGGATGGCCGCAATATATGGAGAAGTTTTCCCAGTGGTAATTGTACCGCAACTTTCTCATTCCTTTTTCCTAATTCTGTTGCACGATTAGTCAGAGCGCTTCCTATGTAAAGAACTGATAAGCTGTTTCACAAAAGGACAAAAAAAGGAGAATGATTCTTAACCATTGACTTGGTTAAAGTGGTGGTACACAATACCAGAAGTCGATTTTATTCTCTTTTGATAGGGAGAAAAAACGGTTAACAAAACTTGTTAAATAACTTTCTTTTCTGGACATAGATTTAGTGTGGGCTCAGCATATAACAAATTCATCAGCTTATCCACAGATCTTTTTGAAAATGTATCGTGTTATTGAGGATTGTTGCCAAGTGTTGGTCTCCAATTCTTTATTCTTCCTCCGAAATATGTCAGGACCTCAACGTGTGGAAACCGTTTCACCGAGTGTCGTGACACAAGCCGAAGAGTCTTTCAATAAAAGAAGTTGGAAAGGTCAAGTGAATTACTCTTTTGTTTTCGAAAGTTCTGTTAGCTAGATCTGCAATTTCATGCCCTAGCAATTTTACGTCTAATTGTGTTGAAACATGGCTCTCTTTCGTAGGGGGCACAGATATGTTTTGTGAACAGTTGACAACATTTTCTTTGTTTATTGTATTTCAGTTGCTCTACAGGCGATTTCTGCGTGTTTCTTAATGGACATATGAATGGTTAAAGCTGTGGAAAAATTTGTATTATTATAATTTTTTTGAATTAGGTACCGACAGGTTTCTTGGTTTATCTTGAGTCAGATTTGCTGTACACAAATTCAGAAAAATTCTCGTCATAGTTGCTTTTGAAGTGAAGATTACAAAAATAAATATTATGCTAGCACGTTTAACTAATATTTGTTGGCCTAAATTCAAATTTTATAGCTTCAGTCGAACCAGATTCAAGTTCCGAGATTGTCTGCCCGTTGTTAATAGCTTTATTAAAAACGTTGCAGAGTTGATGTATCGCGCTATTTCGCCGTAGTTATGTAAGAGTTGCTTTTTAGAGTTCCGTACCTCAGTCGATAAAAAAGGAACACGTAATACAAAAGGAAATCTTAACAGGACCACTTTTTTGTCCGCCCGTCCGTCCGTCCGTCCACTAAGACCCATTTTTCTCAGAAGCTATAATTTATGGCTCAAATGGCTCTGAGCACTATGGGACTCAACTTCTGAGGTCATCAGTCCCCTAGAACTTAGAATTACTTAAACCTAACTAACCTAAGGACATCACACACATCCATGCCCGAGGCAGGATTCGAACCTGCGACTGTAGCGATCGCGCAGTTCCAGACTGTAGCGCCTAGAACCGCTCGGCCACTCCGGCCGACTAAAATTTATGTCACTTACTAAGGTCTGTAGTACCTTGACGGTGTAGTAAATGTAAGCTTCCAAGTCAGTGAACTCAATAGATACGGCTGTTTACGTTCCATATTTTAAAACTCAGAACCCCGATCATAAAAACCAACATGGTACTCCAGTTAACCTAGAATAATAAAAGTAAAGGAAGAAATTCGAAAATGGATAATTTGTAATTATATCACACAAAAATATTTCTTTTGTCATTTGTTATCCGACTTCAAACTTAAAATTAAAACGTTTTCGAAAGTCTTGGAATTCCCGCGACCGATGTCTTGCCAGTATTAATCTGTAAATAAGAGAAAAATTAACGAACTGTCTAAATATTTGATTAACTTCGAACGGAACCCTCAAACTGCGAGTCCTTCTCGCATGTGGATAATTTATAAAAGTAAATTGACAATCGGGTAAAAAAGACATTAATAACATTACTTGCAAAAGCAAATATGTATTTTGCAATAAACACCATTGAACTCCACCAATATGAGCCAGCGATATACCAGTTTTTTTGTTCTTTGATACTGTTTTGGATAGATATGCTTTTGTACATACACATTTAAAGCGGATGTAGCTCCACGCAATACTCGTTATTGGCGAATATGTCTCCCCTCAGGCCGGCCGTTGTCGCCGAGCGGTTCTAGGCGCTTCAGTCCGGAACCGCGCGACTGCTACGGTCGCAGGTTCGAATCCTGCCTCGGGCATGGCTGTGTGTGTCCTCCTTAGGTTAGTTAGGTTTAAGTAGTTCTAAGTTCTAGGGGATTGATGACCTTAGATGTTGAGTCCCATAGTGCTCAGAGCCATTTGAACCATTTTTTTTTTTTTTTTTGTCTCCCCTCAGAGCCGTCTTTGGGAAAGGGAGGGAAACAAATTTAAAATACGTCGCGCTGGTAGACGAGTGACCAGACACATTGTCCCAGTGTAAGATCACTGTTCTCCACGTCAGTCATGAAAAAAAAGAAAAAAAGAAAAATGTACGGAAGGAAGATTAAGCTTTAACATCCTGGACAACATGATCATTAGAGGCGGACCCCAAATACAGATTGGTAATAACGGGGACGGAAACTGATCTAACCATGCCGAAATAAGGGTTTAATGAGTCTTCGGAAATCAGAGAAAACCTGAATAGCAGTGGAGCGGGACTGCGACTTTATTTTCGCTCCTTCTGAATACGGCCGGCCGGAGTGGCCGTGCGGTTCTGGGCGCTACAGTCTGGAACCGAGCGACCGCTACGATCGCAGGTTCGAGTCCTGACTCGGGCATGGATGTGTGTGATGTCCTTAGGTTAGTTAGGTTTAATTAGTTCTAAGTTCTAGGCGACTGATGACCTAAGAAGTTAAGTCGCATAGTGCTCAGAGCCATTTGAACCATTTGAATACGAATTCAATATGGTAACCAATGCGCCACCTCGGAAAGAAAGTAAGTTCTAAGTCCTTTACATTATGTTTCAACTTTTCCTAAAACCATACCGTAATGTCCTTTGCCGACTGTTTCTGGCGTGGAGTCAACAAAAGCAGCTCCCATCGCGCACAATCCGTTTACAAGAGAGCCCGAAATCGAAACAATCCTATTAAAGGACGACTCCATGAAATTTGTACAAAACCTCTCAAAAAGAACTACGCAGCCGGGCCGCGAAAATCATTGCCGGTCGTAAGCTCGCGGAAAAGTTATTTTTTCACGTACCAGAGAGCTACCTAGAGCAGCACTATAACAGAGTATTGTAAATCATTCTTCAATTCTCGGAGATAGGCACTTCAAGTGTAAAGGCACCTAGCATGATTTGCTCTTTTCAACAAGACTCTAGGTGCCAAAGCTAAATGAAGTAGTCTGCTTAACGCATTTTATCAGATCTCTTAAGTCCAGATTATTACCCTTAAATATACAACCTACAAGTATTCTACAGTGCAAGGACTTTCCTTTCGTCCTTATTCCCATGTGCAGTGGAATTTACTGTACTCCATCTACTCCATCACAGAACAAAGGTAATTTTGTTGTTGCCATCGCCTATACTGTTCATTAATAATACCAAGTCATTATTCTAAAGTGCTTTCGATTTATTTCCTCCCACAGTCTTTCATAAAAGTCGCTCGATTTCTTAGCTCTTTCCATGTGATCTTCTACTTTAAGTGAAGCAAAATTTGATCTGAGAAAAAGCTGTCACATATGTCGTGCCTTTAGCAGGATTATTATTAAAAAACAAGCTTCCAACATCAGGAAAAATTCTGAACTCTTTGCATGCATATTACAGCCAGTAAGGTAAATCAATTTTGGCGAGACTTCATGCTGATCCAGAGTATGTTCACCGTCACTATTATATTTCATGCTTTTCTGTGAATAGGCGTTAGGCTTACGAAGTATCTACGTCTCAAGAAAGGGCATAAATTATTCTTAGTGGTGGAGCTGTGAGGCGGCAGGTAAATTACCAAATGGTCGTTTGATTCGTTATGTTATGAAAAGACACTTAAACTGTCTGTGCACGTTTTAAACCTACCTTCGCCATTTACAAGAGCCTAAAAACTATTTTTACGGTCAGTCAGAATGCTATGGAGAACATACTGGTCATTCTTTTCAGTCTATTGATTGGCGACTCCATAGTGGCCTGTGCACTACGACCAGAAAATGGGTATACTTGGAAGGAGATACAGCATTGGTCGTATATTTTTGTTTATTATCGCAAAATCGATTTTCGGTCACTTAGTGACCATCTTCAGTGCTGTAATTATAACTTAAATTAGTAAGCACTGGTGTCAATAAGCTTACGGCGATCACGTAGTCTATGTGATCGCCGTAAACTTATTGACACCAGTGCTTACTAATTTAAGTTATAATTACAGCACTGAAGATGGTCACTAAGCGACCGAAAATCGATTTTACGATAATAAACAAAAATATACGACCAATGCTGTCTCTCCTTCCAAGTATATCTTTTCAGTCTGTTAAGTCCACATTACTCTTTATGCTCACTGAAAGAAAATGTTCCTACTTCTATTTACTCAGTGGGTTCAGGGACTATGACTATAGAAAAAGTTTTTGAGTTTTAACTGTTCGATATATTCTGTAAAAGTTGGCACGCACAAAATATGCTAATATACCTAATGATAATAATAATATCCCTATCGGAAATAGGACTATTAACAGTTCAGAGGCGATCTCCATGGGAAATTCCCAGTAAAATGGTCTATCGCCACGACTACTCCTCATCAAATGTTAACTGCTCGCCTTGAAAATGGAAAATAATCTCGCCATTTGCCACGTAGTTTCGTCAACATTACGGCAGGCACACAAACGGTTACTTCCGTGAAATCCAAGCAATCCTGGACGATGTACGGTCCTCATGAGATCACTTCACACTTTTACCCAAAACGCCTTCAAGTCTGCGCAGCTTAGACATCATTCGAAGCACTACCCACGCAGGCATTTGACTGACGCGAACAGATTGATATCTAAGTGCTAAGTGTCTCCTTCTACTGCCTCTCTGGCTGTGTTTCTATAGGGGTGCAGTGGAACGCCAAACGGAACACCTGCTATCAACCCGCCTATGCACAAGTAGCTGTATCTCAATGGCCCCTTTCTTGGACATATCTTGCCGTTTAAAAATTTACAATCTTCTTAATTTTTTTATAAAGAAAATTAAATTTTCTTTAGTTACTGAAAAACTTTTAGCTCGACTGCACCTAAACTTTTCTAGATAGAATTTTTAGAACAGAATCGGCAAAAGAACATGACCTCTGAACCTCCTCTTTGTGATTCCAGTCATTTAAAATACAGTCTTGAATCTTGGTACAGCTGTATCGAGAGCTGTAATTAGAACTTCCTATAACAAATACAAATGGTACGTAATCGACCATGAATAAGGAAGTTTTAGTTCTAAACCTCATTTTTAATGAATAACTTGAAAACTAGTAGAGATAGCTTATTAGTGTCGCATGGTTAATGTTTTTATATGAAACTGAGGCTACATACGAATTTTTCATCTTTCTAATACTTAGCCCCTGCAATTTTTCGTACAAATGGCGATTTTAACCAAAATATAGCTCTGATCAAGTTGATACTTGGAACTTTCAATTGTGACAGACATTTGCATCTTCCGACGAGTCTTTAGCTTTCCCATTTTGTTATTTAGCGCCACTTTTTTTTAACATTGTTTATTTTGCCAAACATATTAATGTGATCAGTCTGAGACTTTACAATGTTAATATTAATATACCTAAGCACACACTGACTGAGTTTGGAAAAGTTATTTAATTTTTAATTTCACTCCTGAATTATGGCGCAATCCTTTGCAGTTAAACACAGGTGTGTTATGACGACGTTGAGCTAGTAGAAGTGAACTGGGGTAAGCACCGGCACACTCGCTCGCCTCTAAACGTTTATTGAACCAACGCTTTTTATTCTTCGTTGCGCAATGAAACCATTTCCTACATCTTAATGTTCATCAAACCAACGTTACATGGTTGTTTTTGAGCCAGTATCATGTAAAAAAGGGACTACATTTGGTACATTTTACTGAAGATACGTTATGTACTCAGTCAAGTTCACAAAAAGGATTAACGGGTTTTCATTCTTTAATTCTGCTCCTCATGAAATACACAGTTCCACATTTCCCTTCATTACCAGCTTTATGCCAGTCGTAGTATCAAACCAGGCTTATGTATATCCATTTTTATGGGACAGAATTTTCTCATAGATAAAATCTCATCTGTAAAAAGTCTGGGATTTAAATTAGTCATTAAAATATAACACGTACAGAGATAGTCTTGCTACAAGAAATGAACAGTTTTCTGACAGTCTAGAAATAGAAACATGGTTTTCGCTATGCATGCTATTGAGATAATGTGTGAGGAGCACGAGATGAGTTTAAGAAAGATTGATGTTCTTTTAGTTCCTGCATGTTACCTTATGGAAGGTTCGTGTGTTCCAGGTAGTTCATAATGTTTGCATTCAGAATGTGTTCCGATATTCGTCTACCAATAGATTTCAGTGGTATATGACAGTATTTCTGTGTTTCAGTTACACACACACACACAAAAGAATACCTGTTGTAACCGGTGCTATAAATAAAAATCAGCCGGCGAACTGTGTCTCCCACGCCCGGGTTCACGGGTTCGATTCCCGGCGGGGTCAGGGATTTTCTCTGCCTCGTGATGGCTGGGTGTTGTGTGCTGTCCGTAGGTTAGTTAGGTTTAAATAGTTCTAAGTTCTAGGGGACTGATGACCATAGATGTTAAGTCCCATAGTGCTCAGAGCCATTTGAACCATTTGAACTGTGTCGGAGCGAACATCTGAGATATAAGAGTAGAAGATTGTCTGAACACACAATGGGCCGAACACTCCTAACGATGGGCATCCGCTTTCCATGCATGTGCGAACGTACCGTGAAATCGCCCGTCGGCCGGTGTGGCAGTGCGGTTCTAGGCGCTTCAGTCTGGAACCGCGTGACCGCTACGGTCGCAGGTTCGAATCCTGCCTCGGGCATGGAAGTGTGTGATGTCCTTAGGTTGGTTAAGTTTAAGTAGTTCTAAGTTCTAGGGGACTGATGACCTCAGATGTTAAGTCCCATAGTGCTCAGAGCTATTTGAACCATTTGAAATTGCCAACTGCGACTGAAATGGGCACGTGACCAAATGCACTGGACTTTGGTGCAGTGTAAGAGCGTTGCATAGTCTGATGAAACTTGATACCTTCTTCATTATGCCGACGAGAGGCGCGAATCCGTCGACTTCGGGAACAGCTCCTTGACACCTGTACTTCGGCACCTGATGGATCGTGTTAATGCGTAGCCTTACCCAGACGCACGGACAACATCACAGCCCAGCATCCTGTGATCCATTTACTAGACAACTAACATGTTTACGGAGGTGACAGTAGAACTTTTGGTTTGGTCAGCACGTTGGTGCGGGCGTGGAGGGGCCCCATCTCTTTACCTGTACTTCGGGACGGAGACAAGTTGGCGGCGGCTCCATTATGCTCTGAGGAACATTCACGTGGCCATCCATGAGTCCAGGGAGCTACTGCAACGCACCATGCTAAAAAAAATATAGGAACAACTGACCCTCCTCTTTCTCAACAAATTTACACTGAAGCGCCAAAGAAACTAGTATAGGCATGCGTATTCAAATACAGAGATATGTAAACAGGCAGACTACGGCGCTACGGTTGGCAACAAGTGTCTGGTGAAGTTCTTAGGTCTGTTGCTGCTGCTGCTACCATGGCAGATTATCAAGATTTAAGTAAGTTTGAAAATGGTGTTATAGTCGGAGCACGAGCGATGGGACACAGCATCTTCGAGGTAGCGATGAAGTGGGGATTTTCCCGTACGACCATTTCACGAGTGTACCGTGAATATTAGGAATCCGGCAAAACATCAAATCTCCGACATCGCTGCGGCCGGAAAAAGATCCTGCAAGAATGGGACCAACGATGACTGAAGAGAATCGTTCAACCTGACAGGTGCAACCCTTTCGCAAATTCCTGCAGATTTCGATGCTGTACCATCAACAAGTGTCAGCGTGCGAACTATATGGGCTTCGGAGCCGAAGGCCCCCTCTTGTACCCTTGATGACTGCACGACACAAAGCTTTACGTTTCGCCTGGGCCCGTCAACACCGACATTCGACTGTTGATGACTGGAAACATATTGCCTGACCGGACGAGTTTCGTTTCAAATTGTATCGAGCGGATGGACGTGTGCGGGTATGGCGACAAACTCATGAATCCTTAGACCCTGCATGTCACAGGGAACTGTTCAAGCTAGTGGAGGCTCTGTAATGGTGTGGGGCGTGTGCAGTTGGAGTGATATGGGACCCCTGATACGTCTAGATACGACTCTGACGGGTGACATGTACATAAGCATCGTGTCTGATCACCTGCATCCATTCATGTCCATTGTGCGTTCTGAAAGACTTGGGCAATTTCAGCAGGACAATACGACACCCCACACGTTCAGAATTGCTACAGAATGGCTCCAGGAACACTCTTATGAGTTTAAACACTTCCGCTGGCCACCAAACTCCCCAGAAATAAACATTATTGAGCATATCTGGTATGCCTTGCAACGTGCTGTTCAGAAGAGATCTCCACCCCTCGTACTTTTACAAATTTACGGCCAGCCTTGCATGATTCACGGTAACAATTACCTCCAGCACTACTTCAGATATTAGTCGAGTCCACGCCACATCACGTTGCAGCACTTCTGCTTGCTCGCAGGGGCCCTACACGACATTAGGCAGATTTCTTTCGCTCCTCAGTGCACACCTTCCTTATTACGTAATGGTTGTACATCACGTAACCATCATATTGTATTAAAAATCACCCACTTTCTTCTAGTAGCTCAATTATTTTGTATGAAGATTTAAAATTACGTAGCTGAAAGGCAGAGAAGCGCCGATTTGATGGCTGCCAGCCCGCTCCTCAGTAGAGGGAATATAATTGAGTGTTCGATACAGGGTGAACATTAATAAGACGGCCAAACCACAGGGACTGATTTCTGACTGGAAATGGAGGAAAAAGCCTCCTATGAACACGTGCTCGAAAATGCACTGTTTTCGCGGTAGGCGGCGCTGACGAATGAAAGTTCCTCTGATCAAGTTCTGTGTGTTCCTTGTGTGTTGGAGACTGCGTGTTTGACGCAGTCTACTTAAGCAGGGGAATGGTCCATTATGTATGTCGAGATAAATCCGAGATGGTGTCTGTGTACACCCAAGCATATGGAAACGGTCGAGAGGCTGAACCCTGTCCTCCAAATCTGGTGTACGCTCAGTCCGCGGCCCCCCTCCATGTTCTTCTGTCTAAAGAAACACATGATCACAAAAACGCCAAAAAAGAGCCTGAAATGTGTAATGTGGTTGGTGTCTTTCAGGATACTTGTCCTGGTATAGCCATGCTGCCTCTGGACAGTTTCCATCTGCTTGGCAGTATACAATCACCATCTCGGCTTGTTCCCGACATGAATACCGGACAATTCTGCTGCTTATGGTACGTTACGTCCATCGCACAGGCTGCAAAACACAAGGAACATATAGCACGTGGTCAGAGGGACTTTCATTTGTCAGCGCCATCTACCGCCGCAACGAGACATTTCCAGACATGTGTTATACGGTCCTTTTTTTCTCCATTTCCAGTCAGGAATCTATCCCTGCAGTTTTTCGGTTCTATTAACGTTCATAGAAAGGTCGCCGCAACACGGCAGAACGTAATTTATGTTAGTACTTTACTGGATCACGTTGTACCGGATGACGTTTTAGTGGATCACGCGGCAGTGCACAAACATGAATTTTTAATTCTTGTTTTCCAATCGTTGAGGACTCTTTTCCTTCAAAGGCTCAGCGGTAAATTATGATCACGAGTGAAGCTACTAATAATTCACTTGAAAATTCTGTACAGAACTACTTCGGTACCTGAGACATGAATGAGTTTCAGCGATTTCAGTTTCCTTTCATCATCACTGGGACTGATTACCAGGCCACTCACCACTGCACTGGTAAGTCATTGTATGATGAGAACATACATTGAGTTCCCTTTGTGAAAAATATTTCAAAACAGATTCAACATTTCTGCTTTCTATTCTGATGTATGCCGTGTCCTTAAGTGTCTGGACACTGCCACTGACATCCTGTTCATGTGCTCGACATCCACTAGGCTTTTGGAACTCGTTCTGCGATTCTATTTTCCTACGGAAATCAGTGATAGCATCACATATCGCGCTTTTGAGGAGCGAAGACATCTCTGCCTTGGTTTACATGTTTTTGGAGGACGTAGTATGAAGTAAAACAAGGAAAAAATCTAGTAAATACGGGCTCTAAAATGGATACTTGGAGCTATTGACACTTCGCGTGTAGAAGAGGTGCGTTTCACAGTAGGGAAGATCAGTAAGTGCTCATAGCTCCTAAGGTTTGCATTTTAGAGCCCATATTTCCGGACTTTTTTTTCTTGTTGTGTTCACACAACCACCTCTGAAAGTTGCTTGCTCTACAGTGTAAGCAACAATACCGGTACACTTACTCTATTATCACAGGTATGAGAATGATTTTCACTTGTAACTTTTAACTTTGCAGTTTCCGGACCAGGGACGCTTACCTCAAATTAATACATTTACTCTTCTCGATCCTTCCTGAAAGTTTGTTATATCATCAAGGGATTACCCTGCATATTGCAAGAACAAAATTTGTAATTTCATGTGGGTTATCGTTGCTGTTACAGTGGCCCGATACTTCCCATGACATTTTCATCCTGTAACAGAAACAAGCATTGGGCAGTGAATCTGAGATTTGCGGCGGGGCAACGCGAATCGTGTACCTGTGATTTGCAACCAAATTTCCCAGCACCGATATGAATGGCACGTACGCCATGTCGAAAAATGTGACAGGTTTCACCGCGAGATGTGGTTTCCAGAAGAGTGCAATCAGCATAAACTGCTGTCAGAATCAGTGACATAGCCGCGTAACAAAGCCTGCCTCCTCGTGAAACGCTTCCGCGTTTGTTTAACGTCGCTTTCGGAGCGGTGTCGGATGGCATTTATCTCAAAGGCCTATGTAATCAAATGTGATATGTAGTTGTTGATTTCTGTCTCCACGGGCATAATTTAACTTTGCCAAGCAGCTGAAACACATGGGGCTATTTGAAATTTTGCTTTGTATAATTAGATAATGTTGCACACACCTTGAAGTTACTCTGTTGATGTGGGTCTTGATATGTAAGCAGCGATTGGAATCTCGGTAGCATAAAATTTCATCATCATTTTGGATTATCAGACGGGCAAGTGGTGGCGATCAACATTTTATAATCGATAAACTCAAAGAAACTGTTAATGTTAAATGGAATATATAATATATAATGGATTGCAGACGACAGGAAAATAGTGTCTATGTCTTGTAGGGAAATTAAGGTAAGCCGCACATCTCTTCGCGTCGCTCTTAACAACACAAAGACTACATCACAGGATACAATAACCCACGATACATGCAGAGTAGTTATAATTAAACTTTGGCTGTTTGCTCCAGTGTAACGGAAAACTATTTACCATATGGGTACTCAACTGCATGGGAATGACGTTCATTCTATGCGTGGTAGGATTTGTGTTATTATTGATGTTATTATCATGACTTGCCGTTAGGTGCCGGTACCGGAACTAAGAACGTGCAGCTTGAATGGCATACATTACTGTGATAAGCTTCGCCAAGATGTGACCAGTACTCTACGGGAGAACTGCTTTGGACTCAACTATTTTGAAGCACGGTGGAACTCCCTCTTACATAGCTCGTGAGGTCACTGGGTTACTCCGTAACACATTTGACGAATGTCTTCGGATTTGAACCCGTGTGATTTCCGGGTGTGGAGTTAGTTGAAGGACAGGATTTATCAACGGGACACTAACACATATTAGAGGCTGAAGATGAGTATAGCGAGTGACGTAGCCAGCATCCCATCTGAAGTGTTTCGGCCGCAGTAGAGTAATCTCTATGGCGGTTCTAGGCTGTCGCAGAAGCAGGTGGTCGTCACATTGAGTAACGTTTGTAATCTGCAACGTAAAAATGGTAAGCAATCAACTAAAGTTTCCCTCTAATGTGGGAATTAAAACCTGTTTCTCTTGGCGATTTATTCGTTACTTCCCATCCGCATGTCCTTACAAATGTTTCCCCAAAATTTCATAGTCTACCATCAGTCGTTTTACATGTAGGACCTCTGAAGTAGCGAAAGTTTCATTATAACCACCCTATACATCGTAGGATCCCAGCAAGGCTCTGTCAGAAAAATATTGTGGGATGCATCAGTTACTACACAGGGTCAAGAAATCACTGAAGAGATGAGTGGTAATTATTAGCTCTTATGTAAAAATTCTAGATCATATACAGTTACTAAACACTTTTATGACGCGTTTCGGCACCAGTTATCATCAGATCTTTAAGCAGAGAAGCGATTTATAGAAGCTAATGTAGAATCAGATTAGCAGCTTATGTAAACTGAAATTGGTAATTTCAATACTCTTATGAAGTAGAATAGTTTCACCGTTGTTCCTGTCTTGGGGATCTGTTTTCCTCCGCAGGTATTCTGTGAAAAATTTTGCAAGTTCCTTGTGTACTAATTCTCCTCCTGCTTTAAGCATTTCTGTTGAAATACCAGGCACCTTTCCTTCCTCAATACTTTAACTGACTTTGTACGCATTTTAAACTGATCAGTGAAACAGATATATCACAATACATGATTTGTCAACATACAGTTGGTGTATTTACTTACAGCAATTATTTCATTTTGTATCACTGGAAATTAGTGGCTGTAATTAAGTAATTACTATTTTTGACAAAATATAAATTAATTTTATTCATGCACATAGTTACTCTGGCACTGAAAACGCTTTTGGTGATCCTCATTAAAACCGATTTGCCTCTTCAGATTGATAATTAACAGCATTCTGTGTTTTGTCGGTCTTACGGATAAAAATTTCTATTAACTCCAATAGGTTGAAAATATTTCTATTAACAGTGTGACATAGGACTCGTTTTCAATGCAGTTCAGATTTTTTCACAACCACTTACTTCACTTACGGTCCAGTGTACCATAACATTGCTACGTGAGTGGGCAAAGTGGAATGTCTTGCGATTTCTTTAGTGAAGAGTGACGATCTGGCATAGCAACGAGGATACGGTTACGAACGATACAGGGATAGCTGCAAACTTTTTCTATAACATGTACATTTATCTTTGTCCGTTATATTTTTTTCTTCGGGTTGTTCCGTAGTCTTTCCCTTGTTAACAGTCTCTTTACACAGATAATGGAAAGATGAATTTGCTCTGTTCATTAAACAAGACTAAGGTTTAGGGCAGTTTTGAGATAAGAGATAATGAAAGGCTTCCACTGGCAGTGACAAGTGCACAATGAAACAAGGCTCAAGTAGATATTCCCTTCTCGGGCGTAAGACAAACAACTGATTCCCATCTGGGACGGCGAAGATAAGTAACACTTAATTAAAACTTTAAATGCGGGCTTTATCTTCCAATATGCATGTAGGTCGTCTTCTGCTGCTCCGTCTGCAGAGGTCTTAATGTTTCCAAGTTTTATAAGCAGTGTAACTAATCTTAATTCTTTTCGTACACCTCCTGACTCACTGCATTAACCCACGATTTATTTCACAGCTACAACGATTATTAACTGTGGTAGGCTGTTTTCTTTTTAATATCGAGTTGTTATTATTAAGGACACATCACCTGTGCAAGGTACATATCAAAATTTTATGTAGTTTAGTTATTTTCTTTTGTTTCTTCCACTTAAATGCGTTTTCCAGCACGAAAATTGCGTAAGCTAGCCATGTTTCAGCAAAAACTAACCAAACTGATTGAAACTGAGACAGTTAACATGATTTTAAAACGATATTCATTAAATACATATTTGACCGTTTAAAGGTGAAAAAATTATGGAATTATGTGTCTTATTATACAGCTACTCATTTTCCCTTCAGCAAATATAAATCATCATCCGCAGAAGCAGCAGCAGTTAGACATAGACTGCTTGTTTAGGACCCTCTGTAGAGTTTCCCATTCATTATAGTTTTGAGTTGTTTACAACCAAGAAGCTCCTGTACGTTATCCAATCTCAGAAAAATTTAAGTGATCGTTTTTCCCGCGTGTCGTTGAAAAGTGGAGCGGCAGAGGTGGTACAGTGAACCCTCTGCCAGGCACTTTATTGTGAATAGCAGAGTAATCACGTAGATGTAGAGTTATGTACACTCACATTTGAAGCGAACTTTTCAAAATCCTAAGCAAATCTGTAATACACGCAGACTTTGAATCCAGATAATGTTTTACAGATTTCGTCCTTAGCTTTCTCAGTCTCTCTGAATCCCAGGTGCAGTAGCAATTAATTCCATTGCTCCTCTATAATAATTTTGTTCAAGAATTTCAAAATTGTGTTCCAAAACCAGCTTGTTCAGTTGTATGTGGCAGCACGGTCTCCTACCCAGCGTACACTAGTATACCAGAGCACTAACAGTTTGGTGAGACACATAGTCAATGCTAAGCCTCAGCAGAGCTATGCTCAGAGCAGTCTCGGTCACTTCTGAGTGCTTCTAAGCCACAAAACCTGGGACAAACATTATCACGTCGCGTACTATACAGGTACCAGCAGAGCTCATAATGTCTTCAGTCTGAAATTTGACATGGTTTTAATACAGGGTGTTTCAAAAAGGACTTTACAACTTTGAAAATTAATATAAATTAATTCATAGTACCTACAGAGGTGACTGTAGTGTCAATTTGTAGGGAAATACATCAAGTTTTGTCTCGCATGTTCACTAATGCCGAATCTCACAGTAAGGACCACTAGTGGCAGTTGCGTTAAAGATGGCTGCCTTCACTGGACCCGAGCGTGCTAGTTGTGTGTTTTGGTTTGAAGAATCGAAGTCGGCGACAACAGTTCTGCGTAATTTCCGTTGCAAGTACGCTAAAGATCCTTCTAGTACGCCTAAAATTTATGAATGGCATAAAAGTTTTGTAGAAACAAGGTGCTAGGTACGGAAAATCATCAGGTCGTCCAAGCACATCTGACGACATCATTAGCGAGTGAGACAACGTTTTGATAACAGCCCTACGGAATCGACATGGCGTGCATCTCGCGAACTGCTAATCCCACATACGACTGTTTGCATTTGAAACCGTGTGGAATGACGATCGTACAAGCAATAAAAGACACTGATAAAATTTCTCGCAAGAACTTAAGCGCGGATATGTTAAATCGATTAAATGAGAATAAACACTTCTTGAACAAAATCGTCTTTTCTGACGAGTCGGCTTTTCACTTAAGTAGCAAATTTAACACATAACTGTAGGATATGGGTCAGTGAAAATCCACATCAAACATTGCAACATGCTCATTGCAGCCCTAGTTTGAACTTTTTAGTGCACTGAGCACGAACAAAGTGTACGGCCCCTTTTCTTCCGTGACAGAACCACCAACAGGACAGTGTACCTGGATTTTTTACAACAACCGTTTGTACTACAGATCGATGAGGATGGCCAAGAACGAAATGTTTACTTCATTCAAGATGGTGCACCACCCCACTACCTGGATGACGCCTGGGATTTTCTCAGTGGCCGCTTTCCAGATCAATGGATCGGCCGTGATGCGCCGATTGCATGGCCTCCACATTCCCCAGAACTGACACCACTCGATTTTCTTTTTATAGGGATTCAACAAGGATATCCTGTTTGTACCTCCTGTGCCGGCTTCTCTGCCTGAACTTAGTACAAGGATTTACGTGGCCACTGAGCAAGTTACACCTGCAATGCTACAGCGAGTTTGGGAAGAAATTGACTTCCGATGGAATGTGTGCAGGATAATCACCGGAAGCCACATACAAACTTCCTTAGTTTAAAGTAAAAAGACTTGAAGTGCTTCCCTAAAAAATAATACTAAACCCAGCTCTGTATCTTCTCTCAATAAATTTATATGAATTTTTTAAGTTGTAAAGTCCATTTTGAAATACCCTATATGAGTACCCACTAGCTAGAATCTTAAATCCACAATTCCTGTGAATACACTTACCTACGTTCTTTCATAATAAAATTCGTCAGTTGCTCAATTATTCTTATTTCGCTTTACAGGTTTTAAGGGATTAATCTTACCTTCAGAAGCCTACAAAATTTTGGATATTACAAATCATTAGAACTTATCCAAATATGTATGTGAAGTGTAAGAAGCGTATTAGAAAAACGTACTTGGTTTAGAAGGTTCAGTACCTTCTTCACAGAGGCATAATGCCATGACATGTCCGAAAGTGAATATGTTGTATATTATAATTATATTACAAATGGGCAGACTTAATTTAGAGTAGATGAATCTCATTTATGTACATAGTCATGGTTTTTTGCTAGCAGCAAGGAACACACATAAAAGCATATGAAAAGTATAACTAAGGTATATAAAGTAAGTTACACGCAATACATAAATACGCTTGAATCTTATTTCTCTGTCGTCTGGTACGGGTCAGGTAAAGCATTTACATAGAGTAATTGGTATCTGTTTCCTCCTCACTAAGATGAAATTAACAACTTTCCCTACGATTCATCTTCAACAGACAGCAAATGTTGATAATACAGGATTTACTTTGTCTGTGATGATGAGTAACGTAGAGGCACGTAGCGTACATTTTCGGTCTGGTGATGGCGTTGAGGGATTGTAGCATGACGTTCCAGATTTGCTCTATAGAATTCCGTTCATGTTGTAAGCACCCTCACGTACGTAACATGTTCCTCAAGCCATTCTGACACAAACTGACAGAAGCTTTGGTCGTGGTGTGGGTTGCCTGTGGGATGCTGCAGGCAACATATTTGCCTGATTGCACTGTAAGTTACGGTATCATTCACTGCTGAGAGACGACGACAAAGGTATTCAAGTCCGCATTTTGTGCTGTTAAACATATTCAAAGGGTAATATTCCTCCCATCTCCCTGAACTACGCCATGTTGGAAAGCGTGTCGCATCGTGTCAGATCTTCATCTTTACGCTCTCAAGCTGTCACCAGGTATAACCCAAGCATTCTCCGACGTGTCAATTCGGGCGACCTGTTTGCATCATCCGTGATAGTGTCCTGGTGCCGAAGCTAATACGTGAGCCTAAGATCGCAGAAACATAAACGGCTGTCTTATGAACCACATATTAAGGAGATCGATGACACGGCTGCTCTTCTTAAGTTGTAAAGTGTGTGTAGTGCTTCATAAGAAATGTGAGACACATGGGAAGTTTTTTGTTTTACAGCGAAGTTTTGTACACTTCATTTATTTTAGCTTACTTCGATTCATCCATTAAAGATGTTCTCATTTTTTTCTTTTTCCAGTACAAAACTACAATGGGTTGTACTTGTCTAGTCTAAGATAGCCCTACTTCTGTAAAACCTGTACGCAAGTCCCGTTGTAATATAGTTTCCTGTTTTCTCGATCGAATATTCTTCTGTTAGTGTTTTATTTTACCTTGTATCTGCAAAAATAATCCCAATCATTCCACTTAATTCTAATTACATGGTACGTTATTCACGTATAACATGAAACGAAGATTCCATGGCGGGATATTGTGTAGCATGACCTGTAGATTTTATAACGTCAACCTTAGGATTGTTCGTGTGCCGTAACATAGCCGCCCGTGTCTAGTTTCTCAAATAATAATGAACTACTCATGGTCTGTATAAGTCACATTAGTCGCCCTTAAATCTTGCTTGATCATTGAATAAAAGAATAATGCTTTGAATAGAACAACTCATTTAAACACACGCGTGAGTAAGTGCCGCACTATTGTGCAGGTGAAGGACTAATCTTGTGAAATTAAAATCTAAAAATTTTCTGTAAAGTAACCTAAGTAAAAAGACCGACTTTTTTTGTTCCAGTGGAATTATAGCATCGATTTACCCGGTTAGGAATTGGAAAGCAGAAAATATAATCAATACACAATTTCCCGCACCATGAAACTTGCATCCACAGGACTGTTGAATGCTTCGTTGCATCAGACGGTGAAAGCCGCTGTTGATAATACTATTACTGCATTTGTCACATATTTGAACGCTTCGCGACCTGTTCAAATAAAGTGTGTTACTACACTGCGCTGCATAGTTAAAGGAGCATTTATTTGAAACCCTATAACTGTCTCCCATTGCGACACAGTAACTAGACACTTGTCACAAAGGTGCCTACAACCTTCCTCTGTGACGGTACAACAGCGAGCTCACAGTGACGTCACCCTTGTGCTAGCTGACGCTTGAAGCAGCAAGTTGTCGACACATGGTAAAAATAGGCCAGAGTTCATAAGTTCATGTGAGATGTAATGTGGATTAATGACGTCACATTGGCGACAAATTTTATTACAATTCTGCTCACACGATGGGAAGGTCGCCACACTCCCCCTTACCCACATTTCACCCCTTCGTTTGATACCTGTGCGACTGAGATCAGAACCGCGACGCTTGGAGTTGAAATCACACGGGTTTGTTATGGGTGGCCGAGGAAAACATATCGAACGACACAAAAAGTCTTCAAGATGTGGCATCAAGTGCGTTCTTTAAAGCACCCCTTTCCTAGAGGCTTTCGTTGTTCACACATTTCGTGCTCGGAAACAACAGTTTGCAGTGCGATGTTCAACAGGACGACGTTCTTAACAACCTACGAACGATTCAACCCTTTTCTAAGAACATTGCAGCGCAGTGCTGAAGCCCCAGTGAATGTGATCTCACACCTTTGGATTTTATTGTGACCACAAGTTATAATTTGGTATACAGGGTGGAACCACTAGGGACTGTTCAAAACCATTTGATGAAATTTTAACGTGATCTGAAAGAGAAATGGGTGGTTATGCTTTTTCATCCCTCCTTCTCCGCGTGCCGTCGTAGGTCGTGTGCTTGGGGGAGTTATGCGGCATTTAAATCTACGTGAATGAAACGGCAAAGGGTCTCACTACCGCCCCCCCCCCCCTCAGTTTGACAATACCTCTGCTG
This sequence comes from Schistocerca serialis cubense, assembly GCF_023864345.2. NCBI lineage: Eukaryota > Metazoa > Arthropoda > Insecta > Orthoptera > Acrididae > Schistocerca > Schistocerca serialis. The sequence goes on along the minus strand of NC_064639.1, from coordinate 652,820,543 downwards.
CCATCGAGAAAATTTGTTGAGCACTTTAAAAATATCCCGGTACAGAATTTTTATTCATTCACCGATCCCTACCTGCAGGCGGAACAAGCAACCCGCTCCACACTAGAACCTCCTTGCCGCAGAGGGGTGTCAACGGGGTTGGCTGTCTGGCCAGCGGGTACAAATCGGTAGATAGATGTCTCTGTACCGACACATTTCTAAAGTGCCCTAGAAAGGTGGGCAAATGGCAATGATGGTGTTACCGAACTGGGTGATCTTAGTCTGACTTTTATTCATGTGCCTTTAAATATTGCATCTCCCCTCATGCACACGACTTAGGAGGGAGCGGAAGAGGAGGAATGAATAACTACAAACTGTCGTTTCCGAGCATGAAATGTGAGAGTACGAACGCCCGTAAGGAAGGGGTGTTTTCATTGAAACTCTTTGTCATCTCCTGGGGCCGTTTGCTACGGTCCAGAGCGGCGGTGATGTGCTCAAAATCTTTTTCTCCACCACCCATAACAAACCTGCGTGATTTCAACGCCAGGTGCCGCGGTTCCAACCTCCATCGCAGAGGAGTCAAACGAATGGGTGAAACGTGGGTAAGAGGGACTGTGACAACCTTCCCATCGTGTGGAAAGTCCACCGTGGCGTCGGGTAGAATTGTGGTGAAATTTGATGTTAGTGTCACATCCTTAATCCACCTTACAGCTCACATGAACTTCTGCGCTCTGAGCTCTTCTTCGCATGTGTCGACACCTTGCTGTTTCAAGCGTCGCAGAACACGAGGAACACGTCGCAGGGAGACACCCTTCTGTACCATTACATAGGTAGGTTGGAGGCACCTCTGCGCCAGTTTTCAAACTTCTGCGTCGTAATGGGAGAAAATCAATGAGTTTAGAAAGAGCGTGAGTATTTCTCTAATCACTTAACGTTCAGTGAGTATACTGAAGCAACAAATCTACCAATATATGTTTAACAAAGTTCTGTAGTTTTTGAAAAATAATATGTCGCTTATTAATGAAGACAGTGAAACATTTCGCTAAGGTAGCCAGAAAATGCGCAAAGGTGAGTGTCATCTAAAAAAAATGGTTCAAATGGCTCTGAGCACTATGGGACTTAAAATCTGAGGTCATCAGTCCCCTAGAGCTTAGAACTACTTGAACCTAACTAACCTAAGGACATCACACTCATCCATGCCTGAGGCAGGATTCGAACCTGCGACCGTAGCGGTCGTGTGGTTCCAGACTGTAGCGCCTAGAACCGCTCGGCCGGCAGTGTCATCTAGCTCAAGCCCATTCCATTTTGTTAAACGGTGTCTATACACAAATATTCAGTGTAAACCTAAGTCATTGTACCTCGAAAACGAAACAAAGTCACTAATATTGACCACAGCCTTCCATTAAAAGAAGTATCTTCTTCAGTACTTCGGCAGATGTATAAGTTACGATTACTATTGTTAGACAACCTTTTGCGTACTATAACTTTGTTGAAAACAAGCTTTTCTAACCTTGAACGGTTGATGCAAGAATAGAAACCAGATTATTATCAAACACATGTTTCATATTAAATTTCTGATGTCATTAGCCGTATAAGCCTTACATGCTTCTTCAGAAACTTTTATCACAAAACGTAGGAAACATAGAGAATGAAGACTTTCGCACGTTTTCCGGTAAAAGCAACCGTTGAGAAAGACCATCATATTAGACAGGAATGTTATCCGAACAGCTGCGGAACATTTTTCAATCTCTGCACCTGTGACAGACGCCGATATGACCCAGCTTCGAAGTTTCCCGCGCGACTGCCGATTACGTCGCACTTTGGTGGAGAAATGGCGCCATACGTCTTACTTTCGCTGATGTGCGGAATGATAACTGTTCCCAGAAGTTGAGCGTGAAATCGATTTTCAGCGGCTCCGCCTAGCACCATAAAAATGGCCGACTTCCCCGTCAGATAGCAAACATCGTGGGTGGCAAAATATGCCACTGTCTCGGTGTATACATAAGCTATCGCGCCGAAGTTCCTGACATTTGAAGAGAAACACTTGAGCCAATGACAAAACGGTCATCTAAAAATAACTGAATATTTATTTTACCGAAGGTCTTACATCATTTCGCGGCGTTAGTGGCTTGGAAAATGTAGGTCGGGGGTTCTAAATTTGTTCAGGAATGAGAATGACTTTTAAATGTGCCGTCACTGCCTTTAATCGTGTGTCAATACGGAGTTACGATTCTATACAGGGTGTTCCAAAACGATCTTTAAATTTTGGTCACGTTTGCTTCAGAGGTGGGGATAGGTAGAAAAGTGTAGTTTGCGGTACAGTGTTCGCACGCACCTAAAGTTTTTATTCGTTACTGATGAAAATAGCAGCAACATATTACTTTCTCGCACATATGTCTCACGAAATGACAGCAACTACAAAATTCGAGGAAAAAAGAGCTAATATGGCCGCCATGCGCGAATGGAGCGTGGGGGGGGGGGGGGGGGGCAAGAAGTGGTACTAGAAATACCATTTGCCTCACACCCTAAGGAGGCTTGCGGAATACAGATGTATATTAAACCAGACTCAGGAAATCGAGACCCTTGAAGAAAAAAAAAAGTAGAGAGAGAGAGAGAGAGAGGCTCTCAGTCGACACAATTCCACTCGAATATTTGTAGAACGTTAGGGTTCTGCTCGCCCCAGAGGTGCTTTATCGGCAAACAGTTTTTCGTTAGACATTTGTTTCATGCTTCTTCATTTGCAGAAGATGTTCTGGAAAATATCCCAAACTCGTGCCTTAATTTATGGCAATTCAGTGCAGTTCGGACACCATCCCTCATTTATCAGTCACCAGGTCACCACAGATAGCTTAACTCACAGAACAGCTCTAGATATTTCTTACTTCCTCAAGACACGGCTAACATTCTGTGAATGACACGTCGGCTGATGCACTCACAATACTTACACATCCTCTGCTGACGTCATATCTTCCCAACACGTGCTCCTGTGCCTTTCAGACGAAAAGGCGAGAGCAGCAACCCTACCTATACCCGTCGTGTTCAAGTTAACTCGCATGCGTACTGCGAATTCATAACGAGGCTTAATTAGTGCTACGTGCTTCGCGTGTCTATTTCTCTGTCCTCCTACGTGTAGGGGAGTAGTGTTTCCAAATTTGTATGCGGGAGAGCGACTCTGTAATGCACGCTCAACACGACGCTACCGGAGTCAAACCACAATGTCCCTTAATGAAGTCACATTTTTCATGAAAACCGTGTTTGTGGCCGCCAGACGAAACGTTTGCCGTCGGTAAGCCGGCTGGGAGGCACACCGTGCAGCACAAAATACCGAGCGCTTTGTTTCCCACCTTTTTCTTCATGTTTTCTTTGTTTACCTCTTTTCAGAGAAGAAATAACGTAGTTATCCTATTTACTACTAATTATTGTTACAACATCTCCATCTAGAAAGCATTAGTATTCATTTATTTAGTGTATGGTGCTGTACACATTTCATACATTTGTTATACGATCAGTGATAAAATACACTATAAAATAAATCAAAGAAGGATGCAGAAAAATAAGATAAAGTACAGAATACAATAAGACAGTTACACAAAACATGGCAGCAGATAAATTGTGTTACTTTGAAACTTCACTTTCTGACGTCCAGATCGGCGATACGTTCGAAGCAGGACAGTGTGACATTTAAGAAGTCAACCATGCTACTCCGATAGGGTCTCAGTTCACAGTTCTGGGCGGTGTGGTGGACAATCTAATCCGCAGTCCCACAATCACAGCCAGGGCTGGGTAGTTTTTCCCACTTGTCGAGATTCTGTGCACACATTCCGCGTTCCGTTCTAAGTCAGTTTAGGCTTTTCCATATCTGTCATGGAACTTCAAAGCCCTTAGGCTTTTCTATTGGATTGATAGTTTCCAGCGGGGAGAAGTGGGTCACTATCACTTGAGCTCTCGTGCCATTTAATATCCTTGCTGGGATGGAAAGTTGAATATTATTCAGTATTTTTGCATATTACTTCACCAAAGCTTCCTGTCTCAGCGACGGTGGGACTATGTGCCTGAGTGCTTGAAGTCAATGTAGTAGGGTAGTCTTTTTACATCTAGTTACAATCCTCATTGCAGCGCTGAGCTAGGTGTCCACCTCATTCACAGGTTTGCTTGTTAACCACCCTAGTGCGCGGTACTCGGTTGCAGAGTACACTAAGGTGAAACGGAGGTTCGCACCGTAACTGCTGATACTCCGTTAGTGCTACAGAATCTCTGCATGAGATTGTTGTGTGAACTTAGGAAAGTAGTGTAACATTTTAAAGAACATAGGTTTTCGTGGTTCTTCAATTCCCTGCGGTGCATATCTTGTATCAGTCTCACACAGTCGAACGCCCGAATTACTTTGGCAGATCTTGGTCAGTGCGCTTAGCTATTATTTAGTGTGTTATCCGAAAAGTAACGTGTTCCACGACAATACAGGCGTTGTGCTACGAAGTAGACAAACAACATCGATAATTTTACTTACGGTAATCTCTTCATGTTTACAGACTGTATCGAATAGCATTAGTAATTGTATCCCTATGATGTTATTTGAGGTAGAAGTATGTTCTCAGGAATAAGGATACAATAAATACACTGAAGATCATTAGGCATTTCCCTGCTCGATCACATAAACAACTATCCACAACTAGCTGGAGTGGTTCCAAACAATGAAAAGATGCAAGAATAGATACTTCGCTGGTATATGCACATCATACTGTCACCACCTATTTCAGTCATCAGCTCAGCCCTTCACAACACTGTTGAAGATCAGGGACACCGTGGAAGGTCTAAACCACGATACATAAAGCAGATTTAAGATCAAGAAGCCTAAATCAACAGGAAGCGTTAGCCTGTAAGAAATGACTGCATTGACTCGAAAAGCGGATGCCACTCCAACGAGACGGCAATAAGAATAAGAAAAGAAATACTCCGAGGGAAACAGAAAATTGTACGCCATTTATCACTGAATGCTGCCAACGTGATACTCAATTATTACCAAGCCAGCGGGATATGGTGAGTAAAATTTCATCCTCATGCTAGCTTGTTTTTCAGCATTTTCAGTATTGAGAAAGCCATTCTTACGGATACAGAATGGTGTGTCTAGCGTCACTGGAAATTTTTAGTCGAGATCTCAATACATAACGCTCAAAAATGTGCTCGTGCACCTCAGAATCATCATTTGGAGTTTGAGAAAACTCGAATCATTGACATGAAGGGTACGGAGCGTCATACCAACAGATCCCCCATCAGTTGGCTGTAGTGCAATGACTACAGAACGAGTGGAAAAGTGCAGCAAGAAGACAAGCATGGGATACACCACGAGAAGATCGCAAGAGTGTTCGACAGGTTCCGAGGAATAAACAGATGACAACAACTGAAATCCTAGTCAGAGGTTACATGCGGACACCACGAACATTCGGCACCAGAGGACTGGAAGCTAGACTGGCATCTCGGTCTTCATTCTTCGTTTCCGATGACACCATGAAAAGTATAGAGCCCTAGTTAAGTTGGACATTAAACACCTCTCTGTGGTGTTCATCTCGCTTTCTTTTGTGGTAGTCACATCGATATCAGTGTGACGACATGGTCAATGGTCAGAGGGACCAGAGATTCTCAAGACACGTACCTCTCAAACTCCTGGAGTCATGGTGTAAAGAGCTATTATATGCGATAACAGTGCTAATTTGGTGAGACTGAATTCTAATCTCTATGTGGTAATAAGGGTAACCCCTGTTGTGGTACCCTTCATAATCAGGATGCCAAACGGAAATTTACAGCACGATAATTCAACATTTCACAGTGCAGTTCGTATCACAATCGCCTGGAGGAATGTACAAATCACTGGCTGACTTGCTCGACCTCTCATTTGTCATGCAAAAAACATAATTGAAATCTGATGCGAAAAAATATACAAAAAATATCGAAATATTTGAGAGTAGGTGTTACAGAAAAAGTTTGAAAGTTAGGTCGACTGATAAGAAATAAGGAGGTTCTCCACAGATTCGGCTAAGAAAAGAACGCACAGAAAACGCTGAAAATGAGATGGGTCAGGATTATGGGACATATGTCAATATATGAGGGGACACTTTACATGGTACTAGAGGGAGCTTTAGAGGGTACATGAAATGAAAAAAGTCAGGTGGCATTGTTGGCCAAGAGGCCCCGTCCGGGGAAGTTCGGCTGCCGGGTGCAAGTCTTACTTCAGGTGGCGCCACATTGGGAGACTTGCGCATCGGTGATGATGAGATGATGACGAGGACAACACAACACCCAGCCGACCAGCCGGAAAAAAAATCTCTAACCCGGCCGGGAATCGAACACAGGTCCGCTGCACGATAGGCAAGCACGTCACCACTCCGCTAAGCAGGCGGACAGGCGGACTGTAGAGGGTAAAAATTTTTGGGGAATACGTTCGACATTGAGGATGAAGGGTGCAAGAACTACTCTGAGGCGAGTGGTTAGCGCAGGAGAGGAATTCGTCCCAACAACAGTCTTCGTCAACGGACACGGCCATAAATTCCTCAACATGATATCCGTAGTCTGTTTGCTTCCATGCTACAACGAATACAAATGTGTATTCGTGTTCATGAAGGTCACGTCACTTACTGTCATTGATGATAGTCATCGATTCCAAATGGAATGATTAATACCCATTATATGATGAACGTAACTGTAAAGTACTATTTATCCGATTATACAGCATTTGTAGACTTAGTGAAAGCTTTTGGCAATGTCGAACTGGAATACTGTGTCTGAAATTCTGAAAGAAAGCATAAGTAATATTCATTGGGTGAAAGGTGTAACTTTTCTGAATAAAACATTGTTATTTGGGGTGAACTAAACGAGGAGTGGACTGGTTTCCTAGCCGGCCGAAGTGGCCGTGCGGTTAAAGGCGCTGCAGTCTGGAACCGCAAGACTGCTACGGTCGCAGGTTCGAATCCTGCCTCGGGCATGGATGTTTGTGATGTCCTTAGGTTAGTTAGGTTTAACTAGTTCTAAGTTCTAGGGGACTAATGACCTCAGCAGTTGAGTCCCATAGTGCTCAGAGCCATTTGAACCATTTTTGACTGGTTTCCTATGTTAGACTCCGTGCGTCTGTGCTGTGCTGTTCTTTGATCCTGAACAATTCAAGCAATATAATTACAGAAACGCTATCTGATTAGATGAGTAGACACAATATCTGAAACAGCATAACTGTACACCTGTATTGCAATTAGCTTCTACCAAATTAATCAGAATGCGCAAACAGACTAAACAAAATTCCAAACATTAAATGATACACACGCAGATTTAACACAATATGGCAGGAACAGAACTATCTACATATGAAATGAAATCTGAAATGAACTTTATCTACATTGAACCTGATAATTTGGAAATGCAGTGCTAACTGTAAATGATCTTACTATGTTCTGACAGTGACTCAACTGGCCCTAACAAATTGTCATGGCTTTGCTGTGGCAATGGATCTCAGTACTGCTCGAAGTGATGAACATACGAAAATGGAGCGCAGCAGCGAACCAGCTAAATAAGAAAGAAAGCCCTGTGCAATGCAATGCAAGGATGAGTAACTGTGCTAAGCAGAACACGCTTCAGCCACTGTGTCCCGCAAAGTGGAATGCAGCAACACACACAATCAGTTAATAAAATTCGTTAGAAGACGGTGGAATTTAATATTGAAACTTTTTCTTTCATGATTACAAAGATATATTAGAAAAATTATTTCTTATTACATAATATGACTCTGCCATGAATTTAGTTACTGAACTGGTAAATGACTTGTAAATCTATAACTTGTGACTCCAAACCATGTGAACTAACAACTTTAGTTTATCACGTCTAAGAAATGAAATGTGTGGCTAGGGCCTCCAGTCGGTTATACCGACCGCCTGGTGCAAGTATTTTTAGTTGACGCCACTTCGGCGACTTGCGCATCGATGGGGGTGCGAAGATGATGATGAAGACAACACAACACTCAGTCCCAGAGTGGAGAAAATCCCCGACCCAACCGGAAATCGAACCCGGGTCCCTTTGCATGACATTCCGTCGCGCTGACCACTCAGCTATCGAGGCGGACGTCTAAGCAAAGAAAGTAACTAATCCGAATAAATAAAGAAAAATCCTACAAAAACTTTCCGTTTTCCAAACACATAATAAATTATGCGCAAGCAAGCAGTGCAGCAACAACAGTACCAGGAAATCTTCACTTATGAAATTAATTTCTAGAAAACCATATTTCCGAAATCAACATTCTCTCTGTCTTCATCTCTGTGCTCTGTAAGCTATTTCCAAACCACTCAGCAGCATGACTAATGCCTAACTCATTCACTAGCTTGTCTTACCTGCTACAGCAACGTCAATGCTACCAGCACACAAAGATCACATTTCTTGTTCTCAGAACCTCTGTGCGTAATATATCGACTATTGAAATCCTCTGTCTGAAAAATATCCGGTATACTGATATGAAGTGTGACACATCGGGTGAAGATGGAGCTTAAATCACTTTTCGTGGGTACCGACGGGAGGGTAGAATAAACAGTTTTCTGTTGAGGGCAACCGCAGCAGAAGTAATCCATGTTTCTGAAATAAACTGCTTTCAGCTGTATACAAACTGTTACTGTGGCCCTGCATGACGAGGTGGTTGGAGGGTTGCTGTCCGTCGCTTACTGTGTGAAGATACCGGCTTTTAAGATGTTAGTTTCTCAACTGGTCAGTTTGAAACTACGACGCCCTGCTCGTAGCGGATAATAGTATTTTATTTTGAGAAGGTTGAATTCCTTTCCTTCCCCTATCGTGACTTAAATGATTTCCTGACATATGTGCACCTGAAGACATTATTTGAAATCACGAAACCGGTCGTATTCCTGTAAAAGTTTATATGCAGCTGAAAGCGGGTTATTCCAGAAATATGGAATAAGGTAGTAGCCTTACAAAGCCTATTTACAACTTGTACAGAAACCAGATAGCAGAACCGCGCGAACGCTACGGTCGATGGTTCGAATCCTGCCTGGGGCATGGATGTGTGTGATGTCCTTAGGTTAGTTAGGTTTAAGTAGTTCTAAGTTCTAGGGGACTGATGACCTCAGATGTTAAGTCCCATAGTGCTCAGCGATTTGAACCAGATAGCAAGTGTAGGAGTTGAGGGACAAGTGTGGTTGAGAAGGGAGTGGGGCATAGTTGTAAGCTATCCCCAATGTTATTCAATTTGTACCTTGAGCAAACATTAAAGGAAACCAAAGAATAATTGGGAGTATAGGAATTAAAGCTCAGGGAGGAGAGATAAAAACTTTGAAATTTGCCGACGACGCTGTAATTCTGTCAGAGACAGAAAAGAACTTGAAGGAGCAGTTGAACGGAATGGACGTGGTCTTGAAAGGAGGATATAAGATGAATATCAACAAAAGAGAAAGGAGGATAACGGAATGTGGTCGAATTAAATCAGCAGATACTGAGAGAATTAAACTAGGAAACGAGGCGCTAAAACTAGTAGATGAGTTTTGCAATTCGGGCAGTAAAATGACTGATGATGGGAGCAGTAGAGAGGATATAAAATGTAGACAGGCAGTGCCAAAAGAACGTTTCTGAAGAAGAGAAATTTGTTAATATCAAATATAAATTTAATTGTTATGAAGTCTTTTTTGGGGGGTTATGGAGTGTAGCCATGTATGGAAGTGAAACATGTACGATGAACGGTTTACACAGGAAGGGAATTTAGGCTTTTGAAATGTGGAGTTACAGAAGAATACTGGAGATTAGATGGGTATATCGCGTATCTAATGAAGAGATACTGAATAGAATTTGGGAGACAAGAAATTTGTGGCATAATTTGACTAAAATGAGGGATCGGTTGATAGGACACATTCTGAGACATCAAGGGATCACAAATTTAATACTGGAAGTAAGTGTGTGTGTGTGTGTGTGTAAAAGTCGAAAAGGGACGCGAGGAGATGAATACATTGATTGCCAGACCATTATGATTACCGGCCTACTATCGATATAATCCCGTCCAGGCGATAGCAGTGCCACCTGGCGAGGAATGAATGCTAGTCAGACACACGCACGGAGCATGTGGTATCAGTGAGCTTGTTACCCGTGTGTAGTACGGGAAGGGCGCGCGATCTAACTGAGATTGACCGGGGGAACATTATGATGTCCCGGAGCCTCGACACGAACATTTCGGAAACTGCACGACTTGTCGGGTGTTCGAGGAATGCCTTGGTGAGTGTCTTCAACGCATTCCGAAACCAAGGTGAAACCAGTTGGTCGGACACCCCTTGTCACAGACTGGTGAAACAGGACAAGCGGCGAATTGTGACGGAACTAACATCAAACTTTAATGCTGGGTAGAGTACAAGTGTGTCTGGACGCAAAGTGCATTGAATACTCCTAACGGTTGGTCTCTGCAGCTGACAACCTATTCATGTGCCAATATTACACCGCGACATCGGCAACTACGACCGAAATGGACACGCGACCATCAGCACTGGACATTGGTGCAGTGGCGGAGCGTTGCAAGGTCCGATAAATCCCGATATCTCATTTGTCATGCCGATGGGCTGCAGCGAATCCGTCGTCATCTAGGGGAACAGCTCCTTGACGCCTGTACTGTGGGACGGAGGCATTCTGGCGGTTATTCCACTATGCTCAGGGGAACATTCACACGGGCATCCATGGGTTAAGTGGAGCTCCTGCAAGGACCATGACGGCCAAGGAGTAACGTACACTGGTTGCAAACAACGTACACTCCTTCATGGCGATCATATTTCCCGACGGTAGTGACATTTTTTGGTTCGAGGGTCACTGACGAGTCCCATTTGATGTACTGCCCCCCCCCCCCCCCCTCCGTCCCCAACGCTAGATCTGAACCTGATCGAACACATCTGGAATGTGACTGAACGTTGCGTCAGACCTATCGCCCCTCCCCCATAATTTACGGGAAATTAGATGACTTGTTTCTGCAGATATGGTGCCAACTCCCTCCAGCGACCTACCAAAGACTCAGTGCTTCCATGCCACCACGCGTCGTCGCTGTTATCTGTGCCAAAGGTGGACGTACGGGCTGCTAGGTAGGTGGTCATAATGTTCTGGTCGATCAATGTATAAGGAACGCATTCAGAAGTGTGTAGGTTGCAGTAGTTATTGGGAGATGAAGAGCCTCGTACTCGATAGAGAAACATGGAGAGCTGCATCAAACCAGCCTTCGGATTTAAAAAGAAGGAACAGTGCTGTGTGGTGTAATGACACAGTAAATCGTACTCCTTACTCAACACTGGTTTCAGGAATTTCCGAAGCCGAGCGCGCCTCATCTCTGGAGGCTGAATTGTCTGGCTATTAACGGCCAAGTGCTATCGGTCACGCGCAGTTTCGTGAGCCGAGTGTGGTGGTTGTGGTTAAGCACGCGGCGTTAGCGTGCAGCCGTATCGCGCGTAAATGGTGGGACAATTTGCTGAAGAGTATGATTATGAGTTAGAAGTATTACGTCGGATCATAGGGTAACAGTATCTTGGAAATTCGGTTTATTTGCGGAAAGGAGCGCGGAGTTAAAAAGTTGTGGACGAAAAGGCATTGTGGTTGTTGGTTAGTAACTCCGTTACCCGAGCAAATTGCTTTTAAAGCAGATACGAAACAGATTCCGGTATCACTGATAAGCAGTTAAAGTAATGGAATGCAGCAATAATTACTTCAGCATGAAAAGAGATTAACTGTTAATATATGAATGGACGAGCCCAGGCACTGTTAAGGAGTGTGTTACGCGCCAAATGGGCAATAAAACGAAGCAATTTGAACAGTTATTACTTCAGAGTGAGATTTCCCATTTTTTATAACTGAGGAATTTTGACGTTTGAAAAGTGTAAGGCACACGTGATCGTATTTGGCTCATGGTCAGGTTTGTATAGTAAGGAAGTATGTTCTCTCTGTAAAATTCCCTTACTCGAGCCCGTTAGCTACAGAACTAATAAACTCAAACGATGGGCTTTGCAGACAAATGCAGACTGGTGCTTCCGTCAGCGCATATCCTGCCACAAAGTCGTCTTAGGGCAATTATAAGGCCTGTCAAGGTCATGAAAAATTGTCTTAATTTTGAATAAATTTCTATCTGTCTAGATCACAAGTTTATAAAACGATACGACGGGTTTAAATTGTGCTAACAATTATCTTCAGATCTAAAATAGAACAAAATATTGGTCATAAAAACTTCAACGCCTGTCGCTGATGCACAGTTGACGAGTGCAGGGGAGCCTGTGCTACAATGCCTCCTCATCGATGTTGCAACAATGGCTCTGTGCCCTTCCGTATTTTGTAATTTATTTGTTAAATTATTTCGAATTTACTGACGTGCGATGAACGTTTTGACGGTACAGCATTCTTTTCTTGCAGCTTGCCTTTTACTTGTTAAATTACTTCGTAGTCTACTAAGAAACACCTCCCAGTATCATTTAGCAGCCTGCTCATTAAATTGTTGTTTTACCTTCTCATATTCTCTCCTCGCATTTTATTATTTTTAGTTCTTGGACGCTTTTACTACCATCATTTAACCTGCCAATATTCTTTTGTATATGTTTCAAATTTAAATTAAAAGGAAGATCAGCGTTGGCCGCAATATTGATGTTTTATTGATAGCAGAATCGATTTTTGATCACATAGTGATCATCTTCAGTGCTGTACAAATTAGACACTGGTATCAAGTTATCAATAACAAAAACTGAGAAGCGCTTCCCAGTTTTGGTTATTGATAATTTGATACCAGTGTCTGAGTTTAATTTGTACATCAGTGAAGTTGATCACTATGTGACGGAAAATGAATTCTGCTATCAATAAAACATCAATACTACGGCCAACGCTGACCTTCCTTTTAATTTAACATATATGGTCGTTGTGCACACAGCACTCCATGGAGTCGCCAATCAGTGGTTCATATTTGTTTAAAATATGCTTTCTATTTTTTAATTGTCCATACACTGATGCCCTCTAGCAGAAGCACATTTGTTTTTATCTTAAATAGCTGCTTTATGAAACAGACAGTATTTTCAATAACTCAGTACTTAAGCGTATAGCGTGTGACGTGTTACACTCTACAACGACATTTCATGATATGCTCTTTGTCATTTCCTATCCTTTTTTATACTGTACTCCACATTTTGTAAGTAGGTAGAATTTTGTACGACAATTTTTTTTCTATTTTAGATCTGAAGACGTTTTTTAGCACAATCGAAAATGGTCATATCGTTTTAGAAACTCGCAATCTAAAAGAATAAAAGTTATATTAGAGCAAATACATGATGATATGTATTATTTACTCAGAAATAAAATGTGACTAATGCCAAGATGACAGGTTTGTCTAGTTTAGAAGCAAACTGTAGCATCTTTATTGTTTATGATACTGATTCGTGGATTTAAATATTACTGACGAGTGTCACAGGGAAAGTCGGTAAACTTCACACAAACTTTCAACCATATTTCCTTTATTGGAAATCACTTATGTATGAAATGTCTTCTATTACATAGTCACGTCTATTAAATATTATAATAGAGGAAAGTAGTCTGTGTAAATAGGTGTTCACAGCCTATAGCCGGCCAGTGTGGCCGAGCGGTTCTAGGCGCTTCAGTCTGGAACCGCGTGACCGCTACGGTCGCAGGTTCGAATCCTGCCTCGGGCATGGATGTGTGTGATGTCCTTAGATTAGTTAGGTTTAAGTAGTTCTAAGTTCTAGGGGACTGATGACCTCAGATGTTAAGTCCCATAGTGCTCAGAGCCATTTGAGCCACAGCCTATATGTTACCTCTTCATAAAGCGCATATTGTCAATCCCAAAACGTTTCAGCGCCTGAGGAGGCTGTTGCCTTGTAAGCCAAACATAAATTTCATTGAAAAGACGACAAATGAAAGGCTTTTAAGCCTTACGCGAGTTATTGCAACCCCTCCAGAACTCTCTAATAACTTATTTTTGCTTTCGATCAGCATCAGTTTGGTCTGATTAAAGACGAGGAAAGAGGGAATGGTGGAATTATATAAGAAACTATCAGCCTCGATTGTGGTAATGAAATCAACCTTTACCTAGGTTTCAGCCCTAGTAATTGAGCCTTCTTCAGAAGATATAGCCGAATCTATAATTTGTCTAAGAGGGCATGGTTTTCAAATAAAACTAAAACATCCTGAATAGGCGTAATCACATTAAGGCTGTTCTAGTTTTATTTCTAGACCATGCCCTTTTAGACAAATTATAGATTCAGGTATGTCTTCTGAAGAAGGCTCAATTATTTGGGCTGAAAAGTAGGTAAAGGTTAGTTTCATAACCACAATCGAGGCTGATAGTTTCTTATATACTTCCACCATTCCCTCTTTCCTCATCTTTAATCAGACCGAACGATTGATGACTGTGCTTCAGTGTTGAAAGTACAAAAATAGTGGAAGTGTTTCAGTTGGGTTGGACTGAAGCGCAGTGGAACTTACGTGGGAACCGTTGGAAGAATTCAGATCCAGAGTGCCTGGTCTCACAGGGTCCGTGCAGATATTAAAGAAAGAGCGTACTATCTGCGCAAACAACACGGTAGGGAAGAGGCAGTGAGTACCGGTGACGTCAGGTACGACACTCTGAGTGTTGTGCAGCAGTGAGATTGATCTGAAAACCTTAGTAGATAATGAGTAACAGTAGGGTTAGCTCCACAATTCTCTATCTGCTGCAGACCTAAGCATGATAATCCTGGTGCCAAGATGGATGCTCTTTCCCAAGATTTCCCCTGGAACCTAATGGGGATGTCGTTATGAGCAGCGTAAATTTTCAGAGCAAAGTGAGGGGGAAGCGAGGCAGGGGCGTAAATGCGCTCATTTCACGGGAAACTCGGCAATTACGCTATTAATTCCGCGTCAGGCAGACGCGGGCGCCCGGTAAAGGCTGCTGTGCTGATAATTCGGCGCCATCTTCCAACCAAATGAGATCGTCGAGAAAAACGTTCAGGTGTGATGCGCTGCTATGTTGCAATTGTTGCCCCGCTCCCTCCCCCTTCCAATTCAGACGAGAATAGTCAACATTTTGTCTGCCTTTGTCAGTGTACACAGTGCAGGCAAGTCACTAAACATTCAGACAACATGACAAATTTCTACATGGGCACCACGAGGGGAACAGACTCAGAGTGAAAACATGGGCTCAAAGGAAACCAGATTTCGCTGATAAATATACTGATATTTAAAGTAACGGTAGTGTTACGCATTGCCTTTGAGCGGTAAAGGTATGTAGTAATGGTACTGGTGAATGTGATAGATGATTTTTAATGATGGTAGATATAAAAGAAGGCCCGGTATAACAGCACTTCGCGCAATTACATGACTTAGTCGACTCAGTGATATCACCGTCACTCAGCAAACGTTTACTAAACAGACATCGTCTTCGTATTACATTGCAGTCTATATCGTGATACTCCACTGATAAAGAGGCGATGTACTCCGGCATTTTGTTTTGGATTCTCTAGCCACCTGCTACGTTAATGTGGAGCGGAGGTTCAAATGGTTCAAATTGCTCTAAGCACTATGGGACTTAAAATCTGATGTCATCAGTGCCCTAGACTTAGAACTACTTAAACCTAACTAACCTAAGGACATCGCACACATCCATGCCCGAAGCAGGATTCGAACCTGCGACCGTAGCAGCAGCGCGGTTCCAGACTGAAGTGCCTTGAACCGCTCGTCCATAGCGGCTGGCCCGCGGTGATTCCAGTGTGTATCTGGACTGCTGACATGTATTGTAAGTAGGCTGTTTATGTTTTCTCTATGTAAGTAGGCTGTTTATGTTTTCTTATTGGCAACGTTACGTAGCGCTCAATATGAAAATCACTGGCTGTGCTGTGTGCAGTCTGTGGCTAGTTTGTATTGTTGTAATACTCGCCATTGTAGTGTTGGGCAGCGGCAGCTGGATGTGAACAGCGCGTAGCGTTGCGCAGTTGGAGGTGAGCCGCCAGCAGTGGTGGATGTGGGGAGAGAGATGGCGGAGTTTTGAAATTTGTCATGAACTGATATATATTATGACTTGTGATGATATCAAGGTAAATACATTGTTTGTTCTCTATTAATATCTTTCATTTGCTAACTATCCCTATCAGTAGTTAGTGCCTTCCATAGTTTGAATCTTTTATTTAGCTGGCAGTAGTGGCGCTCGCTGTATTGCAGTAGCTTGAGCAGCGAAGATTTTTGTGAGGTAAGTGATTTGTGAAAGGTATAGTTTAATGTTAGTCAGGGCCATTCTTTTGTAGGGAATTTTAAAAGTCAGATTGCGTTGCGCTAACAAAATATTGTGTGTCAGTTTAAGCACAGTCTTGTATAATAGTTCAAAGGGGACGTTTCAGTGTCTCCAGTCAAAAAATTCATTATGTAACTTTTCACGATTGAAGTGATAACTAACAATATATGAATTCCTCTCATATGTTACGTAAATATACAGTAATGAGCCTAAACACTATGACAACCTTTTTAATAGCGTGTTGGTTCATCTCTGAAACGTGCTACAGCGGCGATTCTTTGCAGCGTGCACTCAACATTTCCTTGCCGCGTTTCAGGAGGTATAAGACAGAAGCAAAGAGAGTATTCCTCGCCAAAAGAAGCAGTGTTGCTAACATAGCATTACATGGGAGTGAATAATCTATGGGAAACCCAGATATTAGAGTCGAAGCGTTTAAAATGCGCTATAGAAGGATCTTGAAAATTGGATGGACTGATAAGGGAAGAAATTAATGGGATCTCCCCAGAATCGGCGAACATCTGGAAAAGACCGGAAAGATGAAGGAGCAGCATCATAGGACACAGATATCAATGGTTAACTTCCTTGGTGCTTGAGGGTGCTACAGAGTATGGGCAAAGACACAGATTGGAATAAATCCACCAGGTAGTCCAGGACGTTGGGTACAAGTCTTACTCCGAAATGCAGAGGATGTCACAGAAGAGGAATTAGTGGCGGCTGCGTGAAACGTGTCAGAAGACATTACCCAGGAGCAAAAGACTCCAGATGTCTAAGCACAGTTCACATAAATCTAGAAAATTAAGGGCTAGGTGTTTTTGGGTGCTGAGCGAGCGCTCAGTAGCATCCTAGATCTGCTACTTAGAGTTTATATCAGGCGAATTTGGTGGCCAAGACATCAAACCAAGCTCGTCAGGCAACTGTAGCACAAGTCTGGCATTGTGAACGACAGTTACCTGCTGGATGATGACGTCGCCGTCTGGAAACACATGACATATGTCGTGGTGCGGGTGCGTCACAATAATGTTCATGAAATCGACAGCTGCCTACACTGTTGGGCTACAGTAGCGTCTTTGATTAGTAGTCCAAACTTCCCAGCTCCCAGGTTCAAAACCAGCCACCGCTTAAATTTTGATTGATAATCAGCATTGGCGGTCGGCATAAGAAGTCACTCTCATTCGGACAACGGCCTTGTCCAAGAAGGCGGAGAAGTGGATAGAGGTTCAGAGCATAGTCTTCCTCTGGGGGTGAGAAACTGCCCATAAAAGCGGAGGAATCAGCGGTGATCAACGGTATGAGGATGCAGAAGGCAATGGAAATCACTGCATAATGTGTCTCCATAGGACATGTGGCCTGTAATTGAAAAAGTGTCTTGATCATCTCTCCATTGGCAAAAGATTCCAGGATAGTCCCTCGTCGGATCTCCAGAAGAGGACTGCCAACGGGGAAGTGACATGGGAAAAAGATTGAACGTTCTAAGAGTCGTGCCGTGGAATATCAGAATATTGAATGTGGTGGGGAAGCTAGAAAATCTGATATGCAAAGGCTCAATCTAGATATAGTAGGGATCGGTGAGGCGAAATGGGAAGAAGACATGGATTTCTGGTCAGATGGGTATAAGGTAATATCAACAGCAGCAGAGAAATGCGAGAATTATCGCACAATCAGCTTTTAATAGCTCATACATAAAAGTTTCTGCCAAGAATAGTATACAGGATATTTGTCAGGACATTTGTCAGGACATTTGTCAAGAAAACTGAGAGTGTGTTGGATGACAATCAGTTTGCCTTTAGGAAAGGTAAAGGCACCAGAGAGGCAATTCTGACGTTGCGATTGATAATGGAAGCAAGCTAAAGAAAAAACAAGACACGTTCGTAGGATTTGTAGAGCTGAAAAAAGCGTTTGATAATGTAAAATGGTGCAAGATGTTCGAAATTCTGACGTAAATTGGGTTAATCTAGTAGCATAGGGTATGTACTAAACGCAGGAGGGAATAATAGGAGAGACAACCAAGAACGAAGTGCTCGTCTTAAAAATGTTGTAAGACAGGGATGTAGTCTTTCGCCACTAATGTTCAATCTGTAAATCGAAGAAGCAGTAACGCGAGTAAAAGAAAGATTCAGGAGTGGTATTAAAAATAAAATATCACTGATATGATTGGCTGATTACATTGCTACCCTGAGTGAAAGTGAAGAAGAATTACATGATCTGCTGAACAGAATGAACAGTCTAATGAGTACAGAATATGGACTGAGAGTAAATCGAAGAACGGCGGAAGTAATCAGAAGTAGCAGAAAGGAGAACAGCGAGGAACTTAACATCAGGGCTGATGGTTACGAGTAGATGAAGTTAAGGAATTCTACCACCTAGGCAGGAAAATAACCAATGACGGACGGAGCAAGGAGGACATCAAAAGCAGACTAGCACTGGCAAAACGTGTATTCCTAGCCAAGAGAGGTCTACTAGTATCAAACATAGGCTTAATTTGAGGAAGACATTTGCGAGAATGTACGTTTGGAACACAGCATTGTATGATAGTGAAACATGGGAAAACCGGAAAAGAAGAGAATCGAAGCATTTGAAATGTGGTGCTACAGAAGAATGTTGATAATTAGATGGACTGATAAGATAAGGAATCAGCGGGTTCTGCGCATAATCGGATAGAAAAGGAGTATGTGGAAAACACTGACAAGGGTAAGGGATAGGACGATAAGACATTTGTTAAGACACCAGGGAATGAATTCCATGGCACTAGAGGGAGCTGTAGAGGGCAAAAACTGTAGGGGAAGACAGAGATTCGAATACATCCAACAAATAATTGAGGACGTAGATTGCAAGTTTACTCCGAGATGAAGAGGTTGGCACAGGAGGGGAATTCGTGCGAGTTGCATTAAACCAGTCAGAAGACTAAAAAAACTCAAAAAAAGTGCTCTGTTGTCAGGTCTAATGTAAGTCCTAGTGAATGTCCCCCACTGCATACTACTGTGTCCATGGGCTGAAGTACGTGGCACAGTGTATTTTGCGATCAGCCGTTCGACGGGATGGCGATGTATCCGAACACAGTTATTGACCTGGTATTATCAAAAATGTGATTCACCCGACCACACGACTCGTTTCCATTCATCCACGGTCCAACGTCGATGATCCCGTGACCACTGCAATCTTAACTGACGATGTCGTCGAGTCAGTTGAGACGTCTGCTGCTCAGCCCCAGGTTCAACAATGTGCTTCTAACGATACGCTTCGAAACACTGTTGCCTGCACCACTACAGTACTCCGTCGTCAAATCTGGCACAGGTCACCGTCTATCCCTCTCTATGAGCGGGCAAGCGTTTTGAGTGGTGGGCATCCAACACGTTGTCAGTGACTCGTGGTTTCGCCGTCCTGCAACCACTTTCCACAGATGCTCATGGCAGTAGCACGCCAACAACAGACGAGCTTCACCGTCTCCGAGATGCTTCTTTCCATGCGCCTCGTCGTGACAGTATACCCTTTAGCACAGTCGCTTATGTCACCGGATTTCTACATTTGCGATGTGCACCGTCGCAAAAATGATTGCCTACTCATTTCTGCTCCAGTTATGCATTTTTTTCACATGCCTACATCGCCACTAGGCGACATTCAAACTCACAGCGGGCAGCAGTTATAATAAGGGGTGGTGTAATTAAACTGTCGCTTTTTGAGCCAGTGGCGATGGGAAACTACATACCATCTTTATAGGAATAACAGTCAGACTGTAGGCTGTAGGATTTGCATTTTTAATAGTCTTAATGTCATGGCACGCCGTTAGAAGGCGGTAGTGGTACGACTATGTAGGGTTGAAACACAAGCATCAGTGTACATTTGAGTTGCAGACAGTCAACGTGGATCTGTACGAGGTAAGCAGGGCTTTACTTGCAAAGCCGTTTTATCAAAATAGTGCTGCTTTTATTCAGGAGTATTGACGGGTTAAAGGAATGCCGAGAGGGCCTCTTTCCGCAACGGACTGAAGAAGATTATTCGAAAGTTAAATTAACTGGCAGTTTGCGATTTCCTCCTGGGAGATGCCGACGGCCAGTTGCGCCACTGATTGTTGAAGATGTTGTTGTTGCCGTTACTGAGAATGCCGGATACAACGGGCGATCTTCAAGGCTGTGTTCATGGTCCAGGTTCGAAAAGTGCTGTTAACAATTGTGGAATGGTATCTCCAATGCGGTGCCAGGCTATCGAAGATGTAAGTGGTCGTTACACTGAGTAACATTTGTAACGCGAAACGTAAACATGGTAAGCAGCTAGCAAATGTTACCCTCTCAGTGGAATATTTCATATTTCTTTGGTTTACACGTTATTTCTCTTTCGCATGTCCTTAAAAATGTTTCCATAAAGTTTGATTGTACTACGATCACTCGCTTTCTATGGGCGGGCACTCTCAAGTAGTGAAAGTTTAAACTATAACCAAAATACAGTTTCGCTCATAAGTGCATACGGCATTAAACTTTAATGAGAAGTGTATCTGTTAACTGAAATCTCAGTATTTACCAAAATGTACACTAGAAATAATACGGACTACGGGAAAAGTCTTTTGGCAATAAGGTAAACTGTCCGAACACAAACAGATTTGCATGGCACATACTCATCGGACATGTTACCGTATAAGGTAAGCTTCAGAGTCGTGATCGCAAAGTGATGTAGTATGTGCTACAGCATAAAAAACATAAGTAGTCGTATTCACTGCCTTCACCAACTCATAACTTAACTGTCACCCTTCAGCCTAGTCCATTTTGTGTTCACATTCACTGTATACGCCAACTTACAGCCAAACTGTCATGTAAAAACCTATTCTAGATTTCTGGCGGAGCTATGCACCAGTTTGTCACCACAATCTCCATTTCAAAGCATAATGTACAAGCCAAATAAATTTTGACCGTGTTCTGTTCAATCTCTGTTTGCTTTACAATATCTGTTCGCAGCGAGACAATAGCTTTTTTGTGCTAGCTTGTATATTCTCCAGACGAGACGCTGCAACAGCTACCAGACAGAATTGCCAACTTCCCTTCGGTCCGTACTAGTACTTAAAATTTTATTAATTGGTGAAACTTTATAGCAGACTAGAAATATCGCTAATATTAATTAAACATATCCTTGTGAGGTACTCTACATGGAGCTAAAAATAACAAGCGAAGGACGAAAAAGAACGCAGGGAAACGGTTGTTTCCCAATTACATCTAAAAGCAATCTCATTGTCATGTTGTCCTCCCTCTGGACTTCCTATGGACTGATAAAATGTATTTATGGCTTTCTTCTAATAGTAGTGTCTGATCGGAACGCTCTCTCAGAGCTTCTTAAGTAGTTTCATGGATTTGCTCTGAGTGCTTTTCACTGCAACTTGCGACACCTGCCATTGTCAGAGACATTTGTAAGACGAAATGCAATGGAGCGTTGCACAGCCTGAGTTTTTAAAAATATTCTTACTGAAGAATCCGTCTGCTATTCGTAAAATCGTTTTTAATGGATCTTTGTGTATTTGAGAGTGGAAGCTGGATTCAGAAATTTCAGTTGAGGTTCTCCATCGTGAATGAACAATCTCGTTTTAGCACAATTTTATTGATAAATAAATGGGAATAACTTATAAATCTTATAGCTGGATAAACTATAGCAGTTAAATTTTAACTTACTTTTTTCTCAATGTATTTCGTTTTTACTATTGAGCAATAAGCACTTACAACCACAAAAAACTAGTGCATAAAACATTGATCATATGCGTTCTCCGCTTCCGAACATATTCATTTCAAGTAAAGCTGCTCATGTATGTTCCAGGTTCTGTAACATTAAGAGCCGACCGCTGTGGCCGAGCTGTTCTAGGCGCTACAGTCTGGAACCGCGATACCGCTACGGTTGCAGGTTCGAATCCTGCCTCGGGCATGGGTGTGTGTGATGTCCTTAGGTTAGTTAGGTTTAAGTAGTTCTAAGCGTAGGCGACTGATGACCTCAGATGTTAAGTCCCATAGTGCTTAGAGCCATTTGAACCATTTTTTGTAACATTAATAATTTAATAATGTTACAACTTGCTTCACAATATCTATCAACTCAACATTCCTTTTCCGATTGCTTTCTACTAGACAACGATGGAGAGTTCAAAATAAAATGTGTAAGCTGATGATAGCTTCAATCTGAAATACATAAATGTTCATTAAAAACCTTTCTTCTACGAGGGTTGTCCAGAAAGTAATACACCGCATTTTTATCTTCAACAATCCTTTATTGATCAGAATGAGAATTAAACACGTGAAAGAATGGTGTTTCATCTGCACCGTATTTCTCTACGTAATCTCCGTCCCATTCTACGGCCTTCCTCCAGCACGAAACAAGGGCGTGTACGCGCTGTCGGTACCAATGCTTGTCCCGGTGATTCACTGTGTGAATCAGCTCCTCATTGTCCTCAAAATGTCTTCAATGAATGGCCTTCTTTAATGGACCAAACAAGTGTAAGTCCTAAATGGTGGGCTCCATGTGGTTCCCAAGTCGTGCAGCGACCGTAAACCATAAAATTACCAAATATGCTGCAACCAGTCGCAAAATCATGTTTTATTTATGCACTATCGATTTGCAAAAGTGAATAAATAAAACATGATTTTGAGACTGGTTGCTGCATATTTGGCAATTTTAAGTGTAAGTCCGATGGGGCTAGGTCAGGGCTGTCAGGTGTGACAGCCATGGATGGACTTCCCGACCGCTGCAAATCGTGGAACTCCGCCGAATCGTCTTCTGATGACCTCACCCTCCGTGCCCAGCGACTAACTGTACTGCTATCGACAACAGATTCTCCATAGACTTTGCACAAGCGTTTGTGAATATTCTCCACAGTGCAGTGAGAAATTAAATGACGGCACGTTGCTTGCAACGGACATCACCTACAGACGCCATTTTAAAATGTCCTGCAGCTACGCTATCAATCGGAAGTGACGGAAACTTGGCGCACTCACTCAGGAGACTTCAAATAATACTTACGTAATGTTCCGAATTCATAGCATTGTTTTCGGCTGAGTAAAAAAAATGCGGTGCATTATTTTCTGGGCAATCCGCATACATACCTGTAGTGTTATTAATACAATCTTCCACTTTTTTCGTCTCTTTCTCTCAATAAAACGTCACACAACTTCCTTCACACGTTTCGTAGTGTTTCCAGATCTGTGAGGGCTTTTCGTGAGTCGTGCTTGGCTAACTCACTCGATAGAGCACTAACCTCAGGAAGCAAACGTCCCAGATTCGAACCGTGCTCCGGCATAAAATTTTAATTTAACTTACCAGGAAGTTTCCTTAGCCTTCTTCGAACCACTGTCTTCTCATTACTATCGCCCAGTCCTGTAATTCACAATACACAGATCCCGCCACTGTCAGTAAGAATGATGCCAGGCGCCTGACTAGATAGTTGTCGTCCGTGTAGGGGGACGGGTTATTTAGCCATCCTCCTAGACCCTGCTGTGACGACTACGGCTCCGTCTACGGCCGGCTTGGCCTAATTAAGGCAGCTCGCTAATTACGCTTTTGTCGCCGGCACGTCGTGTTACGTCGGACGGCGTCGTGTCTGCCCGCCGTGAACTGCTGGCGACGCCAAGGGAGTCCCCTCACACACGGCGTTGGAGGCCGTTTCCCAACGGCGTGCACCTCTTTCGGCGACCTCCGGCGTACCCGATGGCAGCAAATCTGCACCGGACCAGCGAGTGCAAAATGAGCGGATGGTCGGGACGTTTAGGTTACGTACCGTTACACCGCGGTCTTTGGAGAATCATTTCGGACGGGGAAACTGAATTGTGGGGACAGGTCATGGGGTGGGAGGGGGGGGGGTGGAAGGAGACTCCTGGCTTTGTACCACGCTTCGATCCTTGAAACATGTTATACGTCTAGCGCTTGATGAAACAATAGAAATTTGCTAGACAATTGGTAAACAGGAATCAACAATTTAAAAATACTTGCCTTGATTCTCTTATCTGATATGGCTGAACCAGTAGTAAGATTTCTAGTTTATTTTTGGTTATCAAGGAAGGTAATGTAAGCTGCGTTTTCATTCGATGTATCATACTCCTGTCTGTATAGTGGATATTTTTCAAACAGCTGTTTTCAATAGTCGATATGATACGCCATAGAGGTTCTGACAATAAGCAATGTGATCTTTGGTTTGGTAGTAGCATTATCGTTGTTATAGAATTGTAAGAGAAGCTACTGAGTGAGTCGGGTATTGGACACACTACAAAGTGGTTTGGGAATAGCTTTCAGAGCACAGACATAGAGACACATAGGATGTTGAATTTTGGAAATATGATGTGGTAACGATTAATTTGATAAGTGAAGATTTCCAGGTACTGTTGTCACTGCACTGCTTGCTTGCGTGTAATTTATGATGTGGCTAGAGACGGAAAGGTTTAGAATGATTTTTCTTTATTGGTTTGGATTAGTTAGTTTCATTGTTCGGAGATGATAATGTAATCCGTTAAGATGGCTCGCATTCAGAAGTTATATAGATTTATCACGCCTTTACCATTTAAATAATTTAAAAATAATATTTGTCATAAAGAGGGTAATTTTTGTAAAGATCATTGTCATTGTTAAAAACTGAGTTTTCAGTATTTATAATATAATTTTTAAAGATTTGTTTCCTTTTCAATTATTTGGCAAGTTTTAAGGCTATCACTATCTCCTTACGAAAATCTATTTTCTGATTATGTGCTTCTTCATTTCACTGAGCGGGACGCAGTGGTTGAGACTGAAGCGTAACCAGCTTAGCATAGCTGCCTGTACTTACATTGGACTTCACAACGCTTTCCTTCTTTCCTTTAGCTGACTTCGCGCAGTACTGAGTTTTCGTTGTCACAGGTAATATCATTCATAGTTAGGTGTTACATTTCAAAATTAACGTTAGGGTCACGTTAGATAAAGTTCACTACAGATCACATTTCTTACGCTGACAGTTTTGTTCTCACGGTGCAGTGTTACATTTGCGCGTGTATCATGCAGTGTTTGGAAATTTGTTGAGTCAGCTTGCGTTCGTAAAATTACAGGGCGTTTGCAGACAAATATTTTGGGTTATTTATTCCTTTGAAATTCGTTCTGTAATTTAATGTAGCATTTTTACTCTGTTAGTTCTGTGTGTTGAAACTGCATGTCACGTAGCGTTACATCTTGCTTTGTAGCACTGTTAAGTGTCCTCCAGAATATAGAACTTCGCACGACAGCCTCTGTATTAACTAAAATGCAGTTTCAGATAGTTTGGCGACTCGTCTTTATCAGATAGCGTTTCGTAATTACACCACTTCTGTTGCTCGGACGACAAAAAAGACATACGAAGATAGGAAACCAGTCCTGCTATAGTTCACAACATGCAAACATTTTAATTCAGAGAAGTTGTACAGTTTCAGAACATAACGTTCATAATCAAATGCGTCTGTTGTTAGCTATTGTGCGCTAAACGTTATATTTTAGAAGATGAGACAATAAAGGCAGTGGTCTGAAAACTATTGCTTTCCACGTGTTCAAATTTATGCAGCTGCGGACTCACAGTGCTCCAGTCTATGTGAGTGAACTAAATATATTCAGAAGCACCATTAGATGTGTTACCTGCCTAATTAAAGAGTTAGTTTCATTATATCTCTTAAGGGAAATACAGAGATTATTAATTTGGAAAGGACGTGTCCTATATTTTTTCCCAACTTGGTCCCATAGACTTTTAGTACCCGTTACCAGAGATCATGACGTCGACAGGACATAACATTGTGATCTTTTTTCCTTTCACTTGAATCTGGTGCCCATTTGTATTTCTTAGGAAACCTTGACACTGATTTACTTTGATCGCCTTTTTTACATTTTTCTCTTTCCGTGATTGTTTCTAACGTTCTGGCATATTTTTCCATCCTGATTTCATAGTCTTTCCATCAGAATATGTCCTCACTTACATTAAGATTGTTTTCACAGAAAAAAAAGTTTGAAGTAAAGACTCTTTCATCAATATAAGCGGTACTAGGCGTTACACTCTATCTTTGTGTGAGTCATTACAGAACATGACAGGACACACTCTCATTAACAATTAGAGAACGCTAGGTGGGAACACACTCTGGAGTTTTTGTTACTTAAATAAAGAAAAAAAGAACGTTATATGGTAAGATTATTTTACTTTCTTCTGATCTGTGATATTACCTGCAGACCTGTGCGTTGAAGCGTTTAACCGCGTTCTTTCTGATATTCATTGTGATATATCCGGCACCATGGAGACATCTACTAGGGAAACAAGTAGTCACAATGTCACAAGTTTATTTCTCGAATATCAGTGTATTATGGAAATAAAGTTCCTTTAAGCCATAAATTAAAAAAGTTCTTCCACAAGCGAAAAATAAACAGTAATTCTATAATGGCAAACAAAATTAAAGTTACTGGAACAAACCCACTACAAAGTTCCTCAACGTGTGAATATAAGTAGTTGATAAGAGAGACGACAACACTTTAAAGGTGAACAAAATCATGAAGTCTGAATAAAGTTCAACGTAAAACAAGTTCCTTAATTCTTGGCTTTGAAATTAAATAAAGTCTCCTCTCTAGCTTAAGACCAAGTAGCAAACACTTTCAAAATATCTTCTAGCCGTACTTCGCAAGAGAAGTTCCGACCGTGAAACAGTATGGAAAATTTCTACGTCCGGCGAGGTTAAAAACACGAAGTAAGATCTTGGCACTACTTGTCGGTGAAGAAAGAACAGTAGAAGTTATACCAAGCGACAGCTAGCACGTCGCCGATCACATTCAGAGTCCAGACGGAGGAGGCGGCATACTATCCTGGAAGATGGTGGTGAAGTCCATAGCAAGACGTTGCTGGAGTTTTGTTATCGGTTGCTCGCTGCGATGGAACTGTCTTGCTAACTGCTCTGGTGTAAATAGCTGCCCCGCGAAGGATACGTGCGGGCCTATTTTCGGCACGTGACACTGCGCAAGCAGGAAGAGATGCGGTACGCCAACGATCTCTTCCGTCGCCGTGCACGCTGCCTGGTGACCTGGCCAGAACGCTGTTGTCGCCACTTGCTGGTAAGACCGCAGAGATCCGGAACTCAGATTTCCCGCAGCGTCCTTTCCGCAAGGGCGAAGCTCGTGGCAACCCAGACAACTTAGATGTTGTGCGTGGTGCCGTCGGCGCCTGATGTTTACGGCGCCACAGCATAATGCATAGCCAGTTTAACCAACAAACAGGATGAAATTACAAAATAGTGACGCAGTGTAAAGCACTGTCAATATGTGAACTCCCATTTGCAAGCTTAAGGTACAAATAATTATGTTAAGCCAGCAATTCATCATGATACTACTCAACAACAACGATACCAACAATTGTGCTCGATGGGGAAGGTAGTTAAAAAGGCGAGCTATACTGGCATAAGAAGGTCATAAGACAGACTGCAGACGCCTAATGACAAAACATAATGCATCACACAGTTCATAACGCCAACTCGACAACACGTCATACTATACTACGTCTCGCAGTGCTGAATCGACACACAGACCGCACTCAATCCAAACATTCTATTTTCATTACCACCATGACACCATATTTGCTCATAGGTAATTTTATTTCAAATCACCCAGTGAGTGTGTAACATTTTGTATTACGAAACACATCACACACTTCTCTCTGACGATTCTGGCAACGTTCTTTCCGAATCGAAACTGTAAATAAACATAATCGAAAAAATAAATACTGTATCACATGTCATCATAGTTTTTCTGAGAGATTCACGTTTTCTGTTACATTATTTTGTTATGATTGGATCAACGTTTCGCTTCTGTAAATGAATCTTGCTTCTATGTTTGTGGTGCTCTGATCAGCTGTAAGCATTGTTCTCACAGTTCACTTACGTAATTTTCTATTTCATCGAGTGAATCTTTTTCGTTCCCACTATGTATGAACCGGAATTACCACGTAAAAGTTTTGCTAGCATGCCGCAGTTAATTTAGCCGTTGCATTTCCCCGTATTATCCATCCTTGGCTTGTAGACTATGTGTTTGGAAAGTAGTAAGTTTCTTAGAGAATGCGTTTTCTTTTAACCCCTGACGGCGCTCCTCATTCCAGGAAATATAAATCTGAATGCAGGGACTGGACAGTACGCCAGAGTAAAGGCTAAAGAAAAATGAGGACCTTAGTTTCTGGGATCGTATATCGCCTTTTTCTTGCTTTATAGCTACAAATAACTACTTAGGAATAAACAGATCTTTACACAAGCCAAGCACTGAAAACAAATAAGGACTAAATGTTACTAATTCTTTTTAGCAT
This sequence comes from Schistocerca serialis cubense, assembly GCF_023864345.2. Lineage (NCBI taxonomy): Eukaryota > Metazoa > Arthropoda > Insecta > Orthoptera > Acrididae > Schistocerca > Schistocerca serialis. Next base: position 652,792,035 of record NC_064639.1, on the reverse strand, counting down.
CTGAGCCACCTACATCAACACGAATGGGAAGTGATGGTTTCTGTAGACAAACGGTTACAAATCAAATTTTACGTTAGGATTTTGTGGTTACCTCGAACTTTATAAGTAATATGTGAATCTGCATATGTTGCTTGGTTATGTGGTGTTACAATCAACCTCTCACTACAAGCTCATGTTAATATAGACAGGGGCAGGACGACGTGATGAATCGATCGGCAGTTTTCTAGTACGGTACCAATAATAACGTACAGGAAGTGTGGCTAAGTGCATGAAGTTCAAACAACTGTTGTAAGATGACTATAACGTGGAATGAACACTACGACACACTGTACGAAGATCAATCGCAGTGGGTGTCCTGAATCTGTCGGGAAAACGTAAATAAGTCTTTGATATAACTTAAGTGCCAGTAGAGCGTGCTATTCGAATGATATTTAGAACAAAGTTTGCTCCCGACTCACTAAATTCTTCATTCAGCCGAAAAAGACAAATATGAGTGAATAACTAACAAAATATTTAAACGAATTACGTTTGTTTCATAAACGTAATTAAACAGCACACGCGGTTAACAGAACTGCAAGACTCGAGCTCACTGCATAAGCAAAGAGAAGTTTGTAGCTCAAACACGCTGCATGTTTTGCTTCAGTTTGTGTTCCTCACAAACTGAATTTTGCCGGCTGCAGACAATATTATCTTTTTCAGAGAGGTATTCGCGGTATTTGAATAAAACGAAAACAAAGCTCGCCGCTGTCACATGACACGGCCACCAGAGCTCGGTGAAAAATAAATTTCAATCACAATAGAGGCACTGCACGAATATTGCAATAACCAAAATTTAATACAGATTTATAACTCTTTCGATTATATTTATCATTGCACGTTTGGGAAAATTCTTGGGTGAATTCTATACTGGCGAAATGCATAGAAACACAAGCTGAGCTATCGTTGCAAATTCTCAGGCAGCTCACATTTTCTCGGCTGAGTGCTGCGAACATTCAACGAAGATACAGACGTGTATAAAATGTTCCACTAGTGTTACGGTGTTGGCGCTAGAAATATTCACGTTAATTGTTTCATTACTATATTTAGTGCCGGCCGGAGTAGCCGTGCGGTTCTAGGCGCTACAGTCTGGAACTGAGCGACCGCTACGGTCGCAGGTTCGAATCCTGCCTCGGGCATGGATGTGTGTGATGTCCTTAGGTTAGTTAGGTTTAATTAGTTCTAAGTTCTAGGCGACTGATGACCTCAGAAGTTAAGTCGCATAGTGCTCAGAGCCATTTGAGCCAACCACATTTAGTCAGAAAATGGCGATCCCGATTCTGCCAACTTCACATGCGTAGGAGCTGATAATTTGTAATGGCGTGATATCCTACAGGAGAGCAAGGTTGTGAACTGACCTCCCAGGTAAAACAGCAACAATGAAAATATTGCTTGACTTCCAGACTAAGTAGGAAATCCTTTCATTTGAAGTTGGTATGGGCGGCTTGCATGTCTATTTCACCAGCCATTTTCTCAAGGAACTTCTTTCGTGGAACTTGTTGCACGCTTTCCAATGCTAGAAAGTCTAACGAGGTGACTAAGAATGGTATCCAGGGTTTTCATAGCAGTTAGCAGGAACTACACTCGGTAGGCTTTGGAGAAAGCCAGTTTCAGTAGTGATGCGTCAGGGTGGGCTAGGCATTGGGAACTAAGAGTGTGCAGTGATAAGGTTTGGTAGCAAAACATACTCTTCACTGTTATTACTATCACAATTTTCACTGAGTTCTGTGTTGCGGTCCAAAGATATTGGAGATTATTTTTATTTTCTCAGAAAAGAATTTCGTTCCCTCTTCTGCCCTGCTCATTCAGAAGCCAGAAAATATGTACACCTGTACTCCACGATTCACCGTATGTCCAGTCGCAAAAGGTTCCTGGGAGAGCAGTTGCTCTTAAGCTTTCGTGTGAGCTCGAATATCTAGATTTCCATAATTGGTTTATTCTCGAAATGTATGTAGGAAGAAACAATAAAACAATGGTTCAAATGGCTCTGAGCACTATGGGACTTAACTTCTGAGGTCATCAGTCCCCTAGAACTTAGAACTACTTAAACCTAACTAACCTAAGGACATCACACACATCCATGCCCGAGACAGGATTCGAACCTGCAACCGTAGCGGTCGCGCGGTTCCAGATTGTAGCGCCTAGAGCCGCTCGGCCGCCCCGGCCGGCAAGAAACAGTATGTTGTGGTTAAAATCATAATCATTTATTCTCCTGCGAAAGTACGCATTCCGAACAGAAAACCACATTGCGCTTTGGTGGAGTTAGCTGAGTAATTCAGTGACGTTTTTGCTTTTACTAAATGATTACGGAAAGTGATGCTCTTCTTTGGATCGTCTCTATTTCTTCTATCAGTGCTGTTTGGTACGGAACCCAGACTGATGAACAGTATTAAAATTATGGTTAGAACGAGGATTTTTTAAGCTGGATCCTTTGTGAGTGGACTGCTCTTCCTGAGAATTCTTCCAATACGTCTTTCTGAAATCTTCATGCTATTGGTTTTACGTGACCGTTCCAGTTTAAAATCGCTTCGCTCTTAGTTACTTCACCCATCCATCTACGGATGTGACTGCTTCCACTGAGTGTTCTGTAGCTGTGTGTACAATAATAAGTCTTTCTGTCTATTCTTAGCAATTTTGTTACATTTTTTAATGTTGGTAGTCAACTGCCAGTCTCGACTCTCTGCATGTCTTCTTGCATTTCAATATAATTTTCTAGCGTTGAGACTTCTGTCTATAACAGCATTCTCCGCGAAAAGCCTCATGGGACTTCCGAGTTTATTCATTAGATTATTTATATACCACGTGAAAAGTAATGGTCCTATAATACTCCCTTGGGGTATGCCTAAGTTACTTTTACATCTGAAAATTTCTCTTTAGAGAGAATAACACGCTGTGTTCTGTTTGCTCATACTCTTCAATCTGGCATTCCGTATGCTGTTATCTTGTCCATTAGGTGGCACTGCAGAACTATATCGAACGCCATCCGGAATTTAAAGACCACAGCATCAACGTGGGCACTGGCATCTACTTATTTCTGGGTCCCGTGGACGAGCAGAGCGAGCTGAGTTTCACACTATTGTTTTCGGAACCTATTATGATTCTTACGTGGGAGTTTTCAACTCTTCGGAATTTCACAACATGCGAGCGGAAAATATGTTCCAAAACTGTGCAACAGACAGACGTCAGAGATATAGAAGCTACAGTTTTGTGATCTGTTCGATAACCCCTTCTGAAAACCGGAATGACCTGCGTTTTTTGACAGTCACTAGGAACGCTTCTCCCCTCCACCGACCTGTAGTACCGGGTGGTCAAAAAGTTAGCATAAATTTGAAAACTTAATAAACCACGGAATAATGTAGATAGAGAGGTAAAAATTGACACACATACTTGGAATGACATGGGGTTTTATTAGAACAAAAAAAAAAAAAACGAAGTTCACAAAATGTCCGACAGATGGCGCTGGACAGCAAAACGTCAGTGACTGCGCATGACAATCGTGTATAAAAGGAGCTGTAATAAGAGAGAGAATCAGATGCGCCAGCAGTCGCAGCATTTTGACGTTACCCGAAAAGGCGCTTTTAGTGAAGCTGTATTATCCGAATGGGGAATGTGCAAGTTCAGCGTTAGAATCCTATCGCCATAGGAAGGGGATTCGAACGGGTAAAGATCCGTTGACAAATGCAGCTGTGGCGAGAATGATTTCGAAATTCGAAGCCACGGGTTGTTTAGACGATAGACTCCGTAGTGGCCGACCGAGCACAAGGTGTAATGCTGCTGAGACCAGGAAGAAATAGAGACTGTTCAAAATGGTTCAAATGGCTCTGAGCACTATGGGACTCAACTTCTGACGTCATCAGCCCCCTAGAACTTAGAACTACTTATACCTAACTAACCTAGGGACATCACACACATCCATGTCCGAGACAGGATTCGAACCTGTGACCGTAGCGGTCTCGCGGCTCCACACTGTAGCGCCTAGAACCGCACGGCTACTCCGGCCGACAAATAGAGACTGTAGCGAGTTCTTCTATGCACGGGGAAGTCCGCGCTCGTGCAGTCGCACGTCGCACCGGCATTCCATACACTACTGTTTGGTTGGCACTGAGGCGTACCCTCCGATGCTATACGTACAAAATCCATAGGAATCATGAACTGTTACCTGGCGATTTAGTGAAGCGGGGGGCATTTGCGGTGTGGGCGTTTCAAAAGATGGTGGAAGATGACGATTGGTTGAGTAACGTGTTGTGGACCGACGAAGCTCATTTCACGCTCCGAGGGTCTGTCAACGCCCACAACTGCAGAATTTGGGCTACCGAAAATCCTAGAACTGTCGTGGAAACTCCATTGCACGACGAGAAAGTCACGGTAAGGGTTGGATTTACCACATCTACCGTTATCGGGTCTTTTTTCTTCTAGGAAATGAGTGATTCTGGTTTTGTAACTGCTACCGTGACGGGTGAGAGATTCGCCGATATGTTACAGAATCGCATCATCCCCAGCCTGGCTGATAAACCCCTGCTGGAACGTACGATGTTTATGGAGGATGGCGCTCCACCCCATATTGCTAGACGCGTGAAAGATCTCTTGCTCGCGTCGTTTGGTGATGATCGTGTGCTCAGCCGTCACTTTCGTCATGCTTGGCCGCCCAGATCCCCAGACCTCAGTCCGTGCGATTATTGGCTTTGGGGTTACCTGAAGTCGTAAGTGTATCGTGATCGACCGACATCTCTAGGGATGCTGAAAGACAATGCCTCACCATAACTCAGGACATGCTTTACAGCCCTGTTCACAATATTATTCCTCGACTACAGCTATTGTTGAGGAATGATCGTGGACATATTGAGCATTTCCTGCAAAGAACATCATCTTTGCTTTGTCTTACTTTGTTATGCTAATTATTGCTATTCTGATCAGATGAAGGGCCATCTGTCGGACATTTTTTGAACTTTTGTATTTCTTTGGCTCTAATAAAACCCCATGTCATTCCAAGCATGTGTGTCAATTTGTACCTCTCTATGTACATTATTCCGTGATTTATTCAGTTTTCAAATTTATACTGACATTCTGATCACCCGGTACATTGCTACAAGTAGAGGAGTAACTTATTTCCCATTCTCTTTGTATAATCGCATTGGTACCACATTAGATCCAGCCGCCTTTCCTCTGCTGAGCTATTCCAGTTGCCTTTCTACCAAGTGGTCACTTATTTTAGTAGCTGTGATTTCGACGTCCGTGCGAGAGCTTAAATGAAGATCCATAGTACGATCTTCCTCAGCTTAATATGGTCTTCCCACTTTAAATCGCTGCAGACGCGTACTGCTAGAAATTTTACGAATAGTTCTGTTTCCAGAGGTCGATCGTCAGTAGTGTAGTTCAACAATAGTGGATCGTCCCATTTATAGCGAACAGAATATTTTTGTATGGTGATTGTTAACCCACAGTCTTTACACCATGGGTCGACCGTCTGTCGTCTGAAAATCTTTCTGCGTTTTCTGGCGTTGCGACTTACATAATCACCCGTGAGTAGTCTCAAATACTTCCTGTGCATTTCAGAAAGTTCCGAAAGCTGAAGAAAATCACCTGGTTCTAAGTCTGAGGGATAGGAGTCTGAGGAATAGAATGTGTGGGTAGGTATTTCCGTGGATCTCGTGCATTTTTAGTGATGAAACGATCGACGTTAGAGTGCACCAATAACTGAGTATGTTGTGATCATGGTCGCCTATTCTTCAAATCATTACCCAAACGGTGGAATAGCTTTTTGTAACGGGAGCTTGTCTTTCATTACTGTCTCATTAATAGCCAACAGCACGCTGTTGATCTAAAAATCCGTCGCTCTCACTTTTACCGTTATTTTAAATATACTATAATGAATCTTACGGACTGCAACGTTTCTCATTTAGTTTTGAGTATCTAGAAAATTGTCTCGCTGACAACGTTTCATATCCCGTAATTCGCTAGTCTGATAGTTTTTAAAAATTCTGTACTCATCCATATGTGCTTTGAAATAGATATGCAGTTCCATTCATTCATTCATCGTGTTCCGTAGATTTCATAAACAAGGAGAAACTTCGGAGCTGTGGTATACGTCAGCAGCATTAAGGGAGAAGGGGGGGGGGGGGGCAATGGGTAGGAGAGGGCAATTTCCCGCGCTGTAATCTGGGGAACGCAACTCTCACACCCACTGTACATAGAAAATCATGTGCGATGATGATTTTGTCGCTGTTTTGCATTGAAGGCGGATGTGAAGATTTACAGAAAATTGCGAAAGTATAGTCCCCAAATTTCTCTCTCTTTTTCAAACAGTCATCATCATGCTCCAGAAACGTATCATTCCAGCACGCTGGCGCCCCAATGCCTGTCATATTTCCAGCGTGAAATAAACGTGGCTGAGTACCCTGCCCAACATCGGTCCCTAATTTCAATAATGACATCCTGCCCTCCTGCTGCACCACTTAACCTCAACAATAATTTTCATTTGTCTGTGGGTTAAGAAGAACCATCACGGCTTTGTGATACCACAATGAGTTTTTTAACTGCACAGCGAATGTAGTAGTTTCAGAAGAAAACGATCTTACTACACCAAAGATGAGTTCATCTCTATTTTATCAATGCGCCACATACATCGACAGAAAAGAGAAAATACCGCTTTCTGCGTAGTAGAGAGGAATGAAAGGGAAAAATCGAGGTCGAAAAGATCTGCTCTTCAAGAAATGGGACACCCTTAAACACCTTAGAGCTCAACTCAGGACAAAATGCAGTCTCGGAATTACGTACTCAGCTGTCCAGACAGCATAGTTGCACAATAGTTTGCCAAACTGGGGTGGATGGTGATGGGAGAGTGGTAAAGCTCATCTTGGTTCACTCCAAGGTCGTTAAGCAGTCAATAATACTGGCAATTTCTGATTGTTCCTAGAGGTTTTCCATGCTCATTTCGTCCGATGCTGACCCGAGTTACTCTCTACCATAAAACACAAAAAATGTACCTCTGAAAACACATTTCATCAAACTTTAATTATGCATGTTACCTTTAAAAAATAGGAGACATGAAAATAATACAATAAAATCACTGATATGACCAGATCCTAGTTTCTCTAACCACACAGTTTATAGGTGACATAAGTTGAATAAGATTTTTTAAAGTTTATTTCCTGTTTTCTCACTTTGTCGAGTTTTAATCCGTAGCATTTTTCGTGGCTATTTTTGTTGATAATCAATAGCAATTTCTCAAGTTTTCTGATATCAAAAAAGGCAGTTCTAAAATATGGCCCCCTACTGCATAAAATTCTGCGGAAGCCCATCGTCATACAGTAACGTAACACAAGCACATCGTAGAAACTTAATAGGTATGCTGTATCGATATGGCAGCACTGTATTGTTCATAAAAATTCTGCTAATAATTATTGACTGCCCTGTCAGCAACAAACACTCAGCTTAGACTTTCAGTTACAAAACGATTTGAAAATATTGCCTGTGTGACTTAGTTTGTCAGGCATAACTGAAAACAGATAAGGTAAATAGCTGCAGGAAATTTTTCAGATGTGCATGCAATCTAGTCCCACGTAATCATATCTGAGTGGCACAAAAGTTACTATGATTAACATGTCTCAGATTGAATGCGTCACTTCACCGTGTGCAATGATCCGTTTGATCGGCACGCAGCTGGAAACGGAGCGGCGAGAAAGCCCAAACTCGGGCAGTGAAACAAAGACCGGGGGACCGAATGGCGCGCACAGATCACTGGTGTTACGCCCAGAGCAAACATTTGCCTGCAGCGGCGTTTATTCTTCCTGAAGCATCCGTCATCTGGCTGGGCGGTACAGCAGCAGCACTGGCGTTATGCATGCCCTTTGGCGCGGCGGATAACGCTCCAAACGCCATAGTATCGCCGGACAATTTCTGCTCCCGCCCGTGGCAACAAATACGTCACAGCTTTGTGCACATGCGTGTAACACTGGCCAGAGCTCTATGCTTCTGTGACGCTTCAGAAAACCGTGTTTCAAATGACGACAAACGATCCCTTCGTAGATATTCAACATTTAGGAACGACCTACTCGTCACAGTATGTAATGGAAACTGAATTTTATGATTTTCAGTTTTAATTAAATTATGCATAGGGCTCCAGATGATGCTCTAATTTCTCTATTTTTCTCGAAAAGTTACCAGAAATCGCCGCTGTAAAATACTATTCTTTTCGCATATTCCCGTGGAAATTGTGTGCAGCGATGTAGTCAGTTAATAATTTTTCTAATAATCCGCTATTCCAAACTGCGGGATCGCTGTTTTACAGGGCGCAGAGACAATCAGAAATTACTACATAAAAAAAGACAACAGATTCTAGTTAATAATTATTTAACTACTTTGAGTACATGTCGTTGAAAGCAAGAGAAACAAGCAATACTTCTTAGATAAGGAAAATTTCCAATAAAAGTCAAATAACACGAGGAAGTGAAATATTAAAGATAGCGTTTGGATTCAGTATACTTTTCGGTAGTAACACTTTGTAGCCGGCCAGGGTGGCCAAGCGGTTCTAGGCACTACAGTCTGGAACCGCGCGGCCGCTACGGTCGCAGGTTCGAATCCTGCCTCGGGCATGGATTTGTGTGATGTCCTTAGGTTAGTTAGGTTTAAGTAGTTCTAAGTTCTACGGGACTGATGACCTCAGAAGTTAAGTCCCATAATTCTCAGAGCCATTTGAACCATTTGAACACTCTGTAGAATGTAGGGCTTCACGAATGATTCATGGCACTTGATTAAAAATATCTATGGTCACTGAAACATGAGTCACGAGACCTCCTGCTAACTCCACGTGTTTATACACTGTCCAGTCACATTAATGTGATCAGCTGTCATAAGCCTGAATAGCCAGCTTGTGCAGCCTGGACAGCTGCGTGCCATCCAAAAGAGTCAGTGAGATTCTGGAAGGTACCGACAGGAATGTGGAGCCATGGTGTCTCCAGTGACATGGCCAGTTGCGCTGAGAATCCATGGCGCGAACATTTCATTCGAGATGGCCCCATTGATTCTAGGTTGGATTTAAATCGGGGGAGTTTCGTGGACAAGGGAGAACGGTAAACTCATGTTGTGCTCTTAGAGCCTCGCACGTACATTGCGAGCTGTGTGACATATTGCGTCACCCTGCCGGTAGATGCCATCGCGCCAAGGGAAAGCAAATTCCATACAGGGATAAAATATGGTTCCTAAGAATAGATGAGCGGGCGACGTCATCCTGATTTAGGTTTCCCTAAATCGCTTCAGCAAAATGCCTCGATGATTCTTTTGACAAGGTCCGCCTGCTTAGTTGAGTGGTAGCGTGCTTGCCTGCCATGCAGCGTGCCCAGGTTTGATTCCCGGTTGGATTGGAGATTTTGTCCTCCCTTGGACTGGGTGTTGTGTGGCTCTCATCATCTTCTCATCATCATTGATGCTCAAGTCGTCCAATGTGACGTCACATGCAATAAGACTTGCGACACGGATGCCGAACTTCAACGGACGGTGCCTCCCGGACAACAATGCTGTACGATTATTTCACTTCTCTTTGGTCCCCTCCCCCAAATCAACCACCCAACCAAGGTAGATGCATACTGGTGTTGATACAGCTCATTCTGGAAATGACTCGAAAACATTCCCAGACCATAAAGCTCCCTCTTCCGACCTGGCCCTTCCGACGATTGTTTCAGGGTGTTTTTTTTTTTTTTCAGACGTTCCACTCCGTGCGCGTCAATGGCCATCTGTCGGATGGAGCATAAAATATGATTTCTGTAAAGGCTACCTGTCACCACCCAGTGGACGTCCAGGTGCGATACTGGCGTGCAGATTCCAGCCTTCGTCTCCGATGAACAGCAGTCAGTGCATGATCCAAGCGCTTGGTGCGGAGGCCCATATGCACCAACGTTCGCTGAAAGTTGTTCATCTGAGCGGTCAGACACTGAACAATTGCACCCCTGTTCGCCTGTACGCACCTCCGAAATCGTCGTTCACCCCTGTCTTTTATGGCCCGTGCTGAACTATAGCTGCCTCGGCGCCGGATTTGGATAGCACCATTTTGCCACTCAAGGTAAGCCGGCCGCGGTGGTCTTGCGGTTCTAGGCGCTACAGTCCGGAACCGCGGGACTGCTACGGTCGCAGGTTCGAATCCTGCCGGGGGCATGGATGTGTGTGATGTCCTTAGGTTAGTTAGGTTTAAGTAGTTCTAAGTTCTAGGGGACTGATGACCTAAGATGATAAGTCCCATAGTGCTCAGAGCCAGAGCCACTCAAGGTACACTTTGACCACGGCGGCACGCGAACAGTTTAAAAACATAGCCGCTCGGAAAATGTGTAATACACATACAAGGCTATTCATAAGTGCCTCTGGTGTTTCAGAAACACGATATACAGAAAGTATATACACATCAAAGGGCACAGCCGCCTCCTTATTGTGTGATATGCAGCTACGCCACGGCACTTACGAATCCAAACTTGGAGAGATGTGATATCCATAGCTGTGGGTAATTATTTTAAGTCTTGTAGTATTCGCGCCGTCGTATTCTAAAACGCTGGAGGAACTTAGGAACAACACTGTATTTATTCACATTAGTCTGAAGCGCAGTTTTGTCAAATCTTGAACAACGACCAGCAGTCATTCACATTGACTCTGATCAAATATTGCGCTCTGATGGCAATGGACGATATGTTACTAAAGCGATTTTGGATTTTGAGCGAGTCTTGGATTCGAAACCTTTCAGCAGCCCATATGTACGTACAGTTATATCTCAAGAGCTACCAAATTCCAAGAAATAGAGCTGCTTGAGGAATAATTAGTCGAGTCCGATTCATCCTGCCTTACACGAAGCGCTCTATTTTCATTTACATTGTCTTATCTCGAGACGTATAAGATTGCTCTCCACAGTCTCTACAAAATATAATATATGTTTTCACAAGAAACTCGAACATCAGAGACTTCTCTAGGACCGTTTTGTGTGTCTGAAAAATGGATGAAACGGTTCTATCTATGGAGTTAAAATCTTCTGAACTGTTAGGCCGCGTTACATTTCTTCAAATAATCGACCTTTCAACTCCTCTACTGAGATCTTCTGCACGCTCTTGTGGTGTCCACTGCAGATTGAACACTTTAAGTGATGAGTGTTGCGCTTGTGCCGGAGGAGAGGGATTATTGGGTAAAAATTTTGGGCTGCCATTGGTGAGCCATCGTCATTGGATAGTAAGAGAAGTTTTCCTGCGCTAATGCTGAAGTAGGTTATTGGCTAAAATTCCTATGACTACCATAGGTTGGCCAAGTCATTGGTTAGAGAGGGATCTTTCTCGCACTTATGCTGGAAAAGAGTTACTGATTAAACTTCCTCCTGCTACTATTGCTGGGCCCACATCATTGCTTAGAAGCGAGACGAGCAGATCATGAAAGGGGAATGTTATCCTGGTGTAGCCGCAACCAAAGATTTAGAATTAACCTACCACTCACACGAGGAGTGAGACCTAATATACATGCATTTTTACGAGCTAATAAAGTGAACTCGCGAAGTGTAGCTTATTCCGGCTGCTTCCATAACACAGCTCCCAATGTGGACGTTGTGCTCATTTGTCATGTCTTATGGCTCTTCGCTGCTGGTATTCGAATAATCCTGGTGACGCAATCAGTAGTGAAGTTATACATGTTAATGAACTTGCAGTCCAGCTTTCGATGAATCTAGTGACTTCACGAAAGTACATTTGAAACTATTGCTCCAGCTTTTTTGCGACATCCAAAGACCACTCCCATGCCCTACGAAGTGTATATCTCCTGTCCCTGTTAAAAGTGTTCTGTTTGTTCCAATATCAGCTGCTTTCTTTATAATGGAATTCGAGTATGCTGATGCATCAGCCAAGATTCTCGTCTTTTCAAACTGTATTTTGTGTTCGTTTTCCTGGTAATACTCTGCTATGGCTGACTTGTCAAGCACCCTTTGTTTAATACAAGGTTAGCCAGTGAAACGAGAAGATATAAATCAGTAACTAATTCTTTAAGAAAATTTATTTTTTTTAATTTAATGGTTATAAGTATAAAGTACAAAGGTAACCATTTACTGCAAAATAAGTGAAAAAATCATTTTTTGAATATAACAACTGCCAAATATCCTCCAATGGAATCTATGCACTTCTGCAGCCGGGCCTGGAAGTCTCATATGACATTTTACAGCATATTGACAGTATTCCTTCAATTTCGTCCCGAATTCGTTGTTTTAGGGATGGGATAGTTCTGGGTAGATCGTTCTGAAAAACTATTATTTTTAAGTAACCCCTTAGAAAAAAGTCGAAGGTTGTCAAATCTGGAGACTTAGGAGGCCAAGGGATTTCCCCTTTTCGAGAAATGACACCGACTGGAAACAAAGCATTCACAGCATTCATGGCAACTCTTGCAGTGTGGCCTGTTGCCCCATCTTGTTGGAACATTGTGTGTTCATTCACTGGAAAACGGGCGAGTTCTGGCGTAAGAAAGTTCTGGATCATTGCAACGTAATGCACAGAGTTAACAGTCACAGCATTTCCATTGATATCCTTAAAGAAAATAGGCCTATGATTCCTCTTGCCGACATTGCGCACTAAACCGTCACTTTTTGAGCATGAAGAGGCGTTTCATGAAGTGGCCAGGGTTTTCCTCCTACCAGTATCTGAAGTTTTGTTTGTTAACAAAACCAGAGAGGTGGAAATGCGCCTCATCGCTCATCCACAAGTGGTTTACTTGGTCGTCACTTTCTTCAAGTCTTCTGGCCATTTCCTCACAAAATTGTAATTGTTTCTGGTAGTCACTTGGTTTGAGAGATTGCACAATCCGTATTTTGTATGGGTGAAAATGTAAATCTTGACGAAGAATCCTTCACACCAAAGTGTTACTTATTCCAAGACGTAGAGCATGTTGTTTGGAAGATCGGAGTGGAGTTCTGAGCATTGCCTGTTGAAAAGCAGCGATGTTTTGAGGGGTTCGAATGGTTTTTGCACTCCCACCTCGTTTTTAAGACTTTGATCCAGTTTGTTCAAGGTTGTTTATCCACGAACGAATTGCGTTATCCGGGGGCACAGGCCTGTTGCGTGGTATGTTGAACTGGCGTCGAAAAGCACGTCGCGTTTGCACCAAACTCTCACCATTCGTATAATACGCTTTAAACGCGTAGCCGCGATGTTCATCCGTCCAGCGATCCATCGCAACTAAATGGCGGGACATGCAGGTAGAACGGAGCCGGCCACCATTACCCCAACCACTCACATTCCAACTGTCAAGGCCATCTCCAATCTGCCCGTTTCACTGGCTAACCCTGTATGTCGCTTGTGCTCGGTACAACGTTCCGCAACGATGCGAGTTATTTGACTTATATAGATGTTGCTACATCTCAAGAGACCCAATACACACCGGGAACACAAAGAGGAATGCCGTCTTTGAGCGCAGTATATTGTCTCTGCAGCACAAGTCCTAGCTCGCTGCTCGTTGCCGCACAGTATGGCATGAACGAAGCCAGCTTTGCCTCTTCCGCCGATTCACAAGGCTTCCTTCGTGGGTGGCAACTGAAAGCGTTTAGCATGTCTCTCTTGCTGTAGCCATTCTCTCTGAATACCTGTCTCAAATGCTGCAGCTCAGACGGTAGAGGTCGTCGTCAGAAATAATATTTGCTTTGTGTACTAATGAGTTGAGGAGTGCTTTCTTGTGTTCGGATAGTCAAACCTATCGGCGCGAAAGTGTTGGTCAGTGTGCGTTGGCTTCCTGTACACTAAATGACCAAGCCCGATTCCTGCCTTCGGCTCAACTAAAACATGTAAGCTTGCCATTCTTCTCCATCTCGGTGGTAAATTTAATGTTGGGTTGGACACCGTTCATGTGATGACGAACTGCTGCAGTGATTTTATTCAGACATGCCGCCGCGAAATACTCCGAGCACTCGTGATTCATTGTTATGCAGATGTCACCAAAGGATGTGGTTTTGACTACGAAGAAACAGATTGTTATCTGATAATAAAAAGATTAAATACAGCTGAAGCCGCTTCTTAATCTACAGTCCCATTTGTGGTTGCCCTGTCTACGAGATTTCCTGCCACACCAGTTTACCACGATTGTAGATCCTCCCGAAGTTATGCAAATAACTTTTTTTTTTTTTTTACAACACCTACAAAACTTAAACTGGCCATGGAGCCTACCAGCCGAAACTGCTGTTTTATTTGGTCCCCCTATTTCTCCTTCCACCTCACCCTCTTCCTCTTCACCCTCTGGTCAGTTTGGCTTACGTATGTGTTATAGAGAACTAACAGAAAAGTTTTCGCATTCATTCACGTTATTTTCCTATATGGTAAAGTGGTATGGCAGTATACCAACGGTGATCAGCAATCCATGCGCTGACGTATTTTACTGAATCGATGCAGATGTGATTCGTTTCCGAGATACGTCTGCTGATGAAACGTGTATTCCGAAATTGAACACATTTATTGTGCGAGAAATCAACATGAATAAAGTGCAGCCCAAGACAATCTGTAATAAGTTGTCTTAAATATTTCAACATTTCGCGACCCTGTCAGCAACTGTAAAAATATTAATTTTAATTTTAAAAACCAACAGCCTCAGTTGCAAAGTTTACCTAGATTTACCTAGGTTTCAGTCGGGATAACCAAGCCTTCTTCAGGATAAAAGTAACTACCGTTTGTCCATAGTGGACATCTTCAAGCTAAAACTACAAATCCATAAATTATCGTCAGACTGTAAAAACTGCCTCTGTCCCACTTCGCGACCGCGAGGCGGCAGCCACGAGTGCTGTACTCAAACTGACCGTAGCGTAATGAGACCCGCCTAGGCGGACGCAATACCTTGAGACTGCGTGTAAACTGTGTGATGGGTACTTGTTGGGACAAGACGCGAGCTAACTCCTGACCTTGACTTTACTAGTGAAATAAAATAAAGGTACAGCTGAGGAAAAGGGGGTATATGTTATCCTGTGCAGAACGTAATTAGATCGACTGTCTTAACATTTATGAAGTATTCGTTGGTCATGATATGAGGAATACATCACGTGCTTACAACTTATGGCCTGCCTAGAAACATTTTGTGCTTAAGCACGAAGTTTAATCACCTAAAAAGAACTTGGGAGTGGGAAGGATAATATAAGCCAAAATCGTCATTATTATGACTAGCTCTAAAAAATTTTTGAGACGCAAATGTTAAGCATTTACTTACCTATGGTTACAACGCATGAATATCTTATTGACTTAGCACACAAATGGTCATCAATGAACTTATGAACAAGTCTACATCTAATCTGTAACGTCTGGCAATACGGGCCATATAAAATAGATGGTCATTATTGAAGACTAGTATATTTGACGTGAAACGGTCCTGAATCAAGTCAAAATACACTACTGGCCATTAAAATTGCTACACCAAGAAGAAATGCAGATGATAAACGGGTATTCATTGGACAAATATATTATACTAGAACTGACATGTGATTACATTTTCTCGCAATTTGGGTGCATAGATCCTGAGAAATCAGTACCCAGTAAAACCACCACTGGCCGTAATAATGGCCGTGATACGCCTGGGCATTGAGCCAAACAGAGCTTGAATGGCGTTTACAGGTACAGCTGCCCATGCAGCTTCAACAAGATAGCACAGTTCATCGAGAGTAATGACTGGCGCATTGTGACGAGCCAGTTGCTCGGCCACCATTGACAACACGTTTTCAATTGGTGAGAGACCTGGAGAATGTGCTTGCCAGGGCAGCAATCGAACATTTTCTGTACCCAGAAAGGCCCGTACAGGACCTGCAACATGCACATGGGTCGTGGATTATCCTGCTGAAATGTAGGGTTTCGCAGGGATCGAATGAAGGGTAGAGCCACGGTCGTAACACATCTGAAAAGTAACGTCCACTGTTCAAAGTGTCGTCAATGCGAACAAGAGGTGACAGAGACGTGTACCCAATGACACCCCATATCATCACGCCAGGTGATACGCCAGTATGGCGATAACGAATACACCCTTCCAATGCGCGTTCACCCCGATGTCGCCAAACACGGATGCGACCATCATGATGGTGTAAACAGAACCTGGATTCATCCTAAAAAATGACGTTTTGTCATTCGTGCACCCAGGTTCGTCGTTGAGTACACCATCGCAGGCGCTCCTGTCTGTCATGCAGCGTCAAGGGTAACCGTAGCCATGGTCTCCGAGCTGATAGTCGATGTTGCTGCAAACGTCGTCGAACTGTTCATGCAGATGGTTGTCTTGCAAGCGTCCCCATCTGTTGAGTCAGGGATCGAGACGTGGCTGCACGATCCGTTACAGCCATGCAGATAAGATGCCTGTCATCTCGACTGCTAGTGATACGAGGCCGTTGGGATCCAGCACGGCGTTCCGTATTATCCTCCTGAACCCACCGATTCCATATTCTGCTAACAGTCATTGGATCTCGTCCAACGCGAGCATCAATGTCGCGATACGATAAACCGCAATCGCGATAGGCTACAATCCTACCTTTATCAAAATCGGAAACATGATGGTACGCATTTCTCCTCCTTACACGAGGCATCACAACAACGTTTCACCAAGCAACGCAGGTCAACTGCTGTTTGTGTATGAGAAATCGGTTGGAAACTTTCCTCATGTCAGCACGTTGTAGGCGTCGCCACCGGCGCTAAGCTTGTGTGAATGCTCTGAAAAGCTAATCATTTCTCATATCACAGCATCTTCTTCCTGTCGGTAAATTTCGCGTCTGTAGCACGTCATTTTCGTGGTGTAGGAATTTTAATGGCCAGTAGTGTAAACTAATGCAGGTGCCTGATTGAGCTTCATGACAGAAAAGACTAAAGTAGGGGATAATGTGGCGGCAATGGGGTACTCATTGTTTGTGGATCACCTCCATGAAGACAATTTGACTACTTTGCAACTGAGGCTGTTGCTTTTTAAAATTAAAATTAATAAGTTATTTCTCTGTCCCTCGATCATGCTACCTAATCAGCACAGCTGAAAAGACACCACATTATATGTAGCTGTAGAGGCCGCTCGGACAAGTGTTGGCTTGAACAGCAGTCGAAACGTTGCTTGGTTTACTTTACAACATGACAAAGTAGCTCACATGAAGTAATTTTACTGTCTCGAGCGCACACAGGCGCCCATAAATTTGTCGGTCGTAATACTGGTGTCGCACCGTGAACTTATTAGGTGACGTATTTTTCAGACATCACCCTCGTGCTTCCTCCGTGAAGTATACCGTAGGACACATTTCCCCGGGGTGCTCGTCGCGTTTTCGGTCCACAAAATACACAGGGATATCGAACGGACGACGCTGCTATTCACGTGGAACGCACGCCGCGCCGCCATCCGCCCCGCCCCGATATTCTCTGCTACTTTGCAATGAATACAAAGAACCGGGAACAGCTCCTTCACGTCCGCCCCGCCGTAAATGTTTTACAAGCGCAGCTGCGCTCCCTGCGGAGTTACGGGCCACGGGGCGGGCCTACAGTGAGCCTGCCAGCCGCCGCCCGAGCTGGGCGTGCTGGCTCCGCGCAGCCTCGCCTCGCCTCGCCTCGCTCCGAGGACGGGGTCGAGCAGAGCGGCGCGTTTGTCGCGGGCCACGTCCGGCGGCTGCGCTTGCTTTATGACGTGCCATTGCTTCTGACGGCCGCCGCCATACTCCAATGGAAACTGCAAGCTTTATTTCCGCTCTGGCTTCGGCGCGCGAAGTACTCTCGTAAAGTTTAGAAGGCCGGTTGCGGAAGAGCGGAATGCGTTTCCTAGTCGTACGCTTTGATGGGGGACGACTTTACGATCCCTGCGAGGGATTCCCGTCATTAGACGAGAATTTTGGCAAGCTGGTACGTACACTTGTTGACGGTTGGCGAATGAATGAAATGCAGCTTCGGCAGTTAAAGAGAGCATTTAAATGCGTATTTATTAACATCGGTGTTGTGGTCTTCAGCACGAATACTGCTTCGATGCAGCTCTCAACGATTGTTCTGTGCGTTCCTCTTAGTATTTGCTTAAGTACAACAGACAGCGCCGGGCGCTGTGGCCGAGCGTTTCTAGGTGCTTCAGTCCGGAACCGCGCTGCTGCTCCAGTCGCTGGTTCGAATCCTGCCTCGGGCATGGATGTGTGTGATGTCCTTAGGGTAGTTAGGTTTAAGTAGTTCTAAGGCTAGGGGACTGATGACCTGAGCTGGTAAGTCCCATAGTGCTTACAGTCATTTGAACAGCAGACAACATCCATTTGAACCTGCTCACTGTATTCGGACCTTCGTCTCCCTCTACACTTTTTACCCCACCCCTACCACGCACTTCCTTCAATCACCGAACTCAATTTCCCTTGATGACGCAAGATATGTACTATCAACCAATTCCCTCTTTTATTCAAGTTGTGCCGTAATTTTTTTCCCACATTCTCCCCATTTCTTTTCTCTCCGTTCCCAATCTCTTCAAGTGCAAAATCTACCCATCGAATCTTCAGCATTCTTCTACGGCACTGCAGTTCAAAAGCTTCCTGGCGCTTTTTGTTAAAACTATTTATCGTCCACGTTTCAGGTACGTACAGGCCACACTCCAGACCAGCACATTCAGAAAAGATTTGGTAGCACTTAAATGTATATTCCACTCTCCTTATGGAAAACTCTTTTCCTCCGACTATCAGTCTCCAATATTCTCTCTATTTTGGCTATCAGTTATTTAGACACCTAGATTGTATAAATGTGATTTCCACAGTACTGCCTGATTTCATTCGACTAGATTAATTAATGTTGTTCACTATTGCTGAGAATTAGTCACTTTAATGTGACTACCGCCTACATTCGACGGCACCGAGCAACAGCCACTTATAGACGGCAAGTGGCAGAATTAGCATTGGAGGGTATATAAAACGTGTGGGGAGGAAGTGGGAAACAGTGCAGTCGTTGTCGTAATGCGGAAACGGAGCGATTCGTCTTACATCCAAACGAGTATGATCAATGGCATTTCCGGTACGGCTATGTAGAAAACCCGTTCCCATGCCACCGTGGTTAAAGTATACCGTGCATGGAAAAGTGGAGCTATCCAAAACTGGCCTTGAGGCACCTGATGTGCACCAAGACCAATAAATGACAGGGATGAACGACGGCTGCAGAGGTGTGTACGTTTGCATATACACCTCGGCAGGAGTCGCTCTGGTTCATGCATCACCCTTGCTAACTGCTGTCCATCAGCGACGAAGGCTGGAATCTGCGCACAAATACCGCAACTGAACGTCCACCGAGTGACGACAGATGACTTTTCCAGAAAAATCACGTTTCGTGCTTCACCAGAGGGATGGACGTTGGTGCGTACTGTAGGACTGTTGATATTTTCAAAAATATCGGGAATCCGATAAATCGATATTTTGAAAAGTATCATGGTAGCCTCTCGAAATATCGAAAATATTATTAATATATCGATGGAAAAAAATCAACTTACTGTCAAAAAAAAAAAGAAAAAAATAATATGAGCGGCACATTGTAAATATGCCACCAGCTTTAGAGCTGTATATTTAAATATTGATTTATTATTAGATATTCTATTCATCAACAAGCCAGCAGCCTGCTTATCCCCCTTACAGCAAGAATTGAAAGGAAAGCAATGCACGTTCATGATTTGGGATAACCACTTTGCTAACAATGGTAACTGCATGTGAGTGACGCGATAAAAGATGTTCGATGGGTCTGTCGTTCGGTTTCGTCACATACTGGAGTTTTCTGGAACACTTCATGTCGATTTCCCAGTTTTTTTTTAATTTCTGAAAACGCTAGGGACCTAGCAGGTGTAGCGTCCACCCACCACAAGGACCAGTCTCGTCATTTAGCTTTTCGTTCATCATTTTCAGCAACTATTTTTGAAGAATGCCGATGCGGAGAAATAGCTTACTAGTTGCGTTAAAAATTGTCGTAACTTTATAAACAGATCTAGTGTACGGCGTGAAATGTCAGAAAGCAAACAAGGAGGATGCATTATGGTCTGAGGAATATTTTCGTGACATTCCTTGGGTGATTTTCTTGAAGGATCCACACAGGTATGCACCTATACTTGGCGATCGTGCCCAATCCTACAAGTATGCTGTTTTTCCTTTGCACGATACCATGTACCAGGAGGACAGTGCAACGTGTCACACACCTCGCAGTGTGCGTGCGTGGTTTCCTATTCTCCCTCGGCCACCATACTCTCCAGATTTAAACCCAGTCAAAAATCTGTAGTAACACCTCGATCGTACAGTTGGTGCCATGGATAAACCTAGAGCAAATGGCCACGACACTGGAATCAGTATGGCTCCACATCCCTGTCGGTACAGTCCAGAACTTCACTGACTCTCTGCCTGCACGTCTAGCAAGGGACCGCGCTGCCAAATTTGGCAATACAGGCTTTTTACAGGTGGTCACATTAATGTGACTGGAGAGTGTATTTATTCAGTAACCTCTTTTCCAGTCTTTACCCGTTCGTTTCACTTGCCCCTCCAAGTCGTTCGCTGCCTTTGCACAGTTGCAATGCTATATTCAAACCTTAAAAGTTTTTGTGTCTTTTCTTTGAACTTCAATTTCCTCTCCAAGTTTATCCTTACTTACATCCACTGTTTGTTCAACGTAGAGATTCAATAATATTGGTTATAACCTACAACCCTGTCTTACTCCCTTCTCAACAATTGCTTCAATTTCATTCCCCTCGACTCTTATAATTGCCATCCGGCTTCTGTACAAGTTGCATTGAACATTTCGCTGCCTGTATTTTACCCCTGCTAGCTTCAGAATTTCAAAGAGTGTATTGGAGTCAACATATTCCAAAGTTCCCTCTCTGAGTCAACATTGTCAAAAAATTTCTCTAAACCTACAAATCCTATAGGGTCAGTATTGCCTCGTGTGTTCCTACTTTTCTCCGGAACCCAAACTGATTTTACCTGAGGATAGCTTCCTCCAGTTTTCTGTTCTTCTGTAAGTCTTTCCGCTCCCGGGATTGGAATGACTCCTTACCCTCTCCCTTAAAACCCACCTCCTTTCGTCTTTCCCTCTCCTTCCCTCTTTCCTGATGAGGCAACAGTTTGTTGCGAAAGCTTGAATTTTGTGTGTATGTATGTGTCTGTTTGTGTTTCTATCGATCTGCCGGCGCTTTCGTATGGTGAGTCACATCATCTTTGTTTATATATATATATATATATATATATATATATATATTTCCTTAACTTTTCAGTCTTGTCTTCTTTGCTTAGTACTGACTTGCCGTGTGAACTCTTCATTGTCGTGTGTAAATCACACAAGTGTTTCTGTTTCCTCCAAATGTTTTTTAAATTCCCAAATATTTTCTTAACTTTCGATACCATTTTATTTACTTGTAAAGCATTTTGACTTGTGATAAAAAGTCAACGTCAGTACGAGTAGTTTTAGAGAATTTAACTTTGAGCTGGAAGTGAAAGGAACACGTACAAAGTCGATCGAATTTTATTGGTCTGTGGTAAAATGGTTCTTAAACAGCCAACAGTGGAAAACGAACATTGATATATATTTTCCTGATCAGCAACCACTCATCGGACTTGCATAGTTAGTTACTGCGATAAGTTACAATGAAAATATATTGCTATATTGAAAACATAGACTCTTGTATAAAGCTAAGGGCTACGAGAAATAAGCAGGCTTCTTGTGGCACCAAATATCACACAGTGCTTCAGTACATTCAAGAGGGTATGCAATGGTTAAAGAAACATTTTTTCTACTTTTTTTTTTTTTTTTTTTTTTTTTTGAAGTATTGTTCTGTGTAATATATCGCATGAGGCGCGGTTACCGCTACCACAGGCTATCCCTTTCCTTGTTACACTTGTGTAATGGTGTTCCACACTCAGCTGATATCAGAGATGGGCTTAGAGAGCGCACGACGCTCAGCAGTAAACAAAAGGAAACGCGTAAGCAAACAGCGCTACCGCGGCGTGACGCTGGAGTAGCCACGTGACACGTAGCCGCCAGCGTCTGTCGTCGGCCGTGGCAGCAGCCACTGCGACTTGGAGCCGTACAAGTGTCGATGCGCAGAATACCACTACAGCCCAGTACACTTTGCGGTAAGATACGTAATCGTCAGCTGCCGGCGATACACCTTGCCCCTTAACAATGACATCAGTGAAAATCGATCTGAACTGGAATACTGAAGGCGGCACCTAAAATATGCATAAATCACTCTGCTAGCTGTACTAACAATCATTTAACCACTATATTCTAACCCTGATCAGGATCTACACGAATATAATAAAATAAAAACGAATGTAATAAAATCAACAGGAATGCCTCCTTCCTCGGTTATTCAGTCTAACTGCTAATTAAAATTGTCAAGAATAAAAAATTGTGAATTATTAAGAGTCATGTATGTGTGGTGAGATTTATGAAAATTGTTTATTGTAACTGAAATGTTACAATGACGGCCCAGATAAAGTGTTGAATGGAAAACACGAGATGTTGTGTTTTAGAAGTAGCTGGCTCAGTTAATTATTCTCGACCGTGAATTTCAAATATTTTATTTGTGCCATTTGTGTTTCCACTGTTGTATCGGGCATCGTGAATTTTTTTTAGAAAAAAGAGAAAAAACAAGCAAGTTCTGTATAATTACTGCAAATATTATTTATCTCCTTGAAATAGCCGTAATGGCAGCTAAACAGATTACGTCAAGGATGGCTAATTCTACTTGTTAAAAAGTTCACCAACACTTCCAAAGTATGAATTGTTAAAATACAAATATACTATTAATGACAGGTAAGTAAAAGCCACAACACAATGTGTCTGATCGTACTTATTATTGTTATCAACCAAAACAATAGCTCACATAATTACACACATCCGTACATATAGTGGATTGAAGGAAAACAATTGACGAGCGAAGTGACAAGAAATTGCAGCAAGACAAAAAGAATAAAATATTACCAGAGCTATCTGCAGTGTGAGCTTACTTATGTAATCTTAACTACATGGACTGTACCAATCCTAACTTGTTCCTTAACCGCATTCCATTCGTTTTCGATATTATCCATTTCAGAACTGAACTGAGTTTGTTCACTGTTCTTTCACCGAGACAACTCTTCCATTAGTATATTCTGTATTTATCCTAAATCACTCTTGATTGCCTGTACTGAAGTGCTTTGCTCTTCATATACATCAGTAATGTTTATGATATCGCCCCTTTTAACTCTGTCTCTACTTCTCTGTGATCTGACCATATTTCTCTCTTAAAAACTCATCTACCTTCAACTCATGTTTGGCAGAAAGTTTCTATTCTTGGCTTCCCGTCAGATCTAAATTCTCAACTTATCCACACATTACTGATGTAGTGCCCCTTGCCAGTTATCATCATTACTCGGGCGTTTCGCCGATAACCGTAAGAGTTAGAGGGTTGTGTGCATCCGTATTGAAGTGATCAATTGGGCATCTTCACCATAATTATATACTATATAAAGGAACAGACACAATTTCGATCCCGCAGCCATTATGAATCAATCAAAATCCGTTATACCGTTTTCTGCTGCTGTTTATATTGCTCTATACTCGTTTGACCAGAACTCATTTTCGTCTTTCCATTTCACATGACCTCGATTATATCTAGATCGAGCGTTTGCATTTTCATTTTCGGATTATTTAGCTTTCCTACTGCGTCCAAACTACAGAAATTCAAAGCTTCGACTCGTAGATCGTTACTCTTTCGTTGGTTTTCCAATCTATGTAGTCCCCTCTAAGAGATCAGAATGAGAGACTAATCCGCATTTTTTTGCCAATGGAAAGATCATCATGATACTTTGAATTACAGGCCACATGCCCTATGGAAGCAGATTACATGTCTTTAATACACTGGTTTCTATTGCCTTCTGCACCCTGGTGCCGTTGATCACTGCTCACCCTTCCGCCTTTTAGGGGCACTTTCCCTCCCCAAGGGCAAGAGAGTACCCTGAACCTCTGTCCGCTACTCCACCCTCTTTAACAAGGCCGTTGGCAGAACGAGGGTAACTTTTTATGCCGGAAGTCCTCGGCCGCCTTTGCTGCTGACTTTCAAATGGCTCTAAGCACTATGGGGCTCAACTGCTGAGGTCATTAGTCCTCTAGAACTTAGAACTACTTAAACCTAACTAACCTTTGGACATCACAAACATCCATGCCCGAGGCAGGATTCGAACCTGCGACCGTAGCGGTCTTGCGGTTCCAGACTGCAGCGCCTTTAACCGCACGGCCACTTCGGCCGGCGCTGCTGACTTTGATTCAGTATTTAAGCAGTGGCGAGGCTCAAACCCAGGACGTTTTGATTACGAATCAAGAACGCTACCCCTAGACCACGGTTCGAAATATTGTAATCATTGTCACCGAAATCTGACGTTTCATCGTCATTTAATCATCAGTGAGCAGCTTCACCTGGAAACAGAACACCTGAATATACTTGTGGACACTTGTTCGCCGAATCTAGTCCATCGAACGTCGGGGCTGTGTTACAGCATAGTAGCGGGATGTATGGGGTGTTTTTTGCTTATTAAATACTGTTCCAGTCACGAAGAACGTGTTTTACGGGATATCGGTCAGTAACTATTCCAGATGGTCCAGGGCTTGTTGTCGGTATTCATCAGTATCCAGGTGGAAATATTCAGTTGCGCGGCGCTACGTAAGAGTCTACGCCCCTGAACGGTCCAGATTAGATCCAGCAAACTGTTTTAGTCTGTCAGCTAGCCTGTTGCATAAAACCGTTTGGAGTAGAGTGAGATATTTTTTTCTGGTTTCTACGAAACGACCTCCGATATCTTAATGAGGTGAGCTAGATTGGCCCACTGCGACAACTCATTTTTTATAGACGTCTGCTGCACGCTGAGCGCCGTCGGACAAAGTGACTATGGAAGTCGATTGCTGGGAGCTACTTACGTTTCCTTTTGGAACTTTTGAGATTGGTTATCGACCGCCGTCTTTGTAAGAGGAAGCCTGAGAAATGACTGGCTGTGGCGGCTGGACTGCGATGGCTGATTCCGGAATGCGGGGAAGCGCAGCGGCGTAGGCCGCGCCGCGCCTTTGTGTGCAGCCGGAATAGTTCCCATCAGCCGCGACGTGCTCACCTCGTTCTGGCCACGACAACCCGCCAATTGCTGCGCCCGCTATATTCGGCTGTGAGCTCGCAGTACATTTCGCAGTGCTGGCTCGTGTATGACGGCACGAAACCTTCAGCAGGACAACTTCACATACTCCTAACATACTGTCGTACTGTCAGTCAGCATACAGTCGCATTTTCAGTCTGGCAAATCACTACCGTTTTTGGTACGAAGTACAATCAATCACCAACCCATCGCCTGGCAAGCAATTTTTTTTTAAATTTTTTATTTTCTTTAGGCGCTCACGCAACTACAGCCACCTCAACAGTGTAATGTCAGGTGGATTGTTTGGGGGAAGAGACCAAACAGTGAGGTCAACGGTCTCATCGGATTAGTGAAGGACGGGGAAGGAAGTCGGCCGTGCCCTTTCAAAGTAACCGTGCCGGCATTTGCCTGGAGCGATTTAGGGAAGTCACGGAAAACCTAAATCAGGATGGCCGGACGCGGGATTGAACCGTCGTCCTCCCGAATGCGAGCCAGTGTGCTAACCACTGCGCCACCTCACTCGGTGTGTAATGTCAGTTATGACGGTACTAACCTAAAAACAGCACAGAGTCTCCGAGTGAAGAAATTCTCCTACCCTGTCGGGAACCGAACCCAGGCCTCTTCGATTACCGGTCCTCTGCGTTGACTGCATAGCTACCAATGTGGAATGACCAGCAGCCTTCAAACTTGCTTAGACAAATAAGTACATCCGGCAATTGTCTGATGATTGTACTCCGTACTGAAACCGGTTTTTTTTTTTTTTTTTGTGCGTTTTTCCCGCGTATACGTAGCGTCGGCATGGTAAATCGGGTGTGGCAATGTTAGTTTAGAGGGTGGCCGGATTGGATGGCCTTCCTGCCGCCACACCGTACAGGACTGCAGCCAGACGTCCTCATGGACAGCCGCCGGTGTTTCAACAACTGAAACTAGAGGTTGCTGCGCATGGCAACATAACACCTCGGTGGGCGAAGTCCATCAACCAGGAAACAAAAGACTATGTTTGCAGAAAGAAAATAGACATTGTAAATAACTAGCGTAACCACACAACTTAAGATAACCAACGCAAGACATACGGAAATATTAATTAACGGGGGGTGGCGTAAGTAAGTCTAACTCTGTTCCTCTTTTGTATGATCAAGGAGAGAGCAGTGTTGCAGGCAGAGTTTAATGAAAACCAGGATTTTGCGTAAATTACGTTATTATACTGATGCATGCGATGAACATGTACCCTGTCTTATCAAAAGTATATGGACACCTTCGCAGACACTAATATCAGGTGCGTCGAGGCTTCGTCTTTACGACAGTTTCAACTCTCCTAGGGACAACTTTCAATGAAGCAATTTTAAGTAAGGTTCCAGTACCCCTGCTTGCAACATTTACTGATTATTACACTCAAGTACCTGCGCATACAAAGTTTGAGACTTCAACGTCCTATGGTTCTATGGGAATTTTAGACTTAATTTTTTGTACGTGAATAAGTTCGTGAATTATTGAGATGCAACTGAAATTGCAGTTATAAAAACGAATTTCACAAAGAACTATGTTGTAATTAATTTTTATATTTCTAAATTATGTAAGTAAGAGTGAGACTTACGTATACGTTGTCCTGATTTATATACAATATCTGGCGTGACTGCATCTGGTGATTGTTTTCAATATATTTCGTGTGAAATTCTGAAATATCGATTTCACCTCTATTAGTGCTGTTTTATACAGTGTGGCGTAATATTTAGACGTGATATTGTAAACATTTTCTGTAATTTTTTGATAGGTCACACCATGTATTATTTATACTTAGCCGGCCGGAGTAATTTAAGACTGTTGACATCACAGATTCTATACATTTACGTAAGAACAGATTATGTTCAGAGATGACGACCTCTTTAGACATCTCTGGCATTTGTATCCACTCTTTCACTCTCAACCATTGTCGATTAAGCCAATAAAGTTATATAAATAATTTTTGTGTTTGAAATCTTTGTGTTTATTAAGAATTTCCTTCGGATATTTTTGTGTGTGTATGTATCTAAAGTCCTTCGAAAACATTCATTTCTAATCCTTTTGGTATTTTGTTTAATATTGTTAGAGCGTTTCGATGTTTGGTGCTGAGTGGTTTTCGTTTTTAAAATGAAAATAGAAACTTGATTGGTTGTTTCACTGACTCTTACGTGTTCACGGAATTGTGTGATGAAATTACGTCCTGTCTGACTGATGGGGAATTTACTGCAGCTATCGCATGTGATTTTGTAAATTCCTGGTTCTGAGTAGCGGGAATTTCTGGTGGTTGCGAAGTAGTTTCCTTCTTAAACAGCTGTTAGAGCAAAAAGCCAATTTATTAGGTATGTTCTTTTTGAAAAGTGCGTTAATTTTGTTGGAAATGTTAACTAAATATACTGTGGGTACATATTTAAATGTAGTGTGTGTCCTGTCTTCTTTGAGTAGGTAGATGTCTGAGTGTAGTGTGTCTTATTTTGGTTTTATTCGTTTGTTGTATAACTGGGTGACAACTTTAGGTTCAAAGTTGTTTTCGTAAGCTATATATCTTAGTATTTAAAGTTCTTTGTCGATTGCTTCTTTATTTAGAAGCAAATTTATTAATCTGTTGGTCATGGAGTTGAAATACGCAAGTTCATGTGAGGTAGGGTGACGTGATACAGTATGGTGGTGGTAGGCTTTCTGTGTATTTCAAAGTTGTGTTCAGTGTTATTTTTTCTAATAATTAGGCCCAAATAATTTAATGAACTATTCGTTTCCATTCCAATAGTAAATTTTATATTAGGCTGTTGGTTGTAAAAATGTCATAAATTTTTAGAATGTCATCGCTGGTTGCCTTAGTGTGACGTCCACATACCTATAGCAGTAAATAATTTTTTTATAGAATTGGAGGTGGGTAGTTTTTCTTTGAGAGCATTTAGAAAGATGTCTGCTGGTGTACTTGCTGTGCAGCTTTCCACAGCTACATATTTTTGACTATAGATTTTGTTATTGAATTCGAAATAGTTCTGAGATAAGATGGTTTTGAGGAGATCAATAATTTCATTTGTTTCTGTGACAATTTTTTCTGTATTTTAGGAGGTTTTTGTTTATATCTATTGCTTCCTTTGTCGGAAAGTTGGTATATTGACTTGTGATATCTAGATAAATAAATGTAGAGTTTCGTGGTGTCGTTACGTTTTCAATGTGTCAGCTAATTTCCATGCTATTTTACGGTATATTTTTTGTTAAAGGTACATGATTTTTGTAAGAATTTTATTTAACTTTTTGCTTATTTTATATGTTGGACAGTTTATACAATTTATTACAGGACATACAGGAATTGGAGGTTTGTGTATATTAGGCATGGCTCTTAAGATTATTAATCTGTCAATAGTACATTGCAGTTCTTGATACATTTTTTAAAAATTTGCACATCGTATTTATTTATTGGGCTTTGGGTAATATCTGTTATATTATTTTCATCAAAGAAGTTTAAGATTTTGTTTGTATAATCATTCTAGTTTATTATAACTACGCTATTGCCTTGGTCGGATTTTATAGCTATAGATTGTTTATTTAGTAGCTTTTGATTTATACTGTTAAGTGTTTTAAATTCTGTGGTTTGATTTATCGTGGGTTTATTGTTTTTTAGTTGATTATCTATTATTTTGCTATTTTGAGAGTGAGTTCATTTTGTTTCCTTGTAGGTAATTCTGCACAATCAATTGTTATTTTGTGTTGGCGATGACATGTGTGATAGAACTGCTATAAATTTTTCGTTGGATGTTATGTTTGAATTCTTTTCTAGTAAATTTGTTTCAGAATTTGTGAACTGGATTTTCATTAGTTGTTTTTACTCGTGTGTAAGAAGTGAAAGAGAGATTATATACTACATTTTAATTTTTGTGTTATTTTTGTTATGTGTAAGGTTGGTGAAGTTTATATTGTGGGTGTGTCGAACATATTTTTTGCTCTAGGATATATAATACAATAATCTGGAAATGTAAAAATATTTTCAAATTTCACAGGATATACCGACTTCCTTGGATATAGACGTGCTAAGTACAATTCTTCGTTCAGCATTTCTTTATGTCGAATTTTGTCAGTTATTTCTTACTTGATACACTTTTTGCAGCCTAGATCTTGACACGTTGCACGATATTTGATTAGTAGTTATTATTATATGCATATAAGATGGAATAACGTTGTGGTGTAAGCATTTGCTGTTGTATCTTATGATTTCTGTAGAGTACATGATTTTTAATTTGAGGCATATGAAACGCAGTATATTCCTCAATGTTTCATATGACAATGATGTCGTTAGTTTTTGATGACTGGGCCTGCAATGAAATATATGTTTTGAAAGGACATTGTAAGTAAGGTTCCTGTATCACTGCTTCAAACATTTATTGATTATTACGATAGTTGTTTCGGAAGATTTACATTTTCAAGTACCTGCGTAGACAAAGTTTGAGAATTTCTATGTGCTATGTTGCTATAGCGAGACATAACTGGAATTGCAGTCATAATTTTCATTATCAAGCAATGATGCAAGACTAAAGAACTCATCCTCATTGCGAAATGACTGATGTTAAGCTATAAAGACAGCCACTTCTTACGTAAAACAGATTAAATGTTGTATGGGGCTGTATATTGGAACTTCCCATCGTCCTGTGACGCACACAACGCTACCAAGAGTGTCGCATGTACTTCCTCGTTGGAATGTACTGCACGAATGTGACCGAGGCCACTCGCGGGTGTGCGGCGCCACTTACCCTCCCCTAGCTAGGTCAACAGTGAATATTTCTTCTTTTCCACGTGTTAATACCAGCTAACTGCGTTGTGCCAACGTTCGAGATGCGTTATTGACGCAGAACAGAAAGTCAGCGCTTACCTCATACCGACCTAACACATGCAAATGTTTAAAGTAGACTACTAACTTAACCATAACTGCAAAATGTTTAGTAATGCCGAGGTGGCAAGTGTCTCATTGCGTGCATTTGCTTTGTCAGACAAATGAATGTGTAACGGTATATTTCCATTAACTCACCGGTAGTTATCAGTAACCTCTTTATTTCATTCCAAGTTACAGAAAACATCGGAGTTCATCAAGCTTCAGAATTAATTACACTGTCCTTTTGTCTTAAGAAAATAGCATTGAGAGAAATATCCGGTTTGCATCGTTCTAAAATAAAGCATTTTGACGCTGTAATGAATTATTACTGTTGCATCTGTGGACTCTTTCGACTGTGTTACTGGCGACATATGGTGTTAAAAAGTATTCTCTGGACAAGAACATGTGGTGTTAAGTCATAAAAACAGCCACTTCTTACTTAAAACAGATTAAATGTTAACTTCTGTAAAGTTTGGAAGGCAGGAGACGAGGTACTGACAGAAGTAAAGCTCTGAGGACGGCGCGTGAGTCGTGCTTGGGTAGCTCAGTTGGTAGAGCACTTGCCCGCGATAGTCGAAGGTCTCGAGTTAGACACTCAGTCCGGCACACAGTTTTAATCTGCCAGGAAGTTTCATATCAGCGTACACTCCGCTGAAGAGTGAAAATCTCATTCTGGAGGTTAAATGTTGTTATAAGCTAATTTAGTTAAGATCATCACTTGCTCTATTATAAAAGGCAAATAGTTCTATCAAAAAATCTGTGTTGTCGGCCGTTCGATCATTACTGGGAATCCTATGTATTTACAGTAGCAGCCAGAGACGAACCAAACAGTAACTAAAGCTAATAGCTCGTCTTTATCTATATTTCTCGACAATATTGGAGATCATCAAAGATCGCAAGACTCGTCAAGCAGCAATAATATAACGAACAGACAGGATGAAGGCACAAGCATTCGAGACAAACTGACAGAAAGAGCAATTATTTTATGGAATGCTGTGAGGATTACAATTCAAATTAGTCATATCACAGTATTACATTCACTTGACTCGTATCACTATATACAACGGTATTCACAACGAAATAAAAAATCGCAAATTTTTAAATTGTTATGGAAAACTCACTTGCCTGTTTTAGCTTGTAGGGAGACTATAAATCCTCAAATTACAAATTTACTTTGAGCGTAATGTACCCTTAAACACATTTTTACGTCCTTGCCTCATTTCAAGATACAAATTAACTACTAACTGCTTTTAAATTTGTCGTTGTTTATGTATTAGCTCGCAGACAAACTTCTCTTTGCCATTTCTGAAAGTAAAACAATAATAATTTAAGAAGAGCACTGTGTACTCAGAGGGCAGCGTCTCTGCAGAAGCAACCTCGCACCAGTTTCTCGTGTTGACAAAGAAAGACGGCGCATTCGTAGGAAGAGAATGAGCTCCCTCTGCGGGCAGTGGCTGCGGCTTTTAGGTTATTAAAAGAGACCTGGTGGTGCTCGCAGAAGATGATTATAGGCCGGTATTGTCGCATTCTCGCTTGTGATGAAAGAGATTGTAAATCTTCCAAAATATGTCTGTTACTATGTTGTTCTTGTTGTGGTCTTCAGTCCTGAGACTGGTTTGATGCAGCTCTCCATGCTAATCTATCCTGTGGAAGCTTCTTCATCTCCCAGTACCTACTGCAGCCTACATCCTTCTGAATCTGATTAGTGTATTCATCTCTCGGTCTCCCTCCACGCTGCCCTCCAGTACTAAAGCGGTGATCCCTTGATGCCTCAGGACATGTCCTACCAACCGATCCCTTCTTCTAGTCAAGTTGTGCCACAAACTTCTCTTCTCCCCAACCCTATTCAGTACGTCCTGATTAGTTATGTGATCTACCCATCTAATCTTCAGCATTCTTCTGTGGCACCACATTTCGAAAGCTTCTATTCTCTTCTTGTCTAAACTATTTATCGTCCATGTTTCACTTCCATACATGGCTACACTCCATACAAATACTTTCAGAAACGACTTCCTGACACTTAAATCTATACTCGACGTTAACAAATTTCTCTTCTTCATAAACGCTTTCCTTTCCATTGTCAGTCTACATTTTATATCCTCTCTACTTCGACCATCATCAGTTATTTTGCTCCCCAAATAGCAAAACTCCTTTACTACTTTAAGTGTCTCATTTCCTAATCTAATTCCCTCAGCATCACCCGAATTAATTCGACTACATTCCATTATCCTCGTTTTGCTTTTGTTGATGTTCATCTTATATCCTCCTTTCAAGACACTGTCCATTCCGTTGAACTGCTCTTCCAAGTCGTTTGCTGTCCCTGACAGAATTACAATGTCATCGGTTAACCTTAAGTTTTTATTTCTTCTCCATGGATTTTAATACCTACTCCGAATTTGTCTTTTGTTTCCTTTACTGATTGCTCAATGTACAGATTGAACAACGTTGAGGAGAGGCTACAACCCTGTCTCACTCCCTTCCCAACCACTGCTTCCTTTCATGTCCCTCTACTCTTATAACTGCTATCTGGTTTCTGTACAAATTGTAAATAGCCTTTCGCTCCTTGTATTTTACCCCTGCCACCTACAGTATTTGAAAGAGGGTATTCCAGTCAACATTGTCAAAAGCTTTCCCTAAGTCTACGGATGCTAGAAATGTAGGTTTGCCTTTTCTTAATCTAGCTTCTAAAATAAGTCTTGCCTCACGTGTTCCCATATTTCTACGGAATCCAGATTGATCTTCCCCGAGGTCCGCTTCGACCAGTTTTTCCATTCGTCTGTAAAGAATTTGCGTTAGTATTTTTCAGCCGTGACTTATTAAACTGATAGTTCGGTAATTTTCACATCTGTCAACACCTGCTTTCTTTGGGATTGGAATTATGATATTCTTCTTGAAGTCTGAGGGTATTTCGCCTGTCTCATACATTTTGCTCACCAGATGACAGAGTTTTGTCAGGACTGGCTCTCCCAAGGCTGTCAGTAGTTCTAATGGAAGTGTTACTATAATAAAGGCAAAAAGCTATTACGGTGAACCGATAAACAGGCAACAGTCAACTGTTGGGACAATATATGTAGTATGCTGGATTCACACTCAAAAACTGCAAACGATTCTCCTCTGTGGTGAATAACGGAATCACTTCTTGCCACATTACAGAAGGAGAGGAGCAGCGAGCATACTACTTTTAACATTCAAATTTGGCACAGGCAGAGACCTGTAGAAAACATTTCAGTGTATAAACCAGCTTCAAAGTCATTTTCAATAGTCCATGTATAGCTCTTGGTCTAAGTTCCTGTCAAAATACGTTAAGCGTCAACAGTGTATTTAGGCTCTCTGGATGACTGGGACAGTGTAACGGAAGCTAACTGATTCTTTCGCCGCTTCTTGGTGGAACAACTTCGCAATTATAAACGGGAGGCACAACGTTGTATATGTCCTACAGCATTAATTTATTTTGTTAATCGTTCTTCGGCTTACAAGGCCATCATTTAACTGACTATCGTCAACGAAGACGGTTCAATACTCATGAGAGTACAATATTCAAGAACAACACTGAAAAAGAAGCTACACAACGACAGTGAAGCCCGAACACAGTAAAAATGTCATTTTGACAGTGCAGAGCTAACGTAATTAAAAATGTTATACGTAAACAATAAATAAAATTGGCGATCAAAAGGCTTACTTTAGAAGGTCGTAAAGTCCAAAGTCGGTATGCCAATCTGGCAAAATAGTCGTACGTACCGACGAACCACGTTGAGGACACCTTTTGGTAGAACACCGTGTCCTGCTGCATTAAGAAGTCCGTAACTGCATGCTGACATCGTCGTCCGACTCAAATCGTCGTCCCTTCAATGCTGTTTTTAAGTGACTGAAGGCGCGATTATCGAGTGACGAAATATCATTACTGTAGGGCTGGCGTTCCAGTGTGTCCCACTTGAGTCAGCGTAACTTCTGAGTTACGATTTGGAGACGTGCGCAATGCAGGCCGCGGTGACCGAGTGGTTCTAGGCGCTTCAGTCCGGAACTGCGCGACTGCTACGGTCGCAGTTTCGAATCCTGCCTCGGGCATGGATGTGTGTGATGCCCTTAGGTTAGTTAGGTTTAAGTAGTTCTAAGTCTAGGGGACTGATGACCTCAGATGCTAAGTCCCATAGTGCTGAGAACCATCTGATTTAGACGTGCGCCATCGTGAAGTAGCAGCACCCCTTGCCCACAACGGCGGTTTTCCACAGACGTGCTGTCCGACACACGTTCTTCATGCCCCGATGAATGTCTACCGGTGTTTATCCTTCGGCGACCAAGAAAATAACATCACGTAGGACCTGTACGGACGCAGTTGATAATAAAGTCGCGATATCCATAACGTGTAGGCTTTCACGGCCGCCGTCTTTATTAATTAAAACTTCCGGGCTAAGAGGCCGTGGTCTAACAGTAGAAATTCTTCCTCCCAACGTTTCGTTGCCAACTGCAAGCAACAAAACGTCAGGAGGAAGAATTTCCGCTGTTCCATCTCGGCCTCTTAGCTCGAAAGTTTTAATTAATGAAGTCGTAATAATTTCACGTTTCCGCATTTACCTCACGCGCGTCGGAAAGATGCGTACGCCACATTAATTCCTTGTCTAAATGTCGGTGTTTATATACTCGTATCGAAGTCACACTACGTTGCATATACTCTGAAACAACGCCCACAGAATGAAATTTTTTGACTGCTCCTTATAAAGGAACAAGCTATAAATATATTAACACTAACACCTACATAAAAATTTTAAATGAAATTAACAATGACAATAAAGTAAATGTAATACGAGTCAACAGTCCTCATGAATAGTTGGAAGAGGTATTTCATATGGAAGAGATGAAAAAATAGAATAGACAATTCTATAAACAGTGTACAACATACACAATATTGTGCTCATTATTTGCTATTGTAGCAGAAGCGCTATAAAAGCGTAAGTGACAGACACTCGCGGAAACCAGATTAGAAAATTTTGAGAACCACTTTTCAGCACTGAAACTACAAATATACTGCATCCCTCCTTTAAAACTGTCAAGTTGAACTTAGATTCGTAGTAGAAAGCGCAGATGCTTACACGGCTTCCTAAAGTAGCTTAAGGATGATAGCAGATTAGTGTCTACCTCTCTATTGATTGTTTATAGTACAGTAAATATAAGTAACCAATTACGTGGAACCCTTCTATTAATTGGTGAAATGAAAGCTGCGGGGAGCAAACAAATCTTCATGAACTGTAGTGATGAGGTGAAAATGGTTTCGAAAGTAACTCTCTAGCTATATAAGGTGGCTTGTTCGAAGGTTATAAGTATCTTCTCTATTTTTGTAATAAGCTCTATAATAAATGGGATCTACATATGGTAAACCGTACCTCGTATAAATTGCTGCTTCTAAATCTGCCTTTGGACCACTGAAAAGACCTCTGAGTGAAACATGCATCAGTGAGCTGACGAGGAGTCGTTGACCCATATAATGATATCAGAGCGCGTGTTGTTGCATCGCATTGCAACAGTTTATACGATAGCGCTCAAACACACGTGCAACGTTGCGAAATAGGTCGATACTCTTACGTACTAAGGCAAATGAGTGCTAAGTTATCGAATGTATACTTAACCTGAAGTAATGACACATGTTGGTGTTTCGCTGGCACATTCTGATTTGACACCGGTGTTTGTAGCCCGGACGAAATTTCCAGACGATTACAGGAAGGATGGTGACATTTTGTTGTTAGTTCCACAGTACCGCCGCTTAAAAAGATACTTTCAGTGCTCCGATATTGGCGCAACAAAACCGTTGTTACATGCTGCTCGAGTAAATGATCTGTCCAGTGACTGCCATACTTCTGCAGGTCGACAAAGGGACTCGATTTCCTTCGCTGCTGCTCGCATACCGCTGACGGTATCAATGCAGTTAATTCAAAATTTCCGTCAGCTGTGGCCGTGGATCTGTCTTCCTGCAGATTAGATGGTGAATGATGCGGATGCGTGTCGTTTGATGTTATGGTATTTCAAATGAAATCTTTCATGAAAGTACAGTACTTATAGTACTTTAGCTGCCTCTAATTTTTTTCTAACACGATGTACTGTTTTTCATCTGAAGTTACTACAGCAAAAAGGGAAAAAAATTATTCTACAAGTCCTGAAACATTAGCCGAATTACTTATAAGATTATAAATAAGTGCTTCCCGACCCGTATCAGTATGATGCAGCGGAAGAGTTAAAGTACTTATAAAATGGTACTTAATTCGCAGGAGAAGTAACCAGCAAATAAATTTTAGGATTTTTTTTGTTTACGATATGTTTCTGATTTTCTCTAAATTAATTAGTGGTAGTTTTGGTTCACTTGAACAGTCTGTGTTCGTACTTTACAAGACTGTGTAATAGCACAGATCTAAGACAAAATTGGAACCAATAAACAACTTCATTATCAAGGAATAATTTGCAGCAGCAGTTACGACACGGTATGCCAAGCATGTATTTCTTGTTTCATAATCTATCGTTGAAGTATTGATCAGCTGCGTCGAATGGAGACAATGCACGTTGGTGCTGTTTTATTTTGCTGTGAGTGCATAGTGCCTCGTCTGGGGAGAAACTGGGAAGAACTGACAGAAATAATATTTACAATATAAACATTTCCATCTGTTTATTTTAGTGTGAACAATAACTGCTTTCAACAATAACTGGTGTCTGCACAAACCCGCAATTATTGTCTAACCAAACATTACACTAACAGAAATAGAGCAGGCACTATTTTAAAATGAATTGCTGTCTAAAAATTGTTATTGCCACATGATGAATGAAGTAGAACGCTGTAAATATACCTACTAAATAGCGATTCCCGTCACCAGAAAAAGAAATATTTTATTACCGCCAGAAGCGTCGTATATTTACAGGTTGCAGATGAGTTACATTTTCTTTCATTATTTACACAATATTTTTTAAACAGATGTCACTGACAAAATCAGAGAAAACAGTAACAAGACTTATGGAAACATATCTACCTGCAGCTGAATAACATAGAAAATTGTATTTTCTCCGGCGTTCTTGGTGTGACTTTCTGATATGTTTTCGCATTTCTAGCATAGTTGATGACTCCATTCTGCGCCAGATATAATCGATGACTGGGTTAGAAATCGGAAAACATATCATTCAGTACAGAACAAAACTGAACTAATAGAACGACTCGAGCATGAGTAAATTCAGACGATGTCTGCAAGGTGAAAGAGAGATGTGTAGTAACAAAGTTATTTCAGATGTTCTTCTTACAATGGCTGTCTTTTACATGTCTACACAAAAATTAAATTAAATATGGATAAAACTGAAACTAACAGAAAAGTTTGTATCGTAATTTTTTTTTTCAAGTAAACCAATATTTAGAGAGCTGTCCTTGATTTTCTGCGACTCACAAGAGACAAAACAGAGTAACATAAAACTGCCATATTCAAACGATATCATAAAGACTATATGAGACGACAGATGGTTTGACTGGACGAAGCAAACTGGTCACAAAGTGCACGAATAGATTTAGCGGCCAACCAAGCTTCAAATGATGGTAATTCTGAAACTTCTGTTCTTCCCCTCGATTAACTGACCGTGCCAAAAAAATCATCCTGTATAAATATTATCGGTTTTCGTGTAGTTTAGTCTTCAAACATACTATATGCTGTTACTAACATGGTAGCTAGCAGTACCATGCATATGGTTTTGCTATGTATTAAGTATTTCAAATCCTGTGGAAGAAGTGTCATAATATCACATAATGCATTTGACAATGACTAACCTAAGCCAAAACTAGTAGTATTTAAAAAATTATATTAATTAAGAATAATACATAATTCATGTCTACGTTACCACGGGTAACACAAAAAGTTCGATATGTTAATACAACCAGGGGACTCTACGAAACTTTCACACTTTTATAGTTTTAAATAATGACAATACCTGGAATAAGCGCAGTCGTTAGGATAAGGGTAGCTGTGGGAATGAAGAAAAAACATCATTTAAAAATGAACCGAATGACGTGAAATAACAATCGTGAATTTCTTATGCATCCTTGTGCATACATTTCCACCTAGTATTGCCTGCAGTTTCTAACTTTCAGCAGGAATATTTACATTTACCTGTCGTTGAAGAGAAGTTTAATGGTAAATACTAATATAAAATACAAAGAAGTAAATAAATGCGAAATGTATGAGTTAGAACGTAGTGTTCGCTGCATACCTGGTATATCACTAAGACCAGAATAACCTCTAACTGTATTCTGAAATTCTAATTTCATTTTGTATGCTTTGTAAGCACATTAGCCCATAGTAGCAATAGATAAATCATAATTCCAAGCGACAGTAACAAATATGTTTGTTATTTGGGAAAGTATGTTCGTTTAGAAAAATCAACTTGTACACGGGCAGAAATAATGGACTACCACAGTGATCACATTTATAATCAATGACGGTGCTGTATACAAATTATCCAGTTAACAAGTACTTCAAAACAAATACAACCGTATTTATAATAAATTAATATGAAAAGGGGTGACTTATTCGTGATTAATAAATTAACCTATAAGTGAATGAGGATAATGAGTAGATAATTTAGTACGTAAAGGGATATGAAAAGGTAATAGTCATCGGTGATTGGAATACGGTTGTAAGGGAATAAGTAAAAGAACGGGTTACAGGAAAATACAGGCTTGCATGTAGGAATGAGAGAGGAGAAAGGATGACCGAGTTGTGCCATGAGTTCCAGTTAGTAATAATATTGAATACTCTGTTCGAGAATCACAAGAGGAGGAGGTATACTAGAAAAGGCCGGGATTGTATCTTGGCCATGCAGAGATGCCGATATCAGATAATGGAGTGTAAGGCGTACCCAGAAGCAGATATAGATTCAGATCAGAATTCAGTAGTGATGAAGAGCAGGTGAAGTTTAAGAGACTAGTCAGGAAGAAAGAAGTGGGGTACGGAATTACTAAGGAATGAAGAGATGAGCTAGAAGTGGTCCGACGCTATAGATACTGCGATAAGGAGTAGCTCAATAGGCAGTTTAGTTGTAGACGAATGTACATTGCTAACAAGGACAATCACAGAAGTTGGTAAGAAAAACATAGGTACAAGGAAGGTAACTGCGAAGAAACCATGGGTAACAGAAGAAATACTTCAGTTGATCGATGAAAGAGGGAAGCACAAAAATGTTCAGGAAAATTCAGGAATACAGAATACAAGCCATTAAAGAATGAAATAAACAGGAAGTGCAAGGAAGCTAAGGTGAAATAGCTGCGTGAATAATGTGAAAAAATCGAAAAAGGAATGATTTCCGAAGAACTGACTCAGCATACAGAAAAGTCAAAAGAACCTTCGGTGAAATTAAAAGCAAGGCTGTTAAAATTAAGAGTGCAATGGCAATTCCACTGTTAAACGCCGAGGACAAAGCGGATAGGTGTAAAGAGTACACTGAAGTTCTCTATGAGGTGGAAGTCTTGCCAGATGACGTGATAGAAGAAGAAACGGGAATCTATATAAAAGATACGGGAGATCGAGTACTGGAGGAAGTGGCAACAAAACGACTGTTCACCTTGGTGCGTAGAATGTTTGAGTCTGTCGATATACTACCTGACTTTCGGAGAAACATCATCCACACAATTCCAAAGACTGCAAGAGCCGACAAGTGCGAGAACTGTCGTACAATCAGCTTAAACAGTTCATGCATTTAAGTTACTGACAAGATTAATATGCAGCAGATTGGAAAAGAAAGCTGAGGATGTTTTAGATGACGAAAGGTAAAGGCACCAGAGAGGCAGTTCCGAAGTTGCGGTGGATAATGGAATCAAAACTAAAGAAAAATCAAGACACGTTCATAGGATTTGTCGACTTGGAAAAAGCGTTCCACAGAGTCAAATGGTGCAAGATGTTCGAAATTCTGAGAATAATTGGCGTACGCTAGAGGGAAAGGCGGCCAATATACAGTATGTAGAAGAACCAAAAGGGTACAATAAGAATGGAAGACCAAGAACGAGGTACTCGGATTAAAAATGGTGTATGACAGGGATGTGGGCTTTCGCCTGTACTGTTCAATCTAAACATCGAGGAAGCAATGACGGAAATAAAGGGAAGGTTCATGGGTGGAATTAAGGTGGAAGAACATCTACGATAAGATTCGCTGATAACATTGCAATGCTCAATGAAAGTGAAGAATAATTACAGGATCTTGTGAATAAAATGAACAGCTTAATGAGTACAGAATAGGGATTGAGAGTAGATAGAACAAACACGAAAGTAATTAAAAGTAGCAGAAATGAGACAAGCAAGAAACTTAACATCAAGATTGGTGATCATGAAGTAATTGAAATCAGAGAATCGCCCTACGTAGGCAACAGAATAACTCACGACGGACGGAGTAAGGAGGAAATAGAAAACAGACCAGCACAAGTAAAACAGACGTTCTTGGCCAATATAAGTCTAGAAGTATCAAATATGGACCAATTAGAGGAAGAAATTTAGAATGTACCTATGGAACGCAGTAGTGTATGGCAGTGAGATATGGACTGCGGTGCTACAGAAGAATGTTGAAAATTATGTACACTAATAAGTAAGAAATGAGGAGGTCCTCCGCAGAATCAGTGAGGAAAGAAATATATGTAAAACACAAGAAGAAGGGACAGGATGGTATGACATCATTTAAAACATCATAGAATAACTTCGATGGTGCTAGAGGGAGCTGTAGAGGGTAAAAACTGAAGTGGAAGACAGAGATTGGGATACATCCAGCAAATAATTGAGGACGTAGGTTGCAAGTGCTACTCTGAGATGAAAAGGTTGGCACAGGAGAGGACTTCGTGGCGGGACGCATCAAACCAGTCAGAAGACTGATGACTCAAAATAAAAAGTTAGCTTCATAAAATACAGGTATGGAGCTGGGCATCCATGATGCATTTTGGCCTGTGATAGTTAAAAGTCCCTTTTATGATAAAATTTTTCAAGAAATTGGCTTGCGATGTCAGAAGCTCTTAAGAAACCGATATAACGACGCCTCATTCGTCACTGTATGTTCAGTATGTGATGAGAATAAGGGATGACGACTTGAGAAATAAAATATTAAGATAATTATCATAGTATGATAACGATACAGTTCTGAGAGTACAAAAATGGGCCGGCCGCGGTGGTCTAGCGGTTCTAGGCGCTCAGTCCGGAACTGCGCGACTGCTACGGTCGCAGGTTCGAATCCTGCCTCGGGCATGGATGTGTGTGATGTCCTTAGGTTAGTTAGGTTTAAGTAGTTCTAAGTTCTAGGGGACTGATGACCACAGATGTTAAGTCCCATAGTGCTCAGAGCCATTTGAACCATTTTGAACAAAAATGGCTCTGAGCACTATGGGACTTAACATCTTTGGTCATCAGTCCCCTAGAACTTAGAACTACGTAAACCTAACTAACCTAAGGACATCACACACATCCATGCCCGAGGCAGGATTCGAACCTGCGACCGTAGCAGTCGCGCGGTTCCGGACTGAGCGCCTAGAACCGCGAGACCACCGCGGCCGGCTCTGAGAGTACAGAGATCATCTTGATTTACCGTCGTCCAAATTGTTCATCATTGTTTTACACCATCGATACGTCTTATAAAATACCAACTCTGAACATATTTGTCGCAGGGAGTCACTCATGACCCTTATTTATATAGAATTGGCTTATTTTCTGTTGGTCGATCTCTGTTCTTATTTCAAAATGACCGGTTTCGGGTAATGTCACCCATCTCCATATCATATGTCATAGTTACAAAGTAAACAGTCTTAACGCTGTCAGTGAACAG
Source organism: Schistocerca serialis cubense (assembly GCF_023864345.2). Lineage (NCBI taxonomy): Eukaryota > Metazoa > Arthropoda > Insecta > Orthoptera > Acrididae > Schistocerca > Schistocerca serialis. Next base: position 652,750,243 of record NC_064639.1, on the reverse strand, counting down.
ATATAAAGTAAATTTAAAGTTCTATTAATACTGGTTACTCTACAGTAACGAGACTTGATCTGAAGACAGGCATCATTGACCAAAACCGGTTTTTGTTGTTGTTGTTGTCGTGGTCTTCAGTCCAGAGACTGCTTTGGAGCAGCTCTTCATGCTTCTCTATCCAGGGAATCAAATACAGCAACTCTTCCTCTACAATTTTTACACTAGGGCTTCGCACCAATACTAAATTGATGATGTGCCACAAACTCGTCTTCTCCCCAATTCTATTCAGTACCATCTCATTAGTTACGTGATCTACCCATCTAATCTTCAGTGTTCTTCTGTAGCATCACATTTCGAAAGCTTGTATTCTCTTCTTGTCTAAACTATTTATCGCCCACGTTATACTTCCATACATAGCTACACTCCATACAAATACTTCCAGAAAAGACTTCCTGACACTTAAATCTATACTCGATGTTAACAAATTTTCGCTTCTTCAGAAACGCTTTCCTTGCCATTGCCAGTCTACATTTTATATCCTCTCTGCTTCAACCATCATCAATTATTTTGCTCCCCAAATAACAAAACGCATCTACCACTTTAAATGTCTCATTTTCTAATCTAATTCCCTCAGCATCACATGATTTAATTCGACCACATTCCGTTGTCGTCGTTTCGCTTTTGTTGTTCACCTTATATCCTCCTTTCAACACACTATTCATTCCGATCAACTGCTCTTCCAGGTCCTTTGCTGTCTCTGACAGAATTACAGTGTCGTCGGTGAACCTCCAAGTTTTTATTTCTTCTCCATGGATTTTAGTTTCCACTCCAATATTTTTGTTTATTTCCTTTGCTGCTTGATTAATATACAGTTTGAATAACATCGTAGATAAGCTACAACCCTGTCTCACTCCCTTCTAACCCACTGCTCCCTTTCGTACACCTCAACTCTTGTAATTGCCATCTGGTTTCTGTACAAACTGTAAATAGCCTTTGGCTCCTTGTATTTGACCCCTGCCACCTTCAGAATTTGAAAGAGAGTACTGCAGTTAACATTGTCAAAAGCTTTCTCTAAATGCTAGAATCGTAGGTTTGCGTTTCCTTAATCTATCTTCTAAGATAGGTCGTAGGGTCATTATTGCCTCACGTGTTCCAACATTTCTAGGGAATCAAAACTGATTTTCCCCTAGGTCGGATTCTATCAGTTTTCCATTCGTCTGTAAAGAATTCGTGTTAGTATTTTGCAACCGTGACTTACTAAACAGATACTTCGGTAATTTTCATACCTGCCAACACTTCCTTTCTTTGGAATTAGAATTATTACATTTTTCTTGAAGTCTGAGGGTATTTCGCCTGTCTCATACATCTTGCTCACCAGATGGCAGAGTTTTGTCAGGGCTGGCACTCCCAAGGCTGTCACTAGTTCTAATGGAATGTTGTCTACTCCTGGGACCTTGTTTCGACTTAGGTCTTCCAGTACTATGTCAAACTCTTCACGCAGTATCATATTTCCCATTTCATCTTCATCTACGTCCTCTCCTATTTCCATAATATTGCCCTCAAGTACATCGCCCTTGTATAGACCCTCTATGTACTCCTTCCATCTTTCTGCCTTCCCTTCTTCGCTTAGAACTGGGTTTCTGTCTGAGCTCTTGATATTCATATAAGTGACTCTCTTTTCCCCAAAGGTCTCTTTAATTTTCCTTTAGGTTGTATCTATCTTACCCCTACTGATATATGTCTCTACATCCTTACATTTGTCCTGTAGCCATCCCTGCTTAGCCATTTTGCACATCCTGTCGGTCTCATTTTGGAGACGTTTGTATTCCTTTTTGCCTGCTTCATTTACTGCATTTTTATGTTTTCTCCTGTCATCAGCTAAACTCAGTATCTCTTCTGTTACCCAAGGATCTCTTCTAGCTCTCGTCTTTTCACCTACATGATCCTCTGCTGCCTTCACTAATTCATCTCTCAAAGCTACCCACTTTTCTTCTAATGTATTTCTTTCCCCCGTTCTTGTCAATCGTTCCCTAATGCTCTCTCTGAAACTCTCTACAACCTCTGGTTCCTTCAGTTTATCCAGGTCCCAGCTCCTTAAATTCCCACCTTTTTGCAGTTTCTTCAGTATTAATCTACAGTCCAAAGCCATTAGATTGTGGTCAGAGTCTACATTTGCCCCTGGAAATATCTTACAAAATGTGGTTCCTAAATCTCTGTCTTACCATTATATAATCTATCTGAAACGTTCCAGTGTCTCCAGGCCTCTTCCACGTATACAACCTTCTTTCATGATTCTTAAACCAAGTATTAGATATGATTAAGTTATGCTCTGTGCAAAATTCTGCCAGGCGGCTTCCTCTTTCATTCCTTACCCCCATTCCATATTCACTTACTACTTTCCCTTCTCTTCTTTTTCCTACTATGGAATTCCAATCCCCCATGACTAGTAAATTTTCGTCTCTTTCACTATGTGAATAATTTCTTTTATCTAATCATACATTTCTTCAATCTCTTCGTCATCTGTGTTGTCAGTTGGCATATAAGCTTGTACTACGGCGGCACGCGTGGGCTTCGTGTCTATCTTTGGTACAATAATGCGTTCACTATGCTGATTGTAGTAGTTTACCCGCGCTTCGACTTTCTTATTCACTATTAAATCTACTCCTGCGTTACCCCTATTTGATTTTGCATTTATATGCCTGTATTCACCTGACCCGAAGTATTGTTCCTCTTCCCACCGAATTTCACTAATTCCCACTATATCTAGCTTTAACCTATCCATTTCCCTTTTTAAATTTTCTAACCTACCTGGCCCATTAAAGGATCTGACATTTCACGCTCCAATCCGTAGAACGCCAGTTTTCTTTCTTCTGAAAACGATGTCCTCCTGAGAAGTCCCCTCGAGGAGATCCGAATGGGGGACTATTTTACCTCCTAGTATTTTACCCAAGGGGACGCCATCAACATTTAACCATACAGTAAAACTGCAAGCCCTCGGGAAGAATTACGGCTGTAGTTTCCCCTTGCTTTCAGCCGTTCGCAGTACCAGCACAGCAAGGCCGTATTGGTTAATGTTATAAGGCCAGGTCAGTCAATCACCCAGACTGTTGCCCCTGCAACTACTGAAAAGGCTGCTGCCCTCTTTAGGAACCACACGTTTGTCTGGCCTCTTAACAAATACTCCTCCGTTGTGGTTGTACCAACGGTACGGCTATCTGTATCGCCGAGGCACGCAAGCCTCCCCACTATCGGGAAGGACCATGGTTCATGCGAGGAGGCAAAACCGGTTATTTCGAAATAAATAAAAAGGTCACAGCCAGATTTACCACATTTGTTTAACTATCGGGAAATTTTCGCTACTGTTACCTATCGATTCGATGAAACGTCAGTTGAAGTTACAAGTAACACTAAAACAAATTCGATGTTTCTTCTACATCTGTGCAAAGTTTCAAACAATTCCGACAGGTGGAAGAGCCATAATGAACCACTAACGAACACTTGTTACTAGCAATATGCTGCAATTTAATTGTTTGTTAAGAAAGAACCTTAGAAAACATCCATAAACGTTTGTGCGCCGCATATGATAATGGCACTGTTGACAGAGTACTGGTTGGTGATGGATAAAGAGAATTACAGCATCTGAAAGCGCAGAAACTAAGCTTCGTAATCGGCCACGTTCAGGATGCCCTGTCGCGACATGGTGAATCGCCGTGGTGCTATTATTCGTGTGAATTAAGAATTCTCTACGTTGGACACACTTTGAAGATGGTGCATGAGCTTGATTCGTGTAGTGATAACGTGGCTACGAGCACTGGACAAGAGCTGTTACCAACAGAGAATACGTTCTCTTACACAGCGCTGGCGTAAGGCCACAGAACATGAGGACTGCATAGAAAAGCAGTCCATGTGAAAGGAATATCGCCAGTCTCACCAAATTCTATTCTTAACAATAGATACGTTCTGATAAAAAAAATTACGGGCAATATTTATTGGACGGCCCTCTCAGTAGTGAGCTATACGCAATGCTTTGCTACTTCCTTGTCCTTTCAGCAGACCCGTGGAACATTTTATGCCTCTTGGTTTCTAAATACCAGCTATGGATATGTTTAAACTCGATTATGGGCGTCGGTACTGACAGAATGTTGATATCCTTGTGGAGATGACATGTTTTCGACAGCTAGTAATGCGAATTCTGTTTTAGGCTGCGTAGTGCTATGATTGCTTTATAGCCGTGGCACCAAAGTTAGCAACAAAAGCGTAATGCACAGACAGAGCGTGACCGACCCATCTATCCAACTTTTCTCATTAACAGGGCGTGGTGTGACCGCACGATACCCTCGACCGTAGCGAACTCGAGCTGCTACCCACCTGCCAAGCGGTTTTGCATTTGCACGGGAAGCGATTTCATGTTACGCATCCTGGAGCAGGACAACGTGTTTTGTGGTTCGCCGGTGTCTGTGTTCTCGAATGAACGACGATGCTTCGTGTATCAGACACCACGGTTTCGAGACCTACGGCAGGCATGCACGCATGTCTTAACACGCGTCTTTACCTTCTGTATCTTCTGAATGCTTTAGGCTGCAACTCATAGAGTACAGTGGACTCGAACATAAGTTGCTGAGGAACCTAAACGGGGTGCATCATGTTTAGGAATGGGTAGTCGGAAATGAAAATTTCATGGGATTCAAGACTCTGAACAAGTAATGCGATTGTTTGTAAGTTGCACATTCTTTATTAGAAACAGATGCATGCTGCGTAGATGGTGGTAGCGACAACTTGAAAAACAAAACTCAGCCGCATGTATTATATACAGTGAACACAAATGGGCATATGGTCGTCGATGACAGAGAATCACTTGCTACGAGAAGATCCCGACATGCGGTGTATACTGCTGCAGCAGTGTCTAGTGCACGGAGATAGAAAGAACGCAGAGAATTTTTTTACAAAAGGCGTCATCGTACTTGGAGTAAATCCGTCGAATTGAATCGTTCAACTCCACAGAGGTGGCCAAGACTCTCGGCAAAGGATTTTTCGCAAAACACAACTTTACGAGATGGTGTTGGATCATGTGGGGTAGATTCATCGATAAACACCTGTCAGCCTGCCAGTGAAAACTATTCTTCGAAGAATAGGGCGTGGAGAGAAGAGGTAAGCCGACAGTTACAGCCCTACCACAAATACGTAGTAGTCCGCAGCTCGTAATCGTGCGGTAGCGTTCTCGCTTCCCGCGCCCGGGTTCCCGGGTTCGATTCCCGGCGGGGTCAGGGATTTTCTCTGCCTCGTGATGACTGGGTGTTGTGTGATGTCCTTAGGTTAGTTAGGTTTAAGTAGTTCTAAGTTCTAGGGGACTGATGACCATAGACGTTAAGTCCCATAGTGCTCAGAGCCATTTGAACCAAATACGTAGTACCAGGAAAAGTTAAAAGTGAGTAATAATAATACGGGAAGGGAATGTGAACCGACATGTAGGCTGGAAATCAGGGAGGACGTAAAAGAGCTAGAATGAAACCTGAACGATTTGTAAAACAAAATAGAAACTTTAAAGAAATTGAAAAACATAAAATAACATTTTAAAAAACTAGACAAACGACACTAAAAGGGGTCTTCACAGATGAAGAACGACGAAAAAGATCGCAAAGAAGGAAAGGTACTGGACAATTCGGAATGAGAACTTATTGAAGAAGAATATCAGGAAATGATTGACTGGAGTGGACCAATAAGGCCGTAAAAGATGGAAAGGAGAGGAAGAAGATGGTACTGTAAGTCCGTCTTGATGCAAAAGACTTTTGCTTAAGTTATTATTAGTTTCAGTGAAAATTTCTTCATTATGAATGAGTCTCTTTATTCTAAAACATGCGAAACCAGCACCGTTTCGAAATATTACAAACACGATGTTACACGTGTTCTATTCCAAATAATGTACTGTGTGTATACTTTTTTATAAAAAAATCTTTTTACATTTGATTCCCTGCATGTTTTTATATTTATGCCGTTTCTTTCCGGCATGTTTATTGCCGTTTTCAGGCTTACAGTATGTCATCTGCAACTGAATCGGTGGCTGTTATTAACAAGATGTATGAAAATGTGATCTTATATACGTCAGCGTTATACAAATGGGAATCCCCTCGAATCAAGGACAGCTGCCAACATGAGTAACTTAGAAGTAAACATCCTCGGAGTACTGAAGCAACTTAAATCAGTTAACAAAAACAAGTCTTTCAGTCCGGACTGTATGCCAATTGGGTTCCATTCAGAGTATGATGATGCAATAGCTCCATACTCAACAATCACATACAACCACTCGCTCGACGAAAGATCAGTACACAAAGACTGGATAGTTGCACAAATCACACCCACATTCAAGAAAGGTAGTAGGAGTAATCCACTAAATTACAGACCCTTATCGTGAACGTCGGTATGCAGCAGGATTTTGGAGCATGTACGGTGTTCTAACTTTATGAATTACCTCGGAGAGAACGGTCTATTGATACATAGTCAGCACGGATTTAGAAAACATCGTTCTTGTGAAATACAACTAGCTCTTTACACACACGAAGTGTTGAGTGCTGTTGACAAGGGTTTTCAAATTGATACCGTATTTCTTGATTTCCAGAAGACTTTTGACACTGTAGCTTATGGAATATTGTCTCAGATATGTGACTGATTAGTGATTTCCTGTCACAGAGGTCACAGTTCGTCGTAACTGACGGAAAGTCATCGAGCAAAACAGAGTGATTTCTGGATATCCCCATGGTAGTGTCATAGGCCCTGTGGTGTTTCTTATCTATATAAATGATTAAGGAGACAATCTGAACAGCCGTCTTAGGTTGTTTGCAGATTATGCTGTCGTCTATCGTCTAGTAAAGTCATCAGAAGATCAAAACAAATTGCAAAAAGATTTAGAACAGATATCTGCATGGTGCGAAAATTGGCAATTTGCCCTAAATAATGAAAAGGATGACGTCATCTACCTGATTGCTAAAAGGAATTCGTTAAACTTCGGTTACACCATAAATCAGTTTAATCTAAAAGCCGTAAATTCAACTAAATACCTTGGAATTACAATTACGAAAAACTTAAACTGAAAAGAACACATACAAAATGTTGTGGGGAAGGCAAAGAAAATACTGTTTTTTATTGATAGAACACTTAAAAAATATAACAGATCTACTAAACAAACTACCTACGCTACGGCTGTCCATCCTCTTTTGGAGTACTGCTGCGCGGTCTGGAATTCTTACCAGACAGGATTAAGAGAGTACATCGAGAAAATTTACAGAAGACCAGCACTTTTGTATTATTTCGAAATAGAGGAGAGTGCCACTGACATGCTACAGGATTTGGGGTGAACATCATTAAAACAAACGCGTTTTCCGTTGCGGCGCCATCTTCTCACAAAATTTCAATGACCAACTTTCTTCTCCGAATGCGAAAATATTTTGTTCACTCCACCCTACATAGGGAGAAACTATTATCATTATAAAATAAGGGAAATCAGTGCTCACTCGGAAAGATATAGGTGTTCGTTTTTTCCGTGCGCTGTTCGAGATTGGAATAATATAGAATTATTCTGAAGGCAGTTCGATGAACCTTCTGCCATGCACTTGAGTGTGATTTGCGGAGTATCAATGTAGCTGTAGATGTAGTGTTCTGGATAGAATTTTTCTGGGGACTAGGTTGTAACATAATTTATCATGTACTTACTTTCTTTGGTGGGCTTTTGGTGGCTTGAAAAACACAGGGGAACATGACACCGGTAGTAATTCAAAACGTTACGCTGTCTTGCTTTTCGTGTGTGTAGCGAGATCTATCACGAGCACGTTTTGACAGATGTAGCGGGAGTTCTGTGCACTTCTGTTCCTTACATAAGTCTCTGTGGATGATGGGGGAGTCATTGTAACGGAGTGATTTTTTGAAGACCTACAACGCGCATGGAGTTGCCACAACGGCTATATCAGTCAGTCCATATCACAAAGGAAGGTAGAAAAATAAAATTAATTTGATAACTTCGGTTATAGATACCAGTTACCAACAAATTTCCGAAATCACCGGTAATAATCTGGGAATGATCGCATTATTAATAAGCAACTTATCAAACTGAATTAATCATTTTTATGTCTTTATATTAATTATATTAATTTTCTCGAGCCACTTAGTATCACCGAGGGATTTCCCACATGGAACACTATCCAACAGAGGGGACGGAGTAATTCTCGTATTCTCCATTTGTTTAAGATAGAAAATTCTCAGAAAGGCGAATTTCCTGTACAGTTTTTGGTCGATACGTTTCAATGATAGCTGAAGCCACGCGGTGGTGTAGGATTACCATTATCTCTGGTTCGGAGAATTTGCGCTCAAAGAGGTGTCCCAACCTGAGAGTCCTAGAGAACCCGGCCACCCGTCGCGGCGAAGGTGCAGATACAGTTTGTTCCCTCTTCCTGTCACAATGGCTGCGTGGACCTACTTGTTAATTTCACCCCACTTTTCGATATCCAAGTTTACAAATAGGACCGACAGCCAAGCAGCGGGGGTTTTCGGTTGCTAATCTCAGGCAATTCATATTACGGACAGTAGGATTGCGGAATTTGCCGTCATTTTGTGATACAGACACTGTCTCTTAATACTTTGTGTGCAGCATTGTATTACGGCCGTCAGTGTAGGCTAGAATGGCACGCATTCGGAACTTGCAGCAGTCACGTTGGTTACAACTGCGCCATTACACCATTTGTTCCATGGGCACCCGGAAACGCGACCTCACAAAATATAATAAGGTAAGCTTTTTCGTTCGAACCCCACACTTGTTTTCGTAATTCAGATCTCATGGCTTTCGTCTTGTCATCCTCCCGTTCAACAACTCCTCGCTCTCTCTCTCTACGACCGGACCTATTACCGTTTACCATAAGGTTTTTTTTACGTGATTCCATGTATTATTCCTTGTCCTACAGCAAGGTGGCTTCGTTCCAAATCTCTCAGATTAAAGGGTGCATGTTAGAAAATTTGTAACAGATCTACCTCCAATTCGTCTGTCTTAAAGCAAAGTATATGCCTAATTAACCTCTATACAGTCTATCATGTTTTGTAACTCCCTCACTGTGCCAATGTTGTTAAATGAAGTTTTCAATTAGGCTACGAAACACCTGCAGAGAGAAGAAGTCCGACGTCGTTACGTTCCAGGGACGGCAGATCACCTGGTGAGAGCAACTTCCTGTCTGACAAGGAAAGGTGAAAAGCAGCAAAACATCTTATCGCCACAGGCACCAGACACACTAGTCTACGCACAGACCAGATAGTTACATAATTTTGTGTGTGTGTGTGCATGTGTGTGTGTGTGTGTGTATGTGTGTGTGTGTGTGACACCAGACACTCGTATACCCACAGACCAGATAGTTACATAATTGTGTGTGTGTGTGTTATTTCTATTCTGTGTCGCGAACCAGTTCTCTTAAAGCAGTAAACAGTGTGTTGTTGTAAAGAGTTGTGCTTTCATTTATTATGTTTCTGCCTTCCACTGTACCTTTTATATGTAATAATTTTGTTATCTTGTAATTTTCCGTGTAAACTGTTACTGTGTTTCACGGTATGTGCACCAATTTCAAGATATGTGTCGTGGTGGTTTGTATTTATTGACTATTCTGCGAAAGCTTCAAGTTACAATGATCGTAAAAATATGTGCATTTGGAGAAACCGAAGGAAACCAGTCTTCGAACGATGTCCTCTATTTCCTGCAGAAGTCTGTGTAGGCAGTTGGGAATTTCACTATTTCTCCTCAGAGAGTATGGAGAGCTCTAAACGGGCTTCACAACAACAACTCGTGGATGAAAAAGTTCGCCTTGGACGTAAATGATGACCCAAATCAGTATGACCACCTGTTTAATAGCATGTTGGTCCACGTTTGGAACGCAATAGAGCAACGATTCTGAACGGCATGGATTCGACAAGCCTTCGGTAGATTTTTGGTGACAAGTGGCAACAGTCTATGCATAGGCCATGCAGTTCCCTTAAATTACGGGGCACGATGCCTTCCATGGGGTTCAGGACAGGTGTATTCGGTTGTCAAGACATCAATGTTAGTTCACTATAGTGCACTCCAAACTACTGTAGTGCGATTTTGGCATTATGACATGGACAGCTACTCTGCTCGAAGACCCGAGGGTGTTTGTATGCAGGCTGAAGCGACGAACGAAAATCTGTACCAATGCCAGGATTCGAAACCCTGTCTTCTGCTCACTAGGTGGACGCACTAACCACTACGCCACACTGGAACAGTGGCTTTGCACAGCAGCACAGACTACGTGGCATTCCTCCCTCCTCAATCCAGATTCCCATTTAGGGAGAATTCCAAGTGGACTGAGGCGTGAATGGGAGTTTGGATTGAGGAGGTAGTCAGTGCAGTTATGTAAAGCCACTGTGCCAGGAAAGTGTAGTCAGAGCATCTGCCCGGGTTCGAATCCTGGCCTCAGTGAAAAACTCATTCGTAGCTTCAGTCTGCATACAAACAACACAGATGTTTGAGACTTTAAAAGATCTCTGGAGCCGTGTAGTTTCTATAAACCTGAAGGTGCACCGAAATCGAGTAACACATCAAGCTTGGAAGGACGCAGCTGGTCTGCAGTAATGTTGACGTAGTTGACAGCTGTTAACGTGCCTTCGATTAGTGCCACAGTTCTGATAAAAGCCCTGGTGAATGTTCATCATGGCATAATACTGCCACCTCCGGCCCTCGAACGCGGTGTGGTTGATGTTTTGAGCAACCGTTCTCCTTGATGGCCTTATATCTGATCACGACCACTGGCCTGCTGGAAGAAGAAACATAATTGATGAAACCAGGTGACAGGTTTCTGTTGATCCATTGTCCAATCTCTATGACCCCGTGACCACTGTAATCGTAACTGAAGGTGTCGTTCGGTAATCATGGCTACTGCAGAGTGCTAGCTTCAACAAAGTACGCTGAACAGTGTGTTCAGAAACACTTGCGCTTGTACCAGCAGTCTACTACGTCATCGAATGTGCCACGGATCGCCGCCTATCCCGCTTTACAGAGCGGGTGAGCCTCCGACCATCACGTTGAGTCGTGAGACGCATTGGTCCAACACCTTGTCGCCTACTCGTGGTTTACCGTCCTGCAACCACATTTCATAGATGTTTGTGACAGTGGCACGCAAACAGCCGACTGGCTTTTCCGTTAGCAATTCGTTCGTTTCCACGTGCCGTGCCGTAACAATGTTCCCTTCGTCAGTGGATTTCCCTATTTGCACCCCGTATCGTCGTTAGAGTGGTTCCCCCTCGCCTCTGCTCCGCTTATGTACTTTCCTTGCCGTACCAAAGTGCCTTCAACACGTCATTCGCGGCATACAGTATCTCTGTGGGCCGCAGTCGCGGTCTTTCATCAGCGTATATGAATCGACACAACTTACCATTACGACCAGCTACATCTACATGATTACTCTGCAATTCAAAATTAAGTGCCTGGCAGAGGGTCCATCGAACCACCTTCAAGCTGTTTCCCAACCGTTCTACTGTCGAAAAGCACGTGGGAAAAACAAACATTTAAATCTTACCGCCGGCCGAAGTGGCCGTGCGGTTAAAGGCGCTGCAGTCTGGAACCGCAAGACCACTACGGTCGCAGGTTCGAATCCTGCCTCGGGCATGAATGTTTGTGATGTCCTTAGGTTAGTTAGGTTTAACTAGTTCTAATTTCTAGGGGACTAATGACCTCAGCAGTTGAGTCCCATAGTGCTCAGAGCCATTTGAACCATTTTTTTTTAAATCTTACCGTGCAAGCTTTGATCCCTCTTATTTTATTATTATGAGCATCCTCCTATGTAGGTGGGGGACAAAAAATTATTTTCACAGTCTGAGGAGAAAGTTGTTGATTGAAATTTCTTGAGAAGGTCCTACCGCAGCGAGAAACGCCCTCTTTTTAATGACTACCACACGAATTAATGTATCATATCCGCGCCTCTCTCTCCCCTGTTTCGCTATAATTCAAAACTAGCTGCCCTTTTTCAATGTCCTCCATCAATCGCCTCTGTCGCCGATCCTGCACGGCACAACAGTACTGCACCGAGCGAGGTGGCGCAGTGATTAGCACACTGGACTCGCAAGCAGAAGGACGACGGTCAAACCCGTCTCCGGCCATCGTGATTTAGGTTCTCCGTGATTTTCCTAAATCATTTCAGACAAATACTGTGATGGTTCTTTTGAAAGGGCACGGACGATTTCCTTCCTCATCCTTCTGTTATCCGAGCTTGTGCTCCGTCTCTAATGACCTCGTTGTCGACGGGACGTTAAACACTAATCTCCTCCTCCACAACAGTACTGCAGAAGAGGGCGGACAAGCCTAGTGTAAGCAGTCTCTTCAGTAGACCTCCTACATTTGTAAGTGTTCTGTCAATAAATTGCAGTCTTTGGGTTTCTTCCCCACAATATTATCTGTGTGATCGTTCCAGTTTAGATTATTCGTAACTGTAATCCCTACGTATGTAGCTGAGTTTACAGCCTTTAGATTTGTGTGATATAGCAGTTTCCTTTCAATACTCATGTGGATGACTTCACACTTATCATTATTTAGGGTCAATTGCCACTTTTTTCACCACAAAAATATCTTCCCTAAATCATTTTGCAACTCATTTTCATCATCTGATGACTTTACAAGACAGTAAATGACAACATCATCTGCGTACAATCCGGGAGGGCTACTCAGATTTTCTCATACATCTCTTATATAGATCAGGAACTGCAGAGGGCCTAAAACATCTCCTTCGGGAACGCCAGATGTTACTTCTACCAGAAGTAAGATCGCCTGTATAATGAAAACAACTGTCGATGTAGGTACATCAAAACGAAATGTATACAATATCTACATTCCTAGTCTTCTTTTCCTACAGATGGCAGGTAAATTTTGTAGGCACTTTGAATGTTACAATTGGCAAGTCAAATGTCGTTACATGGTGAACTAAAAACCAGCTGAAGCTGTACTACGACTGGACTCTGATGGGTTTTACGATTTCTCCGTGTTTGCATGTGTTATTTTTTATTAATTAGCTTATTTATTTTATAAATATATTTCACATTCAACCTACTTAACAAGTGCTATTGCAGCTGCTTCCTAATCAGGCTATAAGCTAAAGGAATAGCACAATTTAAGTAACTACAAAAATCTCTTAGTGCAATCCTTTCACTACTAGACTAGGCTTATCCATTACGGAGATTTTAGGACGCGTGACTGTTAACTGAATGTAAATACATAAAAATTGAACCACTCACTTTTTTTAATAGTTATTTATTATTCCATGTTCTTGTCAGAGAGCCAGACCCAGCATTATGCTAGAAATAATTATGTAACATCCAGAAAACCAGCTGAAGATGAACCTGAAGAGGTTCGAAAACCGGTTCATTCATAACTACTAATCAAAAAAGTGATGGGTTGCAAGTATTATGTATATAAATAACTATTCAAAAATGTGACTGGTTGCACTTTTATGTATTTACTTTCACTACAATTTCCTATATCCACAAACATAACTTTATCTGTGATCTACAACTGCACATCGCTACTAATGCGTTATAAGCAGTAACAGGGAAACTAGTTTCACGATGTCGTGGGTCTCCAGCTACAAGAAGTAATCACTGTTATGCTCTTTTACGGACAGTCTTCCTGCATATTTCCGTTACCAAATATCGTTCATTAATTCCGGAGGAAATCGATTCGAAAAGTATTCGTAACTTGATAGGATCTGCAGACTGTTGTATAAATTTCATAACGTCTGCTCTAAAAGTTTGTTAACGTCCAAAGCGCTGTGTGTCGTATTCCGTTGCTATTCAGTCTTGAGTTCCGAGTCTTAACCAGCTTACAGGTACGAATTACATCTAAGTTCCAAATTCTTTCAAGTGTTCTCTGAAGATTATGTACACTACTGGCCATTAAAATTGCTACACCACAAAGATGACGCGAAATTTGACCGACAGGAAGAAGACGCTGTGATATCAAATGATTAGCTTTCCAGAGCATTCACACAAGGTTGGTGCCGGTGGCGAAACCTGCAACTTGCTGCCATGAGGAAAGTTTCCAACCGATTTCTCATACACAAAGAGCAGTTGACCGGCGTTGCCTGGTGAAACGTTGTTGTGATGCCTCGTGTAAGGAGGAGAAATGCATACCATCACTTTTCCGACTTCGATAAAGGTCGGATTGTAGCCTATCGCGATTGCGGTTTATCGTATCGCGACATTGCTGCTCACGTTGGTCAGGATCCAATGACTCTTAGCAGAATGTGGAATAGGTGGGTTCAGGAGGGTAATACGGAACGCTGTGGTGGATCACAACGGCCTCGTATCACTAGCAGTCGAGATGACAGGCATCTTAACCGCATGGCTGTAACGGATCGTGCAGCCACGCCTCGATCCCTGAGCCAGCAGATGGGGACAAACTATCTACACAAACAGTTCGACGACGTTTGCAGGAGCATGGACTATCAGCTCGGAGACCATGGCTGCGGTTACCCTTGACGCTGCATCATAGACAGGAGAGCCTGCGATGGTGTACTCAACAACAAACCTGGGTGCACGAATGGCAAAGCGTCATTTTTTCGAATGAATCCAGGTTCTGTTTACAGCATCATGATGGTCGCATCCGTGTTTGGCGACATCGCGGTGAACGTACATTGGAAGCGTGTATTCGTCATCGCCATACTGGCGTATCACCGGGCGTGATGGTATGGGGTGACATTGGTTACACGTCTCGGTCACCTGTTGTTCGCATTGACGATACTTTGAACAGTGGACGTTACATTTCAGATGTGTTACGACACGTGGCTCTACCCTTCATTCGATCCGTGCGAAACCCTACATTTCAGCAGGATAATGCACGACCGCATGCAGGTCCTGTACGGGAATTTCTAGATACAGAAAATGTTCGACTGCTGCCCTGGCCAGCACATTCTCCAGATCTCCCACCAACTGAAAACGTGTTGTCAATGGTGGCCGAGCAACTGGTTCGTCACAATACGCCAGTCACTACTCTTGATGAACTGTGGTATCGTGTTGAAGCACCACGGGCAACTGTACCTGTACACGCCATCCAAGCTCTGTTTGACTCAAAGCCCAAGCGTGTCAAGACCGTTATTACGGCCAGAGGTGGTTGTTCTGGGTACTGATTTCTCAGGATCTATGCACCCAAATTGCGTGAAAATGTAATCACATGTCAGTTCTAGTATAATATATTTGTTCAATGAATACCCGTTTATCATTTGCATTTGTTCTTGGTTTAACGATTTTAATGGCCAGTAGTGTAGTATCTTCCATTAATAGTTGCTCGATTGCATTTTCTCTGCGATTATCAGGCTAATCAAGGTTCGGATGTGTTGAATGGTTTTGTGGATTCGGAATTTTCCCAGAAGACGGCATTTGGAACTGATGAAGTCATCCGGTGCAGTCCATTCTTAGGGAAAATGTAAATAATACCTCAGGTTTGTTATTGCATTTATCATGTAGGTGTAGGTGACGTGTTAATGGATCTAGAGGGTTCATATGCCAGTTCATTTTTTTTTTTTCTAGGTGGTCTGTCTGCTAACTGGTTTCATGTGGCCCGCCACAAACTAGTCTCGTGTATCAATATCTACACCTCAGAGTAGCATTACCACCAACGTCCTCAACTATTTGTGCTATATGTTCTAATCTATACACTCCCGTGCAATTTTTGCTATCTGCAGTTCACTCTTGTACCATAAAAGTTATTCTCCGACAATTTAACACGTATCCCACCATTCTTTTCTTCCTTCCTGTCAGTGCTTTCGACGAAGTCCTTTCTTCGCTCATTCTTAGAAGGATGTCATGTCGTATGTCCATTTATTTTTAGCCTTCTGTTTTAACTCTACGTCTCAAAAATTTCTGTTTCCTTCTTTTCCTACTTTCTCGTATTCCGTGCTTCACTTCCATTCATTTCTGTGCCCTAGACGCACATTCTCATACATTTCTTCCCCAAATTCAAGCAGATTTTTGACGCTAGTATACTTAGTTTAGCTGTTTGCTTTTTACATCGTCCGTGCTTCATGTGTTACGTCCTTCAGTTTCGTCTACTTCGTGGTCTAAATTTTTATGTTAGTTTTATCACTAATCTCATTTCTGTCACTCCTCATTACTTTCGCCTTTTCTCCGTTCACTCTCAGTCCATAGTATGCGCTCATCAGATTGTTCATTCCGTTCAACAGGTCGCGCAGTTCTTCTTCGCTGTTCTTCTGGCACCAGCGAATCATATCACTGATATCCTTTCTTCTGGAATTTTAATCGCACTATAAGCTGCCTTTTGTGCCCATCATTTGTTTTTGGTTGTATACGTTGAATAGTTGTGTAGAAATATTGTGTCCCTGCCTTAAGAACTTTTTAATCCGAGTACTCCTCTCTAGAGCATCCATTAATATTGTTCACTCTTTGTTTCTGTACGTACTGTACAGTACTCATCCTTTCAATATAGCACTCGCTAAAGCATTGTTTTTTCCTTTTTTTGGATTTCGAACGTTTTGCATCATTTTCCGTTGTCTAACGTTTGTTCTACGCTACTCTGGATCGGCAAATCCTATGAATCTTGCCTCCATTGAGCGCAACGCCAGAATTTCATCTGTTGCGCATTTGACTTTCCCAAGGCTAAACTGTTTGTTAGTTACTCTCCGTCCGAACAAGACTTGGAGGCCAACGGTACGACCGATCGCCGTGTCATTCTCAGCCCACAGATGTCACTGGATGCAGATATGGAGGGGCATGTGTTCAGCACACCGCTCTCCCAGCCGTATGTCAGTTTATGAGACCGGAGCCGCTACTTTCTTAGTCAAGTAACTCCTCAATTTGCCTCACAAGGGCTGAGTGCACCCCGCTTGGCAACAGCGCTCGGCATACCGGATGGTCACCCATCCAAGTGCTAGACCAGCCCAACAGCACTTAACTTCGGTGATCTGACGGGAACCGGTATTACCACTGCGAAAAGACCGTTGGTGTTTGTTAGTTAGCAGCACCTAAATTTTATTTTTCATTCTTCTTCGTATAGTCCAAAAGGATTCAGGTTATACCAAAGAAGTTAAGGGGAAGGAGGCTCATTTTGTATGATAATTAAATAGTTGAGAGAATGTCATTGATATGATTATCGGTTTGGTGTAGCAATCACTGCCCACGTCTACGGGACTTTTTTTTGCCTGTTTTTCTCCATACTACCACATCTCAAAATGTGAGAAGCAAAGAGCTTTAAGGTGTGCATCACAGTAGAGAAGATGAACAAGTGCTCATAGCTCTTAAGGTATTCATTTTAGACCTCATATTTAATGGAATTTTTGTTATGATGTTCCATACGGCCCCCTTTGATAGTCCTTCGGTGGAATTCTGGTTCACCTTGTATTTTGTTGACTGTCAACTATATAGGGAGAAATGACCATCGTCATGAGCGAAACAGAGCCCTCACGGAAACATTTAAGTGCTATTCTAGAATGGAATTATAGGGAAATAGTATGACAGTGAATCTACTGTCCCTTCAGCAAACATTAAATGAGAATTGCAAAGTAGTCGTGTAGCTGTAGATGTCAGCAAGTTAAATGCACGAGTTGTTTAGCGGATTGTGCGATACTTTCCGCTTTAGCCTAATTTTAGCACAGTCTGGATATAAAGCCGAAGCGGAACTTGCAGTGCAGCGGCTGAAGTGCTTGTGTCGGTCCCTGCTGCGCCACCGGCGGCGGCCTTGTGCCTGCCTGACTCGTAGGCGTGGCGTAGCCCAGCTCTGCAGTTATGCAACCCGCGCGACGCACAGTGCCCACCAGCGGCCGCCGACATTTCGGCCGGCAGTCGAGCGTTTGTTGTGGAACGAGGCGGAAGAAGCGGCAGCAGCAAACACTCTCCTAGCGAGCACGCAGACGCAGCTTGGTCGACGCCCGCAGCAACATGTCGTCCGCTTACGGTAAACAACGCGCTGTGGCTGCTTCCTCTCTTAAACATCTCGAACTCATTTCTCAGTCTTGACTGTCCGTGGCTGTCACGAAAATGTCACTTTACATTTATTGTCACAACCTGTCACATAATATGCTTCTTCATTTTGTCTTCATTTTTGCCCACTCAAGAAGCGCTTCCGAACTCTATCGTTGGCATGATAGTTTCTGACTTCTAATCCTCCCAAAATCTCTCCAGCTTCAGTAGTTTTCTTTTTTCGTTCTTCTGACACTTTCTTCTCGTTCTTTTCAAGCCTCTCTGTGGATCCCTGCTTTACATGATGTTTAGAAGAACTGCGCTGACACCTGTTAAAATTGTTTTACTGATAACATCCGATTTCGCCATAAAAACATCATCATCAGGTGCAACGGTTTCAATAGGTCATACGTATACCCATCGCAGCTAGTCAAGTTATATTACCCAATGGATATTGTATACATTACATTACTGTTACATTTATCATGTCGTTATAGGCCCTTGTTTTAAAATTACCCTGCATCGGTGTGACGGCTGGGCAACACGATGTTGGGAAGAGTACAAGCGGCCCCTGGTGACTTCACTGGATTACGTCTTTGTCACCCGTCGTTTGCCAATGTTATGTATAATATATCTTGACTAGGAGCATGGGTATATCTATGACCTTTTAACGTTGCACCAGATGATGCGGCTCTAGGCCGCTAAACTGTTGTGTATCAATAAAACTACAATTTTACCACCTGTCAGCGAGATTCTTCTAAATATCAAGCGTTTCAACAGCAGTGGGCGCACAGAACATAAAGTACTTTGTATATTGTATTTCCTTCTGTGTTGTTCATATGAATCTTATAACCAGCTGAATTTATTTCAGTTAGTGATGGTGAATAGTCTTCTAGCGAGTCTATTACTGTTCGTTCCACAAACATAACCACTGAATTTCAAGCCATTCTTGAGTATTGTCTTAGTGATCTGTCTGCATGCAGAAACCTGATGTCCTCCTCTTCATCATATCACATTATTAATTCAATTTTTTAAAGATTTTTATGTGCGTATCAGAACGCATCATCTGGTGCTTTATTTTTTTACCTCAAACTGAAACATAGTTACAAGCTATATGATACAATAAAATCTATCCTAACTTGAGCTTTTATATATACCACAACAGTCGCAGATCGCAAATATTTGCTGAGGAAACTGTTGTGGTATTTGCAAAATTTCATAACACTGGATCGGTGTCACCTTTACAGTGACCTTGTCACCCTCATCTAACTTGATCTACTGAATCTGTCCATGTGCTGTTTCTCCAGTCTTTCCTTGTTTAACAGTAAATGGGTAGAGTCTACCAATGCTGCAAATATACTGTAACGACAGTGAAGTCATATTTCACAGCAAAGTATTTAAATGTAAACAGAAAAACAAAGTACTACTTGTAAGTCACGAGAAGCAGCTTCTCGTGTTGCATGTCCGCTTGTGACGTAAACAGTATACATTTATTAGAATCACTTTCTCTCACTTCATAGGTTTATACGGTAGGTACCCAATGGCATCTGAGAAGCATGGTCATGGTAAAACAAGAACTGTTTAATACATATGAGCTCTACTGGCCAATTCTACGAAAACAGCGGAAATGATGCTAACAAGTGCATGTTGTGTTACGACATGACGGCACGGTATGATAAAAAGTGCATCCATAAAACGTGAAGCGCTCGTTCCACCTGGTGTGAGGTGAATGCCAAACAGGCTGTTACTATGGATTAATATGGGACAGGTCTCGCAGTGCTATACCCAAACAAGCAATAAAAAGAAACATCTGAATTAATAGTGTTCTGTTACATGTTTGCAGTCGGTATACGTCTTCTACATGTTCATTACATTTATTCGCAAACAAATCGTCGGAACTACTGCATCTATCTTAATATCGGTTTCAGAATTAGGCTTCCAGTAACCAGCGTCATGCCAGACTGACATCGTCGTTGCCTTTGAGTCAGTTCACCAGATCTAACAGGATCTACAATTTTATTGAATACTGCTGGAATGCTGAAATGCCTCGTGGCCTCAAATAACCGACTGAATTTTTCTGTGTACGTCTTAGTCTGACGATGGACGTCTGCAACAAGGACTGAAACGCTGGACTGCACTACACGAAATTGTCTCACGTGTTGTAAGCAGTGCTTATTCACAACGAGATTAAATTAACCTAATGGCAAAATGTGCGAAAATAAGAAACAATCCTTCGTACGGCATTCTTGTATATTTTTATGACGAATATTTTTAAGCCTTTATTTTTTTAAATATGGTCCTTATTAGCACAGTTTTATATTTTCTTCAGAACAGCACTGAACGCAAAACGCTACAGAATATTATCACACCTACTTTTGTACAACATTTAAAATAGCTTCATCCAGTTCTGTTTATCGACCAATCTTCATCTCATCGTTCAAATTTTGTGAAGAAGTATGTATGCACTGCGTTGTAGGTATTGCAGCTTTCATAATATGGTTTATTCTAATTAAATAACAGTGTACGTTGGCTGTTGACTCGTTTTTGTATCACGAATATCCCATCTGGAACAACGCGTTAATTTCGGATTCAGCAGTATAAAACGCATGGAAACTAGTATGAAGAAAATTAATGGAGCATTTACAGCAAGAATGAACGCTGTTTTGATAATTTAGAGAGATTCGACTTCACTGATTATCTATTTGGCGTTGAGAATAGAAGTGTCGCTTGGTACTGAGGTCGTTGTGTTTCATCCTTTACCCTTGTCGGCTTGAGATGCATGTTGGAACCAGTTTGTGGCTTGCAAGCATCCGAAGCTGTTCAATGTATAAATGTGTAAAGTAGAGGTACAAAAAAAATCACCACATGTTATGATAATAGTAGCATATATTAGGAATCATTTCATGTAGAAACTGACGCTTCAAAACGACCCATTCACAAGTAATACCACTGACACTCTTGATACTGCGAAAGAAGTCTTATGTTTTCTGCTCACCTCGTAATAATGGAACCAGCTATGACCCTTTCACTATGAACCAAACACTAACAATCGACTCCAGTATGCAAATTTCGTTGAAACTCAAATGCTCGAGATGCATCTGAGAAGAATCAGCCTATCGCTGGGAAAATGTAGTTCTACACAGAGATCGTTTTGGACTACAGAGATCACTTTGGTTTGCGTAGAGGTAGGGAGAGTGTTGCTGCTTTCTCTGTGTGAGTGAAAGCGGAAGTCTTTGGAAAATAAACGATGGCCATACGTGGACTTAGGAACAGCGATTCAATTGCTAATAGCAAATGAAGATACTTTGGCTGCTTCTGAAACAGGACTGGAGTCTGCATAACAAATGGCATCACTGAAGTTCATAGAAGACAAAAAAGTTAACAAATGTACATTTGCGAGATGAATGAAAGAATCTGTATTTAGGGATTGGAAATGTGTGTTATTGGTGGACTTTGTAAGGCCTGCCACATCAATAACATCTGCATTGTACGAAACTGAGACATACCATTCAGAACAATAGACGTGGAAAACTGAGAACACTGAGAAAACTGAGAACACGCTTACATACTCCTCCACTCTGTCCAGATGACTCAGAATTTCGACACCTCTTCCTCCACCTAAAGAAACAGTGTGCTTCTCACCGTTTTGAACATTTGGTGTCCGATATTCCAAGTCCCGTGTTTTACGCAGAGACCTGGATGAAGGTTTTTCTATGGTAGTGGAAGCTCCTGGAAAATGGTGACTATGAGGCAAACTCAACGCCTGTAGATCGCACAGGAAACTTATCTCCAATGTTTATGAACTGCTACTAGCCAAGCGGCAGCACTCTTTCAGACGTGACTCGAGCAACTAAATTAGTGACGTACTTTTGTGATTTATTCTACTCTTCTCTGTCGAAATGAGAACGGTGTTGCTCCTGTTACTTGGAGCTTACTGCCGGCCGTCTAGAGAGACAGCAGAGGAACCGGAAGTTAACGTCCAGCTACATGAGAAAGAACAGCAGCGGGCCATTTATCACGACTACATTAGCGCACTGCACCCCACCCCTTGCCACTCTGCAAGCTAAATGACTCATGCCGAGTGCCTGATGAATGGTAGAGCAGCGAGCACAGCGCTAGACTTCGTTGGCCGAGCTCGCCACGGAAACAAAATACTGACCCCTCAGTATCTGTGCCCATACACGTATACTTCTAGAACGGTATCGACAAGATTGTAGGGTAGCAAAGAATAACACATACAATGGTATTCAACATGCGCAAATGAACCAAAGCATCTTTCTAAACTAGCAGGGTTACAGTCAGTCCCAAAATAGGCAAAACTATACTGTTCTGAACTTGTAAAACAGAATCGTGGTACTAGTGTACTAATGGCTGTTACAGCGAGAGGATGCAATGTGCCAAATTGAAATGATGTAGGATCTCTGGTGTTGTCAACACAAGTGAACGATTAATCAGTGAGCAGTACTGTTGTTCACAAGAAAATATTATCGATGGGTAGTTATTACAAAAGTTAAATTGCTTTAGGCAGTACATTTAGTGCACAAAATATAATCTATTTTTCTATGTGGATAAGTGCTAGATGTGCCCATAAGAAGAATGAGATTCAGATAAGATATTTTAAGATTATACGTAGATATCTGAAACTTGTGTCATAGTTTACTTTCTGCAGGTAATATTTCGAAGTGATTTCAAAGGGGAAGAGCACATGAAATCAGTAGCTGCAAAGATAAATGGAAGACGAGGCCCTAATTAAACTGAGAGGATTCTCAGAGCAGTGCATCTGTAAACGAAACCGCGTACAAGATGATAGTGCGAACAATTCTAGAGTAGCACTCCTGCGTTTGAATCTCTGTCGAGCAGACTTGGCAATAAGCATCGAAAGAATTGAGAGACGCTCAAAATTAGACTTCCAAAATCACATAATCATATCCGTAGACTAAAGGAGACTGCATCCTTACGCGTCCTTGACGTGTGCGAGTGAAGCCCACTTTTTTGGCTCGAAATGAGCTCGCCGTGGGTGATAACCTACCCTTTAGGACTGAAAGAGATAACGTATTTGATGTGCTACACAAGTAAGAGCCAGTCACGCATTACGCAACTAATCACCAAGTAAAAATGGTTATTTTACAAAGCTGTTTGTAGTGGGCTCGTTATTGACTGATGCAATTAAATTGCTTCACATTAGTTTTTCCATATAAATGCGAAATAATGAAAGCTTGCAAAAATAGTACGGTGTTGGGAAACACTGAGGTCTAGAATGACAGGCGTGTAGTCACGTTTGTGACAAAATGCACACAAATCCTTGTTTCAAACTGAAGCAAATAGTAAATTTCTAAACAAAAAATATTTCTAAACTGAAATGTGTGAAACATTTTTTTCCTACTATTACGAGTATATAGTTAAAGAAAAGAGAACTGCGTGGAATCCGTAACACCATAGCTTTTTCTTACTTTTGTCATACCTTAAACAAGTATAGAACTGAAAGTTTGTGCAGTTCAGTGCTATATGCTAGACTTTATAGTTCACAAGAAAGGCTACGATCTATGAAGGAAGCTATCTGATAGAGGAAGCTAATGCATAGTTAGGGGTCGGCGTTCTGTAGTCAACCAAATGAAAGGTCGAACCACATGATTCTAAAAGCTCATAAACGACAACGTGTTTCGCTATAGACCCTCTCAAGAGATAAGACAATATCTCTTTAGAATTTCTGCACTCATTGGAGAATATCGCAAGCAAGCGACTGTTGCAGTTGGTGTGTATCATCTATGAGTCTGGAGACAGCGCATTAAATTATCGGAAAAGTGCGAGGATTATCGCAGAATCAGCTTGTAATCTCATGTATCCCAACTGCTGACTAGAATAATATATATGTCGAAGATTGAAAAAGGAAACTGCGGATCTGTTGGATAATGACAAGGTTGGTTTTAAGAAAGGTAAATGCACCAAGGCAACGCTGTCGTGTACTTGATAATGGAAGTAAGACTTAGGAAAAATCAAGACACATTCATAGGATTTTCGACCTGGAAAAAGCGTTCGTTAATGTAAAATGGTGCAATATGTTCGAAATTCTTAGAAAAATAGGAGTAAGCCGTAGGGAATGACAGATAACATACAGTATGTGCCAGAACCAAGAGTAAGCTATAAAAATGGGGACCAATAACGAAGTGCAAAGATTAGGACGGGTGTGAATGGAATGAGAGGTCTGATGAGTAGAGAATATGGATTGAGAGTGAATAGAAGGAAGACGAAAGTAATAGAATAGTAGAAATGAGAACAGCGAGAAACTTAACGTCAAATTGGCGGTCATAAAATAGATGAAGCTAAGGAATTCTGCTCTCTAGGCTGCAAAGTAACCAATGACGGAAGGAGCAACGAGGACATAAAAAGCGGCCTAGCCCTGACAAAAAAGCGTTCCTGGCCAGGAGAATAGTATCGAACATAGACCTTAATTAGAGGAAGAGATTTCTGAGAAAGTACGTTCGGAGCACAGTATTGCATGGTAATAAAACATGGACTGTGGGAAAACCGGAACAGAAGAGAACTGAAGCATTTGAGATGGTGTGCTACAGACGAATGTTGAAAATCAGGTGGACTGATAAGATAAGGAATGGGGGGGGGGGGGGGGGTGCCCTCTGTAGAACTGGCGAGGAAAGGCTTCCTCTAAAACTGACAAGAGAAGGAACAGGATGGTAGGAGGTCAGTTAAGACATCATCAAATAACTTCCATGGTACTAGAGGGAGCTGTCGGGATAAAAACTGTAGAGGAAGACAGAGATTGGGATACATCCAGAAAACAATTGAGGATGTAGGGTGCAAGTGCTACTCTAAGATGAAGAGGTTGGCATGGGAGGGGAATTCGTGACAGGCCGCATAAACCACTCAGAAGACTGATAACAAACAAAACAAACACACATTCGATAGCGTGACGTCGACGAGGGGAGTGAATTACATTTGGAGCAACTCGAACATCAAGGTGTGGACATCCGCGGCATGCACCTCTGGTGTTAATGAATGGTCCAGGACTTGTAAAGATCACTGTTCATGTAACTCTGCTGCCGCTGCCACAACGTCTGAGAGATGTGTTCTTCCGTTTTACCCAGCGCGCTCTCAAGCATTCTACTTCCATACTCACCGCCACTTCCATACTCACCGCCACTACCACACTCCTCCCCAGTTATCATGTAATCGACAGTCGCATCAGGGGCGACCTGCAGGTATTGGTGTCATCGTTGCGACAACGTAGTGCCACCTACCACCTGCCTCTTCCACTGTGTGCGTATGTCTATGCCTTAAGTGTACATAAACTATGCTGGAATGTACCCCCGTCTTACATCGACACGGAAGTAGTGTGCACTGTACAGTGTGTAGAGCCGGCCGCGGTGGCCGAACGGTTCTAGGAGCTTCAGTCCGGAACCGCGTGACCACTACGGTCGCAGGTTCGAATCCTGCCTCGGGCATGGATGTGTGTGATGTCCTTAGGTTAGTTAGGTTTAAGTAGTTCTAAGTTCTAGGGGACTGTGACGAAAAATAATAGCACTGCAACTGCAAAAGCAACTCCAGAAACTGAATGTCGCACTCGCGAACTCTGTCAGCACAAAAAAAAAAGAAGAAGGGACATCCATCAGCAGAAAATTACAGGGCGAGCTGGAATTCCAAAGCCATACATCAGTGATGAAACTCTCCACAACAGGAAAACGTAAACTGTGGAGCAATGGACGGAAGTCATTTAGTCTGAAGAGTCTGTTATTCGCAACTTCTGGCCGGGTTCACGTGCAAAGAGAGAAACATGACGAGGATTTGGTGATGATTTGGGCAGCCATATCGTGATAGTCCATGGCCTCAGGAGTACTCTACAATGTCGTCTTACTGCCAACTATTATGTGACCATTTTGGCTGATCAGGTCCATCCTGTGGTACAGTATTTGTTCCCCAGTAGTGTAGCTGTGTCCCAAACGGACAGAGGCCCTGTTCACAAAGCTCGCATCGTCGAGAACTGGTTTTGTGAGCACAGGGATGCATTGACGCATTTCCACTGGCCACCAAAGTCACCAGATCTCAGTATTATTGAGTATTTGTGGTCTACTTTGGAGACAAGTGTCCGAGATCTCCACCCATCTCCTTCATCTCTTCTTACAATTCCCACTATTTTGCAGGAATAATGGCATAAGATTCCCTTGAAAGCCCTATTCATCCATTCGAGGACGACTGAAGCAGTATAGAACACCAATGGGTTTCGCACTTTTTATTAGGCATGGCAATGAAACTTCCGGGCAGATTAAAACTGTGTGCCGGACCGAGACTCGAAATCGGGACCTTTGCCTTTCACGGGCAAGTGCTGGCAGAATTGAAGCTGTGAGGACTGGTAGTGAGTCGTGCTTGGGTAGCTCAGATGGTAGAGCACTTTCTCGCGAAAGGCAAACATCCCGAGTTCGGGTTTCGGTCCGGCACACAGTTTTAATCCGCCAGGAAGTTTCATATCAGCGCACACTCCACTGCAGAGTGAAAATCTCATTTAGGCATGGTAATGTTTTGTGTTTTTGTTTTTTCCATATTTTTGTTCACCTCTGTATTACACACCCTTTCAATGCCATACAGTGTTTCAGTTTGTTTCGTTTTACCAGAATTTTCAAGTACTGGGCTTGTATTCTTTCATAATATGTCTGAGTCGTGTGCGGCTCATGTTGGTGCCGTTGGTAGGTTGGCATCATGTAGTAGGGATAGTGGCGTCTCGTTTTCTTCTTCTGTTTACTGGTGCCACTACGTTTGCTAGCGTTGTCTGTCGGTGAGTGGCAGCAGCAGCGTTTATCGATATCTAGTACCCATAGTATCTTTGGAAGGACGTGAAGTGTTTTCCAGGTCGGGTGTAAGGTAGTTCGATTGGGACGGAGCAGCAGAGAAGTCTGGCAGTACGAAAACTTGCTGGGAGCGCTGGCGGCATGCAGGCATTGCCGGATCGAGGGGCTGTAGTTGCGAGGGCCACAACCTCATTGTTCACCAGACCCAGCACGTTGAGTTGAGTGAACATTAATCTAGTAGTGGAACGTCCATTTTTGTAATCACGCTGTTTGTTCGTGCGTTGCTGCTCGAGAGTCGCTGTGAGAGGAACAGCAGCAAGTGGAGCGTGCTGAGTTGGCAGAATCTATTAGCCGTCTTCTACTGCCTGTTATTCAGCTTTGAATTTCGTGTTATTATTTGGTGAAGTGCAACCAGCAGTATTTTACTGCCTAGTGGCAGCTAACGCCCCAGTCACCTGCCCTGGAGATTAGCGTATTTTTGCGGCAGTGTACTTTCCTCGTCTTGCCGATGCTGTGCGGCATGACGTGTTGTTCGACAGCCTCCTTGATTGCGGTGTGGATTGTGATTTATTTTGTCTACCTTGGTTGTGGTGGTTCCTTCTGCCCTTCGATGTTTTAAACACCGGATTCTGAAGACGCGGTGCTGTCTGTCACTTCGCCCTCGCTTGAATTATTCCATCGTTGTACTGGTTATCACACGTTAGGTGGATTTGGTAAGAGGATTGAACAGCGTTTAAACTGCCTCTAGTTGCCATCCTGTTAAGTGAGCATAACTCTTGACTGGCTGTCTCACCGCTTACGCAGCTGTAGGGACTATTCTCAGGTCGATCCTTGGAGCACTGTCTGTGGATCACTCCATTCTTTATTTGGTCTGATTGTTCCAATTGGTTAAAAATAATATTTTGTTTAAATTATTCCTATTGCTTGTGGCCTTCAGCCGACAAATAATTATGAATTCTTTCTTAATAAGGCCTTCAGCCGTCAGTGTAGCTTGTGCTATAAATGGTTCAAATGGCTCTAAGCACTATGGAACTTAACATTTGAGGTTATCAGTGCCCTAGACTTGTTGTTTGTTGTTGTTGTTGTGGTCTTCAGTCCTGAGACTGGTTTGATGCAGCTCTCCATGCTACTCTATCCTGTGCAAGCTTCTTCATCTCCCAGTACGTACTGCAGCCTACATCCTTCTGAATCTGCTTAGTGTATTCATCTCCTTGTCTCCCTCTACGATTTTTACCCTCCACGCTGCCCTCCAATACTAAATTGGTGATCCCTTGATGCCTCAGAACATGTCCTACCAACCGATGCCTTCTTCTAGTCAAGTTGTGCCAGAAACTCGTCTTTTCCCCAATTCTATTCAGTACCTCCTCATTAGTTATGTGATCTACCCATCTAATCTTCAGCATTCTTCTGTAGCACCACATTTCGAAAGCTTCTATTCTCTTCTTGTCTAAACTATTTATCGTCCATGAATCACTTCCATACACGGCTACACTCCATACAAATACTTTCAGAAACGACTTCCTGACACTTAAATCAATGCTCGATTTTAACACATTTCTCTTCTTCAGAAACGCTTTCCTTGCCATTGCCAGTCTACATTTTATATCCTCTCTACTTCGACCATCATCAGTTATTTTGCTCCCCAAATAGCAAAACTCCTTTATTACTGTAAGTGTCTCATTTCCTAATCTAATTCCCTAGACTTAGAACTACTTAAACCTAACTAATCTAAGGACATAACACACATCCATGCGCGAGGCAGAATTCGAGCCTGCGACCATAGCAGCAGCGCTGTCCCTAACTGAAGCGTCTAGAACAGCTCGGCCACAGCGGCCGGCGCTTGTGTTACTGTCAATTTTGTTTAAATGACTGTTTTTAAAAAATTATTTCCTTAGATTAAGTGTACGTATTTACTGTGCAACCAACGGTAACTGATTAGGCCCCGTCCACACTTTTCCTGCCTTCCCTAAGTCCTATGTTACAATGTCGGTCACTCGAAGAAAGATTAATAATCACGCAGCAGCATTTTCTGTGACTTTTGAAGTGTCAGTGGGAGACCAGAAACTGAACAAGGCTGCAACGTGAAACGACTGCAAGAGGTCGAGAAGCTTGCGGGTTGGTCTTAGCACGAAGCGGGCTGCTTCAGTGCAGCGGCGCAGTTTGGAGAGCAGCAGTGGTGGGTGGTCCGCTACGCTGCGCTGGGCACAGCGAGCCGTGACACCGGCCCGCGTCACGGCGGCTGCTGGTGGAGGTGGAGGTGGAGGTGGCGACACGCGAGAAGAGAGGCTAGCAGGCGGGGCGCAGGGGGCAGCGGGCAGCGGCAGCGGCTGGCCTCACGCGAGGCCGCACCGCGGCACGCCAGCGTGCGCAGCCGCCGCCTCTTATCGTGCCACACAAAGACGGCCGCTCGTAAATTTTCTCGTCACATCTCCAGGTACAAGTCCGTGCCACGCACCTAGCACCGCACGCGTCTCTCGGCTGCAAAGTGCTGTCCCAGTATTCTTCTTCCACCCTGGTGAACGGCCATTCAGACTGTCTGCTCGAGTTGATATACTTTCGCAGACTGACAGACGTGGGAGAGCCATTAGGCTGTCCCTGCTCACGTGTCACCGGAATGTAGGTCACGATACTTTGCCTGTAGAAGGAAGGCTCATTAAGGTTTAACGTCCTGCCAGAGACGAAGTACAGTTTCGAACTGACTGTGTAAGATTTACCGGCGTAGTAATTCCTGGTAGTCTCCTCGGGTTTACTGCCGGATTCTAAAATCAACACGACTCTATATTTCGGCTTTCCATTTGTACGCCATCTTAACGTCTCTGCAGCTGCTGACTTGCAGCCTTGGCTGGAAATCGTCGTCTTACAAAGGTCCACGTACCGTAATAGCCCTGTTACATGTGGCTATTAACAGCTGCAACAACATTATTAAATGGTGTCAACTTATGTGACATAACTTATATTTCTAAGTACTACTTCACCTACTCATCTTTTTACTCACGTATTTATATTTCTACTGGTGTCTAACGTTTTATTCAATACTTCTTACTGTCACAACACTCCATGGATCTCATCACAATTTCGCCCTTTTACCAAAAAAAAAAAAATTGCGAACGATCTCAAAGATCTACCATCTTATGAACTAAGCCATGTGTTGTTTCTTACGGCACAAAGCGTGTGAAAGGAGGGAGAACGAAGATCGGTTCCCGCATACAGATCACATCAATTGTGGACGAGCATATTTCCAGTCATGATACAGAAGTCATGACTCGGAATGAGAGAGTCAGACACAGCCTATTGACTACAGGAATTGTAATGCACGGCAAGGCTAAAATGGAATGCTATAAATAGTAGTCAAACCTTAAAAGGACATATTGATCGCTTTTGAGCACTATACAGGGTGGTCAGAAAATGTCTGAAACGCTTGTCGTGTTGTTGTAGGGCAGATTGTACTGAGACATAAATGTTAAGAAAACAATGCGATACGTTGCGCCGTTTCGAATAGAATTTAGCCAATCGGGGCGTCGCGCGCTCACATTCAAGCGGCCTCCCAGGGGCAGTGTTGCCCAACGAATGCTTTGACTCGTTAGCTGAAACTTGAATTTACGCGCGCGACGATCTGATTGGCTAACTTCAATGCTAAATAACTCGGAAACGGCGCAACGTATTGAATTTTTTTCCTAACATTTATGTCTCAGTACAACTTTCCCTACAACATCACTACAAGCGTTTCAGACATTTTCTGACCACCCTGTATACTTGTTAAGAAAATAATTCGATACATTGCGTCGTTTATGAGGCAATTAGCATTGAATTTAGCCAGTCAGGCGTTGTGCGCGCATATTCAAGCGACCCGCCGGAGACGGTGTCGCCAGTCATGTTCTTCTTTTAGTTTCTTAGAACCGAACAATGAAGCGACACAGTAATTGGACGTGGGACGGAAGTAAGGATCGAATCTGAGCCAAAGGCTGAGCAGTCTCGTGCGCTATTATCTACGCCCTGAGAACAACCAACACGAGTTGTATCTGGTGGGCCCCTTGAATTTGCACGCAACTGCTTGATTAGCTAGCATCAATCCCGATTAACTTGGAAACGGCGAAACGTGTCGAATTTTTTTTTTTTTTTCTGAACAGTTATTCTCCAGCACAGCCTGCCCTGCAACACCACCCTTACAAGCTTTTTAGACTGTTTCTGAACATCCTCCACAAGCCCCTTACCACGTATGGCGCACGTGCCGCTAAGCACAGGTATTGCCCCAAGGCATCGCCCGTATACGAACATCGACGCCAAAGATCCATCGCGCGCGAGAGGTCTGCACTTGAGAAAAATGGATACTTCGGAAAGGATATTAGTCGTGATATGTTGTTTGGACCATGAAAAAATGTGCATGTAGAATAATATAGGTCTGTGAATTTTATTCGTTGCGTTTGTGGCATATCCTTTAAGAGTAGAAAATTTTTAAAGAAATTTGACGTTAAGAATGTGCTTCATCTAATTGCCTGGATTAGGACACTAGTCGACTATGTCAAGGATGATTTGCACACGCAAAATTCGTTGTGAATTTGGGAAATCTTTCATTAGCCATTTGATTCGCACATTTGACATGTGCGTGGAACATCACCGTCACACGAAGCTGCGACAGCTGAAAAATCGACTATCTCGCAACAAAAGACAAAGGGTAAAAAAATAAGTCGTAAATAATATTTATTGAATATCCATATATCGGTTACTGACATCAATAGTCCAGTTCGGACTGTGTGCATATGTAAGTGGTTTTAATATTTTAACTTACATTTGCTGCACTGAAGATGACCATACAGTGACCGAAACCTGGGTATGCAGTAAACATTATTTGCGGCAGATTGCTGTACCCTTTACTGCTTGATATAAATACAGTCACTGGGCACAACTGCTTCCCCATGGAATGAAACCTGATAAAAACAATGTTCTTTGGTGTGGCCGGACCCATTGTTTGAGGTTAGTGTTTAAGTGTTTAAGTGTGATACGTATTACGACACCACAAGCTCAGCCTCTGGGGCAGCATCTGATGTGAGCGGCGCATGCAGCGCGTCGGCATATACAGGATGGCGGTTTCCTGCCTTGGCATAACTTGTCAACATGACTCAGCAGCTCCAGTGTTTCTCCTGAAGATGTTCCACAAGTGTATCACCAAAAAATCGAGTTGTGTTGTTTCCAAGATCCGGCAGGATACCTGATAGACTACCAACACTCTTTGGTTGGTGAAAAGATAGAGAATCATCCAGGTATTTTCTTGTCGAGATTAACAAGACCACTTAAAATCTAAACCTACATATCCCTCCAGAATATGAGTCACGCATTTAAAACATCGCCAAGTTACCTGATTTTGTGTCCAGATAGCAACAGATTGCAGAGTTCTGTAAAATGTACACGATTTCGAAATCGTTGGTCACCAAAGAAAAGTATCTCCTCCCTCCACCACTGCAAAGAAAAGAAAGTCATGTTTTGAAAGATATACCATATGACATCAGTTTGAAAAGATGTCAATTTAATTCTATTCTTTACCCAAAATGACTCGTTTTTGAAATACCAGATTCTTTCAGATAATCGGTAATAATTCATCCACTGTTTCGACTGGGTTGAAGTCTGCATGTAGTGGAGGGGCTATGTTCCATCTCTTAAGATGAAGCTGTCGAATTGCTTGAGACTTAAGTAGGTAATCTTACTGCCACCAGCAACCGTTTCATGGTACTAAGCAATCTAGGGCTACTGCCATTTCTGTCTTACTTGACGCTGCACAGTCCACCATCCGAATTGTCTGTGCAGTGTGACAGAGATGGGGAAGCTCCATTGAGACTCTGTTATAACAGATAAAGGAATTTGTACCCTCTATAACAACGTACGCTTTCGCGGCCGTTGGTGAAGGTGTTAAGAGTCACCGAAAATGTCAGAACGAAAGCTCTGAAGATTCTGCAAGAATAATGCGCTATTAATATCCGAGAACTTGTGACATCATCGATCGTATCTTATTGGAATGTGTCCATGAAGCAAAGTGTGAGCAGGAAGGCGACGGTTCATTGTGACACTCCTGGCCACAATGGCCGCAATTTTTTTCGTAGATATAAAATTCTATTAGTGCTGCTGACTTCCGTAAGAACTTCATCTGTGCTTCTTTCTTGTTTTGTTTTGAAGAGTGCACAGTTTTCACTGCCACAAATAAGAATTTGAATAGAGAGTGATTTGTAATGATTAAGTATAGTTATTAAAAGTTCTAAAAACTGTACTTTAGTGCCACTGGGGTCCAAAGCAAAAACAAATTATCTAAATGACAACAATCAGTCGCACTAGTTCTGATTAGTTGGATTAAAAATTCTTTTATTTTGAAATCATCGCAGCTTCGGTTGTGCCGCCATTTTCTACACACATCAAAAAACGTTTTGCATCACCATGGTGTCCAGAACTCCTGAAGATTGACGTTGACTGTGGATATTGTATAACAGGCACAGTCCTTTTGACTGTTTAGAGACGTCACTAAATCCGCCCGAAGATGTAAACAACCATGCATGAGCAGTGCCTATTAGACGGAGGGGGTCCGACAGCCGATCAGTTCCAGTCATTCCAACAGGAAGGAGGTACAAGGCTCGTGTTGTCTGTAGTTCAGCCATGCCTAGACAGTCAATACCGCGGTTCGATCGCGTCCGCATTGTTGCTTTGTGCCAGGAAGGGCTCTCAACAGGGGAAGTGTCCAGGCGTCTCCGAATGTACCAAAGCGATATTGTTCGGACGTGGAGGAGATACAGAGACAGGAACTGTCGATGACATGCCTCGCTCAGGCCGCCCAAGGGCTATTACTCCAGTGGATGACCGCTACCAACGGATTATGGCTCGGAGGAACCCTGACAGCAATGCCACCATGTTTAATAATGCTTTTCGTGCAGCCACAGGAAGTGGTGCTACATCTACATACATACTCCTCAATCCACCATACGGTGCGTGGCGGAGGGTACCTCGTACCACAACTAGCATCTTCTCTCCCTGTTCCACTCCCAAACAGAACGAGGGAAAAATGACTGCCTACATGCCTATGAACTAGCCCTAATCTCTCTTATCTTATCTTTGTGGTCTTTCCGCGAAATGTAAGTTGGCGGCAATAAAATTTTATAGCAGTCAGCCTCAAATGCTGGTTCTCTAAATTTCCTCAGTAGCGACTCACGAGAAGAACGCCTCCTTTCCTCTAGAAACTCCCACCCGAGGTCCTGAAGCATTTCCGTAACACTCGCGTGATGATCAAACCTACCAGTAACAAATCTAGCAGCCCGCCTCTGAATTGTTTCTATGTCCTCCCTCAATCCGACCTGACAGGGATCCCAAACTCTCGAGCAGTACTCAAGAATAGGTCGTATTAGTACGACACAAACTGTGGGAAATAGGCTGCATGATGCGAAAGTTCACTCCCGACGTCCATAGTGAGGTCCATCTTTGCAACCACGACACCATTCAGCGCGGTACAGATGGACCCAACAACATGTCGAAGGGACCGCTCAGGATTGGCATCACGTTCTCTTCACCGATGAGTGCCGCATATGCCTTCAACCAGACAATCGTCGGAGACGTGTTTGGAGGCAACCCGGTCAGGGTGACCCCCAACCACTCTGAGGCTCTACGCCGAATCGCAGTTGAGGAGTGGGACAATCTGGACTAACAGTGCCTTGATGAACTTGTAGATAGTATGCCACCACGAACACAGGCATGCATTAATGCGAGATGACCTGCTAGTGGGTATCAGAAGTACCGGTGTGTACAGCAATCTGGACCACTTCATCTCAATGTCTCGCTGTACGGTGGTACAACATGCAATGTGTGGTTTTCATGAGCAAAAAAGGGCGGAAACGATGTTCCAATTTTCAGTAGAGGTTCCGGAACTCTCGGAACAAGGTGATACAAAACTTTTTTGGTGTGTGTGTTATAGACATGCAAGACTTTCTGGAAAAATTACTATAGTGAAAAGTACACTCTAAGACAAAAAAGACGCAACACGAATGAATTATTCGAATGGGACAGAAATTGATAGATGTGATATACATATACATACAAATGATTACAATTTCACAAAGATTGGATGTGTTATTCAAAATAAAGAACTTCGTAAATTGAGCAAGTCAATAAAGCTTTAGTCCATCTTTGGCCTTTATGCTAGCAATTATTCGGTTTAGCATTGACTGATAGAATTGTTCGATGTCCTCCCGGTGGATATCGCGCCAAATTCTGTCCAACTCGCGCGTCAGGTCGTCAAAATCCCGAGCTGATTGGAGGGCCCTGTCCATAATGCTTCAAGCGTTCTCAGTAGGGGAGAGATCCGGTGGTCTTGACCGTCAAGTCAGGGTTTGGCAACAACGGAGAAAAGTAGTAGAAACTCTTGCCCTTTGCGAGCGGCCTTTACTTTGTTCAAAAGTAAATCCAGGATGACTTGCCTTCAAGGGCAACAAAATGCAGCGTAGAATATCGTCGACTGGCCACTGTGCTGTAAGGGTGCTGCGGGAGACCACCTGCTGCGAAAAGACATGGCATTCCAGACCATTACTCATGGTTGTCGAGACGTATCACGGGCGACAATCAGGCTAGTATTACATCGCTGTCTGGGGCGTCTCCAGACATGTCTTCGGCCTGGAATCTCATTTATTTGGGTATAATTGTCTTCAGTGATGCGTGACGCCTCGAACTGATCCCCAATGACCAATTTTACCACCTATGGGACGAACTCCTATTGGCACATCACTGGATGCCACAACGGTGTCTTTGAGAAGCTGGTCATGGGTAACAAAAGATAAACAGTAGTTAAACAGGAACTTCCATTGTCTTGTATCTGTACAGATAAATGTTTCATTCGCTATTGAAGTGCTTGTGTTGTTAAGAAAAACGATGCAATGTTCCTTTGGACATCCCTGTGTACCTCATTTACTGTCCATTGTAAAAGACGGCGACAGGGAACAGAAAAATTGTGTACATCCGAAGGCATAGGCGCTGTGGCCACTACAGCCGTTATGAAATACACGAAATTCTTCGCTTTTGCAAAACGAACAACCATCAACCGCATAAGCGAAAGACGACAGTCAAAATCTGTGCCGTAGCGGGACTCGAACCCGGATTTAACCCTTTACGCAAGCGGTGGCCCCCACCTGCTTCGACGGCCTCAATATACGATGCGGCCTTGAGAAAGGAAAATTTATTTCTGGAACTAAACGGAAAACTAACGAGTGGTGCAGTCTCCCTACGCTTTCCACACGGTGGCAGTCGTTGAGAAGGAGCGTAGACCGGCGGGCCTGAGTCGGTATGCCGCCCGAGTTGAGAGGAGTGTGCCTGCTGAGCCGCCGGCTCGGCATTTGGAGCTGCGCCGGCGCCGTTGCAGGCTGGCGGGCGACCTTGGCCCCGGGCGAGGCCGGGCGACGCGCCGGCAGCGTCCACCACACACTCGCGCAGGCAGCGCCGTCCCCTAACAGGACCCC
Source organism: Schistocerca serialis cubense (assembly GCF_023864345.2). NCBI lineage: Eukaryota > Metazoa > Arthropoda > Insecta > Orthoptera > Acrididae > Schistocerca > Schistocerca serialis. The sequence continues at coordinate 652,714,050 of NC_064639.1, read as the reverse complement.
TTCGCTTTCACCTGCGTGTGGCAGAGTAGTTTCCAGAGAGGCACAAACCGGGCGTAGCAGAAAAAAGTTCCTATTCACTATACGCAGCGAAGTAAATCAACGATTAAGATAAAGCACTTCTATATCTAAGGCCCGTCGGACGGTCATGATTTGTTTACCTGTTGACATAACGATTTTCGGATCCAGGTCGTACTCTTATGCACAGTTTACTAATGTATCGTGTCCTGCTGGAAAAGACGTCCTTACAGGTTATGTAAATGGTTTAGTTTAGTAAAGTTTGTTGCTTCTAACACTAAATACTTCAGCCACTGCCTATTTTTGACATATGAAAGAATTTAATCTATACTACTACATAAAGACAAGTTGTTGAGTAACGTTACCAAAAATCTCAAAACATCTTTACCCATCTTTACACAGAGTACGCGAAAGAACTTGGCCCCCTTCTGACAGCCGTGTACCGCAAGTCTCTAGAGGAACAGAAGGTTCCAAATGATTGGAAAAGAGCACAGGTAGTTCCAGTTTTCAAGAACGGTCGTCGAGCAGATGTTCAAAACTATAGGCCTATATCTCTGACATCGATCTGTTGCAGAATTTTAGAACTTGTTTTTTGCTCGCGTATCATGTCATTTCTGGAAACCCAGAATCTGCTCTGTAGGAATCAACATGGATTCCGGAAACAGCGATCGTGTGAGACTCAACACGCTTTATTTGTTCATGAGACCCAGAAAATATTAGATACAGGCTCCCTGGTAGATGCCATTTTCCTTGACTTCCGGAAGGCGTTCGATATAGTTCCGCACTGTCGCCTGATAAACAAAGTAAGAGCCTGCGGAATATCTGACCAGCTGTGTGGCTGGATTGAAGAGTTTTTAGCAAACAGAACACAGCATGTTGTTCTCAATGGAGAGACGTCTACAGACGTTAAAGTAACCTCTGGCGTCCAACAGGGGAGTGTTATGGGACCACTGCTTTTCACAATATATATAAATGACCTAGTAGATAGTGTCGGAAGTTTCATGCGGCTTTTCGCGGATGATGCTGTAGTATACAGATAAGTTGCAGATATTAGAAAGTTGCAGCGAAATGCAGGAAGATCTGCAGCGGATAGGCACTTGGTGCAGGGAGTGGCAACTGACCCTTAACATAGATAAATGTAATGTATTACGAATACATAGAAAGAAGGATCCTTTATTGTATGATTATATGATAGCGAAACAAACACTGGTAGCAGTTACGTCAGTAAAATATCTGTGAGTATGTATACAGAACGATTTGAAATGGAATGATCATATAAAATTAATTGCTGGTAAGGCGGGTGCCAGGTTGAGATTCATTGGGAGAGTCCTTAGAAAATTTAGTCCATCAACAAAGGAGGTGGCTTACAAAATACTCGTTCGACTTATACTTGATTATTGCTCATCAGTGTGGGATCCGTACCAGGTCGGTTTGACGGCGGAGATAGAGAAGATCCAGGGAAGAGCGACGCGTTTCGTCACAGGGTTATTTGGTAAGCGTGATAGCATTATGGAGATGTTTAGCAAACTCAAGTGGCAGACTCTGCAAGAGAGACGCTCTGCATCGCGGTGTAGCTTGCTGTCCAGGTTTGGAGAGGGTGCGTTTCTGGATGAGGTATCAAATATATTGCTTCCCCCTACTTATACCTCCCGAGGAGATCACGAATGTAAAATCAGAGAGATTCGAGCGCGCACGGAGGCTTTCCGGCAGTCGTTCTTCCCGCGAACCATACGCGACTGGAACAGGAAAGGGAGGTAATGACAGTGGCACGTAAAGTGCCCTCCGCCACATACCGTTGGGTGGCTTGCGGAGTATAAATGTAGATGTAGAAACATTATGATATATAAATCTGTATTGTTCGGCTTGATTTCAGCAACACATTGCAAAACCGATAGTGCAAATTTGCAAATATCTGCATAAACACCAGAGCTAAACTTTTAGGAGAGCTACCGTATATACACTGAGGGACAAAAGTCAAGGGATAGCGATATACACGTATACAGATGCCGATAGTATCACGTACACGGTGTATAAAAGGGCAGTGCATTGGGGAAAGTGTCATTTGTAATCTGGTGAAAACATTTCCGACGTGATTAATCTCGCGTGATGGGAATTAACACAGTTTAAACGCGGAATGGTAGTCGGAGCAGGATGCACGGGACATTCTATTTTGTAAATCGTTAGGGAATTCAATATTCCGAGATTCACAGTGACAAAAGTGTACCGATCATACCACATTTCAGGCATTGCCTCTCACCACGGACAACGCAGTGGCCGACAGCCTTCACTTAACGACATAGAGCAGCTGCGTTTGCGTGGAGTTTTCGGTGCTACCAGGCAGGAACACTGTTTGGGAAAACCGCAGAAATCAATGTGGGACGTACAACGAACGTACCCGTTAGCACAGTGCGGCGAAATTTGGCGTTAATGGGCTATGGCAGAACACGACTGACTCTAGTGCCATTGTTAACAGCACGACCTCGCCTGCACCGCCTTTCCTGGTCTCGTGACCGACCAGTTGAACCTACACGACTGGCAAATCGTGCTTTGGTCAGATGTGTCCAGATTTTAGTTGGCAAGAGCTGAGAGTAGGGTTCGGGTACGGCCCAGAATGGTGTGGGCTTTCGTTCACATGGAATGGACTGGCTCCTCTGGTCCAGCTGAACCGATCACTGGAATTGGTTCTGTTCAGCTACTTGGAGACCATCTGCAGTATTCATAAGCTTTTGTTCCTAAACAAGGACGGAATTATTGTGGATAATAATGCACCTGGTCACCGGGCCATAACTGTTGGCGATTGCTCTGAAGAGCATTGTGGACATTTCAAGCGAATGATTTGCCCATCCAGATCGCCCGTTATGTATCTCATCGAACATTTATGGCACATTATCGAGAAGTCAGTTCATGCACAAAATACTATAATGGCAACAGTTTCGTAGTTATGAAAGGCTTATAGAGGCAGCATGGTTCTGCGAGAGCTTCTGTAAAGTTTGGAAGGTAGGAGACGAGATACTGGCAGAAGTAGAGCTGTGAGGACCGGACGTGAGTCGTGCTTCGGTAGCAATTGACACGTGGTGTGGCGCACGGTCCACCACCCCCACCTACCTACATCAGTCAGATCAACATGGTACATTGTCGTGAACCGAAAATACCCTACGAATGATAAAAAGTACGCAATACATTTGGCGGATTAGCCCTTGTGTCAGCAATGCGGCGTGCTGGATACGGACGACCATTGGCTGTCTGGACTCTCGCAAGAAAGATAATAGCGTTCATGCGGCGCACTATCTATACAGCAGTCTCTCCTCACATACTATTTTTTCCAGACGAAACGTATTTTCCGCGTCATAAGACGAACGCAGTGGCGTGGATCACAGGTATGACGGTCCATTACATCTACAGAGACACACGTCAGAACGTACTGGACGTCCTGGATTACTGGCAATACTTCCAAGACGGACACACAAAACTATTACAGCTACACAAGTACAAGGATTGCTATACCAATTTCCAAGTAGCGATTTTTGCGGACCCGCCATATACTTGGGGTGTGCCGGGTGCGCAAAGATGAGCGGCGGTGCTGTCGTTGTGAAACCGACCAAGTAAAGTGATCAGCTAAGGACACTATGCGAGTGTGCGACCTAGGAAAAACTAACGCTTGCACAGTTAGCAAATGGATGTACTTAAAATTTTGTTTTCATATCTATAAATACTTTTCTTTAGCGTGCCGGAGGTGGCCCCACTTTAATTTTGTTGTTATTTCATGCTGCATGGTAGGACGGCAGCGAGGTTCCTTCCAGGACAGTTAACATGTGTCAGGCCGTACTGTGTTTATTTTGTGAAAATAAAGGTTTCTGTTTCTCCTACCTTCCTTAATAAAAAAACCGGTTCTAGGCGCTTAAAAAAATAAAAAAATTTTAAAAATTAAAAAAAAGATGGTAGAGCACTTGCCCGCGAAAGGCAAAGGTCCCGAGTTCGAGTCTCGGTCGGGCACACAGTTTTAATCTGCCAGGAAGTTTCATATCAGCGCACACTCCGCTGCAGAGTGAAAATCTTATTCTGGAAGATCTGATTTGTTCCACACAAGACAACCGAACCCTCACTGACTCAGGATGCATCCCCCGCTCCGTCCATCCCGCCAGGCGATTCCTCTGCGGGCTAATACATACCCTTGCCTTTACATTAATGCTGTGGTTTCGATATTTTAGCAAGCGTTCCAACGTAATAAGCAAATGAAGGAAAGAACTGCAGGGCCCCAGATCTTGTCTCATTCACGCCACTTGCATCTTAATGATGGAAGGAAAATGTTTTCAGTACCAAATTACAAACACATACACTAACTGAAAAAAGTATATAGGCGTCCTTATGTAATGAGGAGCTGACTGCTAGATGTCACGACGAGGCGGACGATGTTGTGTTGCAGTAGAGAAACAGTAATAGCAAAATGGGTCTGTCAGCAGAGCTCAGTGATTTCGGACGTCATTAGTCATTAGATCAGATTTTTATTGTCCGTATTCGTTGATTTAATTTTTGATGTGATATGTTTCGATTCAATATCAACTATCCTGACCTGTTTGTATCGGTTACATGAGCAAAATTAATTTGCGACTTCACAGAGTCTTATTTTACAAGCAAGGATTTTCGCCAAGGAAATTTTCACTTGAGTAAAATATCGACCGTGTATGCCCAAGTCGCCTGTTGTGGTTGTGTCGTGGAAACGCAGAGGAACAACAACAGCTAACGAAGATTAAGATGGCCTAATGCCCTGATAGACAGGGACGGTCGACATTGCGCTGTGTGCTTCTAAAAAAGTCGAATGAAGTCAGAAGAAAGAATCACTCGTGATTTCCAAAATGCTGCCAGCAATACAGCTAACACCATGTGCTTAGATAATTTTAAGAAAGATAGGAGTGCAATAGGCGAGCAGCTCGTCATATACCACTGGACAGTGGATGCCTGGAAACGAGTTATTTGGAAAGAAGTATCACGCTACAACCTGTGGCAACCCGATGGAAAGGTTTGAGTATGGTGAATACCTGGAGAACGCTATCTCCCATCTTGTGGTGCCAACAGTAAAATACAGAGGAGGCGGCGCTATGGACTCCGGGCGCTTTTCGAGGCTAGGATGCTGTCGCCTTATTGCGCCAACGTCCGCCTCGGTAGCTGCGTGGTCAGCGCGATGGAATTCTGTTCTAGGGAGCCCGGATTCGATTCCCGGCTCGATCGGACTTTTCTCCACTCAGGAACTGGGTGTTGTGGTGTTGTGTTGTTTCATCACCATATCATCCCCAAGCGCTCAAGTGACGTCAACTAAAACGACTTGCAGCAGGCTACTGGTCCACCCGACGGGAGGCCCTAGCCACGTGACATTTCATTTTCATTCCGCTGAAGAAAACCCGAAACTCGAAAGGAAATGGACACATTCTGCAGCACTACATACTACGTTCAATCGATGAAGAGATCGGAAACGATGTCTGTATCAGTATGACACAGTGCCCTTACATAAAGCACATCTGTGAGGCAGTAGTTTTCGGATAATATCGTTCCTGAAATAGACTGGCCTGCCCTGAGTCCCGACTAAAGAAAACCTATGGGAGAGTTAGTATGTCGACTTAGCTTCAGACCCCGACATCACTACCTTCTTTAGATTCAGCTCCTGAGGAAGAATGGACTGCTATACTCATTCAGACACCTCATTGAGAGTGTACCGAGCTGAGTTCAAGGCAGAATGAAGACGAAGGGCGGTCACACTAATAGGATCCCAGATACTTCTGATCAGCTAGTGTGACTCTTCCAAGGAATTTTTAACTATGTGCAGCCCTGTCAGCAACTGTGATAATTGAACATGTAACACGTCAGCCTCAGTTGCAAATAGAAACCAATCTTTACCCATATGGAGAACAGATACCATCGGTGACCATGCAGCTCTCTAGAATGAAATGATAATTAAATCAAGACCCTAAGTTGTTGACAGGCGTTGATATACATCAACGTGGACAGTTGAAAATGTGTGCCCCGACCGGGACTCGAACGCGGGATCTCCTGCTCTCATGGCAGATGCTCTATCCATCTGGGGACACAGAGGATAGTGCGACTGCAGGGATTTATCCCTTGAACGCTCCCCGTGAGAGCCACATTCGCAACTTAATGTCCACACACTACATGCGTAGTGCCCCTGCCCACTACACTCATTACTCGCGGCAGACAATCTTACCTAGTCCCGTAAGACTTCGGGCAATGTGTGTGCATCCAGCACAGAAGAAGAAGGTCAACGACCGGTTAGCTTTAACTATAGCGAGATGATTAGATTAGATTGGATTAGTTTAGATTAGTTTTTCGTTCCATAGATCCGTGCTGAGGAGATCCTCGTGGATGTGGAACATGTCCAATTTTTATTTTTTATTTTTAAGCTGAAATAACAATACTGATAGTATGAATATATACAATATATCATTTGTTTCTATTAAAAATTCGTCAATGGAGTAGAAGGAGTTGGCCACTAGTAAGTCTTTCAGGCTGCTTTTAAACTGATCTTTCTTTGTAAGTAAATTTTTTTATGTTTGCTGGCAAATGATTGAAGATGAGTGTTCCTGAGTAGTGGACCCCTTTTTGAACTAAAGTAAGTGCTTTAAAGTCCTTGTGCAGATCATTTTTGTTTCTGGTATTGTATGTATGAACTGAGCTGTTTGCTGGAAAAAGAGATATATTATTTAGGACAAATTTCATTAAGGAGTAAATATACTGAGAGGCAGTAGTTAATATACACAGTGCTTTGAAGAGGTTTCTACAGGACGTCCGTGAATTTACTCCACAAATAATACGTATCACACGCTTTTGGACTCTGAAAACTATCTGTTCTTTCGGACATGTAATTGTAGTACCACGATTAACGTGTAACATCTTGTTAAGTTACTACTTGTATGCTCTGCCACTTTCTAAATACCCTAAGCAATTTTTGTTAATGCTATCTTCATTACTGCTACTAATGCTATGTTAACTCAAATTCATCTACTTTTAAGTTTTTAGATGCTGTTGCCTTTATTGATGCATAGTCATACTGATGTACTCTCCACAATATTACAGATCATTCCTGTAAATAGCCATTCATATGTATATTATTTAACCAGATAATGTTTGACCTATGTATTCAAAATTGAGGAATAATTTTGCCGAGTAATAGCTAGTCTTTCTTACGGTTTCCGAATCTGTTATAGGGGTATCGTTCTCCTCAGTAGTAAATTCTCTTACATATTACGTCATTAAAGATTTTAATGGTTGTTGTTGTTGTTGTTGTTGTTGTGGTCTTCAGTCCTGAGACTGGTTTGATGCAGCTCTCCATGCTACTCTATCCTGTGCAAGCTTCTTCATCTCCCAGTACGTACTGCAGCCTAAATCCCTCTGAATTTGCTTAGTGTATTCATCTCTTGGTCTCCCTCTACAATTTTTACCCTCCACGCTGCCCTCCAATACTAAAAATGCCTCAGAATATGTCCTACCAACCGATCCCTTCTTCTAGTCAAGTTGTGCCACAAACTTGGTTACATTAATCCAATTCCTTATGTAAGATAGCTACTGTTATGTATCTATATTTCCACCCTCGATGAGCAATAAGCACCATCAGCGATGCTCAGTACACAGCTGCTTGCCGCGTTTAGTTCCGGCGCAGCTCTCGCGGCCTACCGACCTCGTCCCCGCAGTGGGGCCTGGTGTTTCTCTTCAGCGCAAGTAATGCAGATTTATGACTGATTACTACGGTGCTGCAGTTTTATACTTGACATAGCCAGACTTTGGCATGCAATAGTTAGTGTCATTGGCTTCTGAAGAAGGCCAAATAATTTTGGCTGAAACTTGGGTAAAGATTGGTTTCTATTTGCAACTGAGGCTGACGTGTTACCTGTTCTCTCTTCAAAGGATTTTGTTTGGCGTAATCTTTCTAGTAAACAGAGAGTCCATCTAAAGCACTACGGGTATTGTTGTATTGTGTCTCATGTCATTCACACTGAGCTGCAAGAACTGGGTCAACAGTGCTCGCAACTGTTAATACGTAACTGAAGTGCCACTGCAGCTGTATACACTAAGAGTGCCAGTGCGTACGAGCAGGCCGCATAGTTGGCGCCCTGTGGCACTCGCATTACCAGGGCAGGCCGGAGCAGTGCGGTCAACGGGCGGCGCGTCACGACACGCATGCATGCGTGCCCCGCGGTCTGCACCGCAGCCTCCACTGATCCGTGGCAGCAACGCCGCACGCAAGGCCGGCACGGCGCGCACCTACTGTACCGGCACGCCCCGCACGCACATGCGGAAGACTCGCGAAAATACTACCTTGTTCTTTTGAAGTAATTATCACGCAGATGCATCAGCTGGGCTTCTTGTTATTGGTTACCCACCAACTTTTTAAGACAGTTAGCCGAACATACACAGGGTGCATATGAAGTACGTGTATAAAATTGTAGGTTGTTTGGTTCCCGGGTTCGATTCCCGGCGGGGTCAGGGATTTTCTCTGCTTCGTGATGACTGGGTGTTGTGTGATGTCCTTAGGTTAGTTAGGATTAAGTGGTTCTAAGTTCTAGGGGACTGATGACCATGGATGTTGAGTCCCAAAGTGCTCAGAGCCATTTTTTTTTTTTGTAAGTTGTTTACAGGGGACAAAAATAAACAGTTTTTTACGCGATAAAAATGTCACAGATGCATCGTTTCTCCGTTAGGAGTCCATGGAGACATCGACGATTGTGATGTTCGAAGATGTTGTTCAAACTGCTGTAGGACAATTATTGCGTTAGAGATGTTGCTGAAAATGTCGTCCGTCTACATTAACGCACAACTGGCGTCTACATGCTAATGACTGTCTAACACTCTCAAACCAACAAAGTGTTTCACAAATACTGACTGGCAGTTTCAGTTAAACGGATTGTGTCCCGTACACGATACGATTCACGTCCCCCATTACTAGGAAGTTTAAACATCGTCTCTGAAAATCACTAACGTCAAAAACTTCATAGACGCTTAGAGCGGAAGCGGTGCACCTGTGATATTATTGACATGTAATAAGCTTCTTTTTATCGCTTTTAATTACTCTAAAATTTTGTATACGTAGCTTTTTACAAACTATACTGCAATCTATACTGCACTACATAAAATAATTATTAACTACATAACCTATGAAATATACCCACATAAACATCATTGATTCCTCGTCTAGTTTCTTAATTGCAGTCAAGACCAAACTGTGTGACAGGAAGGCTTTTATTAGAGTTACAACGCTTCATTATAGTGAAGGACGTCCTCTAGATTTAGCACAGTTTGACTCATACACTCTCTACTATTCTTCTGTGTTTTCACTGTATAATCGGTCCGCATTCGCCAATCAGAAAATTTTACAGTTCTTGCTCGAGTAAGGGGGACTGTTAACTCACATGTAAAGCACGTTTCACACGTGCTTGATGATGATGATGTTTGGTTTGTGGGGCACTCAGCTGCGATGTTGTCCGCAGCTCGTGGTCTCGCGGTCGCGCTCGCGTTCTCGCTTCCCGAGCACGGGGTCCCGGGTTCGATTCCCGGGGGTGTCAGGGATTTTCACCTGCCTCGAGATGACTGGGTGTTTGTGCTGTCCTCATCATTTCATTATCATTCCAGAAAGTGGCGAGATTGGGCTGAGAAAAGGTTGGGAATTTGTACGGGCACTTATAACCGCGCAGTTGAGCGCCCCAAAAACCAAACATCATCAACTGCGCTGTTATCAGCGACTGTACAAATTCCCAGTTGTTACACAGTACAGTCTCACCACCTTCACGAGTGGTGATGAAACGATGAGGAAAACACAAGCGCCCAGTGACCGCGTGGAGAAAATCCCCAACCCGGCTGGGAATCGAACGCGGGACCACATGTACTTGATGATACTGACAATTGTCCAGTCTGCTCAAAGCTGTATTGGCTTTATCGAACTTGAGATGGAATTGAGTGCGGACAACTTATCCTAATAGGCTAAATGTACAGTGTAATCTTCGGTTTTCGGGCGTCCGCGGTCAACGAACAACTCCGTACGGCCCTGAATGCTGTCATCACGCTGAACCATCACTGAAACATGCGCCTTGCTGGGCGACATCTCAGCCTCTTCAAACTTATCTGCTTGTTTCATGACACATCTGTGAAAAGCATAGATTTCAGGGCCATGTTTTCAGTTCATGTAAGGCATTATAAGCAGGTAGTTGCGTAATGTTGTCACACTAAATAACGCATTTGGGCAAGACATTAATCGCAATTTCAGCTGTCGTAATTATTTCGTGCAACTGGATCGGACAGCATGGTCCCGCTGACAGGCACGTTTCGGTTCCTTCTCCAGTAGTCGTACAACTCCACATAAAAGACACTGCATGATGTCAATCCTCACGTGGGTGTGTAGTTTCCCGAGGAAGTTCCTTTGTTCGCGGACCTTTCCGACTGTGACGATTTCATAACGCCCGACTGGCGTACAGTGACGCACTCAGTTTTGCAGCAGCACTGCGAAAACTCCTCTCTGTTTTGCGCAAGACAATTAACCCTGTGACTTAAATGGCGTTCAATTAACACATGGAATGTGTTCGACTGAACACACACTCTGCAAGTGACAGCTGCAATCTTTGTACGTCACTAGGACACCCTGACACCCCCTATATATGTTCAGTTTATATGAATCTACATTAATCTGCGCAAGCCACGTGATGCTGTGTGACGGAAGACACTTCTGCTACCACTTACTGACCCCCATCCCTTCTTCTCTGTTTCACTCGTGAATGGCACCTGGGAAGAATGATTGTCGATAAGCCTCTGTATTATCTCCAATTTCTCACATTTTCTCGTCGTCGTCATTTTACGAGATGCATGTGGAAGGAAGTAATATGTTCTCTGACTCTTCCTGGAATGAACTCTCTCGGAATTTCAGTAGGAAAGCTCTCCGTGATGCACAACGCCTGGCTTGTAGCGTCTGCAACTGGAGAACAGTACTCAAGAAGTGGGCGAACAAGCGCCTTGTAAGCCATTCTTTTGTGGATGAGTTATATGCTGTGTTCCATACGTACATTCTCAGAAATTTCTACCTGAAATTAAGGCCAATGTTTGGCGGTAGCAGACGTCTCTTGGCCAGGAATGCCCTCCTTGCCTGTGCTAATCTACTTTTTTATGTCCTTGCTTCGTCTTTCATGTTTTAATTAGTTACCAAGATAGCAGAATTCTTTCACTTCGTTTACTACTTGGTCCCCATTTTAGATGTTTACGTCTGTAGCTAATGTCATTTCTGCTACACCGAACTCCTTTAGTCTTTCTTCGGTTCACTATTAATCCACATTCTGTGCTCATTGGACGCTTCAGTCCATTCAGCATGTCCTGTAAGTCTTCATTCTCACTAAGGATAGTAAAGTCATCAGCAAATTATGTCAGTTACATCCTTTGACCCTGAATTTTGATACCGCTATTGTAGCTTTCTTTCATTATAGTCACTGCTTCTTCGCTTCAGAGACTGAACAGCAGGGGCGATAGACTACATTTCTACGTTACACTCTTTTTAATACGAGGACTTCGTTCTCCCATTAGCAATGGAATTCATGCGAAACACCTAATTTGTTGAAAACGTGTTTCTCATTTACCATTCCTTTCGACTGAATCACCGATATGCATATAAAGGCATACAGAGAACGACATTGGTTGTTGTTGTCTTTGTTGTATGGTGACGCCATTATTGACAACGCAGAGTTTAGTAAGTACTTTAAATAACGCTATAGCTTCTAAGTCACAAATCTCGGGTTTGAAAGATTTTGTTCCTTCGCAGATGGTTCGGCGTGACTGCCTTGGCTTCATTCAGTGCTTCTGTTTCTTTCCATTGCAAATGTAAAATTTTTGATGTTTTCGAGCAGTTTTCGTACAACTCTAATAAAATTATTTGGAAAGCCTTCTGCATCTATGTGTCGAACAACGTATGAATACAATTTATCCGTTGCTACAAATAGCGGGTATGTGTCCCTGTATGAATGGCTCTGAGCACTAAGGGACTTAACATCTATGGTCATCAGTCCCCCAGAACTCAGAACCACTTAAGCTTAACTAACCTAAGGACACCACACAACACCCAGTCATCACGAGGCAGAGAAAATCCCTGACCCCGCCGGGAATCGAACCCGGGAACCCGCCTGTATGAATGTTAAAATCTTTGTACCATTAGACACTGCAGTTGTCAAATCTATACAGTTTTGTGCCGTAACATGTGTTTCAGGTTCCTTTCATACTTCGCTATTTATAAACATAGAACATCGTCGCTTTACCCACCAGCTACAGAAGTTATTTGACGAAAATGATCTGGACACACTAACGCAAGATATCATCTAATAATTTTGGCTTCTGCAGTTTTCCGTCATAACGTTTGAAATACTTCCTCCAACGGAAAGAACGGTGTTCTTGCACATACTGTAACTCACGTTTTTTCCTGGTGTAATTTACCTGCATAACCAACTGGATCAAGATTTGAGCTGCGAGGATCTGATGTTGAACATTGCACCAGCTCTGAAGATCAGATTATCCAGCAGAGACGTTGCCTTCCTGCTTGTAACTATCGATCGCAGAGTGAACTACGCTCTCGAGGAAGAGTGCTCCGTCAGAGCCAAGCGACGTCAGGACTTGATTTAGCCCGACCGTCACATCACAACGGTGACACACATCACAGCACCGCGTGTTTCATCACGCCTTACGCTACGTCGTTTTGTGTGAAGGCGGAAGACTTACCGCCGACAATCACTGGCCCATTTGTTTCCTCCTTGACTCCTTGAAGGACCTCCTCATTCGCGCACCTTTCCAGTAAGACTGCTATTGTGGGAGTCGTTAGCGCTACGTCGACAGTGTTGGCCTTGCTTTTTTTTAAGGATCGGGACAGTGGGGCAAAGAAGCGGCCGCGGTCTTTAAATAAGAAAACTGCTGAGAATCGGAATATGTTTCGGCCACCACTGCTTTTATTCGCCTTTTTTATGACGATTTAAGATTGATATCCTTGGCATTCATTGCGTAAGCCATGCCATTTTATAAGCCCAAGGAGTTCTCATTTCAGAAAACACAAAATATTTCCGTAACTGTAGTGTGCATATGTGTCTAATAATGACAGTGAACTATAATATCTGCTGCGAGAATATCGAAAACAACATCTTTGATTACACGAGGTTTCGACCCCTCAGCTGGGATGTTCTTCAGAATTTCTCTAGTTTCCTTGGATGGAGTGGTGAAAGACAGTGTCGCGTTCACTTACACGAGGACGTATTGAAAAGCAATGCCTCCCATTGTTTCTGGGAAAACTACTTCAGATTTTTAAATGAAATAAACGTTATTAACATTCCACGTCTTCATTCTTCAAGTCTATATACTTGCAGCCTTCTGCCACTAGATGGCTCCGAATTGTAGCGTGTAACGTAGCGGCGTGTAAGGTAGCTGTGTCGCTGCTTGAGAAACAGTGTCCTGTACTCGAGATCCAAATTCGAAGTTTGTCCACATACGGGGCAGCCTCCCGTTCAGTACGACAATCACAGACCACACACGGGAGCGCTGCGACAGTTGCATCGATCCGACGCCTTGGGTTCATTGTCGTCGCTCATCCTCCATACATTTTCGACTTGGTCCCATCCGATTTTCATCTGTTTCAACACTTGAAGAACACATTAGAGGACTTCACTTTGATAGCAAATATGTTATTCAAACATTTCGAAATAAAAATTTTGATTGAAGAAACCAAAACGTTTATTTGGAAACCTATGAAGAACTTATTTCCTGACATTTGAATGCCTAGTGAGAAGTTCACCCCTACAGGAACTTCCGCTATCTTGAACAGACACAAGAACTGTACCCGAGAGAAAATAATATGAAACCACGAATAACAGGTGCCATCTAGCAACGACCGCTGCACTTCACTACCTTCCCACTACAAATTATGTTATCTTTCATTTATTATATTGAAAGACACTTGTAATTTACTTCTTTTCGGTAGTTTACGCTCGCCCCCGTTCCATTTCCATATTTATTACTTATTGTTCTAGCTAAAATTTAAACTGAATGTAAAGAACAGTACAAAACAAATTTTAGAGTGAAACTTCCTGGCAGATTAAAACTGTGTGCTGGACCGAGATTCGAACTCGTGACCTTTGCCTTTCGCGGGTAAAAGCTCTAAAAACTGAGATACCCAAGCACGACTCACGCCGCGTTCTCATAGCTTTACTTCCGCCAGTATCTCGGTAGAACACTTGCCCGCGAAAGGCACAGGTCGCGAGTTCGAGACTTGGTCCGGCACACAGTTTTAATCTGCCAGGAAGTTTCGTATCAGCGCACACTCCGCTGCAGAGTGAATATCTCATTCTGGAAATTTTAGAATCATCACAATGAATTCAATTTTAGAATTATTTCTGAATCAGTTCTTATTTTTTGAATACTTTGTTGTGCTATGACATGTTTCAAACTGTCAGAAGACGAATACGTTTTTCATCAAGTTAAACACTTTTTAAAGGACATATTACCTTAAAAATCTACAACCGAGAATATTTTAAAGAACTGCATTCTTAAAAGAACTTCCATTTTAATTACTTGTATAATTTTCTGTCCGCCATGCCTGCATTAACGACCACTAGCATAAATGGCTCTGAGCACTATGGGACTTAACATCTATGGTCATCAGTCCCCTAGAACTTAGAACTACTTAAACCTAACTAACCTAAGGACACCACACAACACCCAGTCATTACGAGGCAGAGAAAATCCCTGACCCCGCCAGGAATCGAACCCGGGAACCCCACTAGCATAGCTTTGCATCCTATGTATAACTGGTTGAAGCATGCTTGAGAATTTTGACTCATTTTTACATTTATGACTCGTTGTAGTGCAGCACAATGGGAGGTATATCGTGTTTTTGTTCTAACTTCTGTCATTTGTGTTTAATCTCTTAATGTTGTAGCTAGTAATGTACTATGGCTTCTGAAGATGGGTGCAGCATAGCTGACACCGGTAACTGTACTCAAAAAACTTTGCGATCAAAATAATCATATAAAAATTGCCATCATCTACATTAACATTACACACATTATTGGATGTTTGTACTGTTACTGTGATGTCAATAAATAAAGATTTGACATCGAGGTCACCACTATGTCCATTGCGGAGCATAGTTCTCCCAAAAAAATATTTCGAATCCTCCACAAGAAAATTCATTTTACCGACAAGATGCTCCAGTTCACCCGATAAAAGACTAGCTACTAAGTACGTTGAATAACTAATCCAGTTCTCTACAGGTCAGAGCCGACATCCTTCGCTGTGAACCTTCGGTAGACCACACGTTCTGGGCAACACAGATGAACGTGGCGTCAGATTCTTACTAATAGAGTTATCCATTCTTCAGCCTGATAAGAGATTTTTTCAGTTTTGATTCGATCCTCTTGGCTTGTTTATTCAACTGTGCCTGAAACAGTAGTTGCATTTCCTTTTTTCGACCTAGGATATTGCACTGCCTGTATTATTCTGATGACGATGCACTGTGCCGACCACAGCCGTTACGAAACACATCAGACGAATTCGCAATTGCGAATAATGACCACCATCGGCTGTAGAATGGAATGACGACAACGAAAATTTGTGCCGGACTGGGACTCGAACCCGCGATAAGCTTATCGCGATAAGCGGGAAATCCGGGTTCGAGTCCCGGTCCAGTACAAATTTTCGTTGTCGTCATTCCATTCTACAGCCGATGGTGGTCATTATTCCAAATGCGAATTCGTCTGATGGTTTTTTTTTTTCTCTCTGGTGGCCACGATGCGCTCATTCTCATCAATAGATTTTCTTCTCCGCTGATATGTTGTTCCGCTGTGGTTTTGCTTTTCGCAGAGTTCTCAACGCGTCCTGTCTTCCTTCCTCTGCCGGAACTATACAACGTAAGTGATAACAATGCATCTATCGTATTGTATGTTAACCGGGGGCATAGAAACGACGGAGAGGCTCCGTCCCCGCCGCAGCCGCTGTGGTCCACAACCCCACGACGACTACCGCAGGCCACTTCATCCCGCCGCCGCCCCACACCGAACCCAGGGTTACTGTGCAGTTCTGGCTCCGGTGGACCCCCCACCCCTCCGGGAATGTCTCACACCAGACGAGTTTAACCCCTATGTTTGCGTGGTAGAGTAATGGTGGTGGGCGCTTACGTGGAGAACTTCTTTGCGAAGCAATCGCCGGCATAGTGTAGATGAGGCGGAATAAGGGGAACCAGCCCGCATTGGCCGTGGCGGAAAACCGCCTAAAAACCATCCACAGACTGGCCTGCTCACCGGGCCTCAACACAAGTCCGCCGGACGGATTCGTGCCGGGGACCAGGCGCTCCTTCCCGCCCGGAAAGCCGTGCGTTTGATCGCACGGCTAACCGGGCAGGCCCATGCAGCTATTTGGGTAT
Source organism: Schistocerca serialis cubense (assembly GCF_023864345.2). Classification (NCBI taxonomy): domain Eukaryota; kingdom Metazoa; phylum Arthropoda; class Insecta; order Orthoptera; family Acrididae; genus Schistocerca; species Schistocerca serialis. Next base: position 652,697,603 of record NC_064639.1, on the reverse strand, counting down.
ATAAATCACAACGGTGTAAGTAGCACTTATTCTCCACCACGAAAATGGTTCCTTAGTAATGCGATCATATTAGTTTGTTTTCTGTCAAAAAAATGTTAACTTGATTCAAATATTCCGCGGACAGCTCTTTTCCAAACTATCTTCCACAGTATGTGTGTATGTCTGGTTATGTAATCGGAAGCTTTTACACAGGTCCTATTCATTTGAAACGGAAAACCGTGTATCATGGGATGGTCTACCATTCGCACCAAAGAACGCAAAAATATTTCTATCTGTCAAGACCAGAGACGGTAAGTGCTGCTTGGAGTAAATGAGCCCCACCATACACACAGCTCGTGCTGTTGAGCCCGACAACCGTCGTCCAATTAAGTTCCCGCCGCAGCAAATAGGCTCCCGCATCTGCACGCCCCTCCCCTCCCCTTCCCACCACTTCCCTCGAGCACACTCTCCCTCAGACAGAGGAATTCCGACTCTGACTCAATTGCCGGCGCGTCCACAGAGGCGGTCGCGTAAACACGCGCGTTGGACGGGAGCAGCACGGCTGTTGACCTCATCAGCGCGCCATCCCAAACCAGCTGCTGCCCGCAAAGACAAGAGGGCCGCCACTGTACCGGAGTGGAGGGCTTAGCGCCACTCCAATGTGTACTCGCCCTCCGGTCATTTCGCTGCGTGCGAGGCGGCGCCTCTGACGCGACAGGGTGAGACTGCGCTGGTGGGCTCTCGATTGCTTTGCCGTCACGCAGCGACCCTGTAGTCAGCTGTGGACAGTTCAAAACTGCTGCATGAAACAGCCGAAAACGTATGTAATGGACCCCATGGATAGGGACTGCAACTGCTGTGTTCGGATGCAGGCTGAGTTGGCATCCCTTCGCTCCCAGCTTCAGGCAGTGTTGGCTTCGGTCACACAGCTTGAGGCTGTTGCCAATGGGCATCACTGTGGGGGTCCGGATGGGGGTTTGTCGGGGACGGCCAGCTCGTCCCACGCATCCCCTGATCGGACTACGACTGTGGTTGCCCGGGATACTGCCCGCATTGAGGCTGATCCCTCACCTGTGGTAGAGTGGGAAGTCGTTTCAAGGTGTGGCAGGGGGCGAAAGACATTCCGGAGGGCTGAACGGAAGGCCTCTCCAGTTTGTCTGACGAACCGGTTTCAGGCTCTGTCTCAGGCTGATACTGATCTTCGGCCTGACATGGCTGCTTGTCCTGTTCCAGAGGTTGCCCCTCAGTCTGCAAGATCCGGGCAGTTGCAGAGGGTGGGCTTACTGATAGTTGGGAGCTCCAACGTCAGGCGCGTAATGGGGCCCCTTAGGGAAATGACAGCAAGAGAGGGGAAGAAAACCAATGTGCACTCCGTGTGCATACCGGGGGGAGTCATTCCAGATGTGGAAAGAGTCCTTCCGGATGCCATGAAGTGTACAGGGTGCACCCATCTGCAGGTGGTCGCTCATGTCGGCAGCAATGATGTGTGTCGCTATGGATCGGAGGAAATCCTCTCTGGCTTCCGGCGGCTATCTGATTTGGTGAAGACTGCCAGTCTCGCTAGCGGGATGAAAGCAGAGCTCACCATCTGCCGCATCGTCGACAGGACTGACTGCGGACCTTTGGTACAGAGCCGAGTGGAGGGTCTGAATCAGAGGCTGAGACGGTTCTGCGACCGTGTGGGCTGCAGATTCCTCGACTTGCGCCATAGGGTGGTGGGGTTTCGGGTTCCGCTGGAGAGGTCAGGAGTCCACTACACGCAACAAGCGGCTACACGGGTAGCAGGGGTTGTGTGGCGTGGGCTGGGCGGTTTTTTAGGTTAGATGGCCTTGGGCAAGTACAGAAAGGGCAACAGCCTCAACGGGTGCGGGGCAAAGTCAGGACATGCGGGGACCAAGCAGCATTCGGTATTGTAATTGTCAACTGTCGAAGCTGCGTTGGTAAAGTACCGGAACTTCAAGCGCTGATAGAAAGCACCGAAGCTGAAATCGTTATAGGTACAGAAAGCTGGCTTAAGCCAGAGATAAATTCTGCCGAAATTTTTACAAAGGTACAGACGGTGTTTAGAAAGGATACAGTGCATGCAACCGGTGGTGGAGTGTTCGTCGCTGTTAGTAGTAGTTTATCCTGTAGTGAAGTAGAAGTGGATAGTTCCTGTGAATTATTATGGGTGGAGGTTACACTAAACAACCGAACTAGGTTAATAATTGGCTCCTTTTACCGACCTCCCGACTCAGCAGCATTAGTGGCAGAACAACTGAGAGAAAATTTGGAATACATTTCACATAAATTTTCTCAGCATGTTATAGTCTTAGGTGGAGATTTCAATTTACCAGAAATAGACTGGGACACTCAGATGTTTAGGACGGGTGGTAGGGACAGAGCATCGAGTGACATTATACTGAGTGCACTATCCGAAAATTACCTCGAGCAATTAAACAGAGAACCGACTCGTGGAGATAACATCTTGGACCTACTGATAACAAACAGACCCGAACTTTTCGACTCTGTATGTACAGAACAGGGAATCAGTGATCATAAGGCCGTTGCAGCATCCCTGAATATGGAAGTTAATAGGAATATAAAAAAAGGGAGGAAGGTTTATCTGTTTAGCAAGAGTAATAGAAGGCAGATTTCAGACTACCTAACAGATCAAAACGAAAACTTCTGTTCCGACACTGACAATGTTGAGTGTTTATGGAAAAAGTTCAAGGCAATCGTAAAATGCGTTTTAGACAGGGACGTGCCGAGTAAAACTGTGAGGGACGGGAAAAACCCACCGTGGTACAACAACAAAGATAGGAAACTACTGCGAAAGCAAAGAGAGCTCCACTCCAAGTTTAAACGCAGCCAAAACCTCTCAGACAAACAGAAGCTAAACGATGTCAAAGTTAGCGTAAGGAGGGCTATGCGTGAAGCGTTCAGTGAATTCGAAAGTAAAATTCTATGTACCGACTTGACAGTAAGTGGCTCGAAACAGCATATCCAGACACTCCGGGATGATGATGGCATTGAAACAGAGGATGACACGCGCAAAGCTGAAATACTAAACACCTTTTTCCAAAGCTGTTTCACAGAGGAAGACCGCACTGCAATTCCTTCTCTAAATCCTCGCACAAACGAAAAAATGGCTGACATAGAAATAAGTGTCCAAGGAATAGAAAAGCAACTGGAATCACTCAATAGAGGAAAGTCCACTGGACCTGATGGGATACCAATTAGATTCTACACAGAGTACGCGAAAGAACTTGTCCCCCTTCTAACAGCCGTGTACCGCAAGTCACTAGAGGAACGGAGGGTTCCAAATGATTGGAAAAGAGCACAGGTAGTCCCAGTCTTCAAGAAGGGTCGTCGAGCAGATGCGCAAAACTATAGACCTATATCTCTGACGTCGATCTCTTGTAGAATTTTAGAACATGTTTTTTGCTCGCGTATCATGTCATTTCTGGAAACCCAGAATCTACTATGTAGGAATCAACATGGATTCCGGAAACAGCGATCGTGTGAGACTCAACACGCTTTATTTGTTCATGAGACCCAGAAAATATTAGATACAGGCTCCCAGGTAGATGCTATTTTTCTTGACTTCCGGAAGGCGTTCGATACAGTTCCGCACTGTCGCCTGATAAACAAAGTAAGAGCCTACGGAATATCAGACCAGCTGTGTGGCTGGATTGAAGAGTTTTTAGCAAACAGAACACAGCATGTTGTTATCAATGGAGAGAGGTCTACAGACGTTAAAGTAACTTCTGGCGTGCCGCAGGGGAGTGTTATGGGACCATTGCTTTTCACAATATATATAAATGACCTAGTAGATAGTGTCGGAAGTTTCATGCGGCTTTTCGCGGATGATGCTGTAGTATACAGAGAAGTTGCTGCATTAGAAAATTGTAGCGAAATGCAGGAAGATCTGCAGCGGATAGGCACTTGGTGCAGGGAGTGGCAACTGACCCTTAACATAGACAAATGTAATGTATTGCGAATACATAGAAAGAAGGATCCTTTATTGTATGATTATATGATAGCGGAACAAACACTGGTAGCAGTTACTTCTGTAAAATATCTGGGAATATGCGTGCGGAACGATTTGAAGTGGAATGATCATATAAAATTAATTGTTGGTAAGGCGGGTACCAGGTTGAGATTCATTGGGAGAGTGCTTAGAAAATGTAGTCCATCGACAAAGGAGGTGGCTTACAAAACACTCGTTCGACCTATACTTGAGTATTGCTCATCAGTGTGGGATCCGTACCAGATCGGTCTAACGGAGAAGATAGAGAAGATCCAAAGAAGAGCGGCGCGTTTCGTCACAGGGTTATTTGGTAACCGTGATAGCGTTACGGAGATGTTTAATAAACTCAAGTGGCAGACTCTGCAAGAGAGGCGCTCTGCATCGCGGTGTAGCTTGCTCGCCAGGTTTCGAGAGGGTGCGTTTCTGGATGAGGTATCGAATATATTGCTTCCCCCTACTTATACCTCCCGAGGAGATCACGAATGTAAAATTAGAGAGATTAGAGCGCGCACGGAGGCTTTCAGACAGTCGTTCTTCCCGCGAACTATACGCGACTGGAACAGGAAAGGGAGGTAATGACAGTGGCACGTAAAGTGCCCTCCGCCACACACCGTTCGGTGGCTTGCGGAGTATCAATGTAGATGTAGATGTAGATACTTCGCAGTGCGCATATTTCTAGGGATGTCTGCCAGCCGTGGTGGCCGTGCGGTTCTAGGCGCTACAGTCCGGAACCGCGGGACTGCTACGGTCGCAGGTTCGAATCCTGCCTCGGGCATGGATGGGTGTGATGTCCTTAGATTAGTTAGGTTTAAGTAGTTCTAAGTTCTAGGGGACTGATGACCTAAGATGTTAAGTCCCATATTGCTCAGAGACATTTTGATCTCACACCACAGCACAGCAGTTTTGTATTAAGACATTTTCAAGCATTTACAAAACATAATACAGCGTAGTGAGACTAACAGTAATTACAGCCATACTTAGAAGATGCTTGAAAATGGCACACTGCTGGAAGTACAATCGTAAAATAAAATTCTAACAGATGAGACAAGATGAAATCCTTTGAAAGCTAATGTCCAGCTTCTCCGTTGTTCGGCCATTACATACTTGTAGTTTTATGTCCTGCCGTGAGGAATCAACTTTTGCGATATAGCCAGCTATAAAAATCTCGTTACTCGCAGCTCCGTTCTCAACGCTCTCTAGGTAACTGACATTTTTGAAAAGCAATATTGTTGATAAGGCGTGACATTCGTCTCCATTTCCTGTTAGGTAGGATCTTTCTCCAACCATTACCCTTACGTCACGTCCCATAGCTTCGAATAGTAAATTATTCGCGTTTGACAAGAAAGGCGACAAAATATTGAAACAATGAATCTTGTTTTTCACTGACTTCAACTTCTGAACGAGTTCACGTCCCAAGGGTTAAACATGGCGGAATTTTGGTGATGATTTGGAGAGCCACATCACGGCGTCCCACTGTTACTTTGCAAGGTCGGATTGCTGTCGAGATCTGTGTGACCATAACGCTAATCAGGTCCATCCCATGGTACAACCTTTGTTTGCCAGAGACGATGCCGCGTTCGAAGGCGACAGCGCCCCTGACCACACAGCTTGCACCGTTCGACTGGTTTTGTGTGCGCGCGCCGGCCGAAGTGGCCGCGCGGTTCTGGCGCTGCAGTCTGGAACCGCGAGACCGCTACGGTCGCAGGTTCGAATCCTGCCTCAGGCATGGATGTGTGTGTTGTCCTTAGGTTAGTTAGGTTTAACTAGTTCTAAGTTCTAGGGGACTAATGACCTCAGCAGTTGAGTCCCATAGTGCTCAGAGCCATTTTAACCATTTTTGTGTGCGCAAGGATGAACTGTCGCATCTCCCCCGGTCACCACAGTGACCAGATCAGAAAATTATTTCCAGAATGAGATTTTCACTCTGCAGCGGAGCGTGCGCTGATATGAAACTTCCTGGCACATTAAAACTGTGTGCCGGACCGAGACTCGAACTCGGGACCTTTGCCTTTCGCGTGCAAGTGCTCTACCATCAGAGCTACCCAAGCACGTCTCACGACCCGTCCTCATTGGAAGGTAGGAGAAGAGGTACTAGCAGACTTGAAGCTGTGAGGACGGGTGGTGAGTCGTGCTTGCGTAGTTCAGATGGGAGAGTACTTGCCCGCGAAAGGCAAAGGTCCCGAGTTCGAGTCTCGATCCGGCACACAGTTTTAATCTGCCAGGAAGTTTCAGAAAATTATTGAGCTTTTGTGGTCTACTTTGGAGAGAAGGGCGTGTGATCATTATCCAGCTCCAACATCGTTGCCTGAACTTGCCAGTATTTTGCACGAAGAATTGCATAAGATTCCTCTGAAAATCATACAAGTATTCATCCATTACGAGAAGACTGATAGCTGCTTCAAGTGATAACGACTTTCCTGCACCGCAGTAGGAATGCTACTGTGTTGTGTTGGTGGTGTTTCCACATTTTTGCCCACCCGCTGCAGTCCGCACTGTTAGAACAAATCCGACAGCACCATTCGCGATGTGGATGTGGCTCATCCGAGCACGATATCTTCCTACTGTCATCCTGACACGTCTCTTCGTCAACCCATCTTGCTGCACTGCTTCCACAGAATTGACTGAGACTTACGTCTACGGTAAACGGTCACATGAGCATCTAGTACCGGCTCTGTACAATCCACAGCGCTTTAAGACGACCTCCACTCTCCGGGTCGCTGGTTTTGAACAGGTCATGCGCTTCCACAGAGTTGAAATTCTGTTTTCGTGTATCTTTGCCCGACAATATACCAGCACCATCTAATAGAAAACCCGTCAGTTCTCCCCTTTATTCTCTTTCCAAGATGCAGCTTTCGGTCTATGTGAACGGACTTCCACATACACATCTGCAGCAATCGTTCTCATGGTCTGAATTGATATTTAAATAAAGACCCTAAGCTGCTGACAGGCGTTCATATACATCAACGGGGACATTTGAAAATGTGTGCCCCGATCGGGACTCCAACCCGGGATCTCCTGCTTACATGGCAGACGCGCTATCCACCTGAGCCACCGAGGGCACAGAGGATAGAGCAACTGCAGAGATTTATCCCTTACACGCTCCCCGTGAAACCCACATTCCCAATTTAATGTCCACACACTACATTCGTAGTGTCCCTGCCCAATACACCCATTACTCGCGGCAGAAAAACTTCCGTGTCCCGTAAGAGTTCGGGCAATGCGTGTACATCCACACAGAGGAAGGAGGTCAATAGCCGGTTAGCCTTAACTATATGAATATGGTATCTGTTTTTTCGGACATGTCCGAAAGAACAGATACCATCTTCATATTCTCATGATATTGTCCTGCAGCATGACGATTCGCAGCGGTTCGCTAACAAACCTTCCTCCTTGAGGTGGTTCCAGTATGGTCGCACACCTGTAAGATGATTAATCGCTCTCCCTCCCCTGCTATGTTAGAGGAAAAAGTTCTCAGAGGATTTTGTGTTCCTGGTGCAGTAACCCGTCTTACGATATGTCCACTATGTCAGTAAAAGTTTACACCACAACATCTCTCCGATGGGAAATAGTGCTCTAACATACACAACCGCAATGTCAGTCGCTTTCAGTACGAGGAAGCGTTCCCACAGATCACTAACAAGGACTTGGCGGCTCATTTTCTGTTTAAAGCTGATGTACCCCAGTCAAATGCTGTTTATTACACTCAGGTGTATGTTAAAAACCCCACTGAAAAGAAAATGGAAGCTAGATTAAAAAGATAACTAGCAAATGAAAGCGACACAAATTAGATACAACAGACGCCAAAACTACATGTCGTGTCACATAAATGCGACCGGTCAAAAGCCTGAATAACCACATTTGCCGAATAACAACATTTGCAAGGCAGTCCGCTGTGATACGTGCAAGAAGAGAGTCATTAAGATTTTTGAAGGTACCGATACGGATGTGGAACCATTCCAACTTTAATGCCATGACCAGCTGCTCTAGATTTCTCGGTTGAGAATCCATGGTGCAAACAACCCGATTAACGTGGTCTCACAGATTCTCGATTTGGTTTAAATCCTGGCAGATTGTTGACCTGGGGAGTACGGTAAACTCATCGTGGTGCTCTCCGAACCATGCACGTACCATGGGAATTGTGAGACACGTTGCATTCGGAAAGGGTAGATAGTCTCCAAGGATAGAACCATATTTTTGTTGATACATCGTGCCTTCCAGAATGACGATATCACCCACGAAATGCCATTAAAACGCTCCCCTGGCCATAACGCCGTACGCGCCAAAGCCCATCTGTCTGATGGAGCATAAAACCTGATTCATCTAAAAAGACCACCTCTCGCCACTCAGTTGCGGTACTGCCATGCAAATTCCACCCTTCGTCGCAGATGCATAGCAGTCATTATGAGTGCGTGAAACAAGCATCTGCCGCGGGGACCCATACACAGCAACATTCACTGAACGGTGGTTGAGGAGACATTGTCGGTAGCCCCTTGATTCATTTGAGCGGCCAGTTGCACGTCTTTTCGCAAATATACATACTCGCAGCCGTCGATCGCCCATATCATCTACGGGGCGTGATGCATCACAGTTGCCTCAGTGTCGTTAATGGTAGCGATAATTTGTTACGCACTGTGTAGTTTAACTACGGCGGCATGCGAACAGTTTACATAGTAAGCTGTTTCGAAATTGCTTCCTCCGGTGGCCCTACAGCCAATGGTCATGCCCTTTTGGTCCTCAGTAAATCGCCCCGTTTCCGCGTTGCGAGAGCCACTACATTGTTTTCCTGTTCTCCCCCTCCCGACACGCTTTATAGAGCCTCCAATACTAGTACTGCCACATACCGTCTGTGAGTGGTTAAGTACACTGACGTCGAACGTAGGAGGTGGTCACGTTAACGGGCCTGGACCGAGGAAGTAATGAAAAACTTATCACCTCAGCTGAAGTAGCTTCAAATGGCTCTAAGCACTATGGGACTTAAAATCTGAGGTCATCAGTCCCCTAGACTTAGAACTACTTAAACCTAACTAAGCTAAGGACATCACACACATCCATGCCCGAGGCAGGATTCGAACCTGCGACCGTAGCAGCCGCATGGTTCCAGACTGAAGCTCCTAGAACAGCTCGACCACAGCGGCCGGCAGCTGAAGTAGCGTGCGTGTTTTGCTCTAGGTGTCAATGTAATCACTCATTTGCATATTTTGGGAAAGAGGACTGCATCACCTACACGTGTGTCTCTATTTGCGCGTGGGGCAAGCACGGCCGCACGGTGACGATGCGCAAAACGCACGTGTGTGTCATTCCCACAAATTCACCCTGCAGATGGACACCTGCCACCCGCGCCACTGTGGCACGCTCAGTATCGGCGGCAGTGAACTGACGAGAGTGAGCACCGCGTTGCGTAACGGCGGCGTGCAGGAGACTGCCCGGCTGACACGGCAGGAAGCGAGAGGCCGCATCCGCTGCGACGTCAGCAGTGAGCGCCGCCCACGGGCACGGGCTGGCTGTGGCAGAGCCCGGCACGCGCCTCTGCTCTGCTGTGGCCTGCGGCGGCGGCGGCGCGGCTGCTCGGTGACCCACTTCTGCTGACCCGGCCGCCGGCTGCGCGCTCAGTGGCCTTCCCACGAGCTGCTGTCACATGGGGACACGTACAGTTGCTCCCGTCTCTTCATTCCGCTTTTGACCTCGGACAGCATATGGCTCTGCTTCCTCCACTGGTACTGTTGCGAGTGGACTCATAAAGTTTCAGTTATCGAATTTTTCCCAACGATGTGTGACTTTGCCGGGACCTTCGCCGTGTAAGTAAACGTTTTGGCTGTGCAGGGAATGTTCGATTTCGAAAAAGACGTTTCCATTCCGGAAATGCTTGCCACGCAATGGTTCCTTCATCTGAGGATAGAGGAAGGCGTCACTAGGTGCTATGTCTCGACAAAGGGGGAGGAGGCGGGGACATCTACATCTACATCCATACTCCGAAAGCCACCTGACGGTGTGTGGCGGAGGGTACTTTGAGTACCTCTATCGGTTCTCCCTTCTATTCCACTCTCGTATTGTTCGTGGAAAGAAAGATTGTCGATATGCCTCTGTGTGGGCTCTAATCTCTCTGATTTTATCCTCATCGTCTCTTCGCGAGATATACGTAGGAGGGAGCAATATACTGCTTGACTCCTCGGTGAAGGTATGTTCTCGAAACTTCAACAAAAGCCCGTACCGAGCTACTGAGCGTCTCTCCTGCCGAGTCTTCCACTGGAGTTTATCTATCATCTCCGTAACGCTTTCTCGATTACTAAATGATCCTGTAACGAAGCGCGCTGCTCTCCGTTGGATCTTCTCTATCTCTTCTATCAACCCTATCTGGTACGGATCCCACACTGCTGAGCAGTATTCAAGCGGTGGGCGAACAAGCGTACTGTAACCTACTTCCTTTGTTTTCGGATTGCATTTCCTTAGGATTCTTCCAATGAATCTCAGTCTGGCATCTGCTTCACCGACGATCAACTTTATATGATCATTCCATTTTAAATCACTCCTGATGCCTACTCCCAGATAATTTATGGAATTAACTGCTTCCAGTTGCTGACCTGCTGTATTGTAGGAAAATGATAAAGGATCTATCTTTCTGTGTATTCACAGCACATTACACTTGTCTACGCTGAGATTCAATTGCCATTCCCTGCACCATGCGTGAATTCGCTGCAGATCCTCCTGCATTTCAGTACAATTTTCCATTGTTACAACCTCTCGATACACCACAGCATCATCCGCAAAAAGGCCTCAGTGAACTTCCGATGTTATCCATAAGGTCATTTATGTATATTGTGAATAGCAACGGTCCTACGACACTCCCCTGCGGCGCACCTGAAATCACTCTTCCTTCGGAAGACTTCTCTCCATTGACAGTGACATGCTGCGTTCTGTTATCTAGGAACTCTTCAATCCGATCACACAATTGATCTGCTCTTACTTTGTTCGTTAAACGACTGTGGAGAACTGTATCAAACGCGGAAGTCAAGAAACACGGCATCTACCTGGGAGCCCTCTGAGTCTCGTGGACGAATAGCGCGAGCTAGGTTTCACACGATCGTCTTTTTTCGAAACCCATGCTGATTCCTACAGAGTAGATTTCTAGTCTCCAGGAAAGTCATTATACTCGAACATAATACGTGTTCCAAAATTCCACAACTGATCGACGTTAGAGATACAGGTCTATAGTTCTGCACATCTGTTCGACGTCCCTTCTTGAAAACGGGGATGACCTGTGCCCTTTACCAACCCTTTGGAACGCTAAGCTCTTCTAGAGACCTACGGCACACCGCTGCAAGAAGGGCGGAAAGTTCCTTCGCATACTCTGTGTAAAATCGAACTGGTATCCCATCAGGTTCAGCGGCCTTTCCTCTTTTGAGCGATATTAATTGTTTTTCTATCCCTCTGTCATCTATTACGATATCTACCATTTTGTCATCTGTGCGACAATCTAGAGAAGGAACTACAGTGCAGGAATATGACGTTTGGTACCCCAGAGAAACAACGTGTCTCACGGTGTCCAAAGCAGAAAGAGCTAGGACACTGTCGTGGAGACAAATCACACACCCGTCAACTTGCCAGCGCGTCCAGTGGCGTCATCTCCGAACTTGACGTATCCGTATAAACGAAGATTCGACTCGCCAGCCACCGTCGCTGCCCATTTAACAGAAAACTCTTCACATGAGTCTGTTATAGGGCACAAATGTGCTATACCAGCCTGGAAATGAGAGCTAGTACAGGAGTTCGCAGGTACAATATAGGACTCGCGACGTGGCGATCACCTGTACATACTGTAAAGTAAAGCCCATGCCACATTTTGCCACATGTCAACAACTACTGTAGCGATTTAGGTACAGTTCTCACCAACTGATAGACATTCACGAAGAAAATTGTGTGGGATGTTCCAGGAGGAATGGTCAATATTCAGGAATGTGACAGAAATGGCCATTCGAAGCAAAGAAGTCAGGTAAACATAGACTCTAAAATGCATGCCTTAAGAACTATTAGTCACTTGCTCAGTAAAACGTATGTGTTTCACAGTACCAAAGATGAACAACTGCTCTTAGCTCTTCAGGTATGCACGTTGAGCCAAGGTTTACCGGACATTTTTTCTTGTTTTAGCCCATATTACCATATCTCCAAATATGGAAAGCAAAGAGCATCCAGTAAAAGAGATTTGTTTCACAGTTTCCAAGAAGTCCTCATAGCTTCTAAGGTATGCGTTTCAGAGTCTATGTTTACTTGTCTTTTTGAACTTCGAATGATCATTTGTCACACCCCTGAATGCTAACGATTCCTCCTGTGAGCCGGCCGTAGTGGGCGAGCGGTTCTAGGCGCTACAGTCTGGAACCGTGTGACCGCTACGGTCGCAGGTTCGAATCCTGCCTCGGGCGTGGATGTGTGTGATGTCCTTAGGTTTAAGTAGTTCTAAGTTCTAGGCGACTGATGACCTAAGATGTTAAGTCCCATAGCGCTCAGAGCCATTCCTCCTGTGACACCCAATATAAATAAGCGCGGGCGTGTTTTTTTCTTTGTGTGTGTGTGTGTGTGTGTGTGTGTGTGTGTGTGTGTGTGTGTGTGTGTGTGTGTGTGCGTGTGTGTGTGTGTGAATATTTCAATAAAACTTTTTCATGATGGTGTAAACGTATTTTAGTATATGCTCTCTGCTAGTGGTTAAATATTGTAATAAATTTTTTTCTTGTGTGTGAGTGTGTGTGTGTGTGTGTGTGTGTGTGTGTGAATATTTCAATAGAACTTTTTCATGATGGTGTAAACGTATTTTAGTATATGCTCTCTGCTAGTGGTTAAATATTGTAATAAATTTATTGCAGTCTTCGAAATATCAGAGACAGGAATTATACGCTACACATTTCGCTATTAGCCTACAGAAACGGAAGTTATCATTGCAAAAAGAATTAACAGACTGACGCTTGTGGCGTGTTAGTACACTTTAGTAGTCTCGTCCCATTAACGTTGTGCATAGCATTCTACCTTGCACAGCCACAGAAGTTTCTTTAAAAGATTGTTCCTAGTTGCATTAGTTAATATGAAATGATTTATTATCTATCGCAATATCCAAGTAAATACAGGTCTCCAATGAAGTATATCAACGCCTATTTGCAGCTAGGGTGTCCATTTAATTATCATTTAAATACAGGTTCCTGGCAATGGAATATCATTTTTAAGGGCTGTGGATAGCTGCTGAAAAGGTAATCGGTGAGTGTGTTTATCATAAATGAAGAAATTAGACGTTTATTTTTCTACCGAGAATGAGCTTGTTCATGAGTTACTGACCCATCATTTCTTCTGTTGCTTATTTAATAAAACACTGTTTGAGGGTTGGGTGGCATTACCACATTAATGAGCTGAATCCTTGTAAACTGGCCTGCGGTTTGGCAGAAGACGGATATTTCAACATGCTAACAGGAGGAGTGGTGTAGGTGTGACTCAAAACTTGATAGACTGATTCACGAAGAAAATTGTGTGGGATGTCCCAGGAGGAATGGTCAATATTCATATATATGACAGAAATGACCATTCGAAGCAAAAAATGCAGGTAAACATAGGCTCTAAAATGCGTGCCCTAAGAACTATAAGCACTTGCTCAGTAAAATGTATGTGTTTCACAGTATCGCCGGCCGGGGCGGCCGAGCGGTTCTAGGCGCTACAGTCTGGAACCGCGCGACGCTACGGTCGCAGGTTCGAATCCTGCCTCGGGCATGGATGTGTGTGATGTCCTTAGGTTAGTTAGGTTTAAGTAGTTCTAAGTTCTAGGGGACTGATGACCTCAGATGTTAAGTCCCATAGTGCTCAGAGCCATTTTTCACAGTATCGAAGATGAACAAGTGCTCATAGCTCTTGCAGGTATGCACGTTGCTGCACGCTTCAGTAATGGAACGAGTCGACGAGTAGGAAGCGACCACACACACCATTGTTCTCAGACTCGTCACACTCGTAGAACTGTAAAAGAGGCCAGTGTAGCACTGACATATTAGCGGCGCTTTTAGTTCTGATGTATGCAACCCTCAACACTGGACTTGTACTCGCTCTATTTATCATCCCTTAACGGCAACTTATGGAAGTGAAACATGGACGATAAATAGTTTGGACAAGAAGAGAATAGAAGCTTTCGAAATGTGGTGCTACAGAAGAATGCTGAAGATTAGATGGGTAGATCACATAACTAATGAGGAAGTATTGAATAGGATTGGGGAGAAGTTTGTGGCACAACTTGACCAGAAGAAGGGATCGGTTGGTAGGACATGTTCTGAGGCATCAAGGGATCACCAATTTAGTATTGGAGGGCAGCGTGGAGGGTAAAAATCGTAGGGGGAGACCAAGAGATGAATACACTAAGCAGATTCAGAAGGATGTAGGTTGCAGTAGGTACTGGGAGATGAAAAAGCTTGCACAGGATAGAGTAGCATGGAGAGCTGCATCAAACCAGTCTCAGGACTGAAGACCACAACAACAACAACAACAACGGCAACCAGTGATGCTTCGTCTAGCTAGCCTCCTGTAGCCTCCTTTTACAGACATAATGCCGCAACCACACTATAACAGTCCCAAATACACTCAGTGTCAATTTCGGCGAATGACCGTTTGGTCTTCGACATTTTTGACTGTGATCAATGTGAATTTTTTCACTGTTTGCTTTGCTGCTTTGTCATGGGGTCGTAGTGATGCACCACTGTCCATGCTAATTAAGCTACTAAAGAAGTCGTCTGTATTGGCCTGAGACAGCTGTAATATTTCCTGCTGCTACCTCGGTAGGGAGATGTTGAAAACTGATTGATTTGCGCTTTTCCAATATTTTCTCAATTGTGATGCATCGGTTCTAGGGCATAGGGCGTCCACTTCTCTTGCAGCTCCGAGATCTTCACAGAGATATGGTCTGTCAGTCCATTCTTCTTCATTCACACTTGTTTTATCCCACTGGGAACTTCTGTGCCAGGTAACTGTGGTGTCATATGACGATGGATTGTTGCCATTTACATCCTCTAACTCAGCACCCGGATTCCATTTTCTCAGCGTTGTTTCCCTTCAAATGCAGATAACAAATTACAAGACGATACTCCATTTTATCAATGCGCTGCGCCAATTTAGTCTCGACCCGTCTAGCGGCGTGCCACGCTACTGTGGCACAGAAACTTCAGTGGTTTCCAGGGATACAGATATGTATCTGCAAACGAACACGAAATTAATAGATAACTTTACTTTCTCGATGTGATGATTAAAGCCCTGTGACTAACCCTCGTATTAGAACGAATCGTATTGAGATTATGTACCGCAGTAATCCCAACAGCTCAATCGAAAATAAAAACATGTTTCGCGTTCGTGATATCAATGATGGGGAAAGATCGAGGGACAAATTCAGTAACAAAGAAAGGCAGGAGAACTGAACTCATCGCTCTGCCGGCCTGTATAACCTGTCTCTGCTTCCTAGATAACTGTATAACATATGTGGGCTCATACACAAGGACCTGATAACGAACTTGTCCCTGCCAATTATATTTCGGAAATACCGATCTCGTGAAACGCAATATACATTCTTGTCACATGACGTACTGAAAGCCGTCAACTGAGATAATCAGACGTAGTCAGGAAAACCTAGCGTTTCCAGAACTTCGGAAAACTTTGCTCAGTACAACATTGGCTCCTGCCTAATTATATACTTTTACAAGGGATGTCTGTCCAGCTATTAAAATCGAGTGAAAACTTTTTGACAGCGGAACGTTGTACGTAATCCCAGTCGGAAAGTCATCTAGACACTATATACTTCGTATGATTGAGGAAAGTGTGCTTGGCCGTTTCTTTTCTTTTGGAAAGATTTAGTTTTTTGTAACCTTTACCGTTTGTTTCAAAAAGGTGTGGATGATTATATGTGGTTAGTACCGCTTTACCTTCTAAATGTTGCATAACGTACTTTTGTAGTCATGTATTAACCAGCAAGAGTACTTGAAAATGAAACTGTATCTGGTTTTTGCCAATAGCAAGATGTTATCAAATCCTGTTACCAGTAATTGTACAGTCTTTGTGGATCAAACTGGCTATCACTGTTTACAATATATGCTAATAGCTTGGTGGCTAGTGTTAGTGTTGTACCACCGTCTATGTTGCTGTCAATATAGTATTATTTTCCGGAAAAGGCAGGAACAGGCAAACAGATGTGAGGAAAATCGTTTCTCTTTCTTGAACTGGCAAAAAGCTTTTGACATACGGATAATAAAGACTGTGCACTTAGCGAAACACGATGCTATTGACTGCGGAATTAATGAGTCCTTAACAGTCGCTACGTCGTATCTAGTAATGACAATATGTAAGACAACAAGCGAAACTGTTACAAGAGTGACAGGCTTCAGCTTCAGCTTAACGGTAAGATAATGTGGCAACACAGTTTTCCTTCTTATGAGAGAGATTGTTGACAAAACGCTCTGGGCTTGTATTGGTGTAGTGCTCAAGCGCGCAGTTCAGCCGAGAGCATCGATCGTGTACAATGCAGACCAACGTGAGTGATCACAGGTCTTTTTGCCTCGCAGTAGAGAATAACACAAATGCTGCAAACCTTGACTGGGCAACACTTGGAGAACGATACCTACTATATCGAC
Organism: Schistocerca serialis cubense; assembly: GCF_023864345.2. Lineage (NCBI taxonomy): Eukaryota > Metazoa > Arthropoda > Insecta > Orthoptera > Acrididae > Schistocerca > Schistocerca serialis. The sequence continues at coordinate 652,680,983 of NC_064639.1, read as the reverse complement.
GAAAGATTATTCTTACACAAATAATTATTATTTAAATAGGTGAATAGTTGTGTATTTGTGACTACACGACTCGCAGCCGAACTATCTGAACGGACGCAACTGCAAAAAAATCGCAGAAGCAGTCCTAGATAAGAGTACATAAGATAAATAGCCGATAGTATATGATGCGACAGTCATGCTCAAACGAAGACGTTAGCTGGCAAGCGACAGAAAAAGAGAAACAGCTACAGAGTTCATGCCGGAAGAAATGAGTATTATTATGTAATAACAACTTCAGTGCCACGCTAAGCCTTTATTAATGCGCAGAAGTACATTTTCAACGATGTGTAAATAGTTGAAATGTAATGGTTCTTTATATAGTAGTAGCTCAATCCCAATGAGATAACCAACTTGCAAACCGTAAGCTAATAGCAACTTCTCGAGAGAAACTAACATCAGTCACATTGTATGCGCACGACAATCAACTGAGCTCTGGGTTGAAATTCATTTGGGTCCGTTGCTTGCGTTCATTGTTTGCATTAGTACGTAAATAATACTGCTCCACCAGTCCTCTCAACACTGTATTCTTCGAGGTACACGATGTGATCACAAGTATCCGCACCCCTAAAAAACTCACATTTTTCATATCAGTTGCATTGTGCTGCCATCTACTGCCAGGTATTCCATATCAGCGACCTCAACAGCCAATAGACATCGTGAGAGAGCAGAATTGGGCGCTCTGTGGAACTCAAGGTCTTAAACGTGGTTAGGCGATTGGGTGCCACTTGTGTCATACGTCTGTACGCGAGATTTCCACACTCCTAAATATCCCTAGGTCCACCATTACCGATGTGATATTGGAGTGGAAACGTGAGGGGACACGTATAACACAAAAGCGTACAGGCCGACCTCGCCTTTTGACGGAGAGAGAAAGCCGACACTTGAAGAGGGTCGTAACGTGTAATAGCCATACATCTATCCAGACCATCACACAGGAATTACAAACTGCATCAAGATCCACTACAAGTGTTATGACAGTTAGGCGGGAAGTGAGAAAACTTGATTTCCTTGTCGAGCGGCTGTTTATAAGCCACACATCGCGCCGGTAAATGCCAAACGACGTCTCGCTTGGTGTAAGGAGTGTAAACATTGGACGATTAAACAGTGGGAAAACGTTGTGAGGAGTGACGAATCACGGTACACAAAGTGGTGTCCGATGGCGGGGTGTGGATATGGCGAACCCCGGTGAACGTCATCTGCCAGCGTGTGTAGTCCCAACAGTAAAATTCGGAGGCGTGTTATGTTGTGGTCGTTCAAAAATGGTTCAAATGGCTCTGAGCACTATAGGACTTAACATCTGTGGTCACCAGTCCCCTAGATCTTAGAACTACTTAAACCTAACTAACCTAAGGACATCACACACATTCATGCCCGAGGCAGGATTCGAACCTGCGACCGTAGCAGTAGCGCGGTTCCGGACTGCGCGCGTAGAACCGCTAGACCACCGCGGCCGGCTGTTGTGTTCGTGTTTTGCATGTAAGGGTCTTACACCCCTTGTTGTTTTGCGTGGCACTACCAAAGCACAGGCATACATTGATGTTTTAAGCACCTTCTTGCTTCCCACTGTTGAAGAACAATTCGGAGATGGCGATAGCGTCTTTCAAAACGCACGAGCACCTGTTCATAATGCACGACCTGTGGCGGAGTGGTTACACGACAATAACATCGCTGTATGGACTGGCCTACACAGAGTCCTGACCTGAATCCTGTAGAACACCTTGGGATGTTTTGGAACGCCAACATCGTGCCAGGCCTCACCGACCGACATCGATAGCTCTCTTCAGTGCAGCACTCCGTGAAGAATAGGCTGCCATTCCCCAAGAAACCTTCCAGCACCTGGTTGAACGTATGCCTGCGGTAGCGGAAGCTGTCATCAAGGCTAAAGGTGGGCCAACACCATACTGAATTCCAGCATTACCGATGGAGGGCGCCACCAACTTTTAGGTCATTTTCAGCTAGATGTCCGGATACTTTGGATCACATATTGTATGTTCTCCACAGGCAACTTGACGAGTATTCTTTGTTCAATGTTCTCTCAAACTGAATATCACCTCTGCAAATTCGACCAAGCAAACCACTTTTTAGCAAAATCTTGCTAGTTTTCTGCAAAAAAATTATATGCACATGCCTATTCAAGTTGAATTTCTTCCAGTTAGGATGACACCTATCACGAAACTTTTCTACTTTCGTTCGTTCGTCTCTTTGGCCACAACATCTGGCTGCAGTATACATTAAATGCAAGTCAGTTAAGTTGTTGCAGCGATTAATGCTCCGTCTTTGAAACCCAAATTGTGAACTAGGGCTGCTCTGTCCACCGATGGAGATCGATCGGTCGATCCCCATGATCCTCCTCTCTTCCAAAACCTCTGTCCTAATCCAGTTTAAATGAGCAGTTTTCGTAAAACACCAGTTTGTCGACAGTGAGTGTTTCCCATTATTTGATGGCAGTAAATCTGACAACCCTGTCTCAACCTCTTTCGTCTCTATCTGCATTTCATCGCCCGCTCGAGCCAAGCAACAGTCTTTCCTTTTGCATGGTGAGGCTCGCGAACCCTAACTTGTAGCGTAGTGAGCGCGATGGAAAGAGCGCTAGGTGTTACATGATAAAGTGTGGTGTGTTTGTGTTTGTGTGCGCGAGAGGGGAGGGCGGACACAAGCTCCGCCTCCAGTAGGTAACACAAATCCCTCTTTTCGAGCTTCCACGAAACAACAATGTGCACCACGGAGGTTCAAAATGGCTCTGAGCGCTATGGGACTTAACAGCAGAGGTCATCAGTCCCCTAGAACTTAGAACTACTTAAACCTAACTAACCTAAGGATAGCACACACATCCATGCCCGAGGCTGGATTCGAACCTGCGACCGTAGCGGTCGCGCGGTTCCAAACTGAAGCGCCTAGAACTGCTCGGCCACTCCGGCCGGCGCACCACGGAGGAAATAACTCTATTTGAAAATGACATTTCCTTGAAGTCAGACTTCAACAAAGATAACTTCTGGAAATTAGTGAGTGTAAAGACCTACCCTAACATTATAAAAGTGGCATCGCATATTTTATATCTTATTTTAAATCTTATTATCTATGTGAGGTATCGTTTTCAATGATGAATACTGTGAGATGTAAGTTTAAACATAAAGTGACTAATCCTTATCTTTCAGACTGTGTATGGTTGACTGTGAGAAAATGTTCACCAGATTATAATAAACTTGCTATTCTTACGCAAAGTGTCTCACTTCATCTCTCTCAACATTTTTGATGGTATATATTGTATTTATTTATTTTTTTTTCAAATGTGTAATATCTTGAAAACTGAGTAGTAAGCCTACATTTTTTTGATGGAGAGAAGATTACCTTTTATGTATCTTGTGTAATTAAAATGGTTAATTTTGGCTACAGTGTTGTTTTGTGCTAAGCGATATTAACTTTTAAGCCAGTAAATCCCTAAATGGACAAAATTGCACATAAGGCATCTCAAGTCCAAAAAGGTTGAGCACCCCTGCTGTAAACAGTGATTAACTCCATCGTGGAAACATCAAAGTCGACTGTATTGTTTCCCAAATTACTACCACTGAAGTCGATACACGTACACAAGCAGAAAGGTAAGCAAAAAAGTGCCTCACACTCATAACTCCTTCAACACCATCTCTTTTGGACCACTGGTTTTTTACCTCAAAGTACTCGGTTTACAGTCCTTTTCCGTCTTAATAATTTGTCCTAAAGGTTTGGGACGTGCTATATATATGTTCGGAAGCCACATCTATCAGATATTGAGCTATATTTTCGTAAAAAGTGGTATTAGCATTTATGCCACTCTGAAATATCACCGTACCGTACATAAATGGTCAGATAAAACACGTTGCGCCCTCTACAGAGTCGAAAGAATTTCCATCCTTCTGAGTGTCAAATACGTCTCTGTAGTTAAAAAAGGGAAATATTTGTTTACTTTCTTCTTTCTTTTGCACAAACTCTGTTTCTTTTACTTGTGGAAGTCGTTTGTAACCTTGTATTTTAACACGTAGAGCATTACGCATAGTTACCTCGCCATTTAAACCTGCACATAAAAGTTGAGACCTGGCAATGAATAATAATGTGAATGGTAGTTGACGCCTGTTACTGTTAGTTCTGGCTCAGACTAACACATAAGAAGGATGGAAAGCACGATTCGTCGCCTCTTTATTGAATTCCCGAACTTATTGACAATTAAAGAGTATAGCTTAGATTGGAATTGAAAGAAGTCATCGTTCAACGAAACTACCACTAGCTTAGAGGAAAACGCTGTGAACTTGTTTATTTCTTTTTTTATGAAGGAGATCTTTAAAGGACTCAGAAAAAGAAGTAACAAAGGGTAACATAAAAGTCGCCGAAGTCCTCTTCCCATCCCAAGATGCCTGTTGCACCCGTTTTACAATCTTCCTCTCCTTCCCGTCATCCACTTTTTCTTTCGTCCTGTGAAAGCTTTGTACTGGCAATTTCAGAGGGCAAGAAACTACAGTAATATAACAAGCAGCTAAGTGACAGTGAAGAATCAAATATTTACGTTTACCGGTACAAAATATTTCAGCATCCGGGACTACACCAACTTTGGCTATTCTTCGTGGCTGTTATACAAAGAATTCGGTCATACATTATGTTATAACTCTGAGAGAAGTCTGCAGTCTACTTTGAGAGCGACGACAACTCAAGATATTGGTCGATTAGAAGAATAATACTGTGATCAAAATAAATGTTACGTACTTAATATTGAATATTTAATAATAAACGTTATGGAATTAGTTTATGGTATCTCAGTACATCTGCTTGTTTGTAATGTAATTCTAGCGGAAAACGTGCATACCGTGGAGGAGGAGGGGGGGTGGGGGGGGGGGTCGTACGTGCTCTCTCTCATGGTGCAGGGAATGAGACAGGTGGAAGCCACAGAAAATGTCGTTGTGAGTCAAACTGATATGTCTAGAATCTGGAACAAGTTTCTAGCGATAGGATCAGTTGAGGATCGTTGCAGTATTGGCGGCGGAAGAAGAAAAAAAAAAAACAGGTGTGCATGACCGATATCTGCGAATAAAAGCTTGCAGAAACTCTCGACACAATGCTGGACATTTGAGGCGGCATTTCAAAATAGCTACAGTAGTGCAAGTGTCAACAAAAACGATGCGAAATAAGCTCAATGAGCAGAGATTACGTGGCAGAATACCACTCAAGGCTCCTTCTCTAAATTGATTTCAGAGAGGGGCTCGTGTCGCATGGGGATCGTGTCGCATGGCCACGAAAGCACTATTTCTGGACTAGGCATCAGTGGGACACAACACCCGTATCGGTGCCCACCCTGACAATACTGATGTTGTGAGTGGACACAACAAGGACAAAGTTCTCACCCGAATGGTATCGTAGACCGCCACCCTTATCAACTGGTTTCAGCCACACTTCAGGATGAAAGAATGTATGGCGGCAGGACAGCCCCTGGTGTCAGTAGATGAGAGGATGACTGTTGTGAAGTGTCGGACGACATCCCCGCAGGCATTGTGGCTCCATTTTGTGAACATCTTGAAGAGGGATTCACGTTGATGGACGACAGTGCACGCCCCCATTGTCACAATATTGTGAACATCTCCATAGTGCAGCATAAAATTAGTTGGATGGAGTGATCTCCGTATCCTCCAGCCTTCAGCTGAATTGTCAATGCATGAGCAGTTTGCAATCGTCCCGTCCCACCAGTGGTCTCACAGGGCATCATAGAGGCCTCTGTGGAGAAACGGGACAGTATCCCACAGACTTATCTGGACAATTTGCTAAGGAGTATACCAAACCTCACTGAAAAGTGTCTCCCTTTACGAGGAGAGCCAGTTGGCCCATAAACAATGTGTTTTACGAGACGACAGTGGGAGGAAACTGTAGTTTTTGCAGTGGAATCTTTTGTAAGGTTTTGTTTTTCTGTTTTTGTTTGTATTTGTCAAGCGGAAATATGTTTATCTTCCTTATTCTTGTTTTCTCATGACTATACCTGACAGACCAATATCAGTTTTGTTTTCTACCATCTCATTGACAGTAAAGAAATATGCAACATTTATTTAGACCACTGTAGATTATGTGTGAAGAAAAACAGGAAAAAGTATGACCCGTAGCGTTAGCATGCTCTTATGCTATAACTTGGTTAACTGTAAAAAATTATGTTTCAATGTACTGATCGAGTAAAGCAGCGCTCTTGCGAAACTTCCCAGCCTGCAGCCACAAAAGTTAGCGAGTTTATTGAGTTATCGACGTGATCTAACTCCCTCGGTCTGTTTATGCACGGCGTGCACGTACGCCTTGCTAACCACGGCTTGTTACGATTTAAAGCGACATCGTTGACTTTACTGCCCCAGGAGACGTTCATGAAAGTTTAAAGAGCTGCAGCAGCTAGCAGTCCCTTAATCAGGTGGCGCCGCTCCTGGAATTTGCGCCCGATTTATCGATTATACGATTAATAACGACTGCTATAATTAAATATTGCGCTTTATAGAGTATGAAGCGGGACCCTGCTCCAAAGTGGATTTCCACTAAGGTTGTGGGCATGTCATATTGATACCAAAATGCCACTCATGATAATGATGTTTAAAGAGAAATCGTTAGTCTTTATTCGAATCAGTTTGGCACCAACATTTGGCAAAACACAAAGTCGGAAAATCCAAGTGTTTGTGGCGTGGTGTTATAGGAAGATACCGGATTGTTAAGAGACAAGGAATTTTTCCACAGAATCGATGACTGACTGCCACGTTCTGTGATGAGGCATGGACGACCAACACCTCGTTGTCTATTAATGATTTCACCGTCCTTCAGCTTCACGATTGTAGTAAGCGAACAGCTGACCAGTTTCGCAGTTTCCTAGATTCTCCCTCCCAGGCCCTGGGTCTTAACCATCTGCCATTTGCCACGGCGGTTATGTCAGTGTATCTGCGGCCAATATAGTCGCTAAAATGATTCCTCATTCGTCTCAGCTCCGCTTATTTGATTTCCTTACCGCTCCCCGTGCCCGTACAGCCTCCGATATTGCATTCCTCAGGTCTCTAGTAGTGTTGGGATAGCGATATAAACACACAAAAATGACGGTAGTATGGCTTACACAAGGTTTAAAAAGACAGTGCATTGGCGTAGCTGTCATTTGTACATGGACGACGCAGTGGCCGACGACATTCACTTAACGACCGAGAGTAATGCCGTTTGCTTAGAGTTGTCAGCGCTGGCAGACGAGGAACGCTGCATGAAATACACGCAGAAGTCAGTGTAGGACGTACGACGAACGCTCCTGTTTAGACAGTGCGGCAAAATTTTAGCTTTAATGGGCTATGGCAGCCGACGACTGTCGCGAGTGTCTTTGTTAACAGCATTGCATCGCCTGCAGATGTCCTGGGCTCATTACCATATCGTTTGGACCCTAGACGACTGGAGAACCATGGCCTTGATCAGATGACTACCGATTTCAGTTGGGAAGACCTGATGGTAGGGTTCTAGTATGGAGCAGACCCCACGAATCCAAGGACCCAACAAGGCACTGTGCAAGGTGGTGGTGGCTCCGCAATCGGATGACAGTGTTTATATGGAATGAATTGGTTCATGTGGTTCAACTGAACCGATCATTGACTGGATATGGTTATGTTCGGCTAGTTGGAGATCATTTGCAGCCATTCAACGATGGAATAAGTGGATGACAGTGCGCCATGTCACCGGGCCACGATTGTTTGCGATTGGTTTGAAGAACTTCTGGACAATTCGAGCGAATGATTAGGCCACCCAGATAGCCCGACATGAGCCCCGTCGGACATTTATGGGACATAATCGAGGGGTCAGTTCGTGGCTATATAGGCAGACTGGCACAGTATTTCTGCAGGGGACTGCCAACGACTTGTTGAGTCCATGCCATGTCGAGTTGCTCCACTACGTTGGGCAAACAGAGGTCCTACACGATATTAGCAGTTCCACATGATTTTGTCACCTCAGTTTAAATCCAATTGGACAGACGTGTATCATTCCTTCTTAGTTCTGAATCCAACTGAAACCTGCTGCTTTAGCTCGCATCCAATATGAATTGATTTCGGATGCTCCCTCAGCATCCATGATAATCCTGGATAATCATTTCGTTGCTCAGAAATTGGTTCAAAATATCAACATTTAAAAAATTTTAATGTTCTGATACTTTTTTTTACCAATGAGAATCACTGAACCTGACGGAACAGCTCTGTTATGATTTCAAACTTGCTTATCATTAAAACTCCATATCGGACCAACGCAAGAACTCGAAATTTTTATACTAGTGGTCATCTCTGCGATCTGGAGTGACCTATGCAACACTCTCCGATCGGGTAAACGGTAGTTCATATCCCCGTCAGCTGCCCATATTCGGGTTCCCCATAGACTCCCTAAATCTCTCAAGCCCAAGATGATTCCTTCGAAAAGGATGCGGCTGAACTCCTTGGCCATCCTTTCCCTGAAGTTCTCCGTGTCCAGTGATGTCGTCAACGAAGCCTTAAACCATAGTCTTTGTTTGCGTGCCTCAGCGTCTATGTTACTCTCAAACATAAAGAACTTTCACCCTCTCACGTGAATGTTTTGCTTGGACCAAGACACATAAGACGTGCGCTCAAAAGGTATCGGGAATTTTGTAATTTTACGTGTTATATTAGTCCGATTCGAAGGATCCTTCTTGAATTAGTAAACATATCTGAAAAGAATGTGTACAATATATCCCAATCGGATATTTGGTCACTCATCGGCTGTTGTATAGGTTACGTGCGTTTTGCTAGTATCGGTGATTATTTACTTTGTATAAAAATTGATCAGAGCACTTGTAAAAAATTTCTGTGTAAGAACGGAATAAAACGCAGCAAAGTTTGAGAAATGTTAAATATTGTTTCTTGTGAGTCTTCTACGACGGAAACAAAGATTTACGAGTGGTGAAAGGAGTTCGAAAACGGCCGTGCAGGTTATCGAACATGCCTAGCATTCTCCAAGTAGCCGCTCATCGTCAATCGATGACAACGTGGAATAAGTGAAAGAAGTGAGTGATCGCCGAATCACAATCCGAGAAGTCACTGAAGATTTTGGAACATCTCTTGGTTGGTACCATGATATTTAGTCGGATATTTTCGGTATGAAACGTGTTCCAAACCGTTGACTCGAATAGCACCACGGCAAATTAAAATGGTTCAGGAATCGATAACTGCAGTCAGTAACGATACAGAACTACTGAAACGTGTTATAGCAGGTAATGAAACATCGGTTTACAGATAGGACGTCGTAACTTAGGCTACACCGCCCCAGTGAGTGCATTCCGAGACCGATAAAGGTTCGACAAGGGCGATCAACTCTGAAGGTTATGCTCACTGTGCTGTTTTATTTTAACGACATAGTGTACCATCAGTTCCTTCAACAAGGTCGGATAATTAATAAAATGTATTACTCACAAGTTCAACGCCATTTGCGTGAAGCAATCCTGAGCACACAATGCAGATTCGCGGCGAAACAACTCATGGCTTTTGTGAGGCCACGATAGCGCGCTTCGTTGCGTCTTCGTGAATTTTATTCGGCAGACATGACCAAATGCGTGTTTATTCTACAAAGTAACACTAAGGATAACCGTATCCCCTAGAAACGGTTTTCTGGTTAGTAAGAAATTTTATGGTTTTTCGAGAGGTAGTAAAAGAATCATAACGTAAAATCAGTTTTACAGAAGACGAATGGAAGTTGTAGATTCATTGGAAGGATTGTAGGATAAGTACAATATATGTTTAAAGTAAACTGCATATAAGGCACCAGTATGATCACTTTTGGAACATTGCTGCAGCCTGTGGAATTCGTAGAGAACGCTGTCAGGCGCCATCTTCGCATCCAGAATCCACCGGCCCACTATTTACGGAAATTATGTGACCTATGCATAGACAAATGATTCCACATACCTCTGGAAAGTTACCCAAGGACTTGCAGAATTCCGTTACGCGCATATTGGTACAGTATTTAGTTCCAATGGGGGGAGCACCCTTTTAGCACGTTTTGGCTCACCAGTGTACACAATCTTATCAAATGTATCCGGACACCTTTTAGTGGACATAAATACGGTGTTCTGATAACTTCAACTCTCCTGCGACTGGGGCAATGAGGTGGCTGAATATCTGCGAAGGAAGGCAAGCCCATTATTCCTCAAGAGCCGAAACCAGTAAAGGCAGCGATACTGAACGCTGGGGTCTGGAGCGAAGTCAAAGTTCTCTCATCCCAAAGGTCTCCCATTGAGTTCAGGTCGGGACTGTGGGGAGGCTACTCCATTTCAGTAACGTTACAGTCCGCAGACAGTTGCCTCACATAATCTGTTTAATGACAGAGTTCACTGTAACGTTGATACAATTAATCATTGTCTACGATCTATTCCTCGAATGTACGCAGTGCACAATAATAATAATGGGTTCATATCCTACCACATTTAGCGTTTTCTTAAGCGCAATAAGGGGACCGAGCCATACTTTGAAAACCACTTCTATACCATAACAGCAACTCCTCTGTAGTTCACTGTTGACACTACACATGGTGGCAGGTAACGTTCTCCAGGCGTTCTCCAAACACAAGTAATTCCACTTTTGATTGATATGATCCGCACTGACTCTAAAATAGTTTTATTCAAAATCACGAACGGTTTCGTGTCAATTGAAAAACTGGTGATGCATCCTCAGGTGAGAGAGATCATCTTCCGTGGTGAACACTTCCCGCATTGGAGAGCGGACAGTATTGCACTGCCTACTGCCGCTCAACCACGTTGCTGCTCATAGCACGGCTGAGATATACCCGTCGTTTTAACAGTGGGCTGCTGGTTTAGGGCGCTGTATGTTTATAATGTGTATGATGGGTAGTGACTATAAGGCCCTCTTCCACGAGTTGTTAAAAAGAACCTCTTTCGACCGAGGAAGCGTCTTCAATCGACGCGAAACCGATCTTGACTTTGAAGAAAACTATTTTGCATCCAGTTCGGACCATTTCAGTTAGAGTGTGGAAATTTGGCTGCAGTTGACCGCAATGTAAAATAACATGTCCACATCATTACTCCGAAAGGCCACAGGCTATAGCTTGATTCGTCACTCCAAATCGCACGTCTCGATTTATCCATCGTCCAATGGCGTCTCTCTTTACGGCACCTCAAGCGTAGCTTAGCACAGACTACAGTAAAGTATGGCTTATGAGGAGCTGCTCAGCCATTATATCCCGTTCTTTTTAAGTGTCTCCTCACAGCCATTGTGCTAGATGGACTGCTTGAAGCGCTTTGGAACTCACGAGGGATTCTTTCCACTGCTTTCACGCGATTTTTCTACAATCACCCTCCGCTATGTTCGTCGTTCTCGGTCTGCCTGGTCGTGGCTTCGCTGTGGGTGTCTCCTCGTCTTTCCACTTTACTGTCACATCACCAGCTGTCGACTTGGGCAGCCTTATGTCCCATGACTAATCCACGTTCAAGGTAACGAACTAACGTAATTACCCCATTCTGCCGTTACTGCTTCTTTACTGACCACAAAATCACACCATTTTCTTTTACACTGGCGGTTTCGCCTCTCCTGACATACATGGTCAATTCCGCATTACATAGAGATAGTTTCGATCAGAAAATTCTGATGTGTTTGGGTGGATGATGGATAAGGAGGATGGTGAGAGAGAAAAGAGAAGAAGGAAGGAAGGAAAGACTGGGTGTTTAAAGAGAAAGGGAGGCTCTGGAAACGGGCGTCCTGCGGGCTACCCGTATCGCGACGTGACCTGGCTGCCGTATGCGGCTGATAGCCGCCCCGTGTGACCGGAAACCCCGCCCCTGCGCGTAACGAGTCGCCTTTTACGCAGACACTGGCCCGCCGGACCGGGCGGCCGCTTATCACCGCGAACACAAGCCCCGGCGCTCGGCCCTGGCTTCCTGTGACGTTACGTCTCGTCACGTCACGTTTCGTTTCGTGTCGCTGAGTTGCGCTCATTAGAGTGTCTCGCAAGCGAGCTCACTCAGGGCGCCAACGATAATCGGTGCGTTGCTTTTCTTGTTCCATGAAGCTGTCTAACCGAATAAAACCTTCACTTGGGCCTGAAGATTTAGTTCTCTCCTGCCCCTTTCCTAACGATTGTCCCTGCGTATGGGGTCGCCGGTTTTGTGATTTGAATTTCTTATTTGATTTTTTAATACTACATGGCGATACGTTTGGCTTTAGGAAAGGTGAAGGCAACAAATGGCAGCTCTGAGTGCGTTTTACCATCGATTTGTCGACCTAAAAATTGCGTTCAACATGCAAAATAGTACACAAGGTATTCTAAATTCTCACGAAGATGGATGTATGCTATAGGGAAAGATAGGCAATATGCAATATATACACTACTGGCCATTAAAATTGCTACACCACGAAGATGACGTGCTACAGACGCGAAATTTAACCGACAGGAAGAAGATTCTGTGATATGCAAATGATTAGCTTTACAGAGCATTCACACGAGGTTGGCGCCGGTGGCGACACCTACAACGTGCTGACATGAGGTAAGTTTCCAACAGATTTCTCATACACAAACATCAATTGACCAGCGTTGCATGGTGAGACGTTGTTGTGATGCCTTGTGTAAGGAGGAGAAATGCGTACCATCACGTTTCCAACTTAAAGGTCGAATTGTAGCCTATCGCGATTGCAGTTCATCGTATCGCGAAATTACTCATTGCGCTGGTCGAGATCCAATGACTGTTAGCAGAATATGGAATCGGTGGGTTACGGAGGGTAATACAGAACGCCTTGCTGGATCTCAACGGCCTCGCATCACTAGCAGTCGAGATGACAGGCATCTTATCCGCATGGCTGTAACGGATCGTGCAGCCAAGTCTCGATCCCTGAGTCAACAGATGTGGACGATTGCAAGATAACAAGCATCTGCACGAACAGTTCGACGATGTTAGCAGCAGCATCGACTATCAACTCGGAGGCCATGGCTGCGGTTACCCTTGACGCTGCATCACAGATAGGAGCGGCTGCGATGGTGTACTCAACGACGAACCTGGGTGCACGAATGGCAAAACGTCATTTTTTCGGATGAATCCAGGTTCTGTTTACAGCGTCATGATGGTCGCATCCGTGTTTGGCGACATCGCGGTGAACGCACATTGGAAGCGAGTATTCGTCATCGCCATACTGGCGTATCACCCGGCGTGGTGGTATGGGCTGCCATTGGTTACACGTCTCGGTCACCTCTTGTTCGCATTGACGGCACTTTGAACAGTGAACGTTACATTTCAGATTATTACGATCCGTGGCTCTACCCTTCATTCGATCCCTGCGAAACCCTACGTTTCAGCAGGACAATGCACGACCCATGTGCATGTTGCAGGTCCTGTACAGGGCCTTTCTGGATACAGAAAATGTTCGACTGCTACCCTGGCAGTACGTTCTCCAGATCTCTCACCAATTGAAAACGTCTGGTCAATGGTGGCCGAGCAACTGGTTCGTCACAATATGCCAGTCACTAGTCTTGATGGACTATGGTATCGTGTTGAAGCTGCATGGGCAGCTGTACCTGTACACGCCATCCAAGCTCTGTTTGACTCATTGCCCAGGCGTATCAAGGCCGTTATTACGGCCAGAGGTGGATGTTCTGGGTACTGATTTCTCAGGATCTATGCACCCAAATTGCGTGAAAATGTAATCACATGTCACTTCTAGTATAATATATTTGTCCAATGAATACCCGTTTCTCATCTGCATTTCTTCGTGGTGTAGCAATTTTAATGGCCAGCAGTGTATAAGAACCGAAAAGGAAAAATATGAATGGACGACCAGGATGAAATACTCCGATTCGAAAGAATATACGACAGACATACAGTCGTTTTGCCCCTACTAATCAATGTATGTGCGGACAGATACATGTTCATCTGCAATCAATGAGGCACATGGCACTGATCTGGTAAACTATGCTGCAGTGCTGGATCACAAATTTTATAATTTATAATTCTGAACTAAATTACTATACACTACAGTGACAAAGTTCATGCGCTAGCGTTACGCAAATTTATAGATGGCGGTAGTATCGAGTGTACAAGGTACAAAAGGGTAGTTCACTGGTGGAGCTGTCATTTGTACTCAGGTTATTAATTTGAAAAGGCTTCTGATTTGACTACGGGCGCACGACGAGAATTAACAGACTTTGAACGGGGAATGGCACGTGGAGCCAAACGCATGGGACATTCCATCTCAGAAACTGTTAGGCAATTCAGGATTCCGAGATCCACGGTGCCAAGAGTGTGCCGTGAGTACCAATTTCAGGCATTGCCTCTCACTACGGACATGGTTCAAATGGCTCTGAGCACTATGGGACTCAACTGCTGAGGTCATAAGTCCCCTAGAACTTAGAACTACTTAAACCTAACTAACCTAAGGACAACACACACATCCATGCCCGAGGCAGGATTCGAACCTGCGACCGTAGCGGTCGCGCGGTTCCAGACTGTAGCGCCAGAACCGCTCGGCCACCAGCGGCCGGCCGACGGCCTACACTTAACGACCGAGAGCAGTGGAGCTCGCTGGGAGTTGACAGTGCTAACAGACAAACAACACCGCAGAAATCAAAGTGTGACGTACGACGAACGTATCCATTAGGACAGTGAGGTGAAATGGGGAGTTAATGGGCTATGGTAGCAGGCCAACGACGCGAATGCCTTTCCTGACAGCTCGAACTCGCCTTCACCGCCTCTATCGAACTCGTGGCCATATCAGTTGGATCCTACACGACAGGAAAAACTTGGCCTGATCAGATGAGTCCCGATTTCAGTTGGTAAGAGTTGATGGCAGGGTTCGAGTGTGAAGCAGTCCCCACGAAGCCATTGACCCAAGTTGTCAACAATGCACTGTGCAAGATGGCGGTGTTTCCTTAACGATATAGGCTGTGTTTACATGGAATGGAGTTGTTCCTCTGGTCCATCTGAACAGAGCATTGACTGGAAATGGTTATGTTCGGCTGCTTTGAGACCATCTGAAGCCGTTCGCGAACTTCATGTTTCCAAGAAACTATGGAACTTTTATGGATGACAATGAGGTGTGTCAACAGGCCGCAATTGTTCGCGTTTGGTTCAAAGAACATTCTGGAGAATTCGAGCTAATGATTTGGCCACCCAGATCGCCCGACAAGAGTCCCATTGAACATTTATGAGACATAATCAAGAGGTCCTGCACCGGCAACGCTTTCGTAATTATGAACTACTATAGAGGCAGCAAGGATCAGTATTTCTGCAGGGACCTTGAACGACTTGTTGAGTCCACGCCACGTAGAGTTGCTGCACTACGCCCGACACGATGTTCAGAAGTAGCTCTGACTTTTGTCACCTCGGTGCATAACAGTATACTGCACTACACTATACTACACTACACTACATTACACTACTGCTCTTGATATCACAAAGAGGTTAGATTTCACATTTGTCTGGATGGTTAGCCCCCACTGCGCTGAGATACAATTCAGGATTCACAGGGGCTGTGCCACCCAAAGTGTAGAGATGGGGAGATGGCTGTCAAGATCTCAAGAAACGCTTCCTGGTGCTCCCCGAGGCTCTTCTACTCACAGCTTCCGGAAGGTTGTTGTAGGTGGAAGTTCTGCCGTGGTGCCTCTCTCTGTTAGGATGTATCGCTTTTTCATGGTTCTCTCAGCAATGTAGACTTGCAGTGCTTAAGCTTATATTTTAGCTGTCAGTGAGTTCAGCTTATCCTGTAGTTCTCATTCCTTATTATGTATTATCAAATGCGTTCCCGTCCTGGCCTGTAATATCTTGTCTAATAACACACTCTCAGACGATGTCGTCAGGGATGCCGATTGCTCCACATTCACAAGTACATGTGATGTGTTGTATTTCCAGTAAGTGGCTGGGATATGGACCCCGTCCTGACAAGTGGCGTATTGCTCCCTTGGTCGGAAGAAAATATGGCATTCTTGATATTTCTTTTATGTTAGGAAGGAACTGTTAGGTTCTCCTTCCTGTTTCTGCCCTGTCCCATATTTATCGCCATTTACACTGAATACCAAAGAAACTGGTACACCTGCTTCTTATCGAGTAGGGTCCCTGCGAGAACGCAGAAGGGTCACAATACGACTTGGCATGGACTCGACTAATGTCTCAAGTAGTGCTGGAGAGAAATGACAACATGAATCCTGCAGGGCTGTCCATAAATGAGATAGAATAGGAGGGGGTGGAGATCTCTTCTGAATAGCACCTTGCAAGGCATCACAGCTATACTCAAGAATGTTCATGTCTAGGGAGTTTGTTGGCCAGCGGAAGTGTTTAACCTCAGAACAGTGTTCCTGGAGCTATTCTATAACAATGCTGGACGTATGGGGTATCGCATTGTCCTGATGGAATTGCCCAAGTCCGTCGGAATGCACTATGGATATGGATGGATGCAGGTGATCAGACAGTATGCTTACGTACGTGTCTACTGTCAGAGTCGTATGTAGACGTATCAGCGGTCCCATATCACCCCAACTGCACATGCCCCTAACCATTACAGAGCCTGCACCAGCTTGAACAGTCCCTTGCTGACATGCAGGATCCATGGATTCATGAGGATGTCTCCATACCGGTACACGTCCATCCGCTCGATACAATTTGAAACGAGACTCGTCGGACCAAGCAACATGTTTCCAGTCATCAACAGTCCAATGTAGGTGTTTACGTGCCCAGGCGAGGCGTAGTTTTGTGTCATGCAGTCAACAAGGGTACACATGTGGGCCTTCGGCTCTATGCGTTTCGTTGAATTCTTAGCACGCTGACACTTGCTGATAGCCCAACATTAAAATCTGCAGCAATTTGCGGAAGGGTTGCACTTGTGTCACGTTGTACGATTCTCTTCACTCGTCGTTGGTCCCGTTCTTGCAGGATCTTTTTCCGGCTGCAGTTATGTCGAAGATTTGATGTTTTACGAGATTACTGATATTCACGGTACACTCGTGAAATGGTCGTACGGGAAAATCCCCACCTCATCGTTACCTCGGAGATGCTGTATCCCATCGCTAGTGCGCCGACTATAACACAAAGTTCAAACTCACTAAAAATCTTGATAATCTGCCATAGTAGTAACCGATCTAACAACTGCACCAGACACTTGTTGTCTTGTACAGGTGTTGCTGACCACAGCGCCGTATTCTGCCTGTTTATATGTCTATACCACTTCCTTTGGCGCTTCAAGGTATATCAATACATGACCTTATTTCTTTATTCGATTCGCCTCTAGTGGCCAATACTCATTTACCTTTCCTTATTCGGGCTTCTTGAGCCAATATTATGAACCTCTCTTTCGTATGACTACGTCTAGAGATAGCAAGTCCAATACAGTATCACCAACAGTGCCTTAGTCGGCGATGTTCTATGCATCTTTCAGGAGCAGATGTACACTTCTCTGCGCTCGCCTTAAAGCCTGTCCTGTAATTACCTTCCTGGTTCTATGAGCCCAAACGCTCGACCCGTAGCCCACAATAGCATTAACACTGCGATGTGATATTTCCTTATTGCGATTATTAACATTTGAAAACTTCTTTGGCCAAATATTACTACTTTGTTCAGAATTGTAATGCCTCTCTGGCAGGCTATTTCTACATGTGCATGAAAGTTTTGCTTTTCAGCAACGTCTATACCGAGGTAACTATGTACATCATTTCTTTTCACAGGTCGATCATTTTACTGTGATAGTGAAGTTCTTGTTCCTTCTGGTGACATATAAACTGTTTGCGTGCCGATCGACCCACCCTTCTCCGTCTGTACCGGTCCCTTGTCCGTTCGAAACTCAACTATGGGTGTTTTGTTTATGCGTCTGCACGCCCATCCCTCTTACGCCGTCTCAACACTATCCACCATCAAGGCATCCGTTCGTCCACAGGCGCCATTTCACCAGCCCGGTTGAGAGTCTGTATGCTGAAGCTGCTGGGCAACCACTGTCCTACCGCTGTGACCTTCTCCTCAGCAAGTATGCATGCTGTTTGTCTGCCAAGCCTGGCCACCCCTCCTATGCCTACTTCTTTGCTGATTCCTTTGATTGTCAGTATGGGGCTCGTCCCTCTTCTCTGTTACCTCCTGGAGTCCGCTTTCTTCACTTCCTACGGCGGCTTAACTTCACACTACTTCCAACTTTCCCAGTGGGTGTGAACCCTTCACCACCTTCGCTTCGTGAAGCGGCTCATGTTACCCTTGGCCTTCATTTGCTTCCTAAGGACACTGCTCCAGCTTCGATCTATCGCCTCCAGTTTCACGACCTTCGCATAGAATTTCGCGATAGTACGTTTGTCTACACTGATGACTCTCTGACTGAACGTGGGGTCGGGTGTGCCTTCGTCGTTGGTACCCGTGTCTTTCGATATCGGCTTCCGGCACACTCCTCAGTATTTACAGCCGAGCTCTTCGCTTTGTATCAGGCCGCGGAGTATATCCGGCGACACGGCCTTTCCAATTGTGTCCTCTGCTCAGACTCACTCAGTGCCCTCCAAAGTCTATGTACGCTGTACACTGCTCACCTCTTGTTCATTGGGTCCAGGAAAACTGTCACTTGCTCATTCGTCGTGGAGCCAGTGTCATGTTTCTGTGGGTCCCTGGTCATGTCGGTCTGCCAAGAAACGAGGCTGCTGGCGTTGCTGCCAAGGCTGCAGTCCTCGTACCTCAGCCCGCGAGTACCTATATTCCCTCCGATGACCTCTGCGTTGCCGTCTGTCAGGAGGTGGTGCCCCTTTGGCATCGCCAATGGTCCTCCCTCCACAGGAATAAGCTTCGGCTTGTTAAGCCTCTCCCAACGCCTTGGATGACCTTCTCTCGGCCCTCCCGCCGGGAGGAGATTATTTTAACTCGGCTGCGTATTGGGCACTGCCTTTTTAGTCATCGTCATTTGCTAAGTGGCGCTGCCGCACCTCTTTGTACACATTGCGCCAAAATGTTAGCTGTCATCCACTTCTAGAATGCCCTTTTTTTAACAGTTTACGTTTCAGCTTGGGTCTGCCACGTGATTTATCAGCCGTTTTAGCGAATGACGCGCTGGCTGTCGATCACGTTTTACTTTTTATCCGCCGAAGCCATATGGCGAAGCCAATTTAATTTTTAGTTTTGGACCTCCATTTCTGTATGGCGTTTTCTCAGCCGTTTTTCCACGTGCTTGTTTTTAGTTGTCTTTCATTCTGTCCATTGGGACTGATATATAGTCGTTTAACTCCTCTCTGTGTTCATGTTCTCTAGTTTTGACTTGGGCGCGTATGACCCCAGTTGTTTTTTGCAAAACAAAACAAAAACTGAAACAGAACGGATCAATATAATTACCTATCGTTGACCTTTCGCTAGTCTCATACCAGTTTGGTTAAGGTAATGTTATGCTGTGTTGTGCCTCTGAAACGTGTTTAAAAGATCTCAAATAATTTATTCATCATTAGTATTAATAATTTATTCATCATTGGTATTCAGTTGATACAATACGTTAACTTATCATTCTGCATTTATTAGCGTACATTCGGTAACACCAGAAGAACAGATATTGCTCTTTAACTAAATTGAGTGTATCTATGACACAGGTTTTATATTTGGCGTTGCTTAAAAGGCCCATTCCTCTCAAATATAAGCACCGTCTCTTAACCACTGCAGCACTTCATTTTGTTTAGTCAAACAGTAACAGAATGAAAAATAAATGAGGTTGGTCTATTTCAGAGATATAGTTCGAAGATAAAGTATTGACATTCTGCCCACTGTAAGTTGTACCTCTCAACTAGCTCTGAAGTTTTCGAATTATACTCCCCGCGAGCAACGCCTCTTCTGTGTTACTTTTCCTTCATAATTCTCTTTCTGTTCATATATGCTGTCGAAATGCGTGCATCGTCCGCACTGTAGAACTCCCAAGGGCGCTGCCAATTCCACTGCCGCAGGCCGCATGCATATTCCATGAGCTTATATTATAGCTTCTCCCATTCCATCCGTCCGTCGCAAGAAACATGATACCCCCAGCGCAACACTGGCTTGTATTTCCTTCCCTTCAGTACGTACCACGTTTGGCTTTATGTTCGTCGGGAATTTCTTTAGTTTTGGCTCATTCTGCATTATCAGTTTTCTGTTGTGTTTATGCACGCTACAGAGTTTATTTCGTACTGCTGCGCACCTTACAATGGCAGAATGAAGTGCTCAAAACATTTAAGAGAAATATCTTAGTTTCAAGTAAGAATGTCTCGCTTTGAATGGAGCTATACTGGAGACAAAAATCTTAAATTATTTTGTAGAGACAGTAAGCAGATAATCAGTTGGAAATTGGAAGACGTATTAAAACCCCTTCACCATGGTTTTAACGGTTATAAAATGTCTTCTGCAGAAGGAAATATGGACAATGGACTACATGTTGTGGCAGTTGTACGTTAAAATAAGCCAAAGGCGACAGTCAAATATAGAATTTCACCACCATGATAATTAAAACATGCACAACACTGTTTTTGTCGTGTGGTATTTCCTCATCAATGTACAAATGGTTCAAATGGCTCTGAGCACTATGGGACCTAATATCTGAGGTCATCAGTCCCATAGAACTTAGAACTACTTAAACCTAACTGACCTAAGGACATCACACACATCCATGCCCGAGGAAGGATTCGAGCCCGCGACCGTAGTGGTCGCGCTGTTCCAGACTGGAGCGCCTAGAACCGCTCGGCCACACCGGCCGTCTCACCAATGTACAGCTAGTGCAAGTTTTAATTTATTATGGTGGCGAAATTTTATATTTGACTGACGCCCTTCAGCTTATTTTAACGTACGTCTTCCACAACATGTATTCCAGTTGCCTATATTTCCTTGTGAAGAAATCGTTTTTATAACCGTTGGAACTACGGTAAAGCGATTTTGATACAGCTTCCAGTTTGCAACTGATGTTACTGTTGCTGCTCCAGTCATGTACAAAATTTAAAAACTTAAATTAAAACTTAACGAATTGAGAGAATCAGACTGGCCTAAATATTTGTCGAAAGATGCAGATAATTACGCCTGCAACTCTTGCTTCACCAATTTGTGAACTGGGACTCTAAGAAGGGATTTGATGATTAAAACACAGGCTTTCCTCCATGGGCGGACGTATTATCGCATAGTACAATCACGAACAAGATGAAGCTTCTACCAGTTATTTTCACTTCTTCCTCTTCTTCTTCTTCTTCTTCTTCTTCTTCTTCTGATCTGTAACTGCTTGAATATAATGCATTGCTTGCACGCCTTGGGCACATATGGCTTTGTCATCTTTCAAGCACAATGTGATCATTTAACGCACAAATAATAACCAGAGAATTGCTACAATAGAACGTCCCGTCTCCGCGTACGTCATTGGCGGAAAGGGTATAAATGTAATATGGGAGGCAATGGGATGTTGTCTTGGTACAAAAAAAATCACTTCGGACGAATGCTATGGATCAGGGAAACCGAAGGAAATTTTCCATTATGCCAGAAGGCGTGTTGTGCTTTTGAATTTAGTCGTACTCAATCAGTGATTGCAGTTCAGCGGGCGTTTCATATAAGATTTCGTGCTAAACCACCATCACCAAAGAACATTCGACGGTGGTGTGAACAGTTTGAAGAAACGGGGTGCCTCTGTAAAGGCAAAAGTCCTGGCCGGCCGTGCGTTCCTGAGCAAACAGTGGAACAAATCCGACGAGCATTAGAGCGGAGCCCCCGCAAGTCTACGCGGCGTGCTAGCCGAGAACTTGCGTTTCCGCGCATGACAGTATGGCGTGTGTTACGGCGTCGTTTAGCCCTCAAACCATACCGATTTCAACTGGTACAAGCTCTTCGAGATAATGACAAAGTGAAGCGAGAGGACTTTAGCAGTGCTATTGGACATGGATGATGACACTTTTATGTCACGGTTGACATTCAGCGATGAGGCAACTTTCCATATTAGCGGTAAGGTTCACGTCATAATGTGCGCATATGGGGACTCGAAAATCCTCATGAAACAATTGAACACGAACGTGATTCACCAGAAGTGAATTTTTTGTGCTGTTTCGCTAAGCAAGGTTTGAGGAATAAACCGTAACAGGACAATCATATCTTGCAATGGTACAGAACTGCTTATTCCCACAATTTGACTCTGACACTTTCGTCTATCAGCAAGATGGAGCACCACCGTACTGGCACAACAACGTGCGCAGTTTCCTCAATGCCAACGTTCCTCAACGTTGGATAGAGAGTACAGGACGGCGAGACCAGGCTTTACACTCTTGGCCTCCTAGGTCCCCTGACTTAACACCATGTGATTTCTTCCTGTGTGGATATGTTAAACAATGTGTTTACGTTCCTCCCTTACCTCGTGACATTGATGAACTAAAAACCAGAATATCAGCTGCTGTAGCTTCAGTGATACAAGACACCTTACGCTCAGTTTCGGATGAATTCGGCTATCGGCTAGATGTCGTCCGTGCAGCCAATTGAGGACATATTGAACATTTATGATAGATTTTTATAAACTAATGTTTTTTTCTGAGTAATTTAGTTTGCAATTTGTTAGTGTTAAGCCCTTCTTCCTGATAAATAATTCTATATAAAATCGGGTCATTCTTTTTGAGACGCCCTGTATAGCTGGACCGTGTAGGAATCTGTTCATGTAGACTGCGGTTCAAGTGCCTTATTCACTGTTCTAGCACTCTCAGTAGTCGATATCAGAGATAAACAATCAAGGGAGGAAAAACTTAAACCCTGATATAACTACAGCTTTCTGCTACGAAAGCGCTTCCTAACGCCTGATTTCCCCCCAGTTTCCGTAGATCATCTCTTCTGCGGGCCTGAAAGTGGGTCAGGCATTTTAACAGAGGAGAGAACAAGGCACAAGGGACATAAGAGCGAGTAACAAGAATACTCCGTTTTCTCGCCAAAGTAGCGGGATTTGTCCTGAGGTAGGAAGGCTGAGCCGTAGGCTAGGATTTACCTTAAGACCTCGTCACATAAGCCTGCGCGCCGGTATCGAAGGAGGGTGCAGCACGTAATCCCAGCCTACCAGAGACAAATGACGTCCGCCCCCAGGACCCTTGTCCTAGGCTGCCGCAGGTCACGCTGCGACTTAGAGATCGCTGGCACAAAAGCCCGCCTGGAGTGAAGCTGCGTTTGATTTACTGCCGACAGCGACAGAAACTATGCAAAGAGCGTAATTTCTTGTGTGAAGTAAAGGAACGACCCATTACGTCAATCACTGCACAGAGTGTTGCGCACTATGATGCAACTTTCTTCTGCTTAGTGTTGAGTAATGTTAAAAAACCGCACCAAGTAAAAAGCTTAAAATAAAATTTAATAGCGCTATATCACAAACTACTGTCTACGGATTCCAAATTTACTGTGTGTTTCAGAATGACAATTTAAAAATTTGGGGACAGATTCCTTACACCAAAACAAGAAAAAAAAGTCTAGTAAGCATGTGTTCTAAAGTGAGAGCTACGAGCACCTGTAAAATTTCGAAACATTGTGTTTTATCATGCCAGTATTAAATAATGAAGTGTTCACACTCAGGCAGAAATAATTCGAGTTGTTAGAAAGGGGTACGATTATCTTTCATGTGTAGACATTTGGAAGAAGAAAGGTTAGACTTTGTCATCCCGTCGATGACGAGTTCATTGAAGACAGTTACTGGACAGTTTGTTACGGACAGTGCAGAAAGCGGCCGTCGCGCACAGCAACCATCTTCTCCTCTTTCATATAGGATTAAGAGAGGTTCTCTAAGTTGATGCTTTTATCACATCACGTGGTCTTACCAAAGACATGTCGTACGTGCACTTATCGCGTTAAATTCGACTTGACGGGTACTACGGCAGTTACATATGTTCCGTATTTATAGATTCACCACAGTCAGTGACAATGGCTACTAGTCAATATTTACTTCCCAACGGAAGTACGTTGAAGTGGCAGCGGGAACAGTGTACCCAAAGCAGAGCAGTAAAATAAGCGACTGACATGGCATCAATAAGTTACAACAAGTCCTTCCGCGGTGGTCTTGCGGTTCTAGGCGCTCAGTCCGGAGCCGCGCGACTGCTACGGTCGCAGGTTCGAATCCTGCCTCGAGCATGGATGTATGTGTGATGTTCTTAGGTTAGTTAGGTTTAAGTAGTTCTAAGTTCTAGGGGACTGATGACCTTAGATGTTAAGTCCCATTGTGCTCAGTGCCATTTGTACCATTTGAACAAGGCCTTCATCAATTAAGAATCTCACTAGAGCACAGATAGCCAACGCTCCTTAGGCAGTCGGCCGGAATGCCTGAAGAAGACACTTCGGTGAGATTTCAAGTTGTGTTGGAAGTTGAATTCGTCGTACGGTAAAGAGACCTATAATTGCAATCCTAACATTACATAAGAAAAAAAGTCAGTAATCAGATTCCTGTGCTTTGCCTATTTCCCTCGTAACGTGACCAGATAATCGGTAAGCTTAATGCAGTATCACGTGCCATTTCCTAAGGACACTGGAGAATTTAACTCTTGACTTTAAAGATTACTCTTCTGATTTAGAGTCGTAAATACATTTCGTTCCTGTTCCTTGATCGTTGTGATTAAAGGAAGAAAAAAAACATATAAACTTCCGTCAATAGAACTTGAACGTGACTCATAATCAGTGCTTAAGCCGCGGAATTGGATGAACAGGGTGTTACAGAATGACGTTTCAAAACTTTGGGGACAGGTTACTTACACCAGAAAAATAAATCAAACTCCATTAAACATGTGCTCTTAAGGACATAACTTTAGAGCTATGAGCATTTGTTAAACGGAAGAGATGTGTTCCACTTAGGTCTCAAGGTACGCACTTTAGGTATCATGTTTACTAGACATTCTTTTCTTGTTTTGGTGTAAGGCATCTGTCCCCAAATTTTTAGAACGTCGTTGGGAAACTCCCTGTATACATGGGATCTGCAGATATAGCGCAATAACAAATGGTTCAAATGGCTCTAAGCACTATGGGACTTAACATCTGAGGCCATCAGTCCCCTAGACGTAGAACTACTTAAACCTAATTAACCTAAGGACATCACACACATCCATGCCCGAGGCAGGATTCGAAACTGCGACCGTAGCAGCAGAGCGGTTCCGGACTGATTGCGCTATAACAAAAAAAAACTAACTATTTGTTGTACGTATTTCAAGTTACAGAGCGCAATGGCTCACAATTTGGCTGTAAATTCCTTTCACCTTAGTATTCAGCAACTGGGTGGCTGCCATTTTATCATCGGTGCGTCGCAGCAAATCTGTTTCTCCTTTTGTTAGATGAATTCTTGACATTGACCCTGTCGTCGCTTCCTTTATGTGACAAATTTGTCAGGACGGTATTAAGAAAACACCTCCAGTGACTAAAAATGATTTATTAATAATTTATGTGCTCTGATTGGAACATTATCTTCAGGTGAAGCGGCGTTGCGTTTTGAAATTAGCATGCAATGTGGTCTAACCTTTTCCTGCGACGCAGAGGAAAGCTGGTTGTTTCACACATTTTTACTGCCAGAGAAAATCATTTCCATATTTTCACAGCTTACCGGCTCTGGCCATTACGACTCAGTTCCAGAAAATTCCACATCAAGTAGCTTGTTCGTATAAGCACGCATGATACCTTCCCTAGTGCATCGCAGACTTAGAAACATGGTACAGTACAGTGGCGTAAACATAACCGTTACAGTCGAAACCCGTTATAAGCGAGTGACAAATTATTTAAAAAATAAACTGGAGTCTTTTTAGCACTTTTGAAATTAAAACTTTTTGAATCTCATGGAAATAGCAGTTGTGCAACTAAGCTGTGTAAATCAGAATAACAGACAAAACCATTGCTGCCCCAGTGCACATAGCTGTACCATGTTGCACGAGAAGGCACTGGCGCTCGCGTTAGTCTCGGGTGATGAGAATAGGCGAGCTGCGAGGGAAGCGCAACACTGGAGCAGCGCCTCGTCCAACCGGTTTGCGGGCGTAAAAACCGCAGCCAGAATCGTCCGCGGCCAGCGTTGCGTCAGCCCAGCGTGCCGGTACACGCGCAACGGGCTCTATTCTGGGTCGTGGCTTGCAGCGCGGTGAATTCCTTCCGTGGAAACCAAGCTGTCGTCTCCTTCCAAGATCCATCGCACTCACCACTGACAGCAAGTAGGGGAATTCACCTACTATACTTGTTCCCTTACAAGCAAGCAGTCCAAGCACTTTACTGTGGTAAATCGTTGAAATTCACCATATGTCCAACTGTTCCAGGCTCCTAGAGCATAGTCTACATCTACATCCCCATACGAGTATGTACTCCGCAGACCACTGCGCCGTGTAAGGTGTTCCACTGCGTACCGAGTCAGGGCAAACACACCGTCTATATACCACTGTACTCGCCCAAATGTCATTCTCATTATCCCTATGCGTCTATTCGTTGGTGGCAGTACAATGGTAGCACAGACTTCTTCGAATACGTGTTCTTCAAATTTACGCTACAGGGTGTCGCGAAACCTACGTCGTCTTTCTTCCTAGGACCCCTATACACGTTGCCCAAGTTTTTTCGTTACACTTCCGTATGGGCTACCGAACCGTTAGGTCAACTTCCGCAACTGATTGATGAGAATGCTACATCAACATCGATTGCACCCCTACCATATTTCTATGCACCAGGAATTGCATGGCGACGACTTTGAACGTCGTGTACAGTTCTGCCACTGGGCACAAGAGAAATTACGGGACGATGACAGATTTTTTGCACGCGTTCTATTTAGCGACGAAGCGTCATTCACCAACAGCGGCAACGTAAACCGGCATAATACGCACTACTGGGCAACGGAAAATCCACGATGACTGCGACAAGTGGAACATCAGCGACCTTGGCGGGTTAATGTATGGCTTGGCATTATGGGAGGAAGGATAACTGGCCCCCATTTTATCGATGGCAATCTAAATGGTGCAGTGTATGCTGATTTCGTACGTCATGTTCTACCGATGTTACTACAAGATGTTTCACTACATGACAGAATGGCGATGTACTTCCAACATGATGGATGTCCGGCACATAGGTCGCGAGCGGTTGAAGCGCTATTGAATAGCATATTTCATGACAAGTGGATTGGTCGTCGAAGCACCATACGATGGCCCGCACGTTCACCGGATCTGACGTTCCCGGATTTCTTTCTGTGGGGAAAGTTGAAGGATATTTACTATCGTGATCCACCGAGAACGCCTGACAACATGCGTCAGCGCATTGTCAATGTATGTGCGAACATTGCGGAAGGCGAAC
This sequence comes from Schistocerca serialis cubense, assembly GCF_023864345.2. Taxonomy (NCBI): domain Eukaryota; kingdom Metazoa; phylum Arthropoda; class Insecta; order Orthoptera; family Acrididae; genus Schistocerca; species Schistocerca serialis. Next base: position 652,653,730 of record NC_064639.1, on the reverse strand, counting down.
TACTCGCTGTTGAGAGGAATGTTGTTTCACGTATCGTCAAATGCATTGAGGTTGACGGACATCATTTTGAGCATTTAATGAACTAATGTGGTATTTACAGGTGGGACACACTTCGTCTGGCTCCTCTGCAGAGACTCATCCGGTTTGGGAGGCCCTGCCGGTAGCTACAGTACCGCCGACATGACCCTCTGCTACCATGGAGCACGCAAACCTTTTCGCCCTCACGGACAGTGCTACTCTAAGGCGGTGTCTCCTGAGAGGTGCTTCTTAGTACTACCTCAGAAAACGTATATGATGTTGCTTGAAAGATGTTCCCCACACTTTATAATCGAGTACTATCGGTTCTTGCTCTGCGTTATAGGCATTATCATATTACGTGCACATTACACCTTACACCTTACCTTACGTCAAGCGGAAATTTTGACCAACTATTTCCACAACTCCTTGCGATCGTCCCACGACTATACTCATCCGTACACAACAGCATCGTCGGGGAAAAATTATAAAATGCTGCTGATCCTGTCTGTAAGAAGTTGTTATGTAGCATCCTATTACGCTTCATTGAGGCACAACCGATCTCACGCTCATTTCTGTGGAACTTTCTAAATTCGAATATTACGACGTTTCAGGAAAGAAAAAGGTTTGTCAAATAATCAGCACGAATTAACGAGAAACCACTTGCTTCTTTTCCAACTCTCTATACCTTAAATACTAATACTTAGATGAAAATATAGATACCGTCTTCGTAGATTTTAGAAAGGCGACCGAGATTGTACGACGTCGTCAGCAAACAAACAAATACAGTCACTGAGAACAACTTCACAGAAATTATATTGGTTCAAAAAAATTGTACAAGAACAATCCAGCGCGTTATAGCGGACAGATACTAGTTGACATAAGGGCAAGGAAAGGGTGACAGGACTACCATCGTACTCACTAGACAGATTTGTCAGACACGGTCAGATGCGCTATAACAGTATTCGTCGACGATGCTGCAGTCTACAGGAAAGTATTGTTTAGAGCCTGGCCGAGGCCGATGGTGAGAAAAGACGGAAAAGCAGAAGGACTTCAGACAATTTTCACAATGAGTGAGCTGAACGGCGGCTCGCAATAAAAGTTAATAAAGGCAGGATAACATTTGCAACACAGGAAAAGAATGACATAACAATAGTAATTTTAAACATCTGAAACCCCTCACATCGTTTAAACATTCTGGGACGATGTCTGGGAATTAGCAGCACGGTACGCTAATGAAAGGCTTCGATTTGTTGGAGGGGTGGGAACTGCGTTATTTCTACAAACTCCAACACTTTTCTTCATGAAATTTATACATGCTTTAGGGAATCAGTTGAGGTCAGCGACAGTATTATAAATGTATGGAATAATTTTTAATACTTCAGTCACTTTTTACTAATATTCATTAGCACGGCGCGATTGCCCATCATCAGGTGCATTACAGTTACATGTACACTAATCTGATGTGTGGTGACGATTATTTGCTAGATGCTCCAGTGAGATTATGTACCGAAATTTAACCCTGTGCAGGAAGGTCTCTTATTTCAGTATATACTTTAAGTGAATTGTATTTTTAATCATTTCATTAATGTATTTACTTACATTTTTGCTGTAAATGTGTAAAACAAATTAATTTCCAATTAAAACGTAAGTAAATGCATCAGTTAAATGGTTTAACATAAAACTCACTTAAGCTATACATTACGTTAAATGAATCTGTCCATATAACATCGTAGCCGCGCGGTTTTAGGCGCCTTGCCCCGGTTCGCGCGACTCTCCCCGTTGGAGATTCAAGTCCTCCATCGGGCATGGGTGTGTGTGTTGTCCTTAGGGTAAGTTAGCTTAAGATAGATTAAGTAGTGTGTAAGCATAGGAACCGATGACTTCAGCAGTTTGGTCCCACTGGAACTTACAACAAATTTACAATTTTTTTAAATTCCGGTTCAGAAGAATCTCACACCAAGTGATCCTCATCACACTTCGGATTAACGTACAATTATAAGTGTAATGTACCTGATGGGCAAAACACGTCGTGCTAATAAATATGAGCAAAAAGTGACTGAAGCAGTAAAAATTCTTTCATAAAAAGATGGTTCAAATGGCTCTGAGCACTATGGGACTTAACTACTGTGGTCATCAGTCCCCTAGAACTTAGAACTACTTAAACCTAACTAACCTAAGGACATCACACACATCCATGCCCGAGGCAGGATTCGAACCTGCGACCTTAGCAGCCGCGCGGTTCCGGACTGCGCGCCTAGAACCGCTAGACCACCGCGGCCGGCATTTCATAAATTTTTAGGCCCTCTGAAGTAGGCGGAGCAGCAAACATTGAGCAATTCCACTGCCTCTATCGCACATCTCACACGAGGATCGTGACATTTACTGCGACGTCAGGGTGTCTATCGTGAATTACATTTTTCGCTCTCACCATGACTTTACGATGGCTTGTGAAGTAAATATCTGGAACTGGATGACAATAACACACTTCTCTCTCTCCTCACTGGGAATCAAGTCCCTCCATAGTTGCAGATTTCTCCTACAAACGCATCATGGGTTGTTATCATTCTTCGTAAGAACAGTTACTCATAAACATTAACCGTGTCTAGACTCTGTGAATTACATGATTCAGTATCCTGTTCTCAGTTTTTTTTATGAGCACTCACATTTTAGTGGATTTATAACATCTGGGGACAGTTATTGGCGTCGCTTGAATGAGAATTGAATTTGCATAGCTCGCATTATTGCCCGTTTTTTTATTGTGATATCACTTCCCAAAATCAGCACGGACCTGCATTCTGTATCATCGCTGAAGAGAACAAAGGCTTCAGAAACCATCTTGCGGCGCCACCGTTTACTTTTATCCTTGTGCAAAGAACAAAGTGCTGTCTTGACGTAAACAACTAGCTTCAGTTGCCACGGTAGTCGCCAGCAATGCCCCAAGCTCAGCTCCAGCAACGTCTCAAGTGAGTCCGAAGTAGTTTTACTCGATGAAAATTCTAAGTACCAAACAACGAGGAAAATGTCTGATATCTGTTGCCCGCAGCTCGTGGTTGTGCGGTAGCGTTCTCGCTTCCCACGCCCGGGTTCCCGGGTTCGATTCCCGGCGGGGTCAGGGCTGGGTGTTGTGTGATGTCCTTAGGTTAGTTAGGTTTAAGTAGTTCTAAGTTCTAGGGGACTGATGACCATAGATGTTAAGTCCCATAGTGCTCAGAGCCATTTTGATATCTGTTTGTGATAACCCACACTGCTGGAAATTTTCAGTTCACCAATTGTAGCTCACGTTAAATTTCACTTACCAGAGCTGAGCTTTCACTCAGAAATTAAATATAAAAGTACCACTTTGAATGAAGACTCTCGATTGTACAGACTCAGATGTTTGGCCTTTTTGTCTACCCAGAATGACGCAGATTCCTCCTCATACCACACACGACACGGGCATGTGTGCTCTCTGCCGACATAAAAATCTTATTGTCGCTGCCCCTCCAATATATACGGACATGCTACCCTATCACCAGACACGTAACTTCTCCAAGCTGCATTAAATATAAATGCGCTAAAATTAGCAAACTGTTACGCTGATAAAAAACAGTGCCATGGTTCTTGTCAAACAGCTATTCTAATATACAGGGTGTCCTTTCAACGTCTCCATAGGTGCATTTTCTCTGGTGTATCCGCAGTTATTTGTAATTTCGTTTTTGCAGTATGTAGCTGGAGGCAGCCCAAACAAGTTCTGCTCATAACATCTTTTAAGTAACATACAGTGTCGACGGAAAGCGTCGTTTTCTTTCCAGTTACAAACAAAATTACTTCTGAAGCCGAATTTTAGGTGTCTATTGGATAGAGCGATCCTAAATTAGTCTAGTGAGATATTTGTTTTATCGCCCTGTATTAAAAGAGGGAGAAAAATAAGCTGTACTCTCGCAGCGACAGCCCGGGCCTGGCCGAGCTGACTGCTGTCGTCATACAGCGGCGCCGCTGCCCAGCCGCTGTCTGCTCGAGGTCAAATGCCAAGTAAATTAAATCGCACGGCCCCCACTGCAGCGACAGCGCAGGTGCACAAAACACTGACGACCAGAAAAACATAATTTAACCGCCAAGAGCTGCTGATAAATAATTCTTCATGCATAACTAGTTTCAATTTTCAATAAACTTCATGTGCCATAAAATCATTTAGTACAACTTACGTGGCAATGATAAAAGCGCGGCGTCTTGAAAAAGTAAATCCGTCAACGTCCACCGCTAGAATGCAACACGATTCTGCGTGGAATGTATTCGCCAAGTCCTTTGTAGGTTTCCAGGTATGTGTGGCTCCAGACGTTTAGGCACAGATTACGCAATTGTCGTAAATTACGAATGGTTTGTGGGTGCGGAGGTAACGCCCGATAGCCTCCCAATCAACCTCAGCTCACTATCGTGTTCCTAAACCACTGTAGCACGATTTTGGGCTTGTGACACGGACAGGTATGTTGCTGGAAGGTGGCGTCACCGTCGGGGAAGACATCAAGCTTGAAGGGGTGCAGTGCAATACAGTCACTGAGGTGCTGTGGGGGTGTGCTGTGCACCTGCAGCAACGGTCACGCAGTTCACAGCTGCCGTGATGGCTTTGATTACCACCTCAGGTCCCACTGAAAGCCCATGTGAATGTCCGTGGCGCGGTGCATGTTTCGAGGAGGTGTTCGTCTGGATGACGGCATATCCGGAGACGACCATCGACCTGATGTAACATAAACGTGATTCATCCAGCCAGGGGACTCTTTTTCTTTGATTCACGGTCCCGCCCGGATGATCCTGTGCAGTCAAAATCGACATTGTCGTTAGTTCAGCACGGTGACGCGTAAGGGTTGTCTGCTGCAGAGACTTACGTTCAACTATGTGCGCTGACTGGAGTGTTCCGAAACTCTTGTGGAAGCACCAGCAGTGTGCGCTGAATCGAGTGTTCCGAAACTTTTGTGGAAGCAGCAGCAGCAGTGTGTGTTGAATGGAGTATTCCGAAATTCTTGTGGAAACACCAGCAGCGTGCACTGAATGGAGTGTTCTGAAACTCTTGTTGAATCACCAGCAGTTTGCGCCGAATGGAGTGTTCCGAAACTCTTGTGGAAGCACCAACAGTGTGTGCTGAATGGAGTATTCCGAGACTCTTGCGGAAACACCAGCAGTGTGCGCTGAATGGAGTGTTCCGAAACTCTTGTGGAAGCACCAACAGTGTGTGCTGAGTGGAATATTCCGATACTCTTGTGCAAACAGCAGCAGTGTGCGCTGAATGGAGTATTCCGAAACTCTTGTGGAAACACCAGCAGTGTGTGCTGAATTGAGTGTTCCAAAACTCTTGTGGAAGCACCAACAGTGTGCGCTGAATGGAGTGTATTGAAACTCTTGTGGAAGCACCAAAAGTGTGCACTGAATGGAGTGTTCCGAAACTCTTGTGGAAGCACCAGCAGTGTGCGCTGAATGGAGTGTTCCGAAACTCTTGTGGAAGCACCAACAGTGTGCGCTGAATGGAGTGTATCGAAACTCTTGTGGAAGCACCAAAAGTGTGCACTGAATGGAGTGTTCCGAAACTCTTGTGGAAGCACCAGCAGTGTGCGCTGAATGGAGTGTTCCGAAACTCTTGTGGAAGCACCAACAGTGTGCGCTGAATGGAGTGTATCGAAACTCTTGTGGAAGCACCAAAAGTGTGCACTGAATGGAGTGTTCCGAAACTCTTGTGGAAGCACCAGCAGTGTGCGCTGAATGGAGTGTTCCGAAACTCTTGTGGAAGCACCAACAGTGTGCGCTGAATGGAGTGTATCGAAACTCTTGTGGAAGCACCAAAAGTGTGCACTGAATGGAGTGTTCCGAAACTCTTGTGGAAGCACCAGCAGTGTACGCTGAATGGAGTGTTCTGAAACTCTTGTGGAAGCACCAACAGTGTGCGCTGAATGGAGTATATCGAAACTCTTGTGGAAGCACCAAAAGTGTGCACTGAATGGAGTGTTCCGAAACTCTTGTGGAAGCACCAGCACTATATTCTGTCGTCTGATCAGCTACGCAGGGTGATTAAAAGAATTGACATGGCACATCGTCTATATAACAAGGATCGGTAATCACATAGGAACCGGGGGTCGTAAACGCCACGAGAGGGCGCTACGATCACGAGACGGCGTTGCTATACAAACATGGGCGGAGCGCATTGGAGACCGTCGCCATTCACGCCGTGGAAGCATTGGGAGTAACAAGGCTAGCTACACGTACCGCTAAATGGCTGAGATGCATTTGACCTATTGCGGTGACAACTGCAACGGACGAGAAGCCATGCGTTGGTGTAGTGCGAAATACCCCGATAGAAAGGCGACGTGCCATACATTATTCGCCAACCTTCATCGCTGATTGTGCGGAACAGGCTCGTTTAATGTTTATAAGCCGGATGCTGGTCGCCGACGAACAACATGGACAGTTACGGCTAAAGAAAGCGATCTCGAAAGCGTGCAGAGGACAACGTCAACAAGTACAGATATTCCGCGCCACTGATACCTCCCAATCCTCCAAAAATGGTTCAAATGACTCTAAGCACTATACGACCTATCATCTGAGGTCATTAGTCCCCTTGACATAGAACTACTTAAACCTAACTAACCTAAGGGCATCACACAAATCCATGCCCGAGGCAGGATTCGAACCTGCGACCGTAGCAGCTGCGCGGTTCCGGACTGAAGTGCCTAGAACCGCTCGGCCGCAACGGCCGGCCTCAGTCTTCTATCTTGCGCATTGTACAAGACGAAGGACTGCAACCGTTTCATTTCCAACTCATCCAGGCATTGCAACCGACGGACTACAACAAGCGCATGGAATTTCCGAGGTGATTTCCGTAGGAATCCGCTGCAGACCGAAACTTCACAGCGAGTGTTCTCTTCCCCGATGAGACTGCGGTCTGATTCGAGGATACGATGAATGTTCACAACTTGCATACGTGTGCAGTTGTGAACCCACATACTACCCGCGTGCACGCTCGTAACAAATTTTCACTTAACACGTGGGGTGCCATCGTCAGAGATTGTTTCATTGCGACGTACGTTATCCCGGACAGGCTTGATGGTCGCACATGTCCCGCATTCCTGCGAGACGTTCTGCCTGAGACTCGCTATTATGTTCCCGTGCCTATACGTAGCCGCATTCGATGTAAGCACGACGAACCCACGCGCGCTTCGGTAGATACGTGAGGGCACATCTGCAGGAAACCTTCCCGGCCACTGGATTAGTGGTGGTGGGACAGTCGCATGCGTCGGTTGTGGCCGAGCGGTTCCAGGCGCTTCAGTACGAAACCGCGCTGCTGCTACGGTCGCAGGTTCGAATCCTGCTTCGGGCATGGATGTGTGTGCTGTCCTTAGGTGAGTTAGGTTTAAGTAGTTCCAAGTCTAGGGGACAGATGACCTCAGATGTTAACTACTGCAGTGCTCAGAGCCATTTTGAACCAGTCGCAAGGCCACCACCATATCGATTTTTTCCTGTGGAGGTATCTGAAGGGCCTTACGTATGGAACATCTATTACATCGCCGAAGGACGTAGTGGACAGGATTGTTGCGGCAGGAGGATGTCTTCCAGATAATCAGGTATCTTTGAGAGGGTGCGCCGTCCAATGCAGCGTCGAAGTTAGGCGTGTTCCGATGCATCTGGACAAAACTTTCAGCATCTCCTTCAGTGGGCGTCCATTTGTATCTTGTGACTAAAGAACTGCAACGCCACTTAGTAGCCCAGTATGGCCTTTGCGATCTCCGTTTCCTATGTGACTACTGATCCTTGTCGTATACCCGATGTGTCATGTCAGATTTCAGACTTTTTTTGAATCACTCTGTACATCGCCACTTATCTTGTTTCACAAAGCGGGCAAAACTCCTCTCTCCACGTTCTGTCATGCTTGGTGGACGTTCAACACATTGTCGCATACTCGTGGGTTCACCGTCCTTTATCCGCTTCCCATAGATGTTCACGATGGTAGCACGTGAACAGCTCACTGGCTTCCACGTTTCAGACATGCTCGTTCCCAGGCGCCGCGCCTGGTCAGAGTCGCTTACGTCAGTGGATTTTCCCATTTGCGACCTACATCGCCACTGGACTGACTTCCCATTCGAATCTGCTCGGCATATTTTCTCCTTGGGGCGTAACGTTGCCGCAAAGCTAATAGACTGACGATCAGCCTACAACTTATAGGCCCTCTCTACCGTACTTACGCCAGTGCCAGGGAAAGGCAGATGACTGAAGTATTCACACACTGATCTTGACATACTCTCCAGCGGTGGCTGAACACCTAACTAGCATAGTTCATCAGCACAGTTCACAGAAACCATAATCATAGTGATATGGTAGAAAAGTGCTTTAATGTGTCCATAACTAGAAACAGAGAAACAGCTGGGGTTATTTATTTAATAAGTATTGCAAGCACCCGATTGCCTGATATGCGGATTATTCGTGTATAGCTTATCGACCTCTAGAAATCTAAATAAACGAGATCTGAATAATCTGTTACAATTAGAACCAGTATTGTCGTTTGGAGTACAATATTATGCATGTGGCTCATGTTTTACCGCCAGAAACTGATGCGGGCCCCAGAGCAATTTCGGACACCTCTGAAATGTTCTTCCGTTGCTTCCCAGTCCAAATTCAAGTAAATGCGGGGACTACACGTCTGAAAAGTCCGCTGACTATTTATTGTTTATATATAATATCGTAGCTCGTTCAAATGGCTCTGAGCACTGGGGAATTGCACATCTGAGGTCATCAGTCCTCTAGAACTTAGAACTACTTAAACCCAACTAACCTAAGGACATCACACACATCCAAGCCCGAGGCAGGATTCGAACCTGCGCCCGTAGCGGTCTCTCGGTTCCAGACCGAAGCGCCTAGAATCGCTCGGTCACATCGGCTGCCTCATAGCTCATTCCATGGGATAACTTGATAATTTCTAACCCGTACTTCTGGCGAGTAACGTGTGAGTCCACAACGATATAGAGTACGATGTACTTCAAGAGACTAGTTATGAACAATCAAAGAGCAAAGAAGTGAGATACGGAAGTACTATTAAATGAACATAATCGCTTGAAGTTCTCTAAGACTGTAGATACTACGATGATGAATATCTCAGTACGCATTTCAGATGAAGAGGAATGGACATCCCTAAAAAGGACGATCACACAAGTTGGAGAGAAAAGTGTAGATAAAAGGAAGGTAACTGCAGAGAATCCGTGGGTAACAGAAGAAATTCTTCAGTTGATCGACGAAAGGAGGAAGTATAACTATGTTCAGTGAAATTCAGCAATTCAGAAATACGAGTCACTTAGGAATGAAATGATTAGGAAGGGCATGGAAGTGGTGAAATGGCTGCATGAAAAATGTGAAGAATTCGAAAATGAAATGATTGTCAGAAGGACTGACACAGAATATAGAAAAGTCAAAACATCCTTCGGTGAAATTAAAACCAAGGGCGGAAACAGTAAGAGTGTAATTGAAATTCCACTGTTAAGTGCAGAGAGAGAGAGCGGATAGTTGGAAAGATTCCACTAAAGGCTTCTATGATGGGGAGAAATTGACTAGTGTGCTAGAAAAAGAAATTGGAATCGACAGAGATGACGTAGAGAACCGGTATTACAATTAAAATTTAAAAGAGCTTCGGAAGACTTACGATCAAATAAGGCACAAGGGCTACATAACATTTCTAAAATCATTGGGGTAAGCGGCAACAGAACGACTATTCATGTGGGTAGGTAGAATGTATGAGACTAGCGATATACCATCTGACTTTCGGAAAAACATCTTCCACACCATTCCGAAGACAGCAAGAGCCGACAAGTGTGAGAATTATTGCCCAGTCAGTTTAACATCTCATATATCAAAGCTGCTGCCAAAAATACTACGCAGATGAATGGAAAAGAAAACTGACAATCTGTTAGTTGACGATGAGTTTGGCTTTAGGAAAGGTAAAGGCACCAGAGAGGCAGTTCTCACGTTGCGGTTGATAATGGAACCAAGGCATAAGAAAAAACAAAACACTTTCATACGATTTGTCGACCTGGAAAAAGCGCTCGACAATGTAAAATGGTCTACGATGTTCGAAATTCTGAGAAAAGTAGGGCTAAGCTATAGGAAAAGACGGGTAATATCAACACGTACAAGAGCCAAGAGAGAACAATAAGAATGGAAGACCAAGAACGAAACCCTCGGATTAAAAAGAGTGTAAGACAGGGATGCAGTCTCCCACCCCCCCCACCCCCCCACGTATTGTTCACCCTACGCATCCAACAATGACAAAATTAAAGAAAGATTTAAGAGAAGAGCTGCGCGGGATTAGCAGAGCGGTCTAGGGCGCTAAAGTCATCGACTATGCGGCTGATCCCGGCGGAGGTTCGAGTCCTCCCACGTGCATGGGTGGGTGTGTGTTTGTCCTTAGGATAATTTAGGTTAAGTAGTGTGTAAGTTTAGGGACTGATGACCTTAGCAGTTAAGTCCCATAAGATTTCACACAGATTTGAACATTTTTTAAGAGAAGACTTAAGATTCGCTGATGATATTGCTGTCCTCAGTGAAAGTGAGGAAGAATTACAGGGTGTGTTGAATGGAATGAAAAGCGTAATGAGTATATAATATGAATTCAGAGTAAAACGAAGAAAGACGAAAGTAATGAGAAGTAGCAGAAATGAGAACTTAACATAAGGATTGATGAGCACGAAGAAGACGTCATGGCATTTTGCTTGCTAGGCAGCAAAATAACGCATGGTGAACGGAACAAGGAGGACTTAAAAGCAGACTAGCACAGGCAAAGAGGGTATTCCTGGCCAAGAGAAGTCTGCTAGTATCAAACATAGGCCATAAGTTGAGGAAGAAGTTTCTGAGAATGTACGTTTGGACCACAGCATTGAGAATGTACGTTCGGGGCACAGTACTGTATGGCAGTGAGAAGCGGACTTTGGGATAACCGGAGTAGAAGAGAATCGAAGCATCTGAGATGTGTGGTGCTTCAGAAGAATGTTGAAAATTATATGCACTAATAAGTGTGAGGTGGTTCTCCGCAGGAATGGCGAGGAAAAAGGTATATAGAAAGCATTGACAAGAAGCATAGACAGGGTGGTGGGGCCGTCCGCTGTGACCGATCGGTTCTCGGCGTTTCAGTCCAGAACCGCGCTGCTGCTATGGTTGCAGGTTCGAATCCTGCCTCGGGTATGGATGTGTGTGATGTTCTTAGGTTAGTTAGATTTAAGTAGTTCTAAGTCTAGGGGACTGATGACCTCAGATGTTAAGTCCCGTAGTGCTTGGAGCCATTTGAACCATTTGGCTTGGCTCTGAGCACTATAGGACTTAACTTATTGAACCATTTGAACAGGGTGTGGAACACCTGTTAAGACATTAGGGAATAATTTCAGCGGCACCAGAGCAGGAGTTCCCAAACTTTTCCTCTTATGGCACATTGAAACTTCTGGTAATTACATGAGAAACTTGTTTACGAGGTGCATTCAAGTTCTAAGGCCTCCGATTTTTTTTCTAATTAACTACTCACCCAAAATCGATGAAACTGGCGTTACTTCTCGATGTAATCGCCCTGCAGACGTACACATTTTTCACAACGCTGACGCCATGATTCCATGGCAGCGGTGAAGGCTTCTTTAGCAGTCTGTTATGACCACTGGAAAATCGCTGAGGCAATAGCAGCACGGCTGGTGAATGTGTAGCCACGGAGAGTGTCTTTCATTGCTGGAAAAAGCCAAAAGTCACTAGGAGCCAGGTCAGGTGAGTACGGAGCATGAGGAATCACTTCAATGTTGTTGTCATGAAGAAACTGTTGCGTAACGTTAGCTCGATGTGCGGGTGCGTTGTCTTGCTGAAACGGCACATGCGCAGCCCTTCCCGGACGTTTTTGTTGCAGTGTAGGAAGGAATTTGTTCTTCAAAACATTTCCGTAGGATGCACCTGTTGCCGTAGTGCCCTTTGGAACGCAATGGGTAAGGATTACGCCCTCGCTGTCCCAGAACATGGACACCATCATTTCTTCAGCACTGGCGGTTACCCGAAATTTTTTTGCTGGCGGTGAATCTGTGTGCTTCCATTGAGCTGACTGGCGCTTTGTTTCTGGATTGAAAAATGGCATCCACGTCTCATCCATTGTCACAACCAACGAAAAGAAAGTCCCATTCATGCTGTCGTTGCGCGTCAACATTGCTTGGGAACATGCCACACGGGCAGCCATGTGGTCGTCCGTCAGCATTTGTGGCACCCACCTGGATGACACTTTTCGCATTTTCAGGTAGTCATGCAGGATTGTGTGCACAGAACCCACAGAAATGCCAACTCTGGAGGCGATCTGTTCTACAGTCATTCAGTGATCCCCCAAAACAATTCTCTCCACTTTCTCGATCATGTCATCAGACCAGCTTGTGCGAGCCCGAGGTTGTTTCAGTTTGTTGTCACACGATATGCTGCCTTCATTAAACTGTCGCACCCATGAACGCACTTTCGACACATCCATAACTCCATCAACACATGTCTCCTTCAACTGTCGATGAATTTCAATTGGTTTCATACCACACAAATTCAGAAAACGAATGACTGCACGCTGTTCAAGTAAGGAAAACGTCGCCATTTTAAGTATTTAAAACAGTTCTCATTCTCGCCGCTGGCGGTAAAATTCCATCTGCCGTACGGTGCTGCCATCTCTGGGATGTATTGACAATGAACGCGGCCTCATTTTAAAACAATGCGCATGTTTCTATCTCTTTCCAGTCCGCAGAAAAAAAATTGGAGGCCTTAGAACTTGAATGCACCTCGTATTTTGAAGGATAATAATTTTTTTAAATGAGAAAAGTTTGCATTTTAAATCGTAGCTAATAGGTCAAAAATCATAATAAAATTTTAAAAAATATGAAAAAATGTCGAAAAGAAGAAAAGCTACGTTATTAATAGTTTTTTTGCTGAGCACTTACTCTCCTCCTGGAACGCAATTTGGGAATATGCACTAGAGGAAGCTGTTGAAGGTAAAAACTGTAGAGGAAGACAGAAACTGACGTACAACCAGCAAACAATTGAAGATGTAGGATGCATATGCTCCTCCGAGATGAAAAGGATAGCACATGGGAGGAATTTATGGAGGGCCGCATTAAACCATTCAAAAAGTCGAAGACTAATGGCGCAAATGAGTATTGCAATGTGGTTCAAATGGCTCTGAGCACTATGGGACTTAACAGCTGAGGTCATCAGTCCCCTAGAACTTAGAACTACTTAAACCTAACTAATCTAAGGACATCACACACATCCATGCCCGAGGCAGGATTCGAACCTGCAACCGTAGCGGTAGCGCGGTTCCTGACTGAAGCGCCTAGAACCGCTCGGCCACTCCGGCCGGCTTATTGCAATGTGGCATGTGGTATGTTCTGTAAATAGCACTTTTTTTAGATTACCTGTGTTATTCGATTATGCACTGAAGTAGCTTGCTGTAGATAAATCAGATGAACCACCTCTCAGGCCTTTTTTAATGCCTCATCATATTCTTCGAGTAACTTAAATACTAAACTGTGAAATTGTAACTGTTAATTCAACATCATACGAGAATCGGACTTTCAATAACCTTCTAAGGAAGGTGCTGTTATAGGAATTATTTTGCAATAACCAACACACGCAGTCGCCATACTAGATGATTTGGTCATGCTTGTCCGTGATCATGGAACTCTACTGCCTGGTTCGTGAAACATTCGGCCGCTAAGGGATGCGCGGTCTTTCGTTCCTCTGGAAGAGGCAGCAGAGGGGAGCAGAAAGAGAAAGAGAAAGAGAGAGAGAGAGAGAGAGAGAGAGAGAGAGAGAGAGCTAGAGAAAGCTCAGTGTTTGTTCCCTCCGGCAGTGCGGCCAATCACAGAGATCAATCGGTTGCCCCTCCGAGCAGAAAATCGCCGGTGAGCCTCGTCGGCATTCCAGTATCCACATCAATTAACTGGACGAGAAAAACGACATCGTTGTTGCATTTGCTTAGGTCGACCAACCCACAATTTCTTGTTTGTTTTGATCAAGAGGTCATCGGTAATAAGAAAGGAAGATGCGAAATCTACATGTGTCACTGTTACGGACAACAGCGTTATGGACATTTCGACAAGGGAAACTGACATCCATCAGTTTGAATAATTGTTTGATTATGTGGTCGCGACTTGCCTCAGGGATCAATTGACGATCTATAGAACTAACACATTGATACCAGTCGAATACGGCTGTTATACAACGTATTATTTACAGGCTGTATCTCCGGCGCCTTGGAATAAATGGGCATGAAAGAGAAAAAGGAAAGGAACTGATCGTTTTAAGATATGGTATGTATAATTCTCATTCATAACTTCATATATTCATTCATTCCGAGTCTATTAATGCCTTCAGTAACAAACAGTATTTTGTACTAGTGAATTTAGTCGCCTTACTAGAGATTTTTTCATGTAGGAAATCTACAAAAATTTTGTTTCATTTGCTACTTCCATGCGACAGTTAGTGTCCTTCTGTTGAATATGATGAAAATTAGTCAAGATGTAGCAAATATTCTGCAGCATAAATGAAACATGAAAACATAGCTTTGTAGTCTTTTTTTTCGATGGCCTCCTTGCACAAATTCTTCCAGTGCTCAAGCCACGTAGAAACTCAATATCTCGGATATTTGCACCATCGCCGTCAAAATATGCAGATGATGCAAATCGCCGGAAGGTCGAGGTTCTTCGCGAATGTAACGCCATTGGCGTAGAAATAATTTTATCCGTTAAAAATCCAGATAAAGACTTAGTTTCCTCTTGGAACACATTTAAATGTACAAGATAAATATGTTCTTTTCACCATCGTTTTCGTACAAATCACTTCGTGATGGAGATAGAGAAAAGATGTATGCTGGTGCTAAAACGTTAAAAACGCTTCTCTTGAATTATTTGGTAACTTTACACTGTTCATCTTTTCCGCTATTTTGAACATATTTTCCGCGTTCGTCTTACGAAATTCATAACCTAACATCAAATCTTTTCGTGACAGGAATATGCATTTGACCTCATTCAAGATAAAAAATAAGGCATATATTAAGACGAATTACACCTGATGATGGACCCACAGGGTCCGCAATGCTTCGTGTAGTTAATAAAACACGAAAAGTTGTGACTGAAGGCGTTTTTTTAATTCATACCTCCAGTTTATTGAATACAGTCACGTTTGACGCTGTCAAATGTGGATAAAATTAAACAAAATAGCCTTCCTTCCTTTCGCCTGAGGAACATGTACCGCTCTGCAAGAATGCCAAATGACGCATCTCGCTGTTATATTGAAAAATCCGCCTCAGTTGCGAAAATTTTCTGGTCTTTACCCAAGTTTCGGCTAGAATAATCTAGCCTACTTCAGAAGCAAAAAATGTTTCCCGTCTAACGTACATCGAAGGTCTATATTTTAGTATACTTGACCTATGTCGGTCAATAGTAGTTAAGTGTGATGATAGGGGCGTTGTACGCCCAGTTACACCCTAATTAAATCATAGATAAGGATTAAGGTTTTAAATAAGTGAGACAAGTAAGGTGTTCGTTATTACTCATGTTCTGTGGGGATACTTTACACGATGACCATATGTGCATAAAGTCGTAAAGGTAATTCTTAAACTTTATACACCCAACCAAGCAAATTTCCTTCCATTTAATACAATTTGCGTATAGTTAATACACATAGGGACTTCATCTACATAGCGCTTAATTTGCTTACAATTACGGTTATCAGCTCCCAACACGTGATATACAGACAGCCAATGATATACAGCTTGACTCTCCGTACGAGTTGCTATGTACTCAGGCAATTCTGCGTGCAACGGTCAGTGCCAACGTACTTGCCGCTACCAACCGACCGCGTGGTGAAGTGATGCCGGGGCTGGACTTAAGTATTTTTAATTTCACATGGTACCACGGTACTATAGGTTTTAATCTTCAGCGTTGACTGTTCCTTACTCTGGCATGTTATAGTAATTTTATGCTTTTGAAGAAGGCTAGATTATTCTAGCTGAAACCTGGGTAAAGAGCAGAAAATTTTCGCAACTGAGGCGGATTTTTCAATATACTAGTCTATTACAGTTGCTGACGGGGCTGCAATATGCTAAAAATTCTTGCGTCTCGCTTTGTTTATGTTACTGAATTTTATAAATATTACAGCTGACATATTCAAATGACTTCAGATGTGGTGCCTCAGAAGTCATCTTTCGATACATACACTGTTTATACTGGGGATATACGGTACTGGTAATTTAATCAACACGGAAATGTACACTCTTATGGAACTTCTTTACAGATTACATTAATGATGAAAACAGACCTTTGCCTTCCGCTGACCTCTAATGCCTGGCTTCATATCTTCAGTGCACCAGTATCTCTGAAGCTATACTGATACAGCTTCTCTTAGTCACTCTGAGACACTTTGAAGAAAGGAAAATTACACTTTAATTTCCCGTCGAGAACGACGTCATTAAAGGCGAAGGCTGAGGTAGGAAGGAGAAGGAAATCGGCTGTGTCAGTTTCAAAGAAACCATAGCGGTATTTACTCTAAGCAATTTAGGGAAACTACGGAAAATCTAAATCTGGATGGTCAAACGGAGATTATTATCCTGCTCCCCTGTCTCCCCTTCCGCTGTATACTAGTGCAGTATCTTTCCACTAGGTATTTCGCTGCAGATATCAAGTTTACAGACAGGGAGAGTACTAACGCAGAGTTGTGAATGAGCCAGCAAATATGGACTCCTTTGTTCAAGTGTTCTGACGTAGAGCGGCGTAATTTTAGTGAACATTGCTATGCAAAGTATTATGTTAGCTTCCGTTACTCATTTTCAGCTTTTGGTAGGTGGTATAGTTAGAACAATAAAGTACGCTGGAAATCTGCTGGTACCTACTTTGTGGTGTGCGACCTGTATGGTCGCGCTTTGCGGGAAAGCGCACTCACTCTCGCATGTGCGTTGCGGCGTCTGCAACGTCACATCGGCGCATCAACGTACGCCTCAGGGACGTGCTCCGGAGGGCCTTTTGCTGCTGACGGATAAAAGATTCATTCAGGTGAAAGCCAGTACTCCCAGCCAATACCTCTCGTATCAGGGTGATGCGAAAGCGTATAAAAGCATAAAACCTAGAACGTATGATTCAAAATGCAGTAGGACGCTTATAAATACCGAACTAGTAATGTTGTTTAAATGTCCCTTTATTTTGAAACGATACTATTTATGAATTACAAAACAGCACCTACTAATGAAACTGTAAATGCTTTTAATCTCACTGTAAAATCACATTATTACGCAGCGTAGCCCTTGCTTTTGGTCCATATGAAGTCGTGACAAGGGAGTACAAGTATTTCGTCAGATGTAATTTGAATGCTGTCCACGAATTAATTATATTCCTATAGTAGCGCTCTGCTGGAGATAAGTAAAATTTAGCGCCATACGTAGTCTGCCTGCAATGCGAAATGTGAAAACGGGAGATTTATTTCGATGAATTTCGCAGCGACAAGCATTCTGCATCATTAATCTCTGCGCAGTAAGACAGACACAAAGGATACTCACTTGTGTTTGATAGACGCAAGAGAATAACCGTGCCACTTCAAGCACGCACCACTGCCTTAACAACAAATATACATGTTGGTCGGAAACGGTACGAAAAGCTTGTAAGAGTGTTGCACGTTAGGCTGTGCTGAGAAGTACTTGTTGAGAAAAAAATTCGACACGTTGCGCCGTTTCCGCGTTTATTAGCATTGAAATTAATCAGGCCGTTGCGCGCGAATTCAAGCGGTCCACCAGATAGAGTTAGTACATTAAATGTATTCGCAATTGCGAATAAAGACAGCCATCGGCTGTAGAATGGACTGACAATGAAAATTTGTGCTGGACCGGGACTCGAACCCGGATTTCCTGCTTATCGCGAGCGATCGGCTTACCATTTGGCTATCCATGCACGACTCACGGCCAGACACAGATGTCGTCAACCATGCGTCTACGACCTGTCCTCGTACATCCATTACGCATATTCCCGTGTAGGTCAGACGCTGTACCTGAAATTCGCTTCCCCGGTATTAACAGAGAAATACGATATTACAGTACGTGTTCTATTCTGATTACGATGTAAAGTTCCTTTGCACATGCAAGCATGTCCAAACGGACTTAGCATTGTAATCAGAATAGTACACGCACTGCAATATCGTAGATACAGTTAGTGACAGTTGTTGTCATAGTGTAGATGGTAGCACAGCAGACTGCTCAGCCACTGGCTCGGGTTCGATGCTTACTACCATTCCATGCTCCCTTGGTCGGTTTTAGGAAACCAAACGAAGCGCACATTTGGCGACATTGTCTCTGGCGGGGTCGCTTGAATTTGCACGCGCAACGGCCTTTTGGCTAACTTCGGTGTCAATTAACTCGGAAACGGCGCAAAATATCGAATTTTTTTTAAAATTATTTAACAGCACAACTTGCAATTCAGCTCCCTTACAAACTTTTCTGACTGTGTCTGACCACGCTGTATATCTGCATGTGGACGACAACGAAATAATTCAAGCAAGCCATTTAGCTACGTAAGGCAGTTACCGCACGAAATAACGGAGCATAATTAGATTCATTTTCTACGTTTTTAACGCAACAATATTGAATCTTTTGTTATTTACCTACGTTTTAATCCAAGCCTACATATAGCGATCTTTTTTCTAGCTCCTTCTCGGACATTTTGTTAAATACTAAAAACTTCGATAATTTCTGGTGTTAATGAAAATACCGTTCAAGTGTGGCGTATAACGACCAGAGATGTGGTTGAATTTAGAGGACACCGCCGTCAACAAAGGAAAAATTTTCATTTCTTTATTTTTCCCAGTCATAACTGTCTACTCGCTTAATTTAGAGTGAGATTGTTTTTTTTAATTGGTAAGCCATATCAGTTCTCGGAAACTTCCCTATGCATTTATTAGTAACTAGCCATCCGACCCGGCTTCGCACAGGTAACATTAAGTACCTGCTGTCATACTGCTTGTGGCGGGCCACTGCGTCGCGTTACTAGTAAATTTCAGATAACAACGTTAAGTAACATAATAGCATCATTTTCATATAACTTAAGCGATGTAAGCAGCACACGACAGTAAATTTGTCTGGATGGCATGAATGTTCTCTCTTCCATACTGAATTAATATGTCGTGCCGATGATGGGAGGACATCGTGATGTACGTAATCTGTTTACAATCGAAGTAACAATATTGTATACGAATCTTGTGTGTGTGTGTGTGTGTGTGTGTGTGTGTGTGTGTGTGTGTGTGAGTGATTGATTGATTCAGTATGTATCGAAGCCTGGCTGAGGTGGCACAAATAAAAGAAAATAATCAGAAAAAAATACGCATGACGTACATGTTTAGCTCTTTCTACTGCACTGATCTTGTGAAGCTGAGTATGCACGATGATGCATTGTTGAGACTCATTCTCACAATTTTTTATCGTGGACTGTTTACTGCAGACGTATTTGCCGTAGCTCGCAAAGAATTCTGTCCACTTCCAGGTTTGATTCCAGGAAGGCTGAAAGATGGAAGCTGAGTTATCTGCTGCGCTGTCGAAAGGAAGTACTATATGAAACAACGCAAAATTGCAGAAGCAGCTTCTCGGAAAAAGTTTCGCTAGTAGCATAAAAACAAAACACCACAAATTTTAGAATCGCATGGCTTTCGCTATGCAGTTGTTCTCAAATAATTTCATTGAAACTTATCGGTAAAAAATATTAGATTACTTCAAATTGCAAGTCTCACATGACAGCCTAGTGATGGGATGTATCTTCTCGTTATTGATCATATTTATTACGATACTTCACAGTAACTCACTGCCCAATGTTAGTAAAATTAGCCATGAATTAAGAGTGTAAATTGCGATTCCTAATGTGAGGGCTGCAGAAACTGGCAGCCTGAAATTACCGTCGTATTTCGAAATGCGTAACTCCACATCATTCAGAGGTAAGTGCTAGGCTAAAGATCAGTGTGAAAAACGCGACCCAGCCATCTTTCCCTCAATTTTTTGGTTTCCAGCCACACTACCACTAGACCACCACACTAGGTGAAAATTATGTGCCAGTTGCTGCGCTCTTAAGACACGGTTGCTCTTTTGATTTATGGCATCTGTTCGCTAGATGGCAATGGCATCATATTAACAATTCAATTCATCATACACTGAAGCGGCAAAGAAACTAGTATAGGCATGCGTATTAAAATACAGAGATACGTAAACAGGCAGAATACGGCGCTGCGGCCAGTAACGCCTATATAAGGCAACAAGTGTCTGGCGCAGTTGTTAGATCGGTTACTGCTACTACAATGCCAGATTATCAAGATTTAAGTGTGTTTAAAAGTGGTGTTATAGTTGGCGCATTAGCAGTGGGATACAGCATCTCCCAGGCAGTGTTGAAGTGGGGGTTTTCCTGTTCGACCATTTCGCGAGTGTACCGTGAATATCAGGACTCCAGTGAAACATTAAATCTCCGTCACCGCTGCAACCGAAAAAAGGTCCTGCAAGAACGGGACCAACTACAACTGAAGAGAATCGTTCAACGCGACATAAGTGCAGACTGCTGCAGATTTCAGTACTGGGTCATCATTGCGAACCATTCAACGAAACATCATCGATATGAGCTTTCGGAGCCAAAGGCCCACTCGTGTAACCTTGATGACTGCGCGACACAAAGCTTTACGCTTCGACTGGACCTCTCAATACCGAGATTGGATTGTTGATGACTGGAAACATGTAGCCTTGTCGGACGAGTCTCTTTCTAAATTGTATAGAGCGGATTTTTTGTGACGTGTACGGATATGGAAACAACCTCCTGAATCCATGGACCCTGCATGTCGTCATGGGACTGTTCAAGCCGGTGGAGGCTCTGTAATGGTGTGGAACATGTGCAGTTTGAGTGATATGGAGCCCCTGATACGTCTAGATACGACACTGACAGTCGACACGTACGTAAGCGTCCTGTCTGATCACCTGGATCCTTTCATGTCCATTATATATTCCGACGGACTGTAAGTAGGCTGTTTATGTTTTCTCTATGTAAGTAGGCTGTTTATGTTTTCTTATTGGCAACGTTACGTAGCGCTCAATATGAAAATCACTGGCTGTGCTGTGTGCAGTCTGTGGCTGCTTTGCATTGTTGTAATACTCGCCATTGTAGTGTTAGGCAGCTGGATGTGAACAGCGCGTAGCGTTGTGCAGTTGGAGGTGAGCCGCCAGCAGTGGTGGATGTGGGGAGAGACATGGCGGAGTTTTGAAATTTGTCATGAACTGCTATATTTATATATGATGATATCAAGGTAAATACATTGTTCTCTATTAATATCTTTCATTTGCTAACTATCCCTATCAGTAGTTAGTGCCTTCCATAGTTTGAATCTTTCATTTAGCTGGCAGTAGTGGCGCTCACTGTATTGCAGTAGCTTGAGCAGCGAAGATTTTTGTGAGGTAAGTGATTTGTGAAAGGTATAGTTTAATGTTAGTCAGGGCCATTCTTTTGTAGGGAATTTTGAAAGTCAGATTGCGTTGCGCTAACATAATATTGTGTGTCAGTTTAAGCACAGTCGTGTATAATTGTTCAAAGGGGACGTTCCATATGGCGACCCTGCCAGGATACATTTTCTTTGGCCAGTAACAAGAGGACATGATGTATACCCATCATACTCCGCTAATTTTGATTTATTTCCTTCCATAACTTGTTTCAAGTTTTTATACAACACTCCTGTCTGTGCAGCAATAGCTGCAGCTGACTTTGATGTAGGAAGATTAGCACAGTCACCTATTCCAAATACATTTTTGAAAACGTCATGCTGAAGAGTGTATTTGTTAACAGTCAAATAACCATCAGAATCAGCTAACTCTTTGTTTCCTCTTAAAGCATATGGTGTCTGGTGTGGTGGTACCACATGCAAGAAGTCAAACTTATATTTTGATATTTCTTCAGTGTTTTTTGTACTTTGCACAGTAACTTCCTTAGTGCCAAGATTGGGCAATTCCAGCAGCACAGTGCCACACCCCATACGTCCAGCATTGCTACAGAGTGGCTCCAGTAACACTCTTCTAACGCTAATCACTTCAGCTGCTCACCAAACTCTCCAGACATTAACATTATTGAGCAAATCTGAGGTGCCTTGCAACGTGCTGTTCAGAAGAGATCTCCACCCCCTGGTTCTCTTACGGATTTATGGACAGTCCTGCAGGATTCACGTTCTCAGCTCCCTCCAGCACTACTTCAGACATTAGTCGAGTCCATGCCACGTCGTGCTGCGGCACTTGTGCGTGCTCATGGGGCCCTACACAATATTAGACAGGTGTACCAATTTCTTTGGCTCTTCAGTGTAATTCAGACACTTTGTACAAAATAGTTATATGTTATATACAAAAACCTTCCTCGGGAAGCAGTGTCTCTATTAATCAAAAGAGGATCAAAATTCCTACAAAAGTTCCTGAGATTAGTCTGTATACCAGGTGTGATCAAAAGGTAACGGGAACTTTTTAATTTCATGGGCTTTATATATCCAGTTTTCAAAATTTCTTTGTTTTATCTGGTTGGTACACATTTTGCTTATGTATGTTTGCATTTTCAGCTGTTTTAAATATTTAGCTTATTGTTGACAGTCGAAAAGGCTGTACGTGTTTTCGAATGTTCGGCGAATTTTCGCTTACGAAAAAGATGAGTCAAAGAGTCTGCATTATATTTTGCTTGAAATATGGAATGAAGTCCAGCACAGCATTCGAAATGTTGACTGTGGCTTTTGGCGAATCTACTAGAATTTACGAAGGGTATAAAAGTTTCAAAAAGGGTCAAGAAGACGTTTATGACAACGATGGCCCTGGATGCTCATCAATTACTGACGACAATGTGGGAGAAATGAAGAAAATGGTTCTGAAATATCGCCGAATCACCATCAGAGAGGCTGCTGATGATATCGGCATATCCTCTGGCTCATGCCAAGCAATTTCTTCGGATGTCTTTGGCATGAAACGTGCAGCAGCAAATTTGTTTCGAAGTTGCTGAATTTCGAGCAGAAACGACGTCACGATGACATCACTCAGGAGTCGCTGAATGAAGTCGCCAAAAATCCAGAACTTCTAAAGAAGGTTATAACAGGTGACGAAATACGGGTATGACGTCCAAACCAAGGCCCAACCGTCTCCATGAAAACTACCTGAAAAGCAAAGACCGAAAAAAGTTCGACAACTTCGATCACATGTGAAGGTTCCTCTCGCTGCTTTCTTCGATTACAATGAGATAGTGCATCATGTGTTCCTGCCTTGTGGTCGTAAATAAGGAAATGCAAGTTATGTGCCGTCTGGGTGAAGGAATCCGAAGAAAACGACCAGAATTTTGGCAAAATCGCACTTGGAAATTGCAACCTGATAATGCTACCGTACATACCTCAATGCTTGTTGGTGATTTTTTGGCAAAAAAACTTCATTCTATTCCCGAGGCTGCAGAGAACCATAAAGGGATGTCGTTATGACAACACTGATGAGGTAAAAACAAAATGGCTGAAGGACCGGAACACTATAACGAAAAGTGAGTTCCAGAAGTGTTTCCAATATTGGAAAAATCGCTGGCATAAGTGTATTATATCTCATAGGGATTTCTTTGAAGGGGGAAAATTTCACGCTGATGAATAAATAAAAATACATTAAGAAAAAAATTCCGTTACCTTTTGATCATAGCTCGAATAAAAACAGACGCGAGCAAGCAGCTTTAAATAGATAAATAAGTGTTCCTTGTTGTTAAATGTGGCATGACTTTTGGAAAATAAATGACTTTCGCTTCCGTAGAATACAGTCACATACAAGATGTGTCGCGTAACACATTAATACCTTTTATATTGTGAAAGGTTCAAGATATCGAAGCGAGGTTTTCGGCAAATGATAGTAGGCAGAGACGCACGTATCACCCGAAAATGTGAAGCGACCACAGTTTTTTCCTCATTAATGGCATTCCGAAGTTAAAAGAAGCATAAAATTTCATTTTGAAAAATGTATCTCGGCTAATAAGCGTTCGAAAAGAGTATTAACCCGCAACAAAAACCATTCTGCAAAACTGCGTTCTCCTTCGCCTACTACCATTTTCCGAAAAAACTCATTCCGTTATCTTGAACTGTTCACAAAGTACAGGGTGGTCCATTGATAGTGACCGGGCCAAATATCTCACGAAAAAACTACAAAGAACGAAACTCGTGTAGCTTGAAGGTGGAAACCAGATGGTGCTATGGCTGGCCAGCTAGATGGCGCTGCCATAGGTCAAACGGACATCAACTGCGTTTATTTTTTTTTTATATAGAAACCCCCATTTTTTGTTACATATTCGTGTAGTACGTAAAGAAATATGAATGTTTTAGTTGGACAACTTTTTTCGCTTTGTGAGAGATGGGCGCTGTAATAGTCACAAACATATCGCTCACAATTTTAGACGAACAGTTGGTAACAGGTAGGTTTTTTAAATTAAAATACAAAAAAATCATAGTGCCATCTGGTTTCCCCCTTCAAACTAAACAAGTTTCGTTCTTTGTAGTTTTTTCGTTTGGCGCTTATTTCGTGAGATATTTGGCCCGGTCACGATCAATGGTCTACCCTGTATAGAGGGTCTTAACGTTTTATGTGATTTACTGGCTCTGAGCACCATGGGACTCAACTGCTGATGTCATAAGTCCCCTAGAACTTAGAACTACTTAAACCTAACTAACCTAAGGACAACACACACATCCATGCCCGAGGCAGGATTCGAACCTTCGACCGTAGCGGTCGCGCGGTTCCAGACTGTAGCGCCAGAACCGCTCGGCCTCCAGCGGCCGGCTATGTGATTTACTATGCATAGTTAACGCAACTATACATGTACAGCAAACTTTGAACACCAAAGAGTTCAGAAGTAATTCGCTTAGAATATGCATCAGCTAGTTTCTGCACAATGCAAGGTTTGGTAAGACAAAATACAAAAACCCCAGGGATCCTTTTATTTAGTATAAAACTTCCGTGACCAGAAACAAACAAATCAGTGAGCTTTAGTTAATTTAACCTTAATAACGTGTCGGCTAATCGAGAAAATGAACATTGTATTCGTATTCATACCATCGCTGAAACACGTGCAGTAGATTCATTGATAATTGTTAACTAAATTCTATTTCACTGAAGTTTATTGTGGATGTTTATATGTTCTTCTGTCGACTTGTAGGCAAACAAATTTTATTATTTTACTCGTTTACTAAATAAAATAATGGTTTTTATTAACCGTTAAAGATATTTTTGCTCGCTGTGTATCACAACATCTTACTTTTTTTTCTATTGAACATACCTTGAGAACTGTAACTAGAAAAAGTCTGAGTTTTTTCACCTAGAGATTTGAAATTATGGTGTGTTAACCTTGGTCTTCGGCTCAAGTTCCGTACGGTACACACCTCGTTCTTCTGCCACCTGACATTTCTCTGGAATTTTCACTATTTTAAAGGTCCTCGTTCCCTTGCCGAAAGAGACCAGAGTCTCGAAGTCGACAACGATGCACCTCTTCATATCTATCACAGTGGACAGGTCGTTGGACCAGTGGTGCACCGCCCGCGAGAAGGTGGTGCACTCGTAATCGTCGCCGTCGCGCCCCTTCTGCAGGCACAGCTCGTACCGGAACCGGCAGGCCGCCTCGGCGGCGCCGAAGAAGCGCACGGCCAGCGACAGGCGGCGGTCCTCCACGCTGAAGCGCTTCACGTAGGCGAACGTGTGCTCGAAGGCGAAGAAGACGTGGTCGCCGCTGCGGAAGCAGCCCGCCTGGGAGATGCCCAGCTGGACGGCGCTCAGGGGGCGGCCGGAGTCGTCGCTGTCGGGGACGGTGGTGGCGCTACGCGCGTGCGCGGCCAGCACGTGCGCGCGCAGCTGCTGCGAGGTGTTGGCGCCGCGCCAGCCGCAGCCGAGGGCGCAGGGCAGCAGCTCGTAAGGGCAGGAGGACTCGTGCGCCGCGCGCGCCGACGCTTTGAGGCGGCGCTCGGGGCAGCCCGCGAAGGCGTTGCGGCAGGGGCTGCCGGCCGCGGAGGCGGCGAGCCGCTCCAGCGCCAAGTTGCGCGCCGCCGACGCCGACAGCGCCCCGCGGCACGAGGGGCAGGCGCCGCGGCACCGCGGCAGGCACACCGAGCACACGTTGTGGCCGTTGGCGCACATGTAGATGGGCGCCTCCATGTACTCGAAGCACACGGGGCACTCCAGCACCGACAGCACCTCCTCCTCGCTGACGCGCACGTCGGCGGGCGCCGCCGCCTTCCCCTGCAGCTGCTGGCGCTCCACCTGCGGGGCGGCCGGGTGGACGCGCTTCTGGCTGATCTTCATGCTCGCCGCCGAGATGGCCGCCAGAATGAGTTCGGATTTCTTGGAGGGCTGAGGCTGAGGATGCGGCGGCGGAGGCTGCGGGCAGTTGAGGCGGTTGGCCGGCACCGCGAGGTTTGCCCTCCGGCACCTGGGTGTCCCTGGAGCCGCAGCCTCCGCCGGGTACGCCTGCCGACTCATCGTTCCCAGTCTGTCTCGGCCTGTCGAACAGAAAGACGTCTCGATTTATCTCGAAGACACTTGCATCTATTTGGGTATTTAAAACTCCTCCTTCTGAAAAAGACAAATGTATTTGTAACTCTTCAGGCTTCCCCGGCGAGATCTTGACATGTGGAATAATCTTGACATGTGGAATAATCTGGTCTACTGCCGGATGTTACGTGACCGAAATATTGTACCAGAGCAACACAAACATCCGGCAGTAGACCCGATCATTCCACATGTCACAAACGTATTTTTTCTTTACATGTCTTTGGCATGAAACGTGTAGCAGCAAACTTTGTTTTGAAATTTCTGAATTTCGAGCAGAAACGACGTCGCGAAGACATCACTCAGGAATCGCTGGATGAAGTTGCCAAAAATCCAAAACTTCTAAAGAAGATTATAACAGGCGACTAAATGCGGGTATGACGTCGAAACCAAGGCCCACTGCAACAAATTACAGAGCAACACAAGGAATACAATAAAGAAACATAGAACGTTTTCATAGGCTACACTAGGTGGGGGAGATATGACGGGAATGGACATTCGAAGCAAGATAGTATAGTGAACACCTTAATAGCTGTGAATACTTTTTAATCTTTGATACTCTGAAACAAATCTCTTCAACTGTAAGCTCTTTGCTTTCCATATTTTGCGACGGAGTAATCTGGACCAAAACAAGAAATAAAATATCAAGGAAACAGGGTTCTAAAATGTATGTTTTAAGAGCACTGAACACATGTTAAACTTCGGACTATGAAATACATCTCTTCTAGTGACCAATCGCTTATAGCTCTTAATGTAAGAAGTTTACGGCTCAGGTTCACAAGACAATTTTTTCCTGTTTTGGTCCATTCTACCTGTTCCCTTAATATGGAAAGCAAATACACTACTGGCCATTAAAATTGCTACACCAAGAAGAAACGCAGATGATAAACGGGTATTCATTATACTATAACTGACATGTAATTACATTTTCAGGCAATTTGGGTGCATAAATCCTGAGAAATCAGTACCCAGAACAACCACCTCTGGCCGTAATAACGGCCTTGATACGCCTGGGCATTGAGTCAGACAGAGCTTGGATGGCGTGTACACGTATAGCTGCCCATACAGCCTCAACACGATACCACAGTTCATAAAGAGTAGTGACTGGCGTATTGTGACCAGCCAGTTGCTCGTCCACCATTGACCAGACGCTTACAATTGGTGAGAGATCTGGAGAATGTGCTGGCCAGGGCAGCAGTCGAACCTTTTCTGTATCCAGAAAGGCCCGTACAGGACCTGCAACATGCGGTCGTGCATTATACCGCTGAAATGTAGGGTTTCGCAGGGACGAATGATGAGTAGAGCCACGGGTCGTAACACATCTGAAATGTAACATCCACTGTTCAAAGTGCCGTCAATGCGAACAATAGGTGACCGAGAAGTGTAACCAATGGCACCCCATACCATCACGCTGGTTGATACGCCAGTACGGCCATGACGAATACATGCTTCCAATGTGCGTTCACAGCGATGTCGCCAAACACGGATGCGACCGTCATGATGCTGTAAACAGAACATGGATTCCAGAATGAGATTTTCACTCTGCAGCGGAGTGTGCGCTGATATGAAACTTCCTGGCAGGTTAAAACTGTGTGCCGGGCCGAGACTCGAACCCGGGACCTTTGCCTTTCGCGGGCCAGTGCTTTAGCAACTGAGCTACCCAAGCACGACTCACGCCCCATCCTGGAAGGTAGGAGACGAGATACTGGCAGAAGTAGAGCTGTGAGGACGTGGCGTGAGTCGTGCTTGGGTAGCTCAGTTGCTAGAGCACTGGCCCGCGAAAGGCAAAGGTCCCGGATTCGAGTCTCGGCCCGGCACACAGTTTTACCTGCCAGGAAGTTTCAGAGCCTGGATTCATCCGAAAAAAATGACGTTTTGCCATTCGTGCACCCAGGTTCGTCGTTGAGTTCAACATCGCAGGCGCTCCTGCCTGTGATGTAGCGACAAGAGTAACCGCAGCCATGGTCTCCGAGCTGATAGTGCATACTGCTGCAAACGTCGTCAAACTGTTCGTGAAGGCGGTTGTTGTCTTGCAAACGTCCCCACCTGTTGACTCAGGGATCGAGACGTGGCTGCACGATCCGTTACAGCCATGCGGATAAGATGCCTTTCATCTCGACTGTTAGTGATACGAGGCCGTTGGGATCCAGCACGGCGTTCCGTATTACTCTCCTGAACCCACCGATTCCATATTCTGCTAACAGTCATTGGATCTCGACCAACGCGAGCAGCAGTGTCGCGATACGATAAACCGTAATCGCGATAGGCTACAATCCGACGTGATGGTACGCATTTCTCCCCCTTACACGAGGCATCACAACAACGTTTCATCAGGCAACGCCGGTCAGCTGCTGTTTGTGTATGAGAAATCGGTTGGAAACTTTCCTCATGTCAGCACCTTGTAGGTGGCGCAACCGGCGCCAACCTTGTGTGAATTCTCTGAAAAGCTAATCATTCGAATATCAAAGCATCTTCTTCCTTTCGGTTAAATTTCGCGTCTGTAGCACGTCATCTTTGTGGTGTAGCAGTTTTAATGGCCAGTAGTGTAGCTTCCAGTACAAAAGATTTCTTTCGCAGTTTCGAAGATGAAGTGCTCGTAGCTCTCAAGGTATTCATTTTAGGGCCCATGTTTACTACACTTTTTTGCTACGAATGATTGTTCCTGTCCTATCCGTGCATACTGTCAATTCGTCCTGCAACACCGTGTATAAAAGCCTTCTATAAAGTGAATAGACCATTATTATGGGTGGTGTAGGGAACAAGAGATAAACCAACCGATCTTATACGGGTAATTCAGAAGTGCTACGATACTGCAAAAATCCAAACAACTGCGGAAATGAGAAAATAACAGATTCCGACAAGATTCCAGCCTTTCGCCACTGCTCTTTAGCATGCACATTGAGGCAACTGTACGGCGATGGAAAATGAAGTTACAGAATTACACATACGATTGTAATCAACACATTATTTAATAAAGATGCTATTTGCAGATGATCAGTGATAATGTGCCACAGAAAGCTACCTATGAACCACGCAAAATGTATCAGATATATAACATGTCGATATCAATTGCAAAAAACAAAAGCTGTGGTTTTCTGGGGGAAAAAGCTAGTAAGGACAAAAATAGTACTAGAAGCCAAATTAATTGACCATGTGGATACATTTAATTTTTTAGCCACCATGCTAACGTACAGAGGAGACCTAGATAAAAAAATGAGTTTAATTGGCTAAATGGTACCATTAGCAGACCACTCCAAAATAAAATAACAGCAGAAATTTATCTTACATTTTATTAGGTTACAACGGTACCAAAATTACTGTAAGATAGTGAGTCGTGGATAAAACTAAAATAAGATTGAAACTTCCTGGCAGATTAAAACTGTGCCGGACCGAGACTCGAACTCGGGACCTTTGCCTATCGCAGGCAAATAAGATTACAGGAGAACGAAACGAAATTCCTGAGGAATACAGCGAAATATGCAAAATTAGATTATAAAAGAAAATATTTCGTATAAACGTAAATGTCGAAGAAAATGGGCAAATATGGATACCCAATCGTGTTGAGACGGGAAGAGTGAAGATTATCACTGCATTTTTGGCTATATATTCCGCAAGGTAACAGATGCATTGGAAGACCATAAAAAAAAACCTTGGCTGCAACGGGCTAAGAAGGGGCAATGCACGACAGAGGAGGAAAAAACGAGAAGAAGAAGCAGAGGAAGAAGGCCCAAACACGACTGCTGCCTATATAACTGCTACTAAAACCAAGCAACATTCCATCCCCTCAACTACAACGCATAAATCCTCTCACGATCGAGTACAGAAATATAGTGGTTAACAGAAATCTACCATTTCACGAAGATACCGATGATGTCAATCGTAACCGACTCCGCTGTAGACTACCACCAACGAATACAGCATGGATCGCTGTGGAAGACAAGATCCATCTTACAGACAACAGTAATATGGATAAAAACTTTTCGGTTAACTTGCCGTGTCGGATAAAAGCCCAACCTTTCGATAACTGCCTCCGCCATCGTTGTCAGGGGACTGTGTCGTGAAACTGACGAAGCTCACACTTTTATACTCAGAAGACGACATCTGATTGGCTACATTGTACCACAGAGATCGTTCATGCTGAGGTGACGCTCCCAAGCGTGCATATGTTACGTCTCGGCTCGCCGTCTGGTGCAGCTGCAGCGCGACGACTTTAGGCCTACATCTGGCAATGAACTCTGAGAAGTCTTCCTCTGTGCTCTTTCTTAGACAAGTCCACGCCTCCATGCAACGCTAAGTACATAGTCAGTGTCCTTGTTGAAGTTGTCAGCCAGGCACAAAAGTGGGAGCACTGCCAGTTGCTCGACAGTTAGAGAGGTAGCTCCTGGCAACAACGTTGCAGGCAGTCTTCGGAAACTCGGAAATTTATCAGTTTTCTTTATAAAACTTACGTAAAATTGCTACGAACTTATGTACCAATCCAATAACAAAAACAAAAGAGGTTCAAATGGATTTATCGTTAGGTTACAGGGAGAAATACCGACAAAACAACTATTGAACTGAGAAGCACATGGAAAGCGAGATCCCGGAAGACAAAGGAGCAGATAGCCATAGACTGAGATCTTAAGGTTGGTTTGAACACCAAAGAGCTTTACTAGGCTTGGTTCTATTGGAGATGGAAAAGGCTATTTAGTCAGGTCAACAACAGCTGCGAATCGGCATTTTGGAAATTAGTAAATCGCTTCAGCTGCATGATTTTTTTTCTTTGGATTGTACTGACAATATGAGTCCAATAAAGAGGATATTCATACAGGTGAAGCTGTTTTCTAATTTCCGAGATGCCTATTGGTGATCGTATACCCCCACCATCGTCCGATTTTTTTTTATGTAGGAAGCTTCACTTTAAAGTGGACTCCGAACAATGGTGCAGCTAAGCATATTTCACGTTAACGACCATCCCCCGAAGTCAAATAAGTGATCAGTGCCAGATTAAAATCTCGGGACGAACCAGGGATCGAACTTAATCCATCCAACGTCTGGAGCTTTACCATCTTTTTAACTGCTATTAATTATCGACAAACGGTACTTAAAAATAACATTTTGTAACATTCGCTCCACGTTGTTCAACTAAGTTGACAATATGTTTGAGAAAGATTGTACATCATCCTAGTCTTCTTTTTTTAAGTTTTTCTCTCATAATTAACAACGAAAATATTAATCCGTGATCACAGGCTCGTAAACACATTCTGTTTAATTGAGAATGCATTACAGTATAATTTTAAAGCCTTTTGTGGGTCAGTCAATTACTGTTTCACAAATATTAATCGACATTGTCAAAATGGAAGCTGTTAATGTTTGACAGCAGAGAAAAAATGCCTATGGAAAGCCTCTTCTGACTCCTACTGCCAGGGCAGGGAGCATAAGGAGTTAAAATCAGAAACATAATTAAGGTAAATAAATTGCCTTCTGTTGAATAATGAACAGCTGAAAACTACAAACAACTGTTCAGGGTATCTCAAGATAGCGTCAAACCACAGAGCCAACGAACCACACACGGTGATCATGAAGAGTCTAAATCAGAGTTGTGAAATTGAGTCTGCGACGGCTGATATGAAGATGACTGGCAGGTGCCCAGTTGAAATATCGTGCGAAGTATTGAACGACGACCGGCTGCAAGCCCGAAATTTGTTTGAACACTAAATCAGAGTTGTCAGCTGGCCGTTGTAGCCGAGCGATTCTAGGCACTTCAGTCTGGAACCGCGCAACCGCTACGGTCGCAGGTTCGAATCTTGCCTCGGGCGTGGATGTGTGTGATGTCCGTAGGTTAGGTAGGTTTAAGTAGTTCTATGTTCTAGGGGACTGATGACCTCTGATGTTAAGACCCATAGTGCTCAGAGCCATTTTTTCAGAGTTGTCAAACTATGATTCAAGCATAGCTATTACCGAAGACGAATATTTTATGTTACTCACTGGGCCAGACTGGTTGGACGAGCTAATGCTTCAAGTTCTGTTACACATCGCATTTCAGTGTAGTCTCTTTTCAGAATCTATAATTACAAATACTCGTTCACAACTGATCCGAGAAACCGCACCAGTTTTAGAAACTGAATCCTATCTCGTGAATTTGGAGGTTCCCGCCTGCGAGCCTCAACATGTCTTGTCGAATTAAAGCCGGTATTACAAGACGCGCCTAACGGTTACTAGTCTGATGTAGACGGCCTGCCACCTAGTGGCGTAACAGGTGAAGCTGGGACTTTAGCAGACGGCCTATCCGCCGGGAAGAAATAGGAACCGCTCTATTCTGCAGTTTATCAACTCAAGCGCAGTAGGGGTCTGCGTGCCTGCGCGGGACGCAGCATTTCGAACTGGCTTTCTGCTTATTATTGTTTTCACTTGAGCAATACGGGAATGCATAAGGACCCTTTTGGCCATAGCACGATTGCACGAGGTACTGTTCTATTTCAGTAATAAAACAAATGAAAATTCTCTTTTTCCTATTGCCGTTCGAAAAAGCTTCCTATTATATAAATGTAATGAAACAAAGAATCGTGCTTATTGAGACATACAGCAAGTAAATGTGTCTATATGATCTACTAGATGCGCTGTACTATAGTAAGATGTGTCTACAAATGTTTAGTTATGAATTTATATCTTTTACGAAATTGTTCATATATTTTACTTTCGATATGTGTACGTATCACCATAATTGGTGAAAGTGCCGCATGTATTTGATTTGATTACATGTTGTTGTTGTTGTGGTCTACAGTCCTGAGACTGGTTTGATGCAGCTCTCCATGCTACTCTATCCTGTGCAAGCTTTTTCATCTCCCAGTACCTACTGCAACCTACATCCTTCTGAATCTGCTTAGTGTATTCATCTCTTGGTCTCCCTCTACGATTTTTACCCTCCACGCTGCCCTCCAATACTAAATTGGTGATCCCTTGATGCCTCAGAACATGTCCTACCAACCGATCCCTTCTTCTGGTCAAGTTGTGCCACAAACTTCTCTTCTCCCCAATCCTATTCAATACTTCCCCATTCGTTACGTGATCTACCCATCTAATCTTCAGCATTCTTCTGTAGCACCACATTTCGAAAGCTTCTATTCTCTTCTTGTCCACACTATTTATCGTCCATGTCTCACTTCCATACATGGCTACACTCCATACGAATACTTTCAGAAATGACTTCCTGACACTTAAATCAATACTGGATGTTAACAAATTTCTCTTCTTCAGAAACGCTTTCCTTGCCATTGCCAGCCTACATTTTATATCCTCTCTACTTCGACCATCATCAGTTATTTTGCTCCCCAAATAGCAAAACTCCTTTATTACTTTAAGTGTCTCATTTCCTAATCTAATACCCTCAACATCACCCGACTTAATTCGACTACATTCCATTATCTTCGTTTTGCTTTTGTTGATGTTCATCTTATATCCTCCCTTCAAGACACCATCCATTCCGTTCAACTGCTCTTCCAAGTCCTTTGCTGTCTCTGACAGAATTACAATGTCATCGGCGAACCTCAAAGTTTTTATTTCTTCTCCATGGACCTTAATACCTACTCCGAATTTTTCTTTTGTTTCCTTTACTGCTTGCTCAATATACAGATTGAACAACATCGGGGAGAGGCTACAACCCTGTCTTACTCCCTTCCCAACCACTGCTTCCCTTTCATGTCCCTCGACTCTTATAACTGCCATCTGGTTTCTGTACAAATTGTAAATAGTCTTTCGCTCCCTGTATTTTACCCCTGCCACCTTTAGAATTTGAAAGAGAGTATTCCAGTCAACATTGTCAAAAGCTTTCTCTAAGTCTACAAATGCTAGAAACGTAGGTTTGCCTTTCCTTAATCTTTCTTCTAAGATAAGTCGTAAGGTCAGTATTGCCTCACGTGTTCCAGTGTTTCTACGGAATCCAAACTGATCTTCCCCGAGGTTGGCTTCTACTAGTTTTTCCATTCGTCTGTAAAGAATTCGTGTTAGTATTTTGCAGCTGTGACTTATTAAGCTGATAGTTCGGTAATTTTCACATCTGTCAACACCTGCTTTCTTTGGGATTGGAATTATTATATTCTTCTTGAAGTCTGAGGGTATTTCGCCTGTTTCATACATCTTGCTCACCAGATGGTAGAGTTTTGTCAGGACTGGCTCTCCCACGGCCGTCAGTAGTTCCAATGGAATATTGTCTACTCCGGGGGCCTTGTTTCGACTCAGGTCTTTCAGTGCTCTGTCAAACTCTTCATGCAGTATCATATCTCCCATTTCATCTTCATCTACATCCTCTTCCATTTCCATAATATTGTCCTCAAGTACATCGCCCTTGTATAGACCCTCTATATACTCCTTCCACCTTTCTGCTTTCCCTTCTTTGCTTAGAACTGGGTTTCCATCTGAGCTCTTGATATTCATACAAGTCGTTCTCTTATCTCCAAAGGACTCTTTAATTTTCCTGTAGGCGGTATCTATCTTACCCCTAGTGAGACAGGCCTCTACATCCTTACATTTGTCCTCTAGCCATCCCTGCTTAGCCATTTTGCACTTCCTGTCGATCTCATTTTTGAGACGTTTGTATTCCTTTTTGCCTGTTTCACTTACTGCATTTTTATATTTTCTCCTTTCATCAATTAAATTCAATATTTCTTCTGTTACCCAAGGATTTCTACTAGCCCTCGTCTTTTTACCTACTTGATCCTCTGCTGCCTTCACTACTTCGTCCCTCAAAGCTACCCATTCTTCTTCTACTGTATTTATTTCCCCCATTCCTGTCAATTGCTCCCTTATGCTCTCCCTGAATCTCTGTACAACCTCTGGTTCTTTTAGTTTATCCAGGTCCCATCTCCTTAAATTCCCACCTTTTTGCAGTTTCTTCAGTTTTAATCTACAGGTCATAACCAATAGATTGTGGTCAGAGTCCACATCTGCCCCTGGAAATGTCTTACAATTTAAAACCTGGTTCCTAAATCTCTGTCTTACCATTATATAATCTATCTGATACCTTTTAGTATCTCCAGGGTTCTTCCATGTATACAACCTTCTTTCATGATTCTTAAACCAAGTGTTAGTTATGATTATGTTGTGCTCTGTGCAAAATTCGACCAGGCGGCTTCCTCTTTCATTTCTGTCCCCCAGTCCATATTCACCTACTATGTTTCCTTCTCTCCCTTTTCCTACACTCGAATTCCAGTCACCCATGACTATTAAATTTTCGTCTCCCTTCACAATCTGAATAATTTCTTTTATTTCATCATACATTTCTTCAATTTCTTCGTCATCTGCAGAGCTAGTTGGCATATAAACTTGTACTACTGTAGTAGGCGTGGGCTTCGTATCTATCTTTGATTACATATTTTGTATTATTTCAGCATGCCAGGAAGGAAACTGTTGAGAGAATAGCTACAAGAATCAGAGCTGTTGTGTGGGCCACGACCAGTGAGGACTGTAAAACCCGTTTTACATCTTTGAGGTGTCACTGGCGCGAATCCTGTCATGTACTATCGAAAAGGTACACCCAGTCTGACGAAGTTCCTAAATTCGTGTGGATCTTCCGGCCTCTAATTCTTCACCTCTTCTTCCCAGCCAGGGTAGAACCCAATTCCGACTCGCGTCATTACGTTCTCGTTTCGCCCTCATCAGAACGACTACGGGCGAACGCTACCACGACAAAAGCTGCACAGATAGTTACGTCCTCCACGTCTAAAATGCTATGAAACGTAAATACAGATGATCATTTGCTTGTACTAGCATGACATAAAACGAATACTTGAGTCCATAATTCTGTATATTCTTAATGTAAATTCATTGTAGCTGCCTAAGATAACAATAACTGCTTAATAAAAACGAAGCTAGTCCCCTCAGAAGTTTCAATATGAATAAAAAACAGCTTTAGGAAAAGACCAACTTTGACACTCAACGACATAACCCAGGTAAACAAACTTGTCGTTCAAAATAAGTTCACTTGAGGCCCCTGTGCAGACTTACACGTTAAACGTGCCGTGTAATAGTGGTAACGAAAGAGTTGGCAGTTCCAGGCTTGTACGGGCCTGGGCCGCTGGTGCAGACTGGTATACGACATGTGTGTCGTTTAATACCGACTTAACATCCGATGAAACCTGGACTTTCACGGATGATGCTGTAGTATACAGAGAAGTTGCAGCATTAGAAAATTGCAGCGAAATGCAGGAAGATCTGCAGCGGATAGCCACGTGGTGCAGGGAGTGGCAACTGACCCTTAACATAGACAAATGTAATGTATTGCGAATACATAGAAAGAAGGATCCTTTATTGTATGATTATATGATAGCGGAACAAACACTGGTAGCAGTTACTTCTGTACAATATCTGGGAGTACGAGTACGGAACGATTTGAAGTGGAATGATCATATAAAATTATTTGTTGGTAAGGCGGGTGCCAGGTTGAGATTCATTGGGAGAATCCTTAGAAAATGTAGCACATCAACAAAGGAGGTGGCTTACAGAACACTCGTTCGACCTATATTTGAGTATACATTTACACTGACTATCGCACAAATGAGAAACTTGACATAAGGTAAATGTAACATCCAGTAACCATAAATATACATGGAGAAATTAGGTTATACCCATCATACCATAAATCAGTCACTTAGACGTGAGCCACAAGCGAAACGAAACAGAAGATATCATCTCTCCAGGAACCGCGTCAGAATCAACTTTATCCGACAGCAGAAATGTTTACATGGGCCATGAAGTGAGAGGAGATACTAATCACACATGCAAGCGTGCTTATGTTTCCAACTTGGTACTGTAATAATCAATGTCACGCAAAAATTCAATAAATTGAAATCCACTCGCGGCCCACGCAACCAAAAAATTAAGGTAATCTTTAAAACGACGCTAATGGAAATGAGCGTTTGGCGTTATTGGCCGGGAGGCCCCTTGTGGGGCAGGTCCGGCCGCCTTGGTGCAGGTCTTATTACATTCAAAAATGGTTCAAATGGCTCTGAGCACTATGGGACTTAACATCTGTGGTCATCAGTCCCCTAGAACTTAGAACCAATTAAACCTAACTAACCTAAGGACGTCACACACATCCATGCCCGAGGCAGGATTCGAACCTGCTACCGTAGCAGTCACGCGGTTCCGGACTGCGCGCCTAGAACCGCTAGACCACCGCGGCCGGCCTTATTACATTCGACGCCACAATGGGCGACCTGCGCGCCGGATGGGGATGAAATGATGATTAAGACAACACAACTTCCATCCCTGCGCGGAGAAAATCTCCGACCTAGCCGGGAATCAAACCCGGACCCGTAGGACGGCAACCCATCACGCTGACCACTCAGCTATCGGGGCGGACAAAACGACGCTAATCAAATCAAACGTCGCTATGAGAACCTGAGAAATAATCGACGCCCTTCTCATACTACATCATTCCAACTTCCGCTTCAAACCAAATACCACAGCGAAGCAGCGCTTACCGACCACCTGAGCTGCATTCAAAATGAAGCGTCCATCTCCGCAGTTCGGCCATGGAATGTCAGTATCTCTCCACTTTTGCCGCAGAGTAGCATGCCTGCATCTCTTCCATTGGACCATAGAGCAGCGCGTCCAAATCTCTCCCCCGTATTCCGCAGATTGCCCAAAAATTTTGACTAACCCTCCCGC
This sequence comes from Schistocerca serialis cubense, assembly GCF_023864345.2. Lineage (NCBI taxonomy): Eukaryota > Metazoa > Arthropoda > Insecta > Orthoptera > Acrididae > Schistocerca > Schistocerca serialis. Next base: position 652,615,482 of record NC_064639.1, on the reverse strand, counting down.
TGTCGTACCCGTGGGAAAAAAAAGAAAAAAAAACGAGGGAAATTTTCCTTCCGAAATCCCCTCTCCTCGGTTATGCTCCAGACAAATACACGCCAGCAATATCAGTACCCAATGAACCACGTTACTCGTTGTCCCCAAACAGAGTAGAAAAAAATCACACTCCCGTTCTCCCCCTCTTAAGATTATTTCAAAATAGCTGGTCAAACGGGATGTCGTGCAGGGAGCCCATAACTAACAGTCCCGGTGCAGTCATGTCACCTGTCTAGCTGCATAGGCGAGGAATGTCTGCTCAAATTTGCTCAGTCGAGAAATTCTGGAGCGTGAGGGACACAAGCGGACCTCAGTCATGTCGCATTCCTGTACGGCACCTTACATTTGCCATCTAAACAAAGTGAGCGGAGAGTTCCCCGTCGGAAGTCGCTGTTGTCCTAAAATCCTTAACGCGTAAAAAAAATCCCCACAGCGTGGGTCGAGACGGCAACTAGCCAAATAGAGGCCTTCCACACTCCAAGCACCTCCGAAATTAACCGACCAAATGCCAAACCAAACTCACCCAGCTGTATAGTGGAAGCTTTCATTGCTTAAGTAAAACTAATACTGCCGCTGCATCGCCATTTACAAAAAAAGGTGAAATGCGGCTGCTATTTACTCATTATGTCGCAGTTATTTCTGTTACATTCTTGATCTTCCATCGAAATTACGGCAGAGTTAATCTTAAATGGTGGCCGAAACTGACTGACATGAAACGAATAGGGCAGAAAATGGTGGACGCGTTTCAAGCTGTGAAGAGCAGCAGTGTCGGCCAATTACGTTTTGAGATTGCTGAGTATGGTCTCTGTGGAGTATTGGTTGGTGTGACAGCTTAAAATTGTTATTTATTGGAAACTTTTGAAACTATGTAAAGCATTGAATTAGAAAGGTTTTGGTAGGAAATACGTTGGTGCCAATGATAGATGTAGATGCAGGTTTATCAGTTAGTGTAAAAAATATTTGGTAGTCGATCGACACCACTTCGTTGATGCTTCGACGGGTCAGACTTATCGAGCAGTACTCTCCTGGAAAAAGGTTATAATAAATCAGGGGCGGCTACAGCTTGCCAAATATACGTGAGCACGATGTACGGGACGATATTTTGGCTGTCTCGGCTTTGCTTGGTACATCTCGGAAGTACTCGGTGCAGCACGATATTTCATTTAGCACTACGGTGCGACGTTTTTTTTGGTCGGCACGACTTTCTTCAGTTCGGCAGAATCGTGCTACCAGCGCTATTTACCCTTCGCTGTTTGTTCGTGATATAAAAGAAGTTCACATGCGTTCACATTTGCACAGGAAGGAGCAGTCTAGCGCGCGTCACCACAAGCCTTTAAAAATGTCTCGAATTGGTCGTGCGGTAGCGTTCTCGCTTCCCACGCCCGGGTTCCCGGGTTCGATTCCCGCCGGGGTCAGGGATTTTCTCTGCCTCGTGATGGCTGGGTGTTGTGTGATGTCCTTAGGTTAGTTAGGTTTAAGTAGTTCTAGGTCCTAGGGGACTGATGACCATAGATGTTAAGTCCCATAGTGCTCAGAGCCATTTGAACCATTTTGTCTTGAATTACAGAAAAGTAGAATAATAATACTTAATATCTATTATGAAATATACAGTCGCAAAAACGAGTGCCGAAAGTTTGGTATGGAGTGACATTACAACGCCATGGAGAAAGAATATTAAAGATTTAGATGACAATGAAAGAGCAAAAAATGACAACTACAACAGACAGGAGTCGCCGTTTTGTACATCAAGAAACACTTTATGCTAAATTTACCGAGTAAATTGGTGGTATTGATTCCAAGTTTTCTGAATTTGCACCCATTATTCGACTGTCAGTTGCCGTTTCAACTGAAAGCACCCCTGTGCATGTTCAGGTGCAATTTAATTCCCATTTACAAGTCCTTCTTTTACGTTAAAACTGTCCAGGACGTCTATGTTGCTTTCCTCAGGTAGAGTTCCCACGTCTCCATAATGAGGGTGCAAACGTGATGAAATATTTCAATTAACAAATGTGTGTAAAAGGCTTTTTTTCGATTATTAAACTAAATAAGCCACGATAACATGACAACCTGGATGCGAAAGTGCGTGAAAATGTCTGCGTGTGTCAGTATACAGAGTTCGTACCAGATAAAAGACATAGTATGTCATCAGCACACCAAAAATAATACTGAAAAATTGTTTTGTTTGTGGTATATGCTTTTGAGAAACATGAAATATGAAACCAGGTCATATACAGTGCGACTGTATCGTGATCCGAATGCGGCTCGTTCGCAGTTTCCTCCTCTTACCCCAATGATTTTAGAAATTCTGATGGAATGTTATCTAGCGCTTCTGCCTTATTTGACCGTAAGTCCTCCAAAGCTCTTTTAAATTCCGATTCTAATACTGGATCCCCTACCTCTTCTAAATCGACTCCTGTTTCTTCTTCTATCACATCAGACAAATCTTCACCCTCATAGAGGCTTTCAATGTATTCTTCCCACCTATCTGCTCTCTCCTCTGCATTTAACAGTGGAATTCCCGTTGCACTCTTTAATGCTACCACCGTTGCTTTTAATGTCACCAAAGGTTGTTTTGACTTTCCTGTATGCTGAGTCTGTCCTTCCGACAATCATATGTTTTTCGATGTCTTCACATTTTTCCTGCAGGCATTTCGTCTTAGCTTCCCTGCACTTCCTATTTATTTCATTCCTCAGCGACCTGTATTTCTGTATTCCTGTATTCCTGATTTTCCCGGAACATGTTTGTACTTCCTCCTTTCATCAATCAACTGAAGTATTTCTTCTGTTACCCATTATTTCCTCGCAGCTACCTTCTTTGTACCTATGTTTTCCTTCCCAACTTCTGTGATGGCCCTTTTTAGAGATGTCCATTCCTCTTCAACTGTACTGCCTACTGCGCTATTCCTTATTGCTGTATCTATAGCGTTAGAGAACTTCAAACGTATCTCGTCATTCCTTAGTACTTCCGTATCCCACTTCTTTGCATATTGATTCTTCATGATTAATGTCTTGAACTTCAGTCGACTCTTCATCACTACTATATTGCGATCTGAGTCTATATCTGCTCCTGGGTACGCCTTACAATCCAGTATCTGATTTCGGAATCTCTGTCTGACCGTGATGTAATCTAATTGAAATCTTCCCGTATCTCCCAGCCTTTTCCAAGTATACCTCCTCCTCTTGTGATCCTTGAACAGGGTATTCGCTATTACTAGCTGAAACTTGTTACAGAACTCAATTAGTCTTTCTCCTCTTTCATTCCTTGTCCCAAGCCCATATTCTCCTGTAACCTTTTCTTCTACTCCTTCCCCTACAACTGCATTCCAGTCGCCCATGACTATTAGATGTTCGTCCCCCTTTACATACTGCATCACCCTTTCAATATCCTCATACACTTTCTCTATCTGTTCATCTTCAGCTTGCGACGTCGGCATGTATACCTGAACTATCGTTGTCGGTGTTCGTCTGCTGTCGATTCTGATTAGAACAACCCAGTCACTGAACTGTTCACAGTAACACACCCTCTGCCCTACTTTCCTTTTCATAACGAATCCCACACCTGTTATACCATTTTCTGCTGCTGTTGATATTACCCGATACTCATCTGACCAGAAATCCTTGTCTTCCTTCCACTTCACTTCACTGACCCCTACTATATCTAGATTGAGCCTTTGCATTTCCCTTTTCAGATTTTCTAGTTTCCCTACCACGTTCAAGCTTCTGACATTCCACGCCCCGACTCGTAGAACGTTATCCTTTCGTAGATTATTCAATCTTTTTCTCATGGTAACCTCCCCCTTGGCAGTCCCCTCCCGGAGATCCGAATGGGGGACTATTCTGGAATCTTTTGCCAATGGAGAGATCATCATGACAATTCTTCAATTACAGGCCACATGTCCTGTGGATACACGTTACGTGTCTTTAATGCAGTGGTTTCCATTGCCTTCTGCATCCTCATGTCGTTGATCATTGCTGATTCTTCCCACCCCTAGGACAAGAGTGCCCTGAACCTCTATCCGCTCCTCCGCCCTCTTTGACAAGGCCGTTGGCAGAATGAGGCTGACTTCTTATGCCGGAAGTCTTCGGCCGACAATGCTGATTATTTATCAAAATTTCGGCAGTGGCGGGGATCGAACCCGGGACCGAAGGCGTTTTAATTATGAATCTCTGACGCTACCCCTAGACCACGGGCAACTTTTTTAATGTAGCTTTTCTTGACGTAAACTACAAAAGCTATCTCTGTTGAAGTTTTGACAAAAGTACATATAGATTTACAAAATTCATTACGACAGCATTTACAATAACCGCGAGTAAGCATATATTGTGGTAGAACTATGCACAGAAATGAATTTTTTTGTTATGTGAAAGAAGGCACCAACGTTCTTCTTCTTTGTAGGATTGCAGTAATATTGGAAAGGGGTGAATTAGTGAACTGGGTTTGTTCGTTCGTTAATAAACGCACATCTGTTTCTTAATTTCCAAAATTTCTAAACTGAGTGAGATTTGCATCCGGTCTCTCTAAGTGAGCGACTTTTGCGTCTTTTGTGTGTTTGTGTTTTCGTTTATCAATTGTTCGCAAAGGATATTTTGGCGAGACATACTAAAAATAATAATATTCTATTTGAAAAATTACATGTTTAACAAACCTCATTGTTTACTTCTCTGAAAACAGCGAAATAAATATTTCTTTCAATTATAATTTTGTAACTTACAGAGAGAAACATCTTATCTGAAGTGGTCTGTATATCAATAACAGGTACTGGAAGGCACGCGAAAAGCAGAAAATGAGAACTGTGTGTTGAATTATTTAATACATGTTTGTGTGTACTTTCCCCTCCAAACGAACTGGTTTTCTCCAAAAATACAGTTTGATTGCACTCTGACATCAAGTATGTGAAAGTTGTTTTTAGGTTAAGTACTTTATACATCCTCCGTGATCTCAAATCAGCTGTTCCGCCATCACAATTTTCCATGTTCGCCCACGACAGGCGTTAGAAACTTATACCATGAACTTAGACTGGGCTGCCCCCCTTTAAGTTTTACCGGAAAACCTCTCACTGTTCCCATGTACGAATCAGGTGTCGTAAAGCATTATCTGTACACATCTACGTACACTATAGCGAAAACTTCGACGCATGAGAACCGAACCTGGTCAAGACTGATATGATTTTGTTTGTTTTTGGGAGCCATGAGTAGAATTAGATGTAGCTGATTATCCATCCATGTAAGTGCCCTACGTGTGAAAATGCTACGATATTTGTACCATGCTCAGTCAACCATGGTGGCATTGGCACACGTTGATGGACACTTTAAATTGCATTAATTAATCGTATCAATTAATTAAAATTTGTACTTGATATACTTGTGTGCGAAAGCAGTAATTTATACAAAACCTGAATAAGTTGCGTAAGTTGGAAAGTATTGAAATTCACATACATAAGAACCTATTTTTATTGACACAGTAACTTTTATCTGTACTTCCAGAAGTCTCAAAAAGTTCTTGATCGATTTAGTTCTAATTTTTACACGATATTCTCACAAACATTCGGACGGACATTGACTATATATTTTTTTAACAACATTATACATGTTTTCTGTTAAAACCGACGGCGAGAAATAAAATGCTGAGCATGCTGTAAAAATGTTATGTTTCGTTTTCTTTCTCGTAGTCTGCTTTAACTACGATAGCAGGCCATTTAAATCATTAGAGAAATTGCTTCTCATATATAGTTGTTTCTTCTTACATATAATTGCATGCAACAATTGTATACTCAACAATGTGTTATTTCGTTTTCTTCTTTGCAGTCGGTTTTAACAGGAAATCTGTAAATGACGAAAAAATTTTATCAGTGAGTTTTCGGATCAAATTCGCTGTCCAAAGGTATTAAATGCTACCTGTTTGCGGATGATAACTGTGGGAAATAAAGACATTGGCCCCCACAGATTCGGCAGTTGGAGAGTTTAAGGTCAGACATTCAAATATATTAGAAATACTTTACGACCAGAATGCTTTAACCATGGTCAGCTATGTGCCCTTTTATGATACACACACACACACACACACACACACCCATTGTTGTTCAATAAGGCATATAGCCTAATAGCCTCTATCATAGTATTTCAGAATACTGTGTGGTAAGTGTTAGTGAAAGGGCACATAGCTGACAATGGTAGAAACACTCCGATCGTAAAGCATTTCTAACTTATTTGAATGTTCGACCTTCATTATTATTGCAATGAAACCTTAAACATTGTGAAAATGTTTTCTTCTTTGCAGTTTTCTTAGTTTGAGTCACTGAATATATTTGTAAACCATAACGACAGCTTCCAGTAGGCGTTCGTCTGTATGAACTGCATACATAGCACTCCCTGCGTCATTTGCATTTGCCCCACTCAGTCGGTTGACATGTCAACATTACTGTGATGTATGTGACAGAAGCAGGCACAAGTGTTGCGCACTGCTCTTGTTGATTAGTTCTCAAAACAAATGATGGTTTCATCAATTCGTAATGCGCACATTCGGGAGCGACAATATATCATAAAACTCCGTAGCTTCCGACACCTGGTCTTGCAGTTTACAGAGCCATTAGTTAAAATGTCGATCAGAGTCACAAAGACCACAACCTGATGTGCACCTGTCTATTCTTATTTTATATCTGTAGAACTGTCCACCCAACAGGCCCTTTCTACGTATTAGTATTTCTATTTCTGAGGCTTCTACACTATTCAGCCTCTGCGTGTAACGTGTTTAGACCCCAATGTGCATTGATTATCTTTGTCATTCCTGACACTCCAAAGCTTTTGCTAGCTCGGGATTACTTCCGAGGCCATAAGTGCCTATTCCAGAGTTGTTGTATTTCAGCTCCTCTATCTGCTCTTCAATTCGTGCGCAACCTTTCGAATCATCCTGTACAGTGTTTGCTGTCGGATACGTATCATTCGCTTAAGGAACACAAAAAAATAAGGCAGAAGAGACGTGGCTGTTTGCCTGGATGTATTGGAAACTTATCGCGGCAGTTATCTTGACTGCGATAGACGTGTTCCTTTTTTTTTCTTCCACCACAGCAAAGAAGTTAAACGGCGCCTCATAAACGGAGCGACCGTTATCAGTGAGCGTTATCAGCGTGGAGCCGGCGCTCCGGAACTGTGCCTCTGATAAGCCGCCGCCACAAAGCGCTGTAGGCACACAAAGTAAACTGGCGTACCTGTTACACCCACCTCTTAGTCAACACAGAAAATACAGTCCATCGGCAGCTGGTGCTAACTATCTCCCACAACACAGACATGCGTAATACTCGTCAGTGTGAATACTAATTTTTTGGATAGAATTTGTAAGGCTCAGATAGATCGCAATATGAGAAAGTGTGAGAAGGTTGGTTCAAATGGCTCTGAGCACTATGGGACTTAACAGCTGTGGTCATTAGTCCCCTAGAACTTAGAACTACTTAAACCTAACTAACCTAAGGACATTACACACACCCATGCCCGAGGCAGGATTCGAACCTGCGACCGTAGCGGTCGCGCCGTTCCAGACTGAAGCGCCTAGAACCGCTCGGCCACCAGCGGCCGGCAAAGTGTGAGAAGGAAGAGTAGTCAGTATATACGACTCTACTGATGGTGACCCCTCCTGAGGAAGTGAAAGTTAATTCGGAGATTCCTCTCTTATTGACAAGTATTCTTAACATAACAAATCCCCGAGCCTGCACATCAGTGTCCACACCCCATAGATTTGCACTTGGTATGCCAAAGACAAAAAATGATGCCCTACCTTAATATTACAGCATCCATGTGAATGCTTCACGACATTCACTCCAGGATTAAGGATTAGACAATATCTGCATCGCACTTCATTGCAAAGTAATAAGATCAATTATTGGAAAATGCAAGTGAACTTCAAGAGGAGTAACAGTAAGCACAGCTGGCGTACTTACTAAGGTATACAGAGTGAAGTGACGGTGAGCGTAGGGTTCTGAGATAGTATTCGGGTGTAATGAGTTCCAAATCCCCAGGTCCAGATTTGGACTTTTGTTGGATTAGCAGTTGACTTACGAGAATGCTAGATTTTCCTCGCCGAGCTTGTGCTTTGTTTTTAGAAATCTCGAGGTTCGGACTTTAAAACTGCAATCATCCTTTTCTCCGTAGTATAGTGTACTGTTTAATAAAATTTTCCTATCCTATCATCGTCATACAACAAGTATATACACAGACGCCGATAAAAATAATGCTGTGCTCCTGTACATATAAGCAGAGCAATGTAGTAAGCTAGTAGACAGAGAAATTAGGTAACCCAAAGGACGAACAACTTGATAAACTTTCTCACATACAGAAGAATACCCGCCACTGTGTTCCTGCACCCAGTGGGTTGAACTTATGGTTCTAAAGGCTCTGTGTATCTTCTACTTCTGACGCTTGCAGAATACCAATGTTGATGCAGTTGCATTTCTACGCGTGCGAAGCCAGGGCAGCAGACAAAGGATTAGGAAGCTCAATCTTTTTCATGAGACACTAAGACAGAGTATATAAGCACCACTCCATCACAAAATTGGAGATAGGACTGACAACAACAATGCTTTCCAGAAAAAAGGCTCTGAACTGGATACTCCAATGCCTCGGAACAGATTCTGCCAGACGGTTGCGTGTTTTTCGTCCTAGGAGTACTCTGGCGCCACGCGACGGCTGGCTGGCCTGTGTGAGTGACTTACGTGCGTGCACACGGCGGCCCTGCGCGACGTGGCTCGTGTTCGTGTGGTGACACCCTCGCGGTTTCGGCCGGCACTGACCGCGCGCCGAAAGCCGTATCTTATCTCGCCTGGAGCTGCAATAACGACGTCGTAGCGCGCGGAGCACGTACCGCCTTATCCAGAAAAACCCGTTAACACGCAGTAACTGCGTCATAAACGACGTGCGTCTCACTACCTAAATACATTGATGCGGATAACTTCGCAACCTTCATATACTTGAGTTTCAGAAATAATGTCGTTAACAGCTGTTTCTCATTAACTGCTAAACGTCCAAACTCAGTTTTTATGTGAGGTAGTTATAGCTCAACCTCACATCGACATAAAAGATATGGAATAACTAAGCCATTAATTGCATTTAATAGGTTCCAACGTGACCGCTTCCATAATTTTTTTAACGCCAACTACCTAGCTTACTTACTCTGCGCGATAAGGCAGGGACGACAGCGCGCTGTTGCAAGGCACGTCTTCCAAAGGATTCTGCAAGGGGTGTGAAAAAATATAGAAGCACCAAATACACTTTACCTTGCCTAATACGGTGTAACAAAACCGTTCGAATCTGAAACAGCCTCCGATCGTCTCGGAATGGATAATTAAGGTCCGGCATGGTTTGCAAGGGATTCTTATACCACTCTTCCTGAAAAACACTGGCAATGGTAGGTAACGAAAGTGGAGGTAGACAGCGATCACGCACCCTTCTCCCGGAGATGACTGGGTGTTGTGTGATGTCCTTAGGTTAGTTAGGTTTAAGTAGTTCTAAGTTCTAGGGGACTGATTACCGTAGATGTTAAGTCCCATAGTGCTCAGAGCCATTTTTGAACCTTCTCCCGGAAGTAGACCACAAACGCTCAGTGATATTGCACTTTGCAAACTATAGTGGCCAGGGGAGATGAGACACTTCATCCTCATGCTCAGAAAACCAGTCATGCACGATACGAGCTGTTTGAACAGGCGTCCTGTCTTCGAACACCAATGGGGACCAAACATTGTACCGTGGTGTGGACTCAAAATGGTCACATAATCCTTGGCAGTAATGCAACTCGTGAGAGTAAGCATGAGGCCCAAGAAATACGACAATATGGCTGCCAAAATAACCACCGAACGCCAGACGTGTTTCACTCTTGGGATGGTGATCCGACCAAATGATAATCTTCCATTGCTTCACGGTACAGGTTGTATGGCTTCAGCACCACGTTTTACGGACATTTGCATCACTGATGAGTGGTTTTGGAATTCCAGGTCACTCTGCATTTCCCTGCGTAAGGAGCTCCATAATGTTGTTTTGTTGCTGACATGGTTTTGGAGTGCAAAATTCGGTTCTGAAGTGCTTCTTCAATTGTATCCTCTTAGTTTTAGTCACGGTACTCTTCACTGACCGTCTGTAGCAATCACTGAACACACACTTTCGTCCGAGTTGTGACTTACTGGATGATGTTTTTCCGTTTTCCCTGTATAGGATATAAATCTTCGATACAGCACCACCTGAAACACCAAACATTTCGGCTTTCTTGGTTGCGGAAGCACCCACAATAAGAGCACCAACAATTTTCCCGCGTCAAACTTTACATAACTACGAATAAGGCACTCACAATTACACAGAAAACTGTTCTGGCCACGGCTGACACTTGCTGCGTGTTCAGGACACTGAACACGTGCCGCTCGTCATGAAATACAACAGCGCCCCCTGCAGACTTGGCTAGAATCTCCCATTCTCGGGATGTTTCCATATTTTTGTCCATCCTCATATTTCCTTCTTTCTAATGCCAATCGTCCTCTGCTCCTATCTGCAGAAAGTTCTCATGGATTCCTCTCTCCTTTTATTTGGTCTGCCTAGCGCTCTTCTTCCGCGGGGACAAAAACGTCCATGGCCTTTGAAATCCATTGATTTATCTATCTAAGCGAAGCGACCTACTCGTACAAGCCGTTTAGCTCTAATCAAGGCCACTATAAGGATTCGTAATGTTGATAATAATACATTTTAGTCAAACATCGAAACACGCTCTTAAAAACGTTCTTTCTGACAACGTTCGTTTCTGACTCTTTGTACATGGCCCTTATTACCTTTATCTAGCGTCAAAGTAGTATCCTTTCCTCCACAACGTTCGGAAAAATTTCACGGCTTCCTTTATTGCATTAGATCAAAGAAAGTGAGTTTCTCATTAATATTCTACTGGGACGATAATAATATGCTACCGTACATAAGCAGCAACCTAAATTTTGAGGAAGAAATTAAAAAAAAAAAGCGCGGAAATAACCTGCACACTGATTGTGGGGAAAAAATTAACAGAAATTTGTTTGTACTTAAAACGTCATATGTAGGTATGCACAGTTAACATTTGTTCTCAAATATGATAAAATATACTGGGTGTTCAAAAAGTCTGTCCGCAGTGCTGTATGATTGTTATCCGCACGTGCCGTATGACTGTTCGTCTGCCTGCGTTACTTCGCTTCAAGTGGACTCTCCCAACATCCCGCTGTTTCGTTTATCTCAGCCAGCGTCAGTAGTATCGTTGATGTGTGTCGTTACGTGTTGACGTGAACTTTTAAGTTTAGTTCCTTTATTCGTTTGCTTCGTTTTTGTCACTGCTAAGATGCTAACCATGTGTGTTTTTAGTCGAACAAGTGTTCAAAGCCGGCGGTAAATTCACAGTTTCAGTTCTTCAAACATTTAATTCAGTTTTCCCGAAGACAACACTCCCACATCGCGATACGGTGCGAGATTCGATTAACAAATTTCGAAGTACGGGTTCAGTGACAGATGCACCGAGATGTGGTCGTCATAGCGTTTTGTCTGAGGATATACTACTCGATATTTCCGATAAAATGTCCATGAGTCCGAAAAAGTCAGTAAGAAAACTCGCTCGGGAAACCGATGTTAGTGTCGGAACGGCCCATACAGCTGTAAGGAAAAAAATTAGAACTTATCCCATACAACGTGACAGTCGTGCAAGAACCTAAAAATACTGATTATGGCAAGAGACTGCATAATGGTCAATGGTTCGAAAATGTCGTTCAACAAAATGGAAGGGATATTCTTAATGAAACGTTTTTCACTGATGAGGCGTGGTTTCATTTATCCGGGTACATGAACTAGCAAAATTCTCGTATGCGGAGAACTGCAAATCCATTGTGTATTCATGAGGAACCACTTCATTCGGTGAAAATAGGAGTGTGGGTTGCAATTTCTAGACGTGGGATTGTGAGTCCTATATTTTTCAACGAAACAATAAACACACAACGATACTGCAGTGATATTCTGTACCCATTCATAGGAAAACTTGTTTTAAGTGAAATACTGAGCGGTTATTTTCATCAAGATGGTGCAACCGCGCATACACCTAGCGTTTCAATGTCAGTGCTTGCTGATGTTTTTGTTGATGGCATAATTTCACAAGGTCTTTGACCTTCACGATCGCCTGACCTAACACCACCTGACTTTTTCTTGAGTGCAGCGAAAGCAACTGTCAATAAAAACCGTCCAAAATCCATCGATGAATTGAAAACTGCAATATGCAATTTTACTCCTTCGTTACAGAAGAAATGTTACAGCTTGTGTTTGGAACATGATTAGACGAATTGAATTGTGTATTCAACAACAGGGGCGGGGGGGGGGGGGCACTTTCAACACTTAATGTGAAACTTTGTAAGTAAAAATGAATATTCAGTAAATTAATAACTTGTATTTCACTGAGTTTTATTTCGGTATATTCACTGCGGCATACGGCACGCGTGGCTAAGATTATACGGCACTGCGGAGAGACTTTTTGAACACCCCGTGTTAGCACGTAACATACGGGAGCCATGTTTTTTCTTCTTCACTCTCGTCACTATCACCACCCGTATTCACGTCTTTATTCTCAGTCCGATCACTTTTTTATTCTCTTCCCGCAGTACGACACCCTCGCTGCCATTCAAGACATTCTATATGCAGCATTTCTTGAAACTGTTGATGATGGGCTGTGATATCGAGGACCATGAAGCAAGAATTCATTCACACAGAAGAATGCCTGACGGTTTCTTAATCTTACCAGTGGTGTAAGGTCTTCTTCCAGGAGTCGATCTAAATATATATTCTTTGGAGGTCGATCTTGAACGGCTTGTTTTTGGTTACATCTAACAACTGTGGTTTTAAGTCATTCCTCCGGTATTACAATGTCTACCTCTTTGTGCACAAAGTTTATCATTTAGTTCAGCGGTTAGATGTCACTTTAAAGCACCCTAAAGTAGAATGGCTTCCGTTGCAACAAGTACCCCAGTCTGCGATTCCAAGCAGTAGACAACCAATCAGCGATCAGTTGCGTTGTCATGTAGCCCTTTTCTTGGCGGCGAGTCACTGAGTGTTAAGGAAAGTTTTCTGTGGACATAATTTTTCTCTTAAGAATGAGATAATGGGGTAACTTTTACCTTTTGACTGTGGCAGCTAACATCACAGTTACTCGATTCTCATTCCCGGTTCCGTTTAATGGGATACGTTTTTCGCCTTGAGTGTATGTTGCAGTATTTTTCTCAATGTCCAAAAATACTGGAGTTTCGCCAGCATTTCCAGGCTGATGAAAACGGTATGAGTGACGTCTTCGCAACTGGATGACTTACCACTGAGAGCTAATCAGTTTCTCTCCGAAATCTGTTAGCATTACCTATGCTAGTGTAGTACTTCGTCGGAGATCATGGGTATTTCTTAGCAAAAACAGACGACACACTCACACGGAATTCTCCTTGTCGCATGTTTAAAGACTGTTTTGATATCCAAGTCCTTCAGTTGGATTATTTGTTGCAAGTTAGGTATCCTTTCTTTCCTCCTAACTTGCAGATAGGAAAGAACTTTAGCTTCAGGTTCCGGATACTTGCCAGGTTCCGTCCCCAGAACGTTTTTCTGGATAAAACTACCTTCTTCCAGAAGAAAATTTTAACTCTGTAGGAGAGTGTGCGCTGATGTGAAACTTCCTGGCAGATTAAAACACAAAACCGTGACCTATGTCTTTCGCTGAGAGTGCTCTACCTCTCATCTTTACTTCCTCCAGTACCTCATCTCCTACCTTCCAAACTTCACAGAAGTTCTTCTGCAAAACTTGCATTTTTCCTGAGTCGTGTTTGGGTAGCTCAGTCGGTAGAGCTCTTGGTCGCGAAAGGTAAAGGTCCCGATTTTGAGTTTCAGTCCGGCGGAAAGTTTTAATCTTGCAGAAAGTTTCGTACCTTCTTCCACTGTCCTCTGAAACAACCCAACATCGCACAGTATAGATTTTTCAAGTCCACACTTTCTTCTGGTCTCTGTTGGTTGTGGGTTTGGTACAACGCACAACTGCAAGTTTGAGGTTTGTATCGTAACTGCGCCGAATTCGTTGGCTTGATGACACTATTCGCTCAATATGGTCGTTCATATCGGCATATGTCGGGCCTTCTTACCAGTATCCATCATCATCATCATCATCATCATCATCATCATCATTCGTGAGAGTGGCTTGATTGGTCTGTGTAAAACAATTGCACTTTGTAAAAATTGGAAGTTTTTACGGCCGTTGATGACCGCGTAGTTGAGCGCCCCACAAACAAAACATCACAATCACCATCTCAATAGTATCCAATCCAAACTAACTTATAAGCTAATGAAACAATACTGGTGGACCTACACAATGTTCGAGCCAATAAAATACCGGTAAAAGTTTGCATTGTTACGTAATAAAATACCTTGCCGTTAGTTTCGGTTAGAGCTGCTAGCTGTGTCGTTTCAAATGAGCACTTTTTTTTCAGTAAGGATGTGTAAAAAGACAGGGTAGCAGATATTGGACACACCCTAACTTTTCGAGGATGCAATTTAGATAAGAAATACCGTTTATCTTGTGGCCAGTACGGTGCTTTCGACTCTTGGAGGGTAAAGTCGTTATATCTATGGGGCGGGAACACTTGCTGTACTGACGATGCGATGCTTGCACATCCTAGCAGCGGTGCCGTAGCCGAGCGCCAGTAGCAGTGGCAGTCGCAGCGGCAGCGGCAGCGGCAGCGGCCAGATAGAACAGAGCCTGCAGCGGGCCACTTGCTGTAATTGAGTTTGGCCTGCTATTTGCCCGCTGGAAACTTCGCCAACTTCGCTTTCGTCAATAAAGCGACCACCACTTCGCTTCCTGGGCGTCACACTCGGATGGAGCTAAAATGGCCCCGATAGTCCCATTCCCGCCGCACTTATTGATTTTAAGGTCGTCTTAAACTTGGGGCGCCATCCAATATTTTCTGTAACTTAGTTATGAGTTTGTTCAGGTATAGCTGGCCGGAGTGGCCGAGCGGTTCTAGGCGCTACAGTCTGGAACCGCGCGACCGCTACGGTCGCAGGTTCGAATCCTGCACTCGGGCATGGATGTGTGTGATGCCGTTAGGTTAGTTAGGTTTAAGTAGTTCTAAGTTTTAGGGGACTGATGACCTCAGATGTTAAGTCCCGTAGTGCTCAGAGCCATTTCAACCATTTTGTTCAGGTATGGATATATCTTTGCTCCGCAACTAGCACCTTACATCGACACTAGTAGATTGTTTCTTTGAATATTCTTATGGTCAGACAACTTACCATGCGAAAGGTACTCAGAATTGTGTAATTAATGTAACTGTGTAATTAATTTTTGTTAGTTCGCACGCATATGTCTGCAGCTATGGTACACCCTGAAATGCACGAACCATATTGCCGTAGCACGCCGCTAGAGAAACCAAAACAAGATCGCATAACCCATTCATAAAGTGAGGCACCGAGTGGTAATTAGTTTTGTCCATTTGAATGAAGAACAATGCTTCAGTAGTCCATGCTGATTCATTGAAAGTGTACGGCAACAGTGCATCATCATGTTGCTGGTGACCATTATATCTGTTTACTATCCCTTGCCTGGCCTTCTCAGACGTTCTGTGCATTCTTATCGGTGCGGAGCCACCGTAAGTAACTTGTGTTGAGCACCAAGTTGTCATCAATGAAGTTTGTCAACGTTAATTGTGAGTGCTTTCAAACAGCGGGCTTAATCTCTGTACGTTCTTGTATTACTCTAGTTCGTTGGGGCTAGCACGTGCTATTACTGTGGTGCTGGGGGCCGCATTGCCGGTCTGCTATGATTAGATTAGATTAGATTTACTTTCATTCCAATTGATCCGTAGTGAGGAGGTCCTCCAGGATGTGGAACATGTCAGAAAAACAACAATACATGACAAATATTTACAACTAAAACAAATAAGCTAATGTACCATTCCACAGGTCTCAAGTGGAATGATCGTAATTTTTTTAATGAACACTATATGAAAGTCATTTTACAAATACTAATGCACTAAATTTAAAATAAAAAAGTTTTTTATTTATTTATAAGGTAATAAACATGTAATACAACTACTATAATACTTATTTACAATGAACACATTACTGCACTGAAATTGTGCAGAAGTTAGGTTGTATTTAAACACACACACACACACACACACACACACACACATACATTTACAATGAACACATTACTGCACTGAAATTGCGCAGAAGTTGTACTTATATATATATGGAACTATATTATGGAAATGGAAGAGGATGTAGATGAAGATGAAATGGGAGATATGATATTGCGTGAAGAGTTTGACAGAGCACTGAAAGACCTGAGTCGAAACAAGGACCCCGGAGTAGACAACATTCCATTAGAACTACTGAAACCGTGGGAGAGCCGGTCCTGACAAAACTCTACCATCTGGTGAGCAAGATGTATGAGACAGGCGAAATACCCTCAGACTTCAAGAAGAATATAATAATCCCAATCCCAAAGAAAGCAGGTGTTGACAGATGTGAAAATTACCGAACTATCAGTTTAATAAGTCACAGCTCCAAAATACTAACGGGAATTCTTTACAGACGAATGGAAAAACTGATAGAAGCCGACCTCGGGGAAGAACAGTTTGGATTCCGTAGAAATGTTCGAACACGTGAGGCAATACTGACCCTACAACTTATCTTAGAAGAAAGATTAAGGAAAGGCAAACCTACGTTTCTAGCATTTGTGACTTAGAGAAAGCTTTTGACAATGTTGATTGGAATACTCTCTTTCAAATTCTGAAGGTGGCAGGGGTAAAATACAGAGAGCGAAAGGCTATTTACAATTTGTACAGAAAGCATATGGCAGTTATAAAAGTCGAGGGGTATGAAAGGGAAGCAGTGGTTGGGAAGGGAGTGAGACAGGGTTGTAGCCTATCCCCGATGTTATTCAATCTGTATATTGAGCAAGCAATAAAGGAAACAAAAGAAAAGTTCGGAGTAGGTATTAAAATCCATGGAGAAGAAATTAAAACTCTGAGGTTCGCCGATGACATTGTAATTCTGTCAGAGACAGCAAAGGACTTGGAAGAGCAGTTGAACGGAATGGGAAGTGTGTTGAAAGGAGGATATAAGATGAACATCAACAAAAGCAAAACGAGGATAATGGAATGTAGTCGAATTAAGTCGGGTGATACTGAGGGAATTAGATTAGGAAATGAGACACTTAAAGTAGTAAAGGAGTTTTGCTATTTGGGGAGCAAAATAACTGATGATGTTCAAAATAGAGAGGATATAAAAGGTAGACTGGCAATGGCAAGGAAAGCGTTTCTTAAGAAGAGAAATTTGTTAACATCGAGTACTGATTTAAGTGTTAGGAAGTCGTTTCTGAAAGTATTTGTATGGAGTGTAGCCATGTATGGAAGTGAAACGTGGACGATAAATAGCTTAGACAAGAAGAGAATAGAAGCTTTCGAAATGTGGTGCTACAGAAGAATGCTGAAGATTAGATGGGTTGATCACATAACTAATGAGGAGGTATTGAATAGAATTGGGGAGAAGAGGAGCTTGTGGCACAACTTGACTAGAAGAAGGGATCGGTTGGTAGGACATGTTCTGAGACATCGAGGGATCACCAATTTAGTATTGGAGGGCAGCGTGGAGGGTAAAAATCGTAGAGGGAGACCAAGAGATGAATACACTAAGCAGATTCAGAAGGATGTTGGTTGCAGTAGGTACTGGGAGATGAAGAAGCTTGCACAGGATAGAGTGGCATGGAGGGCTGCATGGAACCAGTCTCAGGACTGAAGACCACAACAACAATATAAAGTTGGTTTTACTGAGAAATTCATCAATGGAGCAATGGAGTAGAAGGAGTTGGCCACCAATAAATCCTTTAGGCTTCACTTAAACTGAATTTCATTGGTTGTTAAGCTTTTTATGGCTGTTGGCAAGTCATTGAAAATGTGTGTTCCTGAATAATGCACACCTTTTTGTACAAGACTAAGTGACTTAAAATCCTTGTGAAGATTATTCTTATTTCTAGTATTGATTCCATGAATTAAGCTGTTGGTTTGAAAAAGTGATATATTTTTAATGACAAATTTTATTAAGGAATAAATATATTGGGAAGCAGTAGTTAGTATCCCTAGTTCCCTAAACAGGCTTCTGCAGGATGTTCTTGAGTTCACACCACATATAAATCTTACTGCACGTTTTTGTGCCCGGAAAACTTTAGCTTGGCTTGATGAATTACCCCAGAAAAAAATATCCCATATGACATTATGGAATGAGAGTAAGCATAGTATGCCAGCTTTTTCATTTTCATATCCCCTATGTCTGACAAAAGTCGCATTGCAAACAGAGATTTGTTAAGACACTTCAGCAGTTCTGTGGTTTGCTCCTCCCAGTTGAATTTATTATCAAGCTGTAATCCCAAGAATTTAACACTGTCCACTTCTTCTATCTTCTTGTCATCTTATGTTAGACATATACTCGTTGGACACCCCTTACAAGTTCTGAACTGCATGTAGTGTGTTTTTTTCAAAGTTTAGTGAGAAAGAATTGGCTAGGAACCAGTGATTAATGTCCACAAATATTTTATTAGCTGATCTTTCTAAGACTACACTTGATTTGCTATTTATTGCAATGTTTGTATCATCAGTAAACAAAACAAACTTGGCATCTGGTAATGTTACTGATGAAAGGTCATTGATATACACAAGAAAAAGTAAGGGCCCCAAAATGGATCCTTGTGGGACCGCATATGTAATTAGTTCCCAGTTGGATGACGCCTGATAGCTTGATACATGTCTCTTTCCTAACAACACCCTTTGTTTCCTGCCAGAGATATAAGATTTGAACCATTTTGCAGCATTTCCTGTTACACTATAATACTCTAATTTACTTAAAAGGATATTGTGATTTTCACAGTCAGATGCCTTTGACAGATCACAAAATAAACCAGGTGCCTGCAATTTTTTGTCTAATGAATTAAGCACATTTTCACTGTAAGTGTTGATAGCGTTCTCAATATCAGAACCTTTTAGAAATCCAAACTGTGACTTTGACAGTATGTTATTTGAGATAAGATGGTTATAAAGCCGACTGTACACTACTTTTTCGAAAATTTTTGAAAATGCTGGCAACAGTGAAATTGGACAGAAATTTGATGCTATTTCTTTATCTCCCTTCTTAAACAGTGGCTTACCTTCAGCATATTTCAGCCATTCAGGAAATATCTCACTGATAAATGACTGGTTACACAGATAGCTTAATATGTTACTTAGCTCAGAATCACATTCTTTAATTAACTTTGTTGATATTTCATCATACCAACTAGATGTTTTTGATTTTGAAGATTTTATGATGGACATTATTTCTGTTGGGGTAGTGAGGGTCAAATTCATATTGTGGAAGTTGCTTGAAATTTCTGGTCTGAGGTATTCCATAGCAGCATCTACCGAACCTGACAACCCCATCTTTTCAGTAACAGTTATAAAATGTTGAATTAAAAGTTCTGCAACACTATACACATCTGTCACCAATGTATCATTTACTCTTAATGCTATTTGTTCCTCTTCATGTCTGGTTCTACCGGTTTCCTCCTTCTCTATATCCCATATTGTCTTTATTTTGTTATCTGATATGACTATCTTTTCCTTGTAATATATTTGCTTTGACATCCGTAATACAGTCTTTAATATTTTGCAGTATTTCTTGTAATGTGCTATAGCATCAACATCGGAACTGTTTCGGATTGACAGATACAGTTTTGTTTTTGTTTTACAAGATACCCCAATTCCTCGAGTAATCCATGGCTTTTTTGTAGACTTTGCTCTAACCTTGGTAAGTTTTGGGGGAAAACAGTGTTCGAATAAGGTATGCACTTTATTAGCAAAAGTGTTATATTTTTCATTCATGCCATGAGCACTGTAAACATCAGTCCAGTGAATGTCTCTGAGGAGTGTCCTAAAATAATCAATTTTTGGCTTATTGATTACCCTCTTGAGCTCAGATTTAACTGATTTTATATCCTGTTCAGTATTAACATTTAACAGAAGGAACTGCATGTCATGGTCGGAGAGGCCATTGACTATTGGTTTTGTAATATAATTTTGTTCATTGGACTTTTCTATAAAGATATTATCAATGGCTGTTTGTGAGCAATTGGCTACCCTAGTGGGGAACTTTACAGTGGGAATTAAGTTGAATGATAGTGTTACTAACTCAAATAAGTTCTTATTGGGAGAGTCTTTAAGAAAATCTACATTGAAATCACCAGCAACCACTATTTCTTTGTTTTTGGTTGTTAAACGGGCCAGTATAGCTTCAAGGTGGTTTACAAACAGATTTAAGTTACCTGCAGGTGCTCGATATACACTTAATGTTATGAATGATTTTTTGCGAAATTCTAATTCTGTTGCACATGCTTCCATATGTTGTTCCAGGCAAAATTTATGAATGTCTATGTTCTTAAATTTATGACAGTTCCTAATGAATGTGGCAACTCCTCCTTTCTCCATTTCTGATCTACAAAAGTGAGATGCTATCCTAAACCTTGTAACACTTAAAAGTTCTATACCAATGGTCACATGATGTTCAGAGAGGCAGATTATGTCAGCTGGGTTTGAAGACTCTAATTCATCTATGCAGATAGTTAATTCATCAGTTTTATTTCTCAGTCCTCGAATATTTTGATGCAATAAAGATAGCTGACATTTCACATTGTCTGAGTTAAAATTTGGTAGAGGTATAATATCTGATGACTGTTGAAAATTCTTAACCAATAGCTGTTGATGCTGATGTAATAAGCTGGAATTATGTTTTTTGATTTCTTTCTCAAACTTAACGTTTGTCTTAGTTCTAACCTCTCTCAAAATTTGCTTTCTTTCTGTCCTCCCTACCCTAAAAAAGAGTCTTTTCTGAACCCTATAACCACTGGTATTTTACCACTCATGACAGTGCCCCCCCCCCTTTAACTTTCCTGCTATTTCCCCAGCCAATTTACCCTTCCCCTTCCTGTTGAGGTGAAGGCCACGCCTAGTATAATCCCACCTACTGAGAGAATCAATAGGAACCACACCAATGTGTGACCCTGCACCCGACATAAGCAGCCGTTCCAGCTCCAAATTAACTCTCTTGACAGAAGAGTTCAAATGAGGTCGGTCATGGCGCCCAAGAACGGATACAAACTCAACAGTAGTATGCTTCGATGCTGACACAATCTTCGCCAGGTCACACACTATACTGTACCCAGGATCTCTGTCAATACTGTTACCTGCCCCACCCACTATAACCACGGTGTCTTCCTTAGTGAAATCTTTGCAAAGTGATCCTAAACTCTCTGTCACCTGCTCCAGACCAGCACTAGGTTTAAGAAAATTGGTGACCTGGTATTCTGATCCTAGTTCATCCTGCAAAAGTTGGCCAACACCTCTTCCATGCGCACGCAAGCACTTAGGTTAAGATAAGCTCGCATCAGACCTGTACTATTATTTGAATAAAGCTGAGTGAGTTCACCCGATCACTGCTTGTTCTTTTGACAAACTATTAGTTACTGTGCTGCAAGCGGCTATTGAAAACTGTGCCTAGAAGCTGGAATCTAGTGCTGCCACTTCATGTTAAGGTTATGTCATTTGATGAATGTTGTAAATGTTAATAAAGCTTAGGTTTCAGATTACTGGTTAATTCATTGGTATCTAGCGTAATGGGCGGAATTCAACTTTACACTTTTATACACCAGTCCTTAACTGGGTAATCTCTAATTTCATGATTTTACTAAACGGTAATTACAGGGGTTGGTGCCGGCACTATGAAAAAAGGGAGTTGTTAAATATTTCCATGGTCAGGTTTTAACATAGTTTCCCTTTCACTGTTGTGATATCATTTGTATTACTTGTGTCCGCATGGTTCCGACGACGTCCATACACCATTACGTTGTATGCAACTAAGATGTCCACTTGCTTTGATTGTACCGTGGCGTTGACTTGAGAAGATAAAATTAATTCAGGTTACCCATTGTATACAAAACATTAATAGTGGAGGTATAGATTTGATTGATGGTTTAAATGAATGCTTAATTTTTTCGGGGTTCTGAATTTTTATTTAATTGCTTGGGTACTAAACAAAAGTTTTAAAAGGCCAGTCTGCACATGTTGGAACCCAGTTCCGCTCCGCTCCCGTATGTGTTACAGAACGAAATTGCGGCTTTATGTTTAGGAGCAAGACACTACGAAGAAAGCACTCCAAAATTGAAGTCCAAGGATGATTATGACGGACAACGACCTACAGTTTGTATCTTTTCTAAAGATCGTTCTACTACGAGGAAGAAATTTCTGTTTCGTGTGGTCCTTTCCGACTCCTTCCCAAATGAAATTTTTTAATGAAATTACATAACTTGGACATTTGACGAGAGATCCAAATATGAGGTGGTTGTTAACAAATCCATACAAAGGTGTAATGTGGCAGTGGTCAAAGACGCTCCATTGTATGGTAACGAATCCCTTTTATTCGAGACCTGAGAAAATGTTCTGATGGGATCCGAAAGCACTGATAAGCTGGTGGACGCTGTGTCGATGTTCTGGGAATGTTTTAACGAAGCGAAAGTGCCCACTGTGTCTTCAGACAAAACATGTATATTGAGCTAATTGGTCTCTTCGTTTCTGTGTACATTTCGCTGTCATATAGTCAAGGCTGGTAACATTACCAACCTTGAATTCCCAAATAGCAAGCCTGATTTTCAGAAGGAAAACCTTGTGACAGCTAGGTATGACGAACATACAGAATCCTTTATACACATTGTCTGAACTGCGAAGTCAAGGGCAACCTTGCAACATAGACATAACATTCTCGAATATTTTACTGTTCCAGACGAAAGAGGCGCTAATCATGTATCGTTGTACACCGATATAGATGTATATTTCAGTGTCTTATGCCGTCTCCTTGAGTCCTTATCAGTAACTGTTTTTATCTTTAGACTGTTGGTGTTATCTTGCTATTTTCTCAAGTACATCAACTTTTATCTACCTCAGAGCATCAAGGAAAGTAAGTCAACTATAATCTTTAAAAGTAATAGTGACGTTAGGCTTTCCTAAAATTATATTCCTTTTACGCCATTTGCAAAGCACAGGCGGCACGAGCCCTTCAACTTATTGCAGTTGAATCATTTTGCCAGCAAATTGGTACAATAATACAGTGTGTGTGTGTCCTCTCGGTGCAACTGCAGACGAAACTCCATTTCTGAGTTTACAGAGTTTTGAACTGGACGAGACTCCAATTTAAACGGAGTTTTCTCTACATAATACGCGTTAATTCCGAGGAATGGAAGCAGAAGAAACATATTCTTTAATAATAATGAAACACAAAATTACGAACGGCTCGTATACTTCCCAAAATACTTTCTCTGCATGATTGTTATTACTGTTATAAAGGTTCTTGGTAGTCTGCTTTCCTGCAGTCACACTTCATGTCGTATGCGTGTCTACTTCGTGGAAACTGTGCAGCGGAATCCCAGAGAAAGCTACCCACCCATCTACCATTGCTACCTTTCGCGAATTATTGGATAACGCCATGTGAGGAGGTATGCCACGTTACTTGGTGCTTACTTCCAGCAATACGCGAGAAATGCATGCTTGAACGTAGATGCAGATGCTAACCTAGCCTGCAGGTTGCGCTGTTGTATTTACGAACGGCACCCGTGCAACGTGATCCAGACGTTGCAAGTGTCAGCCGTAGTCAGAACACCGTTCTGTGTAGTTTTTCGTGCAGTGTGTCGGTGGTAAGTGAATTAGAACTGTCAAATTCTTGATGCTCGTATGGTGGGTGATTCCGTAACCACGGCAATCGAACTGTTTGGTGTTTCAAGACGCGCTGTGTCAAAGATTTATAACACACTCATGGAAAACGAAAAAAGTTGTCCGCTAAGACACAGCGAAGACGACAATGTGTGTTGAGTGATCGTGACAGACGGTCACTGAAGAGGATTGTAAATGTCGTATGACTAGGGCCTCCCGACGGGTAGACCGTTCGCCGGGTGCAAGTCTTTCGGTTTGACGCCACATCGGCGACTTGCGCCTCGATGGGAATGAAATGATGATGATTAGGACAACACAACACAACACCCAGTACCTGAGCGGAGAAAATATCCGACCCAGCCGGGAATCGATCCCGGGCCCTTAGGATTGACATTCTGTTGCGCTGGCCAGTCAGCTACTGAGGGCGGTCAAGAGGATTGTGGCAGAAAATAAGAGGACTGCAACTGCAGCAGTCACTTCAGAACTGAATGTCGCATTCGTGAACCTTATCAACACCAAAGCACTACGAAGGAAGCTCCATAAGCAAGGAATTGGAGGGCGAGTTGGAATTCCAGAGCCAACCATCAATGACGCTAATGCCCTTAACGGGAAAACGTGCTGCCCAAAACCAGAACATCTCGAATGTGGAGCAACTGAAGAACGTCATTTGGTCTTGTTGCACACTGTTTCCAATTTCTGGGCGAGCTTACGTTCCGAGAGTGTAACGTGGTGGAGGTTCGCTGACGATTTCGACAGCCATATCGTGGTATTCCATGGACACCGCGAAGAATTATTCGATCGTTTTTGCTGGCCATGTCCATTCCATGACACACTAATGGTGAAGCTATTTTCCAGAACGACAGGGCCTTTGTTCATACAGCACACATCGTCCAGGTGTGGTATTACGAGTACCAGGATGAATTGTCCCATCTTCATTGGCCGATCATCATATCTCAGTATTATTCAGCCTTTGTAGTCTGCTTTGGAGAGAAGTGTACTTAATCGCTATTCACCTCCATCATCGGTACGTTAAATTGCCACTATTTACAGTACCTGTATTTAACCATTTCGACGCGACCAGAAGCTGTTTTGAAAGCTGATGGGTTTCCTACACCATATTAGGTGTGATGATATATAGTGGTTTTGGTGTTTTCACATTTTTGTCCAGCCCCTGTTCTTCTCCCGTACTGCACATACAAGCCTACTGATAGTGAGTACACTATGAAAAGCCGTATTCTCCGACCTGCAACAGCACATCTACAGGTAATCAGCACATCCACGCTCATTGACTGTCCGTAGACACTAGTCATTTCGGAATTTAGTTCATAGCACACTGCTGTGGTATTCAACTTCCACCGAGACCACTGTCGTTCAGAGACTCCAGAAACAGAAATAAAGCTCTTGCGCAAACTCAGCCCTGGGTAGCACTATTTAAATCCCAAGTCCAGCCTATCATCGTCGGCACCGATGTGCCCCACTATGAAGTACAGCCTATGCCAGTCGTCACAATAATGGTGCAACTACGTTTTCCACCTCCGGGCCTGTAGCAGCGACCGCCGTCTCACTGCCTGAGCCCGGATTGCCTGCACAGCAACCCACTAACGGCCGCCGCCGGTGGCCTGAAGTTCCGTATTCATCGCCCGGGTAGTCCTGCTAGGCTCGCCTTGCTCTGGCCCCCGCCTAACTCGTCGCTGCCCACCGTCTATGTCTGTCTGCCGCAGATACACTGTTCTACGTTCGCGTATGTTTATTGACGGTTTTGGCAACGAGTGGCTGCCTACATCGTCCGCACCTCGACCCACGTCCAGCAGAGAACGCATCCTCACACTTTCTCAAAGCGACACACCGTTACAGTACGTCTGGAGCATAGCAGTTTATGATAGTGAGTGATGGACTGTCGGCAAACTGGTAAATAAGAGAGTAGAAGCTTTCGAGATGTGGTGCTATAGAAGGATGTGGAAAATTTGGTAGACATACACTACCGGTCATTAAAATTGCTACACCAAGAACAAATGCAAATGATAAACGGGTATTAATTGGACAAATATATTATAGTAGAACTGACATGTGATTACATTTTCACGCAATTTGGGTGCATAGACTCTGAGAAATCAGTAACCAGAACAACCACCTCAGGCCGTGATAACGGCCTTGATACGCCTGGGCATTGAGTCAAACAGAGCTTGGATGGCGTGTACAGGCACAGCTGCCCATGCAGCTTCAACACGATACCACAGTTCATCAAGAGTAGTGATTGGCGTATTGTGATGAGCCAGTCGCTCGGCCACCATAAGCCACCATTGACCAGACGTTTTCAGTTGGTGAGAGATCTGGAGAATGTGCTGGCCAGGGCAGCAGTCAAACAGTTTCTGTATCCAGAAAGGCCCGTACAGGACCTGCAACATAAAGTCGTGCATTATCCAGCTGAAACGTAGGGTTTCGCAGGGATCGAATGAAGGGTAGAGCTATGGGTCATAACATATCTGAAATGAAACGTCCACTGTTCAGAGTGCTGTCAATGCGAACAAGAGGTGACGGAGACATGTAACCAATGGCACCCCATACCATCACTCCGGGTGATACGCCAGTATGGCGATGACGAATACACGCTTCCAATATGCGTTCACCGCGATGTCGCCAAACACGGATGCGACCATCATGATGCTGTAAACAGAACCTGAATTCTTCCGAAAAAATGACGTTTTGCAATTCATGCAACCGGGTTCGCCGTTGATTATACCGCAGGCGCTCTTGTCAGCGATGCAGCGTTAAGGGTAACTGCAGCCATGGTCTCCGAGCTGATAGTCCATGCTGCTGCAAACTTCGTCGAACTGTTCGCACAGATGGTTATTGTCTTGCAAACGTCCCCATCTGTTGACTCAGGGATCGAGACGTGGCTGCACGATCCGTTACAGCCTTCCGGATTTGATATCTGTCATTTCGACTGCTAGTGATACGAAGCCGCTGGGATCCAGCACGGCGTTCCGTATTTCCCTCCTGAACCCACCGATTCCGTATTCTGATAACAGTCATTGGATCTCGACTAACGCGAGCAGCAATGTCACGATACAATAAACCGCAATCGCGATAGGCTACAATCCGACCTTTATCAAAGTCGGAAACGTGATGGTACGCATTTCTCTTCCTTACACGAGGCATCACAACAACGTTTCACCAGGCAACGTCGGTCAACTGCTTTTTGTGTATGAGTAATCGGTTGGAAACTTTCCTCATGTCAGCACGTTGTAGGTGTCGCCACCGGCACCAATCTAGTGTGAATGCTCTGAAAAGCTAATCATTAGCATATCACAGCATCTTCTTCCTGTCGGTTAAAGTTCGCGTCTGTAGCGCGTCATCTTCGTGGTGTAGCAATTTTAATGGCCAGTGGTGTAAATTAAGGAATGGCGAATGCAGAATCGACGAGGAAAGGAAGATGTGGAAGTCACTGACAGGAAGGAGGAACAAATGGATAGAATATTAAGAAAAATGGAAAGACATCAGGTAATAGGACATAAGGAAATAACTTCCATGTTACTACAGGGAACTGCAAAGTGTAAAAACTGTAGGTTGTGGGTTGCAAGTGCTGCGCCGATACGAAGAGGTCGGCACGTAAGAATAATTGGTGGCGGGCCGCGTCAAACCTGTTGAAAGACTCGAAAAGGAAGGCGAGCACAGTGGAACGCGGCGTCGCCGCTATCGCCACCTACCTGGTTTGCTATTCAGCTGCGGGCGGGTGCCGGATTGGGGCTAATGAGGCGGAATGGCGATGCAAACGCGGCCCGCCAGCCGGCATCGACGTCTGGGAGTGCGGGATATTGGGCCCCGGGCAGGGCAGGGCACGGCGCGGCGGACGGAAATTGCGGCGCGGCGTGGCGAGGCCAGACTTAGCGCGAGTTACAGCCGGCGCGCCACGCGACGCGCAATTACCGAACGCCGCCGCCGTGGGCGCCTCCAGCCGCCGTTAATTGCTTCCAGGCGGCGACGCCAGGCAGCGCCGCGCGGCGCAGCGCACGGGCCCAACCGGGATTCAGCCGCAGTGGCTGCTGCTCGCCTCGTACTTCTCCTCAAACGCGCCGGTGTATGTAAATGCTCTGTGGCTTTACTCATTCTGTCGTTACCGGATTCTCAGAGGTCAGGCTTTTCGCCTTACGCTTCCGATATGCACATACACTTATGATGCGGAACATTACAACCACTGCCCACGATTAATACACTACTGGCCATTAAAATTGCTACACCACGAAGATGACGTGCTACAGACGCTAAATTCAACCGACAGGAAGAAGACGCTGTGATATGCAAATGATTAGCTTTTCAGAGCATTCACTCAAGGTTGGTGCCGGTGGCGACACCTGCAAAGTGCTGACATGAGGAAAGTTTCCCACCGATTTCTCATACACAAACAGCAGTTGACCGGCGTTGCCTGGTGAAACGTTGTTGTGATGCCCCGTGTAAGGAGGAGAAATGAGTATCATCACGTTTCCGACTTTGATAAAGGTCGGATTGTAACCTATCGCGATTGTGGTTTATCGTATCGCAACATTGCTGCTCGCTTTGGTCGAGATCCAATGACTGTTAGCAGAATATGGAATCGGTGGGTTCAGGAGGTTAATATGGAACGCCGTGCTGGATCCGAACGGCCTCGTATCACTAGCAGTCGAGATGACAGGCATCTTATCCGCATGGCTGTAACGGATCGTGCAGCCACGTCTCGAACCCTGACTCAACACATGGGGACATTTGCAACAACCATCTCCACGAACAGTTCGACGACGTTTGCAGCAGCATGGACTACCAGCTAGGAGACCATGGCTGCGGTTACGCTTGACGCTGCATCACAGACGGGAGCGCCTGTGATGGTGTACTCAATGACGAACCTGGATGCATGATGGCAAAACGTCATTTTTTCGGATGAATCCACGTTCTGTTTACAGCATCATGACGGTCGTATACGTGTTTGGCGACATCGCGATGAATGCACATTCGAAGCGTGTATTCGTCATTGCCATACTGGCGTATCACCCGGCGTGATGGTATGGGGTGCCATTGGTTACACGTCTCGGTCACCTCTTGTTCTCATTGACGGCACTTTTAACAGTGGACGTTATATTTCAAATGTGTTACGACCCGTGGCTCTACCCTTCAAAATGACTCTGAGCACTATGGGACTTAACATGGATGGTCATCAGTCCCCTAGAACTTAGAACTACTTAAAACTAACTAACCTAAGGACACCACACACTACCATACCCGAGGCAGGATTCGAACCTGCGACCGTAACAGTCGCGCGGCTCCGGACTGAGCGCCTAGAACCGCTAGACCACCGCGGCCGGCGGCTCTACCCTTCATTCGATCCCTGCGAAATCCTACATTTCAGCAGGATAATGCACGACTTTATGTTGCAGGTACGGGCCTTTCTGGATACAGAAAATGTTCGACTGCTGCCCTGGCCAGGACATTCATCAGATCTCTCAGCAATTGACAACGTCTGGTGAATGGTGGCCGAGCAACTGGCTCGTCACAATACGCCAGTCACTACTCTTGATGAACTGTGGTATCGTGTTGAAGCTCCATGGGCAGCTGTACGTGTACACGCCATCCAAGCTCTGTTTGACTCAATGCCCAGGCGTATCTAGGCCAGAGGTGGTTGTTCTGGGTACTGATTTCTCAGGTTGCACACAAATTGCGTGAAAATGTAATTACATGTCAGCTCTAGTATAATATATTTGTACAATGAATACCCGTTTATCATCCGCATTTCTCCTTGGTGTAGCAGTTTTAATGGCGAGTAGTGTAGCATCGTAACGCGGTGTAGAATTTTTGTAATAAAGCCTTCAAAACTGTGTGACCGTGCAGATTACCATTGCCCCATGCTGGTCGCCAAATTTAGTGAACACAAAAATCTCGTCTCTGACATGAAATGGCATGCAGATTACTTATGATATCGCCCCGCAGAAGTCAAGAATTGACTACTGTGATTATAAACTCTGCTAAGGGGAAGGACTTGCGCCTAAACAGCCTGCAACCCAAACTACATGCCTATCTTGCAAGCAGTCAGCATCCTTACAAAAGACTGCCGCTGCACACTCGACAACTGCATGGCGACCGAAGTGCCAGCAGGGACTTCTGACTCCACGGACCTCTTCCTTACGCCAGCCACCTAACAGGAAGCAAAACTGAGCGTATCCTGGCAGCGAGGTCTGTACGTAGGGCGGCCAGTAGACCCTGGGCGGTGAGTCCTCGCCAAGCGAGCTTTCCGGGCCAGGCGCCGAATGCTTATTGCATTTCGACAATCAGGAGCTCACTCCGGGGTCACCGCCACACTGCAGTCGCCGCCCGAGCCAGCCTCCTCCCCCTGTGTTCTGCAGCGTGGCCTCTCTAGAGAGGGCGCACCCGTTACAGGAACACTGATTCTTGGTTTCATAATATTTCTGTGATTGTCTGTTCGTCGGCCACGTCGTACATAGAACATTCTTCTTTGAAACTTACACTCCAACTGTTCCCTACCGGTTGTTATTGTCAGATTTAGCATTTATATCGGACTTCGTCATTATCCTAAATGTGTTGTGAACTTTGAACAGACGTACTTGTTTCTCTAAGTGACTCAAGAACTTCATTCCGCCAATGTTTATCTGAAGTGTGGTAAGAACGTACTATCATAAATGTTTTCCTGTCTTTTAGAGCCAAGGCTGGGTACAACACTATTTTCCTCGTTACTAGATAGCTGAACTATTTTTCTGTTCTACTCAGAAGAATACATTTTCATTTTTTTCCTGTACGGAGGTTTTTTTTTTCTACTAAGGTTTGAAACACTGTGCATAACAAAACGATTTGGTTTCATGATTCCCAAGATTTATCATTATTAAGTTAAATTTTGTTTCTTTCCATTCGAATTACTTTGTTCGTACACTTACACTTGGTCTGTTTACTTGTGCACCGCCTACGTCAGGCACTTCAAAATCAAGCAGGAAAAGCTTATTGTCACGCGAATTTAACTGATTAATTAGACTATTAAAACGCGAAATATTTACGTTTTCTAAGGTACGACCGTCAGGGCCCATTTGACTCGGTGTGGACACGACGTAGTTATTAAGAGCAACGCGAGGGGAATGAATCATCTCACCATTCTTCGTTGTCATTTGTTGTGATGATGGCGACAGACTCCAGGTTGGTAAGGTGCGTCGCCCAGCAGCGGCGGCACCAAGTCGGCACCACCCATCGGCGAAGCCCCTGGAATGATCTCCGCCTTGACTGCTCAGCCGAAACAGCGATATCAAGATGTCTGGGGCGGAATTAGACAAGGAAATTGTAATTCTCAGTCTAGTGCTGCATTCCCGAGCACTGCACGGTAGCGATCCATCCATTTAACATGGAACAGGAGCCGAATAAGTTACAAAGTGACAATGAACATGTGAAAAAGGATCAGTTTCAAAGGGAGCAGATTAAGTAGGCGATGGATGGAAGAGCGCCCATGTCGTCTTGCTTTCTCGTTCTCTCGACAGTAGCTTCACTTCGCAGTACTCTCCTTACGACAAGACACAAGACTCATAGAACTTTTCTCCTCTTGGCGTAGTCACTGGCGGATTAAATTTGCGAGTGCCACCCAACAACAGGTCGCCATCCCGTGACCACGCCTCCCAGTGCAGGATGGAAGTTTTATATATTGCTTGGGCTTCTGTGTGACCCGGGAACTGGCGTCTTTCTCACGTATTCACTGCCGAGGCTGTTCCCAGCGTTGGTAGCACATTGTCCCAAAGTTTTCCACATTCCTTAGTTGCTGTGAATGCAGCCACACAACGCTTTTTATGTAATGGCTCTGTGTACGTGAAGCCTACACAGTCTAACGTTTGTTTTTCGTCTAAGAATCTGCTGACATTCGTGATTTAAGAGCAACTTTCTTACACTCCGACAAATTTATTTTTAAACAGGCTGACTCCTCTTTCCCACTTCCATAGTTCCACATGCCTTCTGTGCGAATCCTTGGCGCTTTTGTCTCTACGATCCTTCTTAGTGTTTGCAAGGGTTCACGAATTGTCGGTATATTTCCCAGTTTTCTGCCAGGTTCTTCGCAAGGTGTCCATTCTTAGGCGAGCCGAGGGCATCCGTCAGTCTACCCCTGAGTGGTTGCAGAGTGGCCCCGTGTCTGCGTCTCTGTCGGCCGCTGTATGAGGTCCGACATTCCCCTCGTCCTGCGCCGCTGGCGCTGGGAGTCGGCGAAAGGGGTCATTGACGGAGGTATTACAGTATACACTGAGGTGACAAACTCGTGGGACAGCGATATGCAAATTTACAGATGGCGGCAGTTTTGCATACACAACATATAAAAGAGCAATGCATTGGCGGAGCTGTCATTTGTACTCAGGTGATTCTTGTGAAAAGGTTTCCGACGTCATGGCTGCACGATGGGAATTATCAGACTTTGAACACGGAATGGTAGTTTGAACTAGAACCATTTCGGAAATCGTTTGTGAATTCAATATTTTCGGCCACTGTGGCTGAGCGGTTCTAGGCGCTTCAGTCCGGAACCGCGCTACTGCTACGGTTGCAGGTTCGAATCCTGCCTAGGGCATGGATGTGTGCGATGTCCTTAGGTTAGTTAGGTGTAAGTAGTTCTAAGTCTAGGGAACTGACGACCTCAGATGTTAGGTCCCATAGTGCTTAGAGCCATTTTTGAATTCAGTATTCCGGGATCAACAGTGTCAAGAGTGTGCCGAGGGAACCAAATTTCAGGCATTACTTCTGACCACGGACACGGCAATGGCCAACGGCCTTCACTTAACGATCGAGCGCAGCGCCGTTCCGTAGAGCTCACAGTGCTAACAGAGAGGCAACATTGCACGAAATAATTACAGAAATCATTATGGGTCGTACGACGAACATAACCGTTCCGTTTGGATACTGCGGCGAAATTTTGCGTTAATGGGTTATGGCAGCAAACGACCGATGCGACTGCCTTTGCTAACAACACGACATAGCCTGCTGCGCCGTTCCTCGGCTTGTGGTCATATCGGTTGGACCCTAGTGCGGCGCAGACTCTACGAAGCCATGGACCCAAGTTGTCAACAAGGCACTGTCCAAGCTGATGGTAGCTTCACAATGACTGGACTGTCTTTGCATGGAATAGACTGGATCTTGTGGTCCAACTGAACCGATCACTGACTGGAAATAATTATGTTCGGTTACTTGATTGACTTTGTGTTCGCAAACAGCGATGACATTTTTATGGATGACAATGTGCCATGTCACTGCGCCACAATTGTTCACGACTGGTTTGAAGTATATTTTGGATAATTCGAGCGAATGATTTGGCCACCCAGATCACACCACATGAATTCCATCGAACATTTATGGGACACAATCGAAAGGTCAGTTCGTGAACAAAATGCTACTCCGGCATTACCTTTGCAGTTACGGACGACTATAGACGGGCAGCATAATTAAACAGTTCTGCAGTGGACTTCCAGTCACTTGAGCCCATGCCACGTCAATATATTAGGAAGTATCCCATGACTTTTCACCTCAGTGTTTATCATTTGTATATAACTACATTGCTTAAAGCACCCTACCCCCCCCCCCCTCCTCCCTCACACACACATACACCAATAAGTTTTTGCTACATGGGAAGTGTGCACATATTACTTGTAATTAATTTCAAAATACTACGGATGATCATTTATTTAAACAGACTTTGTGTACTGTTTGGTGTGTGCGCTGCTTTACACAATGTGGTAATATACAAATCATATAAATGCTGCACATACTCTACTGCAAATCGCGAATGCAAGCCAACAATATCCCAACAAAATTATGCAAGATTCGTTTCGAAATCGGTTAAGCTGCTATTTTCTTAAATAGCGTTATCAATAGCGAATGGTTGCTGACATCTTCATTATAAGAATCAACGTATATTTTGTACACAGTCACGTTCTCAAAATATGTTTTCGACAAAATAGCACACAGTTTCATTATTTTTTACTTTAATTTAGTCTGCCGAGAGGGCAGCAGTCTACTTGATTAGTGACTTGGCCTCTGTCTTAGCTGACGATGGGGAGGGTATAGTACGTACTTTATAATTATGTTACGCTTTTAGAGTGGAGATTTTAGTCATAGAGTGAATATCTCACTCTTTTTGTAAGTGATCTGCAATCGGTAGTCCAAATGCTACTCCGTTAGTGTTTTTTTTTTATTCTATGTCGGTTACTTCCCTCTCTTTTATCTTAACTTGTAATACCTGACATTGTATACGAGTAATCATTAGTATGAGTATGTATACATTGCATGAATTCCGCTGAAAAATTTTACAACTTTTACCGTGTATGCCGGCCGGTGTGGCTGAGCGGTTCTAGGCGCTTCAGTCTGGAACCGCGCGACCGCTACGGTCGGAGGTTCGAATCCTGCCTCGGGCATGGATGTGTATGATGTCCTTAGGTTAGTTAGGTTTAAGTAGTTCTAAGTTCTAGGGGACTGATGACCTCAGATGTTAAGTCCCATAGTGCTCAGAGCCATTTGAACCATTTACCGTGTATGTCAGTTATATTTGTATTTTCTGCTTAGAGTAACGATTCAAGAGGGTACTGATGATGCTACATAATACCCTGTGTCATATTCTCTGCTGTGATTTGGAAAGTGTGTATGTAGATGGAGAAAGGATCCATAAGCGTTGACACTGCATTTTATTTTTGTCGCAGTTTTGGCCAGCCTTGGCGCTGCTCCTGTGTAAGAGCAGCCATTTATGAACTGCAGGGAGCGACTACGACTTCGATCAGCAGGAAAATGTAGGATTCTATAAAGATCCGTGGTAGTTACCGGCTCACGTCCGCCAGCAGGTCAGAAATTGGGGTACTCTGGAACACTGCTCTGTCCTTGAAGCTGTCAATTAACATCATAAATACTTATAACTAAATCAAAAATTCGAGTACCAATTTGTGGGCATAATTGTTTATTTAAAAAAAACGATAGTTTAGACATACTACAATATGACCATTAAAATTTAAAAAAAACTTTTCTGTATAAAACAAATTGTCCTCAACATCAATTTAAGTGCTTGCGAAAGCGTCAGCTTTCACTAAATAGTATTCTAGGAAAGCTATTCTGTTTTTCGCATAGCATAATGCGTTAGTCTAATTTTCGGCACGGTCGTCGTAACAGTACTCATATCAAAAGTAAATATATACCACCAAGATTTCTGCAAAGCTAACTTCCACAGCGTAACATTTCCAAATTCATTTTGAGCTGGAGTATTGAAACGGATATGCAATTAGCGAAAGAAATTGTAGTCATATTTCGCGGTGTAAATCGTGAAGAATTATGCGTGCTTTCCTGAGAATCGTGTCTGAATCTTAACATAATTTCTATTGCTGCTCAGGAGCAAACTTCGTAACCGAAACAAGATAGTATCAAAGAATCTACGCGAATGAAAGTGAACTTCATTTGCCTGTAGCCTAGGCACAGACGAAAAGTTGGCGACATTGATGTAGTTAACAAGCAATTGGTGTTGATAATGAGAACAAAAACAAGAACATGATCAGATAAAATTAATAAAATAATGATTTATAAGACGAATGCCATTGTCATTGTGTTTTGAGTACATTTTGCCATCCAGAACTTCCTATTAACCAGGTATCGCATTTTGCTCAGATAAACAAAGAGCGAAAGAACACGTGTGAACTTCTGTACAAACACCGCTCTTTCTATACCGTTAAACAAAGACATCAAAAAATGATATTTCAAATAAGAAAGGTGCTAAATTTTGTGCTTTTGAAAATACGTGCACGTTGAAGCTTTCACTAAAGAAAAAGATTGCCCAATATTTGTGGCTAACACTTACTCGGTAGTGTTAGTGTATTTTCCTTCCAGTCATAATGCAGTTAAGCTGGTCAGCTCCACACTATAGTGACAATACCGATATTTTCTTTCCACTCTTTCTATTAAGAATTATTTTGAATCCGTCACTTATTATTTTCTCGTAGTTATTTTTCAGATCTTAAGGGAAATCTGTATCTATTTATGGAGTTGACTTCAGGTATTCTTTACGGGTTGTTATTCCAATACGCACAGTCCTAAAAACGAGTCTTTTACTTAAAATCGCACTCATACTGCTGCTTGATTATTATTGTACGCTACTAACTTTACGAGTAGGTATTCCAGATTAGCACCAATACTACATTTCTAACATTCTGACATTACTTCCGCATTTCCATCTCTCTGAAGTGCATATTGTCCCATAAGCACTGCTAATTCCAGTTGTATATATTCACTGCTTGGCAGCAAGAGCGGTGAGTTGGACGACCGTTGTGAACTTCCGTGTTGGTTTAACCAGTTAGCTATCTAATTGGGAATCTTGTACCGTTTACTACTATTTCACGTATTCATACCTACGTACACATTTCAGCACTGACACCGAATGGAAATACTGAGATGAAGTACTACAGTGTATGCGGTACTATTTGGAGTCATGATCATATATCAATAGTCTAAGAGATTAAACTGAACAAGTTTTAGCGAGATAATAGAGAAAAGTGAAAATGGAAATGTGGTTATACTTCTAAGACACCAGGAACAGGAAGAGACATAAAACGCATCTACGTGTCAGGAACTAATCGAATACGTTACACCCTCAGGAAAATACGTAATAGCTGCATACAGACAAACTAAGACACCTCTCAGCAGCCGGCCGGTGTGGCCGTGCGGTTCTAGGCGCTTCAGTCTGGAACCGCGTGACCGCTGCGGTCGCAGGTTCGAATCCTGACTCGGGCATGGATGTGTGTGATGTCTTTAGGTTAGTTCTAAGTTCTAGGCGACTGATGACCTCAGAAGTTAAGTCGCATAGTGCTCAGAGCCATTTGAACCATTTTGAACACCTCTCAGGAAATTCTGATTTAACATTTCACTGATCGGAGTTTCCTCTATACATAATGAAAGAAAACAGAGTATAAAGGAATATACTAACTACTCAGCACCGCTTTTTTTTTAATCGTCAGTCTTACGACTGGTTTGATGCTGCCTCTTCTTGCCAACCTCGTCATCTCAGAGTAGCGCCTGCAGCCTACGCCCTCAACTATTTGCTGGATGTATTCCAGTATCTATCTTCCTCTACAGTTTTTACCCTCTACAGATCCCTCTAGTATCATGGATGCTATTCGCTGATATCTTAAAAGGTGTGCTACCACCCTGTCCCTTCTTGTTAGGGTTTCCGTATGTCCCTCTCCTCGCAGAGTCCGCGGAGAACCTCCTCATTCCTTATCTTATCAGATCACCTAATTTTCAACACCACATCCCAGTGTCAAACCGACGGCCAATACGATAGCAGCCTTCGTTTCACTCAAATAATGACCTTATGAGCCGACTGTTTCAGTAGCCATGGCGACAACTCAAAATGAAGCGATTCGGAAACATATTCCATACAATACTTGCATGATCCGTCATTCGGGATAATGCGCTAAATTGTGCACACCAAGAAATTTCTACTTCAGCTACAATTTCATCTAAGTATCTTAATATAACATTGACCTACATTAGCCAAGCATCATTATCGTCATCGTAATTGGCACAACAGCTTTTTGTGAGCCTTGGCCTTCTGTGGAAGATTACCTCATGCTTCCCTGTTTACTGCCGAACTCCACCAATTTTGAATTCCAGTTTTCCTTATGGCCTCTCTTACTCCTTATTCACACTTTCACTTTGGTCTTCCAACTCTCCTGGTTCCTTCAGGCACAGAGCTGAGAATCTTCTTAATCATTTTGTCGTTTGCTTTCAGTACATGCCCTACCCATTCCCTGCATTTTAATGTAGCTAACAATGTCTGGTTAATTATACAGATAACATAATTCGTAGTTGTTATACAATTATATATTTTTTTTTTTGGGAAGGCATGGAAACTGGTCAAAAGTCTCAACAACGACCCAACAGAACCACAACCAAATTACAGTGAAGTTACACCTGATCAGATAGCTCACCAACTACTCATGAACGGAAAAACTAAAAGGAAGATCAGGAATGGCAAAATTAAAAGAAAATTGAACGAGGAGATTAGCTTCCTATCTCACCCGTTCTCCATTCAGGAGCTACAAGATGCCATCAAAGATTTGAAAAACAATAAGGCCGCTGGCCTCGACGATCTGAGATCTGAGCAAATAAAACATTTTGGACCGGGAGTACAAGCATGGATCCTAGAGCTAATGAATAACTGTATTACAACAATGCAAATTCCTAAACTGTGGAGGAAAGCCCGGGTTATTGCGTAACTAAAACCAGGGAAAGACCCGGCCTGTCTCACTGCTTTGTCATTTATTTAAAGTGCTGGAGCGAATGATCCTCAAACGCATAGCTGATTATGTGGACAAAGTCCTCATTAACGAACAAGCTGGATTCCGACCAGGAAAATCATGCTGTGGCCAAATCCTGAATATCACACAGTACATCGAAGACGGCTATCAGAGAGGAGAAGTAACTGGGGTCGCATTCCTGGATCTCAGTGCTGCATATGACACAGTTAACCATAAGTTGCTTACCCAGAAAGTGTATAATGTTACTAAGGACTACACCCTTTCTATGTTCGTGCAATGTATGCTACAGAACAGACGCTACTATGTAACCTTACAATCTAAAAACAGCCGATGGAGGACACAGAAAAATGGACTTGCACAGGGCAGTGTTTTGGCTCCAATATTATTTAACATCTATACCAATGATCTTCCCATCAGCCACCAGACACGAATGTTCATATATGCTGATGATGCAGCAGTGGCCACACAGGATAAAACCTTTGAACAAGTGGAGGAGAATCTCACAGGAGCCTTAACAGAACTTGCTACCTATTACGACGGCAATAATCTCAAACCAAACCCCAGTAAATCACAAGTATCCGCCTTCCATCTTAGGAGCAAACAAGCCAAACGGAAACTCCGAGTCATGTGGCAAGGGGAAGAGCTGAAACATACAAACAGCCCAAAATACCTGGGAGTAACACTGGACAGAGCACTTACTTTTAAGCAGCACTGTCACAACACTAAAAAAAAGGTCTGTGCCAGGAACAACATACGGCGGAAGTTAACAGGTTCATCGTGGGGAGCTCAACCACATGTTTTGCGCACCACAGGTCTGGTGCTGAGTATCTCAGCTGCGGAATATGCGGCGCCAGTTTGGAGGAACTCTGCCCACGCTAAGCAAGTTGACGTCGCCGTAAACGAAACTGTACGTATTGCCACAGGATGCCTCAAACCAACTCCCACAGACATCATTTACCCCATCATAGGCATAGCACCACCCACTATCCGCAGACAAGTAGCCGCCGAGATCGAAAGATCAAAACAAAAGAATGATCCTCGACACCCGATGTATATGCACCGAAAACAACGTGTCCGGCTGAAATCCCGCAGGAGTTTCATGGAAACTACTGAAGAGCTCGCCACCAAGCCCGTCGCAAGGCGGCTATCTCTCTGGGAAGAAATGGTGCCACACTCCACAATGGAACTACTTGAGGAGGGATCTGCAGGATTTCAACTACCTTTTACAACTTGGAGGTCATTAAACCGGCTGCGCACTGGAGTAACTGGGTGCAAATCAAACCTATTTAAATGGGGTTACAGTGATAGCGATAGGTGTGAATGCGGAGCAATACAGGACTTGGACCACCTATTGATCTGCCCAGACATGTCTATGACATGCACTAAAGATGATATTTTGAAAGTCAATGACAAAGCAATCTACGTTGCTAATTACTGGGAAGGGAAGATATAATTGGTGCATCCGGACACGGAAGAAGAAGAAGAATACAATTATATAACTCATAGTTGAATCTCCTCCTCCAGGCACCATTTTCCTTCGTTGGCTCAAAAATTTGTATCACGATCTATCTTTCAAATATGCCTAGCTGGTTTTCATCAATTTCTGTGTTTCAGCACCGTATGTTGGCACCGGTCGTACTAGAACTTTATACGTCATAACTTCAGCTTTCCTAAAGAGCAGCTTAGATTTCAAATGTTTTCTGAGGTCGTGGTAGCACTTGTTGGCGGAAAATGTTTGTATTTAGCTTTCAGAGCTGATATTGTTCTCATAGTATACTACTAATCCGAAATAAGTGAAACTACACACGTCATCGAACTTATATGGACCAATTTCTATGGACAGTATCTAATTTGGATAATCTTTCTTAGTTTTACCTCCATTTTCTAGCAGCTCTTTCAAGATCTGTAAAGGCTTCTTTCATTGCTCTTTGCGTTCTTGCAATTATATCAATATTATCTACATATGCCAGCACCTGAACCGATTTGTACAGGACAATCCCTCTTTTACTGATGCCCGCATCTCTTATAACCTTTTCCAAGGCTATATTAAACAGAAGGCAGTATAATGCGTCTCCCTGTCTTAATCCATTTTTTTGTGATCACAACAATTGATAACATATTCTGTATTGCAATTTGACTCTGGGGGTTTCCCACAGTAGCTTTCACTACGGCAATCAGTTTATTAGGAATGCCTAATTTGTTGGACTTTTATGAAGGGTATGATTGATTTCAACAGTTTTCTGGCGTTCGCACTCTTTTCGGATTGTTTTCCAAGTTAAGTTTGTAGTTTAATGCCTCTGAGCACTATGCGACTTAACTTCTGAGGTCATCAGTCGCCTAGAACTGAGAACTAATTAAACCTAACTAACCTAAGGACAGCACATACATCCATGCCCGAGGCTGCCAAAAATGCTTTACAGGTCAGCGTTATTTTGGGGTATATACAACAAAACATGTTGGTGAACTGAAATCTGAAACGGATGGCTAACCAAAACCAACCATGTTACTGTTGGAAAAAGCTTTCAAACGACAGAGGTGTTAAACAATTTCACATTGCTATCAGACCTTCCAATGTCTAATAAACTAAAGGAGCTTTTGAATTTAAAGAGTAGTGTGTAGTGTTTGTGGGACTGATAATCTAAGTAGAGAGGGAGAAAAATGAAGTTTAGAATGCTGTGACTTAGGAGATGTAAAATGTAAAATTTAGGGCTTCATCCATTCCATTATGAGTACTAAGTTATCACACATTTTCGCATTTGTCAACAGGCTTGTTACTACATCATACACAATAATTCAACGGGAAAGCATATAAAGAAATATGTGCCTTTCCTAAAAGTAAAGCAAAGCATTTTTCTTCTCCCGGTGAATCAGCTGTGTGCTGTTTCCTGACGTCACTACTGTTGACGTAAAAAGCACTCTGCAGACAAAGCGGTGTCGCCTGAGACGAATAAATATTTCATGGGACGCAGGTTCCTACCTGCCTCCTCATTAAACCTGCAGAGTGAACAGAAGAGCGCCAAAAAATATTACGACGTATCTCCCACATATTCTTTGGGCACCCCGATCGTACACTCCACTTCATCGCCAAAATGAAACGTGGGACATATTTTCTCTTCAGTTGGAAATCCTTCAGTGTTACAAATAAATCGGAAAACATGTGTCACAGCTTTGTTGGAGACGTTACTTGGGATTCAGACAGAATCTCCAATTTCCAAGATTCTTGCAAATTTTAGCAGAGCAACCAACGTAACACTTACTGAAACATCAGTGTTACTTATGATTTTTGTAGATACTGGTGTGTTATAATTGTTCTAAGTAGGTGCTATATATTTTTTTCTTTTCTTACTGTAAAACTTCAGTATAAGTCCAATACCAGATTGGACACGTGTAACACCTTAGCTGTACATTTGCATAACACAAAATCTTTCTCCTCTTCCGTTTCAGTCATACAATTGGACAAACTACCTTCAGCCTCCGTCAAATCCAAAACCAGCCTCCATTCAAGAAGAGATGAAAGATGTGTTATCATCGAGGTAGCTTCGGTCTTGGCATATCCCATATGTTTATCGTGCAATAGGAAACCAGTATCTCCGTTACACTGTAAACTATCCATACTTTTCTCATTTCTTTCTATTTCTGTTTACTCCTTGCCTCTCATCTACTGCTCCCACCATATTATTTCTTACTGTTCTTCCCCACATTGGTTCCATCTGCACTGTTGCCTGGTGTGCAAGACGAAAGCAACTTTCGAAAGATGTGTCACTGCCAAGTACGAGGGGCGTTTGAAAAGTTCGTGCAAGAATAAAAACTACTTATGTGTTTGGGGTGAACCATTTTTGCTTTTCGACATAGTCTTCTTTTAGACTCATACACTTCGTCAAACGCTGTTCTAATTTGTTGATCCCTTCCAAATAATAGTAATTGTCCAAGTCTGCAAAATAGCTATTAGTTGCTGCAATCACCTTCTCGTTTGAATAAAATCTTTATCCCGCCAGCCATTTATTCAAATTGGGGATCAAACAGTAGTCCGAGAGAGTCAAGTCTGGAGAATAAGAGGGATGAGAAACGAGTTGGAATCCTATTTCTATTAATTCTGCGATCACAACTGCTGAGGTGTGTGCTGGTGCATTGTCCTGATGGAAAAGAACTTTTTGCGATCCAATCGCCTACGTTCTTCTTGCAGCTCGGTTTTCAAACGGTCCAATACCGATGAATAATATGCACCTGTCACAGTTTTACCCTTTTCCAGACAGTCGATGAGGATTATCCCTTGCAATTCCCTAAAGACAGTCGCCATAACATTTCCGGCCGAAAGAATGGTCTTCGCCTTTCTTTGGTGCAGATTCTTCCTTGGTAACCCATTGTTTAGATTGTTCTTTGGTCTCAGGAGTATTGTAATGTATCCATGTTTCATCCACAGTGAGTAAACGACGCTTAAAGTTCTCCGGATTCTTCTTGAACAGCTGCAGACCATCCTTGCAACACTTAACACGATTCCGTTTTTGATCAAGCGTGAGCAATCGCGGAACCCATCTTGCGGATAACTTTCTCATGTCTAAATGTTTATGCGAAATATGTTGCACCCGTTCATTCGAGATACCCACAGCGCTAGCAATCTCACGCACCTTAACTCTTCTGTCATCCATCACCACATCATGGATTTTATCAATGATTTCTGCAGTCGTAACCTCCACATGGCTTCCAGAAAGTTCAGCATCACTTGTGCCCATATGGCCACTCCGAAAATTTTGAAACCAGTTATAAGCTGTTCTAATCCAAGATGTTTATCAAGCTTCTCTTTAGTCTCCTGAGACGTTTTGCCTTTCATAAAGTAATGATTAATCACCACACGAATTTCCTTTTCGTCCATTTTTTTGACAATCACTCGACTTGCTTGATTCAAATGAATCCCAAACAGAAAGAAATAGACCAATATGGCTGAAACTTGGTGTGCGTTCTTTCCAAAGATGCTATAACTAAACATGACCTCGATATGCACCGATGGTGCCATCTCTCGGACTTCGCATAGACTTTTCAAACGCCCCTAGTAGCTTGGTGAAGGTCGGACCATACATCGACAGAACTGCCATAGTATAGCGCAGAAGGTAAGTGAAAGACATACGCAATGAGACGAACAGAAATGACACTTTCATTTTAGAAAATAACTACGCTAAAGTCACCGCGGTTCATGATGAATCTGTGGCAGGATATGGTTCCTAATAGGGGTTGGTGGTCGACAAAAATGTCCTGTAATGGCTAAAAGTTGGTAAGGAAGCCTTGGGGTTGGGCGTTCAATTCCTGCAACAGCGAGGTTGACAGCTGCTGGACGGTTGTCGGTGGATTGGAAGCGCAGCAATACCTCTCCTCAACGCATCCGACACTTCCTCGATGGGATTTAAGTCGAGGATCGGGGAAGCCAGCCAGTTCACCGAATATTTACTCTTTTCAAGAGCTTCTCCACTTACGCAGTTTGATGTGGTCGCTCGTTTTCATCCATAAAAACGCTGACGTTCGACAGTGTTCATGGGTGCATCACATGTACGTACAGCGTTGTCTGACATGATCGGTTTGGTGGCCTAGGTTTGACGCTGTGTGAGGCATAATGTTGCAAGTGAGTACTGACCTCACCGATAAATTTATGACAACGTAGCCCACTCCTTCCATTTG
The DNA here is from genome assembly GCF_023864345.2 of Schistocerca serialis cubense. NCBI lineage: Eukaryota > Metazoa > Arthropoda > Insecta > Orthoptera > Acrididae > Schistocerca > Schistocerca serialis. The sequence continues at coordinate 652,571,711 of NC_064639.1, read as the reverse complement.
TGCGTCTTTTCAGGGTTTCATTCGGCCCTGACTTCGGTTTTATGGACGACAATGCGTAATGGACTGGTTTGCCCGTTCCCCCGACTTAAATCCCATCGAGCATCTGTAGGATGCGTCGGAGGGACGTATTTCAGCACGTCCGCAAGCACCAAACACCATCACGCAGTTGTTAACCGCACTGGTTGAGGAATGAAACGCCCTTCTACAAGAACTCCTTACCAATCTTGTGGCCAGAATAGGAGTACGTTGCGGAGCATGCAGTGCCGTCCTTGGTGATCAAACACACCCTGTTAAGGACCATGTCCAGCCGTTTGCAATGTCCAGGGGAACTTCATGAACAGCGGTGACTCCAGAGGAATTATTGTTTTTGAATAAAAGTGTCGTTTCTGTTCGTCTCATTGCACATATATTTCAGTTACCTACTGTACTGTACTTTACTGGACTGGACTGGACTGTACTGTACTATGACACTTCCTTCTACGTATTGTCCAAGATTCGTAGAGGTGTGTAACTTTTCAGTGACAAATCATACGAAAGTTACTTCGTCCTTAAGTTTTGCACAAAGTGCGTAATGCAGAACACCACTTATTAGACACCAGCGTCGTGACTGACGTATCACAAAGAAAAAGTAGTGTTACAATTTGTAACAACTCTGGAAGGGGAAAAGATGGTGTTCGGTTGATTCATGTTCATTTGTGCGGGCAGAGAAGATATGCCCGTTCTGCTTTCGTAGCTGGTCATTTGAATACCGGGTACGGATGTTTTGGAAATGAGCTCCCTTCTAGACTCATTAACAATAAAATTTTTAATTTAGAAGCTGCGGTGGATGAGGTATGCGTTGTCATTTTCTGATTTGATTTACTTCATTACATTAAAGTGTTCCCTTTAAGATTGTGAAACTCATTATTTAATACTAAGGGTAGTATTCAAGTGGGCTTCTTCCAAACATGTTGGTTGGTTAGTTGGTTTGGAGAGAAATGGATTAAACTACAGTGTCATCAGTCACTTCCAAACATGTCCTTAGAGAACATTTACCATCCGTTAATCACAAATGGTTCAAATGGCTCTAAGCACTATGAGACTTAACATCTGAGGTTATCAGTCCCATAGAACTTAGAAGTACTTAAACCTAACTAACCTAAGGACATCCCACACATCCATGCTCGAGGCAGGATTCGAACCTGTGACCGTATCAGTCGCGCGGTTCCGGACTAAAACGCCTCGAGCCACTCGGCCACAGTGGCCGGCCGTTAATCACACCTTACAAAGTTAGCAAAGGTCGCTTTTAATTACCTCGTTCTCGACTTTATGATTAAAGTATTCCTTATTATTTAGTGCAATTTACTGGTTTGGTAATAACGATAGTATTCAAATAAGGTATTGTGAAAGCGTATTCTGTCACTAATATATTCAATTTGCTGTCTTCGTTTTTTGTTAACATAAACAAGTCGCCAATAATTGTGTCATTTTTCAAGGTGTACTTTTCTTTATGAACTATTCTTGGCAGTAGCAATCATGAGCAATGAATGAAAACACTTGTTTCTTTAGATCTATTCTTGTGTTGGAAACGAGGCAATGGAGAGACCTAGAGTGAAGCCTACGTAGAAGCACACTATCAACTCTACGGCTTCTTCTCCAGTATCTTTACGAACTATTATTTAAAATTAGATGTCAAAAACATTTGTATACCCTCGTCAGTAAATCAGTATGTAATATTCTTTACAATTAAATCAATCGTCGTTTATTTCAAAATTTTGTGAAAAAAAGTCTAATGCATTTGGTCTCATCTGAGTGAGGAAGATTAAAAAACAAATTATTAATATAGCGCGAAAAATATATGCCTGCTGCCAAATGTGAATAATCGGTAATGTCTTGTTTCAGCAACCAGAATCAATTACCAGTTTCATCCTCTCTGAAAGAGTCTAATAACAGTTAAATAAGTAATACGTAGCCGTTCTAAGATTTTTACTATACACCTGAAGTTGTAACGTTGCTGGTGAGAGATTTACATGGAAATTCAATTGAGACTTGAGCGTATTAATACACGTTACTAAGCACAGACAGTTTATATTTAACGCTCTAGTGGCTTCTTATAAAGGTAAGCTGCTATTTCATTTACGTTTAATAGTCGCTGTATCTGAACAGTTCCATAGAAAAAAGGTAGAATTTATGGCGCAGCCACTCGTACTTCAAAACGGAAAACGTACCGAATTAAAATTTGAAACATGATACACGCAAATAATTACCACCATCCTCTACTATCTATAGAAGGTGCATGGTAAGTGCAAGAGTTCCACTGTTTGGACAAATCTGTACTGCAGAAGAGAAAAATGGCCACTCTCGCTGAAATTTAATCGTAATGAATCGTGCTCATGTTTTGTGATGGAACTGTAATTACTCTCACCTCTCTTAACTCAGTTTGTAGTGACACAGATCGGTAGCTGGCACTCTGTTGGAATCGTCATAAATTATTGTTTCGCTCCTCGTTTACTTGGAGTACTGCACCGCTTGATCATAATCGGCCTCGCGATACCGAGCAACGGTTTATTGCTAATGATGTGTACTCGTCATGCAAGCAGTGCTCTTTTTAATGAAAGGTGCTCGCTTATTATTACGCTTCCACCAGATCCTGCCTTTCGTTCTCCATCGGCAAAATTGGTGTGATTTCAGTGACGACCGCACAGAATGAGCGTGAACTGCAAAGCATCAGCAATACTTATTACTAAAGCATTATTCGCGTGAAACTTCGACAAAGCACAAATAGCACAGTGTTTCCCAAATTTCTGCTGAATAGATTAACAGGTCGAGGATTAATGTATGTATACATCAGTTAATAACTGAGACAGAGATTAGTCATTATGACGGCATAATTATATGATAGTTCGATTTAGGGCATTAGGACTGATAAACGATAGCCTGAAGAGTATAGGATATGGATTGAGTGTAAGTCGACGAAAGTAATAAAAGTAGCAGAAATGAGCACAGCGGGATTCTCAACATCAGAATTGGCGACCTCGAAGTAGAGTAAGTTAAGGAATTCTGCTGCCTAAGCAGCAAAATAGCCCATGATGGACGGAGCACGGAGGACATAAAAAGTAGTCTAGCACTGGCAAAGAGGGCATTTCTGGCCAAGCGAAGTCAGCTGGTATCAAACTTAGACCTTAATTTGAAGAAGAAGTTTCTGAGATTGTATGTTTGTTGCACAGCATTGTATGGTAGTCGTGTCGTGGGACTAGGGACTCCCGTCGGGTAGTCCGTTCGCCGGGTGCAAGTCCTTCGAATTGACGCCACTTCGGTGACTTGGGCGTCGATGGGGATGAAATGATGACGATTAGGACAACATAACACCCAGTCCCTGAGTGGAGAAAATCTCCGATCCAGTCGGGAATCGAACCCGGGCCTTTAGGATTGACATTCTGTCGCGCTGACCACTTTTTTTTTCATTTTATTCGTTGTTGATCGTTGTGTTTGGTCGTTGCGGACGTCACATGGCATCCGTTCAAGTTCGTTGTTGATACTTGCACTCAGTTTTTTATTACAAAGGCCAACCAGCTCTCTGACCGAACACACTGAGCTACCGTGCCGGCACCACTCAGCTACCGGGGGCGGACATTGTATTGTAGTGAAACATGGACTGTGGGAAAACGGGACCAGGTGTGCTTGCAACAGTCGTACTGATCGCTGGAGCAGTTGATGTTGTCTGTAAAAAAGCAACGACGTACGCCGCAAGTCAACAAGGATATGTATAACAAAACACTGGCGATGCACAACGTAAACAGACGGCACCAAGAGTGCATGTTCCCCATGATTGTAACGTTTTGTTCTTGTGTGCTTCCCAAGGCTAATGACTTGGAGAAAATGAGCTCTAACATAGGAACAAAGCGTTTCCAGATCCATATTCATAAGCATAATTTCTTCGTCTACGTGTGAGGAATGTGTCTTGCATTTTGTGCCGTACATTGTTATACCCTGTATATGCGTCTCATTCAAATAGTCTCTTTTTATTTATTGCTATTTCATCGCTCTCGTTCCATATGGACGAGAGAGTGCGCCTCCAGTGGCACAAGAAACCGCTCTTCAGCCAGAGGTTTTAGAGTACAAACAAAGACGAAAGAAATTTGGTTAAAAAAAATTTAAATATATAAAAAGATGAATTTTGTTGATATTGACAAAAATTTAGGATGTCGATTTTCTTTATTCTTTAAGTTGTAATGGAAAGACTAAAAGTTAAAGATAAAAATATATATTTAAAACACTTTGCAGAAACAACGAAGGCCATTAAAAAGGGACACAGTTCAAATAGTTCAAATGGCTCTGAGCACTATGGGGCTTAACATCTGAGCTCATCAGTCCCGTAGACTTAGAACTACTTAAACCTAACTAACCTAAGGACATCACACAAATCCATGCCCGAGGCAGGATTCGAACCTGCGACCGTAGCAGTCGCGCGGTTCCAGGCTGAAGCGCCTAGAACCGCTCGGCCACCGCGGCCGGCAAGGGACACAGTACTTTCATTAAAATGTTGATGGAGTTTCAGTGGGGTTGGAGATGGAACGGGTGGGGGGGATTTTGGGAACGGAAAAGATGTTGTATATGGCTGAAATGTGTGTGTGTGTGTGTGTGTATGTGTATAGATATAGTTGACCGTTAGGCAGCATCTACGGGGATGAAGGTACGTGTTTGGGTTGATAGTGGGAAGACAGCAAGTGAGGAGGAGTCTGGTGAGTATGCTGGTAATACTACAAACGGGAGAGGTGGTGGATGGCAGAGTTCCCTGATGTGGAGTGGAATAGGTGGGAAAGAGTTAAAGTTGGTACGATGGATAAATATTAGGGCAGATTTCAATGTCTAAAGAGGGAGACCATTGAATAGCGTTGGAATAGGATGTGAAAAGTGTTTGGGTGTAGGTACGATGGAATGTATTGGTATAGGCGCGCAACATACCGTAATTAGTGATCAGAGAAGAAACAATGGCAGTGTTACGGCTTATAATACATAGTATCTGGGTGAGAAGAGGTAGGAATTCGGTGAGATTGCAGGAGACACATGTTGGAGAAGGTATGCGGATGAGGAAAACTGGACTGAGCCCATAGCGCTCAAGGATTTGGAGTGAGTGAAAGCACATGATTGGAAAAGATATTCTTGTAACATTGTTGTAGGGTAGTGCATAGTGAGGCAACGTTTTGCACGTGTGGAGTAGAGTGGAGTGTTGCAATCTCAACTAATGAACTAACTTAAAGCGACTCTCGGTGTGTGCCAGTGACGTCGTGATGGGCAGTTCAGTAACGTTCGTGAATTGGAACGTAGAAGGCAGCACCTATGAAAGGCCGGTGATTGGAGCGGCCTCGGGTGGCGGCTAGGCGGGTGCGAAGGCTGCAGTGCGGCGCTGAATGTTTCAGCCGCGGAGCGGGCGCTGCTCACTAATTCAGCAGGACTCGCCCCAGGGGCGAGCGCATATACGCACACACGTACACGCGCGTCCCTGCCATCTCACCCTCTACGCTGTTCTGTCCTTGTGCATTGCTTCGCCTCTATTGGAGACCATATGCTGCAGAGCCACCTGAACCCTCTGAACAAGGGGTTGGAATGGTTGCAGGTAGAGAAATCTCATTACTAAAACATGAGGCTAGAAAAATTTCCCACATTACAAAAATGAATAAATAACATAATAAAATAAAAAAAAGCAGAACCACAATGAGACCATCAACTTGGAGAATACCAAGCAGGTTTCAAGAAAGAAAGTTCCTGTCCAGAACAAATCCTAAACCTCAGAAAACTCATGCCCTATCAAAAATAAAGAGCAAAACCAAATGTTACCCCTTTAATTGACTTTAAGAGGGCATACGACTCAATAGACCGGGAATCTCTCATCTCTGTAATAAAAACATTAATCCTAGATAACAAAACCACAAATCTAATCAAAGAACCCTTACGAACATGTAGTCCAAAATTAAATTCATGGCACAACCCTCCGACCAGCTTGAGATAAAAACTAATGCGTGACAAGGAGATGGACTCTCCCCACTGCTATGTAACAGCGCCCTACAATACGTAGACTATTTAACACGAAGATCCATAGTGAAATCCAAGTAGGAAAAAAAAACAGTGGCATCGAAGTCAATTGTCTATCTTCTGTAGATGATAAACCCTACCAGCCGAGAAATGGGAAGAAACCAAAGAACAGATTCTCGAACTACAAAAAGAAACTGAAAAAGTAGTCTCAAAATCTGCTTTGAAAAGAACAAGATAATGACAAAGATAAGGAAAGCCCCCCAACTAGTTTTCCAACTCACCAAAAGCACATATAACAAAGTCCCTCTAGTGAAATGCAAGAAAGAAAACGTTAAATTACAGTAATCGAACCGGAAGCTCTTTATGCAGTCCAAACATGGTTCATCACCAAACATGGTTCTGTTGAAAGGCTGGAGATCAAAGAAAGAAAGATATTAAGAAAAATCCTTGGCCCAGATTCCACAAAAACAAACTAATTCACAACGAAAATGAAACCCTTTACCAAACTACCGAAAAACTCTCAGACACCATGAGGAAAAGAAGAACTGATTTTATGGAGTCATCCTCAGAATGAACCAAAATAGGTTAAGGAAAATATTTTTTAATACTTTCGCAAAAAAAACAACCAAATTGGTTTATTGAAACGGAGAAGGACTTAAAAGAAATAGAAAAGCACTGATAATATGCTCATATACAAAATTGCAAAATAAAAAAATTTAAAAAAACAAAAAAAGACGAGAGGTTCTAAGTCAAAACTAAAACCATACGAACAATCCAAATTTTTATAGAAGAAGAGAAAGCAAGATCAGAAAAAACGAAGGAATACAGGGCTAATACACTCATGCTCATAAATTAAGGATAATACTGATACATGGTGAAACAACGCTCTGGTGGGCGGTTTGCAGGTATGACCATGAGGCGCATTTGACCTGCGGTCGTCGCACGGTGACGCTGGCAACAGCCCACATGCGCAGAGGTGTGTTCGTGCATGTCGGAGTACGGTGCAGCGAGTAAGTGTAAGACGTTTTCAGACTAGCTAATGCTGACTGTGTGTTGAAAATGGCTCAAAGAACACATACTGATGACATTATCAGGGGTAGAATACTAGGGCGACTGGAGGCTGGTCAGACAAAGCAGGTCGTAGCACGAAACCTCCGTGTGCCACAAAGTATGATCTCAAGATTATGGCAACGATTCCAGCAGACAGGAAACGTGTCCAGGCGCTACAGTATGGGGCGTCCACAGTGTAAAACTCCACAAGAAGAACGATATCTCACCATCAGTGCCCGCAGACGGCTACGGCGTACTGCAGGTAGCCTTGCTCGGGACCTTACCGCAGCCACAGTTGTCTCCAGACAGTTATGTTCACGGACGAGTCCAGGTATAGTCTGAACAGTGATTCTCGCCGAGTTTTCATCTGGCGTGAACCAGGAACCAAATACCAACCCCTTAATGTCCTTGAAATGGACCTGTATGGAGGTCGTGGTTTGATGGTGTAGGGTTGGATTATGATTGGTGCATGTACACCCCTGCATGTCTTTGACAGGGGAACTGTAACATGTCAGGTGTATCGGGACGTCATTTTGCACCAGTACGTCCGCCTTGTCAGGGGTGCAGTGGGTCCCACCTTCCTCCTGATGGCTGATAACGCACGGCCTCATCGTGCTGCCATCCTGGAGGAATACCTTGAAGCAGAAGATAGGTGACTGGAGCGGCCTGCTTGTTCTCCAGACCTACACCCCCTCGAACACGTCTGGGATGCTCACGGTCGACGTATCGCTTCTCGTCTTCAAACCTCAAGGACACTTCAGGAGCTCAGACAGGCACTGGTGCAAGAATGGGAGGCTATACCCCAGTAGCTGCTCGACCACCTGACCCAGAGTATGCCAACCCGTTGTGCGGCATGTGTACGTGTGCATGGTAATCATGTCCCATGTAGATGTCGGGGTACATGCTCAGGAAACAGTGGCGTTTTGTAGCACATGTGCTTCGGGACGGTTTTCTCAACTTATCACCAATACCGTGGACTTACAGATCTGTGTCGTGTGTGTTCCCTATGTGCCTATGCTATTAGCGCCAGTTTTGTGTAGTGCCACGTTGTGTGGTACCACATTCTGCAATTATCCTTAATTTATGAGTATGAGTGTAGATAGGAACAGAACATTAAAAATCGACTGATATAACGTACCCCAAAGTAGGATGGAACGAAAGAAAATGAAAAAAAGTAGAAGCCATGATTATTATTATCTCTCAAATATACCGGACGTTCTCTGGGACACACTGCAGCTAAGGTAGCAACTTAATACATTACTGAGAACTGTGTGAAGGTGTCGGCGTTCGGGTGGCAATTAATCTCGGATTCGTTCCTACAGCAAACAGCAGTCGAGACATCGCTGACCAATATCTGTGATAGATACCCGCACCTGTGTGTAGTACATGTAGCAAGACAGCTCCATGCGGACGTACATTATCGTCACTGAATCTCACCAATGCAGATGCAGTGCAGCTAGTACATCTGGAAAGTAGTAGTATACCTCCCATTGCCAACGATCATACAATGATGTAAAACTTTTTCCACCCTCACACCATACTAGCCACTTTCCACGATTTTCCCGTCGCTGTTCAGGCTATCCATTTCCTCCCAAATATGTGACGAGAACCACTCACAAACTGAAGTAGAGTTAATCCATGAAGAGTGGATTCCTATACACCAGTGGTTCCCAAACCTTCTGGGACCATTGCCACTGAGCGAGATCAGGTATCAGCCTTTACTCTCAACGAAGTTGGGCACTAAAGATTATTTAAGTTTGAAGAAAAATGAACACTCAAATTTTTAAAATCACGAATGAAGAGGTAACTCTTCGTTAACGGTGAAACAAATTAAACTCAAGTGTTTTCTTAGGATTTTTCAGTGTACCGTGAAGTAATTATTGAATAAGATGGATGAATGTCTGTAGTTACTCAATAAGGTGGATGAATGTCTGTATTTCCAGCAAACCTTTTTTTACATTTTGTGTGGTGTTGCCCAACGAACATTCGCTTCGTCGGTTTTGTCTTGACTGATGCCATAGTCTAAAGTCTAAATACAAACTTGTAAGTTGTCACCAGCGGTATCCGTTTTTAGTTAGCGTTTCCCTAAAGTAGTGTACGCTACTCACTAACCTTGCACTAAAAAAATTCCAACTGAATTTCATCAAAGTCTCTTTTTAGAGTGTTGTCCTTCATCAGGCCTACAATCAACATTTATTATGTCTCGGAAAGACAGCCAAAGTCTGTGAAAAACACTTTTTCGGACTTACAATGCCGCTGCGTCTACGATTCGTGTCCTAATTGCTTCAAGATGTTCAGTAATTTTACGTTACAAAACAAGTTCCACATGACATTTCTGTCACATCGTGTAGTAGTCTTTACTAATAGATTACATCCTGTTAGCAAAGACAGTTCAGACACGATTGCAACTGCTCTGTAATTCACAGCTTACCATGAAATTCAATCTATAAGAAGTGGTCAAACGAAAACGAGACAGACGAAAGAAAAACAAGTATGCTGTTAATTATTTTAGAAGTACTCGCCTTATCCTTTAATACATTCATTTCATTGTGAGGCAAGACGGTCAATGCCTTCATGGAAACATGTCTGCGGTGGGCTAAGGAACCTTGATTGCACACAGGCATGCACCTCTCCATACGAAGCAAATCGACGGCTACAAACGTCTTTCTTCGGTGCTCCAAAAATATGGAAGCCGCATGGAGAGAGATCGGAACTCTGTAGAGGATGAGTAAGAGTTTCCCAGCGAAACTTTCGCAGCACAGTCAAAAACCTTTTCAGCATGTAGGCCCACCAACAGTGAAATAAATGTATTAACCGATATAGGGATTTCTTTTGAAATAATAAACGTTTTGCTCACTTTATCTCGAACTGTCTCGTTTTCATTTGACTGCTCCTAATACGTAACTAATTGAAGAAAGTATTACCTCGTATATTGCAACACAATTCCAGTTGGTGGGGAAACATGTCAATATGTGTTACGGAAGCTTCATATCTCTCGCTTCAAGGTGAGAATAGGAGACGTACAGATAAGACTGTCGCTGTGGTGCCCGTGAACGCTCAAATAACGTCCATTATCTTCATTCGCAAGGGAAGCACCCAATCGCACCCCCTCAGATTTAGTGGTAAGTTGGCTCATTGATCAGCCCATCAAAAACTGAATGCATATCAGACATGAAAACAGGAAGAAGGTATACTGATCTGTGGGAAAAAGAAGCAAAATAGAGACGGTGAACCATCCAAATTTAACATGTACAATGCCGAGGAACGTGATTGACGGTAGCGTCGTGGATGTGTGGTCATGGTGTTGGACTGCGAAGAGGCAGATCCGGGTTCAAATCTCCCTCGTGACTCATATAGTTTCTTCACAAAATTATGAACTGTCCATCCAGTCATTAACGTGCTTGTTCACTGTATTCATATTTGTGTAAGTGTCGTGACGTAATGTCCGCTTACAACAGCGACATGTAACGAACGGATCTCCAGACGTACGTACCTACTCTTTGTTCTACGCAGGTACCACATGGAAAACGGAACGCAAGAGGCGTAGTAAGTTTGACTTTTGAATTCCTTCGTCGTAACATAGTTCACACCTGTTTATCTGTTGCTTCCATTTCTGTGAGGGCTCTATGCCGCATCTCGCCTCCTCTAACTATTCGTCACATTTATTTGCGACGGTAATATATTCTTACCACATGACTCATATTCTGTGATGAATAGTGAGAGCAGGTGAGATGCCGCATAGACCTCTCACAGAAATAAAAACAGCAAATAAACGGGAGTGAGCTATGTTACGACGATGGAAATCAAGAGTCAAAACTTGCAAAACGAAGCGGAAGAGACATAACATGTGACACCTGTCTAGAAGAAATTGGAGGTACGTACGTCTGGAGGTCCCTTCGTTATATGTCGCTGTTGCAGACAGGCATTACACCACGACACATACACAATCCTGACTTCAACAACAGACACGTCGATGACCGGACGGACAGTTCGTAATTTTGTAAAAAAAAATATATATATATATATATGGGGCACAAAAGAGATTTCAAACCCGCATCTCACTTTAACACCGTGACCACAAAACCACGACGCTACGGTTGATAATGTTCCTCGATATTGTACATATTACATTTGGATGGCTCACTGTTTCTTTCTTGCGTCTTTTTCCCACTATTCAGGACACTTTCTTCCTGTTTTCATGCCTGATCTGTGTTCAGTTTTTGATGGGTTTCCCAAATGCCCAACTTACCACTAAATCTGAGGGGGTTGCGGTGGAGAGTTTGCCTTGTCAGGATTAGGGGGAGAAATTCACGATACGAACAGACACAGCTTGCTACTAAAATGGAAATACTTTTGTGTGTAATCCACCAAATTTAACCACTTACTGCTCTAATTTTTGCGCACTCTAGTCAACTACGACTTTCGAAGGCTATTGGTGTCCACCAACTTTTGTCACCATTTCGATGTCGATATCACATTACTATTTCATCAAATTCTTTCGCCCCTTTACTGAATGAATATTTTTAATAACACCATGATGTCACTATTGAGAATCTTCTTTCTTCACTTGGTTGCGAGTTTATTTATTGAAGTCTTTGAACGGAAGGGACTACATTCTGTTGTATTAAACTGAAATGTTCTTTGCAATTTACATCCGGGCCGTGCAGTCGCTGGCGACGGCTTAGAGTGCCAGTTCAGTAAACAACTTTTTCTTATAGCTTATATTCGTCAGCTCCTTGCTTAAATCACTACATTCCACAACCTGTAGAGATTTCAGTATGGACACACCCAAAAGTTGCACATCGTCACTCAAGATAGCTAGTAAACTTTCACTCTGGTTCTATCTATCAGAGATCATCCAATAAAATATCCCGCTAGCAATTTCTCGAATTTGTTACCACGTGCCGTCAGATATGGAGTTCGATCTTCCAGCTACTTTAGACAGAATGCGGATCGTCTAGGAGTTCACTGATCATGGTTGTAATAAAAAAATTGAACCTCTTTTTTTTACTACAGCACTGGACAGCGCAGTTTTAGACATCCAGTAACCTTACAAGAATTTCGGCCGCTGAAAATTCTGCAGTAGGTTATTTGGATAAAAGAAATTCTTACTGCGATTTCACTCCGCATTGGTATTCAACTTTTTGCGATTCATAGCAATAGGAAGGAAAGTACTTTTTTTATGTCTCCCGACTTTTAGGATTTCCTTCTTTCATTATTCCGCGGGACCGGATGAGAGAAGGTAATAACGCAGCCCGGCGCCCGCAGCGCCGCGCCGGCCTGAATGTTAATCACGGCCCATTAATGTCGGATTCCGTCCTTCCCTACTTTTATCAGACCATCAGGCTGTGCATATTAATGACTATTGTGATCTACGAAGGTTCGTATTGAGCATGTTTCAGCGCGTAAAGTTTACGATTTTTAAATTTCGTTGTAACGCTCCTCATTGTGGAAAACAGTCTTCATGTGATTTGAACGCTACATCAGAGTAGACGGAAAAGAATGGGATCAGCAAAAAAAATTTAGTTACACAAGAAAACAAAAATCCTTCCAACAGTTTTTCTAGAAGACATATTAGGTCATTGTCATAAACAGATCACCGTCGTCATCATTTCACAGTTGTGGATATATTGTTGAAATAAATTATTAGACCGTGTTAAATACTGCAATGTCGGTCGAAAGTACCATATTTTCTGTAAAGTCAAATCAGAAATGTAACAAACATGGAAGACATTTTTGTTCACAATTCGTAATGTTACTGATGTATCCTTTCTGCAGGATCTCAAGAAAATGTCCTGAGTCTTTTTACGTATGTGTCAGTCTTCCCCACCTGCGGCTGGAACAGAGTGGCCAGTTGTTTTGCCAGTGTATGTAGTGAGTTGGACAATTTTGACCGTTTATACGATGTGCTGTTGTGTTTATTTAGGGATGAACTAAAGGTAGAAAGTGAAAATCATAGCCATCACACAGTCTGCGAACTTAAACCTCTCGTCAGCCGCGTAACTGGTGGAAGGTGACCGTCTCGAAATACCAAGGTGCAGCTCACATCTGAATTAATGTTTCTATCGACTTTACCTGTAGAATACGAGGCTCATGCACGATCTTGAGTGAGCGATGACTTGTCGCAAATTTCTAAGAGGGGATCATATTTCAGATTCCTTTTCAAATTAAGAGAAATCCGGACCAGTTCAGTCCGTAAATTCTAATGTTCAAGTAGTATTTGTTTGGAATTGTCGTGAAAGTACTGAATTCAAATATTTTTGTTTTGGTATACAGTAATGTTCACTTCTAACAATGGCCTTATAAAATTGGAATTAATATAGGTTAATGGATCACTTAATATATTCCGCTTTTCACACATGCTTATATTTGCGTATATGATCTAACACTTCAGTTAGCCCTTCAAGTCTATTAGTTTTAATACTACCGCTGAACACTTAATTCCACGTGCCTCAAGTTGTTCGATAAACTCAGCCACTTATCTGAAAAAATTATAAAACCGACAATGTCACCAAACTACCAATAACGGCAAGTTAGAATAGCTTCATGAACAAAGCTTTCGCTATTTCACCCTCTAAAAAAGCAACATGACAACAAATCTAATCCTGAGGTATCGTGAATTTTTCAAATTCTGGTGTTAGTCCACCGTCCCACACCGTTCAAGGAACAATGTCCCGTGGCCTACGAGCGTCAGCGCCAAATATGTCGTCACAACGCGACGCTGGAACAGAATGTCCACCAGCATTTCTGCACCGTGCCTTAAACAACCGGTCAACCTACCCACCAGTAGTTCTCATTCAAACATTCTATCAAAATTATTAAAATAGCCCACTATTCAGAATTACCGCTTCGTTAATACACGGTTTACATGCGAAAAAATAGGCATTTGAAAGCCAGCCTCTTTGAGTCCTCACACGTGCACCGCTCATCAAACGAAAAAAGGGCAACCATGAAGCCAATTAGTGTGTTTATCGCATGGCTGTCGTCATAATTGCTACAGCTATAACGTAATCGGTATTCTGACTTCGTTTGTAAATTTGCCACACATAATAATTATTAACAGTGTTAATGGCATTTGGCTTTTATAGGTTGTAAAAGATTTCACTCTGAATTTGCACCGTATCTCCATTAATATTTGTAGCTTGAACAGTCTCAAATAATCGCTGAAATTTCCTCCTCGAAACAAGTATGATAATGTAATCTGATTCTCTATAACTCTGTTACGTAATATGGAAATTAACTTTCTGAAGAGTTCCGCTCCAGAGGCTTTCAGGTAAACAGAACTTTGGTTTTTTTCCCGCTCACGTCGTGAACAGCAAAGTTTGTTACCTCTCAGCACAGTGCGCCCGGACCACCAGTCGAAGCTCAGCCTCAGCTTCTTAGACTAGCGGTACTATGCACCGCCCATTCCTTCCACGTAAGCCTTGGAGCCGCACACTTACAAGTGTGTATTTTTGCAACGAACACAGAAAGGTGTACACAATTTACGCGCCTCCCCTCCCCCTTCCGCCCCACCACACCATCCCAAACACAAATTGCTTCCCTGTTTCCATTTATATGTCCATATATCGCCAACCAGGACATCCAGTCGACTCCAAACCTATAAATCCATTCCAGTCCTGAGTTCAGACTATAAAGAAAGCATAGGAACAGCGATATTTGCACGTTTCAAACATGACATTGTTTGTAACGGCCGTCCGTTGATTTTACGAAGGCCAAATTTGACGACGTAGGCAGTTGTTAGCATTCAGGACGCGTACTCCAGATCTATTACATCATTCATGAAGGCAGACAATTCGCGTGCTTCTTCCTTCATCTTAACTTTCTAAAACAGTAATAAAATTTTCTTATTAATTCTCTATATATAAAAAAACCACAATTTACGATATTTTTCATTTGTTTTCAGCCTACCACTTATACCAATCAAAGGAATTACGACGTTAGCTGCTATTGGGAACTGAACTAAATCAGTGGGGAAAGTTGAAAATTTGTACCGGAACGGGGCTCGAACCTGGATTTTTCAGTTTCTCGCAAACGGTTACCTTGACTGCCTCGGTCATCCGGACACGATACGTGGCCAACCAAATTTACCAACTAACTCATACACTACTAATGTAGTGCCCCTGTCCATTATCCTCAATACTCGCAGATATCGTTGATTCCGTAGGAATTTGAGGTTCTTCGTCCGAAATAACAGACACCACATATGTATAATATTGTTTGCAACTTGGTGCGACAACTTATTTACGGGACGCGTTGTATTCATTTTGGCATGTCACATCAGTACTCTAAGCACACATAGTTATAACATAAACCGAAAGCAAACGGATATTATCAGCATCTATATACATACTCCGTGCCATAGGGTACCTGTACCACCACGGTCGTTTCCTTTCCTGTTCCACACACAGAGAGAGCAAGCAAACGACTGTCTATATGCTTCCATATGAACCCTGATTTCTCATATCTTATCGTCATGATTCTTAGACGAAATGTATATTGGCGGCAGCTTCAAATGCTGGTTCTCTAAATTTTTCGAAAAGAACATAGCCTTACCTCCAGGTATTCCCATTTGAGTCCCCAAAGCATCTCCGTGACACTTACGTGTTGTCCGAACCTACCGGTACCATACACTGGTGTCCTAATTTAAAGCAACAAACGGAAATTTGCCTTTATATTTCCACAAAACAGTATAAACAGTTGACAGTAGAGTGGAAAAAATGTAAAGAATACAGAACGTAAACAGTTGCAACATGCATAACGATAGACAATAATGCCCTTCGTAACTTTTTTTTCAACTGAAAGGATTTACACACACATTCCGACAGCTGGCTAATGTGCTCAGTATGGGGTGAGACCACGCGTGGCAGGGTGGCACTACGTCTGGCAGCAATAAAGGCCTGACAATGACGGAGCATTCTGTGAATGTCATCAGTCTCATGTTGAGGCAATAACGCCCATTCTTCCTGCAGAGCTGCTCGCAAATCTTGTATAGTAGTTGGTGGGCTCTGAAGTGTAGTAACTCGTCTCCCTAGTGCGTCTTAGACATGTCCTATAGGATTCAAATCGGGATAGCGAGCAGCCCACGCCGTGCTTGTAATGCCTCTCGTTTCCAAGAAAACATCAACCACCCTGCTCTACGTGGTCGTGCATTATTGTCCATCAAAACAAAGTCAGGGCCCACACCAACTCGCAACAACCGCACATGAGATCCCCAGGTCTCGTCACGATACCTGACAGCCGTTAAACCTTGCCACTTCACCAGTAGACAAGTGTAATGTGCTGCGCATACATAGAAAGAAAGATCCCTTATCATTTAGCTACAGTATAGCAGGTCATCAACTGGAAGCAGTTAATTCCATTAATTATCTGGGAGTACGTATCAGGAGTGATTTAAAATGGAATGATCATATAAAGTTGATCGTCGGTAAAGCAGATGCCACACTGAGATTCATTGGAAGAATCCTAAGGAAATGCAATCCGAAAACAAAGGAAGTAGGTTACAGTACGCTTGTTCGCCCACTGCTTGAATACTGCTCAGCAGTGTGGGATCCGTACCAGATAGGATTGATAGAAGAGATAGAGAAGATCCAACGGAGAGCAGCGCGCTTCGTTACAGGATCATTTAGTAATCGCGAAAGAGTTACGGAGATGATAGATAAACTCCAGTGGAGACTCTGCAGGAGAGACGCTCAGTAGCTCGGTACGGGCTTTTGTTGAAGTTTCGAGAACATACCTTCACCGAGGAGTCAAGCAGTATATTGCTCCCTCCTACGTATATCTCGCGAAGAGACCATGAGGATAAAATCAGAGAGATTAGAGCCCACACAGAGGCATAACGACAATCCTTCTTTCCACGAACAATACGATACTGGAATAGAAGGGAGAACCGATAGAGGTACTCAACGTACCCTCCGCCACACACCGTCAGGTGGCTTGCGGAGTATAGATGTAGATGTAGAATTTCATGTACAGGTGTTCGTGTGGTCGACATAATCCCTGCCCGCACCATTAGGGATTCTCCTCGATATCGGTCTCTTTCCAAAACGTTTGGGTCCCAAAAGTGAGTCCCACGTTCTATCCAGTTACGAATCTCGAGATGAAATCGAGATCCATCTGTGAAAACAACATTGACCTCTGCTCGATCGTCTAGGTGGCATACTGTCGACTCCCCTCTAGACGTCCTCTTCTGTGCAGAGGCATCAGAGGTACACATGCAGCAGGTCTCCAACAATAAGTGTCATTCTGCCTAAGCATGCTGTACACCGTTCGCCTCGATACAACACGTCCAGTGGATGCTGCGAGGTCAGATGCTAGTCGTCCGTGCAGTACGAAGGCTGTCCCGTCGTGCCCTTACAGCCAAATGACGGCCCTCGGCTTTGGATGTCACACGTGGTCGGCACTCTCCTGCTCGTCAGGATACAGGTTTGGTCTCTATAAACCGTCACCTCATCCGAATAACAACAAAACGATTCAGATAAGTCATCCGGCCGTAACAGTTTGCGATTGTCCAGTTTCCATTTTTCCTATGGCTCCCCACCATAAAGAGTCTGGTAGGTGTCTTCTCTGTGTCATACTGCATCGTCTGTGACACTGTGTACGCAGCGATTGCGGATGTGATGTGGGACTACCCGGCAAACACTATCCCATTTGATAGGTGCTCCGATGTCGTAGTTGGCGTTGTTGTCTGTTGATCGGATTGCATTCTTCTGTGCAGAACATGATCGTACTGACATCTGTTGGCAGTCTGTATGATTATATCGTGAATTAGACACATGACGGGGCAATAGTGGTTAATTTTGGACGCCAGTGTATCTGGCAGCCCGCCTCTGAATTGCTTCGATGTCTTCCTTCAGTGCAGCCTGGTGGGGATCTCAAACACACAAGTAGTACCTAAGATTAGGTTGCACAAGCGTCCCATATGCAGTCCCCTTTACAGGTGAGCCACACTTTCTTAAAGTCGACCATTCGCCTTCCATGTCACAGAGCTCATATGCTCGTTCCATTTCATATCGCTTTGCAACGTTACGCCCAGATATTTAAACGTCAAGCAGACCATCGCTAATGCTGTATCCGAATATTACGGGCTTGTTTTTCCTGTCTGTCCGCATTAACTTAGGGCAATATTTTCTACAATTTTGTCCAAGTGATCTTGTGTCTTCTTGCAGTCATTTTCGACACCTTCCCGTGGACCACAGCACCCTCAGCAAACAACCGCAGACTGCTGCGCATCCTTTCCGCCAGATCGTTTACGTGTATAGAAATTAACAGCGGGTCCTAGGACACTTACTTTGCTTGAGCGCCGTTCCGCCAGTGCATTTTTGCTGGCGCCTCTGTGGGCCAAGGTTACGATCGACAACATCGGTATCTGCGCAGACCGCACTCTGCCGTGCGGCCATCACGTCACGGTGGCCGCAGCCGGCGGTTTGTCGTCGCTGGAGCGCGAAAAGCCGCATCGCGAGGGCGCATCGAGCCGATTTCATGCGCAGATATATGCGTCCTCTATCAAGCGCTCCGCGGCTGTCGCTCTCGATCATTCGGACGACTTTTTTTTATCGATCACTCCTCCTCTCCACCCCCGCCTCCGTCACTCAATCACACATACGAGTATAGGTGCTGCCAAACTAGCAGCAACTGTATTGCTGCTTATACTGGCTGTAACGGAATGACGTTTAAAAATATGTGTAATAAAATGGAATACCTACAGCCGTCCTTACGATGTTATTTATTATATGGCTATCAGTTTCGGTGATTTATTACATCTTATTCAGGCCTTCACTGAAGACTGCTGAAGCACCGGAACTGGTAGCCATATAATAAATGACATCGCAAGGACGGCTGAATGTTTTCCATTTCATTACACAAGTGAACGGCCTAAGTCGCTCAATCTCCAATCAGAAGGATGGACATAAAAATCTTTTAAAATATTGGTTGTTTCTAGAGGATGAATCTTTCATCTACCTCTACATGCATACTCCGCAATCCATGGTATGGTGCTTGGTGGTGGCTACCCTCAACCACTACTATTCATTCCCTTTCCTGCTCCATCGTTCATGCAGCAGAATCATACGAACATACCGTCATCTGACCATCGCACACAGTTTCGTGTGGACAACATTGTAATAAGCATCCCTGGCGTAGAGAAATCTGAAAGACTTGAAAGCTAATATATCGCCAGGACCTAAGGGAATCCCAATTAAGTTTTACAAACCGTACTGTACAGCATTGGCCCTTTATTTAGCTTGTATTTATCGCAACTCTCTCGCCGAGCGCAAAGTCCCAAGTGACTGGAAAATACATAAGAAGGGTAAAAGAACGGACCCGCAAAATTACAGGCCAATATCCTTAACATCGGTTTACTGCAGAATGCTTGAACATATTCTCAATTGGAATATAATAAATTTCCTTGAGACAGAAAACTTGTTCTTCACATATCAGACAGATTTAGAGAACATTGTTCGTGCGAAACTCAGCTTGCACTTTTCTCATACGATATCCCACGAACTATCGATGTAGGGATACAAGCGAATTCCATATTTCTAGATTTCAGTGAAGTTTTTCACACGATGCGACACTGCCGACTGTTAACGAAGGTACAAGTATACAGAATAGTTTGCCAGATGTCTGAGGGGCCCGACACTGAGTGTTCAGCAAAGACATATTGTTGAGTACTGTTCGACTGTTCGGGATCCACACCATGTCAGATTTAAGTAAGACGTCAAAGCAGTTCAGAGATGTTAATTTTAAATTAACAACAGCCTCAGTTGCAATGTTTACCTAGATTTACCTAGGTTTCAGATGGGATAAACCAACCTTCGTCAGAATAAAAGGAACAAGTACGCATGACACACTATCGTGCATGCGCTCTCGAGGCTATAGCCAGTTCCACTACAACATCCGTTGCTTCCGTGCTGCGGTCGCGAAGTGGGACCGAGGCTATTTCCCAGATAAGTTATTGCAATATGACGATGTATTACTATATTATAGTTTTTAGTCTTTGACGTTGTCCATTATGGACAAATCGTAATTCCTTTTATTCTGAAGAAGGTTGGGTTATACCAACTGAACTCTAGATAAATATAGGTAAACGTTGCAACTGAGGCTGTCGTTAATTTAAAATTAATATTTATGCAGATGCTGACAGGGCCGAGAAATGATGAAAATATTAAAATTCAGTTCAGAGATAGGCTGCTAGATTTGTTACCGGTAGGTTTGAACAACACGCAAGTATTACGAAACTCAAATGAGTGTGACTGGAGCGAAGGCGACATTGTTTTTGCTTGTTGTTGTTGTGGTCTTCAGTCCTGAGACTGGTTTGATGCAGCTCTCCATGCTACTCTATCCTGTGCAAGCTTCTTCATCTCCCAGTACCTACTGCAACCTACATCCTTCTGAATTTGTTTAGTGTATTCATCTCTTGGTCTCCCTCTACGATTTTTACCCTCCGCGCTGCCCTCCAATACTAAATTGGTGATCCCTTGATGCCTCAGAACATGTCCTACCAACCGGTCCCTTCTCCTTGTCAAGTTGTGCCATAAACCCCTCTTCTCCCCAATTTTATTCAATATCTCCTCATTAGTTATGTGATCTGCCCACCTAATCTTCAGAATTCTTCTGCAGCACCATATTTCGAAAGCTTCTATTCTCTTCTTCTCCAAACCATTTATCGTCCACGTTTCACTTTCATACAAATACTTTCAGAAACGACTTCCTGACACTTAAATCTACACTCGATGGTAACAAATTTCTCTTCTTCAGAAACGCTTTCCTTGCCATTTCCAGTCTACATTTTATATCCTCTCTACTTCGACCATCATCAGTGATTTTGCTCCCCAAATAGCAAATCTAATACACTCAGCATCACCCGACTTAATTCGACTACATTCCATTATTCTCGATTTGCTTTTGTTGATGTTCATCTTATATCCTCCTTTCAAGACACTGTCCATTCCGTTCAACTGCTCTTCCAAGTCCTTTGCTGTCTCTGTCCTTTACACTTAAATTTGGCATATCAAAGGTACCATAAATCTCCCCTTTCTCGAACAAGTCCTGACGTGTGTAACGACGTGCTCATCTCGGCTGTGGGGCTAACGGTCTCGCGAGCGCTGGGGAACCCATTTGCCAGCGCAGCCGTGCCGCTTGGCGAGCGACAACTTACGGGTGGTCGCTACCGCACAGTAGCGCACAGCGCACATGGCGGCGGTCGCGACAGTAAACCGTGCGCCTAATGGCCCCTGGCTGGCAGGCGCCCAGGGCCGCCACAGTACTAAGGAGGCGCCGGCCCTCACATGCATTCTGCAGCAGCGCGGCAATTCACTGTGCGATAAATTCGTCCATTCTCGCTGGCCTCGTAATACAGCAACTCTGGACTTCGGCTGCCTCCGGAACTTCCACAGTCTACATATACTCTACCCAAGTGTGTACTGAATATTGTAATACACCATTGCTTCCAGCATGAAGTTTCTGCGAAGTAACATGGTTATAAAACCTAATGCTCGCTTAGCGTTTAAGGGCGTTTTTGAATGCGGGGAATCTCGTTAGAACATCCAGATTTATGTTTTCACAGTTTTGCTAAATGACCTAACTTTCTCAACCCTCCTCCAGTTGAACAAGTGCAGATTCTCTAATGATGATAACTTCGAACAAATGTTAAATTCTGAACTAACTACCTTCCTTATACCTGGATCGTCATACAGAAATTACAAAAAATTAAAGTTTCCTCGTGTGCCGTTTGTTACTTGAATAAAACCATTTGTCACTATTGATTAAATATCGAAACTTTGGCACAACATTGAAGTGAATGAAATGCTACATACCATTTTTCCTGATTATGTTGAGAGTTACGGAAGAGGTTCAAAATGGTTCAAATGGCTTTGAGCACTATGGGACTTAACTTCTGAGGTCATCAGTACCCTAAACTTAGAACTACTTAAACCTAACTAACCTAAGGACATCACACACATCCATGCCCGAGGCAGGATTCGAACCTGCGACCGTAGCGGTCGCGCGGTACCAGACTGTAGCGCCTAGAACCGCTCTGCCACTCCGGCCGGCTACGGAAGAGGAATTATTACTTAAAATATTACTCAAAAGGGTCCTGTCTGTATCCTAAACTTACTCCACCAACATACAAAAGTTTTTCTGCAAATAAAATACTCTCTTATTAGCTATAAACACACTATGTAGCCGGCCGCTGGTGGCCGAGCGGTTCTAGGCGCTTCAGTCTTGAAACGCGTGACCGCTACGGTCGCAGGTTCGAATTCTGCCTCGGGTATGGATGTGTGTGATGTCCTTAGGTTAGTTAGGTTTAAGTAGTTCTAAGTTTTAGGGGACTGATGACCTTAGATGTTAAGTCCCATAGTGCCCAGAGCCATTTGAACCATTTGAGCCACACTATGTAGACCTTGTCAATGAAGTTAAGGAATTCTGCTACCTAGGCAGTAAAATAACCAATGACGGACGGGGCAAGGAGGACATCAAAAGCAGACTCGCTATGGAAAAAAAGGCATTTCTGGCCAAGAGAAGTCTACTAATATCAAATACCGGCCTTAATTTGAGGAAGAAATTTTTGAGGATGTACGTCTTGAGTACAGCATTGTATGGTAGTGAAACATGGACTGTGGGAAAACCGGAACAGAAGAGAATCGAAGCATTTGAGATGTGGTGCTATAGACGAATGTTGAAAATTAGGTGGACTGATAAGGTAAGGAATGAGGAGGTTCTACGCAGAATCGGAGAGGAAAGGAATATGTGGAAAATACTGATAAGGAGAAGGGACAGGATGATAGGACATCTGCTAAGACATGTGGGAATGACTTCCATGGTACTAGAGGGAGCTGTAGAGGGCAAAACCTGTAGAGGAAGACAGAGATTGGAATACGTCAAGCAAATAATTGAGGACGTAGGTTGCAAATGATACTCTGAGATGAAGAGGTTAGCACAGGAAAGGAATTCGTGGCGGGCCGCATCAAACCAGTCGGTAGACTGATGACCAAAAAAAAAAAAAAATGTAGACCCTTAACAGGGAAATGTTTGTAGGTCATTACTGTAGCTGAATTGCCAACATGATGACTTACTACATCAATGGGCAGAAGTTCAATTCCACGTTAATTTGCTACAGTTTGTTTTATTTTACTTGCTTCCCGTAAAGTATATGTAATATATGGAAATTTTCCTCTATTCCGATTTTGTGCAGTTAATTTTCCACAGTAGGTGCGACAGTTTTTAGGTTAACGAGGATTACTTGTGGTGGTAAGTGTGATGAAACTGGCGTAAATGTTTGCTGTGAGCTCATTCGTGTGGGTTGGCTCTGACTCCTACAGGTAATTACAGTAACAGTTTTAAAAAGTTCTGCGACTCAAAGGCTGGCAGACTCTCTTTGTCACACTAGATGAATATGCAATAGACAGAAAAACTATGTCACTCCTGCAACGGACACTCACAGACACCACATCCAAAATAAAATTTACGGGAGAAGTCTCAGAATCATTCGAAATACATTCAGGGATCAGATAATTGATGGTCTCTCACCGCTTCAATTCTAAATGATGTCGGACAAAATTATCAGACAGGGGGAAGAAAAACTAAAAGGCAGCTCGGAAAAATATGTTCACAAACAAGACAATCATAGAATGCTTGGCATTTGCAGATGACCTGGAAATACTCAGCAACAATAGACGTGAAGCACAGAAATACTTATATAAAATCTCTGCCAATACAGATTTAGTGATATCACAGAAAAATCAGTACACTGAAATAAAGATCAACAACACACAAGTCATCCACACAAAACACGGAGAGGGTAAGAGAGTGGATAAAATTCAAGTATCTTGGCATATACGTAAAAGGCAGCCAACATAGAACGAACACAAAAACTTCACAAAGCCTACAACCTGACATGGACACACTACAGTGAGAGAAACGTGTCAAGACAGCCTACTACCAGTAGCACTCTGCTATCAGAAACGACTAAGGCGGAGCATCAGGCATCACAGAAACAGGAAACATTGAACGTAAAATCCTCAGAAAATTTTTTGGAGCAGTACACAGGGATGGTATATGGATGAAGAGACTAACCAAAGGTTTATACGAACGCACACATAGGCTTACAGACATGGTCAGAAAACGCCGACTAATATTCTGTGGACACACATATAGAATGAACAGCAACAGACTCACAAAGAGGATTTTTAATGCAGCAAGCAGCTCAATCAACAAAGCCGGTTGGTTTCAAGAAATAGAAGAAGACCTAAAAGGAGCAGGAATCAGAACGGAATCGATAAATGAAAAAGAGAAATTCAGAAACATAGGTTTGCACACAAAATTTGAAGTAAAAAAATGAAGCAACCAGGGAAAAGATTGGCAGAGCAAAGTAAACAGGAACAAAATCGAAGAATGATGAGCTTTTGGGTAGAGGAAAAGAGGAAGGAAACAAGAGCAAATTGAATAATCATATAACATTCGAGTTAAACACTGTCTTAAGGGCAAAAATGTGTAATAATACTAATAATAATAATGGCGATGGTAAGGACAATGATGATGATGATGATGATGATGAATGTGATACTAATAATTACAGTCCTGTAAAAGGGCGAAGATGATGAAAAACTGATTATTGATTCTACACAACAGCAGCAACACGAAATTTGAGGTTCCCTTACGATTACACTACTGACTTCTGGAAAGGGTGGTGTTACACCCCATGGCCAACCTATTTTGGTACTGTGAACACACTGATTGTTGATCGCTCAAGAGTAACTCTGTGTAAAAGTGTTCTGGTCACTAGGCTTTAGTTTTCGAGAAAGAGATAATTGTAATGCATAACGTTTTATACTGTCCTTTAGTCTCGTCAATGCGTCGTGTGATACGTATCACAAAAGCATTCGAAACATCTGCTGATACGATGCGGTTGCTGCCACCTACATATTTGTGACTCTTATTGCGATATTGCTCTGTATCAAGCTTTCAGAAGATGTTACAAAATTTGATAATTTGTTAACCTAATGTATAGGGAGTATTATAAGAGTAGCACTACTTTCTGTTATGTTTTAAGTTTCTGTATTTGTTTAAACGCCCTTTGCAGCGTAAGTGCTGCAATATACATCTGAGTACGTAGGTTTTACGTTTACTGAAGTTTAACTAGTATCCCATCTTTGTTTTCAGGTGAGTTACTGAGGAAGAGAGGTCGCCCGGTTGCAGCTGATTCGAAGAAGTCTCGTCCTTGAAACCCGTAAGACATTTTCTGCTAGCGCCTATGTATTTCATATCAGCATATGGCTTTCCGTGCTCTTGCACAAGCATTCTGCACATTGCTTCAATTTTATTCCACAGCGCAGCTGTTTATAAAAAACACAATTAAACTGTGCACCAGCATTTGTTCGAGGCAGTAGCTGTTGTATCTGAACGAAATGATATTTTCTACTGTAGATTATCTGTCTTTATTCTTTTACATGGATTCAAAATGCGATGAAGGACAAATTGTCATCCATCTGCTTATGTTAGCCACAGTTACAGTATGGAAACGCTACCATACAAGATGATGATGCCTCATGATGACCTGATACATTTGCGAATTTATAATACATCAATTACTACGCTGTTTGTTTTAGAATGAAGCCTTTTGTGCTTAGAAGTCGACCACAAACAGTCAAACGCTATAAATATAACTAGTTGGAGATTTAATCTCTGAAATAAGATATTTAACAATTGACATCCACACCTACCACAGCACTAAGGGGGACAAAATGCGCATTTATCGTTAATTTCATGTCTTCGTTGCGGGAACTCTACGAAGTTATGTGAAATGGACCGAAGATACTACTGCAGTAGTGTTGTTAGCAAACGGTACGCAGATTTCTTGGGGACATCGCGGGAAAGTAGTGTGCCTCTGTTAAGGACACCACATAAGAGCCTTCAGTGCTGTATTTTCTAGAGTGTGATTCTAGTATTCCTGACACTGATCGTGTGTTGATTAAAGACGGTACAGAATCCAGAAACTCACTGTCTGTAACAAGTCGATGTAGCCTATACAAAAGTGCAACAGATTTTGTTCAAGTAACGTAAAGAGAATCGTTGAAAGCAAGGTTATTCTCGTAACATTCTGAAGCATAAATTTAGCATAAGCATAAGCATAAATTTAGAGAACCAGCCTTCTTGGTGTACTGTGTAAGGAAAGTTTGGTCGGATGTAAAGACATTTGGTCATTATACACACCCACTATACGCGAATGGAAATAGAACCGCGTAATAATTATGCGAGGTATCGTGTTTCAAGAACTGTACAGGGGTTAGATTGATACATATGTAACAAATTTATCGTCAGGGATTTTATACAAACTGTTACTCTGGCACGTTGACACGTCCGGGTGCCCCTGTAGCTACGTTAAAATCCATACCTCACGAGTTGCTGTAGATCACACATCTAGCAGATGGTCATCCCGGTACTGTAGCTGGCTCACAGATTCGGTGTTTCGCAAACCGTCTCCTGAGGCACACTGCTCGGAATGAGGAAAAGGTCAATAAATATAGCATACTATCACTGAAAGCGTTATGCTCAGATCTAGAGACTGACACAGGAAAGGCTGGACACCATCAAAACAGTCTGGAGAGTGACTTTTTTAGTCATTGCAAATGCTGGGTATATTGAACCCTTCGCTTTAAGCGGGTCGCAAGAGCGGAACACAGCAGCGGTTTTATAATCATCGATGCCCTGTCACGTCGCCACAACTCCTGCCCCTCTCACCAGCCCTCACCCCTTCATCCCCCCGGACGTTCCCTCTGACATGAACACGGCCCGTGTCATGCTTCTGTCCATGTGCAGGCCAAAATTGTCTGCAAAAGGCACCACATCCCTAACAGTCACCACAGTGTGCTCTTTTACATTTGGTTTAATACTCATCTGGTCATTAGACTAAGGATTGCTAGCGTTTTCTGGAAGCGTCCATATCGAATGCAGACAATATCTTTCAAATAAAACGAATAGATCAAACCACAAGTAAATAATATCAATGCCGTTTTGGAAATATCCAGCTATATCAAAACAATATAGAGCAATTTGAGTGGATTCCAAATTTAAGCGCAAAAATAGCATGGTAGTTTACTTTTAAAAAATCATCTACGTTATACCTAACACAGCAGATCGGACCTATTGACGAATATCATCAAATTAATAACATTCCGAAAATGTATGGCACAGTCAACAAAATTAAAAGAGGTTTTAATTAAAAAGCTAAGGTGAGAAGTAGGGCAGTATGATTACTGAACTAAGCAAAATTTTATCATCAATCAAGAAATACTTTGACAATCTATTGAATGCTTCTAATCTGGAATAGGCAATGAAAAATCCCAGCAGGAGCATTAATAACGATCAAATTCCAGAAATGATATTTTAAGAGGTGTTGGGAAGATTCAGGCATCTAAAAAGAAAAGAAAAGCAAGACAGCTGGGAGTGACGGAATTCCGACTGAAGAGATACTAAAATATGAAGTTGAAGCACTGCATAAATGTTTGTTTCATGTGATAAAGGTAATCTCAGAAATGGAGAAGGTACCAATAGAATGGAATCATTAACACTCCTAATACTTAAAAAAGGAGACAGGGATGACATCAGAAACTCTACGGAGATATACTAACAAACACAGACACGCTTGAAACCGTACACAGAAAATGTAATCGGCGAGCCGGCCGGTGTGGCCGAGCGGTTCTAGGAGCTACAGTCTATAACCGCGCGACCACTACGGACGCAGGTTCGAATCCTGCCTCGGGCATGGATGTGTGTGATGTCCTTAGGTTAGTTAGGTTTAAGTAGTTCTAAGTTCAGCGATTACCAAAATGGCTTTCGCAGAAATAGATGCACTGCTGACAATATATTTGTAATCAGAGTAAGAAACGAAAAATCATGGGAATACAAACAAAAAATACATTACTTGTTCATCGATTTTATGAAAACTCATGACTCCATTGACATACAAAGCCTGTGGAATGTAATGACAGATTTGGAATTTCCAATTAAATTCATAAATATTCATTGCTGATAACATAAACATGTTTTTGATAAATGGAATAAAATCTGACAATTTAAAAAATGGACTAAGATAGGGAAATGCCCTGTCCCCTCTTCTCTTTTATGCAGCCTTGGAGAGAGTTATGAGGAATCTAAGACTAATACCTACTGGGATCCTCGAAAAAATTGAAGTTAAGTTTTTAACATATGCACATGATATAGTGATCACTGGATAAAGTGAAGTAGATGTTAGTAGTTATTTGTGGAGCTCGTAGAAGAAGCATCCAAACTTGGCCTAAAAGTAAATGATCAGAAAACAAAACAGATAAAAGTTCAAAGATGTAGAGATGAAAAAGACAACCAGTCATATCTAATATTCGGCAACTATAAATTTGAAGGCGTGGAACAGTCCAAATTTCTAGGCTAAAAGTAGATGAACAATATCATACAAAAGTATAAGATACGGGAAAATGCTAATAGAGCCTACTACTCTGTAAAAAAAACTTTTAGAGTCTAAACTACTAACTGAGAAGACTGAAATGAAGTTATATAACACAGTTCTCTGACCAGTCCTAACCTATGGATCAGAATCTTGGTGTTTAACTCAAATGGAAGAACATCAGTTACAAGTATTTGAGAACAAATGTTATAAAAAATCTTAATTCTAAACTATAGTAATGAATCACAAAGCTTGGTGACAAGACACAGCACAGAATTCACATTCTAACACAACAAGCCACAATAATGAGCGTAATGAATTTCAGCAGACTTCAAAGGGCCGGTCATCAGATAAGAATGAGCAGCATCAAGTGGTTTCCAGAATAGTCGTGGAGAAGTTATTTGGTAAGAGACCAAGCGGGAGACAAGAGAGTACACAGATAAATGGAATTGAAACATTATAAAACAGGATCAGTGTAAATAATTGGCAGGAAGTAGCACAAGATAGAAGTATTTGAAGGCTACATGTGAGTTCAACGCGGGAATTTAGAGCCCCATAGATGCCAAGATGTTGTATGTAGGTAGATAACAGAATACTACAATTTGTCGCAAACCAATAAATAATTTACGAGACATCTCGTTTCATTCTTTGGACATAAGATTTAGAAACTATAATTAATAACTCAATGCATTGTGATGGTTAGTTACGTTGCTGCTCAATGATAAAGTTCAGCATTTAATGTTTAGTGCACTTTAGTCTAATTGGAGACTAAGTTCGATTTAATATATTTTCAAGGGAACTGTTGTGGCATACGTTCGAGATGCTTTCCGGGAAACTGCGAAAAACTATATGAATGATGACCGGACAGGGTTTAAAACTCTGCTCCACCAATCATATGTCCACTGTTTTCATCTGCACACAGCGTAAGGCGATGTGTAACAGCAGTATCTGCCAGATCTCCAAACGAAATAGTACTACTCCGAGAGTACTTGTCTTCGAAAAATCTGGAAGTTTTTATACTGTCTTTATCTAGTAAGTACAAGTACTGAAAAAATACACGCATCAAAAAAGTTTTGCATCAGCTCGGTTCCAGAACGTGTACAGAATATTGGAATATAGATCAACATAATTTCCGCCCTTTTTATTGCTCATGAAAATCACACATTGCACGTCGTACCACCATACAGCGAGATCTTCAGAGACGGTGATCCACATTGCTGTGCATACCGGCACCTCTAATACCCGGTAGCATGCCCTCTTGCATTGATGCATGCCTGTATTCGTCGTGGCATACCATCCATAAGTTCATCAAGGCACTGTTGAACCAGATTGTCCCACTCCTCAACGGCGATGCGACGTAGATCCCTCAGAGTGGTTGGTGAGTGACATCGTCCATAAACAGCCCTTTTCAATGTATCCCAGGCATGTCCGATAGGGTTCATGTCTGGAGAACTTTCTGGCCACCCTAGTCGAGCGACGTCGTTATCCTGAAGGAAGTCATTCACAAGATGTGCACGATGGCGGCGCGAATTGTCGTCCATGAAGACGAATGCCTCGCCAATATGCTGCCGATATAGTTGCATTGTCGGTCGCAGGATGGCATTCATGTATCGCACAGTCGTTATGGCGCCTTCCATGACCACCAGCGGCGTACGTCAGCCCCACATAATGTCACCACAAAACAGCAGGGAACCTTCACCTTGCTGCACTCGCTGGACAGTGTGTCTAAGGGGTTCAGCCTGATCAGGTTGCCGCCAAACACGTCTCCGACGATTGTCTAGCTGAAGGCATATGCGACATTTATCGGTGAAGAGAACGTGATGCCAATCTTGAGCGGTTCATTCGTCATGTTGTCGGTACCATCTGCACAGCGCTGCATGGTGTCGTGGTTGCAAAGATAAACCTCGCCAGGGACGTTAGGAGTGAAGTTGAGCACCATGCACAGTTTGAGTAGTAACACAACGTTCTGTGCCTGCACGAAAAGTATTATTCAACATGGTGGCATTGGTGTCAGGGTTCCTCCGAGCAATAATACATAGGTAGCGGTCATCCACTGCAGTAGTAGCCCTTGGGCGGCCTGAGAAATGAATGTCATAGACAGTTCCTGTCTCTCTGTATCTCTTCCATGTCCGAACAACATCGCTTTGGTTCATTCCGAGACGCCTGGACACTTCGCTTGTTGAGAGCCCTTCCTAGCACAAAGTAATAACGCGGACGCGATCAAACCGCGGTATTGACCGTCTAGGCATGGTTGAAATACGGACAACACGAGCCGTGTACCTCTTTCCTGCTAGAATGACTGGATCTGATCGGCTGTCGGACCCCTTCCGTCTAATAGGCGCTACTCATGCATGGTTGTTTACATCTTTGGGCGGGTTTAGTAACATCTCTGAACATTCAAAGGGACTGTGACTGTGATACAATATCCACAGTCAACGTCTACCTTCAGGAGCTCTGGGAACCGTTGTGACGCAAAACTTTTTTTGATGTGTGTGCAATATGTGATCAAAAGTATCCGGAAACCTGGTTAAAAATGTCTTACAAGTAATGCTGGAATTCAGTATGCTGTTGACCCACCATTAGCCTTGATGACAGCTTCCACTCTCGCAGGCACACGTTCAGTCAGGTGCTGGAAGGTTTTTGGGGAATAGCAGCCCATTCTTCACTCAGTGCTGCACTGAGAAGAGGTATCGATGTCGCTTGGTGAGGCCTGGCAAGAAGTCGGCGTTCCTAAACATCCCAAAGGTGTTCTGTAGGATTCGCGTCAGGACTCTGTGAACCACTCCGCTACAGGCCGTGCATTATGAACAGGCGCTCGATCGTGTTGAAAGATGCAGTTGCCATCCCCGAGTTGCTCGGTGGGAAGCAAGAAGGTGCTTAAAACATCAGTGTATGCCTGTGCTGTGATAGTGCCACGCAATATAACAAGGGGTGCAAGCCCCGTCGATGAAGAACACGACCACACCATAACACCACCGCCTCTGAATTTTACTGTTGGTTCAAATGGTTCAAATGGCTCTGAGCACTATGGGACTTAACATCTGAGGTCATCAGTCCCCTAGAACTTAGAACTACTTAAACCTAACTAACCTAAGGACATCACACACATCCATGCCCGAGGCAGGATTCGAACCTGCGACCGTGGAGCCTAGAACCGCTCGGCCACACTGGCCGGCTTTACTGTTGGTACTACACACGCTGGCAGATGACGTTCACCGGGCATTCGCCATACCCACACCCTGCCGTCGGATCGCCACATTATGTACCGTGATTCGTCACTCCACACGTTTCTCCACTGTTCAATCGTCCAATGTTTACTCTCCATACACCAAGGGAGGCGTCGTTTGGCATTTACCGGCGTAATGTGTGACTTATAAGCAATCGCTCGACCATGAAATCCGTTTTCTCACCACCCGCCAGTCATAGTACTTGCAGTGGATCCTGATGCAGTTTGGAATTGCTTTGTGATGGTCTGGATAGATGTCTACCTATTACACATTACGACTCTCTTCAACTGTCGGCGGTCTCTGTCAGTCAACAGACGAGGTCCGCCTGTACGCTTTTGTGCTGTACGTGTCCCTTCACGTTTCCACTTCACTGTCACATCGAAAACAGTGGACCTAGGAATGTTTAGCAGTGTGGAAATCTCGCGTACAGACGTATGACACAAGTGGCATCCAATCACCTAACCACGTTCGAAGTCCGTGAGTTCCGCCGGGACCCATTCTGCTCTCTCAGGATGTCTAATGACTGTTGAGGTCGTTGATATAGTGTATCTGGCAGCAGGAGGCAGCACAATGCACCTAATATGAAAAACGTATTGGGGGTGTCCGGATACTTTTGATCACATAGAGTACTAAGAATTTGACATGTGCAGAAGCAAATACTCAATTCGTCAATTTAGAATACAGCTGCATAAAATAAGACCAGCTAGAAGTATTGGCGACGAAACAATATTTCCATCTTAGTACCGGAAGCTTGAATTAACTCTCACTGTTGAAGTGGTACAGTAGTTGTACTTTTGCACCACAGTGACACGAAACCTTTTTAACAGAGGAAACATAGGCTTTCAGGCCTGCGCGTGACTTTCGAGTGGACTGTAAAGAACCTACGTTATTAGTGCCTTGAACATGGGTTTTATACCTATAAAACATCTCTTGCGAGAAGTGTTACTCTTCTGCTTTAATCTCAAGAGATCTGCCAAGGAAAGCAATCACTTGTTAGTGGAAGCGTATGAAAAACATGCCCTGTCGGAAACAACTTACAAACGTTAATTTCGATGACGTAAGGACAACGGTTTGGAGGTGAGTGACAAAATGCGTTCTGGTCGGTGTGGTGTACCAAGAGCCACTGCGTCTCAGATGGTGAATTCTGAACGACAGGAAGCACATTTACCGAATATGAATCTCTCTCGTAAAGATAAACGTCCCCAATATGCTTAGAAACATGACAACGCCAAACTGCTAAATATCAATGCAAAACCACATCTTGAAAATCGAGTTCAGGAAACCTAGAAGGGCCCCATCCGCCGTATTCACAAGGCAGTGCTCCTTCCGATTACCATTTGTTTCGGTAGGTACCGCATGGTCTTTCTGAACAACTCTTCATATCTCTTAACGATCTCGAAAACTGGCTCAATGAATTTTCTTTATATGAGAACACTACTTCCAATTAATTATCTTATAACATTCATCTAAAAAATGTTGTGGCAAACAAACAGCGAGATTTAATTCGAGAACCCAACAGTAGTCTTACGTTCGTTATTTGGTCGCATTAGGTCTCAGTGCCAACGGCCTTGCCGCAGTGGTAACACCGATTCCTGTCAGATCAAAGTTAAGCGCTTCGGGCTGGGCTAGCACTTGGATGGGTCACCATCCGGTCTGCCGAGCGCTGTTGGCAAGCGGGGTGCACTCAGCCCATGTGATGCAAACTGAGGAGCTACTTGATTGAGAAGTAGCGGCTCCGGACTCGGAAACTGCCATACGGCCAGGAGAGCGGTGTGCTGAACACATGACCCTCCATACCCGCATCCAGTGACGCCTATGGGCTGAGGCTGACACGACGGCCGGTCGGTATCATTGGGCCTTCGTGGTCTGTTCGGGAGGAGTTTAGTATTAGGTCTCAGTGTCGTTCACCATCGCTACAAGGTGATTACAGTTCCTATTACGGGCTTCGAAGTGTTATTTCGGAGACAGTCGACAATGTTTTGATAAAAAAAAATGCATAGTTTGGATGTAAAAATGTAAAATAAGTTTGAACATCGCATCGCTTTCAATCTCCCGCTTCACGTTACGCACACAGCTGAACTCTGACTTGTGTGTTCTACCACGAGCCCATAGCTTAGGCACTGTTTTCAATACTCGTCGTAGGATTTTATTCTACATGACGAAGGACGTCCTCTTCAAATTCGACAGTGCGGCGTGTTCGTGGAGCGTCACACTAAACTGTCCTAGTTGCTAACATACCACTTTCTTGCAGCCGTTATTGCAGTCTGAAGAAAATGGTATGTGACACCGGAATCACAACAGGGACTGACCACGCCGCCCTATTCTCAGTTTTTGTACGTACCGCAAAACGGGAGACTTAAAAGTGACCCAGATCTGCAATCTTATTTTATAATCAAACGGTGCATTTCCAGTTCTGTTCAAAATATTCAGGAACTTCGTCATTTCACGCCAATGCTATGTTGCAGCGAAATGCGGATGGCATCCCTACACAAGCCTGTGTTTAATGTGTAACTGCCGGAAGTGGCATTGTTGTAGGTCTCTTCAGTGCTGTACTGAGCAGAACGTTGCGTCAAACTGTTTGAGAATTTCGAGATCGCAGAGTTAGAGGAGCAACGCGTCTGCATTAAATTTCACGTGAAACTCAGGAAAACCTTTCCAGAGACACACCAAATAATGTAGGAAGTAAGTGCTTAAGCTGTACTCGGTGTTACGAATGGCCGAATGGAAGTTAAAGATGACCCTCGGTCAGAACACCGTTCGACGTCTACCGACGACTTAGAAGGATTAGTTCGTCATGAATTCGTGACACAGAGATAAGCTATTAACCGATTGTACTGTCTGGATGTGCTGCGACGCCTGCGAGAAAACTTGAGAAGGAAACGACCTGAAGGTGGAGAGACAATTCATGGCCCTTGCATTACGACAACGCGCCCGCGCATTCATCCCTGTTGGTGCGTGACTACTGCACAAAAAACGAAATCACTGTGCTGCCTCAGCCTCCGTACTCTCCATTCCTGGCTCCTGCAGTCTTTGTTTATTTCCAAAGTTGAAAACCACCGTTGAATAGAGGAAGATTTGCAATGATAGATGAGATAAAACAAAATTCATATACTGCACTTCGCGTTATCCAGCAAGAAGAATAACAAGACTGCTTCCGGAAGTGGAAACGGCGTTCAGAAGGGAGTATCAATTGTGGAGGAGAGTATTTAGAAGCATACCTTGCACAATAAGTAAAAGGTAAGCGCAGAAAAATTTTGTGGACGAAGTTCCGGAAGTTTTTTGAACAGACTCCTTTCCAAGACTTCAGCTACTAAGTCCTCTCTACAACCCACAGAAGCCCGTAAGATAACTCGTGAAACACCCTGTGTACATCAGCCAATACTTCCATGCATAAACCCCGGTGCTAAACATAGAAACCTAGAGATACTGAATCATTTTCACAGCTATTTATGGCTGCTCTGAAACAATTGAACTGCCATAGTTAAGTTGTGATATGGTTCAAATGGCTCTGAGCACTATGCGACTTAACTTCTGAGGTCATCAGCCCACTAGAACTGAGAACTACTTAAACCTAACTAACCTAAAGACATCACACACATCCATGCCCGAGGTAGGATTCGAACCTGCGACCGTAGCGGTCGCGCGGTTCTAGACCGAAGCGCCTAGAACCGCTCGGCCACTTCGGCCGGTTGTGATATATTAACGAGATGTAACCACGTTTGCAATCTCCTTCTGGGTGACGTAGACACATAAAATGTGACTCATATTTGCGGAAGTGAATTGAGTAGTGTCCTGTTAAGTGAAACGTATGTAATAGCCTGCTCAGAAGAGAACAAAAAGAAAGATAAGAACCTAAACTTGTAGCTCCAACTGCTCTAAGGGCTGTGATACCTCGAACAGACGAGCTCTTTCGTCACCTCTATAAAATTTAATTAATGTTTGTCAAATACCAGTACACTGTCAGACTTGTGATTAACTTTTGAATATATTTATATATTCCATTGACATTTTCAGCTGATGGGTATTTTATAAAAACTAATTACAAAACCAAGTATTTACGGAATTTAATAAAAACGGAACCAGAGGACAGAGGCAATATTATATGAGTGAGAAGTAAACTTCAGTTTCTACAGTGTGGACTGAATGCGAATTTGAGATGTCTATGTTAAGGGAAACACGTTGTATACTACAGAAATGCAAAAGGGGTCATCCATACATTCCGTGAGCACATTTCACACTCAGATGCCAAGGAAATTAAGAACCAAATTATGGCCGGGTGGAGTGGCCGCGCTGTTAGAGGCGCCATGTTGCGAATCGCGCTGCCCCTCCCGCCGGAGGTCAGAGTCCTCCCTCGAGTGTGTGTGTGTGTGTGTGTGTGTGTGTGTGTGTATTGTCGTTAGTTTAAGTTAGCTTAAGTAGTGTGAAAGTCTAGGGACCGATGACCTCAGCAGTTTGGTCCCTTAGGAATTCACACACATTTGAACTAAATTATGTCTGTGTTGACACTTTCACATTTTAAGCCCTCACGTCGTTCCCGTCGCTTGTGGGGAACACGCAGCAGCAATTTAATCTTTTCTTAATTCATTGTTTCCTCTGACTGCACTGTACTGGTATCATTCAGCTAAAATATTTCACAATGGTTTTTATTTTTGAACTGCCGCCGTTTATTTGGAGCTGACGGGTATTAGAGACACTTACTAACAAATTTGGTGTCCAATGAAATTTACATCGAACCACTCTCCCGTTGCTTGTATCCCAGAATCGTCGAGCAGAATGAGGAAATATCCTTGTTACTAGGAAATTGTGAGCGAAAGGAAGGATCCAAAAGTTGAACTATAATAGCAATACCACCTCCCCAAGCGCTTAATTTTCTCACTAAGCAAGGTGCTAGTTCAGAAATTAGCTTTGAAGAGCGACACATCAAACTCTATGCTGTGCCTGGAATAAAACAGCTTGACAAAGAGCTCTGGGTGCGCCAGCTGTGTTTTGAATTACTGATGAATTTTTGAATAGTTTAAAGTTGTAATGCCCGATCATAGAGTTGAAAGAAATGGATAGGAAGAAAACCCAAAACAGTACGTTTTCTGTCTTCCTCGACAACGTGAATAGCGTCCTTGTCCCCATTATTTTATCGCAGATTACTTCTCCGTTTAATAAACCCATCGTCAGTAACATTGTCGTGTGCTCTCACTTAATATGTTGCACATATGTAATTGTAATGTCGGACCATGATGTCTGTCATCTGTTTACCCACTTTTTTTTTTCAACGTGCATGTTTCCACCGTGTAGTTATGGAATTTCTTCCAGCTTCTTCTTGCTGACACACAATACCACTGCAAACATTTGCCCAAGTAGCGTGCGTTAGCTGTATTGATCATTCTTACAGACAAATGATCGATCGAATACTTTTTTATGAATATGTTAGTGCCAGTTTCGTAAGGAAGTGATCTGGAATTTCCAACACCTATTTATCCAAAGGAGCAAGTAAGTGCCTGTAATTTTAGTCTTACCATTTGCTAAATATTATAGACTCAAAAAAGTAACAAGACTAATATACTCTTTTGGTGATATGAGAAGTACCCCCTTCTGCGATAAAATAATGGGGACATGGACGCAGATAAAACAAGGACATGGATGCAGAGAGCCGTTTTAGAACCTTGTCAACGCGCCAGTTACGTAAAAATAAACGTCACCATTGAAAGACTGCTAAGATAAAAAATGAAATAGGGACTGAAACAAATCTCTTCTGAGATTGTTGATAATACTAATAAATTCAAAACATAAATTTGAAAGGTGAAAAACAAGAAACTTACGTGAAACTAAAAAATAGACGGAAATCCTCGGCAGCACTGCAACAGTTGAACGCTCACCATGCAGACATGGAACACTACCAGAACTTCATGTGGCGATCTTCCACGCTCCTGCGCAGCTGGAACGATGTTACTCTGGAACACAAAGCCATGACATCAGCAAATGATAACATCTCTGAAATCGTAACCGTGACAATTGACTTCATGCAAGGTAACTAAACTCCATCGGCCGAATTAACTGCCATTATTACAACACAAATTCAGAGCAGCAGTTTTCTACAGTAACTATGAGTTTTGTTGAAATCAGCAAGCTGAAGCAGTTGGAAGACACTGGACTTCCGCTCTGGAAGATCAGGTCTGAACTCCCCACCTGACCATCCAGATTAAGATTTTCCATTGTCTCTCTGAATATACTATGGCCGGGAAGCTTCGTTTGAAAAAGGCCCATCCAATTTTTTCCTCGTCATCTTCGAGTTTATACCCCGATGTTGTTGTCATCGGCGAGACATCACAACTCAATCTCCGTTCTTCCAATTATTTTTCCAAACAGATAGAAAAAATGAAGAAATGTGAAGAAATAATCAACTGTAGCTTCATTCGATTCTTCAAGAAACTATCTTTATGCAGACAACATTATTTCAAGTATCAACTAACTTGTAGGGGGTGGACATAAAATATGGTAAATCTAAAACACATTACCATGCGTAACACGGCGTCGAAAAACCGTTGACATTCAAAAGATCTTCTAGTCGTCTGGGAATGGATGGATATAGGCCCCGAATGGTTATCAAGGGAATCTTCTACTGTTCTTCCTGCAAAGTAATTGCGCGTTGAAGTTAATAAAATGAAGATAGATAGCGATCACACGCCCTTCTCTCCAAAGTAGACCACAAAGGCTCAATCATTCTGAGATCTGGTGACTGTTGACCAAAGAAGACGAGACATTTCAGCCCTTGTGCCCATAAAACCAGTCATCGGCGATGCGAACTTTGGGAACAGGGTCCAGGCATCTTGCAACATAGCATCAGCCTTGGGGAACAAACACTGTACCAGGAGATGGACCTGATCAGCCAAAATTGTCATATAGTCCTGTAATGCAACCTTGCAGAAAACCCATGTGGTCCATGGAATACCACGATATCGCTGCCCAAATCATTACTGAAACCCCGTCATGTTTCACTCTTGGAACGTAAACTCGACTAGCCGCGCGGGATTAGCCGAGCAGTCTTAGGCGCTGCAGTCATGGACTGTGCGGCTGGTC
The DNA here is from genome assembly GCF_023864345.2 of Schistocerca serialis cubense. NCBI lineage: Eukaryota > Metazoa > Arthropoda > Insecta > Orthoptera > Acrididae > Schistocerca > Schistocerca serialis. Next base: position 652,532,912 of record NC_064639.1, on the reverse strand, counting down.
CCGGCGGAGGTTCGAGTCCTCCCCGGGCATGGGTGTGTGTGTGTGTTTGTCCTTAGGATAATTTAGGTTAAGCAGTGTGTAAACTTATGGACTCATGACCTTAGCAGTTAAGTCCCATAAGATTTCACACACATTTGAACATTTTTGAAACTCGACTAAGTTAGATCTGTGTGAAACAAGACCGTTCGGTAGTCCAGGTTCTACTGCTTCGGCACCACGCTTTCCTGTTCCAGCTCACCGCGCAAATTCCTGCTTATGGACCTCCCTTCGTTTTTTGGTGCTGACAGGTTTAGTGAGTGTAACATTCGGATTCGGTTCTGCAGTGACTTTACCTGCCGTCGTCTTCTTTTTTTCCCACATAATCCTCTTCAATTACCATATGTCACGATCACTCCACAAGCACTTTCACCCGCACTGTGAGTTAGTGGATGATATTTTTTCCGCTCTCCCTGTGTGCGATGCAAATCTTCGATAAGGTGCCTCCAGAAACACCAAACACTTCGGCTTCCTTGGTTACGGAAGCAGCCACCATATGAGCACAATCATTTTACCCACGTTATAACTCACTTAGCTCCAACATAATGCATTCACAACCACACAGAGCACTGTTCTGGCCGTGGGACACACTTGCAACGTATTGAACACGTTTCACAGGTGCCTTTCATGGTCAAATATAACAGCACAACTGGCACGCTTGGGTGGCATCTGCACTTACGTTCAGGCATGCATTTCTCGTGGTTTTTCCGTATTTTTGTCCCACCCCTGTATGTTACCTCCATTTTGTATGACAGTAAAGACGAGAACAACTTTTAGTTATATTAACCATTCAGCCTATTTTTCCTCGAACACGTGGTTTCCGGAATTTGCATGTGGAGACTGCCAGTCTTTATTCCTACATATTTCAGGAGTGTACGTGGGACGTTATTACTTCATGAATTGACTGAGCTGTAGAGTCTTAACGTGATAATAAATAGGTATACAAAGAGGGAAGTTACCTGTGCTTCGCTTCATAACATTTTATTGCGATCCACTTTTTCCGTGAGTTCCATATCTTAGATTGTCTGTCGAAAATGGTTCAAATGGCTCTGAGCACTATGGGACTTAACATCTGAGGTCATCTGTCCCCTAGAACTTAGAACTACTTAAACCTAACGAACCTAAGGACATCACGCATATCCATGCCCGAGGCAGGATTCGAACCTGCGACCGTAGCCACCGCACGGTTCCTGACTGAAGCGCCTAGAACCACTCGGTCACCGCGGCCGACTTGTCTGTCAAGTCAGATTACAGAGACGCTTGCGCACGTAGTACATACATCGCTGTCGTCATTTTCGTTCTACTCGCTGCCTGTTGGAAAATACAAAAGGCATAAACGCCATTTTAAGAATACTACTTCTGCGATAAATTTTGCATAGGCCATACTTCAGCATTAGAGCTTATTGAGTCGATCAGTTAAAATATATCACGAAAAACATTTCATGTCAAAAGTTTAGTTTAACTTATGATTGTAGCTAAGCAGAATGCATTCTAAGGTAATTTCCTAGTCAATAAAAATCTTAGGTCATGTGCGATTAACCATACATTTGAATTATTAATATGCGCTTATCACTGAATTATTTAAGAAAAGGAAATAATTATAAATTAAAAAGTGATTAACTTAAAATATAATTTGCAAGTTTTCTTAACCTTATCTGAGAGGCTAGAAATTAAGAGTCAGTATTCAGACTATTTTATTTCGTTGTGCTGCACGTGTAAATTTTAAAACTTCAAACTATTCAGTTTAAAGTCTACAATAAGTAGATAGTTTACCCAATACCAACAGCCACCATATAAGACGGGTGGCTACCATCGCAATGAATATTAGTACTCTAAATTAAAGTGCAATTAACACAACTGTCTAACAGTCGTGTATTTATAATAGTGCCTGGCAAACGCTATTATAGCTTGTTCATATACATATTCAGAAAAGCTGATAATGTTGTAAATATGACAGAGTAAAATCTTGAGCAACTCATAGAGAAACGCATATTTATACCAACGTGTAATATTATCCAAAGTACAGTGTGCGATATTGCAGTACCCAGGACTAAGCTGTTCTTTGACTTTCGGTTGATCAGGATGGTATCTCAAGCAATGAACAGCTATAGTACCGGACATGGAGGTAAAAATAAAGGGAGTTATAATGAGGTCAAAAAGCTAAAGCCGACGTCCGCCATCTTAGTTGCCACAAAGCATTACTTTCAAGTGTTTTTCTTCTGCCCAGAACAGGGAACACAGAATACACAGAGTTCACACACAGTCACGTAAAATTTCCGAAGCTAAGTGCCACAACATTGGACACACTTCATCAGATGCTTTAATGAAAAGTGTTTCCTCATATACATAAAATAATGATTTGCCAGATGAAAGCAAATGAACATTGAATTAATAAAATGATAGATACCCGCGGTAGCATGCTTCATTGCTTGAAATATTAGGAAGCGGAAGATTTTGTTGTAATCTATAAAGATCGTTTACTTTTTCAGAGATTTTTTAGGGTTCAAACGTTCGGAACCTTTAACCCCGAGAAACTTGTCTGCTTTCTTCTTACGTTCTTCATTTTAAGTCGTTAGATGATGTTTCTGCTTGTTCAAAGTATGTAGCTGAGTTGAATCCGTCTCCTTGTTTATTTGTAAATCAAGTTTAGAGCAATCGGCTCTAAATTTATCACACGCTGAACGTATGTCAAAACTTACGTTGTAGTTACAAAAATGAGTTGATACTGTTTGTGCGACGCAGGATTTGGAGGACTTTTCTCTGAATATAACAGTTGTAACATACGAATATAAAGTTGTTCTGGTAAATATTTGCTATCACGAATGCTATAAAAAGAAATCGGCCTCTTAGGTGCTACAGTATATGATATGTTGACACACTTCAGATACGATTTCCCCATTAAGATTGTTTGGTGTAATGTTTCCTTCTGGCCTCAACATGTGCTTTCCCTGCCGTCTGTTGGTGATGCCTTGCAATACAAAGAACGCTGGTTGACGTACCTGAACATCCTGTATTGTCCATCTCTTTCACTATGCAACGTATAGGAAAAACAGGGTATGCCGCTTAATCTGAACCTTTCTTTGACTTTCTTCGCTTCAGAGGATTAACGGTGGTAAGTCCAATAATTGTGTAGTGAAATTGTTTCTATGTCATTTTAAAATGACATTTTGAATTTCCCGCCATTTTAAACAGGCGTTGAGCGAGAAGTGGCATTTTTACCCCATGGAAAAACCCAGTGAACGTTTTGGATGTTTAGAAGTGGCCTTCTTGGATTCTATACTTAGCACAAGTGACCTGACGAGCACGCAGCCTGGACCCATGTTCGCAGGTACGCCGTCTTAGATTATATATATGGCACAAATGAACTGGATTTTGAGGGCTAGAATTCAGCACTGTTGATTCGCAGACATCTACAGAAATTAAGGCATCCAGCGTGCCAGTAACTGATAGCTTCGGGCAACCGAAGATATGTTACGCACACTGAAGATCTCCACATTCACACGCTGCTTCTCCAGTAAGTACATGCACCGCTTCAGGTTCTGTCGTCGCCGTGTCATCCCGCTGTCTTCCACGTCTGATAAAGTAGTTGAAACCAGGAGCAACATTTTCCTTTAGGTTTTGAGTCATACGTGTGTCTCATCCCCCTGAAGTTCTATTCCGTGAGCGGATGGCAATCATTCAGTTGTTTCAATTGTTGGGCGAAAACTCCTTTTTGACTTCAAACTGGGAAGCTGTTCTTCACTTTATAACATGAAATGTCTACGGTCATATTTCTCAATCTTCTCCTAAACTTTTGAAGTGTGCAGTGCTAGGACATATCCTAGCGGCAGGTTCTTCCGCCGCCAGGACAACAAATAAGAGTCCACGACTAT